>NC_090447.1:519183474-520451119 GCF_031143425.1 Pleurodeles waltl | reverse complement strand
ATGAGGCGTAGACCATGTAGCTGCCTTACATATTTCGGTCATTGGAATATTTCCTAGAAAGGCCATGGTAGCACCTTTCTTTCTAGTTGAGTGTGCCTTTGGTGTAATAGGAAGATCTCTTTTTGCTTTAAGATAACAGGTTTGAATGCACTTAACTATCCATCTAGCAATGCCTTGTTTAGAAATTGGATTTCCTGTATGAGGTTTTTGGAAAGCAATAAATAATTGTTTTGTTTTTCGAATTAGTTTTGTTCTGTCAATGTAGTACATTAACGCTCTTTTGATGTCTAATGTATGTAGTGCTCTTTCAGCTACAGAGTCTGGCTGTGGGAAGAACACTGGTAATTCTACTGTTTGATTTAAGTGGAACGGTGATATGACTTTCGGTAAAAATTTAGTATTTGTCCGTAGAACTACTTTATGCTTGTGTATTTGAATAAATGGTTCTTGTATGGTAATTGCTTGAATCTCACTTACTCTTCTTAAAGATGTGATGGCAATTAAAAATGCAACTTTCCATGTTAAGTATTGCATTTCACAAGAGTGCATGGGCTCAAAAGGTGGACCCATGAGTCGTGTTAAGACAATGTTGAGGTTCCATGAAGGAACTGGTGGTGTTCTTGGTGGTATAATTCTTTTTAGACCTTCCATAAATGCTTTTATGACTGGTATCTTAAATAGAGAAGTTGAGTGCGTAATTTGCAGGTAAGCTGAAATTGCTGTAAGATGCATCTTAATGGAAGAAAAAGCTAGCTTTGACTTTTGCAAATGTAGTAAGTATCCTATGATGTCTTTGGCAGATGCGTGTAAGGGTTGAATTTGATTATTATGGCAGTAATAAACAAATCTTTTTCACTTATTTGCATAGCAATGTCTAGTGGTAGGTTTCCTAGCTTGTTTTATGACCTCCATACATTCATGTGTAAGGTCTAAGTGTCCGAACTCTAGGACTTCAGGAGCCAGATTGCTAGATTCAGCGATGCTGGATTTGGGTGTCTGATCTGTTGTTTGTGTTGCGTTAACAGATCTGGTATGTTTGGTAGTTTGACATGGGGCACTACTGAAAGGTCTAGTAGTGTTGTATACCAAGGTTGTCTTGCCCATGTTGGTGCTATTAGTATGAGTTTGAGTTTGTTTTGACTCAACTTGTTTACTAGATATGGAAGGAGTGGGAGAGGGGGAAAAGCGTAAGCAAATATCCCTGACCAACTCATCCATAACGCATTGCCCTGAGACTGATCTTGTGGGTACCTGGATGCGAAGTTTTGGCATTTCGCGTTTTCCTTTGTTGCAAATAGATCTATTTGTGGTGTTCCCCAACTCTGGAAGTAAGTATTCAGTATTTGGGGGTGAATCTCCCATTCGTGGATCTGTTGGTGATCCCGAGAGAGATTGTCTGCTAACTGATTCTGAATTCCTGGAATAAATTGTGCTATTAGGCGAATGTGGTTGTGAATTGCCCAATGCCATATTCTTTGTGCCAGGAGACACAACTGTGTTGAGTGTGTCCCTCCCTGTTTGTTTAGGTAATACATCGTTGTCATGTTGTCTGTTTTGACAAGAATGTGTTTGTGGCTTATTATGGGTTGAAAAGCTTTCAGCGCTAGAAATACTGCCAATAGTTTTAAGTGATTTATGTGAAACTGTTTTTGGTGAGTGTCCCATTGTCCTTGGATGCTGTATTGATTGAGGTGTGCTCCCCACCCTATCATGGAGGCATCTGTCGTTATTACATATTGTGGCACTGGGTCTTGGAAAGGCCGCCCCTTGTTTAAATTTATACTGTTCCACCATTGAAGCGAGGTGTATGTTTGGCGGTCTACCAACACCAGATCTAGAAGTTGACCCTGTGCCTGTGACCACTGTGATGCTAGGCACTGTTGTAAGGGCCGCATGTGCAACCTTGCGTTTGGGACAAGGCTATGCATGAGGACATCATGCCTAGGAGTTTCATCACCATTTTGACTTGTATTTTTTGTTTTGGATACATGGCCTGTATTACATTGTGAAATGCCTGAATCCTTTGTGGTTTTGGAGTGGCAATCCCTTTTGCTGTGTTGATTGTCGCCCCTAAGTATTGCTGTGTTTGACACGGTATAAGGTGTGACTTTGTGTAGTTGATTGAGAAACCTAGTTTGTGGAGGGTTTCTATGACATACTTTGTGTGTTGTGAACATTTTTCTAGCGTGTTGGTTTTGATTAACCAATCGTCTAGGTACGGGAACACATGTATTTGCTGCCTTCTGATATGTGCAGCTACGACTGCCAGGCACTTTGTAAAAACTCTTGGCGCAGTTGTTATTCCGAATGGCAACACCTTGAATTGGTAATGTATCCCGTGGAATACAAACCTTAAGTACTTTCTGTGTGAAGGATGTATCGGTATATGGAAATATGCATCCTTTAGGTCTAGTGTTGTCATGTAGTCTTGTTGTTTGAGTAGTGGAATTACGTCTTGTAATGTCACCATGTGAAAGTCATCTGATTTTATGTAGGTATTTAATGTTCGGAGATCTAATATAGGTCTCAGACTCTTGTCTTTTTTGGGTATGAGAAAGTACAGAGAGTAAACTCCTGTTACTTTCTGGTGTTTTGGTACTAATTCTATTGCTTCTTTTAGTAGCAATGCCTGAACCTCTAGTCCTAGAAGATCTATATGTTGTTTTGACATATTGTGCGTTTTCGGTGGGACGTTTGGAGGGAATTTGAGAAATTCTATGCAATAACCATGCTGGATAATTGCTAGGACCCAAGTGTCTGTTGTTATTTCCTCCCAATGTTTGTAAAATTTGGTTAGTCTCCCCCCCACAGATGTTATGTGTTGGGGATGTGTGACTTGGAAGTCACTGTTTGTTTTGAGGAGTTTTGGGACTTTGGAACTTTCCTCTATTCTTTTGGAAATGTCCCCCTCTATATTGTCCCCGAAAACTTCCCTGCTGATACTGGCTCTGGTAAGTGGGTCTTGTCTATGAGGTTGTGGGTTCTGTGCTTTGTCCTCGAAACCCCCCTCTAAACTGTGTTTTTCAAAATGTGCCTCTGCCCTGTGGGGAGTAGAGTGCGCCCATGGCTTTGGCCGTGTCAGTGTCTTTTTTAAGTTTTTCGATCACAGTGTCCACCTCCGGCCCAAACAACTGCTGTCCGTTGAATGGCATATTCAGCACAGCTTGCTGTATTTCTGGTTTAAATCCTGATGTACGCAGCCATGCATGTCTCCTTACTGTTACTGCTGTGTTGACAGTTCTAGCAGCTGTGTCTGCAGCATCCATTGCTGACCGTATCTGGTTGTTGGAGATACTCTGTCCTTCTTCTACTACTTGCTGCGCTCTCTTTTGGAACTCCTTGGGCAAATGTTCTATAAAGTGTTGCATTTCGTCCCAATGGGCCCTATCGTATCTGGCCAACAAAGCCTGTGAATTGGCAATACGCCACTGGTTTGCTGCCTGTGCCGCCACCCTTTTGACTGCTGCGTCGAATTTTCTACTTTCTTTATCTGGAGGTGGTGCATCTCCTGAAGTATGTGAGTTCGCTCTTTTGCGCGCAGCCCCTACTACAACTGAGTCCTGTGTTAGCTGTTGTGTGATGTACACAGGGTCTGTTGGTGGCGGTTTATATTTTTTCTCCAGTCTTGGAGTAATGGCCCTTCCTTTTACAGGCTCTTCAAACACTTGTTTGGAGTGTTTTAGCATTCCGGGTAGCATAGGAAGACTTTGATACTGGCTGTGTGTGGACGACAGTGTGTTAAAAAGAAAGTCGTCTTCAATGGGCTCAGCATGCAGGCTGACATTATGAAATGCAGCTGCTCTCGACACCACCTGTGCGTAGGCTGTACTATCCTCTGGTGGCGACGGTCTAGCTGGATAACATTCAGGACTATTATCTGACACTGGTGCGTCATAAAGGTCCCATGCGTCAGGGTCATCTTGACTCATTCCTGTATGAGTTGGGGATTGCATCATTGGTGGAGTGGCTACCGGTGATGGTTGCGGAGAGCATTGTGGAGATGGTGGCGGGGTTACTTGTTTAGCCACCTTTGCCTGTGGCTGCTTGTCTTTTTCCTGAAAGGCAATTTTGCGTTTCATTTTAATCGGAGGGAGAGTACTGATCTTCCCTGTTTCTTTTTGGATATGGAGCCTTCTTTGTGTATAGTCTGGCTCTATTGTTTCCAATTCCTGTCCAAATCTATGTGTCTTCATTTGTGTGGACAGTCCTTGTTCCTCAGTGTAGGAACTTGTTTTCGGTTCCGAGGCCGGATGTTTCGGTATCGAAACCTTTTCGGCTGCTTTTTTCGGTTCCGACGAAACCTTTTTTACTTTCGGCGTCATGGTCTCTCGGTGCCGACCCATTTCGGTGCCGCTATCTCGGTGCCAAACCTGCTCGGAGCCACTATCTCGAGCCCGAGATTGCTGTGTGGCGGTATCTCGACCGGAGTCGGATGACTTCGCCCCCAGCGTGCCCTTTTTCGGTGCCGATGATCGGTCACCTATTTTTCGGGTTAAGCCATGGCCTGTTGGCGGTGGCGTCCCCTGGGCTTTAGTGGTTTTTTTCATGAGTTTTGTGTTTCGACGTCTTACTCACGGTTTTCGGCGTTTCTTCGGGATCGATCTCATCCGAGTCCGATTCATGGATGGAGAATGTTTCTTCCTCCTCCTCGAAACGCTCTTGTCCTGTCGGCGCCGACTCCATTTGCAGTCTCCTTGCTCTTCGGTCTCTTAGTGTCTTCCTGGACTGAAACGCTCGACAGGCTTCACAAGTATCTTCCTTGTGTTCCGGCGACAAACACAAGTTACAGACCAGATGCTGATCTGTATATGGATACTTGTTATGGCATTTTGGGCAGAAGCGGAATGAGGTCCGTTCCATCAGCCTTGAAGAGACACGTGGCCGGGCCGACCAGGCCCCGACGGGGGATCGAAAAAACCCCGAAGGGCCACCGGAGCTCTTCAAAAGTCGGTGTCGATCTGTTGTAACTAACCCGATACCGAATGCAAACAATACCGACGATTTTTCCGAGATTCTAACTAACTTTCCGACCCGAAACACGGAGCGAAAAGGAACACGTCCGAACCCGATGGCGGAAAAAAAACAATCTAAGATGGAGTCGACGCCCATGCGCAATGGAGCCGAAATGGGAGGAGTCCCTCGGTCTCGTGACTCGAAAAGACTTCTTCGAAGCAAAACAACTTGTAACACTCCGAGCCCAACACCAGATGGCGGGATGTGCACAGCATGTGTATCTGCAGCTACACATGCCATCGAACATATAGATATAGATATATATATATATATTGTGTGTGTGTGTGTATGTATGTGTGTACAGGTTACACTGGCTTGTTTGCAGGCTAAAATATCCACACAGGTGTGGTGTATACCATGTAGATGTCTTACAAACGTCCACTATGAGAATGCTTCCAAGAAAGGCCATAGTAGTTACCTTTTTACGAGTGCAGTGTGCTCTGGGAGAAACAGGTAAAGGTCCTTTGGCCTAAATGTAGCAAGTCTGAATACATTTGACTATCCATTTGGCTATACCGGATTTGGATATTGAGTTGCATTTATGAGGTGGAGAAAAGGCTATAAAGAGTTTTAGTTTTTCTAAAAACTGTAATTCTGTCTGTGTAGTACATGAGTGCTCTTGACATCTGGGGTGTGAAGAGCTCTTTCCGCAACAGATTCTGGTTGTGGGGAAAAAACTGGGAGCTCAATAGACTGAGGGGAAACTGGGAAACTACCTTGGGTAGAAATTCAGGATTAGATCTTGGAACTACTTTATCTCGACGAATCTGGAAGAAAGGTTCTTCAACATTTAGTGCCTGGAGCTCACTAACACATCTGTCACATGTTGCCTATTTTGGAGCTATGAAGCTGCTGCTGCGCGATGCAAGCATACAGAAGTGTAAGTAAGATTAGCTTTTTTCAAATGAGGCAAATAGTAAACAATTTCTTGTATCAGGGCTTTTCATAGGATCAATCTGTTTGGGTTGACAGTAGCAAACAAAACATTTCCATTTTGTGGCATAAGTTCTAGTGGTTGGTATGCGTGCTTCTTTGAGAATGTCCATACATTCTGCGGGCAAACCAAGGTTGCCAAACTCTATGCCCTCAGGAGCCATACTACAAGGCTGAGTGACTTGGGTATGTATGTCTGATTTATCCTTAATCCTAAGTGAGAAGGACCGGCCTATTGGGGAGCTTCTAGTGTGGGAATACTGAAAGATCCAGGAGTGTGGTGAAACAAAGCTGGCGTGCCTAGGTGGGAACCAGATCATTGCGAGATATGTTTGCCTGTGTTTCCTAACCAGAAATGGAATGAGAGAGAGGTGGAAAAGCATAGGCAAATATCCCTGACCAACTCAACCATAGAGCATCGCCCTTGGATAGTGGGTGTGGGTACCTAGAGGCGAAGACTGTGCATTTTGCGGTCTACGTGAGGGGGGCCCCCACTTTCTGAAGTATGAGAGGAGGACTTGTGAGTGGAGTTCCCACTCGTGGACTTGTTGCTGCATCCTGCTAAGCAGGTCTGCCAAGCTGTTGTCCGTTCCCAAGAGATATTCCCCCAACAGGTGAATGTCATAATGAAGTGCCCACTTCCATACCGTCTGAGACAGGAGTGATAGTTTAGAAGACCGTATCACCCCTGTTTCTGTAAGTAATACATGGCTGTCATACTGCCTGTCTGGACTAGCACAACTTTATAAGACAGATGAGGAATTAACGCTTTCAGTGTTACGAATACTGCTTGAAGTTCCAAGTTGTTGAAATGTAGGGAGTGGTGTTTGGTATCCCAAAAACCGTGAACTGTCACAGCTTGGAGGTGAACACCCCAAGCCTTCTGGGTTAGTGTGACGTGAGGAACAGGTTGCTAGAGTTCCACCATTGCAGATAATGGTGTGTTTGGTGGTCTAACAACACTAGGGGCCTGATTTAGAACTCGGAAAACTGGTTAATCCATCACAACAGTGACGGATATCCCATCTGCCAAAATCTAAATCCCATTATATACTGATTTGTTTGCCTGCAATGACGAATCTTAAGTATTTTCGGTGTGCAGTGTGGAGTAGTATGTGAAAGTAAGTGTCCTTTAGGTCCAGAGCAGACAAAGTTGCCTGGTTGCAGAAGTGGAATGACATCCTGAAGAGTGACCACGTGGAAGTGCTCTGATAGGATGTATTTGTTCAGAGGTCAGAGATCAAGAGTTGGTCAGAGAGACCTGTCCTTTTTGGGTGTCAGGATGCATAGAGAGTATACTCCTGATCCTTGGTGTTGGAGGGGGACGGGTTCTATGGACCCTTTGAAGAGAAGGGCTTGTACCTCTTGCTTGAGAAGTGATAGGTGTTCCTGTGATAGCCTGTGTGTTTGAGGGGGAATGCTGGGAGGTGGTAATGAGCTCCAGACAATAGCCATGTTGGATAATGAAAAGGATCTATTGGTCTGTGGTGATGGTGACCCAGACTAAATCAAAGTGTTGGATTCTTCCCCCAACAGGTGTTTGGTGGTCAAGGAGAAGGTGTAAGTAGTCACTGCTTTGCAGTGGAAGTGGATCCGCGTGTGGCAGCACTCTTCCCTCTACCTTTGATGCTGGTCCCCATGCATGAACCTCTGAAGTATCCTAGAATCCTCTACTGCTAGAGGATTGAGGTTGCTTGAGTTGGAATGTGGAAGTTTCTGTGGTGGAGGATTTGTATGTTCCTTTATAACCTGGGAGTTGAAAGGAGCCTCTGTGTGTGGGAGTTTGTAAGGCACCCATGGCTTTGGCTGTCAGTGTCCTTTATTTTGTCAAGTGTTGTATCCGCTGATGGTCCAAAAAGGTGCTCTGTATCAAAGGGCATGCTTAAGACTGCCTGTTAGACTTGTGGCTTGAAACAAGAACACTGAAGCCAAGCATGCCTTCTCAAGAGGATACTGGTGTTCATACCCCTAGCTGCTGTGTCTGTTGCATCGAGGGGTGCACGGTATAGAATTGTTAGTAATTTGGCCCTCAGAGAAAAAATTTTGTCTCTATTTAAGGTGTTCTTCAGGGAGATATTGCAATAATTTCTCCATCTCATCCCAATGTGCCTGACCACATTGGGCCAAAGGGAGCTGAGAATTGGCACTGCGCCAATGATTTGAGGCTTGTGCCACTACCCTCTTTCCTGCATCATCGATACGTTTGCTCTCCTTTTCCTGGGGAGGAGAGACCTTTGTTGCTTGACTGTTGGCGGTGGTGACAACTATAGAGTCAAGTGATACTTGTGCTCTAATGTATAGGAGATCTGAAGGGGCCACCTTATACTTTTTATCCACCCTAGGGGCAATTATTCTAGAACTGACTGCTTCCTTAAATATGTCCTCTGCATGTCTGAGCATACTAGAGAGCATAGAGAGGTACTGAGAATCCATGTGTGTTCAGGAGTGTGTTGAATAAAAAATCTTGCTCTATAGGTTCTTTGTGGAGCTGGACATTATGGAACGCTGCTGCCCTGGATATCACCTATTGGTATGAGGTGGTATCCTCTGGAGGGAGGGATGAGCTGGATAGAGATCCAGGTTATTAGGAGTGATGGGATCTGGATCATAAGCATCCCATTGATCAGCATCATCAGCTGGACCGCCTAAGCCCCAGTGTAAGACTGCGGTGACCCTTGAGATGTGTCATCAATTGTACCTTGTTATCGCAGTGGGGGAGGATAAGGAGGAAGTGGTGATGATGGTGGATAAGGGGGAGGTGGAGAAGAAGGATGGCAGACCGGGCTGGTAGCCTTATCCCTAGTCTTCTTCCTTGCAGGGATAGGAATGTCCAAAGCCTCCTCAAATGTTAGTTTCCTCTTTGGAAGTGAGGGAGAAGAAGGGGTTGCGATGATGTGGCCAATTCCCTACTAAATGTGGATTTTTGCGCTGCCAGTGTATCATTTCAAGTATTGGCTCGAATGGAGAAGGGCTAGCGGAGACTGGCCGGTTTTCCTTGGCTCTGAGGATTTTGGCACTCAAGGCTTATGATTCTGGATCTTGCTCGGTGTCAAGGTCGAAGCAGTTGGCTGCTGGATCAGTCCCGAGGTTCAGATTAACAACAAAAACGATTACTAAGCCCTGGGCATTCTAAGCCGATGCAGAGGCTTTAGCCTTCGCAGCAATTTTTGGCACTGAGCCCGAAGGCAGGGCAACTGAAACAGTCTTCCCGTGCCGACCATGGCTGGGAGGAAGTGGTGAACTGGTGACCTCTGGGATAGGCAGTGGGGCCTGAAAAGGCCACAGTACTCATGCGCTGGGAAGAAGAAAGTTCTTGGCTCTTGATGTCAAACTCCACATCGGAGTCAGACTTTCGATGCAAAAGGTTTCCTCTTCCTGGGCTGCTGGCTCCTCCTGGGTGTGTTCTTCCCCGAGGTGATCTAGGGTGTCACCCGACGCTTTTGTGCCATCACAAGTCAGCAAGCCCTCCGGCCCGAAGGATTTTCTTGGACCTGAATGACTTGCAAGCATCACAGTCAGCCTTGCAGTGGTGTGAGAGAGGCAAAGGTTGCACACAAGGTGTTGGTCAGTGTGGGGGAACTTAGTGTGTTACTGGGGACAAAAATGAAATGGAGTACGTTCCATCAGGGAATCATTTCCAACTACCTTCCACGTGGCCGGAGACATAAGCAAGGTAGGCTTGAAACTGGCTGTTTACGCACCAAATGTTGGCCGGTCTAAGCCCAAACCAATGAAAACGTAAACAGCGCAGAGGTGGAAATGCGCATTCGAAGACAATACTGTCAGAACAGAAGTAAAGGTAAAAGAACCAAACTGAACGTAGTTGAAGACCGGGAGAAGAGGCACACATGTCCGAATCAGACAGCGGAGAGAAAACAATCTAACAAAGGAGTCGGTGCCCATGCGCAATTTAATCGAAAGGAGTTAATTGATCATGTGACTCAAAACACTTCTTTGAAGTAAAACAACTTGCACTGCTCCGGACCTAACACTAGATGGCAGGAGTATGAAGCACGTGTATCTACAGCCACACAAGCCATCAAACAGGTTATTCTTCAAGGATGTCATTCCTTGTATCTAATGAAGTTTTTAAGGATCTCTATTTTATGGACAATTTCCGTAAGATCTTCATATAAGATTCTGCCTTAGCTGGAGGCCCAAAATCCAAGACCTGCAGAGCCATCATGCAGGTTGGGTCAAGACTGACTTCCATTCTCAAACACAGAAAATCTGTTAATTTACTAAACTGGGCCCTTTTTTTTTTTTTTTAGCTTTTTAAAGAAGTAATATTTCAGAATCATTTCGAGTCCTCAAAGAATATGGGGCCTGCAGCAGGCATTATAATGGCTGAAGAGGTAGCAAGAGCCAAATGGCCATCCTTTAAAAATATTTTACTGATTTCCCTCGAAAAGCAGATTAAAATAGGTGATTCTCAGTGTAACATTACAGCTATAACGTGTCAAAATGTTTTTCATTACAGCATCAGTAATGGTTTTTCCATGGCAGAGACTGGGTCAAAGGATCTGGTGCACACTCTACATGTCAAGATAATGGAGGTATACCTGTATCTTTGTGGAATAAGTAGGCATCTCAGGTACAATTACTGAGGAAGGGCTGTAGTCCTAGTGCTGGCATACACATTTAGAATACTGACCTGGGTAGCAGTATCTTTGGAAAATGTAATGGACACTTATTCAAAATAAGATTGAGAAAAGGTAAAAACTGATTAGTGGGTTGTCAATGTCATTCCTGAACTACATCATAGGATTTCAAAAAGAAAATCCTGGGAGAAACTGAAAGACAGTCTTTAGAATCGATGTCCTGATAATGTTTGAATCCAAATATTTAAGGCATTAGTTTGAAATACTACCCAAGGATGAGGCACAACCATTAGTAATGCAAAATACATGTCTTCAGTGGGAAGGCTAGGGACCACTTTGGTATCAGAACAGAGTGATCCTTCTCATTTTGTGAAAGTGTACCGTAGACAGTAAAAGCTTGACCAGACCAGGTCCCAGTACTCATGTAACTGATATACAGCTTTTGAGAATTGCAACAACTCCATGAGGTACTGTAGGGATTTTGTAAAATATAGACTGTCATCTGGCACAAAGTACAAAGGTCATTTGGAAATGCTTGGACAAGCTGATACTAAAAGGTAGATAAAAAATAAGATGTGGCGGGGGTGACTGGTGATGTGAACATGGTGTGAGGCTAAGGAGCGGAGAGATTTATTGAAGGAGTTTCAGCAAAAAAAATTATAATTACTGCCAGCAACCAAGAACCAGCTGACAAAGAAGGTAAGCAGGATGATAAAGAAAAGCAAGAGTTGACGTTTGCTTAGCCCAAAAGCATACCTTCAATTCTCCTTTGCATGCGGTTTCTGTTCACTTCGTAGTAATTGCTGCTGCCAGTAGAGCTTGAAGACAGCCTGTGTAGAACAGGGGCTGAGTTTGAGGTAGCAGTGGCTGGCTGAACGGACCCTCTATAATAAGTAGCAGTTCCTGAGATACGGTATTCATTAGAATTTCGACAGGAAGGGCTGGATGGCTTTACTGAACTGAGTGTGGAGTCCATAGATTCCTCTCCAAACCGCTGTTCTTTGGAATTTATATTTTCTTCAGTATGCAGGGTTTGAGCTAGTTATATAAAAACAAAAAACAGAGTAAAGCATGAATAGAGGCTTAGCAGGTTTTACATTCCAGTGTGGTCTGCTTCGCTTATCTATGCATGTAATTTATACGTATTAAGTATAACACACAATACATTAGGGCAACTCAAGAAAAAGGGCGGAAAGGCTTGAGAGCTAACAAAACATGCATACCAAGCCATGGCTTAGCAACATATACCTAAATATAGCATATTTAAACATTACAAAACATGTGTTTTAATATATTTATGTTTTAGGTGTATATATATATATATATATATATATATATATATATATATATATATATATATATATATATATATATATTATTATTATTTTTAAAAAATATTCATTAGGGAACAGCTCCAAAAGAACACGTTTAACTGTCACAGATTTTACTGCACAATTTTTTTGAATTAAAAAATATCTATGATTAGCATGGTGATTACCAAGCGAACTCTAGATTCTACAAAATGTATCATGTTTTAACAAAGTATGAGCAAAATCAGACAGACTATAGCCAAGTAATTGGTAAGTCTTACTAAAAATAGACTACAGTGAACTTTATATACCAATGGCTCAAACCACCATGAAATGGATTGCTTCGCATTATTTTAAGAGATATGGAAATAACACTGAGAAAGTGAAAAATACTAAGCAGTCTATTCCTTCCAATGATTTCTAAAAATTACGAAACTGCACTGTACCTAGGACGGCTTCAAAAAAGTGAGCCTCTGTGACAGAGTCCAGTCTAACTGTGACATGTTGATAGTGACCTCACACAATGTCAGAAGGTTTGCTTTTGTCTGGAGGTGGTCTAATACTGATTACAGTGCATAACAAGTTATTTACCTTTGGTAATGCCTTATCCAGTAGAGACATTCTAGTTGGAGATTCCTTACCTTTGAATTCTCCCCAGGTGTTACACTGGATCTGAAAGTTTTTCATGAGTAGTACTCCTGTGCGCCGTTAGGTGGTGTCACTCGGGTCCACGTCCATTGTCGGCATCGTCCGCATCTTATATGGCATTGCGGGTCTTATATAGGTGCCAGGCAGGCTCGCTGACATCAGTTTTGGTTTTCACGACTTTCCACGACTGTCTGCTAGAAGTGCAGAGCGAAAAACAGAAACTGACTACTGGTGAGTCAAAATTAAGGCCCTGAAAGGGGAGTCTCTGCCCACAGAAATCAGTTTGCCGAGTGGGGAGGTTGGGTGGGTCAGTGAGGAATCTGCAAACAGAATATGTCCCTACCAGATAAGGCATTACTGAAGGTAAGCAGCAATATGTTAATCCGATATAGACTGCTAGTTGCAGATTCCTTACCTTTGAATAGATGCCTAAGCAATTCCATCCCCAGAGGTGAGTGTGCGAACCAAGTTCATACTAGAGAGTCCTGCAGGACTGTCCGTCAAAGTGCCCCTACCTCTGGACCAGACTGCCCAGGCAGTAGTTTTTGGTAAACGTGTGCAGGGCTGCCCACGCCGCCGCCTGGCAGGTATCAAGAACTGGAACTCTGCGTTCTAATGCAGTGGCCACTGCTTTTGCAGAATGAGCACGCAAACCCCTTCAGGGGATTGCTTCTTGGCCAGTGCATAGCAGATCTTTATATAGAGTACGACCCATCTGGAGATGATATGCTTCTGCACTGCCCAACCTTTCTTTGCACCCACATAACCGACAAAGATTTGATCGCCCACCCGGAACTCTTTTGTACAATCAAGGTAGAACGCCAACAATCTTTTTGGGTCCAGGCAGAGTAGTCTCTCCTCTTCCTTAGAGGGATGTGGGGTGCGTAAAATGTAGGCAAGGTCATGGACTGGCATACATGACAGGGCATAACCACTTTTGGCAGGACAGTGGCCCTAGTGCGAAGCAACACTTTGTTAGGATAGATAGAAAAGTATTGAGGCTTGGAGGCAAAGCCTGCAGGCCACTGACTCTAAGGGCATATGTAATGGCCACAAGGAAGGCAATCTTCAAATTAAGAAGCCTGATAGGATAATTGTGGAGAGACTCGAAAAAGCACACATCAAATAATTCAACACCAAATTCAAATCGCATTGGAGCATAATAAAAAGGAGATGGAGGAAATGTGTGGAACCTAAGTCAAAGGGACTTAAACAAAAGAGGTGGATCAGACAACCTCAAAAAAGCAGGAATTGCAGACAAATAACCTTTGAGAGTGCCCATGGCAGAGCTCTGCTGGACCAAAGAAGTACAAGTTACTTACCTTTGGTAACAAAATATCTGGTAGAGACATATTCTAGTAGCAGATTCCTTACCTTAGAATTTCCCCCATGCGTCAGACTGGATATGGAGATTTTTTTTCGAGCAATACCCTTGCATGTCAGTAGGTGGCGTTGGTTGATTCTGCTGACCTCGTAGTCGCCGTGATGACATCAGGAGTAGTACACAGACGCTGCCTCAGAGCAGTGACGTCAGTTTCTTTTAACAACTTTCCACGCCAAAGCGCAGATCCGCTAAGAATACTGAGATTGGTGCACCAGAGCTAAGGACCTGAAGGGGAATCCCTGTCCCTAGAAATCAGTTTGCAAGCAGGGAGGATAGGTGGGTTAGTTGGTAAGGAATCTGCAACTAGAATATGTCTCTACCAGATATTTCTTTACCAAAGGTAAGTAACTTGTACAGCCTTCTAGTGCAGATTCCTTACCTTAGAATAAATACCCAAGCAATACCATGCTCTGAGGTGGGCTGCGAACCAAGATCATACTAGTAAGTCCTGCAGGACCGAACAACCAAAGTAGCCGTCTCGACTGACCTGACTGTCCAAGCAGTAGTGTTTAGCAAACGTGTGCAGGGACACCCACGTAGCTGCCTGGCAGCTATCCAGGACAGGAACTCTGCGTGCTAATGCAATGGAGCAGCAGTCGCT
The DNA here is from genome assembly GCF_031143425.1 of Pleurodeles waltl. Classification (NCBI taxonomy): domain Eukaryota; kingdom Metazoa; phylum Chordata; class Amphibia; order Caudata; family Salamandridae; genus Pleurodeles; species Pleurodeles waltl. Next base: position 520,436,629 of record NC_090447.1, on the reverse strand, counting down.
CTGGTGGAATGAGCACGCAAGCCCTCTGGGGGTTGCTTCTTGGCCAAAGTGTAGCACATCTTGATGGAAAGAAGTACCTATGAAGAGATGCTACGTTTTTGCACCGCCTTCCCTTTCTTCGCACCCACATATGCGACAGAGTTGATGGTCCACCCGGAAAATCTTTAGTACGATTAAGATGGAACGCCAACGCTCTTTCTGGGTCCAGGCAGTTGGGTCTCCCCTCCTCATGGGAAGGATGTGGGGGTGCGTAAAAAGTAGGCACAGTGATGGACTGGCCTACATGAAAAGGCGTAACCACCTTGGGAAGGAAGGAAGTCTTAGTGCGCAACACCACTTTGTCAGGGTGCACAGAAAACTATGGAGGTTTGGACGAAAGGGCCTGAAGCTCACTCACCCTGCGAGCAGAAGTGTTGGCAACAAGAATGTCAGTTTTGAAGGTGAGGAGCTGTAAGGACAATTGTGCATCGGCTCAAAGGGAGTACACATTAAATAAGTAAGGACAAGATTGAGGTCCCACTGAGGCATGATAAATGGAGTAGGAGGAAATAAATGGGTGAGACCTTTTAGGAATCTACTTACAATACAAGAGTGAGGGCTAACCTAAGAAAGGACGAAATGGCAGATAAATACCCTTTAAGGGTGCTCAAAGCAGAGCCCTGCTGGGCCAAAGAAAGAATGAACAAAAGAACCTCAGATAGAGGGGCAGAGAGGGGATCAACAGATTTGTTGGTGCACCATGCCACAAATTTATACCGACAGGTGCATACGGTTTTGGTGGAGGGACGCCTGGGTACCAAGATAACGTCACAGACTGAGTGGAAGATTAAAAGTCATCAACTGGCGCCGCTCAATCTCCACGCATGAAGGCGGAGATTGGACAGGTTTGGGTGGAGAACTGTCCCCTGCTGCTGCAACAGAAGAACCGCCCGAAGAGGCAGTCTGAATGGAGGATCGATGGCCATACTCAATAGCTCTGTATACCATACTCTCCGTGCCCGGTCCGGAGCCACCAAGATGACTTGGACCCGGTCGTTCCTGATCTTCTTGAGAACTCTGGGCAGAAGTGGTATAGGCGGAAAGGAGGCCGGAGTTCCACTCAAGACAAAAAGCGTCTCCGAGCGAGAGCCGCCTCGGAAACTCCAACGCACAAAACAGCTGACATTGCGCGTTCTCTGCAGAGGTGAACAGATCTAACCAAGGCTCTTCCCACTGCTGAAAGAGACCTTGCGCCACCTCTGGATGGAGACAGCATTCGTGATCAGCTGTGTATTGATGGCTGAGTTCGTCCACTCTAGTACAGAGAGAACCCACCAGATTTTGAACCACCAGGGTAATGCCCTGATGTTCCAGCCATATCCAGAGACATAGTGCCTCCTGACAAAGGTTCCAGGACCCCACTCAGCCCTGTTTCTTGCAGTACCACATGGCGGTAGTATTGTCCGTGAACACCTGCACTACCTTCCCTTTGAAAGAGGGAAGAAATGCTTTCAGTGCCTGCCTGATCGCCCGGCGGTCCAGAAGATTGATATGGAGCCCAGACTCAGCCAGAGACCAGAGGACACGGGATCTCCGCTTCTCCCATGTGGCTGCCCCAACCCAGAAGCAACATCTGTCACTATAGATAGATCTGGCTGGGGAAGGGAGAGTGATCTGCCATGGACCCACTGCAGATTCGAAAGCCACCACTGCAGGTCGTTCGCAGTCCCCTCTGAGATCTGGACCATGTTGGAGATATTCCCCTGATGCTGTGCCCTATGGAACTTCAAGTTCCACTGCAGAACCTGCATATGCCATCTGGCATGTGTCACTAGCTAGATGCAGGAGGCCATGAGGCCCAGCAGCCTCAGAGTCAATCTCACTGAAACCCAAGACAGAGGCTGAAAGATCGGAATCATAGCCTGAATATCTTGGACTTGCTTTCCAGGAGGATAAGCCCGAAACTGCACTGTGTCCAGAACAGCTCTGATGAAAGGGAGCATCTGAGAGGGAGTCAGGTGTGACTTCAGCATGTTTATAGTGAACCCCAGCATGTGCAGGAGGCTCACCGTAGTCTGAAGGTGGGAGACGACTTTCTGGGGCGAGTCTATCTTCAACAGACAGTCGTCGAGGTAGGGGAAGACTGAGACCCCTAACCTGCGGAGATGAGCTGCAACCACCGCCGCTACTTTCATGAACACCGAGGGGCGCTGGTAAGGCCAAAGGGGAGCACAGTAAACTGATCGTGATCGTGACCTACCAGTGGCGGTGAAAACGGGGACCCACGTCTGGGCATACCATTCCCACTAAGGGCGACAAAAGAACAGATGGCTGACGGAATGCTGAACAATGCAAACATTCCTTTCAAACCTCAGTTCAGATGAAACTATGCTTCCAAGTCAAAAATTTCAGAAAATGGTCTCTTATGTTAAGATGCACAAACCATTACTTACATCCCACTGTGCACTGATTATGAACATGCATGCTGATTATGAACACGCATGACCTCACTAATAACACAAATCACACCATCCATGACATCCAAGCTATAACGTGTGATGCACAATGGGTGCAGCCCTAAACAGCATATACCTGAAGATGCACAGTTGGGGGGGGACCAAATATTGTGCATGAGAAATGGACTATCTGGGTAAAATTCGCTAGGCACAAACGGATCTTGTTTGCGAATGATGCAGAGAAGTTCAACGTGATCAGGATATGTTTGAAAGTGGCATGTTTGCAACATGTTTTCAAATGGGCAACAGTATTAATAAGTGCAGAAGGTATTTGTTAGATAACTTCATGAAGCACTATTTCTCTCCTTTTGCCTACCTCAGGGTGCAGCTACCCTGGACATTTCTTTCGAATACCTCTTAAAAAAACTTCACAAAACCAACTTTGCACAACCTTCAGCCAAGCAAAGTAGGGGCTAGACACTGAAAATGGCCTTAATCTGCAACTTGTGCCTGTCAAACTACCACAGACACTATTCAGCAAGCAAATCAAGTGTAGGAATCTTGGAACAAAGTCCAAGCATGACGATGGACAAGCTGTGCCACCACTAAAGAAGAAAAAAGTCTGTTTGAGCCTCCCAAAAGACTATAAGGAAAATGTTACTTACCCAGTAAGCATCTGTTTGTGGCACGTAGTGCTGCAGAGTCAAATGCTCTGTGTTAGAAATGGGGTCTTTGATTGGCAGTCAGGGTACCCACTGTCCAAGCAAGAACCCTCACTCTAGTCAGGGTAAGTCACACACAATCCAAATTATCCTGTGCCAGCCCTCTGGTAGCTTGGCACTGAGCAGTCAGGCTTAACACAGAAGGTAATGTGTAAAGTATTTGTGCAATAAATCATGCAATAACACAGTAGACCACCACAAGTATACACCACAGTGTTTAGAAAAATATATAATATTTATCTGATAAGATGCAGGTCAAAACGATTAAAATGCAATAAGTATATGTTGAGATATCACTGTAAAAATGATATAGTGTCTTTAGTCTTTTAAAAGCAATCAATGTCCCTTGCAAGCACACAGCACCTTTGTTTGCGTTCATACCTTAAGGGTGACTTATATGTCGAGAAAGGGGAGTTTTAGGCTTTGCAAGTACTTTTAAATGCCAAGTCGAATTGGCAGTGAAACTGCACACACAGGCCTTGCAATGGCAGGCCTGAGACATGGTTAAGGAGCTACTTAAGTGGGTGGCACAATCAGTGCTGCAGGCCCACTAGTAGCATTTCATCTACAGGCCCTAGGCACATCTAGTGCACTTTACTAGGTACTTCTAAGTAAATTAAATAATCCAATTGGGTATGATCCAATGTTATCCTGTTTAAAAGGAGAGAGCATATGCACTCTAGCACTGGTTAGCAGTGGTAAAGCACGCAGAGTCTTAAAACCAGCATAAACAGTATCCAAAAAGTGGAGGGAGGCAGGCAAAAAGTAAGGGGTGAACACCCTAAGGCTGTCAGGTCTAACACTCCGCACACTTACACCATATAGTGTTGGGTCCGGAATGTTGCAAGGGTTTTTTTGTTCGAAAAGTCTTTCAAGTCACAATGTACAATGACTCCTCCTCTTGCTGGCAAAGCGCAGGGTCCTTGACTCCATCTTCAGATTGCTTACCAGCAGGAGGGGATGAATGGCGTGAAGGTTAAATATAAGCAAGTGAAACGACCATGCATGAGAATGTATATCAAGAGACTAACAGCGATAGGTGTCCACGGAGGTGGGTGGGCGTATGTGAATCTACATCGCTATATGCCACAAACCGACGCTTACAGGGCAAATAACATTTTCCATTTGATGGCATGTGTGGCTGTAGACACACATGCTCTGCACAGACTGTAAAGCAGTGCCTACTAAGAATCGGCGGCTAACCTATGGGTGTTACAGTGCTTTGAAAAAAAGAGTATGCAGCACTGCCTGACCTACATTGGCTTGTTGGCGTGCTGTAACATCCACACAATAGTGTTTAGTGCAAGTGTGTGGTGTTTACCACGTAGTTGCCTTACAAATGTCAGCAATAGTTATGTTACCTAGGAATACCATAGATGCACCTTTCTTACGTGTTGAATGTGCTCTAGGGGAAATAGGTAGTGGCCTGTTGGCTTTTGCATAACATGTTTGTATGCATTTAACAATCTATCTTGTTATGCTGGATTTAGTAATAGGGTTACCTTTATGTGGTTGAGAAAAAGCAACAAAAAGTTGTTTTGTCTTCCTGAAAGATTAAGATCTATCAATATACAACATAAGCACTCTTTTCACGGCCAACATGAGTTGGTTCTTTCAGCAAATGAATCAGGTTGTGTGGGAGGAAACAGCAATTCAATAGTTTGATTGAGATGGAATTGAGATACTAATTCTCGTTGGGTTCCAGAGTAGCGTGCTACTCAACGAAAAGCGCTTCGATGCCTCGTCAGGGGTAGTAAGCGCTATATAATGAAAATGTCACTTACCCAGTGTACATCTGTTCGTGGCATCAGTCGCAGTAGATTCGCATGTTCTGCAATAGCTCGCCATCTGGTGTTGGGCCGGAGTGTTACAAGTTGTTTTTCTTCGAAGAAGTCTTTCGAGTCACGGGACCGAGTGACTCCTCCTTTTGTCTCCATTGCGCATGGGCGTCGACTCCATCCTCGATTGTTTTTCCCCGCAGAGGGTGAGGTAGGAGTTGAATTGTAGTAATAGTGCCCATGCAATGGAGTGACTAAGTATGCACCTATTTAAGGTTGAGATGATACATATATAATTAATTGAAGGTAACTTCCAAACTGCTACAGGCTCCCGGGGAGGCGGGTGGGCACATGCGAATCTACTGCGACTGATGCCACGAACAGATGTACACTGGGTAAGTGACATTTTCAGTTCGATGGCATCTGTCGCTGTAGATGCGCATGTTCTGCATAGACTAGTAAGCAGTTATTTCCCCAAAAGCGGTGGATCAGCCTGTAGGAGTGGAAGTAGTCTGAAATAATGTTCTTAATACAGCTTGCCCTACTGTGGCTTGTTGTGCGGATAACACGTCTACACAGTAGTGCTTGGTGAATGTGTGAGGCGTAGACCATGTGGCTGCCTTACATATTTCATGCATTGGGATGTTTCCTAGAAAGGCCATGGTAGCACCTTTCTTTCTGGTTGAGTGTGCCCTTGGTGTAATGGGCAGCTGTCGTTTAGCTTTAAGGTAGCAGATTTGGATGCATTTAACTATCCATCTGGCTATACCTTGCTTTGAAATTGGGTTTCCTGCATGAGGTTTTTGAAATGCAATAAAGAGTTGTTTAGTCTTTCTGATGTTTTTTGTTCTGTCAATGTAATACATCAATGCTCTTTTGACATCTAATGTATGTAGTGCCCTTTCAGCTACGGTATCTGGCTGTGGAAAGAACACTGGAAGTTCCACTGTTTGATTTAGATGGAACGGTGAAATAACCTTTGGCAAAAATTTAGGATTGGTCCTTAGGACGACTTTACTTTTGTGTAGTTGTATAAAAGGTTCCTGTATTGTAAACGCCTGAATCTCGCTTACTCTTCTTAGGGAAGTAATGGCGATGAGAAATGCCACCTTCCAGGTTAGGAATTGTATTTCGCAGGAGTGCATGGGTTCAAAAGGTGGACCCATAAGTCTAGTTAGGACAACATTTAGGTTCCATGAAGGAACAGGTAGTGTTCTTGGTGGTATAATTCTCCTAAGGCCCTCCATGAATGCTTTAATGACTGGTATCTTATATAGGGAAGTTGAATAGGTAGTCTGCAGGTATGCAGATATTGCTGCAAGGTGTATTTTAATGGAAGAGAAAGCTAGGTTAGATTTTTGTAAGTGAAGCAAGTAACCCACTACATGTTGTGGAGTTGTGTGTAATGGTTGTATTTGATTAATATGGCAGTAGCAAACAAACCTCTTCCATTTACTTGCATAACAGTGCCTGGTGGATGGCCTTCTGGCTTGTTTTATGACTTCCATACATTCTTGGGTAAGTTGTAAGTGCCCGAATTCTAGGATTTCAGGAGCCAGATTGCTAGATTCAGCGATGCTGGATCTGGGTGTCTGATCTTTTGGTTGTGCTGTGTTAACAGATCTGGCCTGTTGGGCAATTTGATGCAGGGTACCACTGATAGGTCTAGCAGCGTTGTGTACCAGGGTTGCCTTGCCCAAGTTGGTGCTATCAATATGAGTTTGAGTTTGCTTTGACTGAGTTTGTTTACCAGGTAAGGAAGGAGAGGGAGAGGAGGAAAAGCGTAAGCAAATATCCCTGACCAGTTCATCCATAGGGCATTGCCTTGGGATTGTTTGTGTGGGTATCTGGATGCGAAGTTTTGGCATTTTGCGTTCTCCCTTGTCGCAAACAAGTCTATCTGAGGTGTTCCCCAGAGTTTGAAATAAGTGTTCAGAATTTGGGGGTGAATTTCCCATTCGTGGACCTGTTGATGATCTCGTGAGAGATTGTCTGCGAGTTGATTTTGGATCCCTGGTATAAACTGTGCTATTAGGCGAATTTGGTTGTGAATTGCCCAATGCCAAATTTTTTGTGCTAGCAGGCTTAACTGCGTGGAGTGCGTCCCCCCCTGCTTGTTTAGATAATACATTGTCGTCATGTTGTCTGTTTTGACGAGAATGTATTTGTGAACTATTATTGGTTGGAAGGCTTTTAGTGCTTGAAAAACTGCTAGAAGTTCTAGGTGATTGATATGCAGTTTTGTTTGATGTACGTTCCATTGTCCTTGTATGCTGTGTTGATCGAGGTGTGTTCCCCACCCTGTCATGGAAGCATCTGTTGTTATTACGTATTGTGGCACTGGGTCTTGGAAAGGCCGCCCCTTGTTTAAATTTATGTTGTTCCACCACAGAAGCGAGAGGTAAGTTTGGCGGTCTATTAACACCAGATCTAGAAGGTGACCCTGTGCTTGAGACCACTGTGATGCTAGGCATTGTTGTAAGGGCCTCATGTGCAGTCTTGCGTTTGGGACAATGGCTATGCATGAAGACATCATGCCTAGGAGTTGTAATACCATCTTTGCCTGTATCTTTTGTGTTGGATACATGCGTTGTATGATGGTGTTGAAATTTAGAATTCTTTGTGGACTTGGAGTGGCTACTCCCTTCGATGTGTCTATTATGGCTCCTAGGTATTGTTGTACCTTGCGCGGCAGAATGTTGGATTTTGTAAAGTTGACGGTGAACCCGAGTTTGAAGAGGGTTTGTATGATCTGATTTGTGTGATTTGAGCACTGTATGAACGAATGGGCCTTGATTAGCCAGTCGTCCAAATATGGGAACACATGTATTTGCTGCCTTCTTATGTGTGCAGCGACTACCGCTAGACATTTGGTAAAGACTCTTGGTGCGGTTGTTAATCCGAAAGGCAGTACCTTGAATTGGTAATGTATTCCTTTGAATACAAACCTTAGGTATTTCCTGTGCGATGGGTGTATTGGTATATGGAAATAAGCATCTTTGAGGTCTAAAGTTGCCATGTAGTCGTGTAGTTTTAGCAATGGCAATACTTCTTGTAGTGTGACCATGTGGAAGTGGTCTGATTTGATGAAAGTGTTCACTACTCTGAGGTCTAGGATTGGTCTCAGCGTTTTGTCCTTCTTTGGTATCAGAAAGTACAGTGAGTAAACCCCTGTGTTTATTTGTGTGTTTGGCACTAATTCGATTGCATTCTTTTGCAATAGTGCCTGCACTTCTATCTCCAGGAGATTGGAATGGTGTGTTGTTAAATTTTGTGCTTTTGGTGGTATGTTTGGAGGGAATTGTAGAAATTCTATGCAATAACCATGTTGGATAATTGCTAGAACCCAAGTGTCTGTAGTGATTTTCTCCCATGCTTTGTAATAATGACCTATTCTTCCCCCCACTGGTGTTGTGTGGAGGGGGTGAGTGACATGTGAGTCACTGTTTAGTAGTAGGGGTTTTGGGGCTTTGAAATCTTCCTCTATTTCTAGGGAATTGCCCTCCTCTATATTGTCCCCAAAAACCTCCTCTATACTGTCCCTGGTAACTGGACGGTGTGGCTTGTGAGGTGCTGGCTTGTGTGCTTTGACCCCGAAACCCCCCTCGAAAGGGCGTTTTACGGAATGTGCTGTAATTCCCTCTGCTTTGCGGGGAGTAGAGTGCGCCCATGGCTTTGGCAGTGTCCGTATCTTTTTTGAGTTTCTCAATCGCTGTGTCCACTTCTGGACCGAACAGTTCTTTTTCATTAAAAGGCATATTGAGAACTGCTTGTTGAATCTCTGGTTTAAATGCAGACGTTCGGAGCCATGCATGCCTTCTGATAGTTACAGATGTATTAATTGTCCGTGCAGCTGTATCTGCAGCGTCCATGGAGGAGCGTATCTGGTTGTTGGAGATGGCCTGTCCCTCCTCAACCACTTGTTTTGCCCTATTTTGTAAGTCCTTGGGCAGATGTTCAATGAGATGTTGCATCTCGTCCCAGTGGGCTCTGTCATAGCGCGCAAGTAGTGCCTGGGAGTTCGCGATGCGCCACTGGTTTGCAGCTTGTGCTGCGACTCTTTTACCAGCTGCATCGAACTTGCGGCTTTCTTTATCTGGGGGTGGTGCATCTCCAGATGTGTGAGAGTTGGCCCTTTTCCTAGCTGCTCCTACAACGACAGAGTCTGGTGGCAGCTGTGTAGTGATGAAAACCGGGTCCGTAGGAGGCGGCTTATACTTTTTTTCCACCCTTGGTGTGATTGCCCTACTTTTGACCGGCTCCTTAAAGATGTCTTTTGCGTGCCGGAGCATACCAGGGAGCATAGGCAGGCTTTGGTATGAGCTGTGGGTGGAGGAGAGTGTGTTGAATAAGAAATCATCCTCGACCTGTTCTGAGTGGAGGCTTACGTGGTGAAATTGTGCTGCTCTAGCCACCACTTGAGAGTACGCGGTGCTGTCTTCTGGTGGAGATGGCTTTGTAGGGTATGTCTCCGGACTGTTATCTGACACTGGGGCGTCGTATAGGTCCCATGCGTCCTGATCTTGGTCACCCTGGCTCATGGTGGTGTGAGCTGGGGAGTGTGATGGAGTTTGTGCTGGTGAAACGTTAATCACGGGCGGAGGAGAGGGTGGTGGTGTAACTCTTTTCACCACTTTTGGTTGTGGTGTTTGTTCCGTCTGGAACTCCAACCTTCTCTTTCTCCTAATGGGGGGAAGGGTGCTTATTTTTCCTGTCCCCTGCTGAATGAAGATACGCTTTTGCGTATGGTCCACATCAGTTGCTTGTAGCTCTTCCTCAAACCTATGCTTCTGCATTTGGGAGGTTAGCGAGTGCTCTTCTGTATAAGAGCCTGAAGCTGGGTCGCTTGCAGTTTGTTTCGGCATCGAAACTTTGTCTGCGTGTTTTTTCGGCTCCGAGGTGACTTTTTTCCTTTTCGGGGCCGAAACCTCTCGGCGTCGATCTGTTTCGGTGCCGCTGTCTCGGCGTCGAGCCGTGTCCACACCGGCATCTCGGTGTCGAGGCTTGTCTCCAGCACTTTCTCGGTCCCGAGAAGGCTGCGTGCCGGTGTCTCGACCGGAGTCGGACGATCTCGGCACTGTTTGGGCCTTTTTCGGTGCCGACGGTCGGTCACCGAATTTATGGGTGGAGCCATGGCCGGATGGCAGTGGCGTCCCCTGGGCCTTGTAAATGTGTCTCTGTGTGGTTTTCGACGTCTTACTCACGGTTTGTGTATCGTCGAATCCTTCGGAGTCGGAGTCTTGGATCGAGAAGGTACCTTCCTCTTCCTGTTCCTCGAACTCCCGTTGGGCTGTCGGTGCGGACGCCATCTGAAGTCTTCTGGCTCGACGGTCTCGGAGTGTTTTTCGGGACCGGAACGCACGACAGGCCTCGCAGGTGTCTTCGCTGTGCTCAGGTGACAGGCACAGGTTGCAGACCAAGTGTTGGTCTGTGTAGGGGTATTTATTGTGGCATTTGGGGCAGAAACGGAACGGGGTCCGTTCCATCGGCGTTCCTCAGCACGCGGTCGGGCCGACCAGGCCCCGACGGAGGATCGAAAAACTACCCCGAAGGGCACCGGAGCTCTTCGATCTACGATGCGGTGTTGAATCCAAGTACGCCGATCCCGAACGCAACAATACCGACGAAAATCTTCAGAAATTAGCTAATTTTCCGTTCCGAAACTCGGAGCGACAGGAACACGTCCGAACCCGATGGCGGAAAAAAAACAATCGAGGATGGAGTCGACGCCCATGCGCAATGGAGACAAAAGGAGGAGTCACTCGGTCCCGTGACTCGAAAGACTTCTTCGAAGAAAAACAACTTGTAACACTCCGGCCCAACACCAGATGGCGAGCTATTGCAGAACATGCGTATCTACAGCGACAGATGCCATCGAACATATGATTACAATACAGTACAATACAATATCTTTGGTTGAAATTTAAGGTTGGTGCGAAGACCCACTTTATCTTTATGTATTTGGAAAAAAGGTTCTTGTAATTTTAGTGCCTGGAAATCACTCACACGTCTTAGGGAAGTGATTGGAACCAAGTAGGCTACTTTTCATGAAAACAGGAGACGGCATGAATGTAGTGGTTCAAAAGGTGGTCTCATAAGTCTAGTGTAAGGAAATGCCTCCTTGGCATGGTTACCCCCTGACTTTTTGCCTTTGCTGTTGCTAAGTTATGATTTGAAAGTGTGCTGAGGCCTGCTAACCAGGCCCCAGCACCAGTGTTCTTTCCCTAACCTGTACTTTTGTTTCCACAATTGGCACACCCTGGCATCCAGGTAAGTCCCTTGTAACTGGTCCTCTGGTACCAAGGGCCCTGATGCCAGGGAAGGTCTCTAAGGGCTGCAGCATGTCTTATGCCACTCTGGGGACCCCTCACTCAGCACAAACACACTGCTTGCCAGCTTGTGTGTGCTAGTGGGGATAAAGCGACTAAGTCGACATGGCACTCCCCTCAGGGTGCCATGCCGACCTCACACTGCCTACAGGTATAGATAAGTCACCCCTCTAGCAGGCCTTACAGCCCTAAGGCAGGGTGCACTATACCATAGGTGAGGGCATAAGTGCATGAGCACTATGCCCCTACAGTGTCTAAGCCAAACCTTAGACATTGTAAGTGCAGGGTAGCCATAAGAGTATATGGTCTGGGAGCCTGTCATGCACGAACTCCACAGCACCATAATGGCTACACTGAAAACTGGGAAGTTTGGTATCAAACTTCTCAGCACAATAAATGCACACTGATGCCAGTGTACATTTTATTGTAACATACACCCCAGAGGGCACCTTAGAGGTGCCCCCTGAAACCTTAACCGACTATCCGTGTAGGCTGACTAGTTTTAGCAGCCTGCCACACACCAGACATGTTGCTGGCCACATGGGGAGAGTGCCTTTGTCACTCTGTGGCTAGTAACAAAGCCTGTACTTGGTGGAGGTGCTTCACACCTCCCCCTGCAGGAACTGTAGCACATGGCGGTGAGCCTCAAAGGCTCACCCCCTTTGTTACAGCACCCCAGGGCACTCGAGCTAGTGGAGTTGCCCGCCCCCTCCGGCCACGGCCCCACTTTTGGCAGCAAGGCCGGAGGAGATAATGAGAAAAACAAGGAGGAGTCACTGGCCACTCAGGACAGCCCCTAAGGTGTCCTGAGCTGAGGTGACTCTGACTTTTAGAAATCCTCCATCTTGCAGATGGAGGATTCCCCCAATAGGGATAGGAATGTGCCCCCCTCCCCTCGGGGAGGAGGCACAAAGAGGGTGTAGCCACCCTCAGGGCTAGTAGCCATTGGCTACTAACCCCCCAGACCTAAACACACCCCTAAATTCAGTATTTAGGGGCTCCACAGAACCTAGGATCTCAGATTCCTGCAACCTAAGAAGAAGAGGACTGCTGAACTGAAAAACCTGCAGAGAAGACGGAGACACCAACTGCTTTGGCCCCAGCTCTACCGGCCTGTCTCCCCACTTCTAAAGACACTGCTCCAGCGACGCGTTCCCAGGGTCCAGCAACCTCTGAAGCCTCAGAGGACTATCCTGCATCTAGAAGGACCAAGAACTCCAGAGGACAGCAGCTCTGTTCCCCAAAAGACTGCAACTATGCAACAAAGAAGCAACTTTAAAACAACACACGTTTCCTGCCGGAAGCGTGAGACTTGGCACTCTGCACCCGACGCCCCTGGCTCGACTTGTGGAGAACAAACACTACAGGGAGGACTCTCCGGCGACTGCGAGCCCGTGAGTAGCCAGAGTTGACCCCCCTGAGCCCCCACAGCGACGCCCGCAGAGGGAATCCCGAGGCTCCCCCTGACCGCGACTGCCTGCTTCAAAGACCCGACGCCTGGTAAGGACACTGCACCCGCAGCCCCCAGGACCTGAAGGATCCGACCTCCAGTGCAGGAGCGACCCCCAGGTGGCCCTCTCCCTTGCCCAGGTGGTGGCTACCCCGAGGAGCCCCCCCCCTTGCCTGCATCGCTGAAGAGACCCCTTGGTCTCCCATTGATTTCTATTGTGAACCCGACGCTTGTTTGCACACTGCACCCGGCCGCCCCGTGCTGCTGAGGGTGTACTTTCTGTGTGGACTTGTGTCCCTCCCGGTGCCCTACAAAACCCCCCTGGTCTGCCCTCCGAAGACGCGGGTACTTACCTGCTGGCAGACTGGAACCGGGGCACCCCCTTCTCCATTGAAGCCTATGTGTTTTGGGGCACCATTTTGACCTCTGCACCTGACCGGCCCTGAGCTGCTGGTGTGGTAACTTTGGGGTTGCTCTGAACCCCCAACGGTGGGCTACCTTGTACCCAAACTTGAACCCCGTAGGTGGTTTACTTACCTGCAAAAACTAACAAACACTTACCTCCCCCAGGACAGGAACTGTTGAAAATTGCACTGTCTAGTTTTAAAATAGCTATATGTCATTTATGTGAAAACTGTATATGCTATTTTGCTAATTCAAAGTTCCTAATGTTCCTACATGAAATACCTTTCATTTGAAGTATTACTTGTAAAACTTGAACTTGTGGTTCTTAAAATAAACTAAGAAAATATATTTTTCTATACAAAAACCTATTGGAGTGGAAGTGTCTCTGAGTGTGTGTTCCTCATTTATTGCCTGTGTGTGTACAACAAATGCTTAACACTACCCTCTGATAAGCCTACTGCTCGACCACACTACCACAAAATAGAGCATTAGAATTATCTCTTTTTGCCACTATCTTACCTCTAAGGGGAACCCTTGTACTCTGTGCATACTATTCCTTACTTTGAAATAGTGCATACTGTATTAAGGTTCCAAGAAGGCACTGGAGACAATCTTGGTGGTTTCACTCTTTTGAGTTCATCCACAGAAGCCTTTATGACAGGGATTTTAAAAAGAGAAGAATGTTGTCTGTTCTGAAGATAAGCAGCTAAGGCTGCTAAATGTAATCTTATAAAGGTGCATTCCAGTTATGCTTTTTGCAAATAAAGAATAAGATAATATTTTGTAACAACACTTGGAAAGGATCACAGTTTAAAAAAATGCAACTGTGAACAAAGCATTTCCACTTTGCTGCATAACATGATCTAGTGGTTGGTCTGTGTGCTTCTTTAAGAATGTCCATATAGTTTTGAGGTAGATTTAAATACCCAAATTCTATGACTTCAGGAGCCAAAGGGAAACATCCAATCGGGATTTGGGTGCCTGATTGACCTTGGTTCTGAGTGAGAAGGACTGGGTCAAGAAGAAGCATCTCGTGGCGTTACTGATAGGTCCAGTAGAGTGGTGAACCATGGTTGTCTTGCCCATGTGGGTGCCACTAAGATTAGTGTGAGTGAAGTTTGCTTAAGCTTCCGAAACACATACAGGAGGAGAGAGAGAGGTGGAAAAACATATGCAAATATCCCTGTCCAGTTCATCCATATAGCATTGCCCTTGAACTGAAGGTGTGGGTACCTGGAGGCGAAGTGTGGGCATTTTGTGTTCCTCTTTGTTGCGAATAGATATATGTTTGGAAGTCCCCACTTTTGGAAGTAGGGTTGAAGGTCTCTGGGGTGGAGTTCCCACTCGTGGACTTGTTGCTGCATCGTAATGAGGAGGTTGGCAAAATTGTTGTGTGATCCTGGGAGGTGTTCCCCTAACAGGTAAATGTTGTGGCGAACAACCCAGTGCCAAATTGCTTGTGCAAGGAGAGACAACTGAAGTTGTAGGGCCCCCATAGATTTTCTTACCTCGCTGCCCTTCTTCATCTTTCCTAATGCCTGATCTACTTGCAAACTAAGAAGATGTTCCTTATTGAATGGTACATTCAAGGTTTTTTTGTTGTACCTCCTGTTTGAAACTGGAAATACATAGCCACACAAGCCGGTGTAAAAGGACACTTGTATTAATACCTCTGGCTGCTGTATAAGTCAAGTCCAAAGCACAGCATATGGAGCTATTGGAAATTGGTTAACAATTTCCTGCCCTCTTTTTCTGTGCTCCTCTGGGAGGTATTGGAGTAACTGCTCCATTTCGTCCCAGTGGACACGATCATATCTTGCCAGGAGTCCCTGCGTATTGGCAATACGCCAGTGATTAGCTGCTTGAGCAGCAACACGTTTGCCTAAAGTGTCAATGAGCTTACTCTGTTTAATAGGAGGTGGAGCATCTTGGTCAGCTTGGGAACTGACTCTCTTCCTAGCATGTGACACAACCAGAGATTCTGCTAGAATTTGATCCTTGATATAAATTGGATCTGAGGGTTAGGTCTTATACTCCTTCTCCCTCTTGGTGTAATAATATGGGCTCTAGCAGGATCTTGAAATACATGATCCGCATGACTTAATCACTTAAGCATGGGGAGATATTGAGTGGACTTATGTGAGGCAGTTAGTGTCTCAAAGAGAAAATCATAATTTATAGGATCTTTATGGAGGGGTACCTGGTGGTATGTAGCTGCCCTTCCCACAAGTTCTCGAAAAGAAGTAGCGTCATCAGGTGGTGAAGGTCTAGCTGGGTAGACCTATATGCCTTTATCAGTGTAGGTGTCAACATCATATTGAGACCAAGGTTCTATGTTGGCCTTAAAATGCGCAGTGTCATCCCCCGTTGTCTTGAGTATCATGGAAGGAATGAGGTGAGCCTTGCAGAGAAATATCTAGAAGGTCATCATGAGAATGTTGTGGGAAAGTAATCTGTGGTGGTTGTGGAGTGATTGGTGGAGGAGATATAGGAAGAGGTCTCTGAACCGCTTCCAAGTCCTTGTCTATTTTCCTCAATTTAATTGGAGTCGTAGGTGTTTCTAAGGCCTCTTCAGAAGTAAGCTATCGCTTGGAAGGAGTGGAAACAGCACTGCCATTTGGGGCTGGATGTCAAGCTGCGACTGCTTGACTTGGAGTTGTTGCTTCATTTTTTGAAGAATTCGCTCTGGTTGTGTTTCTGACTCTGAGCGTGATTTGGTTTCTATTCTTTTTGGTGCTTAAGCGCTTTTAATTTTCGGTGCCAGAGCAGAGGCAGGCAGCCTTTTTGGTGTCACAAAAGTCAGCATTGAGTGGGATGTGAAAGGTTTTGGTGCTAAAGCTGGTGGCATTCAGCTCGGAATGTAAGCAATTGTCTTTGGCTTATGTTTTGGTGCTGGGCCTGAGGGCTGGGCATTAAAAAAAATCTTTTCATGCCTGCATTGTCAGAGGGCTGTGGCGCTCCATCGCATTTGCTTCCAAACTCATGAGTTTTTTGGTCGGAACAGGGGGTGGTTCCTCACTGTTTATTGAACCTGGAGGGATTTCCTGCATCTCCTGAGTAATTTTGGTTTCCGAGTCAGAGTCTTGAATGGATAACGTCTCCTCTTCAGCAGCTGAAGTCTCCTGAATTTCCATCTCCGTGTCAGACATGATATTTTGGATACCGAAAATGTTAGCGGTCTCCTCAACTTCTTGCCTCTGCATTTCTCGGTGATGGGGTCTTTTATCTTGCAGTTTTTTTTCGACCGGAATGACTGGCAGGCCTTGTAGTCTTCTTCTCTATGTTCTGGCAACAAGCAAAGGTTACAGATCTGATGACCGGTCCAATGGAATTTAGAGTGATGCTTCGGACAGAAACGGAAAGGCCTCCATTCCATCAGGCTTTCATTCTCTCAGGTGTAGAATGGAGAAAATGGCTGCCCAAAGGGCACGGCCCTATGCCTGCGATCGAAGGGGTTGGGGTTAACAGAGTTTTCTTTGTTCCAGGAACGCAAAGGGATAGAGAAAAACGTGACTGAAAATGATACCAAAGGCTTTGGTAAGGTTTTCCCGAATGGAAGAGGCCAAATACGGTCTCGAAATGAAGCTACAAGAGAACACGACTGGACCCGACAGCGGGAGAAAACAATCTGAAGATGGAGTCTAGGATCATGCACTTTGCCAGCAAGAGGAGGAGTCACTCTACCTTTTGACTCAAAAGCATTTTAAAATAAAAACAACTTGTAACCTTCTGGACCAAACACTATATGGCAGAAGTATGCAGAGCATTTTTACCTATAGCCACACATGCCATTAAACAAGAAAGCTTTTCAATGCACAATAATAATGATAATGGGGTTTTGGATTTATTATCACAAAAAAATCATTTTTACGCAGCAAATCCATATAGCATAAAGGAACAGATGGCGGTCACTCTTAGCAAGCTATAATGGTTCGAAACTCACCTAGGTTATAATATAATTATAGCTCTGAAACTGACCCCTTCCCTGACTCACCCATATGGGCACTCCAGCCGAGTGAAAAGGCATCCCTGCCCACTGTGAGATGAGTCCGCAGAGGCTGAAAGGATGATCCACTAAAACTTTGGAGCGAGTTCATCCATCAGTGCAGATCCAGATGAATAGGGTAGGAGATTCACATTTGAGCTGTAAGATTCTCCTGATGCTGGGCCACTGTGACCTTAGATACAGCTGAAGGACCCTCAGCTGTCATCTGTTGTGTGGTATCAACAGGATACGTGAGACTGGAATTCGAAATCCCCATGTATATGCAATCCTCTAAGAAGTAAGAAAGGTCTTCATGTACCTCGTGTTCGCGACTAAGAAGGTCAGCCTTTGCACAGGAGAGAGGTTGGACTTTCTGACATTGCTAATAAAGCCCAAGATGTGGGGAAGAGTCAGTCAAGACAGATTTAGAGGCAGCAGATTAGGCAGAGGATGGCACATAATGTATCTACTGCTGCTTCTGTTGATGGTGCTCCCAAGAGCAACCTCTGCCTTGAAAGGAGCAGTACAGCGCCTGGTGTGTATGGACAGGCTCAGAAGGCTGTTCCTGCTTGGACTGTATTGCCCAGCCCTGGAGTAGCCATGAAACTTTCTACAATGTAGAAAGCCATAGCTATGAGGCTTTTGAAGTGTTCCAGGGAGAAGTCTTTTGTCTTCAAAAAGTCACACACTGTTTAAGGGTATGTCCATGAATGTAGCTTAGAAATCTCCTGAGAAGCCAGTGGAATGCATCAAAGTGAGCTGCACAACGTGACAGCTATATTAATGGCCCAAGCAACAGTCAAGACTTCACTTCAAGTTTAAATGCATCCAATAAATCATTGACCAGGTCTGTAAATGGCTTGGTGGTGGGTCTGCAGATAGCTGATCACTGAATGTTTCACCTATTCCCACAAGGAATGAGTATTTAGGCCCAGGAGACGGATGGCCTTAGCATATAGGAGGGCCAGGCTGCCAGAAGCCAAGACATTGCGCCCGCAATACGGTTTCTTTAAATCTCTATCAGGTGGGAACAGTGGAAAAAAAGGTGTCTGTTTTTTACTTCAAGCTTAATGTTTGGATAATTAGAACTCCTGTGACACGTGAGAGGACAAAAAGTGAGTTTCACTGGGAACTGAGCTATGGCATCGGGCAAGATGTATGTGGACTGTCAAAAACAGGGCCTGTAAAAGGTTGCTTCCAATGAAGCCATGCCAGGATCCAAGAGGGCCTGATTTAAAGGAGAAAGAGCTCCAACACTGAGGAGGAGGGTAGCAAAACCAGGGTCAAAATGTAAGACTTTGCCTCTACAGACAGCAAAGCAAATTCCAGGGTTGTAGCTGTTTTTTGCCCTAATCATAAATCAGGAAACCTCCCCTGAAGCAGGGCCACAATAGTAAGTAATATACGCTTACTCTGAAGTGTCTAGCTCACTCACATTTGGTAAATACAGATAAAAGCCAGCATTAGTATTATAGTGTGGAAGGAGGTTATCAGCCTCTGAACTGTCTCCCTGTGCACAGACATAGTCTATCAGGCACAGCAAGATGATCAGACTCTGAGATGAGTGCCTCCTCAATCTGGGCAAATCTGAGCCCTACAGAGGTTCTCTGCATACAGCAATCATTAAACTGAACTTTCTCACTTGCTACACACCTCCTCTGATGTCAACTTCTTTAAGAATGGCACTGTAATCAGCTCTTTGAGTGGAATCTGTGCCAGCACCGATGGAGGCTCCCAATGAACAGGGAACAGTGCCTGGCAGGGTTTGTCTTCTTAGGCACTGGAGCTGTGAAATAAGCATCTGAAGGAGTAGGAATTGCCAAGGCTGTGGAAACATACTCCTGTTTGGAGTGGAGGTGGAGGAGTAGAGGGTGAATCAGGCACCCTGAAAAGATCCAGCACAGCAATGGAAAAGCACAAGACGTACTTGGGGGCGCTCAATGGACACAAGTAGTCCAGTCTCATCTTTTTTCAAAGTAAAGGTCAACTGTTTATTTAATAGGAACATTTTTGGGGAGATTGTTCCCTTACAGGCTATTGACTGTGGCTTAAGGAGGTGGTTTACATGTCTCCGTGTGGCCATTAGCCAGAAACTATTTTGTTTCCCGTTCCCTGGTGGCCTTTGGGTGTATGAGGCCACAAGAATAACAGGAGACTTGTGACCCATGTACTGTGAGTTCAGTTAAATCAGGTCGTGGATTCACTGGCCGTCATAGGATCCAAAATATTTTCTGAACTGAATACTACAGACCTATAGGATGAGGCATAGAAGTATGCATTTATGCTGAATGAGAACTACATGGTTGGAATTGCTGCATAGTTAGAATGCAAAAGAAATTCTTGAAAGGTTTTAATATATATAGAATTTAAGAAAATAATGTTTTCTGCTTTATTAAAGGATCAAGACCGCTAGGCTGAAGCAGTTTCACACAATTGAAAACTGGAAATTTACATCAGATTCTGATTAATCCTGGGTTGGATTATAGGCAACTTTCTTAAATTACAGGCAATGTAAACTTTTCCAAGTTGGAGCAGAACAGAAACATTAATTGAGATCTCTTAAGGATGATGGGTTAGAGCTAAGAGGGCCAAATATAAATACATTTAGAATAAATTATAGAATGTATAATCCATTAAACTGAAATTATGAATTATCATGATAAAGGGATAAAACGTATACCAAGCAAGCATGCAATATGAAATATGTTCCAATAATTTAATGCCACCCCTTATTAAAACTCATAAATGTCTACTGCAAACTTGGAGAAAGCAATGTTGCACTCTCCTGAAAACAGGGTTCTTGATGAATGGATCTTAGGATAGTCACAATAAAACCTGTAGTGGAAGCGATAAAAAAAATTATTACAAAAAAAAATTCTACAGACAGTACCTGTAAATCTGCTGTCATTAGTGCTAAAATATCACATTAACAAATATTCACAACCTGAAAGTCTGCACCAATTAGAAGGAGATCAGTTTGATTGTTTCCACCAAATGCAGGACACAAAGCTCCCAGCAGCTCTTTCTCCAGCTAGGTTAAAAATGGTTGCACGTGTTGAATGAGTTACATACTTTTGGTAACACCTTCTCTGGTAGAGACATATTCTAGTTGCAGATTCCTTACCTTTTGAATTTCCTTCAGGCATCAGTATAGATCTGGAGATTTTTCCTCGAGCAGTACCCCTCCTCGCCATCAGTTGACTCCATGTCTGTCGTCGGCATTTTGCACACCAGATACGATGTCGCGGGGCCTAAATAGGCGCCATCCCAGTGCGCTGACGTCCGCTACTTTTCACGACTTTCCATTCCAAAAGCGCAGAGCCATGAAGTACACTGACCATTGATGAATCAAAACTAGGACCCTGAGAGGGAAGTCCAAGTTCCTAGAAATCAGTTTGAAGAGCAGGGAGGATGAGTGGGTCGGTACGGAACCTGCAACTAGAATAGGTCTCTACTAGATAAAGCATTACAGAAGGCAAGTAACTGGTTCATCTGATAGAGACATCGAGGTGCAGATTCCTTACCTTTTGAATAGATACCTAACAGTACCATCCCCGGAGGTGGGCCTGCGAACCAAGATCATACTAAAAACTCCTGCAGGACCAAACAGGCAAAGTATCTGTCCTTTTGGACCTGACCGTCCAGGCAGTAGTGTTTATTGGTCGAAGGATGCCTACGTTCGTGACTGACGTTTCCATGACTGAACACTGTATGCTAATGCAGTGGCTGTAGCTGTCGGTACAGTGAGCGAACAAGCCCTCTGGGAGTTGCTTTTTAGCCAACATGTAGCACATTTGAATGCGGAGAACAACCCATCTAGAGATGGTTCTCTTCTGCACTGCCCGCCCTTTCTTTGCACTCACATACCCAACAAAGAGTTGATCATCCACCTCAAACTCTTTGGTACGATCAAGATAGAACGCCAATGCTCTTTTTGGATCTAGGCAATGTAATCTCTCCACTTCTTTAGAAGGATGATGGTGTGCGTAAAAAGTAGGCATAGTGATGGATTGGCCTCCATGGAAGGGCGTAACCACTTTCGGAAGAAAGGAGGCCCATGTGAGAAGCACCACTTTGTCAGGATAGATGGTAAGGCAGGGCTGCTTAGATGACAAAGCCTGTAGCTCGCTCACCCTACGGGCAGAGGTCACGGCCACAAGGAAGGCTGTCTTGTGTGTGA
The DNA here is from genome assembly GCF_031143425.1 of Pleurodeles waltl. Classification (NCBI taxonomy): domain Eukaryota; kingdom Metazoa; phylum Chordata; class Amphibia; order Caudata; family Salamandridae; genus Pleurodeles; species Pleurodeles waltl. Next base: position 520,415,345 of record NC_090447.1, on the reverse strand, counting down.
AAAGCCTGAGAGGACAATTATGAAGTGGCTCAAAGGGAGCACACATAAGGAATGTTAGAACCAAATGCAAGACCCATTGGGGCATGATAAATGGTCAAAGAGGAAACATGTGGGTAAGACCCTTAAGGAACCTACTAAGGATCAGAGATTTAAACAAGGAGGGTAGACCTGGTAGTCTCTAGAAGGCACAGATAGCAGACAAATAACCTTTGAGGGTGCCCAAAGCAGAAGCCTGCTGAGCCAAAGAAAGAAGGAACAAGAGAACATCAGGAAGAGGGGCCGAAAGGGGGTCTACAGACTTGTCTCTGTGCCATGCCAGAAATTTCTTTCAGCAACAGTTATATACCATTTTGGCCTTTGGCGGCGGGCTATTGTCCTGTTTACAGGAGACCTTGTGCTGGGTTTAGACCAGGTCCCAAGCAGGACATCAGTGAGGACTTCACTGAAGGGTAAAATGGGTTCAGAGACAGAAGTCCCAGGTTTAAGCACCTCTGTCAGAAGGTTAGTCCTAACAGCCACTGAAGGCAGCTAGAGGCCCAATACCACAGCCACTCTCACCACCACTGAATAGGAGGCCCCCTCCTCTGTAGTCACAGCAGGGGGAGAAAGCATGCCAGTGTCAAAGGAAGTGTCCAGGCCACTGGTTTCACCGTCGTCCGCAGCCCAGTCCATAGGGTTATCAAGTTGGTATTCTAAAGGTTCCACAACCCCTCCAAATTCTCACCATATCCCAATTCGTAAGAGTAAGGGTCAGGATCTGACCTAGGGAGCAAGGTTCCCGCTGAAGTCGTGCAATGCCAGTCTGGCTCCGTGTCAGAGTTAGCAATGAGAATGGAAACAATGTCAACCGTGGGCACGGGGGCAACGTCCATAATTGGAGAAGGTCGAGATGGCACGACCGACGCCGGTCAGGAACCGGGAACGGATCCCTATATGCCTTCCGAAGGCAAGGCCGAAGCCCTAGGCACAGAACCCGAGGGGGGCCCTTAAGACTCTGCGGGGCCCAAAGGAGTTCCACGCAGGGTCACACTGCCCAAAGATAAGGTGCATGGCCTCTTAGAACTTGCGTAGTTGGGCAGGAGTGGCTCCGGCTCCCAGAAACTCAGGGAAGCGTGGAGCCAACCCAGGAGTAGGCTAGGAGGACAGAGGCCTAGAGCGACGATGCTCCTTTTCCCACGTCGCTTCAGCCGACCAATGGGGCGGAGACGAAGAAAGCTTGCTCTTCTTATGCTTACATGAACGTCCTGAGGACTTTGAGTGGGATAACAAAGAGTGGGGGCTCTGTGACCGGTCTCAGGACCTTTCTTTCGACCGAGAGCGATGCGGAGCCAAGCGCTGGGCCACAAGTAGCTTTAGGGACTGTTCCCTCAAAGCGGACTCATGGCCTGTCACACGGAGCACGACTTCGGGTCGTGCTTCAAACACCAAAGAGACACATGGCGCAGATCTGTCACAGACATCATCCGATGCAAAGCATGAATCCGGTCTTCCATGCTGACATCTCGAAACACCAGAGTGTCAAAAAAGGCTTCAACAAAAGTCGAAAAGTCCAGTAAAAAAAAAAAAAAAGACGGTAGAGGTATCTGCACAAAGGCTGGTGCGGAAAGAAAAGCACTGACATCAGCGCAACGGGGTTGCGCCTGTATAGGTCCTGCAATGTCATATCCGGTGCACACAACACTCAATACAGAGCCAACCAACGCCACCTGTAGGCGCACAGGGGTACTGCTTGAGAAAAATGTTCAGTTCCAGACTGATGCCTGGGGGAAATTCAAAAGGTAAGGAATGTGCAACTATAAGTCTCTATCAGATGTTTTCTTACTGGCAAATATTTCTCCCACCAAAGAAGAAATTATGACAGTGACTATGAATCGAGAGAGAGAGCAATGTTGTAAACGGAACACATCTTTGGTCATGCAAGACTAGTTTTTGCTCTATTTTCTTTGTAATACTAGCTCTCTATTAGTGCAGTTTTACTCTGACAGTATATTATGCAGGTGCTTACACCTTATTGTTACCCCTTTCAATCATTCCCTGTGGTTCTGTCCACTTTCTAGGAAGGGATTAGCATGCTACGCTACTCTAATAATTATGACTATTAATGAAGAGTCTATGGTACAGATGCTTACTTACATTAAACACCTGTTCTCTAGCTAGGATATTCTGTTTTTTTAATTATTCAATAACCCACCTTCTTCCCCAAAGGGACAACTAAATAAGGTCAAGGATTTGGGTTGTTTTTTATCTCTTTACCAGATCGTCAAAATAAAGGGCAAACACAACCATCACTATTTTGTGTGATGTGACTGGTGTAGCTCTCAGCTGCCTAAAAGTGACAGTGCTATTTTTAAGCAGCATAAATGACGGTCTGCCCGGCTGGTGGGGGGCGTTTTTATAGTTTCTCTCCTTAGAACAGGAGACACAAACACTAATGCAGCACCATGTACTTTTTCAAAAGCATTTACATTTATTGTGTGTAGGAAAATGTCTCTTTGTTGCAGTTACCCCCCACTTTTTGCATTATATTGATGCCGACTTGACAGTGTATGCTGGGACCCTGCTAACTAGGTCCCAGCAACAGTGTTCTTTCACAAAAAATGTACCATTGTTTCCACAATTTGCACACCCCTGGCACACAGGTGAAAGGTACCAGTGGTACCAAGGGCCCTGTGACCAGGGAAGGTCCCGAAGGGCTGCAGCATGTGTTGTGCCACCCTAAGGGACCCCTGACCTAACACATGCATACTGTTGTTGCAGATTGTGTGTGTTGGTGGGGAGAAAAAGGCAAAAGTCGACATAGCATCCTCCTCAGGGTGCCATGCACACAAAACACTGCATGTGGCATAGGCAAGTCACCCCTCTAGCAGACCTTAAAGCCCTAAGGCAGGGTGCACTATACCACAGGTGAGGGCATAGCTGCATGAGCAATATGCCCCTACAGTGTCTACGTCAATTCTTAGACATTGTAAGTACAGTGTTGCCATATTAAGTATATGGTCTGGGGGTTTGTCAAAACGAACTCCACAGTTCCATAATGCCTACACTGAATACTGGGAAGTTTGTTACCAAACTTCTCAGAATAATAAGCACACAGTGATGCCAGTGTTGTATTTATTAAAAATGCAGACAGAAGGCATCTTAGAGATGCCGCCTGTATTTTACCCAATCCTTCAGTGCAGGACTGACTGGTCTGTGCCAGCCTGCCACTGAAAGACGAGTGACCTGGGCGCATTGTAACATCAGACCCGAGCCTTTGTGCTCTTTGGGGCCAGAAGCAAAAGCCTGCACTGGATGGAGGTGTTTCACACCTCCCCCCTGCAGGACCCTTAACACCTGGCGGTGAGGCTCAAAGGCTCAGGTCTGGTGTTACAATGCGCCCAGAGCACTCCAGCCAGAGGAGATGCCCGCCCCTTGGACGAGCCCCCACTTTTGGCGGCAAGTCCAGAGGGATAATGAGAAAAACAAGGAGGAGTCAGCCATCCTGCCAGGTCCGTCCCTAAGGTGACCAGAGCTGAAGTGACCCCCTCCTTGAGAAATCCTCTATCTTGCTTTGGAGGAGAAGAACCAATATGGATGTGCCCCCCTCTCCAGAAGGAATGGGCACAGAGGGTGTATCCACCCTCAGGGACAGTAGCCGTTGGCTACTGCCCCCTGATCCTAACACCCCTAAATTTAGTATTGAAGGGCGACCCTGAACCCAGATCATCAGATTCCTGATGACCTCAAGAAAGAAATAGGACTGCTAAGTTAAAAACCCCGCAGAGAAGGAGACACCAACTGACTCGGCCCCAGCCCTACCGGCCAGTTTCCTACTTCGAAAAGCTGCAAGAAAAGAAGCAACCTGTCCTGCAGGATCAGCGACCCCTGAAAAGCCTCCAGAGGACTGCCTGCCTCACCGAGAACCAAGAAACTCCTGTGGACAGAGGACCTGTCCAAAGAAAAGACCAAGCAACCAACTTTAAAGGGACTCTCACCTCACTCCAGAAGTGTGAGTCCAACCACTCTGCACCCGACGCACCCTAGCCCGTGTCCAGAGAAACCAACTATCCAGAGAGGACCCCCAGGCGACTCAGATGACGTGTCCACCCTGGGCTGACCTCTCTGCACCCCCATGACAACGCCTGCAGTGGAAATCCCAAGGACCCCCCGACCGTGACTGCCCGGACAAAGATATCTGTTGCCTGGAGAAGCACTGCACCCGCAGCCCCCAGGCCCGAGATAAACCGACCACTGGTGCAGCAACGATCAGCAGGCAGCCCTCACCCTTGCTCAGTCGGTGGCTTACCCGAGAGGCCCCCCGTGCCCTGCCTGCAGCGCCTAAGTGACCCCCGGGTCCCTCCATAGATGTCTATTGAGAACCAGACACCCTGTTTGCACACTGCACCCGGCTGCCCCTGTGCCGCTGAGGGTGTGGTTTTTGTACCTACATGGGGCCCTCCAGTACTACTCCAAACCCCCCTGGTCTGCCCTCCAACACCGCAGGTACTTACCTGCAAGCAGACTGGAACCGGAGTACCCCCGTCTCCATAGATGCCCATGTTATTTTGGGTCCTGTTTGACCTCTGCACCTGATTGGCCCTGTGTTGCTGGTGCTGGGTGTTTGGGGTTGCCTTGAACCTCAAATGGTGGGCTACCTATGTCCACTTTTAAAACAGCTTTTTGCCATTTTAGAGAGAACTGTGTACAATATTGATTCTATTCACAGTCCTAAGTATTACTATGCAAAGTACCTTTCATTTGATGTACTTACCTACTAAATTAATCTTGTGGCTCTAGAAATAAATTAACAAAAAAATATTTTTCTATATAAAACCTACTGGCCTTGAGTTAAGTCATTGAGTGTGTGTTTTCACTTACCGCTTGTGTGTGTACCACAAATGCTTAACGCTACCCTCTGGTAAGCCTAACTGCTCGACCACACTACCGCAAATAGAGCATTAGTATTATCGTATTGCCTCTGTCAAGCCTCTTGGGGAACCCCTGGACTCTGTGCACACTATATCATTTTGATATAGTATATACAGAGACAGCTTCCTACATTGTGTTTTTGACATTTTGCATAATTTTCCTAAAAGCAAAAAAGTTGTTCATTAGTAGACATTGTTAAAGAGGTGTTCCAAAAGCAGTAGGAGCCTAGCAATAGAGTAATGGCTATGGGTATTAATGAATATCTTTGGTGGACCGCTGTTCTAATACAAAAACAGGAAAAAGCAACAAAAAAAATAATTTAAAAAAAGGATGTACCTTGAAGCACATTTTTGCTATTGCTACTGCATGAACAGTGCTATTGCCAACCAGGTGAGCCCTTCTGCTAGCTGGAGCATTTTTTTATCACATTTTTGTTCACCTGGTCTGTACTATGGATTAACATTTAGGTTGTGGCAGCAAATTTCATTGAAAGTGTCACGGGGCTGAGCTCTTACAAGACCTGCAGAGCTCTGGACTGATCTGTTTAAGGAAATCACATCTTGCTTATATGGATTTTATCAACTTTCAAATCAAGCAACAGTAGTTGAGAAAAATGAAGGAGTTCACAGGATTTAGTTATGGATGTCATTAGCAAGAGGCTGCAGTTTCCATTAGTGGGTTAATATCCATGAACAGAGATTTAAAAAAAGCTAAAGTAATTTGGTGTGTGCATAAATGGAAGGCACCACAAAGGGAAGATTTAACACTGTTATAAGCAATTAACAGTTTGTCCACAACTTCAGCTGCTCCTTGCATTTCTCAAAAGCACTACCACTTTTTTTGACAGAGAAAATGCCATTGGTAGATCCAAACGTTGGTGTGAACACAATGTACATGCACTACATGGCACTATTTTGGAAGCTTTGACTACAAACAATTACAAAACTTAAGATGATGTGGAAAGCTCTGAAAGAATGTCACCAATGAAATAAAGCACACTGTGGCAATACTAAGTGTCAATCATAAATCTTTGTGGGACTGCCTGGTAACAGTGTACCACAGGTCACAAAATGAAAGAAGGAAGAAAAAACATACTAGGGCCCCAAAATGTGGTTGTTTAAATCCTGTACATATGTTTAGAAGGTTTACATTGAAACAGCCCTTGTATAACAATTTGTGCACAGCTATCTCCAAAGAAGACCTGCTTGTAGGATTACCTTCCGAAGGATGAGGATCTGTCCTAGGCAACTTTGGTGAAAGCGGAGCAGTATACGTGGGGGAATCCTGGGAATGTCGTTTGGTATTTCTGTTTTCCAATATTTCTTCTTTTGCTGTAACAGAACAAGGTATTTTGTTAAAGACAGTGTAATATATGTCAGACAAATTGTTGATGTATAGACCTACCTACCCTCAGTAACGCCTTCACTGGTAGAGCTACACGAGCCACAGACTCCTTACGATAGAATGATCCCAGGCGTCAGGTAGGATCTGGAAACTTTTTGAGGGCAGTACCCCTGTGTCTCGGTAGTGGGCATAGTAGGCATGATCCACACTGGAAGTGACATGCACAGTATACAGGCGCCACCCCAGTGTGCTGACATCAAATTCTTTTTGCGACTTTCCACGGCAGGAGCACAGAGCCACAAGGAACACTGACCACTGGAACGGAAAACTAGGGCCCAGAAAGGGGAAATCCCTGCCCCTAGAAATCTGTGGGTTGGTAAGGAATCTGTGGCTAGATATTGTCTCTTTCCAGATAAGGTGTTACCAAAGCTAAGTATCCTGTTCATCTGATACAGACTTCTAACTGCAGAATCCTTACCTTAGAATAGATACCCAAGCAATACTTCCCCGGAAGTGGGTCTACGAAAGCGTTTCACACTAAAATGTCCTGCAGGACCAAATGAGCAATGTGGCTGTCCTGACGGACCAGACTATCCAGGCAGTAGTGCTTGGTCAACCTGCGCATTGAAACCCATGTTGCTAGGTGGCAGAGGTCCGGAGCGGAACTCCAAGCGCTAACACAGTTCTCGCAGTCAGCTCTGGTGGAATGAACACGTAAACCCTCAGGTGGTTGCTTCTTGACCAGTGCATAGCAGATTTTAATGCACAGCACGCTCCATCAGAAAACAGTACACTTCTGCACGGCCTTTTTCTTCTTCACTATCACATATCCCACAAAGAGTTGTTTGTCCACCCAGAACTCTTTTGTACGATCAAGTTGGAGAGACAAACACTGTCACGTGTGATCAAGTCACTCCACCTCCAGGAAGGGATGTGGCACAGTGTAAAAAGTAAGCAGGGTGATGGACTGGCCTACATTAAAGAGTGACAATGTTCTGCAGGAATGAAGCTCTGATGCGGAGAACTAGTTTGAGAAGCTGTTCAGGTACGGAGGCTTAGATGACAAAACCTGGAGTTCATTGACTATCTGGGCATATGCTATTGCCATTAGGAATGCCATCTTGACAGGAAGGAGCCTGAAAGGACTGTTGTGCAGTGGCTCAAAAGGAGCACTCATCAGGCATTAGATTGAGGTCCCACTGAGGCAGGATGAAGGGTGAAGGTGGAAACGTGTAGGAGACCTCTCAAAAACCTATTGGTTGATCAGGCAACCGCAGAAAGGTAACCCTTTAAGGTGCCCAAAGTATAGCCCTGCTGGGAAAGTGAAAGAATAAATAAAAAGAAAGGGGAGTTGAAAAGGGGTCAACTTGCTTGTCTGCACACCATGCTACAAATATGCACCAGTGGCAGGCATAACCCACCACCTTAGTGAAAGCCTAGTGGACAAGTTGACATTGCAGACTTCTGGGGAATGTCAAAAGCTCTCAGCTATTGTCGCTCAATCTCTAAGCATTAAGGTAGAGCACTGTCAGCATCGAGTGGAGGACACTCCCCTGCTGCTGAAACAGAACATCCTCCCAAAGGGGCTGCCTGATTGGAGGACTGATGGCCATGCTTAAAAGCTCGGAAAACCAAACTCTCTGTGCCCAGTCTGGAGCCACAAAGATGACTTGGGTCCAGTCATTCCTGATCTGCTTGAGAACTCGGGCAGGAGTGGTATGGGCAGGAAGGCGTACAGGGGGCCTGAGCTCCACTTAAGACAAAAAGCGTCTCTCAGCAAGAGCTACTTTGGAAACTTCAGCACGCAAAACTGCTGAGAATGTGCGTCCTTGGCAGTGGCAAACAGATCTAACCAAGGCTACCCCCCACTGCTAAAAGAGACATTGCACCACTTCTGCATTGAGATGTCATTTTTGATCTGCTACGCATTTTCAGGTGAGTTAGTCTGCTCTGGCATTCAGAGAGACCGCTATGTGTTGACCCACCACGGATATGCCCTGACGTTCCAGCCATGACCAGATGTGCAGTGCCTTTTGACAAAGGGCCACAACCCCCAAATCTCCCATATGGCCTTTCAATTCCAGAAGTGACACATCTTTTGCTACTGTCATATCTGGTTTGGGAAGGTAGCGGGGTCAGCCGCGGACTCAATCTCTGTTTGTTAGCCACCACTGTACATCTTTTGCAGTGCATTCTGAGATCTGGACCACGTCGTAGAGATTCCTTCGATGTTGCTCCCACTGGAACTTCAAGTCCTACTGCAGAGCCCACATATGCCAGCGGGCATGTGTCATTAGCAGGATGCAGGAGGCCATGGGGCCCAACAGCCTCGGAGTCAGTCTCACCAAAACCCAGGAGAAAGACAGACAAATCGGTATCATAACCTGTATATCCCTGACTCACCATTCGGAAGGATAAGCCAGAAATTCCAATGTGTTCAGAACAGCTCAAATGAAAGGGAGCATCTGAGAAGGGGTCAGATGTGACTTCCGCATGTTAATAGTGAACACCAGCGAATGCAGGATGTTCGCCGTAGTCTGGGACTATCTCACCTTCAACATCCAGTCATTGAATAAGGGGAAGACTGCATCCTCCATTCCCAACCACCCAACCCCCCTCCCTTAACAGATGAGCTGCAATCACCGCCATCATCTTGGTTAACACCCGATGGGCACTGGTAAGGCAAAGGGGTATACGGTGAACTGAAAGTGCTCTTGGCCTACAGTGAACCTCAGGTAACTTCTGTGGGCAGGCAAGATGGGGATGTGGAAGTATGCGTTCTGCAAGTTCAATGCTACCATCTAGTCTCCGGGTCCAGGTCAGACAAGGCTTGAGCGAGTGTTAGCATTTTTAATTTCTCCTTTTTCAGGAACAAATAGAGGAGGCAAAGGTTTAGGGGACAGGACAGAGGGCTTTGCCATTCTTGGGCACCAGAAATTAGTGGTAATAGCAACTATGACCTACTTACGATGCAGGCACCCTCGCTTATAGTGCCTTTGGCCAAGCAAACTGCTACTTCATGGAGGCGTAAAGTTAGATGATCTCCATCAGCCTGTCATAAGAGAGTGGCATGGATGTAGGGGTAGTCACAAAGTGGAGGGAGTTGCCCCTCCAAACTACCTGGAAAACCCAGAGGTCTAATGTTATTGACCTCCACTGGTGCAGATGATGGAGTGTCTTGCGATCTACTTGTTGCCCATGATGGTGGGAGGGCAAACTAAGGAGACTGAGAGGCTGCAGCTGTTGCTGAGGGGAAGGGGGGCTGATAAAGGTGAATGGCATCTAGGGGGTGGTTTAAGTGTACAACCTGTGGCTGCCAGCCCCAAAAGGTCTGTGGATACCACATCCTCTGCCACACAGAGGCAGGGAAGCTTGTCACTAAAGGAGCCAAAGGTAAACTGAGGTTGATCGGTGGGGGGTGATGCATGGAAAGACCCAGGGACTTGGCTGTAGCCCTGCTGTCCTTGAAGCACTCCAGCAGAGTCTACCTTGTCTCCAAAAAGACTAGACTCATCAAAGGACACGTTCATAAGTAAAGCTTGAACATCCCCTGAAAGGCTTGTTGCCCTCACCCAGGCGTGGCTCTTTAGGGCCACCGAAGAAGAAACCTCTCTGCATTGGGAGTCTGTCGTGTCCAGCACACATCTAATAGTGAACTTAGTTACATCTCTCCTATCAGCAATAGCTTGAGAAAGAATGGCCTGGACCCTCCTCCAGGACCAGAGACAGCACCTAGGTAACGGAACCCCACAAGAAATTGGATTAACAACCCAAAAGGCATGCAGTGTTCACAGACCGCAATGCCAAGCTGGCGGAAGAAAACATTTTCTTGCCTAAGGTGTCCAGCCCCTTGGATGCCCCATCCAGTGGAGTGGTAGGGAATGCGCCAGGATGAAGGGCCAGATGTATCAAGGATTTTTGCATTCGCAAACGGTGCGAATGCCCGTCTGCGAATGCAAAAAGCCAGCTCAGAATGTATGAAAGACATTCTGAACGCAATTTTAAGGAATCGCTAAAAAAGCGATTCCTTAAAACTGCGACCCTGTTTAGAGAGTCGCAAATTGCAACTCTCTAAATAAGAAATCGCAAATAAGAATTCCTTATTTGCGATTTCTTAGCACATGTATGAAGCCATTCCTAAATGCGATTTGGGCATTTAGGAATCTCTATTTACCACCAGGTTGACCCTGGTGGTAACCATGTGCAAAATTAAAAATTTTACTTTAAATGCATTTTTAAAATGTACATGTAAAGCACACATGCTCTTTTGGCATGTGTGCACCTTATGTGTCCCCAAAAATAATTTTGGGGTGCAGCAGAGGGGGCCTTAGGCCCCCAGCACCCTGGGGTTTTGCATTTCCAAAATTGCGATTTCTGGTTAAGAAATCGCAATTTCAGAAACGCAAAAAATTCGCTGATATGGGCCCATAGGTGCAAATGGGGCCGGTATCGCAATTTGCGATTCGGTAATAGCATTTGCGATTTTTAAGAAATCGCTATTACCGATTCGTAAATGTGATACATGGCATTTTGCGAGTCGGAAACGGCGATTTCTTAAAAAGCGCTATTTCCAAATCGCAAAAGGCCTTCATGATACATCTGGCCCTTACTCTGGAATGGAGACTTGGCCCACCAAGCACAACTGGATAGGGTGTTCGGTGAAGAAACAGGTGCCTCCTGGGGCAGAGCGATGGCGGCAGGCTCTGGTCTGAAGGAAATGGCTCCAGGCGGCATCCAATGACACCCATCCAGCTCCATGTTGGGGATACGAATTGGGACAGCGGAGCCAGGAGGATCAACAGTGGAACCAGCACCAGGGTAGGTGTTAAAGTGGTACAACCACCACCGATCTGGATGCATCAGTCAATCCAAGGACCCAACTAGTGCTGTTGGAGGACCCATCAGTGGGGAACGATTGGGGACCCCTCCTAAAGTCATGTGGCCTAAAGGCACGCCAGTGGGGACATGCTGCCCAAATATAATGAGAATAGCCTCATAAAATTTGCAGAGTGGGGTAGGCAATGCTCTGGCTCTCTGAAACTCTGGGAGGCTTGGAAACGTCCCAGGCTCAAAACAGAGCCAGCCATTGAATGACTATGCTCCCTCGTCTCGTCGGATGACTTCAAAGAAAGGGATTAAGTCGAAGACCTCTTCAACTTCTTAGTCTTCTATGTGTGGGACTTGCCCAGATGACTTCGCCAAAGCTAGATGGCTCTGCGACCAATCCAAGGACCTTTCTCTCGACAGACGTCATCATGGCTTCACATGGCAAGGAGCTTGAGGGACAGCTCCCGCAAGGCCTTGGGGTGCATGGCGCAGCAGTCACTGCAGGTCTTCGCGTCATGGTCGCACTCGACACCAGAGGCAGAAAAAATGCGGGTCCATCATTGACGTCTATTGGTGACAGGGGCTGCAGGGTTTGAAACCAGCCTTCCTGATGGACATCCCTGCCACACAATGTGAAGAATCTCAAAAAACAGTCAAAAAATGACTATGGGTAGCTCTCTCTTTATCTGTGCTAACAGGTAGGGAAAGAATAGAACTGATGTCAGGGTGCTGGGGTAATGCCTATATAGGCACCGTGCACATCATTTCTGGCATGGACGACACCACGCAGAGCCAAACGACCCTAACTATAAATTGACCACATCCTGAATAATTTCGGCTAAGGATGTAAGCAAGTACCCTGGGACTGCTGAATGATCCCACCAACCATGTCCCATAGGATTTGAGTGTAGCAGCCGAGCAAACAGCTTCCATTAACTGACTGCCTAGCTGGCCAGGAAGAAAAGAACTTGCCAAAAGGTATCAACAAATTTTGACTCCATAAGGAGGAATGGTTGGGAAGTTTTTAGGATTTACTCAACTGGTTTACACATGTATCAGCAAACTCTCAGGGGTTGGGAGTGGAACCAGGAAATCCGGGTCGCCTGGGGCGATATCTATGTCAACAGGTGATTTACCAGTTAACTGGGATACTAGAATATGGCTTAGGCCCAGGTGTCAAACAGTGTGTCAATGAGGACTTTCTTTGATGGTAAGAGGCTCGAGTGGTGCCATGCCAGGCTGCGGGACCTGTCAGCACATCCATTTTCACCTCCTAAGTGGGGAGGTGGAGGTGAGGGACCCCAGGAGGCCTCATAATTACAGTAGCTAAGGATATACTTTCTTATGCTGCTTGACCAGTGGGGGAACCAACACAGTATGGAGTAAAGTGTCCAGCACACCGGTATCCTGCAAGTCTATTTATCTGTTGCTGTCAGCCCAATGTGAGGAAAACTCTTCAGCATCCCCACCAAGGTCATGTACATATGGATGGCTATGGTCTGAGTACAAGCTAAGATGCTGGTGTACTCTGTGCATGGTTACGCAGAAATGGAATTGTGTCAGAGTCTGACGGAGTAGGAGAAGAATGCGGTACAGAAAGATATGGAAGTGGGCCTGGTCAAGAAGCCCACTCAGTATTGGATAGCACAAAGGATCGTGGCACCTCCTCCAAGGGCTTTGTCAGCGCCAATGTTTTAGGGAGCAGTGTAGATTTTAGCTTTGAGCACAAAGCCGGTGTTGACACCAGTATAAACCCAAAATGGGTTGAAGGATCACAGAGTGCCAAGGACATTCTAACCAAAATGGAGGTTCCTGTGGATCCCTGGGACCTGAAAGCACATCAGCAGGATTAGGAAGCATGCCAAAGAAGCACAGTATGGACTTTCAAAAGACTTTGATTTGCTGTGACATTGCTTTTGGACCCTGAAAGTCGGTGTGTATAGGAACCAAGAATGTAATCAGCTCCTCTGTAAAACAGGAGTGAGACCTGGATGATTCCCTTGAGCTTCTACAGTAGAGAGAGAGTGACGGGAAGGGGCAGTCCCATTGTTTCTTCTTTGACTTACCCAAAGACAAACTGTGAAGATCTGCCACAGGTACAACTTAGGTAGCAGGATCACATTCAACTTTGACTTGGTGTGGGACTATTGTGGAGCTTTCTGATATTTGCCACAGAGAGCTTTGCCGACTCAGATGGCATTGCGATTCATCTGGGCACAGTCATTACAGGTGTTGGAGTTGTGCATTGATCCCAGACAACAGAGACACATCTCATGCGGATTGGTCACAGACATCTGTTTGCGACAGTCGTTACAAGGTTTTAAACATCTTCTTTGGTGGAGTGACATGTACCTACCACAAAATCTCTTCACAAAGTGAAGGAAGTAGCAGCGGTCCAGATCTGCATCTGAATGTGAGAAAAGAAAGGAACTGATGTCAGTGTGCATAGGTGCCACTCACGAGTGGCTCCGTTTGTCACTTCCTGAGGAGAATGGTGTCAATGCAGGGTTGCATGGTACCACCCATCAGCGTGCAGAAGTACTACTTTAGAATTCTCAGTGGCAGTCAGGCTCCTGGGAAAATTCTCAAGGTGAGGATTCGGCAGGGTGCCGGACCTTCTTGGGCATCAGACCTGGAGTCTAAACAGAGGCAACTTCAGACAGATGTGGACAAATATCCATATGGCGGCAAACCTCTGAAATATGAACATCTGATAACAGAGATGAGCTTTAACTCTACTAGAACAAGCCTAGATTAGCAGTTAATGTCAAGACTAAAACTAGAGACTCTCCAGCTAGAAACTGATTTTTCAGGCTCAGTTAATCCAGGCCCAAAATTCAAAAATACATACTTAGTTTTACTAATAAATTGTTTAAATCTATGTGAGACCTTATTCCATCATGACAATGTAGGAAGGGAATTTTCTGCTGGTGAGGAAGAGCTCTCAAAATAAGTTCCCAAGGAAATGGACTGATTAACATGGCAGTGAACAATCTGTTAAAGAATAATGAATATGGATCAAGACAGCACAACCTCAAAGGTTGCTGTGAGAGTCAAGTAGAGCGATCTTTCAGATAAGTTGCTGTATAGAAGCTTTCTTGCATAGGCTCAAATGGAGGAACCCAGAAGCTCTGAGAGTACTAAGATCCATTACCTGGGAAGAGCTGGTCTACTAATTGGATAAAACATTTATAACCTAGAAGAAATGCTGATCCCCATGGTGGCAGCACAGGAGACTCAGGATAGTTCCCCCTTACAAATCTGGGAATGACATCCACAAATGGGTAACTGCACTGGAGAGGGCTTGTAAAGCCCAAAAGGTCCCCCAGATATAGTGGGCAGCTATCCTGTGGCTCCCCTTGGCAGACAAAGGCAGAGACAAACTTTTGGCAGAGGGAGAGGATGTAGCACAGCAGTCAGAGCGATTGCCTCAGGAGCTGGAGATACGGGTTCGAGCCTTGGGCGTAACGTCCTGTGATTCTGGGCAAATCACTTAATCTCTTCCATGCCCACAGACAGCCCCTTGAGACCTCACGGGTGATAAGATTCACAGGATAAATCTACATTTATATTTTTGGCAGTCACAAACGAGAATGCAGACAACTACCAAGTCTTGAAAGAGGCTCTGATAGATGGGTTTGTGCTTACTACTGAGGAGTACAGGCCAGAATTAAGTTCAGTGACACTTACAAGGAGCCTTCTCAAGACTGGGCGGATTTTGTATACTGCGCAGTTAAGGCTGTGGAAGGCTAGCTTCTTGGTAGTAGTGTACATGACTATGAAGGGCTGTACAATTTGATCATGAGAGAGCACATCCTTAATAAACGTGGGTCTGAAAAAATGCACCAATACCTGGGACTCTAAGCTGACCTCTCCCCAAGAATTGGGAAAGAAGGCAGACAAATGGGTTCGCGTCAGGGAGAGTAACAAAACTCACAGTGCGGCGACCAGTAGAACAAGAATGCTTTTAAGTCCCAAGGAAAGAATGGGGGAAAACCTAAAGAAATGATGAGTCTTTTACAGGTCCACAAAATTCTTCTGGGGTGGGTTCAAATACTCTTCTTCAAATAAGAAACTGTGGTGTTTCTGTGTAACGAAAAGGCCTTAGGCAGTGGTACTAACTGCCATAAGAAAAGCACCATGAGTACTACTACTACTACCCCTAGCACCCCCAGTAGTAGCACTGGTAGTAGTACAACAACCAAGGGTGTAGCTGGGTTCACACCTTGGGTACTGCAGTGGACTCTGGCCTAGTCTGAGAAACCAAGAAACCAGGATGTCCCGATATCAGAGGGTGGCACTGACCTTGCCACTCTGGCTGCCTGGCCTTCTAATATGAGGAAATACAGACAGCATTCATTCATTAATGGTATTGAGGCAGAGGCTTACAGGGATACAGGTGGAAGTGTCACCATGGTCACCGAAAAACTGGTCTCACCTGAGCACAATTACCAAGTGACTAACGCAGATAACAACAAAAAGTGCAACCCCAGGCCTGGGGGGGAGGGGGGGGGGCGGGGGAGTGGATGGGGGTCAGGGGCGTTACTTGCCCTAAGTAAGTTGTAGCGTCCTTACCTATTCCTGTAGAGTCTTATGGGCAATGATTTGAAGACTTAAGCCTGGGCTGAAGTGTATGTGTGTGTATGTAGGTGTAAGGAAATGCCTCCTTGGCATGGTTACCCCCTGACTTTTTGCCTTTGCTGATGCTAAGTTATGACTTGAAAGTGTGGTGGGACCCTGCTAACCAGACCCTAGCACCAGTGTTCTTTCTATAAACTGTAGCTTTGTCTCCACAATTGGCACAACCCTGGCACTCAGGTAAGTCCCTTGTAACTGGTACCCCTGGTACCAAGGGCCCTGATGCCAGGGAAGGTCTCTAAGGGCTCAGCATGTCTTATGTCACCCTGGGGACCCCTCACTCAGCACAGGCACACTGCCTTACAGCTTGTGGTTGGGAGAAAAAGACTAAGTCAGCATGGTACTCCCCTCAGAGTGCCATGCCAATCTCACACTGCCTGTGGCATAGGTAAGTCACCCCGCTAACAGGCCTTACAGCCTAAGGCAGGGTGCACTATACCGCAGGTGAGGGCATATGTGCATGAGCACTATGCCCCTACAGTGTCTAAGAAAAACCTTAGACACTGTAAGTGCAGGGTAGCCATAAGAGTATATGGTCTGGGAGTTTGTCAAACACAAACTCCACAGTTCCATAATGGCTACACTGAAAACTGGGAAGTTTGATATCAAACTTCTCAGCACAATAAATGCACACTGATGGCAGTGTGCAATTTATTGTAAAATACACCCAGAGGACATCTTAGAGATGCCCCCTGAAAACATACCCGACTTCTAGTGTAGACTGACTAGTTTCTGCCAGCCTGCCACACACCAGACATGTTGCTGGCCGCATCGGGAGAGTGCCTTTGTCACTCAGTGGCCAGGAACAAAGCCTGTACTGGGTGGAGGAGCTTCTCACCTCCCCCTGCAGGAACTGTAACACCTGGCAGTGAGCCTCAAAGGCTCACCCTTTTTGTTACAGCGCCCCAGGGCATCCCAGCTAGTGGAGATGCCCGCCCCTCCGGCCACTGCCCCCACTTTTGGCGGCAAGGCTGGAGCAGATAATTAGAAAAAACAAGGAGGAGTCACCCACCAGTCAACACAGCCCCTAAGGTGTCCTGAGCTGAGGTGACCCTTACTTTTAGAAATCCTCTATCTTGTGAGTGGAGAATTCCCCCAATAGAATTAGGGATGTGCCCCCCTCCCCACAGGGAGGAAGCACAAAGAGGGTGTAACCACCCTCCAGGACAGTAGCCATTGGCTACTGCCCTCCAGGCCTAAACACACCCCTAAATTCCGTATTTAGTGGTTCACCAGAACCTAGGAAACTAGATTCCTGCAACCTTAACAAGAAGAAGGACTGCTGACCTGAAGCCCTGCAGTGAGGACGGAGATGACAACTGCTTCGGCCCCAGCCCTACCTGTCTCCCAACTTCAAAGAAAACTGCAACAGCGAGGCATCCAACAGGGACCAGTGACCTCTGAAGTCTCAGAGGACTGCCCTGCAACCAAGGACCAAGAAACTCCAGTGAACAGCGGCCCTGTTCAACAACCTGCAACTTTCTTGCAACAAAGAAACAACTTTAAAGACTTCACATTTCCCGCCGGAAGTGTGAGACTTTCCACTCTGCACCCGACACCCCCGGCTCGACCTGCGGAAAACCAACACCTCAGGGAGGACTCCTTGGCGACTGCAAGCCCGTGAGTAGCCAGAGACGACCCCCCTGAGCCCCCACAGAAACGCCTGCAGAGAAAATCCAGAGGCTCCCACTGACCGCAGCTACCTGTAACAAGAGACACGACGCCTGGAACCAACACTGCACCCGCAGCCCCCAGGACCTGAAGGAACCGAACTCCAGTGCAGGAGCGACCCCCAGGCGACCCTCTGCCTAGCCCAGGTGGTGGCTGCCCCAAGGAGCCCCCCCTGTGCCTGCCTGCATCGTTGAAGAGACCCCCGGGTCTCCCCATTACTTCGTATCTAAAACCCGACGCCTGTTTGCACACTGCACCCGCCCCCCCCCCTGTGCCATTGAGGGTGTACCTTCTGTGCCTTCTTGTGTCCCCCCCGGTGCCCTAAAATACCCCCCTGGTCTGCCCCCTGAGGACGCAGGTACTTACCTGCTAGCAGACTGGAACCAGGGCACCCCTGTTCTTTATTGAAGCCTATGTGTTTTGGGCACCTCTTTGACCTCTGCACCTGACCGGCTCTGAGATGCTGGTGTGGCAACTTTGGGGTTGCCTTGAACCCCCAACGGTGGTCTACCTATGCCCCAACTTTGAGACTTGCAAGTGTTTTACTTACCTGCAACACTAACCTTTACTTACCTCCTCCAGAAACTGTTGATTTTTGCACTGTCCACTTTGACATTTTTACAAAGACTGTACATGCTATTGTGTTCATTCAAAGTTCCTAGAGTATCTAAGTGAAATACCTTTCATTTTAAGTATTATTTGTAAATCTTGAACCTGTGGTTCTTAAAAATAAACTAAGAAAATATATTTTTCGATATAAAAACCTATTGGCCTGGAGTAAGTCTTTGAGTGTTTGTTCCTCATTTATTGCCTGTGTGTGTACAACAAATGCTTAACACTACCCTCAGATAAGCCTACTGCTCGACCACAATACCACAGAATAGAGCATTAGAATTATCTAATTTTGCCACCATCTTACCTCTAAGGGGAACCCTTGGACTCTGTTCACACTATCTCTTACTTAGAGTTAGTATGTATAGAGCCAACTTCCTACACCTTGCTAAATGAGAGTCTACCATGCAGCAGGTCTGTAATGCAGGGATCGATCAGAATACCACTGATTACTTTCTTTTTTTTTTTTTTTTAACAATGACTAGCAACCAATAGAGTCTGATGCAAATGTTTTCTACTGCCACATAAAAGCTAAAGTAAAGATAGGCCTACAGTGATGATTTCGCCTTTCCAAAATTGGTAGCGCCCCCCCCCCAACTCCCTGCCCCCACCCCCCGTCCCGAGTTGACTGCATGATAGTCCTGTTGTATTCAGTGGAAAGGTACGACGTTTGTTATCGCTAGTGGACCTTTTTTTTTTTTGGGGTTAAAGAAACTGCACGAGTCAGGTGGAATTTTGAGGCCTTTCATTCATAGTATGGTAATTTTTAGCACCTCACCACCCTAAAATGCGGTTTCATTTTATTAGTGTATGAAAACTCTCTCTGTTGGTTATATCTGAGATGTCATATTTTAACTTTCAGCTGTGTAGAAGGTGTGTGACTGATGACGGACTCCTGAAAATAAGTCTCTCGGCATTTACCGTTCACATGTGGCCTGGCCACGGTGAAGTACCATTAATAACCCCCTCTCTCTCTTTGGTCTCTCACAAGCACACATTTGCACAAACAGCGTCAAATAGGAAAAGAAGGCACGAGTCTCCTCGTTTTTGTGTCACGAGGAAGCAGGCCTTCTAGGCCGATATTTAGAGGATGTGTTCTTAACCTTATTGTGTTTGGATTACCCGAGGATACCTTCGTTCCATCGCTGAGGCAAAAGTGTACACAGAGGGCTGCTCGCATGACGGTCACCCTCCCCCCCCCCCAGAGGAAACGCAGAGCGAGAAAATAAATTCACACACACAGAAAGGTAAAGAGAGCGGGGTGCCCTTTTTGGCTTCAAACATAATACTTAAGTGCGGACGTTGGCTGTGCGGACTAAGAAAAGTGAAGTTATGTGTAACAGTTTCTTTTGGCGCTGAGAGCCTTGCCAATCGAGAACCAAATTACTGACGTCTCTCCGCATAAAAAGGTGCATTTTACACCAGCATGCTCTGTAAGCCTTTGTACTTTGTTTGAAAAGTTCACTGGATGTACCACAGACAGGCGTGTGAAACCAGGACGCTTTCTGCATACTGTCAAAGTGCCTGCAAACTGAAAATGCTATGGTCAATTTAATAATATTAGCATACTTCGGCCACCTTTCACCTACACCTGTGTTAAGTGCCTGCTAGTGATAAAGCGTGTGTGCGTGTGTGTGTGTGTGTGTGTCTGCTAGTGAGTGAGCTTTTGTGTGTGTGTGCCTGTTAGTGAGTGAGCTTGTGTATGTGTGTCTGCTAGTGAATGAGCTTGTGTGTGTGTCTGCTAGTGAGTGAGCTTGTGCGTTACTGCTGAGCGCTGACATTTTTTATTTTAGTTTAGTCATTATTGCTGGTATAGTGTTTTTGTAGCTGTAGCTGTGTATTTATTGGTATTTTACAAAAAGCAATTTTCAATCCCTAGGAAATCATTATGTCAACAAAAAGAAAAATTTACTCTGAGTGCAGGGTATTCAAAGAACAATGGACTTACAATTTCTTTTTCACGCAGTACAAAAAAGGGGCCGTTTGTATAATATGCCAGAATTTAGTGTCTGTGTTTAAGGAATACAATTTGCGTCGACACCACGAACCTCAACATAAAGATAAATATGATTGTTTGGTCGGACAAGTGAGAAAAGATAAAATATTAAAACTGAAAATGTATTGACAACTCAAAAACATACTTTTGTGAAGCAAAAGCAGCTAAATATATTATCATTGAGAGCAAGTTTTCAAGTTGCTAAGCTCATAGCGCGCACTGGCAGACCATTCGTAGAGGGAGAATTTGTTAAAGAATGCCTTCTTTCTGTTGCCAAAGAGATGCGTCCAGAGAAGGCTGATTTATTTAGTACAGTGAGTCTTTTAGGACCTACAATTACATGAAGGATTGAAGAAATGGGGGAAAATGTGCATCTTCAAAACTCCTAAAAAAAACTTTGCTATTTTTCATTGGCACTCGCCGAAAGCAATTATGTTCATGATTCTGCACAACTTCTAATTCTCATTCGTGGGACACATGATTATTTCGAAGTCACAATGGAACTTGCTGCACTGAATATGAAAAAGTTTGCCAATCTGAATGATTTGGAGTAGATTGGGTTAAACTAGCCAGTGTGACAAATTATGGTGCTCCTAGCATGGTGGGGTCTATGAAAGGAGCGGTTGCACGCATTAATAAAGATGGACAAACACAACCATTCACATCCAATAGCCATACATTGCCTCATCCACCAACAAGCACTGTGTTGTAAATGACTGAAGTTGGACTCTGTCATGAAAATTGTGGTATCTTGTGTTAACTTCATTTCAGCTCATGCACTAAACCACAGACAGTTTCATGAATTTCTGTCTTAGCTAAATGTTGCCTATGAAGATATTCTATACCACACAGAAGTCCATTGGCTGAGTCGAGGGAGAGTTTTGAAACACTTTTATGACTTACTTCCACAGGTTTCTGATTTTATGCTTTCAAAAAACAAAGAAGTACCAGAGCTCAAAGATGCAGAATGGAAATGACGCCTTGCCTTTCTGACAGATATAACAGAGCTACTCAACAGTTTCAATATTCAACTTCAAGGAAAGGGGAAGCTCATCTGTGATATGCATTCACATGTGAAAGTATTTCAAGTAAAATTAGACCTCCTCATTAAACAAGTGAAGGAGGAAAACTTCTGCCATCTCCCCACCACTCAAAAACTGTCAGCAGAAAAACCAACAGTTGCATTCCCAAACAAAACAAGTGTGGATTTACTAGAAATATTGCAAAAGGAGTTTCAAATTAGATTTAAAGAGCTTCATCTCCATGAACGGGACATACATCTTTTCCGGAGCCCATTTCCTGTTGCCATTGAAGATATTGATCCGATTTACCAAATGGAACTAGCCAAACTACAGAATAGTGACTCTCTGAAAGAAGCATTCAAATCAAGCAGCCTTACTAATTTCTATGCATCTCTCCCCTCTGAGACCTATCTTAATCTCAGGAACCATGCACTCAAGATTGCAACCATCTTTGGCAGCACCCATAGCTGTGAACAGACGTTTTCCCGAATGAAACATCTAAAATCTCCAACCAGATCCAGACTAACTGATGAACACTTGCATCACTTGCTACAACTAACAGTGACAAATATTGAACCGGATATTGACCATCTCATTAGCCTTGAAATAAGTTTATGTTGATTAAAATCGTTCTTCATTTTAAATATTGCATTGTTTCTCCTGCTTTTTGTGCACTACAAGTAAAATATATGCAGTGTGCATAGGAATTTGTTCATATTTTTTTAAAACTATAGTCCGGCCCCCAACTGTGTCTGAGGGACAGTGAACTGGACCCCTGCTCTAAGGTAAGGAATCTGCAACTTGATGCCTCAACCAGATAATGCATTTATTTTTTTATTGTGATGCCCATTACAGGAGTGAGGTACTGTAGACAATGTAGCTTACATCTTGAAAAGGTTTTACAAAGGATATGGGGGGAGGACTGGAGGGGCATCCACAGACCTCAGGGCAGATGTGGGCGGTCCAAAGAGAAGCAGAGACTACTAGCCCTTACAAACCCTATGCTTTTCATGTGAAATTTCCAGATCTACAATTGGGTTCACAGATCTTCAAAATTACAAGCAAATCTCATAAAAAATAGGTATCTTTTGTAAACTCGGAAAAAAGTTAAAACAACAAAAAAATCACTGAGCCAAGATGGAGGGCAAAGACCATGCACGTACACAGCACAAACGGTGGATCCAAGGACTATGTTAGGGAAGGTAGAACTGGGCCCAGAATTAAACTATGGGCCAGGCACTGTGACCAAACCCTGTTGTGCACAGACCGTTTACAGCAGGGGTTGGTTGGAGACGCGGCTGAAGGTCAGCCCTTCAGTGAACCTGGGCTGCGCACAGCAGTGGCCAGCAGGGCGTTAGTCACAGGGTTAGGTTCTGACTGCGTGACGGATGCATGGCAAGATCAGACAGGCCCTCATCTTCCTGTTTTTCAGCACTAAAGAGATCTTCTTCCCCAAAGACACATGGTTGGCGGAACTCTGTTGGTACATCTTCAGATGTGCCTAGTGCCCTTTCTTTTAGTACTGCATTGTCCTTTCGGAATGGTAGGTGAGGTACAACAAAGAGTTTACAGGCTGCGTGGCGGTCCAACCTTGATTATTTCAAATTGCAGTGAAAGCAACTTTGAAAGGAGGTCTATTCCATCTCCCAGGCAGCATTCTCAGGCAATAAAGCACTGGAGAGTCCACTCTGTCATCAAGGGGCTGTCAAGGTTTTCACAAGTAGGGGAGATGGAGGAACCCTAGCTTAGTCAATGGTAACATGATCAAAAAGCGCCAATAAAGTGGGATCAGGACACAATGGACTCAGAAAGCACTCTACAGATGTCCGAAGGAGGAAAAAACAGTCTAACATGGAGTCAGTGCCCATGTGTAGCTTACAGCAAGAGGAGGAGTCACACCACAACTTCTGACTAGTGGGACATCTACTAAGAAAAGCTTGGAAATGTCTGAGCCTAACGCAGGAGTATGCTAACCATGTTATCTATAGTCACACATACCTTGAAGTATAAAAGGCCTTGAAATAGGCAGTTGTGGTAAACAAACCATAACCCATGCTTACTCCATGAACCCCCCTTCCCCATCCCCCCCCCCCCAAAAAAAACAAAAAAAAACAGTGCTCTTCTTACGACCAAAATGAAAATGTCACTTACCCAGTGTACATCTGTTCGTGGCATCAGTCGCTGTAGATTCGCATGTTTTGCATAGCTCGCCATCTGGTGTTGGGCCGGAGTGTTACAAGTTGTTTTTCTTCGAAGAAGTCTTTCGAGTCACGGGACCGAGTGACTCCTCCTTTTGTCTCCATTGCGCATGGGCGTCGACTCCATCTTCGATTGTTTTTCCCCCGCAGAGGGTGAGGTAGGAGTTGAATTGTAGTAATAGTGCCCATGCAATGGAGTGACTAAGTATGTACTTATTTAAGGTTGAAATGATATATATACAAATAGTTGAAGGTAACTTCCGAACTGCTACAGGCTCCCGGGGAGGCGGGTGGGCACATGCGAATCTACAGCGACTGATGCCACGAACAGATGTACACTGGGTAAGTGACATTTTCAGTTCGATGGCATCTGTCGCTGTAGATACGCATGTTTTGCATAGACTAGTAAGCAGTTATCTCCCCAAAAGCGGTGGCTCAGCCTGTAGGAGTGGAAGTAGTCTGAAACAATGTTCTTAATACGGCTTGACCTACTGTGGCTTGTTGTGCGGATAACACGTCTACACAGTAGTGCTTGGTGAATGTGTGAGGCGTAGACCATGTGGCTGCCTTACATATTTCTTGCATTGGGATGTTTCCTAGAAAGGCCATGGTAGCACCTTTTTTTCTGGTTGAGTGTGCCCTTGGTGTAATGGGCAGCTGTCGTTTAGCTTTAAGGTTCGCAGATTTGGATGCATTTAACTATCCATCTGGCTATACCTTGTTTTGATATTGGGTTTCCTGCATGAGGTTTTTGAAATGCAATAAATAGTTGTTTAGTCTTTCTGATGTTCTTTGTTCTGTCAATGTAATACATTAATGCTCTTTTGACATCTAATGTATGTAGTGCCCTCTCAGCTACGGTATCTGGCTGTGGAAAGAACACTGGAAGTTCCACTGTTTGATTTAGATGGAACGGTGAAATAACCTTTGGTAAAAATTTAGGATTAGTCCTTAGGACGACCTTATTCTTGTGTAGTTGTATAAAAGGTTCTTGTATTGTAAACGCCTGAATCTCGCTTACTCTTCTTAGGGAAGTAATGGCGATGAGAAATGCAACCTTCCAGGTTAGGAACTGTATTTCGCAGGAGTGCATGGGTTCAAAAGGTGGACCCATAAGTCTAGTTAGGACAACATTTAGGTTCCATGAAGGAACAGGTGGTGTTCTTGGTGGTATAATTCTCTTAAGGCCCTCCATGAATGCTTTAATGACTGGTATCCTATATAGGGAAGTTGAATAGGTAGTCTGCAGGTATGCAGATATTGCTGCAAGGTGTATTTTAATGGAAGAGAAAGCCAGGTTAGATTTTTGTAAGTGAAGCAAGTAACCCACTACATGTTTTGGAGTCGTGTGTAATGGTTGGATTTGATTAATATGGCAGTAGCAAACAAACCTCTTCCATTTACTTGCATAGCAGTGCCTGGTGGATGGCCTTCTGGCTTGCTTTATGACTTCCATACATTCTTGGGTAAGTTGTAAGTGCCAGAATTCTAGGATTTCAGGAGCCAAATTGCTAGATTCAGCGATGCTGGATCTGGGTGTCTGATCTTTTGGTTGTGTTGTGTCAATAGATCTGGCCTGTTGGGCAATTTGATGTGGGGTACTACTGATAGGTCTAGCAGCGTTGTGTACCAGGGTTGCCTTGCCCAAGTTGGTGCTATTAATATGAGTTTGAGTTTGTTTTGACTGAGTTTGTTTACCAGATAAGGAAGGAGAGGGAGAGGAGGAAAAGCGTAAGCAAATATCCCTGACCAGTTCATCCATAGGGCATTGCCTTGGGACTGCTTGTGTGGGTATCTGGATGCGAAGTTTTGGCATTTTGCGTTCTCCTTCGTCGCAAACAAGTCTATTTGAGGTGTTCCCCAGAGTTTGAAATAGGTGTTCAGAATTTGGGGGTGAATTTCCCATTTGTGGACCTGTTGGTGATCTCGAGAGAGATTGTCTGAGAGTTGATTCTGAATCCCTGGTATAAATTGTGCTATTAGGCGAATTTGGTTGTGAATTGCCCAACGCCAAATTTTTTGTGCTAGCAGGCTTAACTGCGTGGAGTGTGTCCCCCCTTGTTTGTTTAGATAATACATTGTTGTCATGTTGTCTGTTTTGACGAGAATGTATTTGTGAACTATTATTGGTTGGAAAGCTTTTAGTGCTTGAAAAACTGCTAGCCGTTCTAGGTGATTTATATGCAGTTTTGTTTGATGTACGTTCCATTGTCCTTGTATGCTGTGTTGATCGAGGTGTGCTCCCCACCCTGTCATGGAAGCATCTGTTGTTATTACGTATTGTGGCACTGGGTCTTGGAAAGGCCGCCCTTTGTTTAAATTTATGTTGTTCCACCATAGAAGCGAGAGGTAAGTTTGGCGGTCTATTAACACCAGATCTAGAAGATGACCCTGTGCTTGTGACCACTGTGATGCTAGGCACTGTTGTAAGGGCCTCATGTGCAGTCTTGCGTTTGGGACAATGGCTATGCATGAAGACATCATGCCTAGGAGTTGTAATATCATCTTTGCTTGTATCTTTTGTGTTGGATACATGCGTTGTATGATGTTGTTGAAATTTTGAATTCTTTGGGGACTTGGAGTGGCTACTCCTTTTGTTGAGTCTATTATGGCTCCTAGGTATTGTTGTACCTTGCACGGCAGAATGTTGGATTTCGTGAAGTTGACGGTGAACCCTAGTTTGAAGAGGGTTTGTATGATCTGATTTGTGTGGTCTGAGCACTCTATTAACGAATGGGCCTTGATTAGCCAGTCGTCTAGATATGGGAACACATGTATTTGCTGCCTTCTGATGTGTGCAGCGACTACTGCTAGACATTTGGTAAAGACTCTTGGTGCGGTTGTTAATCCGAAAGGCAATACCTTGAATTGGTAATGTATTCCTTTGAATACAAACCTTAGGTATTTCCTGTGCGATGGGTGTACTGGTATATGGAAATACGCGTCTTTGAGGTCTAAAGTTGTCATGTAGTCGTGTAGTTTTAGCAATGGTAACACTTCTTGTAGTGTGACCATGTGAAAGTGGTCTGATTTGATGAATGTGTTTACTATTCTGAGGTCTAGGATTGGTCTCAGCGTTTTGTCCTTCTTTGGTATCAGAAAGTACAGTGAGTAAACTCCTGTGTTTATTTGTGTGTTTGGTACTAATTCGATTGCATTCTTCTGCAATAGTGCCTGCACTTCTATCTCCAGGAGATTGGAATGATGTTTTGTCAAATTTTGTGCTTTTGGTGGTATGTTTGGAGGGAATTGTAGAAATTCTATGCAATAACCATGTTGGATAATTGCTAGAACCCAAGTGTCTGTAGTGATTTCCTCCCATGCTTTGTAATAATGACCTATTCTTCCCCCCACTGGTGTTGTGTGGAGGGGGTGACTGACATGTGAGTCACTGCTTAGTAGTAGGGGTTTTGGGGCTTTGAAATTTTCCCCTATTCCTAGGGAATTGCCCTCCTCTATATTGTCCCCGAAAACCTCCTCTGTACTGTCCCTGGTAACTGGACGGTGTTGCCTGTGAGGTGCTGGCTTGTGTGCCCTGACCCCGAAACCCCCCTCTAAAGGGTGTTTTACGGAATGTGCTGTAATTCCCTCTGCTCTGCGGGGAGTAGAGTGCGCCCATGGTTTTAGCAGTGTCCGTGTCCTTTTTGAGTTTCTCAATCGCTGTGTCCACTTCTGGACCGAACAGTTCTTTTTCGTTAAAAGGCATATTGAGAACTGCTTGCTGAATCTCTGGTTTAAATCCAGACGTTCGTAGCCATGCATGCCTTCTGATAGTTACAGATGTATTCATTGTCCGTGCAGCTGTATCTGCAGCGTCCATGGAGGAGCGTATTTGGTTGTTTGAAATGTTCTGTCCCTCCTCAACCACTTGTTTTGCCCTCTTTTGTAGGTCCTTGGGCAGATGTTCAATGAGATGTTGCATCTCATCCCAATGGGCTCTGTCATAGCGCGCAAGTAGTGCCTGAGAGTTAGCGATGCGCCACTGGTTTGCAGCTTGTGCTGCGACTCTCTTACCAGCTGCATCGAACTTGCGGCTTTCTTTATCTGGGGGTGGTGCATCTCCAGATGTGTGGGAGTTGGCCCTTTTCCTAGCTGCTCCTACAACGACAGAGTCTGGTGGCAGCTGTGTAGTGATGAAAACCGGGTCTGTAGGATGCGCCTTATACTTTTTTTCCACTCTTGGTGTGATTGCCCTACTTTTGACCGGCTCCTTAAAGATTTCTTTTGCGTGCCGGAGCATACCAGGGAGCATAGGCAGGCTTTGGTAGGAGCTGTGGGTGGAGGAGAGGGTGTTGAATAAAAAGTCATCCTCGACCTGTTCTGAGTGGAGGCTTACATTGTGAAATTGTGCTGCTCTAGCCACCACTTGAGAATACGCAGTGCTGTCCTCTGGTGGAGATGGCTTCGTAGGGTATGCCTCCGGGCTGTTATCTGACACTGGGGCGTCGTATAAGTCCCATGCGTCCTGATCTTGGTCACCCTGGCTCATGGTGGTGTGAGCTGGGGAATGTGATGGAGTTTGTGCTGGTGAGACGTTAATTACAGGTGGAGGAGAGGGTGGTGGAGTAACCTTTTTCACCACCTTTGTTTGTGGTGTTTGTTCAGTTTGGAACTCCAATCTTCTCTTTCTTCTAATAGGGGGAAGGGTGCTTATTTTTCCTGTCCCCTCCTGTATGAAAATACGCTTTTGCGTATGGTCTACATCAGTTGATTGTAGCTCTTCCTCAAACCTATGCTTTCGCATTTGGGAGGTTAGCGATTGCTCTTCTGTATAAGAGCCTGAAACTGGGTCGGTTGCAGTTTGTTTTGGCACCGAAACCCTGTCTGCATCTTTTTTCGGCTCTGAGGTGACTTTTTTCTTTTTCGGGGCCGAAACCTCTCGGCGTCGATCTTCGTCGGTGCCGCTGTCTCGGCGTCGAGCCGTGTCTACACCGGTATCTCGGTGTCGATGCTTGTCTCCAGCACTTTCTCGGTCCCGAGAAGGCTGCGTGCCGGTGTCTCGACCGGAGTCGGACGATCTCGGCACTGTTTGGGCCTTTTTCGGTGCCGACGGTCGGTCACCGAATTTATGGGTCGAGCCATGGCCTGGTGGCAGTGGCGTCCCCTGGGCCTTGTAAATCTTCTTCTGAGTGGTTTTCGACGTCTTACTCACGGTTTGTGTATCGTCGAATCCTTCGGAGTCCGATTCGTGGATCGAAAAGGTTCCTTCCTCTTCTTGTTCCTCGAACTCTCGGTGGGCTGTCGGCGCGGACGCCATCTGAAGTCTTCTGGCTCGACGGTCTCGGAGTGTTTTTCGGGACCGGAACGCACGACAGGCCTCGCAGGTGTCCTCACTGTGCTCAGGTGACAGGCACAGGTTACAGACCAAGTGTTGGTCTGAATAGGGGTATTTATTGTGGCATTTGGGACAGAAGCAGAACGGGGTCCGTTCCATCGGCGTTCTTCTGCACGTGGTCGGGCCGACCAGGCCCCGACGGGGGATCGAAAAACTACCCCGAAGGGCACCGGAGCTCTTCGATCTTTCGACGCGGTGTTGAATCTAACTACGCCGATCCCGAACGCAACAATACCGACGAAAATCTTCCGAAATTAGCTATCTTTCCGTTCCGAAACTCGGAGCGACAGGAACACGTCCGAACCCGATGGCGGAAAAAAAACAATCGAAGATGGAGTCGACGCCCATGCGCAATGGAGACAAAAGGAGGAGTCACTCGGTCCCGTGACTCGAAAGACTTCTTCGAAGAAAAACAACTTGTAACACTCCGGCCCAACACCAGATGGCGAGCTATGCAAAACATGCGTATCTACAGCGACAGATGCCATCGAACGAAGTTGTTTTTCTACTTTGAACAATACACTCTTGCCTTTCAAGTGCATAACACTACTCCCAGATACTAAGCAGATGGAATTGAGGTGAAGTCATCAAGCCCTGATTTATATACAAACCTAGAATGTGGAGACTGGTGTCTATCAACTGAAAATGGTGAAGAGCTCGTAGAGCTGAGACTTTAATGAAATTGCCAATATATATGAGAACTAATCTCTTTATTAAGTGTGCAATCACTACTGCCAAGCATTTGGAAAAGGTCTTGGGATTCTTTTCAAACCACGTAGAGGGATCTTGTATTGATTATTCTCTGCCAAGAACCTAAGGAACTTCAAAAGCTTTTCTCTATCAAGTGTGTGGAAATGTATATCCTGAAAGTGTATAGAACACATCCTTTCACATGACGGAAGTTGATAGAAAATTTGAAGGACAAAACTCACAAATATTTCTTCTGAGTCATTTGTCCACTGTTTCAAGTAACGAATGGTTCTGTATACTTAATTTAGTGGTTTCCTTTGACCTAGAAAATAACAGTAATATGTTACTTACCCTCTAAGTATCTGTTCATGGCAAGTACTGCCATACAACGACATGCTCTCTGCCACCTAGAGCTAGGCTTGCATGTGTGAAAGGTTTTTTTTCTTTGAAGAAGTCTTTCATGTCACAAGGTAGAGTGGCTCCTATTTTAACTGGTAATGCGCTTGGTCATCAGCTCCATTGTTAAACTGTTCTCCACACAAAAAGTGAGCATGTTGACAGAGCATAGCAATGAAGATGACTACATGAAAGACAAAGAGAGAAAAGATAATTTTGCAATAATCACAGGCTTATGGGGAGGTGCATGTGTACCTACAGTAGAACGAGCCACAAACAGATGCTTACAGGGTAACATATTCTGTTTATGCTATATGTAGCTGTAGACAAATGCTCTGCATACAGTGTAAAGCAGTTGTCCCATAAGCAGTGGCTAGTCAGAGGTTTTTGTAGATGACTGTGAAATCATACTTAAAACAACCTACCCAACCTTTGCTTCTTGGCATGCTAAGACAGCCACACAGGAGCACTTGGTGAATGTATGTGGAGTGGACCAAAGTGCTCCTTTACATATATCAACTTTGGGGATGTTCCCAAGCGAGGTCACAGAAGCTCCCTTTTTGCAGGTAGAATCGGCCTGGAATGAGTAGGCAACTGCAGTATGGTTTTAGAGTAGCAAGTTTAAAAGCACTTGACAAGCCATCTGGCTATGTCTGGTTTAGAGACAGCACAGACTTTGTGTGGCTTAGTGAAGGTGAGAATGAATTGTGGAGTTTTGCTAAACAGCTTTGTCCTGTCAGTGTAATACATGAGTGCCCGATTGACATCTGATGTGTGAAGGACCCTCTCTGCTATAGAGTGCAGCTGTGGGAATAACATCAGAAGCTCAATGGCTTTATTAAGTTGGAAGGGAGATACAACCTTAGGCAGGAACTTTGGGTTAGTCCAAAGGACAACATGTTGTTTTGTGCTTGAAAGAAAGGTTATTCCAAGGAAAGAGCTTGAAACTCTTGAAACTCACATGCCTTAAAGATGTAATGACCGTGAATAAAGCATCCTTCTAAGAGTGGAATTGAGAGGGCAGGAGCGGAGGGGGCTCAAAAAGAGAGCCCATGAGATGTGTGAAACTATTTTGAGATTCCACACAGTGGCTGTGGGCAACCAGGTAGAACAATTCTCTTCAATTTTCCATGATGGGTTTGATGACTGGGACGGAACCAAGAAGCGTGTTCCTTGTTTTGTAAGTAAGCTGCCAATGCAGCCAAATACGGATGGATAGAAGTGTAGGCAAGGTTCAATGTTTGAAGGTAAAGTTTGTAACAGAAAATGTCTTGGACCACTGATGTCAATGGATCAATGTGTTCAGGAAGAGAGTAGCAGACAAATCTTTTCTACATGGCCGCATAACATGCAGGCGTGGTGGGCCTACAGCACTCTTATAGGATGGACATGCATTCTGCAGGCTGTTTGAGGTAACAAAGCTCTAGGACTTCAGGAGACAAGTTGCTAGATTGAGCTGCTTGGGGTGCCTGACCGTCCGTTGGTTCTTCTTTAGAAGAACTGGCTGGTTGGTGGTGAACCAGGATTGTCTTGCCAAGGTCGGAGCCACCAAGATGAGGGAGGTTTGATGAAGCTTCTGAACCATGTACGGAAGGAGTGGGAGAAGAAAAATATGTAGGCAAATATCCTTGACCAGATCATGCACAGTGCATGCCCATGGACTGTGAGTGTGTAAATCTGGAGGTTAAGCTTTGGCATTTTTGGCAGTTCCACAAAGGTCTATTTCAGGGGATCCAATGACGGAAGTATGGGAGTAGGACTTGTGGGCGGTGTTCTCATTTGTGGACTCGTTGCCACACCCTGTTGAATAGGTCTGCAAAGACACTGTCCACTTCTGGAAGGTACTCCACTAGAATCTGCATAATAATGTGAAGTGCCAAATGATTTGTGCGAAACCTAACAGTGTTGCGTTGGCTCTCATTATACCAATGAGGCTGCTGGATTTGGGTGGCAGCAACACTTGAATTTTGGGGAACTGAGACAAATCCCACACCATGTGACAACTGTCGACCTAATCCGTTTCCGGCCAGCAAGCGGCACCTCATCTTTGCCCAAGAGCAGGGACGATTTGGAGTAACCAGGCACATGACCTTGTGACTTCTCAGATAGATCATGGTGGATCAGATATCTGACTTTTCTCTCAGTTACCTTAGCCTTACACATGCAAAAACAAACCGAGGCAGAAAATGGTTTAATAAGATTTATTGAATCAGCTGCATCTTAGGTAAAATGGCATGAAATGCAGTAATTAGAATGCATAAACATATTAGAAGCAAAATCTTGACAAGGAAAGTGAAACACAAGAAAAGTCCCACCATACTGTCACTATGCACAATATATGCAATTCGTACCTAAGCTATGTTAGAGCACAGCAGGAATAAGCCCTAATCCGCCTTCATGACTACCCTTGGGAAGACATCATTCCCCAGCCCTGAGTATGACAGCAGTGAGGAAGCCTGGTATTTACAGAGACACCACCCCCATATGGGCCAGGGAACCCGTGGTCTCAGCGAGTGGCTGTAACGAAGTCGGAGAGCATCCGGTTGTGGTAATCTGGCTGGAACCTCCCTCTAATGCGCATGGGACAGGGAAAAGTTTTTATAACAAAACAAATGACGTTCTGAGGAAGTGTCTCTACTTACAAATACATGTGTTTTTGTGAATATTAGAGATGCAGTGTACCACTTGTGCCGACAATCCTATCTTGCTTCAACCTTGAAGAAAGCACAGAGTGAAAGAATATCGTGCTAAGAAATGTAACGCTTTCCTAGCCGATAGGACAACAAGATAAAGAAAATAAAACACCACAATGAATGTGGCCAATTCTAAAGTAATAAAATAAAATGTTACCAGGCTAAAGGGCACAATCAGCAGGCCTAGTTGATAAAATAATGTGCCCAGAGACTTCATTAAAATGGCTATACAACAACAGTCTCTAATAATGCATGCCCTGTTGATTCTGGAGGTAAAACATGGTGATCATTCTGTCAGCCCTGATGAGGTCCTGGCAGAAAAAAAAAGATTTGAGCGCTAGCTGAATGGCCAACAACTTAAAGTAATGTATGTGGAAGAGCTGTTGATGAGTGGGCCACGAGCCCTGAATGGTCACGTCTTGCAGATGCGCCCGCAGCCAGAGAGGGAAGCATTGGTCATGACTGACACCTGCAGGACTGGGTCTAGAAGGGGCTGGCTTTGCAACATATGGTTGCTGTTACACCACTGCAGGGAGCAATGGGAGCTGGCCCACACCAACACTAGATCTCTTTAGTGACCCTGGCCTTGTAACCACTGTGTTGCCAAGAACTCTATAGAGTACACACGTATAACCTTGCATGCGAGACAATGCGGTTACAGGAGTTCATCATGGTGAGAAGGCATGTGACGGTTCTGACCATTAAAAGGTGATCTGGCTGTAAAAAACGCATTAACCGCTGGAATGCTTGGACCCTTGGTGGGCTGGGATAAGAATTCCCAGTGATCACGTTGAGAACCATCCCAGAAGAAAATGTAGCTGAAGGGATTAAAGATGGGACTTGACATATAAGTTACTTATCTTCGGTAACGAAATATCTGGTAAAGACATATTCTAGTTGCAGATTCCTTACCTTAGAATGTACCCCAGACGTCAGACTGGATCCGGATTTTTTTTATTTATTTTTTTAGAACAATACCCTTGCTCGTCGGTAGGTGGCATCGGTCAACGTCGCGTCGTAGTCGCCATGATGACGTCAGAAGTAGTATATAGACGTCACCCTCGCGCAGTGACATCAGTTTCTTTTAACGACTTTCCAGGGTTGCTCTGGTGGAATGAGCATGCAAGCCCTCGGGGGGGTTGCTTCTTGGCCAAAGCGTAGCACATTTTGATGCAAAGAAGCACCCATCGAGAGGTGGTATGCTTTTGAACCGCCTGTTTTCGCACCCACATACCCAACGAAGAGTTGATCGTCCACCCGGAAATCTTTAGTACGATTGAGGTAGAACGCTCTTTTTTGGTCCAGACGGTGGAGTTTCTTCTCCTCATGGGAAGGCTGGAGGGGTGCGTAGAAAGTAGGCAGAGTGATGGACTGACCTACATGAAAGGGTGTAACCACCTTAGGAAGGAAGGAAGCCTTAGCGCGCAACACTACTTTGTCAGGGTGCACAGACAAGTATGAGGAAAGGGCCTGACGCTCACTCACCCTGTGAGCAGAGCTGATAGCAACAAGAAAGACAGTTTTGAAGGCGAGGAGCCGCAAGGGACAATTATGTATTGGCTCAATGGGAGAACACATCAAATAAGTAAGGACAAGATTGAGGTCCCACTGAAGCATAATAAATGGAGAGGGGGGAAATAAATGGGTGTGTCCTTTTAGGAATCTACACACAATAGGAGATTTAAAGAGTGAGGGCTGATCAGGTAGCCTTAGAAAGGCTGAAATGGCAGATAAATACCCATTAAGGGTGCCCAAAGCAGAGCCCTGCTGGGCCAAAGAAAGAATGAACATAAGAACCTTGGATAGAGGTGCAGAAAGGGGATCAACAGATTTGGTCGTACACCATGCCACAAATTTATTCCAACAACAGGCGTATACATTTTGGTTGATGGACGCCTGGCTGCCAAGATAACATAGCAGACTTCGGGTGGAGTGCAAAAGCTGTAAACTGTTGCAGCTCAATCTCCGCGCATGAAGGCGGAGGTTGGACAGGTTCGGGTGAAGAACCGTCCCCTGTTGCTGCGACAGAAGATCCACCCGAAGAGTCAGACTGAGTGGAGGACCGATGGACATGGTCAATAGCTCTGGATACCATACTCTCCATGCCCAGTCCGGAGCAACCAAGATGACTTGGGCCTGGTCGTTCCAGATTTTATGAGAACTCTGGGCAGAAGAGGTATAGGCGGAAAGCAGGCCGGAGTTCCACTCGAGATGAAAAGCATCTCTGAGCGAGTGCCACCTTGGAAACACCAAAGTGCAAAACAGCTGACATTGCACGTTCTCTGCAGAGGCGAACAGATCTAACCAAGGCTCTTCCCACTGCTGAAAGAGACCTTGCGCCACCTCTGGATGGAGACACCATTCGTGATCGGCTCTGCATTGACAGCTGAGTTTGTCCGCTCTGGCGTTGAGGGAACCCGCCAGATGTTGAACCATCAGGGTAATGCCATGATGTTCCAGCCATGTTCAGAGGCGTAGTGCCTCCTGACCAAGGGTCCAGGACCCTACTCCGCCCTCTTTGTTGCAATACCACATGGCGATAGCATTGTCCGTGAACACCTGCACCACTTTCCCTTTGAGAGAGGGAAGGAATGCCTTCAACGCAAGCTCTGGACCATGTCGGAGAGATTCCACTGATACTGCGCCCACTGGAACTTCAGGTCCCATTGCAGAGCCCACATATGCATCTGGCATGTGTTACTAGCAGGATGCAGGAGGCCATGAGGCCCAGCAGCCTCAGGGTCAGTCTCACCGAAACCTAAGACCGAGGCCGAAATATCGGAATCATAGCCTGAATGTGTTGGACTCGCTTTTCGGGAGGATAAGCCCAGAACTGCACTGTGTCCAGAATAGCTCAGATGAAAGGGAGCGTCTGAGAGGGAGTCACATGTGACTTCGGCACGTTTATAATGATCCCCAGCGTGTGCAGGAGGTTCGCCGTAGTCTGAAGGTGGGAGACGACTTTCTGGGGTGAGTCTGCCTTCAACAGCCAGTCGTCGAGGCAGGGGAAGACTGAGAACCCTAACCTGCGCAGATGAGCTGCAACCACCGCTATCACATTCGTGAACACCCAAGGGGCGCTGGTAAGGTCGAAGGGCAGCACGGTAAACTGAAAGTGCTTGTGACCTACCACGATTCGTAGGTAACACCTGTGGGCAGGCAGGATGGGGATGTGGAAATAAGCGTCCTGCAAGTCCAAAGCTACCATCCAGTCTCCTGGGTCCAAGGCAGACAGGACCTGAGCCAGGGTGAGCATTCTGAATTTCTCCTTCTTGAGGAAGTAGTTTAGGTCCCAAAGGTCTAGGATAGGATGTAAGCCATTGCCCTTTTTTGGTATCAGAAAGTAGCAGGAATAACAACCACAACCTACTTCGGGCACAGGGACCTTCTCTATAGCTCCCTTGGCCAAGAGAGCTGCGACTTCCTGGCGCAGAAGCGCCAAATGATCCTCTGGAAGGTGAGTGAAGGATGGAGGCATGGTTGGTGGAGCAGATTCGAAAGGGAGGGGATAGCCCTTTGGAACTATCTGCAAAACCCACCTGTCCGTGGTGATGTTTTCCCAGTGGGGCAGGTGATGGCGAATCCTGCCACCAACTGGATGGGAGTGAGGGGACAGACTAGGAGGGTTTAGAGGCTACAGCGGGGTAGAGGTTGACTGGGCAGACCACTGGTTTGCTGTCCCACGCCACGTGGGATTCCGCATCCCAGCCCACGCAGAGGCTGAACAGCGTGGGTGACACGGTGGCTTGGTGGAGGACACGACTGGAAGCCCCGTCTGTGGCCACGAAAGGGGCAAAAAGCGGAATTGGGGGGGGGGTTCGATGGGCAGAGGAAAGACCAAGGTACCGAGCCATAGCCCGGGCATCCTTGAATCTCTCCAAAGCCGAGTCCGCTTTGCTCCGAAGAGACGTGAGCAATCAAATGGCATGTCCATGAGTGACTGATGGCCAGCCCCAGAAAAAACAGAAGTACGCAACCAGGTGTGGCGTTGTAAGACCACCGTCAAAGCAACCGATCTGCCTAGAGAGTCGGTCGTGTCCAGCCCACAACGGATTGTGAACTTTTCTGCATCTCTCCCATCGTTCACAGCTTGGAAGACGATAGCACGGGCCTCCTCAGTATCTGCTGCAGGACTTG
Source organism: Pleurodeles waltl (assembly GCF_031143425.1). Lineage (NCBI taxonomy): Eukaryota > Metazoa > Chordata > Amphibia > Caudata > Salamandridae > Pleurodeles > Pleurodeles waltl. The sequence goes on along the minus strand of NC_090447.1, from coordinate 520,378,878 downwards.
CGCAACCTTATCCCACAAAGAGTGGTTATAGCGGTCCAAAAGGTATGCAGTGTTCACAGACCGCAGAGCGAGACTGGAGGAAGAAAATAACTTCTTACCAAACTATTCCAGCCTTTTGGATTCCCTGTCTGGGGGTGCGGAAGGGAATGCGCCTGAAGAAGAGGAAGCCTGGATAACAAGACTCTCAGGCGTGAGGTGTTGGGACAGGAATTTAGGGTCGTTCGGAGTGGGCCGATGGCAGCATGAGATAGTCCTATTCACAGGAGCCCCTGTGTTGGGTTTGGACCAGGTACCCAAAAGGACATCGGTGAGGGCTTCATTAAACGGCAAAAGGGGTTCTGAAGTAGAAGCCCCAGGCTGAAGCACCTCCGTCAGGAGATTAGACCTCTCCTCAGCCAATGGGAAGCTCGAGACCAAGGACCTCAGCTGCCCTACTAACCACTATACCGTAAGTTGCTCCCCTCCGCCGTAGCCACGGTAGGAGGAGACAGCATGCCAGCGTCAGGAGATGTATCCAGACCACTGGCTTCGCTCAATTCCTGAGCCCAGTCCATAGAATGGTCATCCTGATATTCATAAGGGTCCAGGGGCCCCTCCAATTCCTCCCCATATTCGTACCCATAAGAAAAAAGGTCAGAATCTGACCTGGGGCGGATAGGCCCCATCGAAGTCGAAGGCAGCGTCGGCCACCGCCGCTCCGACTCAGAGTTGTCGGGGATAAAAATTGGTTCAACGTTGATAGTGGCCACTACCGAAGTCGAGAGCGTCGATAATCGACCAGGAGTCGGTGGAGGTCTCAAGGGTGCGACCGGCACTGGTGGGGATCCGCGCATGGATCCGGAGGTGACCTCGGTGGACAGAGCCAAAGCCACCGGCATGGAACCCGAAGGCCCCTCCGCTGAACCCCTTGGGCCCAAAGGCGCTGTATCGGAGTTGGACCGCCCAAAGATGCGGCGCATGGCCTAATCAAACTCTGTAAGCTGGGCGGGGGTCGCTCCGGCTCCGGGAAACTTGGGGAAGCGCGGAGCCGACCCAGACGCAGGCTCCGAGGATGGAGGCCTTGTGCGTGGACGCTCCTCCCCCGTTGCGTCGGCTGAGCGACGGGGCGAAGTCAGAGAGCGATGGGATCTCTTCGACTTCTTACCTTGACCCAAGGATTTAGAAGACGACGAGTGGTGATGGCTCTGCGACCGGTCTAGAGACCTTCCTCTCGAGCGAGACCGGGACCTACGTGGAATCGAGTGCCAGGCCGCCATAAGCTTTAGGGACCGCTCCCTCAAAGCCTTCGGGTGCATGGCCTGGCACTCGGAGCACGACTTTGGGTTGGGGTCGTGCTCGAGACACCACAGGAAACCCGATGAGGATCAGTCACTGACTTAGTACGATGACACTCTCGCACAGCTTGAAACCGGTCTTCGGGGACATCCTCAACGCATCAAATTTCACACAAAAACTCGACAAAACGAATTTGGTCAAAAATAGACCAGGGCAGCTCTTCTCTGGATCAGCACGTGGGGCGGAAAGAAAAGAACTGACGTCCCTGCGCGAGGACGGTTTCTATATACTACTCCCGACGTCATCACGGCGACTACGACGCCCATGGAGTTGACAGACTCCACCTACCGACATGCAAGCGTATTGCTCGAAAAAAAAATCTCCGGATCCAATCTGACACCTGGGGAAAATTCTAAGGTAAGGCATCTGCAACTAGAAGTCTCTATCAGATAGTACTGATTGTGAACCCTAGGTAGGGGGGTGCAGAAAGCTCTAAGGAGTAACCCGGCTTTATGATGGCGAGGACCCACTGTTCGGAGGCAATTTCTTCCCACTATGGTGAAACCCCCTGTAGTTTTCTTCTGACAGATGTAGTGTATTTGAGGGAAGCAAGTCACTGTTTTGGGGGTGGCTCCCTTAGCCGCACACCCTCTGCATATGGAGTTTTCTCTGTAAGTTCCCCTGGGGTAACCTGGTTTACTATGCTGCCTGTGGTAAAATGTTGGAGCCTCCAGCGGTGGCCTTGGCACCACCTCGCAACTGTGTCCCCGGAAAGGTACCATGGGGACAAGGCGACTGCCGAGCCCCTTATAACCTTGGCCGTAATGGTGTCCTTTTCAATCTTTTCCAGCATCTTCTTTACCTGTGGTCCTAAGAGGCATTCCCCATCGAACAGCAGGTTTAGCAGATGCTGTTGGACCATGGCTTGAAGCCTGAGGCATGCAGAGAAGCGCAACACCTGATGAGGATACTAGAGCCGATTCCCCTGGCTGCAGTATCAGCTGCATCAAGGGCGCACTTGATTGTTGTTAGAAATTATTTTGTCTCCCGAGACCAGCTTGAGGCCACGTTAGCTATATTGCTCTGGGAGTTGGTCATCCCAGCTGGCTCTGTCATAACAAAGTAATCCAATTGAATTGGCAATCCACCGGTGAGTGGCAGATTGTGCGACAACCTTCTTGCCTGCTGCATCTATTTTCTTACTTTGTCTGGCAGAGGGGAATCGCCAGTACTTTGGGCATTTGTCTACAGATCAAGCGGTCCCAGGAGAAGACGGCATAGGCGCACGGCGAGCGCCCCCTTTGATGTATGTTTGACTATAAGGGGACACTCCCCCTCCTGGATACCAGAGGCCAGTAGCCTCTAGGGAACGGGCCGCCTCAAGGTAATTCCTTGGGTAAGGTAGACCTTTTACATTACACCTCTTAATATTTAAGTAGAGTTTTCCTCCTCCAACGTGAGGCTTAGGGATCCTAGGCCCTGATGAATGCCCGAGACCTTTCTTGGCTCACTCCTGAGGGCAGAAACATGTTGGCTACTATTTGATAGTTAGGTGACCCTGTGAGTCCTTGTTCTCACAGAGGTGTCCCAACCTTTATTTTAACCACATCAATCAGACACCATCATTAAAATTGTCACTTCTCACAGGCGTCTGCTTAGGTGTTTTTAATTTTTCACTAGATTAGCTGGATCCCGATCTTTCCAGAACAAAAGTTTATTTACACACTCCCTCCTGTTCCTTTAACAGCGAGGTTGAGTCCGTCCAGGAGGCACTGTCCTACCTGGGTGGGGCTAGGTGGTCAAATGATGAAGCATGACACTATATAGTGTGTGAAACCATCTAGTCTGTAAAGGGAATCCCCCCCCTTTTTCCTTTCCCCCCACTCACACACTTCGCAGCCACTTACTGACTTCTCACTGACCTTACCTATCCAAATAGGAACACGTACAACCAAGGGCAACAATTGTGCCCTTAACGTCTTCTCTATAGAACCCCGTACTTCTTTGTGTACGTCTGACAACTAGCACCACAAGGCATCGATTTGAAGCCCAATCTGTAACATATCCAAACCAGACAGCAGAACCTAAAACTAACAAAGCTGATGCCCATACGCATTACTAGTCATAAGGGGTTAACTATACCTTGTGACTCAAAATATTTAGTTTAAGAAAAACTAATTGTACAAGTCCAAGCGCAACCCTAGATGGAAGGAGTATGCAGAGCATGTGTTTCTACAGCTACACATGCCACAAACATAAAATGTCCCTGTGCTTCTCATAAATGTTGGACATGGTTTGCTTCTCTAAAGGGTGTAGCCCTCATGCTGATGTTGGTCTCAATGGTACCGAGTTAAATGTTGTAGGAGGATGGCTCACTTTATGGTGTACATCTATGGTGTGGCACCCTATGCTGAGTCCAGGAAACTTAGTGATAGTGAGTAGGTGTACAGATAGAAAAAGCTCTATAGGGGTAGCTGAGGCAAGCAGCTGAAGCTTATCCAGGAGGAATGTAAAGCACTTGCAATAAATACCACAGTAATCAGACAGTAACTCACTCACAAGAAAGAACCACACAAGTGTTGCAAAAATAAAGTATACTGTAGGTGCGAAATGCCTACAAGGTCCCGTTTTACAAACCCTCCAAATGCGACCGATTCGCTCAGCCATGTGCCATGCCACAGTGGAGTCTCTTGGGTGATGACACTGCTCCAACGAGTGTGTCGCAGCGCTGCTTGCCAGATGAGAAAGACTGCCCTGGTCACTGGATCCATGTCCCGGAGAAGCAGTGAGCCATAAAACAGGCCGGATCTGTCCACCCCCGTTAAACAAGTTGTGTACCACTAGGAGTTGTGTCACCAGGTAGTACGGGTTAGCCATGCCCATTCTCCCCCCCCCCCCCCCCTCCCCCAAACGTAAACCCCTCTCTGGCAGTGCTATCCGGTGTCTCACACCATAACAGAGGAATAAGTTCTCTCCAATGTCTGGAACCAGGGACGTGGGATCAAAAATGGAAAGTTTTGGAGCACATATAAAAGGCAAGGTAGGACCATCATTTTATATAGGGCCACGCTGCCTAGGATGTTTAGCGGCAATACTTGTCATCTTTGTAGATCCACCTTGATTCAGGATAGCAATGGCGTCAGGTTTAGGGTCCATGTGAGTTCTGGAAGGAGGGCGACCCATATACCAAGGTACTTAAAGCTCAGTCGGCGAATGGGCACCACCCACTGCCAATCATCGCCCTCATCACCTGTACAGACTACATCAGGACCAGATTGGACAAGGGCGAAACCGTCACCCTCATCCTCTTAGACCTCTCTGCAGGTTTTGACACTGTATGCCACCAAACCCTCCACACACGCCTCTTCGATGCCAGTATTCGCCACAAAGCCCTGGACTGGCTCACCTCCTTCTTCTCTGAAAGAACCCAAAGAGTTTGCCTCCCTCCTTTCCGGCCTACAGCCACTAAGACCATCTGTGGGGTCCCCCAAGGATCCTCCCTCAGCCCCGCCCTTTTCAATGTCTACATGGCTCCTCTCGCCAACATCATACGCCCCCACGGCCTCACCATCATGTCTTACGCTGACAACACCCAGCTCATCATCTCCCTCACGAGGAACCCAGCTACAGCCAAGAATAACCTACACGCCGGACTCTTCGCCATCGCTAACTGGATGACCGCAAGCCACCTCAAATTGAACTCAGAAGAAACAGAGATCATCATCTTCGGTCCAAACAAGACAGCATGGAATGACTCTTGGTGGCCCACCACCCTTGGACCACCTCCAACACCCACCACCCACACACGCAACCATGGCATCATACTGGACTCATCCCTATCCATGACTCAGCAAATCAACGCCATATCATCCTCATGCTTCAACACCCTTCGGATGCTACGCAAGACTTTCAAATGGATTCCTTTAGAAGCAAGAAGAACAATCACCCACGCCCTCATAAGCAGCAGACTGGACTACAGCAACACCCTCTACGTAATGACCACAGCCAAGCTTCAGAGAAAACTCCAGCGAATCCAGAACGCAGCCGTACGCCTCATCTTCAACCTCCATCGCCACAAACACATCTCCGCCCACCTCAGATCCCTACACTGGCTGCCCATCAACAAAAGGATCATTTGTCCGTGCTCACAAAGCCCTCCACGACACCGGACCAACTTCCACAAACCAACTCCACAGCTTTGCTCCGCCAACCTCGCCCTCGCTACAGTCCCCCGCATCCAACGCACCACCTCCGGCAGCAGACCCTTCTCCCACCTCGCCACCAAAACCTGGAACTCCCTCCCCACCAACCTACGCAAGACCCAGGACCTCCTAACCTTCAGAAAGCACCTCAAAACGTGGCTTTTCGAACAGTAATCTACCCCTCCTGCGTCTTGAGACCCTACCGGGTGAGTAGTGTGCTTAAGAAATTTGTTTGATTGACTGACTGACTGACTGATCCTAGCAGTCTTGCGACAGCGTTAGAGGCACCAACACCGATTTGGAGGGGTTCATTTTGACTCTTCATAGCAGCGCAGGAGGTGAAAGCTCCTTCGGCCAGTTACACTGGGTTCCCTCATATAAAGCAGAACATTGTGGGCATACAGGGCCACACGGTCTTCAGAGGCTGTCCCCCAGTTCCAACCACAGTATAGGGTGTCTACTCTAATCAACTGTGCCAAAGGTTCAATGGCCAGAGCACAAAGTAGCGAAAAGGAAATAGAGGGGCTAGGGTACCATTGACCTGCACTCAGGCCGTGGGCTTCACATATAAGGCTGGGACCAGACGACGGAGTCTTGGCCCCAACCCTGCATGCTATAATACTAGGAAGAGAAATCCCCAATCAACAATGTCGAAAGCCTTTTCAAAATCAATGAATAAAAGGGCTGGGTTTTGAGGCAACTGGTGGCGCTGAGCTAGGGCTATATGCAAATAATGTATACAGTGCTGCGTGCTTCGGTTGGCCACGAATCCACACTGATCTGGGTGAATCAGCAGCGGTAGCGTCCTTTTAAGACATGAGCCGAGAATCGTGGCGTAAATTTTCACCTCGCTGTTGATAAGGGATATTGGCCTGTAGTCGGCATAGTGCTGTGACGGCGCTTGAGTTTTGGGGAGCACCACGATATTGGCGACATCTAACCCTTCCAGAAAGGTGCCGCCGTTGATCTATTTCCTCATATAAGGCAGTAAGGTGCAGCACTAGGTCATCCCGGAACACTTTATAATATTCCAACGGGATCCCATCAGGCCCATGAGTCCTACCCGCCCTACCCGCCCCCAGTGAGGAGATAGCTTCAAGTATTTTTGCCTCCACAGGGGGCAACTCGGGGAGGGCAATATCTACTAAGAATTGGTGGGCATGATCTGACTCAATCACCACTGATGTCCGATATAATATCTTGTAATATGATGCGAATGTGTCTGCCACTTCTTGGCGCATGGAGACATGTTCTCCATGCGTGTTCAACATTTTGGGGATAATTCTAGATGACTGGTGATGAGAAGCCAACCCGTAAAGCAGCTTTTTGGTCCCCCCATCCATACACCCTGGTACTGGCTGCTCACCACATGTGTTTAACCGCTTCCAGAGAGTGGTCACGGATCTCCTCCCAGACTAGCAGAAGCTGTCTGGCTGCTATTTCACTTGGCTGCGCATTCAGCTCCGCCTCGAGTTGGATGGCGCAGGACTCCAGCTGAGTAATGTGAAGGGTCTGGGACTTCACTCGGGAGCGGATAAGGCTCCTGGCCGTCCCCAGCATCACAGCTTTAAAGGCAGCCCACCCAAAAGATTCCGGGGATGGAACACAGTCCCTGTTGAGGGCGAAATATTCCTGGAGTGCCTGCTTCAGTTGCTGGACATGAGGTTTGTGCTGCAGGGATCACCCATTCATCCACCACGTAGGGCGAAGCATCGCTTGAGCGGAACCCATAACAAACCGATGCAACGCATGGTCAGATATCCCACACGTTAAAATTTAAATGTATGTTAGACGGCAGCAACCTGTGGCCATCAATAAAACAAGGTCAATTCTGGACTGTGTATGAATGGCTGCCGAGGTGTGTGTAAAGTGACGATGCCATGGGTGCCACACCCTTCATGCGTCTCACAGCCCTGTGGACGACAGCCATCCCGACAACTCGGCAGCTGTGGCTTTCCTGTAAGCCGATGGGAACCCAGTCACGCCCAACGTTGGGTCAGGGGCTGCATTGAAGTCTCCCCCAAGTATGGTGACTCCCGGGGTAGGTACTGGAGCAGGTTGGTTAGATCACTTAGAGTTCAGCGTACTGCCCCGGATGGGGCATACACACTAATGACATTATTCGTGAGGCCTTCAACTCTCCCTGTCAGGCCCACATATCGCCCTGTGGGACCTTCCACACCTGGGTGACCGCCATTGGAAATGAGCGGTGCAGCAGTATCGCTATCCCCTCGAGCCGCGCACAAACCCAGCATGGTATACCCTGTTGAAGTCCTTATGAGCCAGAAATGGACAGCGGTAGCCCAGGAGATGAGTCTCTTGCAGCATAGGCATGTCAGGCCGGTGGCGGAGGGCATATGAGAGTACCACCGCATGCTTGATCTTATCTAGAAGACCATTAACGATTCACAAGATGATGTGTATCGGCCCCATTTTGTTTACTGGCGTACCTCTATCGACTTGCTACCCCTGGGTCCTCCCGGGTATCTTTTAGGTCCTCCCCCAATAGTGTGAGCATAGTGTCAAGGTGTGTATCAGGCTCTCTGCTGTACAGCAGTGAATACGAACGTCCCTGTGCAGTTGTGAGTAACAGCAAACAAACAATTAACCTCGACAACAACAATGAACGCCTTGTTACCTGGCCCGAACCCCTATAGCCCCAATTCCCTTCCCACCCCATACTTCCCCCAAGAAGCATCTGTTGCCCATATAAAACATTTTACTCACTAACAGAGTGAGTTCTAAACCCCAGTCTAGTGGGCAGTGGTGGACCCCTCCATAGCATCGTATTAAAGCACGTTGGATACTAGGCAGTTATAGTGTAACATGTTCAGTGTACGTTTTTCTTGTCCTTCCCCCTTCCCACTTTTGAAATTACAGCACTAGACTTCGGGACAGATCGGAGTCACTCATTGCCTTCATGCACCCAGGCGCCAGTCCATTTGCTTGCAGCACCTCCTCTACTCCTCTAGGTTCACAGCCCGCTGACTGCTTCAGCAGGGTTGCCAACAGGGCCCCCGCTGGGGAGCCAGAGCGCGAGCCCCTTCATGCTCTGCACCTCCCAGAGTGCATATGCCGTTGTGGGCCTGGTGGCCACCTCCACCAAGTGTCCGCTGGTATTCAGTCTCAAGCCTGTCTCGGGCCACTACCACGGGGACACAGAGTGACATCCTAAGTTATCCATGTACATGTCGCTGTAGGTTTTTCGAAAAAATGGGTCTTATTGTTATGCACCACTCAGATCCTCGCAGGAAAAAGAAGATGGTAGGGTATCTCCATCGCTCTCAATTTCTCTTTGACATCTGTGTAGAAGCGGTGGTGCACTTGAACCTCTCTTGTGTAGTCCGGAAATACAAAGACCTTTGCACCGTTGCAACTCAGCTTGCCCTTGGATCGTGCCTCTTGTAGCGCTGCATCCCCGTCCTTAAAATTGAAGAAGCAAAGCATCACCGGTCTAGGCGAGGAGCCCGGTGGGGGTCTGACCTGCAGGGCTCTGCAGGCTCGCTGTATGGCGAGCCATGGCTTGAGGCGGTCTCCAGGCATCCAGGCTCTGAACCAATCCTCCAGGAAGGAGGCTAGAGAGGAGGCCGCTGTGTTCTCTGGAAGGCCTACGATACGAAGGTTATTGTGCCTGAATGTATTCCCGGCATCCTCTGCCCTGCGGTTTAGGTCCAAGGTACGTGCTGACAGTGTGGACACTTGTGATTTTAAGGTGACCAACTTATCCTCCATGGCAGATATTCTCGATTCCGCTTCTGTGATCGGAGCAGTAGCATTGCAGAGATCCTGGCGCACGAGCGTCACATCTACTCTGACCTCTTCAATTTTGGCTTCCACCGCTGTCTGGGATGTCTGGATGGCCTGAAGAATGGTTGCCAGGTCACCGGTGGGCCCCTATTTCCCACCAGAGCCTCCCCGCGCAAGTTCTCCGACATGATTCGCGCTGGGGCCTGTAGTAAATTGATCAATGCGCGTTTGCCGCGAGGTAGTCCGCACCAGCTTGTCCTCGCCCATTGTGACTTATGTAATATGCCGTTTTCTCAGCAGCGGATACCACCGGGCCCACACCGGGTTGGCACTACTCACAGTGAGATCAGTTGGGATCCCCACCACCTTACCCCAGGCTTTGCAGTGCCTCAACGTGCAGTCTAAGTCTTTCTTTACAGCCCACCATCAGCGAAGGCCCACCTCCAAGCAGGCTTTGCCCCAAAACAGCAGTGCCCAGGCAAGGAGCAAGACGCATAGAGTCACCGCTATTTTACCTGTCCGCAACACTCTATAGTCCCCTTGGGTGAGGAATTTATTAACATATCTACTTGTCCAGGGGACAGGTTGCTTCTTAAATCTACTTGTCCTGTAAAAAGATCTACTTGTCCCTCTGGTACCATGTAGTGCAGCAACAAATTATGGCAGCAATCTCATTATGTAAGAGCTCTGATAATAGCCTCTCTGATTATGCCAGGCCTACTACCATAGTAGGGCTTGAATACTTGCAGTTTCAATCCCTACTGTAGCAATTTCCTTATTTTGCCACCTTTCCGCAGATCTGCATACTGGGGCTGGAGGAAGCAGTAAGCATTAGGGCTGGAATACCTTTGAGTCTGCAAACTTACTAACTTGCAAGTTTTAAGGATTTTTACCAGCTTTTATTTAATCTTTTACCATAATAAGAAAGGTTGGAAATTTACTCCTGACAATGGCAGAATTAGAACTTCTTCCAGGGTTGGGAAAAAAGTGGTCGGAGAGAAAATGAACTTGCAAAAGCTCAATAGATTTTCACATGAGCACATCTATACATGCATATTTGCCCATGCTAAAATACAGTTCACAAATATTTTTTGAGGGTACGATGTCCTGGTATACTTCTCATGAAAGCCACTAATTCAAAGACATACCATGGGTGCACTTTTGTGACTTAGTTTAAGAATTTGGTCCCTAATTAGGTCTGGCATTAACAAAGACTATTTGTTTTTAATAAACTTCTATTTCTCTCTCTACTGGCTAGCTTTACTGTGAGTGATCGCATTCTGCTCTTCCACAAGGAGCATATTGGCACACAAAGTAGTTTTGTTCAGTGTCAGGAACTTTAGTGGCAATCAGTGGCGTAATGAAACTGGAGGATGCCCCTTTGAAAAGAACATGGAGGGGCCCACCCTCTCCAGACTCACTCAGGGCAGGTGCTGTGTTGAAGAGGCCCCCTGGAGGGCAGCTGCAGGGCCTTTGTTATGCCACTGGTGGCAACATGTGCTTTTAGAGTTCAAAAACTGTTTTTTTTTTGCCAGTGTTTGTTACAATGGTGAGGGCCTGGCAGCTCCCACAACAATAAAGTGTTACAAAAGCCATGTCAAAACAAGACACGCATTGCTGAAACTGAAAGACTTACAAAAACATTTCGGATCATTTGGCTTTGTCAGTGTTTGTTTATTTTTATGCTTCCCATATTCGTGTTGAAAATGGGTACACTGATTTTCAATTAGGAATATTTTTGGGAAATACCAGCATGCATCAACACATTTGATTAAATGACACTCTATAGAAATAGCACCTAAAATTTCATAGTACTTGCATTTTTTCTGAATATTTTATTTTAAAAGCAAAGACTCTTATCTCTTGTTTACAAGCTTCTGCAAACATTTGCATCTAATTGGAGAGCATTCTGGGAGCATTATACTTAGCCTCATATTGTTAAACCTTTCAAACATGTGTACACTTTTTTTTTTATTATTGGAACCACTGTCAGTAGTGCAGTGTGACCTTAAAACATTTATTTACAGCGCTCACCCTAATAATGAAGGCTTTCAATTAATGAACCATAAATACAAGTTCGAACAGCATTAAGTTTTGGACACACATTACCTCAACTGCAGACAGTTCCCCTCTCTCTCTAAACTGGCAGCCAAAGGGTGTGGGCCTACTTGTCCCAAGGACAAAATAAACATGAAAACTTGTTGCCCTTGACCCCAAACAAGATGTCCCGGGCGTCTGGCGATAGGGATTCCGCATCCCTGAGCCCACTACAGTCCTGCATGCAATGGCCGGGGGACTGCCAGGCCGTTATCGCTATGTTCAGGACTTTCACATAGAACAGTCACTTCTTTCGCCTTTGGCCGTCCCGCCGCTGCATGGCCACTCCGTCTCTCCAGTCGCAGCATCACGCTGTCCCCACTCTGCCCAGCGGGCACCTCAGAGGGAGACCAAACCCAGCACTTGCAGCGGCTCCCGCCCCGGCGAGTGCACTCACCACCGCTCCCTCTGCCGCCTCACCTCTCACTTGCCCCCGGCCCAGTCCCAGTCCTTGTCAGGCGGCCCTTGCAGGCGGCCCCTGCACCTTCTTGATGGCCGGGGATTGTCTGCGCACTTCTGTCCTACCGTTGGGGGCTCTCAATACCCCAGTACTGCCTTCTGCCACGGCCACAGGAGCACTTCAGAGGGGCTGGGGGCCCGGGCCCAGGGACAGCTGCCTTTTTTTCCTTGGGCCTCGCACGCACAACCAGCCCGGCCTCCTCACTTGGGGATCCACGGCACGGCCCAGGCACTCCTCCCCGGGCCAGCCAGATGCATCTCGCTCCTGCCCTGCCTCTCCGGTCACCCTTCGTCGTCCGGGCAGCCCTTTCTGCCAGACGGCCTCTGTATTAGGTCAGTGCCAGGTGGGGAGGCCACCCGCCTCTCCGTCAGGGCTTCAGGAACACTTCAAAGGCACGGGGGTCCCAGCAGCTGCTCTCCTCTCTTTGGGACCAGCGCGAGCTCCAGGCCCAGCTGTCTTGCACTGCGAACTGCAGTGTGCCCCGGGCGCCTCTCTCCAGGCCTGGTCTCTGCCGCCTCTCTGGCCCTGCCCTCCACACGCTGCCTGCCGCTCTCTGGGTCGCTTTCCCAGTTGGGAAGCCTGTAATCACTTGCAGTGGTGGGCAGGGAAGCAGCTCACCTCCTTTCCTCAATGGGGCTCCGATGCTCCAGTACAGCCTTCGGCCGGGCGCCTCATCAGCGGCATCTGCCCATCATTTTAGGTGCGACCTGGTCTGCGGTTGAGACGCTCCAGAGGCGTCAGATGGCCTCCCAGTGTCCGCTCCACTCAGAAGGGCTGGGATGGGCACTGCCTGCGGCAGATGACGGAGGGGTCCGGAGCACTACGAAAGCTTGACCACCATCTTGACACCTTGCCCACACCCCGGAAACCTCTTTGTATTGCAAAAAGAGAGTGGGTATAAATTTACTGAAAGACAGCTGCCACCATCCTCCACACCTGAAGCTGAGTATCCGCTCAGGGACATCTACTTCAGACACACAAACTATGGTGGTGATGAAACCTACATAAAAGAGAGGGAGATGGTCAGAAGATAAAAAGATGGGGTAACCCAGAGCAGGTCCTTGAGAAAGATGTTGAAAGGGGGACTACTATGATGAGGGAATTTCCGTTGACACCACACAAGGGAGAGGAAAAAACAGGAGGTGCCAGGAAAGAGAGTAAGTTTTATCACAACACACAGATCTGATGGGCGGAAAATAAAGGCAATGTTGAATGAGAACTGGAATATTTTGCATACAGGAAAATGTCCTAGGGACAAAATTGGACCCGAAAACTGTCACTTTTAGGAAATACAGACCACTGAGGAAGTCCCTGGTGAGTAGCGATCTCACAAAAAAGCTTCTCCTTCATGGATGAATAAAAGGAAGGACATATTTGTTTTGTTTTTGGGGGAGTTTTTGCAGTTTTTATTTGCAAATAATAGCTGCAAAGAAAGGGCAGTCTACTCGTTCTCCTCACTGCTCAATCTGGTGTTTGGATTTGTGAGTCTTGCGAGTCTGATGATGAGCTGTGCAGCCCTCTCTACAATGGTTTTGTGGTTTTAGAATGCAACATTGTGGGCAATCTCTGCACAAAAGGACTTGTTTCGCATGACTAATGTAGGAAAGTGCCCTCTTTCAATGGCATGGTTACCCCCATTTTCTGCCTGTTGTCAGTGTGTTTGACTGTGCTCACTGGGATCCTGCTAACCAGGACCCCAGTGAGTATGTTCTCTCCTTTAAATTTGGTTGCTACTAACCTTTTCTTCCCACAATTGGTATACTGCCACCCCCCCCATGTAAGTGCCTAATATATGGTACCTAGGTATCCAGGGCATTGGGGTTCCAGGGGATCCCTATGGGCTGCAACAGTTATTATGCCACCCATAGGAAGCCCATGCAAAGGGTTCTGCAGGCCTGCCATTGCAGCCTGAGTGAAACAAGTGCATACACCTGTTTCCACTACAGGTCACTACACCAGGTCACTGTAAATCACCCCTATGGTAGGCCCTCCCAGCCCAGAGAGCAGGTTGCAGTTACCTGTGTGCACTAGCAGAGGTGCCCCCACAAACTCCAGAGCCATTACTGGACTTTGTGAGTGCGGAAACACCATTTTACACGTGTACTGGACATAGGTCACTACCTATGTCCAGCTACATAATGTTAACTCTGAACCTGGGCATGTTTGGTACCAAACATGTCTGAATCATACTCCCATACTGTTGCAAGTATTGGAAGTATGATTCCATGCACTGGGGCGTCTTAGAGGACCCCCAGCATTGCTAGCACCAGTCTTACAAGGTTTTCTGGGCAGCCCAGCTGTTGCCACCCCTCAGACAGGTTTCTGCCCTCCTGCTGCTTGATCTGATCAACCCCAGGAAGGCAGAACAAAGGATTTCCTTTGGGAGAGGGAGGTAACATCCTCCCCCTTTGGAAATAGGTGTGACTGGCTTGGGAGGGGTAGGCTCCCCATGCCACTGGTTAGCTTTGAAGGGCACATTTGGTGCCCTCGATGCATAAACCAGTCCACACCAATTTATGGACCCCCCCTCCAGTCCCTGCTCTGGCGTGAAATTGGATAATGGAAAGGGGAGTGACCACTCACCTGTCCATCACCACCCCAGAGGTGGTGCTCAGAGCTCCTCCAGAGGGTCCCTCGGTTCTGTCATCTTGATTCCAAGGTTGGCAGGGAACTCTGGGAGCATCTGAGTGGCCAGGCCAGGCAAGTGACGTCAGAGCCCCCTCCTCTTAGGTGCTTACCTGGTTAGGTGACCAATCCCCCTTTCAGGGCTATTTAGGGTCTCTCTTTAGGGTGGGTCCTCAGATTTGGTTTGCAAGATTACAACAGGACTCTTCTGCTTTGACTTCTTGTGCTCTGGACCGCGATTGGAACCTGCAGGACCTGACAAGTTGCTTCTAAGAAGAAAGTACTCTTCAGTTACATTGTTTCCAGGGCTCCTGCAGGCTTTGCAGCAGTTCCCTCACTGTGCATTCTCAGAAGACTACAACTCTTCAGCCTGCACAAGAAGAAGAAGGAACCTCCCTTTGAGTGAAGGAGTCATTTCCCTGCAACCACAGGCACCTCACAAGCGGCAACCAGCTGCGTGGATCCCCACCCCTGCTGAGCTGCATGGATCCTGCATCACGGGTGGTGGACCGGAGTAGTCCTTTTGGTTCTCTCTGACCACCTGTCCAACTTTGGTGGAGGAAAGCCTTTGCCATCCCACGCAGGACAGCACCTCCGTGCACTGCGTCCCTTGCAGCTGCCAAGACTGGTTTGCATCTCCTCCAGGTGACGTGTAGCTCCTGCCCCCAGCACTCCATCCTGCAAAGCACAGCCTCCTGTGTGGGTCTCTTGCAGGGAGGTATCCTCTTTTGTAGTGCTGCGTGGGCTCCTTCTGCAACTCCTGTGTCCCCGTCCTGTGGGTGCTGCCTCTGCTCCTGTGGACTCCCTGCGACACTGAGGGTCCCCTGTGAGTCCCCTTCCTGGGTTGAGTCCTCCTGGGCCTTGCTGGTCCCCGGCAGCACCTCTTTTCCACTAACCGAGAGTTTGTCTTTGCCAAGGCTGGTTGGTAGAAATCCTACACCGACACCCGTCTCCAATATTCCTTTCAGCGTGGGACATCCTCTGCATCCATCTGGAACTCTTCTCCTGTTTAGTGCTGACCTGTTTTTCAGTACCACCGACTAACTCCTGCATCCACAGCTGGGTGGGTAGTACCTCCTACTCCTCCTGCACTCCACTGTGACTCTTGGACTTGGTCCCCCCTCTCCACAGGTCTTCTTTCTTCAGGAATCCACAGCTGGTTTTCTCGCAGTCTTCTCTGGGAGTCTTCTTTTTCTTCTTTTCCTCCTTTTGGGTGGTTTGGGGAAAATCCTGGTCGCTGGGGGGTACTGTGTTACTTACCTCTGTGGTTTTCTAGTACTCCCAACTCCGCTGTACACATCTTACTTGACTACATGGGGGTACCTTGTTTGTATTCCATTTTTGTAGTGTATGGTTTGTGCTCCCATTAGGGTTACTATTGGTTATTACTGTTTGCACTGTTTTCTAACCTTTTCCATGACTATTTCTGATTGTTAGTGTATATACTTAGTGTATTACTTACCTCCTAAGGGTGGGTCACCTGTCTCTCCTAAGGGTGGGTCACCTGTATTGTATTTTGTGGTGATAGATAGATAAAGTACCTTTATTTTTGTACAACTGAGTGTTTTCTTTCAGTGCTGTGTGACTACAGTGATATTGCATGAGTTTTGCATGTCTCCTAGATAAGCCTTGACTGCTCGTCCACAGTTACCTTTAGAAAACCTGGCTTCTAGACACTGCCTACACTTCACTAAAGAGGGGATACCTGGTATAAGGTGTAAGTACCACAGGTACCCACCACACACCAAGCCAGCTTCTTACAACTAACTTTTCCAGCTCCTTCACATTGTGTACTTTTGGAATCCTGAAGGTAACATGCTTGGTCCTTTATCACCACTGTAACCAATGCTGGCCATCGGGATCTGGCCCTTAAACCTCCTGTGCACTCGGTTATCAATACTTCTTGGTTTGCGCCAGTTATTCTTATTCTTGACGTAACGATCAGACTGGTGACAAATGTACTTCTTGGTTCTTTACTTGCAAATCTTTGGCTTTACAAGAGGTCTGGGGGCAGCCATAACTGCGGCTCAAAAATTTCTGCCTGCTCCTCAGAGAGACCAAAGGAACGACAATTGTAGGCGTCAGGCATGTACAAGAAGAACTTCTTCTAGGACTCCAAATGGAAAAAAACACAGGACAAAACAATCATAAAGTGCATTAGCTGCAGCACTCCATACACTGTATATATACCATTAAGTCCCTGTGGGAAATTGTGATAATGCGTATTAGACCACTGCTAGACACCACAGAAAAATGCTCATATGTACCCTTTAGGTTTCCACTTTAAGTAATACCTAACATTAATGTGAACTAATTGTAAACTATTACATTGTCACAGTTTGGAGAATCAGAGGGGAAAACAGGAAAATTGTATTAACAAAAATTTAATCCCGTTATATAATACTGTTGGACAACTACAATCGCAGGAGTCTGAACATGGAGGAAGCAATGGCAATTTGAAGTAATAAAAACTGTTGTGGACACGTAGAAAGAGTGTAAACAAGTTAGGCAGTGTATACACCATGTGTTTAGGATGATTCCTTTACACCGGCAAACACAAGTAAAGTAACAAACCTAAACAAAAGGTAATTAAGTCACTAACAAGATGTCTAGATAGAACTAAGAGAAGCAAATCCAGTCCATCTATCCATTCTGTTCGGAGGCGGGGAGATGTGTGTTAGTTTTTCTTTTCTTTTTTATTCTGGATGGCACATCTCCAAAGATTTTATGGAAACAACGTTCTAAACCTCATTCCTGGATGATGATGTGCTATCAAATAACCATAGAGACCCATACAAAATTTCTGAAAAATACTATTAAAAACCAAAACAGAAAATTCTAATATCACACTGTTATAGAAGCATACACATAGCAATTAGAAAACAAAAGTGACTTTACCTGATTTGTTTCTGTCATATTCACTGGGGCTATGAACAAGTGCCATGTAAGGACTAAAAGGCTGGCTACTAAATAAATTGTCACAGTGCAGCCTGTGGCAAAGCTTTTCCAGGAGACGTAGAACAAATGATGCACTATTTACTGATGGCAGATTGAAAGAGTGTTTCTCCCCATCAAATGTGGCTGTGAAGGAAAAAAACGAAGGTTTAAGTTCACTTCCACAACTATTAAGTTAATGTCAACATTGGGACCAGATTCAAGAGATTTTATTTGTACAACACTAGAAGATAAAGTAGAATACTTCCAGCAGTATTTTTTGCAGAGGCTAGAAAAAGAATTCAGCTATTACAAAGTTTTACACCTTGTTAACTCGCTTTGAAATATCCAATCCAAGTCATCTTACTGCAGAACAGCTGTTAAAGATTGTTAAAATGTTTACAAACATTTAACACATGCTAATGTCCAAACACCACTGCTGGCCACAATGACACCAGCAGAAGAGTACCTGTCCCAAATCTAAATATTCAGGTATAATACACAATCCCTCTTCTCTTTCAAGGATATTCTTATATTTCAACATTTTGAAGCAGGGTTAGTAATTTACTGGCTGCTGAATTTTCATGGTTTAGCTATTATACTCAATATTACTCTTTGATAAAAAATTTTTTTTTTTTTTTTTAAAACACTTGTGTCCATACAATCAGAAAATGTTTCAGTTTTGTCGTCCAGTTACTAGATGGCGCTAATACAACTCAAGGGGCGGAGCTGCATGAGATTCACTCTGGGAGGTTGTGCTACAGCTTGGTATGAGCACTGCCTATATAGTCAGTTTCACGAGTCCCAACTCCAGAAAGCAAATTGGGAAAGACCAAGTTAAGAGATTTGAGGTTGTTCAAAGATTATCTTAAGCAACACAACCATAACCACAAAAGGTGGATGAGGGAACAGAAAGGCTTTGAGGAATCTGGCAGGCGGTGAATTAATCAGAAAGTAACCACTTCTGAGTACAGTCTAATTTGTAGACCATATACCAGAGTGGAATGGGGAAAATAAGACCAGCTTACCAGACAATGAGAGGCCCAACCACCCACAAAGCAGAAATAAGCTCCTTGTTGTTAGGTGAGCTGGTGTTTTTTCTTTTTCCCAGAGCTGGGGCACTGCATCTGGCAGGTGTTTGGTACTTAACAGTTACTGCATTAACAAATCAGATTTTTTCTCCACCACAAACACTGTGCCCTTCTAAAAAATATTAATCAAGACTTGAAAAGCGACAAGTACTACAAAGAACTGGTTGCTTGACTACAAAATACGGCGAGTAAAGATTACTTTGTACTACATCCATCAGAAAGATGTGGGGATGGCTGAGAAATGCTTGCCACCCAGTGTGAGCTAGATTACATTTGATTTGGTTGAAAATCTAGAAACACGCAATAAGATAAAATCACATCTTCCAAAACCAATTAAACTAAAGGACAAGATACTTCCCTTCGGCAACACCTTATATGGTAGAGTCTTTATCTAGCTGCATATTCCTTACCTTTGAATCCTCCCCAGGCATCAAACTGGATCCGGAAGATTTTCATGAGCAGTACTCCTGTGCACCAATAGGTGGTGTCAGTCGGCTCCACGCCCGTCATTGTCAGAGCTGGAAATTATGTTGCGGTTCCTATATAGGTGCCACCCTGGCATACCAACGCTAGTTTCTTTTCACAACTTTTTAAGCCAGACCAGGCAGAGCCATGAAGAACACTGATTACTGGTGTGTCAAAACTAAGGCCCTGAAAAGGGAGTCCCTGCCTCAAGAAATCAGCTTGCAGAGCGTGGAGGATGGGTGGGTCAGCAAGGAATCAGCAGCTAGATATAGTCTGTACCAGATAAGGCATTACCGAAGGTTAAGTAACTTCTCCATCTGATACAGACTTCTAGCTGCAGATTCCCAACCTTTGAATAGATACTCGATCAATACGATCCCCGGAGGTGGGTCTGCAAACCAAGGTTAAATAGTGCCCATACCTACGAATCTGACTCTCCCAGCCGTAGTGTTTAGTAAACATGTGCAGAGATGCTCACGTTGCTGCCTGACTGATGTCCAGGACTGGAACACTGCAGGCTAACGCAGTGCTTGTAGCTTTAAGACGTGTAGAACGAGCATGCAAACCTTTGGAGCTTGTTTTTTTGGACAGTGCACAGCACATCCTAAAGCAGTGTACAACCCATTTAGAGATGGTCTGCTTCTGCATGGCCAGACCTTTCTTTGCACTCACATATCCTACAAAGATTTGGTCATCCACTTGGAACTCTTTTGTTAGATCAAGGTAGAACGCTAATGCTCTTTTTTTGGTCCAGGCGAAGACTGTTCTCTTCCTTAGAAGGACGAGGGGGTGCCTAAATGTATTAAAGGTAATGGATTGGCCTACATTGTAATAGTAGTATAGTATTTATATAGCGCTTACTACCTCTGTTGAGGCGTCAGGGGTAGTGACCACTTTTGGCAGAAAAGTTGCCCTAGTGCATGGCACTACTTTGTCAGGATAGATATAAAAGTAGGGCAGCTTAGATGACAACGCCTGCAGCTCACTTACTCTGCGGGCAGATTTAATTGCCACAAGGAAGGCTGTTTTCAATGTGAGAAGCCTGAGAGGACAATTGTGGAGAGGCTCGAAAGGAGTGCACATCAAAAAAAGTCAAACCAAGTTCAGATTTCATTGGGGTATAATGAATGGGGATGGAGGAAAAATGTGTGTAATTTCTTTGAGAAACCTATGTAGAATAGGCGAGTTTAACGAAGAAGGGTGATCAAGCAACCGCAAAAAAGCAGACACAGCAGACAAATATCCCTTAAGAGTGCCCAGAGCAGAGCTCTGCTAAGCAAGGGACAGAACGAACAACAGGATCTCAGAGAGAGGGGGGCAGAATGGGGGCGGGGGGTGTCAGACTTCTCTGTTCCTCATGTTACAAATTTCGGGAGGAAGGTCAATGGCTGTTAACTGCTGCCACTCAATCTTCACTCAAGAAGGCAGACAGTGGACAGGTTTGAAAGCAGAACACTACCCTGCGGCGGTGACAGAAGATCATCCAAAAGGAGCAGTCTGATCGGAGGATCAATGTACATGCTCAGCAGCTCAGGAAACAAGACTTCATACCCAGTCCGGGGCCACCAGGATTACTTGGGCCTGACTGTTCTTGAGCTTCTTGAGAACTCAGGACAGGAGTGGTATGGGTGGAATGGCATACAGGAGGCCTGAACGCCACTCAATATGAAGAGTCTCCGAGCAATTGCCACCTTGGAAACTCCAACGTGGAAAACTGCTGACACTGTGCATTGTCTGTGGAGGCAAACAGATCTAATCAAGGCTCTCCCCACCACTGAAGGAGACCTTGTGCCAGCTTCGGATCAAGACCCCATTTTGGATCCGCTAGACATTTTCAGCTGAGTTAGCCCACTCTGGATTTCAAAGAGCCCACCAGATGCTGAACCACCAGGGATATGGTCTGATGTTATAGTCATGTCGAGATGCGCAGAGCCTCCTCACAAAGGGTCCACGACCTCACCGAACCCTGCTTGTTGCAGTAGCACATGGTGGTGTTATTGTCTGATCTCCTGCACCATCTTTCTCTGGATAGAGGGAAGAAAGGCTTTCAATGCCAGCTGGATCGCACAGAGCTCCAAAAGGTTGATGTGGAGACCTGTTTTCTACCGTAGACCAGATGCCTCTGATCTCCACCTCTCCCAGATGGCCGCCTCATCCCAGGAGTGACACATTTATCACTACTATCAGATCTGGTTCAGAAAAAGGAAGAGAATTCTGTCTCAGACCCAATCGCGGTTAGTTAACCACCACTGCAGATCTTTTGCTGTTCCTCCAAGATTTCCACCCTGTTGAAGAGAGTCCCCTGATGCTGCGCAAACTAGAACTTCAGGTCCCACTGCAGAGCCTGCATAAGCCATCTGGCATGTGTCACCAGCAAGATGCAGGAGGCCATGAGGCCCAGCAGCCCCAGAGTCATTCATACCAAAATCCAGGGTACAGGCTGAAACATTGGTATCCCAACTTGATTATCTTGGACTCGCCACTTCAAAGGTTAAGTCAGACACTGTACTATGTCCAGGACAGCTACAATGAAAGGCATTGTCTGAGAGGGAGTCAGGTGTGACTTTGTAATCTTTAAAGTGAACCCCAGCAAATGCAGGAGGTCCACCGTAGTGTTGAGGTGGGAGACAACAGCCTGAGGCGAAGTCGCCTTCAACAGTCAGTCCTGGAGATAGGGAAAGTCTGAAACCCCTGGTCTCCACAGATGAGCTGCAACCACCACCATCACCTTGATGAACACCTGAGGGGAGCTGGAAAGACCAAAGGAGAGCACAGTGAACGTAAAGTGCTCTTGGTCTACTGTGAACCCCAAGTAACATATGTGGTCAGGCAGGACAAGGATAGGAAAATAAGTGTCCTGCAAGTCCAGCTTTACCATCCAGCCTCCTGGATCCAGAGCAGACAAGACCTGACCCAACGTGAACATATTGAACTTCTCCTTCCTGAGAAAGAGATTGAAGGATCAAACCTCTAGCATAGGGTGAATACCCTTTTCTTTTTTGGAGACAAGAAAGTAGCAGGAATAGCAACTGTAGTATATTTCTGGCACTGGAACCCACTCTAGAGCTCCCTTGGCCAATAAAGCCAAAGGTTCTTCACGGAGAAGGGACAAATGAGCCTCAGTCATCCGCTCGTAGGATGGTGGCATGGATGGAGGGGTAGTCTCAAAGGGGAGGGAGTAACCCGTCCCGGCTACCTGCAAACCCAATAGTCTGAAGTGATGGATTGCCAGTGGGGCAGGTGATGGCGAATCCTGCCACCAACTGGTCCTTGATGGTGTTGTGGGGCAGGAGGATTGGATGGGTGTTAGGAGGCCGCAGCAGGGGGGGGGGGGGTTGTTGGGAGTCAGGTAGTGAACTGACCGTCCCCCTGTCCACCTGACCCATGAGGTCAGTGGGTTCCACGCCCCGCAGTTGGAGACCCCTTCCGTAGCTGCGAGAGGCAGACAGAGGGATGAGGGGCCACAGCGAGGCCCAAGGAACTGGCCATAGCGCAAGAATCCTTGAAGCACTTGAGTGCCGAGTCTTCCTTGTGAACAAAGTGACAGGTGTAATCAAAGGGCATGTCCATCAAAGACGGCTGGACATCCCCTGAAAAGACAGGCGTTGCCAGTCAAGAAGGCACCTCAGGGCCACTGTCAAAGAAACCGCTCTGCCTAGTGAGTCGGTAGTGTCAAGTCTGCAAATAATTGTGAACTTTGCTGCATCTCTCCTATCGGCAACAGCCTGAAAGAGTGAAGCCCGGGCCTCCTCCAGGACCTGGGGCAGCACTTGCAGAACCGTACTTAGAGTGCAGGAATAATGGCCCAAAAGACAATGCGGTGTTCACAGACTGCAAGGCTGGTGGGAGAAAACATCTTCCCAAGTGAGTTCAACCTTTTGGATTCCCTATCTGAGGGAGCAGAAGGGGACACGCCATGGGACCACCAAGCTCTCAGGGCTGGGGTGTTGCATCAAGAAACTTGTGTCCCCAGGTGCAAGGCGATGGTGGGGGAAATTGTCCTATTCACAGAAGCCCCTTTACTAGGTTTGTTCCAGGTACCCAGCCTGATGTCTGTGAGGGCATCACTGAACAGGAGCAGGGATTCTGAGGTGGAAGCTCCTGGTTGCAGCTCTTTGACAATCCAGGACTTCAGCTGTCCTCCTCACCACCACAACATAAGAAGCTCCCTCCTCCGTAGCCACGGGAGGAGAAGAAAGTATGCCAGTATCTGGAGAAGTGTCCAGTCTGCTGGCCTCCCCAAGTCTTCACACCAGTCTATTTCTTCATGTGGCTGGTATTCTAAAGGGTCTGGTAAGCCCTCCAATTCATCCCAGAAGCCTAGCCTATAAGAATAGGGCTCAGGATCCCATCAAGGAGGCAATACTTCTGCCGGCACCGGAATCGGCGGCATACGATGCCTATATGGCTCCTTGTCGGAGTCAGGAATTACAATGGGGATTGGGACGCCTATTACCGTGGATGGAAGGTTGGGGTGCTAAGACCGGCGTGCTGGCCTGATTCCAGGACAGGATCTCTGGGAGCCCCTTGCCGTGGGGCCAGAGCTGCTGGCAGCGAACCCTAGCGGTCATCCTCTAACCCTGCAGGGCCCCGAAGGTGCTCCAGTGGGGTCAGGCTGCCCAAAAATGAAGCACGTGGCCTCATAAAATTCTCGAAGTTGGGTAGGGGTCACTCCAGCTCCCAGAAACTTAGAGAGGCACAGGGTCGGCACAAGCACAGATTCCTCTGAATGTGGCCTATAGCACTGACGATCCCTCGTCTCATCGGCCAAAGGACTAAGCTAAGTCACAGAGAGCCTTGACCTCTTGGATTTTTTCATATGCCTTGATTTAACTGATCGTCCAGAGGACTTTAAGTGGGATGACTTCAGACTCTGGAACTGGTCCTGTTAACTTCCTCTCGATCGAGACCTCGACTTGCGCGGAGTCGCATGCCGGGCCACCATCCGCTTTAGGGACCGCTCCCTCAAAGCCTGTGGATGCATGGCCTGACACTAGCAGCATGGCTTTAGGTCGTGCTCACACTCCAGACACCAAAGACACATGAGGTACAGATCTGACAGGGACATCTCCCGATGGCAGGATCTGCAGGGCTTGAATCCGGTCTTCCTAGAAGACATCCTTGACTCATCAGGAAAATAATCTCTCAAAAATACTCAACAAAAAGTCCAGTCAAAATTTCACTGAGTAGCTTGCTTCGGATCAGCGCTGGCTGGTGCAAAAAGAAATGAACTGACGTTGGGGCACCTGGGTGGCACCTATATGGGATCCGCAATGTAATTTCCTGCACGGGCGACACCGACAACGGAAGCGGAGCTGATCGAGGCCACCTAATGGGACGCAGGGGTACTACTTGCAAAAATCTTCTGGATCCAGTCTGACACCTGGGGAGAAATCAAAGATAAGGAATCTGCAGCTAGAACTCTCCACCAGATCAGGAGTTTTGTTTGTCACCTTCTCTAATAAAATAAATGTGATGAAAAGTAAATAAGAGCCAAAACTTCTTAACAGCGTTTAAAGCACCGGTCCAAAAGCCAAGCCATGGGCAATGCAATAGTATATTCAAAAGACCAAGGAGTCACATTGTGGCACCTACTAGAGTCTATAACAATGCCCAAACCAAAAGGTATGGTATTTTGATATTTTAAACACATTCCCCAAAAGACGACAAAGTTTTGTCCTTTGGAACTCCAAGATGAGAACATAATACTTCTGTGCAGTCAAGTAGGCACCTTATCTCTGCTTGCTTATATGGAGCACTACCATCAGGCTTTTAACCAGACCTAAGAAAGTTTCTCAAAACCATACTGAGCAAGTATTGTTTTCAGTAACTCTATACGGATTCCATATCATGATTTGTGCAAAACTGCAATGCAAAGGGCCAAACTCAAGAAATTACCTTCAATTAAACAGTGCAGTAGTGATGCGATGGAATTTTTTATATACGGTGTAGTAGCAGCTGCATTCTGGACATGTTATTTGAAGTCCCAGGCAAGTACTATTGCAGTTATTTAACCTTGACACCAGAAAGGCACTAATGAATCCCACTTGTAGGAGGAAGGCCAGATAAGGCAATAGTCTGTGAAGCAAAGAGATTATAAGGCGCTCTAGCTGCATTTATCTGTGGTTGCACAGCTAATCTTGAGTCAGTACATTAAGAATGTGTACCCTGTTCTACTGTACTAGGCAGTAGCGAACTGATTCTGGCCAAAACATGTAGGACTAAGTCACAAATGCAACTAACAACACCTCCTTTTTTTTGACTGACTCAACATTAAATTGATATGATTCATCCATTGGGGTATTGTGTTCGTGAAGTTTGAACCACGAAGCAGTGATCTTCAGGTCTCCATAAAAAAACACAAACGTCTGGGTACAAATAATACATCAAGCCAAATTTCTTATTAGTTCTACCAGAGGCCTCATATAAATGTTAAAAATAAAGGGTTGGGAAAGACATCGGTTGCACTCTGTGTCTGTTTTAATGTATTATTTTTGGAAATACAACCATCTGTATTGGCCGACAGATCCATGTAAAGTCATTCTCAATACTGAAGGAATTGCACCTGCCTGACTTCAGCCCACTAGTGTATCCATATCATCAAGTTCAGATACTAGCATGGATTGTGGCCTACTATTTTAGTTAAACCTTAACTGGTCATCATCGAATGTACCCATTTTCCTCCATGAACTATTTCAACTAACAAATGGCATTCCTTTCAACTAACTGTCCTGTAAACAGTAGTTCTGAAACTGATGTACTGGTAGGAGGATCACTATGTCCAACGAAGACTCGTTTCTTGTATTTAAATTATTAAAAAAATATATCAGACAAAAAAATGTATTAACACATTTGTTATTTTTTTTACTTGATTTTCCATCTGTTTAGAAAATGTATGAGGGCATGAACCGCCTTATGACTCACTTGGTACATCTACCCAAATGGTATTTCAGCTGAGGCATGACCTAGATGAGAATGAGGTAAGACGCGTCTCACATGACTCCGCTCTAAGCCAGCCTCCATCCACCACCAGCTGCACCCATATTTGGCACTCCGCTACCAGCAGGGGTTCCAGAGGTCTCAGAGAACACCCCCAACTGTGGATGCCCCCAATATGGCTGTCATACAAGCCTTTGGCTGGCATGTGCTCAGGCGGCCTACACAACCACAAGAAGCTGTACGCCACCTTGGAACTCCTGGCTACAGGTTCTCGCTGGAGGAACCACAGTGGAGCTCAGACAGCACCCACAGCAACATAGGAGCTGCTCTGGGAAGCATCCTTCCTCTGACATAAGAGGCTGATACCTTGTTTCTCAAACCATCAGTGGGTCATGAGGGGCCAAGATGCGCCGCGATCTGCCGCCCAGCCCTAGATCCCAGCTTCACACCCAGGCGTACTCCCTCAAGTGGACCTGGGGAGGCCCCAAGGACCAGCACGCCAAGCTAGGGGCCAGGGCAGCTCCTCAGTGGGAAAAACGGTGGACTGCCCGACAACTGCCGGACCAGCCACCTCAAAGTTAAAGAGAGCAGGGCCCGCTACAGAGTGATCCTGGGAGATGCACACTTACTTGGGGGACACAAGACAGAGCTATTTGTTGAGCCACTCCAGCAGGGGGCAGTGCACGCTACCTCCTCCCCGTTAAACCTGAAAATCCTTGTGCCACAAGCAGTAACCTAGGCCTTCACACCAGACTGGTTGCGAGGTGGCGCGGGCCACTATCTGGTCCATGACACTTTTCCTGTGATATTGGTGAGCCACGTAAACATTCAACACACAGCTCATATGGCGGAGACAGGTTGGGAGAGTGGGACTCCACCAACAGGCAGACTCCTGTGGACCCCCAATCTGAATGGCTCAACTACCCTGCACCACCGCCCACCCGGGAATACAGTCAAGCCAATCCAGGTGACATGAAACGTGGGCCACACGATCCTGCTCAGGCTCCACCTGCATGCACTGGCACCATGGTAAAAGGAAGGAACCACAAATGGGGCTCAGTAACGTCTTATGGAGCCATATAACCTTTGCAATACTGCTGCTACACGAAGTCCAAACTCTTGTCACCCAAGAGGCGTCCGCCGCTACCCCATCACTCAGGAATACTGGCGCAACTTCCTTCAGGAGATCTGCTCAGAGATTATTTCCATAAAAATAGACTTCAAAACCTGTCACTAAGACCTACGTACAGAGGTCAAGGACCTGGGCTACAGAGATGATGATGTGGAGTGCTCCCAGACGCCAGATCAGATGACCATGAGATGCTCTAGTAACAGATGCACTCACTGGAGGATCAACAGATCGACCTACAAGCAAAGCAGGAAGACCTGAAAAACAGAAGCCATCGCAAAAAGAATTATGATTGGGGGAGTAACCAGGGGGGTTGAGGGATATGACATAATGGGGTTTACCTATGACAACCTCCAAGCAGTAAGGGGTCACCCAGAAGCGCTACTCCTTAGACTAAACTGCATGCTTAATAAAAGGGCAAGCCCTATAACCCTGGGAACTAGGCAAATCAGTAATAAAGTCAAACACTGGTCCTCTAGGGGAAGTGTAAGCCTCAATCTCCTTGGCAAATCATGGAGACATTATCAATTGATCTGTTTTATATTGAGTAGAATCTCATTTATTTGCTAGAGAAACATTTTGAGAGAACACGTGGCATTACAATAAAGGTGCACCAAAAATGACATAGTGAAAGTGAATGAGTTGAACTAAAGTGCTCAGGAGCTACATACAAAGCATATATACAAAACTAAGGGCTGATAAGAATACAACTTTCAGTCACACTACTGTGAGTCAGAGTATTGTGTATTAGATCATCATTAAAATCAGTCTTCTAATAAATTCTTCAATGTTTCGACCCTATAAAGAATAGTACAGGACAGTCATCATCAGGACCAAAAATCAACATAGCATCAACAAAATGCAATAAATCCTGATGTGCGATTTAAAAAAAAAATAATAATAATAAATTAACACTTTTGCATAATTCTTCTACAATGCACTAACAAGCTGCATTGCTAATTTACTTCCATCCCAAGGTAAAAAAAGGCCGAGGTACATGTAACTACAGAGTTACATGAACGTATTCGCCATCACTGTAAAGGAGTTTTCATTGGTAGGTCACAAACATCAGACCAAATCTGAGAATGTGCTTTGTTACGGTCAAGAGATAGGCAACAGATCTACGTCTAGCATGCTGCTCTGTATCCCTGTGAGCAATCTAGACCTGTTCTCTTCACAACATGGTGCTCCCTCCACTTGGGAATCAGGGATTACTCTTATTACTCCCATGTGCACAAACCATACTCTCAATTCAACCACCTTCTGGCGTCCTACTCGCTCCTGCAACATACGGTCTTGGTGGAGATGCGCAATATCTCCATATAAAGATTGCACCCATGTGGAACTATCCTGGTCAGGTGGTCAATGCCTCCCCCCAACCCTGACATAATGGCACCTAAAACCCCAGAGCTTGCGGGACCCTGTCCATAGGGAAGCAGTGGCAATAGCCATCACAGACTACTTCCCCAACACCACACTCCGGACATCCCTCTTCACACACTATGGGAGGCATTCATGGCATCTACATGAGGTACTCTTATCACACTTGAAACAGACAGGTCTTCAGCATCCAGTCTACTTGAGACCACCCTAACTGCTGATATCAAGATGCTAGAATGCCAGGAACACCAGCACCCCTCTAGGGTAACATGTAGTGAGCTTGCAACACTTCGCGGACAACTTAGATCACAAAGGGCAAACTGTTCTGAATGCTTGCTTCTATATCTGAAGCAACACTTCTATGATAAGGGAGACAAAGTGGCATGCAAATTACGCACCCAACAAGCAAAAGCACACATAGCCCGTGTCAAAAAGCGGTATGGCACATGGACAGTCAAAGACCCAGATAAACCAATGGGGTTCCAGGAATATAATAAAGACTTAACGATAGGGAATGGAAACTACCCAGAACATTCAGACATCTGTCTACCCACTCTCCCACCCAAGGGACCGCCTCAACACCCACACTGAGATACAAGAAACCTTCTGGGTGCCCTCAACAGAATAAACCTCAGAGTCTGACGGCCTACTCATCATATTCTAGAAAATCTTTCTGCCCCTCCTCCTGGAACGCCTCACTCTGCTCTTTAATTCCTTCTCCGTGGCCACAAGCCTAACCCCCAAAATGTTCACTCTCATCCTGAAAACCAGGAAAGACCCCTCCAAATGCGCTACACACTGACCCATATCACTGCTTAACACAGACTATCAGCTCTACACCAAAGCCCTTGCTCACTGCCTGGAACCCCTGTTACCCACCTTGATCGGTCATTATCAAGTGGGGTTTATCCTTAACTGCCAGTGCATGGACAACATCAGATGTCTGGCCTTTCAGGTAGGAAAAGAGCACAAACATCAGATACCATCCCTACTTCTCTCCTTCGACACTGAGAAGGTGTTTGACTGAGTCAGTTGGGCTTTCCAAACGGTAGTCCTATTACAAAAAAACTAGGACCCATGATGAGCAACAGGATAATAGTGGCCCGCTCCTTCTCCTCAGCATACATCCACCCCAGGGGCCAGTGATCACCCCCCTTTAAGAAGGAATGGGGCACCAAGCATGGATGTTCACTTTCTCCTCTCGTATTCAGCCTTGCCGTGGAGCCCCTAGCCATCGGGATCAGGGACACTCCGGAAATCTTGGGGATCCCATTTGAGGGGAACACCCACAAGACAAGCCTACTCGCGGACGACCTCCTTTTTACACTGACTAATCCCACATGATCTATTCCAGCAGTGTTCCAGGCTCTGGACATCTTTGAAATGGCCTCAGGTTTCAAAATAAACAAGAAGAAATCCCAGACCTTTAAACTCACCATACTAGAGGTTTCCCTTCTGTAACCCAAACTCTAGCACTACTCCACAGGACAGCTACTTTTATCCGCAACTAGGGTATTATTACTATCCAACTAGAGGACTGGACCAAGCCCAATTGGCCGACCCACTTAAAAAGGCAACCTTCCCCCATCATCGCACCTACGTCTTGGTACAGCTATATTGTAATATAAGCTTGCATGTTGCATTTTCTTGTTGTTTCTGGAAAATCAATAAAGGTATTTCTAAAATATATACATATATCAAAAAAGTTGAAGTATTTCAAAATTATCCCTTGATATAGGACAAAGCTGACTTCTGTATAGAGATTCAATCCCATTTTTGTAATGCTGGATTGATTTCAAATGAGTAAATATTTGCAAATAGATGTCTCAGTACTTTTTGTCCCATCTGCATTTCCTTCATAGCGTGGATGCCCATGCAGAAATTTTTTGTGAAGATGTGCATGAAAGGCCAAGTGGCCACCATGCAGATGCCATTTATGGATGTTAGATATGGAAGTGAGGGTCACTCCCTTTGTTTGACAGTGTACCAATCATGCTGACTTGTATCATGTCTGGATTGTCTTGACTATCCAGCTTTCTATATACCCCTTGATGACTGGAGAACCCTGGGCAAAAGAAATGAATAACTGGTTTCTTTACCAGATTGGCAATGTTCCCTATAAGTAATCCATACACAATTGCACTTCTGACATCCAATATAAGAAGGACATTTTCTGCTTGTAATTTTGTTTGTTGGAAAAACACAGGTAACTGTACAGCCTGATTAACTAGAAAGTACACAATTAGCTGTGGGAGAAGAACTGTGGGTTAGGTCTCATTACCCCTCTTTCTTTGTTTATTTGCAGAAAAGTTTCTTGTGCTGTGGGTGACTGCAGTTCCACAGCCCTCCGTAAACATGTGATGGCAATTAAGGAAGCCATCTTGAGTGTTAAGTACTTGAGTTTGGTGTTATGCATGCGCTAAAAGTGAGATTTCATTAGTTGTGTCAGGACACGTTTTAGACTCCACATAGGTGTGAGGCCGACTTTGGTGGCATTACCCTATTTGTTCCCTCTAGGAATCCCTTGATAAATCAGGATGCTGAAAAAACTCCATAGGCCGCCCTTTGTGTATGCAGCCATGGCTGAAAGGTGTAACTTAACTGAGGCTCAGGAAAGTCAATCAGCTAGCAGGTAAGTGGGATACTTGAAAATAGTAGTGACTTCTGTCCAGTGTTCCCATGTTATTTCCTATTATACCAGTGTATGAACTGTTTCACTTTGTAGTTAAGCACTTCTTTGTTTTCAGCCTTCTGGTTTGCTTGGAAGTAGCCCCAGGTGACCAAACTCCTGGTTCTAAGAAGCAATGCTGCTAGGCTGGTTCCAGGTGATACAACTGGTCCCTTTGCACTGTAAGCAAGTCTTGATGATCTGGTAGTCTCATAACCCTGTCCTGTGTCACTTCCAAAGACGGTGAAAGAACCAGGTTCGTCTCACTCATTGGGGTGCTATTAGGATTAGCCATAGGTGTTTACTTGCAATTCTCTAGCACTAATGCTGTTGGGGATTTAGAGGAAAAGCATATGCAAGTTTCCCAGACCATTTTATTGATAATATATACCCTGGTGACCCATGGTGTGAGTACCTGGATGCAAACCTTCAGCTTCTTCTATACTCTTGAGTTGCGAAGAGATCCAAAAGTGGTGGTACCCATTCCCTAAAGATTGTCTCAGCTACTTGTTTTAGTTCACAGTCATGCAAGGTGTTTGCCTGTTTGCTTAGCCGATCCGCTTCTGTATTTTGCACCCCAAGTAGGTGTATTATGTTTCTCTGAAAAAACTACCTCCATATGTCCTGTACTAGTTTGGACAGCAAGTGCAACCTTGTCACTCACTGTTTATTGAGACCAAACATGATTGTTGTGTTGTTTGTCTGGATTTGAACTGTTTTTCCCCATACCTGTGCCTGAATGACGTTCAAGGCTAAGTTGATTGCCTTCAGTTCTAAAAACTTTCAGTGCTTCAAACCTCCTCCAGACCCCACAGCCCCTGATGTTCAGTTTTCCCATGTGGGCTCCCCACCCCATGTGGGATGTGTGCGTTGTGATGGCTAAAGAGGGAGATGACTGTTTGAAAGGTCTGCCCACTGTGATGCTGTTTGTGCTCAATCAAGTTATCTTTTTGAGTTCTCGCTTTGGCAACCACTAGATCATTTCAACACCTGACCGCCTATTACCATTTCTGCTGCAGCCACTTCTGGAGTGGACGCATGTGAAATCTGGCATGGGCTACTATGGGTATTTAAGAAATTATCATGCCCATTAGTTTTCCCACTGTTCTCACTGTCAGGGGGTGATCAGTCTGGTAAAGGAAAGTATGCACTGTCAATGCCTCGATTCTCTTCGCCAGTGGGAAGCCTTTCGCTTCTCTGGAATTTAGTCTTACTTTCCTCTCAGAAACACCTTTTCCCTCTCTGGAATAAGGGCTGATTTCTTAATGTTCAGGGAAAACCCTTTCCTGTCAACTGGGCTGGCGGGTTTGGGGGGGGAGGGGGTTGGCAACTCCACTAGCAAGTAATTTGTTCACTGTTACAGTCCCTCATCGGGGCAGTTCCTCTCCCTCTGGCCTCGCTCGAAAGGGCTCTGTTGGTGTAGTAAGGTATTGTCACTGTCCTGGGGCACTATTTGTGCTGATTTATGGTGTGAAAGTGGAATGAAGGATTTTGGGCAGCTACCTTTCCCCTGGAGATACTCTCTTCCTCGGCATGGCTCCTTCTCAGGATAAGAGTCTGAATTGCAAGGCACCCATGACCTTTGCAGTCTCATTGTTCTTCATACTGTGCAGTGATTTGTGCACTGAATTTCTGAAGAGGCTCTCACATATGAAGGGCATGTTTACCACTGCTGCTTGTACCTCCTGCTTGACGTCTGACACTCTCAACCGGGCATGCCTTATGGAGGTGCCCGAGCCTAGCTGCCTGCTGGTTATATCTACTTGCACCTAATGTGGACTCAGTCATTAACACCTCTGCCCTCTTTTTGTACCTCTCTGGGAGGTCCTGCATCCATTATGCAACTACCTCCCCACTAAACAGCATGATTGAGTTGGTGATGCTCCACTGAGTGGTCTTTGCCCTTCACATCAAATGTCCCACCATTTCCAGTCATTTAATCTCCATTAGGTGGAGGCCCCTGGTCAATGCAATGATTCTTGTGTGCTGTGGAGACTGTAATTGTGTCAGCTGTCACATTGCCATTGATGTAGGTGAGATCTGGATAAGAGTACCAATATTTCTTCTCCACCCCTTGCGTTACTACATTGGCTGTAGCTGTCTCCCTGAAAACCACTCGTCCCTGATCTAAGACACCAGGCAGCATTGGGAAGAATTGGCTCTTTTCTTTGTGAGGTAAACAGGTTCTTAAAAAAAAAAAAAAAAAAAAAAAGGAACACTACTCCACCTGATTCCCTCTATATATATTCATTGCCCTAGGGTGGGGGTGGAGGAGAGATGCTGGAGGAGAATATGAAGGGGTAAGTGTCAATCCCTTCCTAACTGGACTAAGTTACCAGATCCTGCCACCCCCTCCTCTGTTGTTTCCAGTCCGTTGAATGGCTCCTGCTCAAACTGATCCCTCTTTCATTTCAACTTCATAGTCAAAGATTTCCTGTACTTGGTACTCTGGTGCGGCTGAGGTGGCAACTCTGGGTGCTCATCCTATCAGGCTTTCTCACTATGAGGTTTCAGAGAAATACAAAAGGTTTTAAAGGAGCCATCAAACTGCTCCTTCGTCTTAACGAGGACCTTCAATTTGGGCTCAATGCAGCTTTTCCTTTCTTCTAAGTTGAAGAAATTTTGATCGGTATCGGGCAACAAAGTATTTTTGGAGTCAAAGCCTCTTTCTCATGAGGCTGCACCTAGACTGCCTTTCAGAGTCAAGGCTGTTCAGAGAGTTGGACAGCCAATGCTGTCTTTCTCGCCTTGGACATGTGAGGTTCTTTATATTTGTGCTTTCCCTCAATTGCTGGAGTTCTTGGCGCAGGGGTAGACTTCAAGGGCATTGAGTCTGAATATTTCAGCTCAGCCCCACTGTACCCCCTGAGGTGTAATCTGGTGCTTTTGTGAGTCGCTCTCCTTCGACGTCCTCTTTTGTGTATTCTCCCGCTCAACTTCCTCCCAGATCCTTCCCTTGCATCAATTCACTTTCTTCAGGATTTTCCTTGTTGCTCAAAAGCCCTAGATCTTTGAGTGAGGCATGTTTCCATGGTGCAGTGTGTTCCCCTCTGCTGATCCCTTGTCTTCAGGCTGTAGGGATGAAAACAGCTCAAAGAGCTGTGGTCCTTCTGTAGTCAAAGGTAACACACCCAACTGCTGTAGTCTTTTTGTTGATGATCTCGTGGTGGCACTTCAGGAGAAATATAAAGGAGCTGTACGCTCTATACCCATTGTTCATTCTAAGATCCACATGGTTGAGGTCCTTATGTAGAAAACATATAACTTCAGTGTTGTTCAGTGCTTTCATTCGGCATGTTTCTTCAGACAATCCTTGCAAGGTGGAAGTTGATGACCATCTCACCCTTCTTTGCACAGAATAGGTGATGAACCAAAGATTTTGGTGCATACGGCAAGCGCGAGAACTGCTCCAATTTGTCTATTAGTACTTCAGAGAAATCACATTCATCTCTGAGCTGCGAAAATGTTTCCTGTGTACTTCTGTTGGCAGACAGGATTTCGAATGCACTTACTTTTCCTTGTCCCGCAAATGCTCTTACTGTGACACAACCGGTAAACATATGGAGACCTATCATACCTTGACAAACATTTTCACCAAGAGCTGAAGCTATTTTTCCAATGTCAAGGACTTGCAGTCATATTTTAGTACCATATTTCAGAAACAATTTAGTCATGATTCTGTCATGGAATCCCAAACAGATAATAAACACATCAGGGTCATCTGAGCTTACCATTACTGCCTCACAATGCTCATTAGCAGCGTGTGCAGCATGCAGCAACAAACTACCATCTGCTTCTTTGTGTGTACTGCTGAGAGCACTTTGTGGCTCCCTTCAGATGTGATTTTGTAGCATTTATCTTCACAGTTCACAGTGTTTCAGTCTCACGTTTTACAAAGTACTCTGGTTTCCTCCATTCGTTAACAAGAAATACAATGAAAGTTGTTTTATTCCTTACGTGGCTTAGGAATTTTCTCCACTGTCTGACAATCTGGGAAAGTGAGTTGCTCTGTAACTGTGCAAGAGTTCTTCCCCTCTCACTGTCTTTTCGCTGTTCTTAAAAGACATCTTATTGTACGTATCAAACACAACATCGATTCTGGACTCCTATTTCCTTCCCGCAAAGCCATGGACAAGACAGATATAGCCACTTCACCAAAGTTTGATTCCTCTCCATTTACTCTCTGAAGAACCATACCATCAATCAGCATGGCTGAATTTCCCAGTATTTCCTCAGCAGGGGTAACGTTTTCCTGGAAATATGTTGGTTGTCTTTCACAACAGATCTTCTAGAGTTGCTAAAGCCAATAGTAAAGGTCGTAAGGAATGAAAGAGTACATCTGCTATTTGAAGGTTCCAATTTGTGCAATCACAACGATTCGATCAGATAGTGCTTTGTCTGCTTTCATGATGATTGTCCTGCACTGCTGTTCACTGCCTTCTTCTTGGCCATGTTAGTGAAGGTTTTTAGTTTGCTCATTTTCATTGGGTCATGAAACTTCCTAATAGTTGGACTATTCTCAAGTTTGACGTTTGTATAGCACTGTTCACCTATTTCATGAGCCTTCATTATGTCAGATACTATGTCTTGAGATGCCTTTTTTGCAGTGGAGAGACTAATGAGATCATGTGGCCCAACAAATGGATTTATCCAGCTTTGAACCAGTCTAACAGCTCTCGTAACAGCATCTTTGTATTTTTCAATTTGTGACTTATGTGGGTCTGCGTCAGCCCTGATCTGTTGTTACAAACCATTTCCCTTATCTGAACCAAAAAGGCGCTTCTGTGTTCAGTCGTCATATATCATCTTTTCAAAGCACCTGTCATGAGGATAAACAATGTACCACCCAGAGTCTGTGTGTCTTTGTTGACTCGCTTGATTGACCGGAATTCGTCCAAACAGATTAACATCTGACAGTTGTTCTGAAAAACATATGTTGATGACGTTGTGGTGTATCTCTGCATGTTTCACTGCAAATAATGTCATTTCTGCATATTATACAGGCAAATATCTATTGTAGTACATCCTGTCATACGCAAAACACCATGGGATCATAGACCGTATGGCAGTAAGATGTAAATGCCAATTTCCTTCTCGAGCAGGATGCAGCAGAGCCAGCAATACATTTTCAACAATATCCACGTACAACATCCAAAATGCACAGAGATCTCCATTGTTATGACGAAGATGTTTCAGGAATAAATCTCAAAGCGGTTTTACTTCGGCAAAGGCAGCATTCTGCAAGAGGTTGTCTAATCTCTGTTGACTTCGGTCATTCGCAAAGTCATTAACATCCTCAATGAAGGAGTAGACTACCTGAATTTTCTCTTCATAATCCTTTGCCACCCAGGGGATAAATTCCAACCAAGCAGGTCTTAAAATATCTTCATGCATACACTTGTGTACTCGAATTGCACAACTGTACAAACAACCTATCTAGTACCGATGATATTGATCCTTCTGCTATCATGTCTGCTTCAATGCAAAGGTTGTGAAGGCCAGCGTCTTGAAAGCATTTTCCAAGAATGGACATGACATTTCACATGGTGTGAAAGATGCCAATTCAAAGAATTATTCTATTGCATGCTGCTTTATGCTTCAACACAATCTCGGTTTGCTTTTGCGTAGAGAGCTTGATCCATGACCACAACAATTTTCGCCAAATGCAGTGATTGACTTATCAGCTCAGTTTCATAAATTCAGAAACAGTTGTCAACTCAGTTGCAGGGGCATTAATGGTGGGCAAGTAAGCAATGGAATCATGTGACACACTAACTAGGTCTCTAGTACTTATGTTAAATCGTGTCCAACTTGGTATTATCTGTGCAAGGCTCACTTCTTGTCTTGCAACAACTTAGATTATTTTCTTATTTTGTACAAGCTTCAATCGCGCAACATTTTCTGGCATGACTTTGGCATTTGTCATCAATGGCTTTGGCCCAACTTGGCCACCGGAAACATACATTAACGATTCTTTATTATTTGTGGGAGTCAATGTTCTTTGCTTTTGTGTCTCAGTGCTTGGGAAGGGAGCTTTAAAGGTTGTAGTCCAAACAACTTGGCCTACACAGCTATATCACTTACTTGATGAGTTGTCCCCTTACAAGAAAGAGTCTCTTCCAGCTTATAATGTTATTCCATGCTACATTAGTGAAGACATGAGGCTGAATGCCGGCTGGAAGAACAATTTGCTCATTTGTGGTAGCAGCAAGTTTCTGAAGAAACACGGCGGTATCGTTTTCTTCCACTTGCGAGTATGAAATTCTATGACAAAGTCTGTTTAGAGCGCGACTGATTTCAACATTGCCTGTCAGTGTTTTTACAGCATATGGGAGCAATAATTTCTGCTGGCCATTTCTGACTGCATAAATAATGTCCTGACTGAAAACAATGACAGACTGTAAATGGACAGATTGAGAGTTATCCAAAGCAGACAGCTCCATCGGTGTTGCGGCGTTGTAACAACATCATAAAGAGTAACGGGCTCGGTGTTGATTGGCGCCACCAATGTCGTTGGCTGACTCGACTCAGACTCCGAAGGTGGGAACCCTGAGGGGCTGTGCACCAGCACAAACCTGCCAACGGATTTAGAGAGCCCATTTGTCACTGAGGGCGAAGCGACCTGTGTGGATACAGTCATGTCAACTTTCACCTCCTTGAGGCTAGATAGGGCACCAGAGAGGGGG
Organism: Pleurodeles waltl; assembly: GCF_031143425.1. Classification (NCBI taxonomy): domain Eukaryota; kingdom Metazoa; phylum Chordata; class Amphibia; order Caudata; family Salamandridae; genus Pleurodeles; species Pleurodeles waltl. The sequence goes on along the minus strand of NC_090447.1, from coordinate 520,341,180 downwards.
TGAGGCCCAAAGACTTCGTGCAGGACATTATAATACTCCCACATTTGGGCTAAAGTCGCCTCGGCTCCATGAAATCTAGGAAGGTGTGGGGTGGGTTCCTCTGAATGCTCCACAACAGAAGGTTAGGAGACCAACTTACATGGTGGTTTTAACTGCTTCTGCTTCACAGCCTCCTTTGACATAGACGGTAATAGCCTCTTGTGCGAACAGCTCCTTGATCGGTCTCTGGGCTTCAACGACAGCGTGGAGACTCTGAAAGTCGCCCTGCCCGAACTTTAGTGCAATGCTCTCTCAAAGCCTTCGGCAGAAGATGTTAACAGGAACCACAATCCTTGGAGTCATGATGTTCTCCAAGGCACCACATACAGATGACATGAGGAAGCATGACCGACATCTGTCTGCCACAAGATCCGTAGGGCTTAAACTCTGAAGACATAGTGAAAAAACAGTTTCCTTGACAAAATATCATGATGGGCTGAAAAATGGCCCCCTAACCATTCAGCATCCAAGTTGCAAGAGCAGAAAAGAAGGAACTGACGTTGGCACACCAGCAAGGGGGTTATATGGAATCTATCAATGTCACATTGGGAGGACGGCGTCGATATGGAGTCAAGCGACGCGCAGAGGAACACATTTCTGGATCCAGTCTCGTGCTTGGGGAAGGGCTCTACAGTAAGGTATCTGTGGCTAGATGTCTCTATCAGATGTGATCTTTTCTTTGTGGATTGTTCTTTCTTTCTTTCCAAATAATTTAGCTGTAACTGGGTTCTACAGGTCTCTCAAAGGTGGAAGCAGTTCTGGCAAAATATCAACTGTAAAGCAACTAAGCTGGGACGGTAAACTGATGCATAGGTTTAGGATAACTTCTTCTAATATGCCTGTGCATTTGTATGCATGAATTATGTATGAATTATACCTTATTCATCAACTTTATCATATGTTGTAGAGCAATGTTTTTTTAGCTCTGTCTCTATTAGGTGCCTTAGGTTTTAAATCAAAATAAGCTAAAATGAAATAATATCAAATAACGTGTTTTGCTGAAGGGGTGAGCTATTTCAATTGTCTGTGGGTATCAAAGAACAAGAAGGCCCTATGGTGGGGTATATTTTCAGATTTTGAATGAGTCATTATCATAAGTCAAAGACAAGCATGAATATTTATCATGAACATTCATACCAGTAATCTTTTCTCCACCATGATGTCCTGCCTTAAGAAATCCAAACACAGTTTTTGAATGGTGAGCACAATCTACACATGCTTGCACAGCTTGCTGAAGAACAACATTAACAGGACCGGGTCCAAAATGATCTGGGAGCTGCAGTACTTTCTTCTTTTCCAAGTGAGGCCCAGGGTTCCCATGCTTGTTCACATAGACACACACTAAAAAAGGAAATAAAGGAGTTAGGGGGTTGATTATTCTAACTGAGTACAGCTAAATCAATGTCAAATATGAACTGGTATAACAGTAAATGAGCTTGTTCTGATTACCCAATGTTGCTGTGGTTCAGATGTTAAAAATATGCATTAACAGCAATTAATATATTCTTAATTTAAAAAGAAGTGATTTAAATATGACGTAGTGTTGATAGCTACTAAAGGACATGCACAGTAGTACCATAAGAAACATCTCTAGAAAATAAAAGAATACCTGTCTCAACATCTTTGCCAATTGTATGGCATCATCTCCGATGTACTGATCCTTTTCAAGCAAACAGAAAACCATCAACTTGGAACAGAGCTCTTGTGTTGCCAGGAGCAACCCCATATTTGATTGGCCAATATTGTTAACTCAGTGACGCCACTGGTTACCTGCCATCTCCTGAAGCAGCAAACGAATGCTTGAAAAGCAAAGCCCATCTACACCGAGGATACCAAAAAGGGCCTCTGTTCAAAGGCCTAAAGGGGTCTGAAGTGAAGCAGTGGACTGGATGTTGAAATCCTCCTATAATTAGTTATGTGAAGTGGTAAAGCAACGGAGTAGAGCTTGGGCCACAAGACAACACTGTAGAGGCTAGACATAGGTTAGTGGAGAAGCAAATCTGCAGCACTGCCAAAGTCCAAGCCATATCACAAGGGTGGCCTTTTGCTTCTGTCAGTGGAAAAACTGCAAAACAAGACTACCCTAGGGTCTCCACAGGCTACTGGGTCATGCCTACCATGTTTCTCGGTTCCTCTCACCGCAGAGCCTCCCATGTAGTGAAAGAAAAAAACTCATCACCCATATACAGCCAGAAGTCCACCTTGAGTCATAACTCCTCAAGCAGAGACAACTTTAGCCACTGCAGAATGTAGCAACAGGAGGTGTAAGGAGCCTTTCAAGATTGACCTCTTTGTATGTGTATCATCAGGCGTAACTGTCTAGTTATTCATATGCCCATGTAAGTTGGAAAAGGTCATTCAAGGATCCTGCATACGTACATGTGGGATTACAATATATACATGTCACACCAATCCACCATGGACATGAACCCAAGCCATAGGCATACAAGCTGCTCCATACACATAGGAACTGTAAAGCTTCAAATGCGGGACTTACCAAAGTGTATTTTAGTGACACAAGGGTTACTTCGAAGGGTGGTGGATGCATGACCCAACAGATTATTACATAACGCTTGTGCTGACAATGGCATTACTGTCGCAGTACAACATATCCTACGTGAAAACCATTCAGATCAGCATCCTGTGCACTGAAATGACACTATCTTCTTATCCAACATCTTGCACACTACACTGTGGATGGGTTCTTGCATAGACATAGAAAATACTTTAACAAAAAGGTTTAAATATTCTACTTAACAAGGATATTTTTTAAGGCAAGTGACAAGCAAAACAAAATATTTTACATGTGAAGTGTCACATTTAGTACCAAATGCCAGTATTTATTATGATATCATCGCTCTCTACTGACTAGATGCTCATTCTTATATTCTTATACATACCATCTGGTGCTTCTGTTGGATCATACTGTTAATCAAAATGTGCAATACAGTGGACTGTAGAGGCAAGTTCTGAAGTTTACGATGTGCAGAACAGCTCTAGTGGAATTTATTAATGCTATAGCATAAAAAACAACTTTCTTAGCTTCAACACGATCTTTCAGTGGATTCTCTAACTGAGGTTTCCTCAACTTTTGAATTTCTCCCAGATGCCGGACTGGGTCCCGACCTTTCCAGCAACTGCTCTAGTGGGCCAACCGGTGGTACCATCAGATTCTGTGGCAGCCCCATCCTGCCTCCAGAAGAGTCAGCAAAGAGCCAAATGCAGGTACCATCACTGCACATTGACATCAGTTTTCTTTTGAAGCGCTTCTTTCTCAGACGTAAATTAACAGTGAAAGATTGCCAATAGACTGACAACCCTAACTTTGTACCTTTTGAGAATCGTAAAAGTCCACTCCATAGAATGGCGACTGCAAAGAGGAATCTGTATTTATAGTATATACCAGCAAGAGCATTACAGAAGCTAAGTAACTAGTCCTTCTGATGGATATTTCTAACCACAGGTTCCTCATCTTATGAGTAGTTAAAGCGATGGCAGATCTAAGGAATGAACATCACACCAGGAAGTCTTGCATGAGTCTTGTGGACTGCGAATCAAAGCAGTAATGCTTGGTGAAGGGGTGGACGGACATCCATGTAGCCACACTTGGCAGATGTCCAGCAATGGAACATCCCTACCTAAGGCCTTGGTGGCTGCCTTAGCTCTACCAGAAAAAGCCGAAAGGCCATCAAGAAGCTCCTTCTTGTCTAAGACGCACAACATTTTTATGCAGAGAACAATTCCAGTCTGTGCACCAGAGAATACCACAAAAGGCGGCTTATACACTCGGTGCACCTTTGTTCGTTGGCTGTTCAAGCAAGGGCTCTCTTGGGGTCCAATTGATTAAGCCTTTCCTTCTTAAAGGGATGTAGTGGAAAGAAACAATCAAGGTTGGTGATAGACTGTCCAACATAGGTCAACAAACCCTTTCATAGAATGGATGCCCAAGTCTGAAGCACCAATCTGTCTGAAAACAAGGTGATATATGGTGGTTGTACTGACTGAACCAACAGTTTACAGACATGGTGCACAGAAGGAAAATGTTGCTTCCCCTCCCTGGAAGAACCTACAACGTGCAGTGCTATACACATACTCTGCAAACTCCAGTCATCTAGTGTGGGAATCGTATGTTTGCAAGTTGTTTTTTTTCTACGAGGTGTTTTACGTCAAGAAGTAAATGGTGACTCATCGCTTATTTGGTAATGCTCAAGGGCATTGATTCCATGGTAGATTGCTTTTAGTACAGCGATTGAGACTGGAATGGCGACAATATGATGCACATATGTACAGCACAAAAGAGTATGTCATTTAGAGAGAGAAGAGATCTGTGAACAGAGCCTCACGCGTCCCTGGAGGATTGAGGGCACATGTGAATCTATAGCACTAAACGCAACAAACAGATGCTTACAGGAAAACATTTTCCATTCCTGGCATGTGTTGTTGTAGATACACATGCTCTGCATAGACTGTAAAGCAGTACCCTTAAATAAGCAGTGGCTAGTGTGTCAATGGTGCAGATAACTGAAATAAGGTCCTTAAGATATCTAACTATAGTCTGTTGCCTGTCTAGAATACCCACACACTAGTGAATAGTAAACCCAGAAAGGCCACAGCTGTAGCCTTCTTTTGGGTAGAATACACCCTAGGTGTGAGAGGGAGAGTCCTCTTGCCTTTAAGAAAGCACATCTGGATGAACTTACTATCCACCTGGAAATGCCTATCTTAAAAGGTTACAAACAGTTGTCGTGCTTTATGGAAATACTTTCTTCTGTCTACGTAAAACTTGAGCATATAATTAGTCCTCTGTACTGCCCTGTCCTTGTGTACCTGAATAAAGGGTTACTGCAGCTCACTAATGCAACACAGAGAAGTTACTGCAACTTAAAAGGCCACCTACCAGGCGAGATACTGAAGAGGACAGGTGAGTAAGGGTTCACATGGGGGAAATCCATGAGTCTGATGAGTATGTGTTTTGGTTCCACACAGGTGTCAGTGAAATCCTGGAAGGAATGACACTCTTTAGATCTTTCATGAATTCTTTTACAACAGGCATGGGGAATAGAGTGGAGTATTCCCTATTTTGCATGCCGGATGCTTTGGCTGTCAGATGGAGCCATACTGAGGCGAAGGCTAGGTCTGAATTTCGAAATGGAACAGGCAGCAAACAAGATCCTGGACTGCAGGTTTTACAGGGTCTAGCTTTAGTAGTGGGCAAATATTTTCTATTTCCCTGCATAGCAGGCACCTGTGGTAGGTAACAGGACTGCCACAGTACATCCATGCATCCTTGCAGGAGACCCAGGATCTCAGGTGGCAGATCGCTAGATTGAGGTGTTGACCCACATCACGAGTAGAGAAGAGTAACAGGGCTGCCTGGCCCAGGAGGAGGCTACGGGGATCATGGTCTAGGATATCTAGCTCATTTACAGGACCAAGACGCAAATGAACAGGAGAGTCGGAAAAGCATACGCCAAGAGCTTTGACCAGTTCACCCCTAAAGCTGTGGATGTGGGCACCTGGACACTGAGGCAGTCATTATGAACATGGCGGTTTGGCCCTGCATGCTGGCGTTGGCAGGTGAAACCGCCAGCCGGCATGGCGAGCCAAACCGCTACATAATGCACCCAGTGAGGGCTGCCGACTCACTGCCAGGCTTCCTCCGTCAGGCAGCCTGACGGTGGGCGTAAACATTATCTGACAGGGCAGCGGTGCTACCCCTCGGATAATGTTTCCTGAGCCTCCAGCCTTTCCCTGGCGGGTTTCCCCACCAGGGAAAGGCTGGCGAAAGGAGTGCACCGGGGCACCCCTGGGGGCCCCTGCACTGCCCATGCACTTGGCATGGGCAGTGCAGGGTCCCCGGTGCAGTGCCCCATCGTGCAGATCACTGCCCGAATTTTGGGCAGTGATCTGCGCGACGGGTGCAGCTGCACCCATCGCACAGAGGCATTGGCGGTGGTTCCATGTGGAGCCACCGTCAATGTCCCGGCCAGGCCTTTAGGTTCTTCATGCGGCCGGCGGGGATCCGGGGACGCTGGCGGTCAGTGTTTTGACCGCCAGCATGAACACAGCGGTTGTTAACGCCATGTCCATAATGACCGCCTAAGTTTGGACGTTCTGCGGTCTCTGGGGTGGAGAGGAAATCAACATCTGGAGTGCCACAGTGCTGAAGTACTGATGCAGAACCTGCAGGTGGAGGTCCCATGACTTGTTGATGCGTCGTAGCAGGTAGGCCAGGTCTGTGTCCACCCCTGGGTAGTATCCCACCATCAGGTAGATGTATTGGCAGAGTACACAATGCCAGACAGTTTTTGACAGTAGACAAAGGGAGAGTGAGTGTCCCCTCTGCTTTAATAGGTACTACTTGTCAGTGACTTTGTCCATCCTGTCTAGGATTACTTTGCCCGAGACGAGTGCAAGGAAGGCTTTGACAGCTAGGCAGATAACCAGAAGCTTGAGGCAGTTGATGTACTGGCCCTGCTGATGGAGAGCGCCACAAAGCCTGCATTGTGATCTGATTGAGATGAGCATCCCCTACTCTCCCCTCCACCCCGTTTGGAAAGCATCCATTTAAACTGTGGCTTACGGAAAGAGGTCTTGAAAAGGCCAGCACCGCAACATGTTGTTGCTGTTCCACCATTGCAGAAAGCGATACATGATCATTTTTACCAACACTAGGTCTTCCATTTCACCCTGCACTTATGACCATTGGGCTGCTAGACATTGTTGCAAGGGATGCATGTGCAGCCAGGCATAGGAAACATTAGCGAAGTACAATGCCATCGTGCCCAGCAGGTGTATTACTGTTCTGACTGTGAGGTGATGAAGTGGGTGGAAAAGAGGTACAAGCTGCTGGAAGACTGACTCTTTGTAGACTTGGGTTGACCTTGCTAGTATCAAGTTAAATACCACCGCTAGGATGGGCTGGATTTGGAGAGATTGTAGGTGGTATTTGGTTACGTTTATGGTAACCCAAAGGCTGTGGATCAGGGAGATTGTTGCTTTGGAATGCTCTAGGCACTGTTGCAACTTGAACTCTTGATTAGCCACTCATTAAGGAAGGGGAAGTCATGGGTTCCACCCCTCCTGAAGTGGGTGGCTACCACTGACAGATACTTGGTGAAGGCCCTTGAGGCAATGGTGACACCGAAGAAAAGTACTTTGAATTGGTAATGATGGCACTTGCCATGAAGCAGATAGCCTCTGTAGGATGCTGGCCTGGTGTGTGGTGAGCACCTATGATGTTATCACCTTATACCAGGTCAGGTATCCTCTATTAGTGAGGTGTAGACAGTGTCTAGGAAGCCAGGGTGGATGAGCAGCCAAGACTTATCTAGGAGACATGCAAGGCTTATGCAAATACCACTACAGTCACACAGCACTTACACACATGAAAGAACCACACAGTGTTACAAAACTAAAGGTACTTTATTATAGTAACACACATACTAAAATACTGTATAGGCAATAATCCATTAGGAGGTGAGTAACCCCACTATTATATACACATTAGAAGTCAGCGATTATCATAGAAAATAATAGCAAATTATAGAAAATAGTGAAGGCCCTTGGGGGAGACCACACCATATAAGTAAGTGAAATGCAAAGACAGCCCCCACCCAAGGAAGATGAATCAATAGAGGGGAGCTGAAGAAACTAGGAACCCCAAAAGGTAAGTACCAGGGTGACCCCCAGCAACCAGGAGAGGAGAGTTAAGTACCTTGTTTTTCCTCAAACCCACAGGAGAACTTTGGAAAAGGACTGTGCAAGACCCAGACAAGGTTGGAAGAAACCAATGGTGTATCCTGACAGAAGAGGACCTGCAAAAGAAGGGGACCAAGTCCAGTTCAAGTTGCAGTGTCCTTTTGTGGAGAGGAGAACCAGGTGAACCTCAGGAGTGAGGAGAGTCGGAAGAAGAGGATGCAGCCTCTACAGGCAATTCACAGGCGTCACAGTGAGGCCCACTCACCACACCTGAAGAGGAGTCCCACGTCGCTGAAGCGGCAAGCACGGGATTGTGCTTTGCGGGTAATGGTGCCGGAGGCTTGGGCTACACGGAGCCTGAAGATCGCTTGGAAGAAGAGCCAACAAGCTTTGGCAGCTGCAAGAGTCACAGTGTACAAGGGTAATGTCCTGCAAGGTGAGGCAAGGGCTTACAGTCTCTCAAGTTGGACAGCTGGTAGAGAGGACCAAGAGGACCACTCCAGACCACCACCCGTGATGCAGGAGCCACGTAGTTCTGGAGGAGAAAGGCTCCACGCAGCCAGTCGTCGTTGCAGTTGGTGCCTGCGGATGCAGGGGAGTGACTTCTTCACTCCAAGGGCGATTCCACATTGCTTCTTGTGCAGGCTGAAGACTCGTCACCCTCAGAGGATGCACAGCCAGGGAAATGTTGCAATTGCTGGAAGGAGCCGGGGAAACAATGTTGAAGAGTGAAGACGTCACTGGAGTTGCGCATGGTCATTTCCTGGAGGGTCCAGTTGCAGCATGGGTGGCCAGAAGATGAAGTAAACGATGCCGAGGAGTCCTGCTGAAATCTTGCACGTTGAACCTGAAGACCCACCCTGGAGGGAGACCCTAAACACCCTGGGAGGGGGGATTGGTCACCTAGCAGGGTGACCACCTTCAGGAGGGGGCTGTGACATCACCTGCCTGATCCGGACACTCAGATGCTCCCTGGGGCCTCTGCTCACCTTGGATTCAAGATTTTAGAACCAAGTGGCCACCTGCAGGAGCTCTGGGCACCACCCCTGGGGTGGTGATAACAGAAGATTGGTTACTCCCCTTTCCATTGTCCAGTTTCGCCTGCCAGAGAAGGGACTGGGGCTCGGTGGACTGGTGCAAACCGGTTTATGCAAGGAGGGCACCAAATGTGCCCTTCAAAGCATACCGGAGGCTACCTCTCCCAAGCCATGTAACATCTATTTCCAAAGGGAGAGGTTGTTGCCTCCCTCGCAAAAAGACAATCCCTTGTTCTGCCTTCCTGTGCCTGAGCTGGTCAAGTAGCGGGAGGACAGAAACTTGTCTGTGGGGTGGCAGCAGTGCAGCCTGCTCGGAAACCACCACAAGACTGGTAGGAGCAATGCTGGGGGTATACTAAGGAGCCCACATAGTGCATGGAATCATACAACCAATACTAGCAACAGTATTGGGGAGTGATTCTGACATGTTTGATACCAAACATGCCCAGGTTCGGAGTTACCATTATGTAGCTGATAGGTAGTGACCTGTGTCCAGTACACAGGTAAAATGGCTTGCCGTACTTACGAAGTCCAGGAAAATGGAGCTGGAGTTCGTAGGTGCACCTCTGCTCATGCAGGGGTGCCCTCACACACAGGCACCGGCACCCTGCCCTCTGGGCTAGGAGGGCCTGCCACAGAGGTGACTTACAGTGACCTGGTGCAGTGACCTGTAGTGAAAGGGTGCATGCATCTTTTCACGCAGGCTGTAATGGCAGGCCTGCAGACACATTTTGCATGGGCTGCTATGGGTGGCACAATACATGTTACAGCCCATGGGGAACCCCTGGTGCCCCAATGCCCTGGGTACACAAGTACCATATACTAAGGACATACATGGGGGCACCAATATGCCAATTGTGGGGTGTGCTAAGTCCTAAGCAACCAAATTCAGATGGAGGGAGCACACTCACTGGGGTCATGGTTAGCAGGATCCCACTGAACACAGTCAAAACATACTGACAGCAGGCAAAATGTGGGGGTTACCATGTCAAGAAGAGGGTACATTCCTATAGCCTCAGTGGGCAGGATGAATCACAACAAGTGGCCTCATGCCACTATATAGTGGCCTTGATGAAGCAGAGATCACATCCTGCAATGTCATCATGTTAAAATGTTCAGAGTGGATTTATCTGTTAAGAGGACTGATGTCCGGGATGGGCCTGAGGGAAGCATCCTCCTTTGGCATGAGGAAGTAAAGTGAATACATCCCCATGCCTTGCTAATAGGGTGCATGGGCTCAATGGAGTCCTTTTGAAGGAGCATTTGGACCTCTGTCTCTAAACGAATAAGATGTCTGCTGAGAATGTGCATGCAGGGTGGAGCATTGGGTGGTGGTGGGAGATGTTCTAGGCAGTAAACATAGCAGACCACTGCTAAAGCCACTTGCCTCATGTGACAACCTGCCAGTGAGGGAAGACCTCTTGGAGCCTGCCCCAACAGTTGTTGGATTTTGGGGCAGCGGGGAAAGGTGGCTGAGGTGAGGGAAGTCACTGATTGAAGGCGGAGGACCTCTTGCTGGAACCCCTTTTGCCATTTGGTTGTTGCCCCTGCATGCACCAATGTGGTGACAGCCGGTGGTAGGTTTGCTGCTGCCTCTGGAAGGACGAAGTATGGTCTAGGAAGGTGGTCTTGGAGCATGTCCTGTACTGTTGCCTCTAAATAGGAATTATATGTAGATGTTTGACTAACACCAATTGCTTTGGTCGTGTCCTTGTCCTTTTATAAATTTTCCAGCATCTGATGAACCTTCAGGCCAAAGAGATGTTTGCCATCTAACGGCAGGTTGAGCGGATGCTGTTGGACTTTAGGTCCAAAAACCTACCTAAGACACTGAGTCAGGCATGGTGTCTCACCAGAATACTGGTACAGATCCCTCGGGCTGCGGTGTCTGTCGCATCCATGGCGCAGCAAATGGTGGCACTAAAGAGGGTCTTCTCATCCACCACTAACTCCTCTCCTCTCCTCTTTGCAGATGAGTGTCTAGAAGGTGTCTGGGGAGTTCCTACATTTCATCCCAAAGAGCCCTTTCATACAGGGATAGCAAGACAACAGAGTGGGTCATTCTTCAGTCTGCTTTCACTGCTACCCTCTTCCCCACAGAGTTTACTTTGTTTTCCTTGTCAGGTGGATGACCATTGCCCATGGACTGCACACTTGCAGGAGGACACAACCCAATATGTATGGCCAGGGAATTACCACCTTCGCTTTTACATGTTTCTTGAAGGTGTCCAACGAGGATTTTAACATGCACTTCAACATGGAGTAAGATTTGCAGTATGTCGTGGACTGCGTCTCCACGAGGAAGTCATCATTCTTGTGTAAGACATGCATATTAACCTTATGAAAAGAGGCAGTCCTTTGTATCACTTCATGATACTGTGTACTATTGTCAAACAAGTTACTTACCTTCGGTAACACCTTATCTGGTAAAGATATATTTTAGCTGCAGATTCCTTACCTTAGAATTTCCCCGAGGTGTCAGTCTGCATCCAGAGATTCTTCTCAAGCACTACCCCTGAGTGCCGTCAGCTGGCGTTGGTGGACCCTGCGACCGTCGTCGGCATCAATCATGACTGATATGACGCCATAGGACCTACATAGGAGCCACCCCAGCGAGGTGATGTCAGTTTATTTTCATAACTTTTGACGCCAGAAGCGCAGAGCCATGAAGAACACTGACTATTGGTGCATCAAAACTAGCGCCCTGAAAGGGAAGTTCGTGTCCCTAGAAGTCAGTTTGCAGAGCAGGGAAGATGGGTGAGTCGGTAAGGCATCTGCAACTAAAAAATGTCTTTACCAGATAAGGCGTTACGGAAGGTAACAGACTTTCTGTGCAACATGCCACAAATTTATGCCAAAGACAGTACCGTTTTGGTGGAGGGACACTTGGCTGCCAAGATAACATTACATACTTCAGGCGGAAGGTCAAAAGCTGTCAACTGCCGCCGCTCAATATCCACGCAAGAAGGCAGAGACTGGACAGGTTTGAGCGAAGAACTCTCCCATGCAACAGAAGATCCTCTTGAATGGACAGTCTGATCGGAGGATCGATGGCCATGCTCAATAGCTCAGGAGCCAGACTCTTCATGCCCAGTCTGGGGCCACAAGGATTACTTGGACCCAGTCATTCATGATCTTTTTGAGAACTCTGGGCAAAAGTGGAATGAGCAGAAAGGCGTACAGGAGGCCTGAGCTCCAACTGAGACTAAAAGCTTTGCTGAGCAAGAGCTACCTTGAAAACTCCAACATGCAAAACTGCTGACATTGCCCGTTCTCTGCGGATGCGAACAGATCTAACCAAGGCATATCTAACCAAGGCTCACCCCACTGCTGAAAGAGACCTCGTGCCACCTTCGGGTGGAGACGCCATTTGTGATCAAACAGGCATTGTTGGCTGAGTTCATCCACTGCGGCATGCAAAGAGCCCGCCAGGTGTTGAACCACCAGGGAAATTCCCTGATGTTCCAGCCATGTCCAGAAGCGCAGAGCCTACTGACAAAGGATCCAGAAACCCACCCCATCCTGCTTGTTACAGTACCACATAAAGGTGGTGATGTCAGTCAACACCTGCACAGTTTTTCCTTCGAGAGAGGGAAGGAATGGTTTCAATGCCAGCCTGATCGCCCGGAGCTCCAAAAGATTGATATGGAACCCGGACTCCGCCAGAGACCAGCCACCACTGATCTCTGCCTCTCCCATATGGCTGCCCCATCCCAGGAGTGACAGATCTATCACTACTGTCAGATCTGGTTGGGGAAGGGGGCAGATTCTGCCTCTGACCCAATCGTGGTTCAGGAGTCATCACTGCAGATCTTGCACTGTTCCCTCCTAGATCTGGACCATGTCAGAGAGATTCCCCTGATGCTGCGCCCACTGGAACTTCGGGTCCCACTGCAGAGCCTGCATATGCCATCTGGCATGTGTCACCAGCAGGATGCCGGCCATGAGGCCCAGCAGCCTTAGAATCATTCTCACTGAAAGAGGCTGAAATATTGGTATCACAGCCTGAATAGCCTGGACTTGCCGCTCAGGAGGATAAGCCTGAAACTGCACTACGCCCAGACAGCTCAGATCAAAGGGAGCATCTTAGAGGGAGTCAGGTGTGTCTTCTGCACATTTATAGTGAACCCCAGCTAGTGCAGGCGGTCCGCTGTAGTCTAGAGGTAGGTTACGACAGACTGAGGCAAGCCCGCCTTCAACAGCCAGTCGTTGAGGTAGGGGAAGACTGAAACCCCGGGGTTGGGATTGTGGTGGACTGGCTAGACCGCTGGCTCCCAACGAGGATGTTGGATTCCCCGCTCCCGGCCATACCGAGACTCAGCAGCATGCGCAGCACTATGGCTGGAGGGGAAAGGATGTGGTTGGGTGCCCCTTCAATAGCCGCGAAAGGGGTGAAAAGCAGACTGAGTGGGGTGAGGGGCAGCTTCGAGGCCGAAGAACCTGGCTGTAGCCTGGGACTCCTTAATGCACTCAAGCGCAGAGTTTGCTTTGTCTCTGAAGAGACAGGTGGCATCAAAGGGCATGTCCATAAGGGTGGACTGGACAACCGCTAAAAAGCCAGAAGTCCTTGGTGCCTCAAGGCCATTGTCAATGCAACTGATCTGCCTAAAGAGACAGTCTTATCCAGCCCACATCGTATTATGAACTTTTCTGCATCTCTCCCGCCAGAAACAGCTTGGTAGAGAATAGCCCAGGCCTCCTCTGGTACCTGTGGCAGCACCTGTGCAACTGTGTCCCATAAAGTGTGGGTGTAATGGCCAAAAAGGCATGCAGTGTTGACAGCCTGGAAAAGAAAACATCTTCCCAAGTTGGTTCAGCCTCTTGGATTTCCTTTCCAGCGATGCGGAAGGGAATGCGCCCAGGGACTTGGAGGCTTGGATAACCAAGCTCTCAGGAGTTGGGAGTGGAACACTGGGCCATTTAGAGCAGTTCTAAGGGGGCAGGCAATTGTACTGTTCACAGGAATCTCTGTTCTGGGTTGGACCAGGTCCCGAGCAGGACATTAGTAAGGACTTCATTAAAGGGCAAAAGGGGCTCGTAAAAGGAAGCCCCAGAATGAAGCATCTCTGTCAGGTTAGCTCTGACTGCCATTGAAGGCAGCGCGAGGCACTGGATATCGGCCGCTCTTTGCTCCACCACTGAGTAGGACGCTCCCTCCTCCATAGCCATGGTAGTGGGAGAAAGCATTCCAGTGTCAGGGGAAGTGTCCAGACCACTGGCCTCACCTACGTTCATCCACCAGTCCTTGGGATCTTCTAGCTGGTATTCTAAAGGGTCCAGCGACCCCTCCCAATCCTCACCATACCCCCAACCTAAGAGAATAAGGGTCAGGATCTGACCTAGGGAGCAAGGTCCCTGTTGAAGTCGGAATCGCTGTTGTGTGACACAGGTCCAGCTCTGGCCCGAGAACGATCCAGCAGGATCAGATTGCCCAAGAAGAGGCACAGGGCAGGGATCACTCCGACTCCGGAGGCGCAGAGCCGACCCAAGCGCAGTCTCTGAACGACGATGCTCCTTTTCTATCATCTTGTCGGCTGACAGACGGAGTGAAGTCAAAGGACGCTTATTCCTCTTGGAATTCATTTTGTGCCTTGACTTACCCGACCGTCCCGAGGACTTGGAGTGGGACGATTAAGAATAGGGTCTCCGCAACTGTTCTCGGGACCTTCCTCTCAACAGAGATTGGAAGCGACAAAGCTGAGAGCCGGGCCACAATGAGCTTTAGGGACCACTCCCTCAAAGCTTTCGGATTCATGGCCCGGCACTCAGAGCATGACTTTGGGTCATGGTCGGGTTCCAAGCACCACAAGCACACGAGGTGCAGATTAGTCATGGACATCGCCCGTTTACAGGAGTCACAGGCTTGAACCCAGTCTTTTGTGACAATATCTGGACACACCAGGAGTTTAGATACTCAAAAATCTTCAACAAAAAGTAAAAAAGGATCAGTCAAAAAGTGACTGAGGGGTAGCTCTTCTTCGGATCAGCGCTGGCTTGCACGGAAAAGAGGTGTCGCCTATGTAGGTCCGTGACGTCATATCAGGCACGTACGACACAGAGACAACTGACGCCACCTGGCGGCGCACAGTGGTACTGCTCGAGAAAAATCAACTGTTCCAGACTGACGCCTGGGGGAAATTCTAAGGGAAGGAATCTGCACCTAGAAGTCTAAATAAGACTGGTGATGCCCGAAACCAGGTAGTGATCCAGGTCAGGCTCCTATGGGGCATCAATATTGCAGTCGTCCCATGGGTCATCAGTGTGGTGGGATGACTTCCCTCTAAGAGACAGGGTGGGGGGGTGGCAACACACTCTGGTGAATATGTCTAAGGCCATGATAGGGGAAATAATGGTGGTAGAGGAACAGGAGGGGGTGCAGATGGGAGGGGGCTGGTGCCTGTGTTCTTAGCCTCTGAGTTTGAACTGGGGAGGCTCCATAGCACATTCTTTGAAAGTAAGCCTCTTATGCCAAGGCAATGTCTCTGTTGGTAGAGGAGGCAGCTATGTTGAGGACTTTACTGTCTGTGGATGACTAAATTGATGCTTTTGTCTGCACCCAACTCTTTTAGATGCTGCAGGATTGCTTGCTCTGACTCCTCACAGCTGGTAGTGGAAGGTGTCTTTAGGCGCCAATTGACCACCCAGACCATGAGCGACATTTACCATCCTCATCACCAACTTAGTCCTTAGTCTTAGAGCCTGCATCTCCATGGTGACCTCAACTTTCACCTGGAATACCAAAATGACCCCTGCTCCACAGCACTCCTCGAAAGCTTGAGCAACATCAGTCTCACTCAGCTTGTCCCACAACCAACATACACCACAGGATACACTGGGCCCCATCTTCACCACAAGAGACATCAAATAAAATTCCACTACACTGCTCATATGGACCGACCACTCCATCATCCACTTCCAAATCAACACACCTCAAGTCAACACCGCTACCAGGTTTAGTATTCCAAGCAGCAGCTGGGGCAAAATCACAGAAGCAGACTGGCTCAGCGCCCTCAGAAGAGATCAACCTAGCTCCACAGCAAGAAATTAGATAAAGGGTGGTCTTCTTGGAAGGCAGTTGTCACTCCTCATTTTTCATAATTTTCCATCCGGACCTGCAGCCAAAAGTTGGGCTTGGTCAGGTGGAGGGGGCAGGGGAGGGGCATTTCCACTAGCTAGAGTGTCCTGAGGCACTGTAACAGGAGGCCTGAGTCTGTGAGGGTCACTCCCAAGTGTTGCAGTTCCTGC
This sequence comes from Pleurodeles waltl, assembly GCF_031143425.1. Classification (NCBI taxonomy): domain Eukaryota; kingdom Metazoa; phylum Chordata; class Amphibia; order Caudata; family Salamandridae; genus Pleurodeles; species Pleurodeles waltl. Next base: position 520,325,158 of record NC_090447.1, on the reverse strand, counting down.
AGGGGGGGAGGTGTGAAGCACTTCCACCCAGAGCAGGATTTTGTTCCTCACCACAGAGAGCACAAAGGCTCTCACCCCTTGGGGTCAGAAACTTTTCTGTTAGTGGCAGGCTGGCGCAGACCAGTCAGCGTGAAACTAAACGGCTGAGTGAAATACTGGGGCCATCTCTAAGATGCCCCTTGAGTGCATTTTACAATAAATACTGTGCTGAGAAGTTTGATTCCAATCTTTCCAGTCTTCAGTGAAGCCATCATGGAGCTGTGGAGTTCGTAATGACATATCCCAGCCCATGTACTTAATATGGGCTCACTGCACTTACAATGTCTAAGAATGGACTTAGACACTGTAGGGGCATGTGGCTCATGCAGCTATGCCATGCCCTCACCTGAGGTATAGTGCACCCTCTGCCTTAGGGCTGTAAGGTCTGCTAGAGAGGTAATTTACCTGTGCCACAGGCATAGTAGCGTCCCAGAGAAGGATACTATGACAAATGTACCTTTTTATCTCCACTAGCACACACAAGCTGCAATGGCAGTGTACACGTGCTTTGTGAGGGGTCCCTAAGTGTGGCATAATACATGCTGCAGCCCTTAGAGACTCTCCTTGGCACCACTGGTTCCTTTTACAAGAGACTTAGATGTGTGCCAAGGGTGTGCCAACTGTGGAAACAATGGTTAGCAGGATCCCAGCACAAACTCAGTCAAGTTAGCATCAACATCAGGCAAAAAGTAGGGGGGTAATCAAGCCAAAAGGTGCACTTTCCTACGGACGACACAGGAGCCCAAATGAAGGTTGAATGCATCTCCCAGGGAGACTTGACAAAGAAATTCTAGAACCCAAAAGGCTCCACAATAGGCTTTCTTTGTGGTAGTAAAAACATCTACCTAAGGCATGCTACTGGGGCAAAGGTACATTGCACTGCCTCGGGATGCAGACGCCACACATGATCGACTAAATGGCATTCCGCTGAGCTTTTTCATCGTGGTATTCAGGAATTCTGCCAGATGGCTGCTAATCACAGAGAGAGAGGAGCACTGAAGGTGCAGTCAGTGCCAGAAGTTCCTGGCACAGCACCCACAACCCCGCACCCTTACTGCTTGTTGCAATACCTCATAGCGGTTATGTTGTCCATCAGAAAATGTAGAGGATTTTCCATGATGGAAAGAAGAAAGGCCTTGAGAGCCATCTTGTTGGCACATAGCTCTAGAAGTTTGATATGGTCCTTCTGTTACAATGGCAACAAAATGCCTATGATCCCCAGTGTGTCCAGGTAGCCTCCTGAGTCCACAGCCAAAGCATCCATCACCAAAATGAATTGTGGCTGGGTTAAGGAGCACGGCCTGCTAAACATCATGGTGTCATTTTCATCCATTACTGAAGGTCCTGGGCTGCTCAACCTGACATGCATATATGAACGTGGGATTCCAGTTTGAGTGAACTTAAGGCAGAGATTTCTTTGGAAAGGCCGGACATACCAGTGGGCATCATCAACAGAAGGATACACTAGGCTAAAAAACTATGATGCTTCTCAACCAACTAACTATACCAGGAGACCAAGGAGCTTCAGAACCTAGGATTGAGACAGAAACAAGGGAGATCATATTCTGAATATTCAGAACATGCTGCGAGGGTGATAAAAGAAATCCTCAGGACAGATGAGAGGAAGTATTCAAAGTGGTGGAAAGGAAAGGGGGAACAAGGGTTTAACAAAAAGGGAATGGTGTAATTTGGATGGGACAATCTGCAGGATCCACTGTTCTGAGGAAATTCCACATGCCAGTTAGAGACTCTCCTTGGCACCACTGGTTCCTTTTACAAGAGACTTAGATGTGTGCCAACTGTGGAAACAATGGTTAGCAGGATCCCAGCACAAACTCAGTCAAGTTAGCATCAAGCTTACTCTGCCCCCAAGTGGCCACAAGTGACTCCCTAAGGGAGAATCAGAGCAGTTTAGTAGCAGCAGGGAAAGCTAAAGATAAGCACAGACCATGTTGTTGCTGGCCCAGTCCTCTCCCACCATCACATCCCCTGGAGCCCCAAAAGGGGTGGGTGGGGCTGCTGCATGGACTGAGATGATTGCCTATGGCGATAAGCCAAGCCCCAGGAGTAACCTCAAAACTGAGTACTGCTGGTGCAACTGGTGGGTCAAAGGTAACAAAAACACAAGGAACAAGCCATAGCCGTTCCTCCTAACAACTGGAAATGCCCACGAGGAAAGTGTGCACATGCCTAGAGAAACCTTTTTTGTGCATCCAGGCATGCTCACAGCCCAGCTTATAGTCTGTTGGGGTCAGTACAGCCCACAGGATGCAGTTTGCTGCATCCTGTCAATCATGAACCACGTGGGTAACAACATTTAAAAACTTTTCTGGAAGGAAGGAACGATTTCGCTCACGGTCTGAGAGCATTCATCCATCTGCCTAGCAGGCAGACCACATTCAATGAGAATAAAGTAAAGCTAACAGCAGCAGGCCTGCTCTTGTCAAACTTATCAATGGGTTTAGATTCTCTATCAGGCAGAGCAGTCAGAAACAAATTCAGGTTCACTTTGCTTGCTGAAGCCTGCGGTACAAGGGTTTCCAGTGAATGGTCCCCTGTCAAAAAGGATAGGTCATCGAAAGGGCAACTTAATGCTAGCACCAAACAGGGCTTTGCCAATGCCAGTGTTTATCAGACCTTCAAAGAAGGGGGGCGAAGGATTGAAGATGAAGGGCGTGGTTGAAAAATTTCAGTGAGAAAAGAAAATAAGTTACTTAACTGTAGTTCTCCAGTATTGGAATACTTCATAGATTCACATGCTTTAATCATTCCCCGTCATCGAGATGGGAGTCCCCCGATACCTTACAACAGCAATGCCATGATAACTAGTGTATGAAGGCCTAAGGCCTCTCCTTTTAGTAGTCTATCTTTGTCAATTTAAGAAAAGAGATCAAACCTAGGTTTCAGCCAATCTGGCTGCCCTTCCCTCTAGAACACTCCTGTGAGAAGTTCCAGTCCTTCAGATTTTCCAAAGCACGAGTACTGATGTACCTGAGGTAGGCAACATGTCACAGTGAGCTTCTGAGGGGAGCAGGGATGGTCGCATGTGAATCTATGAAAGATTCCAATACTGAAGAACTACACTGACAGGTAAGTATCTTATTTTCTTACTCCAGTATTGGAACTTTCATAGATTCACATGCTTGATTCACAATAGCAAGCAGTAGTGAAGTACATTGTATGATTAATATTCCTGTATCAATTGACAGAGCCAATACTACGAATGGAAAATAAAACTTTAAATGATCGATTCTTATTCAAATAACAAGTTGCTAAACAACAAACAGTATATTGTCAAAGGAAGAAAATATTAGTATACAATGTGCTGAACATATACTGGGATGGATGGAAAAATTGAAATAAAATAGCTCACGGCTACTGGAACGTATGGCGTAGCACCGCTTGCCCCACTGCTACATCACCCTGTGACGTTTCCTCCAGGCAATAATGCTTTGCAAACGTGTGCGTGCCTTCCAGGTGGCTGCTCTGCAAATGTCCCAAATGGGCAAACAAGCGAAGAGCGCTGTGGATGCTGCAACAGACCTTGTTTAATGTGCGTGCGTTGGTCTGTGCAGAAGCTTTCCTGACGCTTTGTGACAATAATCAATTACACTAGATATCCATCTTTCAATTCCCTGTTTGGAAAGCGGTTGGCCTTTCCTAGGGGCGCTGAATGCCACAAAATTGATTGGATTTTCTAAAGTCCTTTGTTTTGTCTAGATAAAACTGGAGACATCTTTTGACATCCAAAGAATGAGGAGGCTGTTCTGCCAGTGTTGAAGGATTAGGGAAATGCGACTTTAGGACTACTGGCTGATTAAGGTGAAAACCAGAAGGAATTTTGGGTATGAACTTTGGATTTGTTCGCAGAATTACCTTATTTTCTTTAAACTGCAAGAAAGGGTCTTGAATAGTGGAGGATTGGATTTCGCTAACTGTTCTAGCTGGGGTCAGGCAAGAAGTGCGACTTTCCATAACAGGAATTATAAGACTGTCCTGTATATAGGCTCGAATGGATGCTTCATTAATTGGGACAAAACTACGTTAAGTTGCCAAGATGGCAGAGGTGGTCTGACTGGCAGGAAAGAACGAAAAAGTCCTTTATGAAACTATTTGATAATCCTTGTCAACCATAAAGATGGAGAGTTCTCTGATCACATAAAACGGGAAATTGCAGCCAAGTGGACTCTAACTGAAGTATTCGCCAAACCCGCTCTTGCTAAATGGAGAAGATAAGGTAGTGTCTGCTCTGGCGATAATGAGAACAGGTGCACTTGGGCTTGTTTGCACCATATGAAAGACCTCTTCCATTTAACTTGGTAAGTTCTGTTAGTACTATCCGCTGCAGCTCTGGCAAGAATGACTCTGCAGTCCGACGGAATGTTTAAGTATGTGAATTCATGGTGTTCAGGTGCAGGGCTGTCAAATGAAGGGATGCTGGATCTGGGTGGAGAATTTCACCGTCGCCAATTGTTAGCAGGCACGGTATTACTTGAAGAGGGATGTTGTGGCTCTCTGAAAGGAGAAGCAGCACTGTATATCAATGCTGTCGAGGCCATGCCGGGAAAATCAGAAGAATTTTGCACTGTTCGTTCTTGATCTTGGCTAGAACTCTCGGAATGAGGGGAATGGGAGGACAAGCGTAAGCAAATTCTGACCATGCCATTGAAAATGCATTCAAACCCCGCCCCGCTAATAGCCCAGATGGTGATCCAGACTTGCAAAGAATTGGCATTTTGCATTTTAGGGAGTGGCAAAAAGATCCAGGTTTGATTTGCCCCATTGAGAGAAAATGCGATCTAGCACTCTCTGATCTAGTTCCTATTCGTGGCTGGATGTTGTCAACCTGCTGAGAGAGACTGTTATAACATTCTGAGTGCCCGGTACGTGCTCTGCCAGAAGATGCACTCCTTGTAGGATGGACAAGATCCAGATAAGTTGAGATTTGCAAGATAAGAGCAGAGATCTGGCCTACAGCTTTTAATTTGAGATAATTGATATGGAAAATCATTTGATGCGACTTCGACTTGCATCTGACTGGTATGTCCTGAAGGAAAACTCCCCAAACTACCAGACACACATCGGCTGTGATCACCAACGGGGCTCGATAAGGATGGAGAGACCTACTGAGAGGTGAGATACCTGGGTCCACCAAGACAGAGATGTTGTCATGGATTTTGTAATTTTGATTGCATCGTAAAAAGAACCCTTGAACTGCGTTAACCGATTGCCTAGCTGCTTTTAAAGGGGTCACATTCTGAGACGGCAGAATGCCAAAAGTGGGATGCTGGAAGACATTATAAGGAAATGCCTCCTTGGCATGGTTACCCCCTTACTTTTTACCTTTGCTGATGCTAAGTTATGATTTGAAAGCGTGCTGGGACCCTGCTAACCAGGCCCCAGCACCAGTGTTCTTTCCCTGAACTGTACCTTTGTCTCCACAATTGGCACAACCCTGGCACTCAGGTAAGACCCTTGTAACTGGTACCCCTGGTACCAAGGGCCCTGATGCCAGGGAAGGTCTCTAAGGGCTGCAGCATTTCTTATGCCACCCTATGGACCCCTCACTCAGCACATGCACACTGCTTCACAGCTTGTGTGTGCTGGTGGGAAGAAAATGGCTAAGTCGACATGGCACTCCCCTCAGAGTGCCATGCCAACCTCACACTGCCTGTGGCATTGGTAAGTCACCCCTCTAGCAGGCCTTACAGCCCTAAGGCAGGGTGCACTATACCACAGGTGAGGGCATATGTGCAGGAGCACCATGCCCCTACAGGGTCTAAGCAAAACCTTAGATATTGTAAGTGCAGGGTAGCCATAAGAGTATATGGTCTGGGAGTTTGTCAAACACGAACTCCACAGTTCCATAATGGCTACAATGAAAACTGGGAAGTTTGGTATCAAACTTCTCAGCACAATAAATGCACACTGATGCCAGTGTGCAATTTACTGTAACATACACCCAGATGACATCTTAGAGATGCCACCTGAATACCTAACCGACTTCTAGTGTAGGCTGACCAGTTTCTGCCAGCCTGCCACACACAAGACATGTTGCTGGCCACATGGGGAGAGTGCCTTTGTCACTCTGTGGCCAGGAACAAAGCCTGTACTGGGTGGAGGTGCTTCTCACCTCCCCCTGCAGGAACTGTAACACCTGGCGGTGAGCCTCAAAGGCTCACCCCTTTTGTTACAGCGCCCAGGAGCATCCCAGCTAGTGGAGATGTCGCCCCTCCGGCCACTGCCCCCACTTTTGGCGGCGAGGCTGGAGGAGATAATGAGAAAAACAAGGAGGAGTCACCCACCAGTCAGGACAGCCCCTAAGGTGTCCTGAGCTGAGGTGTCCCCTGCCTTGAGAAATCCTCCATCTTGAGTTTGGAGGATTCCCCCAATAGGATTAGGGATGTGCCCCCCTCCCCACAGGGAGGAGGCACAAAGAGGGTGTAGCCACCCTCAAGGACAGTAGCCATTGGCTACTGCCCTCCGAGACCTAAACACACCCCTAAATTCAGTATTTAGGGGCTCCCAGATCCCAGGAAATCGGATTCCTGCAACCTGAAGAAAGGAGGAGGACTGCTGACCTACAAGCCTGCAGAGAAGGAGGAAGACGACAACTGATTTGGCCCCAGCCCTACCGGCCTGTCTCCAACTTCGAAAACCTGCTCCAGCGACGCATCTGACAGGGACCAGCGACCTCTCAAGCCTCAGAGGACTGCCCTGGACTACAGGGCCAAGAAACTCCTGTGAACAGCGGCCCTGTTCAAACCAGCTACTTCTTTGCAACTTCCAAGGATTTCACGTTTCCCGCCGGAAGCGTGAGACTCTACACTCTGCACCCGACGCCACCGGCTCGACCTGCAGAAAACCAACACTTCAGGGAGGACTCCCCGGCAACTGCGAGCCCGTGAGTAACCAGAGACGACCCCCCCTGAGCCCCCACAGCGACACCTGCAGAGAGAATCCAGAGGCTTCCCCTGACCGCGACTGCTTGTAACGAGGGACCCGACGCCTGGAACCATCACTGCACCCGCAGCCTCAGGACCTGAAGGAACCTAACTTCGACACAGGAGTGACCCCCAGGCGACCCTCTGTCTTGCCCAGGTGGTGGCTGTCCTGAGAAGCCCCCCCTGTGCCTGCCTGCACCGCTAGGGTGACCCCCGGGTCCCTCCATTGTTTCCTACCTGAAACCCGACACCTGCTTTGCACACTGCACCCGGCCGCCCCTGTGCCACTGAGGGTGTGTTTTGTGTGCCTACTTGTGTCCCCCCCCCAGTGCTCTACAAAACCCCCTGGTCTGCCCCCGAGGACGCAGGTACTTACCTCTGGCAGACTGGAACCAGAGCACCCCTGTTCTCCATCGGTGCCTATGTGTTTTGGGCACCTCTTTGACCTCTGCACCTGACCGGCCCTGAGCTGCTGTCTGTGGTAACTTTGGGGTTGCCTTGAACCACCAACGGTGGGCTGCCTATGCCCCAGAACTGAGACTTGTAAGTGTTTTACTTACCTCCTAATCTAACCTTTACTTACCTCCCCCAGGAACTGTTGATTTTTGCACTGTGTCCACTTTGAAAATAGCTTGTTGCCATTTTTACAAAGACTGTACATGATATTGTTTTCATTCAAAGTTCCTAAAGTATCTAAGTGAAGTACCTTACATTTAAAGTGTTTGATGTAAATCTTGAACCTGTGGTTCTTAAAATAAACTAAGAAAATATATTTTTCAATATAAAAACCTACTGGCCTGGAGTAAGTCTTTGAGTGTGTGTTCTTCATTTATTGCCTGTGTGTGTACAACAAATGCTTAACACTACCCTCTGATAAGCCTACTGCTCGACCACCCTACCACAAAATAGAGCGTTGGAATTATCTACTTTTGCCACTATCTTACCTCTAAGGGGAACCCTTGGACTCTGTGCACACTATTTCTTACTTTGAAATAGTATATACAGAGCTAACTTCCTACAGACATCATTCCTAATAGGGACTTGGAGAGGCAAACTCAAGTTACTTACATTCGGTAACTAAATATCAGTAGAGACATATTTTAGTTGCAGATTCCTTACCTTAGAATTTTCCCCCTGGCGTCAGACTGGATTCGGAGATTTTTTCTTTGAGCAATACGCTTGCACGTCAGTAGGTGGCGTCAGTCAACTCCAGTGGCGTCGTAGTCGCTGTGATGACGTCAGGAGCAGTACATTGATGCAGCCTCAGCGCAGTGATGACAGTTTCTTTTAACGACTTTCCACGCCAAAGTGCAGAGCCATTAAGAACACTGAGATTGGTGTGCCAAAGCTAAGGACCTGAAGGGGGAAATCCCTTTCCCTAGAAATCGGTTGGCAAGTGGGGAGGATGGGTGGGTTGGTAAGGAATCTTCAACTAGAATATGTCTCCACCAGATAGCGTAGCACATCTTGATGCAAAGAAGTACCCATCGACAGATCGTACGTTTTTGCACCGACTTCTCGTTCTTCGCACCCACATACCTGATAAATAGTTGATCGTCCACCTGGAAATCTTTGGTACGATTTAGATAGAACGCCAAAACTCTTTCTGGGTTCAGACTGTGGATTCTCTCCTCCTCATGAGAAGGATGTGGGGGTGCGTAAAAAGTAGGCCAATTGATGGACTGGCCTACATGAAAAGGTGTAACCACCTTGGGAGGGAAGGAAGCCTTAATGCGTAACAGCCCTTTGTCAAGGTGCACAGACAAGAATGGAGGCTTGGAAGAAAGAGCTTGAAACTCACTCACTCTGCAAGCAGAAGTGATGGCAACAAGAAAGACAGTCTTGAAAATGAGGAGCCTTTAAGGGCAATTGTGCATCGGCTCAAAGGGAGTACACATTAAGTAAGTAAGGACAAGATTGAGGTCCCACTGAGGCATTATAAATGGAGTGGGAGAAAATAAATGGGTGAGACCTTTAAAGAATCTATTCACAATAGGAGATTTAAAGAGTGGGGGCTGATCAGGCAACCTAAGAAAGGCCGAAATGGCAGATAAATACCTTTTAAGGGTGTCCAAAGCAGAGCCCTGCTGGGCCAAAGAAGGAATGAACAAAAGAACCTCAGATAGAGGAGCAAAGAGGGGATCAACAGATTTGTTGGTACACCATGCCATAAATGTATGCCAACGACAGGAGTATACCTGGCTGCCAAGATAACATCGCAGACTTTGGGTGGAAGAACAAAAGTCGTCAACTGCCGCCGCTCAATCTCCACGCATGAAGGTGGAGACTGGACAGGTTGGGGAGGAGAACCGTCCCCTGTTACTGCGACAATAGATCCGTCTGAAGAGGCAGTCTGAGAGGAGAATCTGTGGCCATGTCCAATGGCTCCGGATACCATACTCTCTGTGCCCAGCCCAGAGCCACCAGGATAACTTGGGCCCGGTCATTCCTAATGTTCTTGAGAACTCTGGGCAGAAGTGGTATAGGCGGAAAGGAGGCCGGAGTTCCACTCGTAATGAAAAGCGTCTCTGAGCGAGTGCCGCCTTGGAAACTCAACATGCAAAACAGCTGACATTGTGCGTTCTCTGCGGAGGTGAATAGATCTAACCAAGGTTCTACCCACTGCTGAAAGAGTTCTTGCGCCACCTCCGGATTGAGATGCCATTCATGAGCTGCTGTGCATCGATGGCTGAGTTTGTCCATTCTGGCATTGAGAGAACCCGCCAGATGTTGAACCACCAGGGTAATGTTCTGATATTCCGGCCTTGTCCAGAGGCGTAGTGCCTCCTGACAAAGGGTCCAGGACCCTACCCCGCCCTGTTTGTTGCAGTACCACATGGCGGTAGTATTGTCCATGAAAAACTTGCACTACTATCCCTTTGAGAGAGGGAAGAAATGCTTTCAATGCAAGCCTGATCACCTGGAGCTTCAGAAGATTTATGTGGAGCCCAGACTCCGCCAGAGACCAGAGGCCTTTGATATCCGCCTCTCCCATGTGGCCGCCCCAACCCAGAAGCAACGCATCTGTCACTATGGATGGATATGGCTGGGGAAGGGAAAGGGATTTGCCATTGATCCAATGCAGATTCGAAAGCTACCACTGCAGGTCTTTCACAGTACCCTCCGAGATCTGGACCATGTTGGAGAGTTTCCCCTGATGCTGCGCCCACTGGAACTTCAAGTCCCACTGCAGAGCCCGCAAATACCATCTGGCATGTGTCACTAGCAGGATGCAGAAGGCCATGAGGCCCAGCAGTCTCAGAGTCAGTCTCACCGAAAGCCAAGACAGAGGCTGAAAGATCGGAATCATAGCCAGAATATCTTGGACTCGCTTTTCGGGAGGATAAGCCCGAAACTGAACAGCTCAGATGAAAAGGAGCGTCTGAGAGGGGGTCAGGTGTGACTTTGGCACATTGATAGTGAACCCCAGCGTGTGCAGGAGGCTTGCCATAGTCTGAAGGTGGGTGACGACTTTCTGGGGCAAGTCCACCTTCAACAGCCAGTCATCAAGGTAGGGGATGATTGACACCCCTAACACGCGCAGATGAGCTGCAACCACCGCCATCACTTTCGTGAACACCTGAGGGGCGCTGGTAAGGCTGAAGCAAAGCACAATAAACTGATAGTGCTCGTGACCTACCACGAATTGCAGGTAACGTCTGTGGGCAGGCAGGATGGGAATGTGTAAATAAGTGTCCGTCAAGTCCAACGCTACCATCCAGCCTCCTGGGTCTAAGGTAGACAGGACCTGAGCCAGGGTGAACATTTTGAATTTCTCCTTCTTGAGGAAGCAGTTGAGGTCCAGAAGGTCAAGGATAGGACATAAGCCCTTGTCCTTTTTCGTCACCAGACAATAGCGGGAATAACAACCTCAACCTACTTCTGTCACAGGGACCTTCTCTATTGCTCCCTTGGCCAAGAGAGCCACAACTTCCTGGGGGAGAAGTGCCAAATGATTCTCCGGAAGTTGGCTGATTGATGGAGGCTTGGCCGGTGAGGCAGATTCGAAGGGGAGGGAATAGCCTCTTCAAACTATCTGCAAAACCCACCTGTCGGTGGTCATGGATTCCCAATGGGGCAGATGATGGTGAATCCTGCCGAATTCTTCCGCCAACTGGGTCAGAGTGAGGGGACGGACTGGGCAGACCTCTGGTTCCCTGTTCCACGCCCATGTGGGATTCCATGTCTCCGGCCAAGCAGTGGCTGAACAGCATGGGTGGCACAGTGGTTGGGTTGAGGACGCGACAGGGAGCCTTTTCCGTGGCAATGAAAGGGGCGAAAGGCAGACTGTTGGGGGCAAGAGGGAGCGGAAAGGCCAAGGGACCGAGCCATAGCCCAGGAATCCTTGAATCTCTCCAAGGCCGAGAGCGCCTTGTCTCCAGAGAGACAGGAGCCATCAAAAGGCATGTCCATGAGAGACTGTTGGACATCCCCTGAAAAACTAGAAGTACTCAACCAGGCGTGGCGTCTCGAGGCCACCATCGTAGCAACCGATCTGCCCATAGATTTGGTTGTGTCCAGCCCACAATAGAACTTCGCCGCATCTCTTCCATCGTTGACAGCTTGGGAGACGATAGCAGGGGTCTCATTCCGGGATCTGCGCAAGAACTTGCCAAACCGTATCCCCTAGAGCAGTGGTCTCCAAACTTTTTAATGCCGCGCCCCCCAAGTTGAAAAATAAAAATCATTGGCCCCCCCTCCAAATTTTTCACAATTATTTGATAAAGATGGCAATGCCTAAATATGTCTAGACCTATTAAACATTGCAGTTAAGTACTGATACCTTTTTAAAAATGCAATAACATGCTTCTGCTTAAAACAGAGGCCTGTAATCTATAGAATACTTCTTTTGGCACCCTCCTGGAATCACCTGAGGCCCCTCTAGGGGGCTCTCCCCCCAGTTTGAAGACTTCTGCCTTAGAGATTGGGTATAGCGGCCCAAAAGGTATGCAATGTCCACGGACCGCAGCATGAGACTGGAGAAGGAAAACACCTTCTTCCCAAATTGTTCCAGCATTTTTTATTCCCTATCCGGGGATGAGGAAGGGAATACGCCAGAGGAAGCCTGTATGAAAAGACACTCACACGTGGGGTGTTGGGACAGGAATTTAAGGTCGTTTGGGGAGGGCCGATGGGGGCGTGCAATAGTCCTGGTCACAGGAGCCCCTGTGTTGGGTTTGGACCAAGTACCCAAAAGGACATCGGTGAGGGCATCAATGAATGGCAAAAGGGTTTCAGATGTGGAAGCCCCTGGCTGAAGCACCTCCGTCAGGAGATTGGACCTGACCGGAGCTCAAGGCCAAAGACCTCAGCCGCCCTGCTGACCACCATAGCATAAGTCACTCCATCCACTGTAGCCACGGTAGGAGGAGACAGCATACCAGCATCTGGAGAAGTGTCCACTCCACTGGACTCGCCCACTTCCTGTGCCCAGTCAAAAGATGGGTCATCCTGGTACTCTTAAGGGTCCAGGTACCCGTTCAATCCTTCCCCGAATTCATACCCATAAGGAACCATGGTCGAACTGTGTCAAAAAAGAGACCAGGGTAGCTCTCTCCAGATCAGCACGTGGCGTGGAAAGATAAGAACTGACGTCACTGCGCTGAGGCGGCGTCTATGTACTACTCCCGACATCATCACGGTGACTACGATGCAAACGATGCCCGCGGAGTCGACCGATGCCACCTACTGACGCGCAAGGGCATTGCTTGAAGAAAAAAATCTCTGGATCCAGCCTGATGCCTGGGGAAAAATTCTAAGGTAAGGAATCTGCAACTAGAATTCGCTATCAGATACAGACTTTCTTTTTTGAACTCGTCTGTCAAAGGAAATTAGTTTTTTCGGTCTCTCCCTTGTAGGAGCCACCTTGTCGTTGGATGTGTCCAGAACTGCACCTAGGAAGGTAATTCTTTTCAGAGGTTGAAAACCTGATTTGCTGTGGTTGATAGTGAGACCTAATTTTTCAAATAGCTCTACACAGGACTCTGTCACTTTTTGCGCCTTGGGTTTGGCTTTAATGAGCCAGTCGTCTAAATACGGAAATACCTGATGCTTGTATCTTCTACGGAAAGCTGCAGCTGGAGCAAGGCACTTGGTGAAGATTCTGGGGGCTGATTTCAGGCCAAAAGGAAGAACTCTGAACTAGAAATACTCTCCGGCTGCCACAAATCTGAGAAATCTTCTGTTGGATGGATGTATAGGAATGTTAAAGTATGCGTCCTAGAGATCGAGAGTGGACATACATTCTCCTGAACTGAAAAGGGAAAGAATATTGTTAAAAGTAATCATATGGAATAACTTTTTCTTGAGGTAAGTACTCAGCTCTCTGAGGTCCAAGATTCGACACCATTCCTTCTGGACAAGAAAGAAATGTGAATAAAACCCCCTCTCTTTGTCCAAAGCAGGAAACCTTTCTATAGCTCCCTTTTTAAGCATCACTCAGACATCTTTTCTGAGAAAATTCAAGTGTTTTAAATTGTGTGAAGGAGGAGGTTTTGCTGGTGGAATTTGCAGGAGCTCCACTGTATGGCCAAATTGGATAAGGTTTAACACCCACTGGCCCAAAGTAATTTTTTGCCAATTGTGAAAATACTGGGAAATTCTTCCTCCTATTTTTTAATTTGAGGAAACCTAAGTAACCAGAGTTAGTGAGAAGTCATTGCCTACGTCTTGCCTCCCTTGTTGGCGGTCCTGCTCTTGACTTTTGTGTGGTCCAACTATATGTGGCCTGTGGAGCCTGTCTTTGTTGGCATTGAGGACTAAAGGATTGGTAACCAGAGGAGAAAGATGGATATTTACATTGCCGAAATCCCCCTGTGTAGGATGGATATCCCCATCCTCTGGCACCCCGAAAGTGTTGTTTTCTAAATTGTAGGGTCCCAAGAGTCTTGGCTGTGTCCATATCAGTTTTTAATCTGCGGGCATCATCAACATGTTTCCCAAAAAGGGCTCCTCCATCAAAAGGCAAGTCGAGAATTTTGTTCCGGACTTCAGGTCTAAGTTGAATGAAGCCAACCCTGCCTTAAGACAGCAGCTCCTGCCAGCTATCTAAAAGCAGTGGTAGCGATATCCATCATACAGTTGATGATTTCAGCTTAAGCCCTTTCCCCTTCATGTAGTATTTTGCTTGCTTCTGCCTTTGAATCATCTGGAAGTTGGTCTAGGTAAGGAGCAATGTCTTCCCATAGCTGCCTGTGATATCTGCCTATAACAGCTAATGAATTTGACACCCTTACCATAAGAGAAGACATTAAGGAGAAGAGCTTTCCTATATTATCAAGTCTTCTTCCTTCTTTGTCAGGCGGAGCAGAAATTGGAGCAACAGATTCCTAGATCTGCGCTATGCTGCCTGAGTAATAACTGAGTCCGGTTTAGGGTATCAAGTTGGCTGGAGCATCGTCCGGTGTCTTTTATTTCTTATCTAAGCAGGGCAAGACCGCAGTAACAGTGGCAGGAGTTTTCATTACCTTCAGCCCCTCATCCCCTATATAGTCAACTATGGGCATTGATTTCACACTTTTTTGGAAGAAGCCATTAAAGTCATATAGTAAGCAGTCCATCTGCTTTGTGGACATAGACAGTGCAAGTTTTTTTATGACCTGCTCCAATAAACTGTGGAATCCCTTAATGTCACTTGGTGGAGAGTCTACTGGGACAGGGGAAGGCGAAGATGGCGTAGATATCTGATAATCATCCCACTCCGCCAAACCATTTGGCAACTCTCTTTCTCTGTCATCACCTGACGTTGACAAATTCTGTAGTGGGACTGACAGAGCTGTATGCAGGGGTGCGTCTGAGGGAAGTACCCGCAATCTAACAGGTTTTGAAGGAAGTGGCACTGGTCAAGGTACAGATGCATGCTGGGCCTGACTGTTGACTGGTGGAAATGTCTTCCTATAGTCCACCAGCATTGATTGCAAATCCGATATAAGGGATCCAGGCATAGAAAACATTTCCTCCTGGTATGAATACTGATCACTAGATGAATAAAAGGGTTGAGGATCATACCGGTTGTCGTATTCTACGTCATGGCACTTTACATGTAGCTCGGAAGGGCTGTGGGTAACACCAAATGGACCCTCCTTCTCCGAATGACTCCATGCAGAAGAACAGGATTACATGTTTTCCTCTGCAGTGCACAAGACGTACATTCACGTAGATTAGTTTTAAAAATCTTAACAGCTGTTCGCCCACACTAGTAAAGCCACCATATGAAACATAGCTATATCAGACTACACGCCTATTATATATGGAAAATGTCACTTACCCAGTGTACATCTGTTCGTGGCATGTTCTGCTGCAGATTCACATGCTAAGCATATTCTGCCATCTAGTGTTGGGCTCGGAGTGTTACAAGTTGTTTTTCTTCAAAGAAGTGTTTTCGAGTCACAGGATCGAGTGACTCCTCCTCTTCGGCTCCATTGTGCATGAGCATCGACTCCATGTTAGATTATTTTCCCGCAGAGGTTAAGGTAGGAGTGATAGAGTATCAAGAAAAGCGATGTCCATGCAAATGGAATATTAGTGAATGGTGAACTTAAACGGCTACAGGCTCCCGGGGAGGTGGGAGGGTGCATGTGAATCTGCAGTGGAACATGCCACGAACAGATGTGCACTGGGTAAGTTACATCTTCCGTTTGATGGTATGTGTAGCTGCAGATACACATGCTATGCATAGACTACAAAGCAGTTTTCCTTCCCATAAAAGCGGTGGTTAGCCTGTAGGAGTTGAAGTTGTTTGAAATACTGTTCTTAGTACAGTTTGTCCTACTGTGGCTTGCTGTGTTGCTAACACATCTACACAGTAATGCTTGGTAAATGTATGCGGTGTTGACCAAGTGGCTGCTATACAAATTTTGGCCATTGGTATGTTTCCTAAAAAAGCCATTGTAGCCCCTTTTTTCTGTGTGGAATGTGCTTTAGGTGTAACTAAGAGCTGCCTTTTAGCTTTAAGGTAAAATGTTTGGATGCGTTTTACTATCCATCTTGCTAACCCTTGTTTTGAAATAGGGTTACCAGTATGTGGTTTTTGGAACGCCACAAATAACTGTTCGGTTTTCCTAAATGATTTTGTCCTATCTATGTAATACATTAAGGCTCTTTTAATATCTAATGTATGCAGGGCTTTTTCTGCTACAGAGTCTGGCTGTGGGAAGAAGACTGGTAGTTCCACTGTTTGATTGATATGAAACAGTGATATAACTTTGGGGAGAAGTTTTGGGTTTGTTCGAAGTACAACTTTATGTTTGTGTACTTGTATGAACGGTTCTTGAATTGTGAAAGTTTGGATTTCACTAACTCTTCTTAATGAAGTAATTGAGAGTTGGGCTCGGAGTGTTACAAGTTGTTTTTCTTCGAAGAAGTCTTTTCGAGTCACAAGACCGAGGGACTCCTCCCTTTCGGCTCCATTGCGCATGGGCGTCGACTCCATCTTAGATTGTTTTCCCCGCAGAGGGTGAGGTAGGAGTTGTGTATATAGTAAAAGTGCCCATGCAATGGAGTCAGTATGTATGTACATAATGTGTATAAAAATAGTATATATTTACAAATTTACAAGTTTCATCAACTTATAAAGGCTACAGGCTCCCGGGGAGGCGGGAGGGCGCATGTGAATCTGCAGCGTCTCATGCCACGAACAGATGTACACTGGGTAAGTGACATTTTCCGTTCAATGGCATGTGTAGCTGCAGGTACACATGCTTTGCATAGACTGGTAAGCAGTTATCTCCCCAAAAGCGGTGGCTCAGCCTGTAGGAGTTGAAGTTGTTTGAAATAAAGTTCGTAGTACTGCTTGTCCTACTGTGGCTTGTTGTGTTGTTAACACATCCACGCAGTAATGTTTGGTGAATGTATGAGGCGTAGACCATGTGGCTGCCTTACATATTTCAGTCATTGGAATGTTTCCTAGAAAGGCCATAGTAGCACCTTTCTTCCTAGTTGAATGTGCCTTTGGTGTTATAGGCAGTTCTCTTTTTGCTTTGAGATAACAGGTTTGAATACATTAACTAACCATCTGGCAATGCCTTGTTTGGATATTGGATTCCCTGTATGAGGTTTTTGAAAAGTAACGAACAGTTGTTTTGTTTTTCTTATTTGTTTTGTTCTATCAATGTAGTACATTAAAGCTCTTTTGATGTCTAATGTATGTAGTGCTCTTTCAGCTACAGAATCTGGTTCTGGAAAGAACACTGGTAGTTCTACTGTTTGATTTAAGTGAAACGGTGATATGACTTTTGGTAAGAACTTTGGGTTAGTTCGTAAAACTACTTTATGCTTGTGTATCTGAATAAAGGGTTCTTGTATGGTAAATGCCTGTATTTCACTTACTCTTCTTAGAGATGTGATGGCAATGAGAAACGCTACTTTCCATGTTAAATATTGTATTTCACATGAGTGCATGGGTTCAAAAGGAGGACCCATGAGTCATGTTAAGACAATGTTAAGGTTCCACAAGGGTATTGGTGGCGTTCTTGGTGGAATAATTCTCTTTAGGCCCGCCATAAATGCTTTTATGACTGGGATCCTAAATAATGAAGTTGAGTGCGTAATTTGCAGATAAGCTGAAATTGCAGTAAGATGTATTTTAATTGATGAAAAAGCTAGCTTTGACTTTTGTAAATGCAGTAAGTAGCTTACGATGTCTTTAGCAGATGCGTGTAATGGTTGAATTTGATTATTATGGCAATAATAAACAAATCTTTTCCACTTATTTGCATAGCAATGTCTTGTGGTTGGTTTCCTTGCTTGTTTTATGACCTCCATACATTCCTGTGTAAGGTCTAGATGTCCGAATTCTAAGACTTCAGGAGCCAAATTGCTAGATTCAGTGATGCTGGATTTGGATGCCTGATCTGTTGTTTGTGTTGAGTTAACAGATCTGGTCTGTTTGGAAGCTTGATATGAGGCACTACTGAGAGGTCTAGTAGTGTTGTGTACCAAGGTTGTCTTACCCAAGTTGGTGCTATTAGTATGAGTTTGAGTTTGTTTTGACTCAATTTGTTTACCAGATATGGAAGGAGTGGGAGAGGGGGAAAAGCGTATGCAAATATCCCTGACCAACTCATCCATAATGCATTGCCCTGAGACTGATCCTGTGGGTATCTGGATGCAAAGTTTTGGCATTTTGCGTTTTCTTTTGTTGCAAATAGGTCTATTTGTGGTGTTCCCCATTTTTGGAAGTAGGTGTTTAATATTTGGGGGTGAATCTCCCATTCGTGGATCTGCTGGTGATCCCGAGAGAGATTGTCTGCTAACTGATTCTGAATCCCTGGAATATACTGTGCTATTAGGCGAATGTGGTTGTGAATCGCCCAATGCCATATTCTATGTGCCAGGAGACACAACGGTGTGGAGTGTGTTCCTCCCTGTTTGTTCAGATAACACATCGTTGTCATGTTGTCTGTTTTGACAAGAATGTGTTTGTAGCTTATTATGGGTTGAAATGCCTTCAACGCTAGAAATACTGCCAGTAGTTCTAAGTGATTTATGTGAAACTGTCTCTGATGAGTGTCCCATTGTCCTTGGATGGTGTGTTGATTGAGGTGTGCTCCCCACCCTATGATGGAGGCATCTGTTGTTATTACGTATTGAGGCACTGGGTCTTGGAAAGGCCAACCTTGATTTAAATTTATATTGTTCTACCACTGAAGCGAGGTGTATGTTTGGCGGTTTATCAACACTAGATCTAGAAGTTGACCCTATGCCTGTGACCATTGTGATGCTAGGCACTGTTGTAAGGGCCGAATGTGCAACCTTGCGTTTGGGACAATGGCTATGCATGAGGACATCATGCCTAGTAGTTTCATCACCATCTTGACTTGTATCTTCTGTTTTGGATACATGGCCTGGTTTTACATTGTGAAATGCCTGTACCCTTTGTGGACTTGGAGTGGCAATCCCTTTTGTTGTGTTGATTGTTGCTCCCAAGTATTGCTGTGTTTGACACGGCTGAAGGTGTGACTTTGTGTAATTGAGTGAGAAACCTAGTTTGTGGAGGGTTTCTATGACATACTTTGTGTGTTGTGAACACCGTTCTTGCGTGTTGGTTTTGATTAACCAATCGTCTAGGTAGGGGAACACATGTATTTGCTGCCTCCTGATATGTGCAGCTACTACTGCCAGGCATTTTGTAAAAACTCTTGGCGCAGTTGTTATCCTGAATGGCAACACTTTGAATTGGTAATGTACCCCTTGGAATACAAACCTTAAGTACTTTCTGTGTGAAGGATGTATTGGTATATGGAAGTATGCATCCTTTAGGTCTAGTGTTGTCATGTAGTCTTGTTGTTTGAGCAATGGGATTACGTCCTGTAATGTCACCATGTGAAAGTGATCTGATTTGATGGAGGTATTTAACGTTCTGAGATCTAATATAGGTCTTAGAGTTTTGTCCTTTTTGGGTATGAGAAAGTACAGCGAGTAAACTCCTGTTCCTCTCTGATGAATTGGTACCAGTTCTATTGCAGCTTTTTGTAACAACGCTTGGATTTCTAGTTCTAGAAGATCCATGTATTGTTTTGACATACTGTGTGTTTTCGGTGGGACATTTGGGGGGAATTTGAGAAATTCTATGCAATAACCATGCTGGATAATTGCTAGGACCCAAGTGTCTGTTGTTATTTCCTCCCAATGTTTGTAGAACTTGGTTAGTCTCCCCCCCACAGGTGTTATGTGTTGGGGAATTGTGACATGGAAGTCACTGCTTGTTTTGAGGAGTTTTGGGACTTTGGAACTTCCCTCTACTCTTTTGGAATTGGCCCCCTCTATATTGTCCCCGAAAACTTCCCCGCTGATATTGGCTCTGATAAGTGGGCCTTGTTTGTGAGGTTGAGGGTTCTGTGCTTTGTCCTCAAAACCCCCCTCGAAACTGTGTTTTACGAAATGTGCCTCTGCTCTGTGGGGAGTAGAGTGCGCCCATGGCTTTGGCCGTATCAGTGTCCTTTTTAAGTTTTTCGATAGCAGTGTCCACCTCCGGCCCAAACAACTGCTGTCCGTTAAATGGCATATTGAGCACGGCTTGTTGTATTTCCGGCTTGAATCCTGATGTACGCAGCCATGCGTGTCTCCTTATGGTCACTGCTGTATTTACTGTCCTAGCAGCTGTATCCGCTACATCCATTGCAGAGCGTATTTGATTGTTCGAAATGCTCTGTCCTTCCTCCACCACCTGTTGTGCCCTTTTTTGGAACTCTTTGGGTAAGTGTTCAATGAAATGTTGCATTTCGTCCCAATGAGCCCTATCATATCTCGCCAGCAATGTATGAGAGTTGGCAATGCGCCATTGGTTGGCTGCTTGTGCTGCAACCCTTTTCCCCGCAGCGTCGAACTTGCGACTCTCCTTGTCTGGAGGTGGTGCGTCTCCCGAGGTGTGTGAGTTCGCTCTCTTGAGAGCTGCCCCTACTACCACAGAGTCTGGTGTTATTTGCTGCGTTATGTATACAGGGTCTGTTGGCGGTGGCTTGTATTTCTTCTCCACCCCTGGAGTTATAGCCCTGCCCTTCACAGGCTCCTGAAACACCTGTTTGGAGTGTTTTAGCATTCCAGGTAGCATAGGGAGACTTTGGTATTGGCTATGTGTGGAGGATAGTGTGTTAAATAAGAAGTCATCCTCAATCGGCTCTGCATGCAGTGTGACATTATGAAACGCCGCTGCTCTTGACACCACCTGTGTGTAGGCTGTACTGTCCTCCGGTGGCGATGGTCTCGCTGGATAACAGTCCGGGCTGTTATCTGATACTGGCGCATCATAAAGATCCCATGCGTCGGGATCATCCTGACTCATTCCAGTATGAGTTGGGGACTGCATCAGTGGTGGAGTGGCTACCGGTGATGTGTGCGTTGAGTGTGGTGGAGATGGTGGCGGTGTTACTTGTCTTGCCACCTTTGCCTGTGGCTGCTTGTCTTTTTCTTGAAAGGCTAGTCTTCTTTTCATCCTAATTGGGGGAAGAGTACTTATCTTCCCTGTGTCCTTTTGGATGTGGAGCCTTCTCTGAGTGTAGTCTGGCTCCGTTGACTCTAGTTCTTGTCCGAACCTATGTCCTTGCATTTGTGAGGACAGTCCCTGTTCCTCTGTGTAGGAACCTGTTTTCGGTTCCGAGGCCGGATGTTTCGGAATGGAAACTTTTTTGGCTGTCTTTTTCGGCTCCGACGACACTTTTTTAATTTTTGGCGTTCCGGTCTCTCGGTGCCGACTCTTTGCGGTGCCGCCCTCTCGGTGCCGAACTTGCTCTGACCCGCTGTCTCGGGGTCGAGTCTGCTCTGTGCCGGTATCTCGACCGGAGTCGGAAGTCTTCGACACATGCGTGCCCCTTTTCAGTGCCGATGGTCGGTCACCTATTTTTCGGGTTAAGCCATGGCCTGCTGGCGGTGGCGCCCCCTGGGCTTTAGTGGTTTTTCCGTGAGTTTTGTGTGTCGACGTCTTACTCACAGTTTTTGGCGTCTGTTCGGGATCGACCTCGTCCGAGTCCTCAATGGAGAAGGTTTCTTCTTCCTCCTCCTCCAAGTGTTTTTGTCCTGTCGGCGCCCACGCCATCTGTAGTCTTCTCGCTCTTCAGTCTCTTAATGTCTTCCTCGACCGAAACGCTCGACAGGCTTCACAAGTATCTTCCTTGTGTTCTGGAGACAAACACAAGTTACAGACCAGATGCTGATCTGTATACGGATACTTGTTGTGACATTTGGGGCAGAAGCGGAATGGGGTCCGTTCCATTAGCCTTGAAGAGACACGTGGTCGGGCCGACCAGGCCCCGACGGGGAATCGAAAACCCCGAAGGGCCACCGGAGCTCTTCAAAATTCGGTGCCGATATGTTGTAACTAACCCGATACCGAACGCAAACAATACCGTCGAATTTTCCAAGATTCTAACTATCTTTCCGAACCGAAACGCGGAGCGAAAAGGAACACGTCCGAACCCGATGGCGGAAAGAAAACAATCTAAGATGGAGTCGACGCCCATGCGCAATGGAGCCGAAAGGGGAGGAGTACCTCGATCTCGTGACTCGAAAAGACTTCTTCGAAGAAAAACAACTTGTAACACTCCGAGCCCAACACTAGATGGCGGGATGTGCAAAGCATGTGTATCTGCAGCTACACATGCCAGCGAACATATATATATATACACACACACAAACAATAATATAAAAAGAATTTGCTCTCTGGAAAAACTCACTGGTACATCGTGAGAAACACAAAGCACTGATGAGGGGCAATTTAATGTTGGTATTCTCCCATATTAAACGCCATACAGCAAGGATCAGGGAGGAACTATAGGTTAAACTAACTGAAATGCACAAACAAAACAACCTTTAGGGATCAAATATATCTTAGCACGCAATTACAAACCTAAGAGTTCAAGTTAACCTCTAGACTATGATAAATAGGAATACACATTATTGCGTATTAAACAACAATTTTACTTCAGTGGCAACAAAGCGGGAAAACTTAGCAGCACAATTAACAGCACAGATGTCATCAACTAGATTAAAAGGTATTTAAAATGAGCAGATAAACCTGCTTTTAAAAGATAAAGAAATTAGTTTAGCATTTAAACAACTGTATTCCTCTTTCTATGGGCCTGAGAGCACAGAAACTGAACAGATAGAAAAGCATCTAAATGTACACCTCCATCAAATATTTCCAAGAGAATGGCAACCACAATTATATGATCCAATAGAAACTGCTGAACAATCCATAACTTAAAACTGGGGAAAGCACAGGGACACGACGGGTTCACCACTGCTGTCTATAAAATGTTCTGCTCTCAAGTAAAGATAAAAGCATATGCGCATCATATAGGCCAATCTCTTTAATGAATGTTGATGTTATACTGCTTACCACTATTTTAGCTACGAGGCACGGTAAAATGATCCCAGCACTAATACAGACCAATTAATGGCGCTCTATTTACAATAGGGGTCCATATGGTGGGAGGAACACAAATTAAATCATTTATCCTAATGGCAGGTGTAGACAGTTGTAGTAGAATGATGCCAGGCTGCAAGATGACATCAGAAACTTCAGGAGGGAGATCAAAACCCTCAACTGTTGCCACTTAATCTCCATGTATGACGGGGGAGCAAGCGCATTTAAGGCTGTAGGACCCTGACCTGTTGCTGCAACGGGAGACCCACTTGAAGGGACAGCCTGACCAGAGGACAGATACTCATGCTTAGGATTTCTGGATACTATACCTTTAGTGCTCAATCTGGGGCCACTATGATGACTTAGGCCCTGTCGGTCCTGATCTTGAGAACCCTGGTAACTCATTCGGTGCATAGGAGCCCATTGTGCATGGTTTCACCCAGGCTCCTCGAGGCATGTCAGTGGGGCCTTCTTAAAGTGAAGCATGGGTTCAAATGAGCCCGCCCCATGTAGAAGCACCTCTGTCAAAATATTGGTCTTGCCCTCGACTATCAACGGCTGGAGATCAAGAACTTTCGCTGCCCTCCACATCATGGTAGCACAAGATGCACATTCATCCAAAATCTGGCCTGGAGGAAAATGTGTCAGACTCTTGGGAGGTATTCAAGACAAAGGTGTCACCCAGCTCCTCACAGCAGTGGTCATCAGGGTCTTCTAGGGGAGCCATAAACCTCCTCCTTCTCCTCTCCCCATTTAGGAAAATTGGGCCTGTTAAGCGGTGGAAGTCCAGGGAATGTTGAGGCCTGGACGGCACCGGCATAGTCACAAAGCAGAACCAGGGTGCCAAGAGGGATAGAGCAGAGATGGATGGAGGCACCGGTGGCAGTGTCGGTACAGATCGGGATCCAGAGGGCTTGGCTGGCGAAGAGGGTTAAGCCGCTGACACTAACTCAGCTCCGTTGGGCCTGAAAGCACTCCATAGGGAGTCAGTGGGCAAAAGATGTGTGCATGTTGTCAGATAGGCATCAGTCTAGGTAACTCGGGCAATGATGCCAGCATTCATAGTTGGGAGTGTGGGAGCGGGGCCTCAAAGCACAATGTCGAGAAGATGAAGTCAAAGGGCGCTTCAATAATGACTGTGTGCTCTGACTTACCCAACTTTGGCAAGGAGGCCTTGAAACAGGAAAGCAATCAACCACAGGAAGACATTCGACCAGAGGAACAGCCCTGAAACCTTTCACAGGTACATAAAGGGGACGAGGAGTGGCACTGAGCCTTCTTTTCCCACGCTTCCAGGAGCTTCATCACCCGCTTGGAAATTGCCTTCGGGTGCACAGACTTTCACTCAGAGCAGGACTTGGGGTCGTGACCTGACCCCAGGTACCACAGACAAACCAAGTGGGGATCGGACACAAATACCTCCCTGTGGTAATCCCCGCAAGGCTTTTACCCTGAAGATTTGGCAGGGAACACAGCATTTTACCACACTGGAAGCAAAGGTTACACATGTTGACAAAAAGTTGAAAAAAAAAATGACCACAGCAGCTAGCCGGATGCATGCTTTTGGCACAGAATTACAAACTTATGTCAGAGAGCACCCATATAGGCACTGCAATGTGGCTTTCTCAGCAGAGCTAAACGGCGCTACCTACCGGGCGTGCAGAAGTACTGCTCAAGACTGACACCTGGGGAATATTCTAAGGTGAGGAATCTGTGGTTAGAAATCATATGCATGGTATGGTTAGAAACACATGCATAGGTCAGCAACACAGAAAGGACTAGTGGTATACGCATGCAAATCTTTCTGAGATGCCTGAAATTCAGACAGAAAAACAATGTTGCAGAATAGGCTACCTATAAGTATAGGACTCCTTAGAAAAAGCCAAAATTGAACAATTCAACGGATTGTCCCTCTTTAGGAACTGCTGAGCTCCAGGCATATTAACAAATTTGTTATGACATTGTGCCAAATTAAGGAAATACTGTAAAAGGGTTCTGAGAGCTAGGAAAAGTGTTTGATAGTGATATGAAGAGAGACCAGGAGGCAGTGCTGCTGGGGCACCTGACAATAGACAGAAGATTGTGCAAGTCTCTAAGAGATAAACAATTCAAAATAGCCCCGACAGCAACGACACAAGCTATCCTACAGAAATGGTGAAAGATATCCCCTCTGGAACTAACAGATTAGATAAATAGGATATGGCACATAGTTGCCATGGAGAAAATCACTGTTTACAGATCAAAAACAAAAATCCTATGACACGGGACTGGGTATTCTACATTAACATTTTAGCAAAGGACTACAGAGAACTTCAGCAGCACAGATACTTAAGAGCACTCCATATCATCCTAGAATTAATAATACACAGACTGAGCCACATAATTCTGTCAAGAACCTTCAACAGATCCCAAGATATGTTGAGGAACAGATGGGTAAGGGTCCTTAGTACAGAGAAGTTTTATTTTTATTTACAATGAAGCATAACACTGCACTCCATCAGCCAGTGGAGGTATGCAATGCTACCTGTAAAATTAAGCTAATAAAAATATTTGAAATTAAAATAGAACAAAAGCCTTTGTCCTTCTTCTGTACGAGGAAATAGTGGTAGTAACAGCCAGTCGCTATTTCCAAGGTCAGTACTCTCTCAATGGCACCTTTGGAGAAGAGAGTCTGAATCTCCTACAAAAAGAAGTGGACAGGTGTTTTTCTTGTAACTGGCTCAGATGTGGGTGTAAAATGCAGTAGGTTGAAAACGAATGTAAGGGTATAGCCTCATTGAACGATCTGGAGGGCATATGTCAGATGTGCTCCTTTGCCACCATTGCAGAAAGAATTGGATCCAGCCTCCTACAGGGCACTCAAGGCCAAGCAAGAGTGACCTAAAGGCTGACATCGCAAGGCTGGGGGACTGGGATGATCAATGCCGCTGGTGGCCTGCACTTTGTGTTGCTGAACCTCATCCCAAAAAGCACTGGGATGCCCTGTGCGAAGGCAGAGGTCCTTAGTGCTGTCTGTATACCTACCCTCTGGAGCATCCTTGAAAGTAACAACATTTCTGGGGAAACTGTCTGTCAGACATCAAAAGGCCCATGGAGCAGGCTATTCTTAAAGTGTTCCCGGGCTGTATCTGCCTTCTCACCAAACAAGCAAGAACAATCAAAAGGCATATCTAAAAGGGACAGCTTGACATCTCCAAAGAAACTTGCAGCCATCGTCCAAGCGTGGCAGCAGAGCACCACACTCCTGCAGACTGCCTAACTAGAAGAATGCAAGCCAGAACTAATGGCATATTAGGCCACATCCTGACCATCATGAATGGTTTGAATCAGAGAGGCCTCCAAATCTTCAGGACGTGACAGCAATATCTCTCCAGCCATGTCCCAGAAAGCCCAAGTTTATCAACAAAGTATGAACTGGTGATGCTGTACCTCTTGGCTAGGACGGAGGATAAGAACATCTGTTTCTCAAATGCCTCAATTCTTCTTAATACTTATTCAGAGAAGTGGGGGTGGCTGGGTTGAGGAATATGAATTGGGGTTCACCTTGGTGGTGGAAGTTTGAATCATCGACTCTTTGGAGTCAGATGCTAAGTCAGAAAATTAGGGTCAATCGATGCCGGTCTAGGGTACCTAGCAACCTCACACCTCAAGAAGTCATAAAAATGTTATCAGGCTTGCAGGCCTACTGGCCTGAATAATCTACTCAACCTAAATGTAATTTAATTGACCCATTATCCAGTCTCAAATTGTGTGATCTTAGGCAAATATTTTATTTCACTGAGTCACCTTTTTCTTCATTCCTGTATGTGAGAGCACATTCAAGTTTGAGAGTTCGGCATAGCTGACGTACAAAAAAGCTTTTAATTTCACAAACTCAACTTTTGCTCCATGTATGATAAGAATATCACTCACATATGGGATAAACATGGCCCCTAACTTGCTTCTTAGTTCACTAATAACATCATTAGAGTGGGGGCAAAAATGTTTCTCAGTTCACGATTAAAAACTCTTAATAAATATATCTCCAAAGTATTATGTGGTAGCGCTCTGACATTTACAGACGGCACATTTTCCATCGGAATGGCACAAACGTTCCCACTGACACACAGTTTTACCGATAAAACTATCTAGCATAAAAACGATAATGGGTGGAAATCTGGTTTCAGCAAATACTTATCTGCACATCAAAGAAAATATGTTTCTTACCCCTAACTGTAGCTCTCCAGTATTGGAATCTCTCATAGATTCACAAGCATGGATCATTCCCGGTCATTGAGATGGGAGTCTCGCAGTATGTTATAATAGCAATCTCATGTTAAACCAAGAGAAAGAAGGCCCTGGGCGCTTCAATTTTGTAACATATCAGTCACTGTTAAAAAAACAAAGGAGACCAAACTTGGGTTTCAGCCAATCCGGCTGTTTTGCCCTTTAGCACACTCCTGTGAAAAGCTCCAGTCCCTCAGATTCTTAACTGAGCTTCGTGCTAGGGAGTCTCCACTGAGCTCTGCTCAAGTATACCTGTTTTGATATATTTCAAGCGAATTTCCAACCATTTCATTGCCTTTAGGTTTGTCCCTTATTACATTTTCATAGTAAATTTAACTTCAAGTCTGACTTCATCATGTAACCAGAATTGCAAGTAACCTTTTTACCTTTTGAGACCTTCGTTAATAATCATTAAGAAAGCTCACCCCTACTTGTAGAAATGGTGAAAGTTAGTAGAATAGTCACATGGGGAAATGTAAGGCAGATGTGAGCCTTAACTGAAATAAATGAAGTGATGGCCTGACTTCGAAGAGAGTCAGCTCTAGAATCAGAATAAAGACAACAGTTGTAAGGAAATGCCTTCCTGGGCAAGGTTACCCCCTAGCTTTTTGCCTTTTGTGGATGCCAGTTATGATTGAAAGTGTGCTGGGACCCTGCTAACCAGGCCCCAGCACCAGTGTTCTTTCCCTAAACTGTACCTTTGTTCCCACAATTGGCACAGCCCTGGCACACAGATAAGTCCCTTGTAAATGGTACCCCTGGTACCAAGGGACCTGTGGCCAGGGAAGGTCACTAAGGGCTGCAGCATGTATTATGCCACCCTGGGGACCCCTCACTCAGCACATGCACACTGCCTCACAGCTTGGGTGTGCTGGTGGGGAGAAAATGAGTAATTGGACACGGAACTCCCCTCAGAGTGCCATGCCCACAACCCACTGCCTGTGGCATAAGTAAGTCACCCCTCTAGCATGCCTTACAGCTCTAAGGCAGGGTGCACTATACCACAGGTGAGGGACAGCTGCATGAGCACTGTGCATCTACAGTGTCTAATCCAAACCCTAGACACTAAGTGCAGGGTAGCCATAAGGAGTATATGGTCTGGGAGTCTGTCAATTACGAACTCCACAGTTCCATAATGGCTACACTGGAATCTAGGAAGTTTGTTATTAAACTTTTCAGCACAATAAATGCACACTGATGCCAGTGTGGGACTTATTGAAAAATACACCCAAAGGGCATCTTAGAGATGCCCCCGGAATACCAGTCCGACTCCTAGTGCTAGGCTGACCAGTTTCCTCCAGCCAGCCACAACCAGACAAGTTTCTGGCCACATGGGGTGAGTGCCTTTGTCACTCTGTGGCCAGGAACAAAGCCTGTACTGGGTGGAGGTGCTTCTCACCTCCCCCTGCAGGAACTGTAGCACCTAGCGGCGAGTCTCAAAGGCTCATGCCTTTTGTTACAGCACCTCAACTATAGGAGCTGCCTTCCCCTCTGGTCACGGCCCCCACTTTTGGCGGCAAGGCCAGAGGAGATAATAAGAAAAACAAGGAGGAGTCTGAGGACAAGGAGAATCTGAGGAGGTCATTGCAAAAATATCCAGAGAGTCCATTGGGACACTGTTAGAAAGGCCCCCAAATAAGATTAAGCCTCGGAAGATCTTAGTAAACTTCCATACCTATATTATTAAGGAACATAAAACGCCATCTTGACCAAGATGGAACAGTTCTCTAACTCATCCTGTGTCGCCCCTTTTTCTCCCCCAACACTTCCCCAGTTCAGCTGAAACTTGCACCATGCTGCCATGTATTTCGCATGTTCACTGACACCTATCCAGTTACATAAAATATTGTTAATGTATCTTGTTCTGTAAAAAGAAAATCTACGGATGATATCAGGGGGTGTGGAATAATTATTCATGTAGCGGGTCATTAGGTAGGTGTTGAGGTAATGTATTTATTTTTCATTGGCTCCGATTTGCAGAACAAATGCTATATTGACTCACACCATAAAGAATCTGCAAAACACTTATTTCTTATCCAAGAATTGTGTAGATTTTGCAGGGTGAGCAAGAAGACTTT
Organism: Pleurodeles waltl; assembly: GCF_031143425.1. Lineage (NCBI taxonomy): Eukaryota > Metazoa > Chordata > Amphibia > Caudata > Salamandridae > Pleurodeles > Pleurodeles waltl. The sequence goes on along the minus strand of NC_090447.1, from coordinate 520,295,972 downwards.
CCTATTCTTTCTTGACTTTTCTGTCAATTGAGAATTCTGTAATATAACTTTTCACTGATCAAGAACTCAACTACTGAGTTGCCCAATTAATTAATGAATGGTATAGTTTGTAAATTTTGATGTATTAGGAGGTGTCTTAATGCGGAGACATGCTGCCTCATGAAATTTAGATTTAACACAGTTTCTGACCCAGTAAATGTGGGATATTTGATTCAGGTAAAATTTACAGCGTCTCAAATTTAGAGTACCCATTTGCTCCCACAAACGTAATGACTGATCTTTAGGTGCTGCCTCAAAATTGTCACTGATTTGAACACAGCTCAAGAGAGGACAAGCTGATGCATTATTATGCACAACTAGGCTCTAGTTCGAGCCAGAATATACCTACTCGACTTTTGGTAACAGATGGTGATACATGACACTATATAACTCAGTCCAAACCTTTTAGGCAGGCCTGTCCTGAGAACATATCCCTTGGGTATTAGGGTAGTACTACAGTGCCCTTAAAACATCTAGAGTATGAAAATAGGGCCCTGCAGGGGGGAAAGGATTACTGAATAAGGACTGAAGACAAACTGAATGATTAAATGAGTACCTGAATCCACAATTCTAAAAAGAATGAATTGTGAGGGAAAGCCTATTGTTTTGAGTATTTCTGTGCATGGGTTCAAGCCCAGGGCCCAATCATTAAAAAAAAAGGCACATTGAATTCCAAAGGTGGAAGAGGCTTTCTCAAAGGGGGATGCGTTTATTAGTATCACTTAAAGATGTAATCAGTGGAAGACCTTTTGGGATGTTATCTGATGAATCTGCTTCACCACTCACAAAATCTATTCTATTTGAAGATGAAGGAATATCAATTTGCTGGTTGATTCACCTCATTCAGCAACTTAATGCAGAGAAAGCAATATTAATTTGATGAGTGTGTTTAAGGAGTGTGGTACACAACAATGACATTTTTCACAAGCAGCATATCAATGGAGAAACGTCAGGCTAAACAAATAAGAAGGCTAAGCTAAAACACCTGAACATCTACTCACCAGTGGATATTACAGACATTGCAGAACTACCCATGCCAATTCCATCTTTATGCGCATGAGTTTTATTTTTGTCTTCATCAGGCTTACTTGTAAGGGATGATTGGGAAGGAGACTGCATTACTGGGAATTTCTTCTGTGGAGAAAATATCACCACTTTAATTTTTCATTTTATCTCAATGAAGCAGACTTTTTTGTAGAAGCTCCAAGCAGAGAAATACTCACTTCACCTGCAATCCATTAATACCACTAAGTCATTTACAATTCAAATCTTTTTTTAAATCTCAATTTCTTTTTTTATTGTTTTTTCAAAGATGATCAGAATTTGATCAGCATATAAATATCGCCATACATAAAGTACTTGTGATACATACAAAGATAATAAAAATAATAAAAAAATAAAGAACAATTGAGAAGCACATTTACAAATATACAAGATCAACCATCTCAACATATGAGTATGCAAATGAACAATGTAACACAATAACCGGAGTAGATATAAACCTGTCTACTTATGGGGATACAAATTGAAGGCTGCTTTAGATCTAGAAAAGGGCCACATATATGGTTAAATTGTTGCAAGTTGTTGTTTAGTTTATAAATTATTTTCTCAATTTTTGCCACATCCAACATATCCTCAAGTAAGGATTAAATTGTTGGAATTACATTTTTCTATAAAAAATGTAGTATGCTGACTTAGCTAAACTGAGGGCGGCAGAAAGCATTTAAATGGAAGTTGTGGGGGGCGAATCCGAGATGTCATGCAAAAATAATCATCACTCTGTTAAGGGAAGATTAATAGGAGAGTATTCCTTCAAATATTTCTCAATCTGAAGCCAGAATGTGCACATTTCCCACAGTATATTAACTATGTCACAATCGGGTTCTTGGCATCTTCAACAGAGGGAATTGGGTGTAAGTTTGGCTGAATTTAACTTGGATGGAAACCAGTGCCAGCAATGTCGTATTTTAAGGTAATGAAATTTAAGATGGGAATCTCTAAGCCCTTAAATGAAAATGTCACTTACCCAGTGTACATCTGTTCGTGGCATCAGTCGCAGTAGATTCGCATGTTCTGCAATAGCTCGCCATCTGGTGTTGGGCCGGAGTGTTACAAGTTGTTTTTCTTCGAAGAAGTCTTTCGAGTCACGGGACCGAGTGACTCCTCCTTTTGTCTCCATTGCGCATGGGCGTCGACTCCATCCTCGATTGTTTTTCCCCGCAGAGGGTGAGGTAGGAGTTGAATTGTAGTAATAGTGCCCATGCAATGGAGTGACTAAGTATGCACCTATTTAAGGTTGAGATGATACATATATAATTAATTGAAGGTAACTTCCAAACTGCTACAGGCTCCCGGGGAGGCGGGTGGGCACATGCGAATCTACTGCGACTGATGCCACGAACAGATGTACACTGGGTAAGTGACATTTTCAGTTCGATGGCATCTGTCGCTGTAGATGCGCATGTTCTGCATAGACTAGTAAGCAGTTATTTCCCCAAAAGCGGTGGATCAGCCTGTAGGAGTGGAAGTAGTCTGAAATAATGTTCTTAATACAGCTTGCCCTACTGTGGCTTGTTGTGCGGATAACACGTCTACACAGTAGTGCTTGGTGAATGTGTGAGGCGTAGACCATGTGGCTGCCTTACATATTTCATGCATTGGGATGTTTCCTAGAAAGGCCATGGTAGCACCTTTCTTTCTGGTTGAGTGTGCCCTTGGTGTAATGGGCAGCTGTCGTTTAGCTTTAAGGTAGCAGATTTGGATGCATTTAACTATCCATCTGGCTATACCTTGTTTTGAAATTGGGTGTCCTGCATGAGGTTTTTGAAATGCAATAAAGAGTTGTTTAGTCTTTCTGATGTTTTTTATTCTGTCAATGTAATACATCAATGCTCTTTTGACATCTAATGTATGTAGTGCCCTTTCAGCTACGGTATCTGGCTGTGGAAAGAACACTGGAAGTTCCACTGTTTGATTTAGATGGAACGGTGAAATAACCTTTGGCAAAAATTTAGGATTGGTCCTTAGGACGACTTTATTTTTGTGTAGTTGTATAAAAGGTTCCTGTATTGTAAACGCCTGAATCTCGCTTACTCTTCTTAGGGAAGTAATGGCGATGAGAAATGCCACCTTCCAGGTTAGGAATTGTATTTCGCAGGAGTGCATGGGTTCAAAAGGTGGACCCATAAGTCTAGTTAGGACAACATTTAGGTTCCATGAAGGAACAGGTAGTGTTCTTGGTGGTATAATTCTCCTAAGGCCCTCCATGAATGCTTTAATGACTGGTATCTTATATAGGGAAGTTGAATAGGTAGTCTGCAGGTATGCAGATATTGCTGCAAGGTGTATTTTAATGGAAGAGAAAGCTAGGTTAGATTTTTGTAAGTGAAGCAAGTAACCCACTACATGTTGTGGAGTTGTGTGTAATGGTTGTATTTGATTAATATGGCAGTAGCAAACAAACCTCTTCCATTTACTTGCATAACAGTGCCTGGTGGATGGCCCTCTGGCTTGTTTTATGACTTCCATACATTCTTGGGTAAGTTGTAAGTGCCCGAATTCTAGGATTTCAGGAGCCAGATTGCTAGATTCAGCGATGCTGGATCTGGGTGTCTGATCTTTTGGTTGTGCTGTGTTAACAGATCTGGCCTGTTGGGCAATTTGATGCAGGGTACCACTGATAGGTCTAGCAGCGTTGTGTACCAGGGTTGCCTTGCCCAAGTTGGTGCTATCAATATGAGTTTGAGTTTGCTTTGACTGAGTTTGTTTACCAGGTAAGGAAGGAGAGGGAGAGGAGGAAAAGCGTAAGCAAATATCCCTGACCAGTTCATCCATAGGGCATTGCCTTGGGATTGTTTGTGTGGGTATCTGGATGCGAAGTTTTGGCATTTTGCGTTCTCCCTTGTCGCAAACAAGTCTATCTGAGGTGTTCCCCAGAGTTTGAAATAAGTGTTCAGAATTTGGGGGTGAATTTCCCATTCGTGGACCTGTTGATGATCTCGTGAGAGATTGTCTGCGAGTTGATTTTGGATCCCTGGTATAAACTGTGCTATTAGGCGAATTTGGTTGTGAATTGCCCAATGCCAAATTTTTTGTGCTAGCAGGCTTAACTGCGTGGAGTGCGTCCCCCCCTGCTTGTTTAGATAATACATTGTCGTCATGTTGTCTGTTTTGACGAGAATGTATTTGTGAACTATTATTGGTTGGAAGGCTTTTAGTGCTTGAAAAACTGCTAGAAGTTCTAGGTGATTGATATGCAGTTTTGTTTGATGTACGTTCCATTGTCCTTGTATGCTGTGTTGATCGAGGTGTGCTCCCCACCCTGTCATGGAAGCATCTGTTGTTATTACGTATTGTGGCACTGGGTCTTGGAAAGGCCGCCCCTTGTTTAAATTTATGTTGTTCCACCACAGAAGCGAGAGGTAAGTTTGGCGGTCTATTAACACCAGATCTAGAAGGTGACCCTGTGCTTGAGACCACTGTGATGCTAGGCATTGTTGTAAGGGCCTCATGTGCAGTCTTGCGTTTGGGACAATGGCTATGCATGAAGACATCATGCCTAGGAGTTGTAATACCATCTTTGCCTGTATCTTTTGTGTTGGATACATGCGTTGTATGATGGTGTTGAAATTTAGAATTCTTTGTGGACTTGGAGTGGCTACTCCCTTCGATGTGTCTATTATGGCTCCTAGGTATTGTTGTACCTTGCGCGGCAGAATGTTGGATTTTGTAAAGTTGACGGTGAACCCGAGTTTGAAGAGGGTTTGTATGATCTGATTTGTGTGATTTGAGCACTGTATGAACGAATGGGCCTTGATTAGCCAGTCGTCCAAATATGGGAACACATGTATTTGCTGCCTTCTTATGTGTGCAGCGACTACCGCTAGACATTTGGTAAAGACTCTTGGTGCGGTTGTTAATCCGAAAGGCAGTACCTTGAATTGGTAATGTATTCCTTTGAATACAAACCTTAGGTATTTCCTGTGCGATGGGTGTATTGGTATATGGAAATAAGCATCTTTGAGGTCTAAAGTTGCCATGTAGTCGTGTAGTTTTAGCAATGGCAATACTTCTTGTAGTGTGACCATGTGGAAGTGGTCTGATTTGATGAAAGTGTTCACTACTCTGAGGTCTAGGATTGGTCTCAGCGTTTTGTCCTTCTTTGGTATCAGAAAGTACAGTGAGTAAACCCCTGTGTTTATTTGTGTGTTTGGCACTAATTCGATTGCATTCTTTTGCAATAGTGCCTGCACTTCTATCTCCAGGAGATTGGAATGGTGTGTTGTTAAATTTTGTGCTTTTGGTGGTATGTTTGAAGGGAATTGTAGAAATTCTATGCAATAACCATGTTGGATAATTGCTAGAACCCAAGTGTCTGTAGTGATTTTCTCCCATGCTTTGTAATAATGACCTATTCTTCCCCCCACTGGTGTTGTGTGGAGGGGGTGAGTGACATGTGAGTCACTGTTTAGTAGTAGGGGTTTTGGGGCTTTGAAATCTTCCTCTATTTCTAGGGAATTGCCCTCCTCTATATTGTCCCCGAAAACCTCCTCTATACTGTCCCTGGTAACTGGACGGTGTGGCTTGTGAGGTGCTGGCTTGTGTGCTTTGACCCCGAAACCCCCCTCGAAAGGGCGTTTTACGGAATGTGCTGTAATTCCCTCTGCTTTGCGGGGAGTAGAGTGCGCCCATGGCTTTGGCAGTGTCCGTATCTTTTTTGAGTTTCTCAATCGCTGTGTCCACTTCTGGACCAAACAGTTCTTTTTCATTAAAAGGCATATTGAGAACTGCTTGTTGAATCTCTGGTTTAAATCCAGACGTTCGGAGCCATGCATGCCTTCTGATAGTTACAGATGTATTAATTGTCCGTGCAGCTGTATCTGCAGCGTCCATGGAGGAGCGTATCTGGTTGTTGGAGATGGCCTGTCCCTCCTCAACCACTTGTTTTGCCCTATTTTGTAAGTCCTTGGGCAGATGTTCAATGAGATGTTGCATCTCGTCCCAGTGGGCTCTGTCATAGCGCGCAAGTAGTGCCTGGGAGTTCGCGATGCGCCACTGGTTTGCAGCTTGTGCTGCGACTCTTTTACCAGCTGCATCGAACTTGCGGCTTTCTTTATCTGGGGGTGGTGCATCTCCAGATGTGTGAGAGTTGGCCCTTTTCCTAGCTGCTCCTACAACGACAGAGTCTGGTGGCAGCTGTGTAGTGATGAAAACCTGGTCCGTAGGAGGCGGCTTATACTTTTTTTCCACCCTTGGTGTGATTGCCCTACTTTTGACCGGCTCCTTAAAGATGTCTTTTGCGTGCCGGAGCATACCAGGGAGCATAGGCAGGCTTTGGTATGAGCTGTGGGTGGAGGAGAGTGTGTTGAATAAGAAATCATCCTCGACCTGTTCTGAGTGGAGGCTTACGTGGTGAAATTGTGCTGCTCTAGCCACCACTTGAGAGTACGCGGTGCTGTCTTCTGGTGGAGATGGCTTTGTAGGGTATGTCTCCGGACTGTTATCTGACACTGGGGCGTCGTATAGGTCCCATGCGTCCTGATCTTGGTCACCCTGGCTCATGGTGGTGTGAGCTGGGGAGTGTGATGGAGTTTGTGCTGGTGAAACGTTAATCACGGGCGGAGGAGAGGGTGGTGGTGTAACTCTTTTCACCACTTTTGGTTGTGGTGTTTGTTCCGTCTGGAACTCCAACCTTCTCTTTCTCCTAATGGGGGGAAGGGTGCTTATTTTTCCTGTCCCCTGCTGAATGAAGATACGCTTTTGCGTATGGTCCACATCAGTTGCTTGTAGCTCTTCCTCAAACCTATGCTTCTGCATTTGGGAGGTTAGCGAGTGCTCTTCTGTATAAGAGCCTGAAGCTGGGTCGCTTGCAGTTTGTTTCGGCATCGAAACTTTGTCTGCGTGTTTTTTCGGCTCCGAGGTGACTTTTTTCCTTTTCGGGGCCGAAACCTCTCGGCGTCGATCTGTTTCGGTGCCGCTGTCTCGGCGTCGAGCCGTGTCCACACCGGCATCTCGGTGTCGAGGCTTGTCTCCAGCACTTTCTCGGTCCCGAGAAGGCTGCGTGCCGGTGTCTCGACCGGAGTCGGACGATCTCGGCACTGTTTGGGCCTTTTTCGGTGCCGACGGTCGGTCACCGAATTTATGGGTGGAGCCATGGCCGGATGGCAGTGGCGTCCCCTGGGCCTTGTAAATGTGTCTCTGTGTGGTTTTCGACGTCTTACTCACGGTTTGTGTATCGTCGAATCCTTCGGAGTCGGAGTCTTGGATCGAGAAGGTACCTTCCGCTTCCTGTTCCTCGAACTCCCGTTGGGCTGTCGGTGCGGACGCCATCTGAAGTCTTCTGGCTCGACGGTCTCGGAGTGTTTTTCGGGACCGGAACGCACGACAGGCCTCGCAGGTGTCTTCGCTGTGCTCAGGTGACAGGCACAGGTTGCAGACCAAGTGTTGGCCTGTGTAGGGGTATTTATTGTGGCATTTGGGGCAGAAACGGAACGGGGTCCGTTCCATCGGCGTTCCTCAGCACGCGGTCGGGCCGACCAGGCCCCGACGGAGGATCGAAAAACTACCCCGAAGGGCACCGGAGCTCTTCGATCTACGATGCGGTGTTGAATCCAAGTACGCCGATCCCGAACGCAACAATACCGACGAAAATCTTCCGAAATTAGCTAATTTTCCGTTCCGAAACTCGGAGCGACAGGAACACGTCCGAACCCGATGGCGGAAAAAAAACAATCGAGGATGGAGTCGACGCCCATGCGCAATGGAGACAAAAGGAGGAGTCACTCGGTCCCGTGACTCGAAAGACTTCTTCGAAGAAAAACAACTTGTAACACTCCGGCCCAACACCAGATGGCGAGCTATTGCAGAACATGCGTATCTACAGCGACAGATGCCATCGAACTGTGGTTTTCCAGTAAGGTGTCCCAGTCCTTGTCCGAGACCTTATCTTCAGACATGAGGAACACCAGAGGTGTAAAGAGGAGATGCCTATAGAGAAAGTGTGACCAATTAAGACGGCATTAAGACTAGAGACAATTCCCTTGAAATGTTTCCAAGTAAGAATATACTATGCAATTGGAGACTGGGAGGCTATTTCCTGAGTTTTTGCCATGAAAGGGCAGAAGCAAGCTCAGAATTTCTATTTATTTGTGAGGAAGGAGTCCAAATTCTTGTCGCAAACATGTGAATGATTTTATGTTGTTGCATGAACATGTCAGTAACGTGGGTTATTTTATGTTTGGCCCACAGAGGCCAATTGACTTCAGCCCCTTATGCACAATGTCTGCATTGTTCGAGAATGGAGCATGGGAAAGTAAGAGATTGGGAGTGTTTGTGAGCGTATGTGCCTTCTGCCAAGCTAACAGTGATGGATAAATGATGGGATTAGTGGAATTCGTAAATCACAGATGTTTGGCATAATAAATCACCAGTTCCATGCTAGACTTGAGTAATGACTGTTCAAACTTCATCCAGAGGGCAGTATTTCAATAAGCAGGTAACAAACTGAATGAGCAAGCTGTTGTGCTATCCAATAGTATTCTAAGTGGGGAAAACGTAAACCTCCTTCCCTGAGGACAAGTGTAATTTTGGACCTTTTAGATGAGGTCTATCATCACCTCAGATAAACTGGGAGATGGTGAAAAAAAGAACGTGAGCGAGGTAATAGAATTACCCCAAAAATGTAGTTGAATTGGGGGTGCATGTTCATTTTTTTTAATTTTTTTTATTATTGGCACCCTCCCCCAGAGGCATAAAATCAGAAGCAACTACCACTGAAACTCTTGTTAAATTTGCTCAACAATGGGATTTAGATTATCCCCAATCATGTTTTTCAGTCCTTGATTGATGAGTATCCCTGTATATTTTAACTTTAAATGGACCATTTAAAGGGGATGCCATTTCGGGAAGCTTTAGTAGTAATGGGAGACAGTAGTAGAGATTTGCACTTAGTCCAATTAATTTTATAGCCGGAAAATTTAGAAAACATGGTCAATTGAGAGATGAAAGAAGTTGCGGATATCTTTGGATGTGAGGGAGTTAGAAGGATATCATCTGTATAGTAAAAGGCTTTAATTTCCCTAGCGACAGTGTTAATACATCTAATATAAGTATTATTTAGCATGGCTATAGCTAACGGTTCGAAGGTCAAAAGGATTAACAATGGTGACAGTGGACATCCTTGTCTGGTACCGCGATAGACATTAAAAGGGATGTAAAGCCACCACATGCAATGGATGCCATAGGTGAATCCTAAATGCCTCTAGTTAAAGTGATAAAAAAATCTTTACCAAAGCCCATCCTCTCCATGATAAGGAGCAAATAACTCCATTCCGCTCGGTCAAAAGCTTTTTCTGCATCCAGAAAGAGGAGGATTTTCTTTTCAGTAACCTACCACAGCTGCCATAACAAGTGCAAAATAGTGCAGATATGATTTGTAGAAGACTGTCCCAGGACAAACCCGCCTTGAGATGGATTTATCAGAGAGGTAATGACTGAATTAAGAAGACTGGCCAAAACTTTGGCCAGAATTTAATTTCCAAACTTATTAGTGAAATTGATATTTAACTAGAACACTCTAGGGAGTTGTTACCTGGTTTTGGGATAACCGTAGTACAGGCCTTAAGAAATTAGGAGGCTGATGTCCAAGTCTCAAGACCTTGTTAAAGGCCAATATTAAAATCGGAATGGAGTGATTTTTGGTAATGTTGTAAAAATCAATGGGAAACCCATCCTCCCCCGGTGCTTTTCCAGGGGCAACCTCAACCTCCTTAACTATTTTGTCTACGATGATTTCTCCCTCTAATTTGTCTTTCTGCCACAGTGTAAATTCAGGGAGATTGAGTTTGGAGAAAAAAGGCATCTTCTTCTGTCTGATCTAAGCAATTTATGGAAGTGTAAAATGTTTCTTAATAATTCTGAAATTGGGACACAATCTCTGAAGGAAGAGTGAGTAAGCCGTCCTTAGAATTTCAAATAGCTGGGATTGTTCTAGATGATTCTTGCTGACAGAGCTGCTGAGCTAGCCGTCTCCCAGCCTTTTCCCCTCATTTATAAGGCGCTGACGAATACAAAATAAACATTTCTCTGCAAGCGATGTATAAAAATGTTTAAGCGCAAATCTCACAAAGTAGCTTTTTCATTATGTCTGGGGACTGCATTTGGGAGTAGATTGATTTAAGATGAAATATTTCCTTTTCTAAACAGACTCTAGAGTGGTTAGCTTGTTTTAGCAAATGCCATGACCTTCAAATGCCATGTCCTTCATGATCAAACCTCTCAGCACTACATTTCGGGCTCCCTATAATGTATGAGCACTAGTAACAGAGTGTTTGTTGTCCTTTAAGAATTGTTCTACATATAGACACAGTTGTTGATTTCTGAGGGGTGGGTGTCTCATGAGGACAGATTGAGCCTCCAATGAGGTATTGGTGGTTAGGACTGTCCTAGATCTATGTGAATATCTATGAGATCCATGGTTTGATCTGCTACAGAGAATGATATTTGTATGTGCTACCATCTATTAAATAGAAGGGGAGACTAAAAATAGTGGAGTATTGTACGTACTGAGTGTGGGCATGTAGTGAAAATTCTCAGTTGGCAGTGGATGTTTCTCCTTTAGGGCAGAGGAGCGTCGCCACTCTGCCTAAAATGTCCCCTAGGGATGAAAATTAAAATGGTAATAGAGTTCACTTATTACCATGTTATTTTCTATCCTCTCATCCTGAACAGATTTTCAAGACGGGGCAACTTCCGCTGAATGGCAGCAGTGATCTGTGCGCTTAAGTTTAAAGCGTGCATGTATTTTAGGACAGCTGTCTTGTGCCGGCCAGCCAGACGTGTGCACTTTAAACTTCTCCAAACCCAGCTGTCTTAAGAGAGCTGGGTTAGAGAAAGCACAGGCCTCCGGTGCTCATGAGAGCGCAGAGAGGCTCTGCTCCCTCTAACCCTGACACTTCTTTCACACTGGTTATCAGCATGAAAGCAGCAGCAGGATTGATTCAGGGAATATGCTGAAGCCATGGAGGAGACCGAAGCGAGGAGGACGTTGGACATCGTGCAGCAAGCAAGTGTTTTTTGAATTTTTATTTACACCACTCGCCTTGCATGCATGCATGCACGGACCAACACATTTGCTGCCCCCTCCTTCCATTAACCCCCCCTCCCCAGTTCCCTCCCCCCAGTCTGGCTACATGCCAGCCACCACTGTCAGTAGAATATAACAATCTCTAGGGTTCCTGCAATGCATGATCTTTAATGAATTCCAGAAGGACGTGTTTGTCTTTATTGTGGTAGGAATTGGGTTTATCTGACCTGTCAAATGGATTAATAGTAACATTCCAGTCTCCACCTATTAATATGCAGGAGGAGCCTAAGGATGTCAATCTGTTAGGATGGGGTAGTTTTAAAATTCTTAAGAGTGTATATTGACTCCACTATTAAACAAATGTTGCAAATGTGAAGTTTAACAATGATGTAGCTCCCCTCTGAAGAAGATGTAGCTCCCCTCTGTCTTTTCCCATTTTTGCAATATTTTGAAAGGCAAATGTTTGTTAAAAAAAGAATGGCCACTCCACATTTTCTTTGTGGTGTGGGGTTTTTAGGCATCTTATTGGATCCAACACTTTGCATGCATGACTTGACCTACCCCAATCTCATCTTAATTTTTCACTTTCCTGTGCGGTAAAGTCAGTTTCTTGCAACAGTGCAATAACTGGTTTGTTGTGACCAATATAAGTGAGTATTTTATTCCTTTTGATAAAGTGTTTCAGACCATTTACGTTCAAGGAAGTAACCTTCAGCGATCTTGTGCACGCTGATTGCACGAAGTTGGTTAAAGTGATTAAATTAGATGCTAGGGTGAGAGTGTATGTATACATTAAACGTAGAAGAATATGTAGTAGAGGTTGCATTTGAAACTGTATGATATAATCTTAAAGTGCAGATTATATCATTGATGCAAGACATCTTACTCTAAAACCAAAATATTTCACTAACAGGTAATTCGAGTGGATGTTCTAGTAGTTATGAGAAAAGCAAATATAAGAACAATATTTAGCTGTGTCCAACACGAGGTGTTTAGACAAGGGTATACAATCTACTTAAACTTTTAGCTGTGGGGGCGTATAAGATGATGTGGGATTGAGGGCAAGCAAGGCCAAAACCCCGAAGATGATCAAGTGATAATACCCTGTGCACAAACTGAATAATGGGTATCAGAAGTAAAATTGCAAAGATAAGACAATGGAGAACAGTACAATGATAAGTTATTTCACCGCAAGCAATAGAGAAGAGGAGTAAAAGAGGGGGAAATATTCCTCCTCCTGAGTCTATTGTATGTCTTATAAAGTGAGTCCAGACCAAGATGTTATTTGTCTTTCCTTGCCTTTTCCTCTTTAATTATTCAAGGAGGGAGGGGTCAGAAACTCGAGTGTGCTAGGAATCACATTTGCTCCCATGCCTTACAAACAGACTGAGTCCCTGATTCAGGCCTCATGTACATAACACAACCAGAAGACCAAGCAGTGGCTGAGTAATATAGCAGTGTGTGACTAAGAAATACATGTTGCAAACCTAGTGGTCGAAGTACAGACTCAGTAGGGGCCCTTAGTAGCTCTGGAGCCGAAAATAAGAGAAGTGCATTCACTCTCTACAGCGCATCAGTTTGTGTAGGGTGGGTGTCTGGATGAGCATGTGTGTTGCATGTCGGTGCTCCGACTAGGACATTCATAGCAAGCCTGTGTTGCCGCTGGTCAGCCAATCGCGCTGGAAGTTAGTGCAGCAGACTCGACATATCTTCAGACAAAAACTTCCAATGGTGCATCCAAATGAAGAACACAGGAGCAGTCGTGGTTTGGCTTGGGCCTCGCAATTCCCCTCGGAGCCTCAGCAGAGAGCTGCCATTCACATCAGTGTAAAGCTTCACCCCCTCCTCAATTCAAATCTTGGTCGTACAAGTCAACAAGATTTAGTAACTGGTTTATATGTACAGTTTGAACAAGCCTGGCACGTTCCAACACTGGCATTAGTGATGCCTTTTTTAGCCTGTTGCTTTCATTTACATATTTAAACTTTGCTCTTTATGCATGTCTTTTTCCTCGGAGCTCAATTCAGCTTAGTTCTCCTTCGGACTCTAGCTAGAAATTGAAGTGTGCACACCCCACTAATGATTAATTTAATGAGGTACGCAAGAGTCCGTGTCATACTTATTCTTTTTTCTAGAAGGTTAGATAGATTTCTTTTCACATAGTGGAGAGACTGCAGGAAAAGTTAAATAGTTTGTATGTTAGTGTGGTCCGGGAGGGGGAGGGTGTTTACATCCTGTCTTATTATGACATACCTTTTCCGGAAGCAGAAAGGCTTTCCTTAACTTGGTGTCTATTGCAGCTTTTATAACCTGCTTTCCTTTACCCATTTGCCTAACAGAGTCAAGATTTTGTGATGCAATCTCAACATCCTTTCCCAGGGAGGCTTAAGCAACTTATTTAAGTATGGGTGCACTCGCACTGCATCGAGCTGGCTGTTAAAGGAAAATGTCCTTACCCTCCGTAATGTTTTTTTCTGGAGGACACATTACCCTACCATCGATTCCTCAACTCATGAATATTTTACAGGCACCAGACTAGATCAGGAATTACCCCCCCTCCTTCCAACCCCCCCTGCCTGTCTGCTTGCCAAGATCAGTGTGCTGTGAGGAACAGCGGTCTAAAGAGCGGGATCCTGGCCAGTGGATCTCCGTCTCAAGGTGTGAAGACGTGGCTGCTGCACCAATCAGGCCGCTGCCCACCTGCAGGGAAAAGTTGACAATCCTGTATGCCAGTGAGGGCCACCGTGAAGTGCAAGGATAAATTGCTTGCCTGTATTTCTAGTTTTCTTCCAAGGGAATCTTCATCAAAGTCATAAGCACTAAACAGTCTGCCCGCCCACCCCAAATGTGCAGGGACCCCAGAGCGCATATTAAATATAAAATATATATGTATAACATCATTAATGTACACAGTGTATAATATATATATATATATATATATATATATATATATATATATATATAAAAATGTACTTACCCAGTAGACACCGGTTTGTAGCATATAGTGCTGCAAATTCACATGCTATGCATAAGTCCGCCATCTAGTGTTAGGCTCGGAGTGTTACAAGGTGTTTTTCTTCGAAGAAGCTTTTTCGTGTAAGGAGCTCAAGTGACTCATCCTCTCGGTGATAGCGTGCATGGGCATTGAGTCCTTTGTTAGACTGTTTTCCCGTGTGTGTGTGTGTGTGTGTGTGTGTGTATATATATATATTTATTAAGAAAAGAAGATATACATGCAATGTATATACAGATTTACATAAAGAAAGTACTACAACAGCTATAGGCTTGCAGGGAGGGCGCAAGTGAATCTGCAGCACTACATGCCACGAACAGATGTCTACTGGGTAAGTGACATTTTCCATCTGATGGCATGTGTAGCTGCACATACACATGCTATGCATAGACTGAAAAGCAGTCCCCTCCTAAAATAAGCGGTGGCTAGCCTGAAGGAGTTGGAGTAGTTTGAAATAGTGTTTTAAGCACCGCTAGACCAATATTTGCTTGCTGGCGAGATAGCACATCTACACAGTAGTGTTTAGTAAATGTGTGTGGTGTGGACCATGTGGCCGCTGAAGCTCCTTCCTTTCTAGAAGAATGTGCTTTAGGAGTTACTAAAAGTTGCCTTTTAGCTTTAAGATAGCCAGTTTGAATACACTTTACTATCCATCTGGCTAATCCCTATTTGAAATAGGACTACCCTTAGGAGGCTACTGAAAAGCCACAAAAAGTTGATTAGGTTCCCGGAAATCTTTTGTCCTGTCTATATAATACATGAGAGCTCTTTTGACATCAAGCGTGTGAAGAGCTCTTTCACCAACTGAATCTAGCTGTGGAAAGAAGACTGGCAATTCCACTGACTGATTGATGTGACATAGTGAAACCACTTGGGGTAGGAAGTTTGGCTTTGTCCTAAGTACTATTTTGTGTTTGTGAATTTGGAAAAAAGGTTCTTTCTAAAGTGAATGCATGAATTTCACTAACTCTCCTTAGGGAAGTAATTGCTACTAGGAAAGCAACTTTCCACAAGAGAAACTGAAAAGCGCAAGAATGCCTGGGTTCACATGGTGGACCCTTAAGCCTTGCTAGCACAATGTTAAGATTCCAGGTAGGGGCTGGTGGAGCTCTAGGTGGAGTAACTCTTAAGACGTTCCATAAAAGCTTTTATGACAGGAATTCTAAACAGAGAAGTATGCTGTCTGTTTTGATGGTAGGCTGAGATTGCTGTTAAAATACTTTTAATAGATGAATATGCAAGATTTGCTTTTTGTAAGTAAAACAAACAATATCCTGTACTGATGCTTTAAGTGGATCAATGTATATTACTGTCAACCCAAAAACAAAGTGTTAGGCTTACACACTTCTTTTAGAATGTCCATACATTCTGATGGAAGCTGTAGATATCCAAACTATGAGCTCAGGAGCCAAATCTCTAGGTTAGCATAATGGGATTGGGTTGCCTGATCTGACCTTTGTTTTGAGTCAATAGGTCTGGTCTGTTTGGGAGCTTGTGGTACTACAGACAGATCCAACAGTGTTGATGTGCCCACATGGGAGCTATGAGTAGCATAGTGAGGTAGGTGTGACGGTTCTTGTTGACCAGAAATGGAATTAGTGGGAGAGCGGGGAAGGCAGAAGCAAATATCCCTGACCAATTCATCGATATAGCATTGCCCTTGGATCGAGGGTGTGGGTACCTGGATGCAAAGTTTGGGCATTTTGTGTTTTTGCTTGTTGCGAAGAGGTGTATGTCCAGGCTTCCCCACATGTGAAAGTACTGTTGAATCACTTGTGGGTGAATTTCCCATTTGTGTATATGTTGCTGCGCCCTGCTTAAGAGGTCTGCTAATTGGTTGTGTATCCTTGGGATATACTCTGCTAGTAGTCGAATGTGATTGTGAAGTGCTCACTTCCAAATTGTTTGTGCTAGAAGGGACAATTGAGATGAGTGTGAACCCCTCTTTTTGCAGATAATACATTTGTTATAATGTTGTCTGTCTTTATCAACACTGTTTTATGGGTGATCTGTGGTTGGAATGCTTCGAGTGCTAGAAACACTGCTAGCAACTGCAAGTGATTTATGTGGTAAGTTTGTAGAATGGAGTTCCCATTGTCCCTGTATGGTAAGATTGTTGAGATGGGCTCCCCAACCTGTCATTGATGTATCGGTGGTAATTATGGTCTGTGGCTCAGGGTCCTGAAATGGCCACCTTTTTTGAAAGTTGGGGTCTCATGTTTAGACGTGCATTGGGTACTATTGCTATGCATGATGCAATAATTCCCAACAGTTTCATGATAAGCCTTACTGTTTAAGTTTGATGGTATTGTTGCTGTGATATGAGATTGCAGAAAGCTTGTATTCTCTGTGGATTTGGGTACGCTAATGCTGACTGAGTGTTCAGAATTGCTCCCAATTATGGTTGTATTTGCATTGGTTGCAGATGAGATTTTTGGTAACTGATTGTGAACCCTAGGCTGTGTAGGGTATGGATTGTGTATTGTGTGTGCTGTTGACAGGTTTGAATGGTGCTCGCTTTTATGAGCCAGTCGTCCAGCTAGGGAAAGACATGTATATGTTGCCTTCTTAGGTATGCTGCAACCACTGAGGCATTTGGTGAATACCCTTCGTGTACTTGTTACTCCAAAAAGGCAGCACTTTGAACTGGTAGTGCTTGCCTGCTATCACAAATCCTAGATATTTGCAATGTGCTGGATGTATAGGAATGTGGAAGTAAGCATCTTTTAGATCTAATGCTGTCATGTAGTCCTGTATTTGTAGTAAAGCTATGACATTCTGAAGAGTGGCCATGTGGAAATGCTCTGAGAGGATGAACTGATTGATGGTTCTGAGATGCAGGATTGGTCAGAGTACCATCCTTTTTTGGAATAAAGGAGTATAGAGAATATACTCCCATCCTTTGTTGAGGTATAGGTACCATCTCTATTGCACCTTTAAGTAGAAGTGATTGTACTACTTGTTTTAATAGAATCAGATGCTAGTGAGTTTGTTTGAACGAGGTGAATTTTAGGTGGAGTGCAAATGGGTTCTAGGCAATAACCACATTGGATAATTGATAAAACCCACTGATCCGTAGTGATGTTGTTCCATTGTGGATAGAAATTTACCAGTCTTCCTCCCAGAGGAGATGTGTGCTCTGTGGGGATTGTGAGAAAGTCACTGTTTATTTGATTGTGAGGAACCTCTGGATGTGGAAGGTTTACCTCTTCCTCTATTGTTGGATCCTCTATAGGAGCCTCTAAATGATTCTCTAGTGTAGAACTGTGAGGATTGTTTTTGATGGGTGGTTGCTGTTTCTGTAGCTGATGGTGTGAAACCCCTTCTAAATTGTGGTCCACAAAAGAACCCCTGGTGGGTGTGGTATACAACGCCCCCATGGCTTTAGCTGTTTCCGAATCTTTTTTACGTTTGTCTATTGCTGTGTCCACCTCAGGACCAAATAAATAATGTTTATCAAAAGGCATGTTTAGGAGTGCCTATTGTATCTCAGGTTTGAAACCTGAATATCTTAACAAGGCATGTCTCCTAATATGCACACTGGTGTTAACTGACCTAGCTGCTGTATCAACTGCATCCATAGCCGTGCAAGTAGCATTATTAGATATTGCTTGCCCTTCGTTAACTATTTGCCATCCCTTTTTTGGTGTTTTGGAGGGAGTTATTGTAACAGCTCCTCCATTTGCATCCCAGTGTGCTCTGTCATATCTAGCCAAAATAACTTGTTAATTGGCTATCCTCCAGTGATTTGCAGCTTGTGAAGCACCCCTTTTCCCAGCTGCATCTATTTTCCTGCTTTCCTTATCAGAAGGTGGGGCACCTCCTGTGGACTGACTGTTATACCTTTTCCTCGATGCACCAACTACAATGGAATCAGGAGGTAGTTGAGTCCTTATGAACACAGGGTCGGAGGGTGCTGGTTTATATTTGTTGTCCACTCTAGGAGTGATAATACTAGCTTTTACAGGCTCTTGAAAGATATCAGAAGCATGTCTGAGCATTCCTGGAAGCACAGGAAGACATTCGTATTGCTTATACGTTGAAGCTAGTGTGTCAAACAGAAAATCCTGCTCTATGTGGTCAATGTGCATTTGTACATTATGGTAGGCTGCAGCTCTAGCTCTTCATTATATACTGTAGTGTGTTCTGGTTTTGAGGGTCTGGCAGGATAGAACTGAGGGTCATCTGGTAAAATGGGATCAGAATCATATGTATCCCATGGATCTGTGTCACCACTAAGATCATGCCCATGTGGCGAAATTGAGGATGTATGTGGTGATAATTGTGCCTCATATGTGGGTGATGGTGGTGGAGGTGGTGTGAAGGAGAAACAGGAGAATGTGGTGGTGAAGGCTGTTTCTGCTTTGAAGTCTCTCCCTGATGTTTGTCCTTGAAGACCTTCTTTGGAGAAGGTTTTGAAGTGTCTTTAAAAGTCAATTTCCTTTTACAGGACATTGGAGGGGAGGCAATTATTCTTCCTGTCTCTTTTTGACTAAGCATCTTCCTCTGTTAGGAGTCCATCACCTCTAAAATAGGTTGAATGTCTTGGATTCTTGGGTAGAATTCTTGGGTGGCTCCAGCTCCAACACCAATGACATCCCGCCATCACAAGACCTCTGTGACTCCCTAGCCACCTACTTCCACTGCAAAATTGCAGACATCCATGACAGCTTCAGCACACAGACCCCCCCCCTGTCAACCACTGACACCAAAGACTCACCAGCCACCAGCCTCCTGGCCAGTCAACAATAACGACACAATCAAAATCATGAATACCATCCACTCTAGCTCACCATCCGACCCCTGCCCTCACCACATCCTCAACAAAGCAAGCTCCGTTATCACACCCCCAACTCCAGAAAATCATTAACAGTTCCTTCGAGTTCGCCGCCTAAACGGAGTGCTGGAAACACGCAGAGATCAACGCCCTCCTCAAGAAACCTAAGGCGGACCCAAAGGACCTCAAAAACTTCCAGCCCATCTCCATGCTCCCCTTCCCGGCAAAAGCCATAGAGAAAATTGTCAACAAACAACTGACCGGTTTCTTTGAGGAGAACAGCACTCTGGACCCTTCTCAATCCGTATTCCGC
Source organism: Pleurodeles waltl (assembly GCF_031143425.1). Classification (NCBI taxonomy): domain Eukaryota; kingdom Metazoa; phylum Chordata; class Amphibia; order Caudata; family Salamandridae; genus Pleurodeles; species Pleurodeles waltl. Next base: position 520,276,747 of record NC_090447.1, on the reverse strand, counting down.
AGCAACCACAGCACCGAAACTGCTCTCTTCGCCGCGACAGACATCAGAACCATACTGGACAACGGCTAAACAGAGGCCCTCGTCCTCCTGGACTTCTCAGCCACATTCAGCACCGTCTGCCACCACACCCTACGCAAACGCCTCAGCAATGCAGGAATCCGCGACAGAGCCCTGGACTGGATAACCTCCTTTCTCACTGGCAGAACTCAGAGAGTCTGCCTCCCTCTATTCCGCTCTGAAGCCACCAAAATCATCTACGGCATACACCAGGGTTCGTCCCTCAGCCCAACCCTCTTCAACATCTACATGGCTCCGCTCGCTAACATCGCCTGATCTCACAACCTCAATATCTCATACGCCGATAACACCCTCTCTGATCCTCTCCCTCACCAAGGACACCGCCAAGACCAACATCCACGAAGGAATGAAGGCCATCGCCGAACGGATGAAGAACAGCTGCCTTAAACCGAATTCCAACAAGACTGAGGTCCTCATCTTCTGCTCCACCCCCTCTGCATAGGATGACACTGGGAATCACTCCGACACCCACCGACCACGCAGGCAACCTGGGATTCATCCTGCACTCCTCATTATCTCTGACCCAGCAAGTCAACACCATCTCCTCCTCCTGCTTCAACACCCTCCACATGCTCCGAAAGATCTACAAATGAATCCCCACGGAAACCAGAACAGTAGTCACCCAAGCCCTCGTAAGAAGCAAACTGGACTACGGCAATGCCCTCTACGCCGGAACCACAGGCAAACTCCAGAAAAGTCTGCAAAGCATCCAGAACGCCTCCGCAGGCCTCATCCTGGACATCCCCCACCACTGCCACATCACAGGCCACCTGAGAGACCTGTATTGGCTCCCAATCAACAAGAGAATCACCTTCAAACTCCTCACCCACGCTCACAAGGCACTGCACAAAACCAGACCATAATCCCTCAACGGACAGCTCCCCTTCTACACCCAGACAGCTCCGCCGACCTTGCCCTCGCCACCGTCCTACGCATCCGCAGAACAACCACCGATGGCAGATCATTCTCACACCTCGCCGCCAAGACGTGGAACACTCTTCCCACCCACCTGCATCATACCAAGGACCTCCTTACCTTCAGGACACTTCTCAAGACTTGGCTATTCGAGCAGTAGCAGCCCCCCCCCCCCCCAGCACCTTGAGACCCTCATGGGTGAGTAGTGCACTTTACAAATTCCCTGATTGACTGATAGAAGTAGATTCTTTACTACCCATGGCTTTCGACTCTGAAAGTTTATGTTTCGGTCGAACCAAAAGTGTTGGCCCCGTGACTCTGAAGATGTTATAACCTTTTTCGGCTCCGAAGATGTGGTTTTGGATTTTTGGCTCGAGTCAGAGACTGATCGGTGTACAGAAATTTAGTGCAACACCGAGGACAGAATCGAAACGGAGTTCGTTCCATCAGACTCACACTGAAGTAGACCCTTAAAGGGCATTGCCCTTGTAAGGATGAGAAATCTGACCCGACGGTCTAAATCAGATCAAGTATAGATGTGAACACAATCGAAAATAATACCGACGATATTATAGAAAGAGTAGAATACGTTTTGAATTATCAAACCGTGATTCAACAGATCGAGAGGAAAGACGTCCGAACCCGACGGCGGAAAGAAAACAATCTAACCAAGGACTCAATGCCCCTGCGCACTAACACCAAGAGGAGGAGTCACTCGATCTCCTGACACGAAAAAGCTTCTTCAAAGAAAAAGAACTAGTAACACTCCAAGACCAACACTAGATGGCGGACTTATGCATAGCATGTATATCTGCAGAACACACACACACACATATATATTTATATAAATAAATACACACACACACACACACATCAATAAAAAAAAAAATTGTTGTTGTGAATTTGCAAAAGGGTTCCACATCCGCAGCAAAAAATTAGGGGAAAAAAATAAAAAGTAAGCACAGTCTCTGGGTGGCCCAGATCCTGGGGGCATGTTAAAAAAAAAAGAAAAGGAAAAAAAAAAAAGGGAAAAAAGAAGTGGTACAAGTATACCCCCCCCCCCCCCCCCGGGCTTATTTATGCTCAGTGGACCGCCACCTCCATGAGGCTTCATTTCACTAGTATGGAAGAGTCGGACACCCACTCCGCGCCCCAGGGACCACCACCTCCCCAGAGCAAAATATAGTAAAGGGTGTGTCCTGTGGATCCCCCCACAGCGGTCCTGAACGAGAGGTCGGTATAGGCGCACAGAGAGCGCCCACCTTTGATGCAAGTCTTACTATAAGGGGACGCTCCCTCTCCAGGATACCAGAGGCTAGTAGCCTCAACTGTGAGGGTCCTCCCCAGATATTTTCTTGGTTAAGGTAGGCCCTCCCTTCCCTATGTGATTATTTTCGCAGTGTTTAAGTAGGAATCACTACAGGGATCCAATGCCCTGATGAATGCCCAGAGACTCTCCAAAGCTCCACCATAAGGGCAGAAACATGTCGGCTACCCCATTTTAGACAGGTGACCTTGTGAGTCATTGCTCTCACACTGGTTCCCCATCCTTTTTAACCACACCACACAGGACCCCCATTAAAGTTACCCGGGTACCTGAGTAGGTGTTTTTATTTCCCTAGTATAGCTGGATCCCTATTTCCAGGAATAAGATTAATTTACGCACTCCCTCCTGTTCTTTTAACAGTGAGGTCGAGTCCGCCCAGGTGGCACTGTCCTACCTGGGTGGGGCTAGGTGGTCATATGATGAAGCATGACACTATATAGTGTGTGAGACCACCTAGTCCGTAAAGGAAACTTTCCTTTCCTTGTTTTTCCCCAGCTCCTCTCCTTCCCCCCAGACCGAACATCACTACACAGCCCACCCAATTTTCACCTCTAGTTGAGGACTACGAGTGGTCTAGCGTCACAATTAGTACACTACTGACCCCCCTACTTTATAAACAACCCCGTACTCCCCTTTTTTGTGATTGTGTTCTTGTGGGAGTCGAGTACGGCTTGGTTTTTTCCCCTTGCTCCCATCCGCTCTCCCTTGTGTAATGTGATCCCCCCACAGCCCCAGAGACCGGCACCTCCCCAGGGCAAATTGCGCAAAGTAAGTCAGAGGTTTCCCCTCCCCCCCCCCCCACACACCCCCTTGAGGAGCCACTAATTGAAGTTTACTCCGTTTCCCTGCCAGCAACAAACAAAGGAAACATTTGCTTTCACAGATTGGTAATGGGGTAGCCAGGACTGAAATCGTCAGAGGCTAGGCGGCCCCCCACCCTGGACACTTACCTAAAGAGGTAGCACCTACTAACCAGTAGAAAGATATTTTGTGCAAACTGTGGACTCTTGTTGGATAAACAAGCAGGTGAGCTTTAGTTCTGGATACAATGCTCATTTCATACAAATAAGACCTCAACAGGAAGCACTTACAAATATAAATGTAGCAGGTGCCCCAGTTGGAGCTCCACTTCTGGAAAGGACAAATGATTCTAACTCCTGGGCTTGGCGAAGGCAAACCAAGTGTGTTTACTCCACGATTCCATGTTGAAAAACAATCTGAAATCCTTCATGGAGGTGAATGCATCTTTCATCTATTGGAGCGCAACCAGACACTCTCACACCCACAAAGACCCCCTCACAGCTACACTCACACCAAGAAAGACACTCTTACAGCCACTCTTACACCCAGAGACACTCTCTCACTACTATTCTCTCACGCAGAGAGACAGGTCCTGGCCACATGGACTAACTAATAGTAAGAATAGCAAGTAATAAAAATTACTTTACGGTAAAAAAACATAGAAATTCACTGGGAAAAAAAACAAAGGTTACAGGGATGTTATAGTTAAGAAATAGAATTTAAAAAACCTTTGAAGTTCACATTAAAAATAACATCCAAAGGTTCCAGGGACGTTATAGTTAGGCTCTGAGTTTACTTGCACAAAACTAGAAAAATTCAGCAGTTATAATTAGAGTAATTTCAAGTAACTATAACTTGAGCCTTAAGGAAATTTGCATCCTCACCATGCACTGGTAATTACCCCAGATATTACAGCATTCATGACAACTTTTATAACGTCAATAAAAATATCAATGAAACATTACCAGTCAAATTACTGAAGAAAAAAACTGTGCATGGCGGGGTTGCGAGTTATAGTTACTTTAGGATGCAAGTTATAGTTACATGAAAGAACTAACTATAACTGCTGAATTCCTCTGGTTTCATGCGAGTAAATTTAGAACCTAACTATAACGTCCCTGTAATGTTGTTTAGTGTACACACACATATATGCAGCCTAAAATAGAGGCTAAAAATGCCTAAATTATATTGAGTTTTCATTTAAACAATCATCTCTCTGTGTGAACGATTTCTGTAATGCAGAAAAGAGGAGACCAAAGGTATAATTACAGCCTTTATTTGACCAGAAAACCGCAAAGAAATGAAAGGCACTGATGTCAGGTCTTTTTTTATGGTGACATAAAGAACATAACCAAGGATATTTATTCTGCTCCAGCAAAAGTTCTTCCAGGGATGCGGGAGGGTTGCTTATGACTTTGATGAGGATTCCCATGGAAGACAACTAGGATTACAGGTAAGCAATTCATCCTTATCTTCCAGGGGATCCTCATCAATAGCCATAAGCACTGAATAGAACAGCAAGCCCATGCCACACCTGCTGATGAAACGAACATTCAATTAGCAGCACTGATATTGTCAAAAAAGATTCCTTAAAGAAGCTTGCCCTACTTGAGTATCTGCCCGAGTGTCGGAATCAAAACAATATTGTCTGGTAAAAACATGCACCGATTTCCATGTTGCAGCTTTACATATCTCAGATATGGGTATATTTCTCAGTATAGCAGACGTTGCCACCTTGCACCTGGTAGAATGGGCCTTAGGCCTGGCCGATAACTGGATGTTGGTTATCTGGTAGGGGAACACTAAGCAGGATACTATCGATCTAACGCTGGTCTGCTTTGAGGAAGCTATGCTTGTTCTCTTTAGACCACAGTTGACAAATAGATGGTCGGATTGCCTGATATCTTTCATTTTATCTAGAAAATCTTAAGTAGCCTCTGTCCATGGAATGCTACGCCCTCTCCGCTAGAGTGGAGGGGTTAGGAAAGAATGTTGGTAAAGAAAAAAAAAACTACCTTGAGAGGGAAACTAGGGGGTGTTATCATGACCACCCTTTTAGTATGGAACACTGAACAAGACTCTTTAGCACAGAGAGATTGGATTTCACTGACTTTACATGCTGAAGTCATAGCTACTCGCCGCTTTCCAGGTGAGGTGTTGTAAAGAGGCTTTGTATATGGGCTCAAAAGGAGGCTCCATGAGCTCTAAGAGAACAATATTAAGCTCCTACAGTGGTGAAGGAGATCTTACAGGAGAGAATACATTCTTTAGCCCTTCTACAAAATATTTGACCAAGGCACTCGAAAGAAAGAAATCTGTGTGGGAGACTATCTGTAAGTAATGGCTGCTAAATGTAACTTTATGGTTGAAAACTGCAGGCTAGGCTTTCCTAAATGTAAGAAATAAGTTAAGATCACATTCTCTTGACCTAGAATTGGATGATGTGTATTTCAGGCATGCCACAATTAAAACCTCTCCCACTTGAAGGCATAGGCATTGGGATGAAAAATCTGTCCTTCAAGCTTGTACAGGAGATCCTGTCTGCATGGCAATCGAAGGCAACAGAAGGGCATAGGGGTAGCCTCCCCATGCCACTGGCTTGCTTTGAAGGGCACATTTGATGACCTCTTTGCATAATCTGGTTTGCACCAGTCCAGGAAGCCCTGGTCTCTGCTCTGGCATGAAAGCACACAAAGGAAAGGGGAGTGACCACTCCCCTGTCCATCACCACTCTAGGGGTGGTGCCAAGAGCTCCTCCAGGTGGCCACTTGTTTCAGCCATCTTGAAAACAAGATGTGCAGAGGCCCCTGGAAGCATCTGGTTGGTCTGGAAAATGTCACTTGCATCAAAGCAGCAAGCATGAATCTCCCTTGAAGTGAAGGAGTCACTCCTTTGCATCTACAGGCACCTAAGGCAACGACGACCAGCTGCTGGGATCCCTTGCCATCCGGCTCCAGGAACAATTTCAAACACAGGTGGTGGGTCTGGGTGGTCCCCTTGGTCCTCTCCACCTGCTGTCCAACTTGGGAGACAGTGAGCCCTTGCCTCTCCTTGCAGGACAGTACCCCTGTGCACCGCAACTCCTGCAGCAACCAAGCCTTGTCGACTCCTGCTCCAAGGGATCTTCAAGCCCCAAGTAGCCAGGAATTCATCCATGCAGGGGCAGTCTCCCCTCTGCTGCTCCAGGGAAGTGGGACTCCTCTCCAGGTGTGCTGACTGGGCCTCACTGCAACTTACTGTGCATGCTGCCAGTGGGTTGCGACTGCATCTGCTGGCACTCCCGACTGCTGAGGGTCAGCCCAGACTCCCCTCCAAGGGTCGAGTTCCCTGGACCTTGCTGGTCCTCTCCAGCTCTGCAACTCTTCTTTTGCTCCACCTTGCTTTTGCCAAGGCTTGTTGGTGGTCCTTCTGACCACTGACCAACTGCAACCTGGCGACCGATGTGGGACATCATCTGCACAGCTCAAAAGGACTTTTATGCAGCTCCTGGGCTCCACATCTGATCTTCATCTTTCATTGTCTACCTGGTTCTTCATCCACAGAAGGGTGGGTAGTGGTTTCCGACCCGACTGGACACTCCTGTGTGGACTAGACGCCGTCCCATTCTTTTTCAGGCCTTCTTCTCCCAGAACCCACAGCTGGGTTCCACCAGACTGGTCCTGTTCTTGCAATCTTTCTCATTCCAAGTCATCTGGTTAGTCTTTGGGTAGATCAGGTACTTCCCTCTACTCTTCTGGTCACTGGTGATCACTTTTGTACTCACCTCTTGGGGTCCAGAAATCTCCCAGGTCCCCTCTAACTACTTCATATCTTTGGGTGGGGGCTTAACTTTGCATTCCACTATTTTAGTATATGGTTTAACCCCCCTGCCCCCACCATAGGGCCCTAACTATTTGCCCTGATCGTTGCCAATGCTTGTTATTTCTATATGCTAATTCCTAATAATTACTATATATCTATATATGTGTGTGTGTGTGTGTGTGTGTGTGTGTGTGTGTGTGTGTATTTACCTCCTGTTGGGGAATGCTTATAAGTAATCTAGGTCAGTGCTGCTTTTTTTTTTTTTTAACACTGTGTGGTTTCTTTCAGGTGTGATAAGTTGCTGTGTGACTGCTGTGGTATTGCAAGTGCTTTTCACTCCTCCTAGAAAATTCTATCTGCTCACTTCAGCTACCACTAGAGAGCCCTGGCTTCCTAGACACTGCCTTCGTTCAGTAATAGGGGTTGCCTGGACCTGGTATAAGGTGCAAACACAATAGGACCAGCTTCCTATAAGGCCTGTATAGTCTTTGGATTTTTTTCAATTTTTTCGAGACCCACAGCCTTGAGCATATCCAGCTCGGTTTTCATTTTTGGTCATTTCGTTGTCTACACACGAGCCAAACAGTGAGCAGCTAGTGAATGGGAGGTTGAGAATCCTCTGCTGTGCCTGAGGTTTCAGTCCTGTGACTGACCTTCAGGCAAAGATGCTGTGGGAGTATCCATGTGCCACCAGGTTTGCACTAATAACCTGTTTGGAGACAAAGCCGCCCTCATGGAGAATCTCTTGGAAGTCCTGCCTGTCCTCTTTTGGTAGCTTTTCTGAAAACCTGGAAAGCGGTCCCAGATTGATCTGTTTCATCTTCCTAGCAAGGCAGACACGCTGGCCACCTTCATAAAAAAGGCAGATGTGCTGCACGGCTTTTTACTCAGGGCGTCCATCTGCTTGCTGTCTTCATCTATAGCACTAATGAGGCAGCGACAGGGTGAGTCTTTTGAGCTGCGGCTACGACGGGAGTCTGGTGGTGGATCAATCCTTAGAAATAACAGGTCCTAGTCTGGTGCCTTGTACTTTTTTTTCAGGATCCGTGATGGCGCATTTCATAAAGAACTCTGTGTAAGGAAAAGTTGCATCACTGGTTTTATCAAGTCAGGGACCAGAGGAACAAGTGGTCTAGATGCTGTCCTGTGATGCAGTCTCAAATATGACTGAGTGTGGGAGGCGGTGGTAAGTTAATGTTCAACTAATATATAATTAAATGTGATTAAGTCATCCACCGGAGACACCCTTGCAGAAGGCGTGTCTGAAAGAGTTGGTGAGAAATCCCTCACAGAGGAACATGACGTGTGTGGTAGAGCAAGAGGGCGTTTTATGCCTAAAATGGGACGCGCTGGATCAATTTGATCATTGCAATTTGGAAGCAGACCTGGTTCTTGGTGACTTAGAACTTGCTCTATGCTTGTGGAACCTTTATTTAAGCCTCTGCGCAGTTCTTGATGTTGATGTATGCCTCTGTGGAGTCTTGGACCTTCACTGGGAAATTGTACATCCCTTTGGAAGTGTAGATGGTGAATCCAGAGAGTGCGTTTTGGTGATAGCTTATGCAGAGTGACCCTCGATAGACAGATTTGTGAGAAGTCTGATCTAGGACTCTGAGGAGGATCACACCACTTGCGCACACTGTCTATCAAAAGTGGTGATAGATTCAGAGGTGGGTCAGGAAGGTGGCCCCACTGGAATTGTAGACCTTGGCTCTCCTTGCTCCATTGGCAAAATCTGAACCTCTGATGAGCTGGAATAGCTTCTTGACACCAACAGGGGTTTAGAAGGTGTCTTTGACTTTGATCTTGACCTGTCAGGCTGCTTCAACGCTGACAGGTGTGACCTTGACAAACTGTTTCGACGAATGCCTTGATGTTGATGACCACTGTACATCCCTCAACATCATATCTTTTGACATCACTGTGTGCTTCAACGTCAGCAGCCGGTATCTCGTTGGGTTGACGGAGCAGTCGACAAATGTCAAAGTTGACCTTGTTGGGTGCTTAGGCGTGGACGACCAGTGTCTCTTAGGTATCTATGGGGCCATTGGTGAGTGCCTCGACGGTGACTGTGCTGATGACGGCCGCTTCAACAGCATAGGAGTCTTCACTGTTACTCTCCACATCATAACTAAACACGCAGGAATTTTTCCCGAGTTCGACCATCTACCTGTCGACAACAAAGGGCGACGACGTTTTTATGAGATCTTCCTCTGTGTGTTGGTTTATCACGAGAGGAGGGCTCTTTGAAGGAAATTTGAGACTGCCCAATGCCTCTTGAAGATCCTGTCTTTCATCTCCCTTGCAAGATATGCAGCCTGATTTTCTCCCTATCCTTTAAAGTTCTTCTGGACACTTTCTGGCAGTGATAACATGTCTCTGGAAGATGAGAATTAGGTAGACAAATAATTCAGAAAGAATGTGGCTCAATCTGCACCTTCTTTTTAACACAAGAAGGGCACTTCACAAATAGCGAAGGCATAATTTGACAAATATCTTACTTAGTGGTCATGTTTAAATACTCACTGTTTCACAAAAGCAAGTATTTGAGTGGACAATTGTTTATTGCTGCTATTGTACATAATTTGAAGTGTGAGCCTGGGTTCACCCCCTGCATCTATCTAGCCCCTCCTACCCCCACCCCCAAAGAAGCCTTGGACTGCTCAACCCGTGCTACCACTATGAGTCAAGTGCTGAAGGTATACTTGGTCCAGCTGCTCAGGAACCATAGTAAGTCAGGCCTCGGGACATCAGGAGTAAAGTGCCTCAATCCCCACAGTTGGACCCAGGAGCTCTTGCTTGTCCCATAGCCCTCTGAAAGGGGTGCTGACAAATAATATTTTTTGTGTTTGCACTTTTCTTAAGAGAGATCTAGAAAGCTTGCACTATCTTACATGGATATAATGTGGGCCGTTAAAGGAGGGAGTGCACATACATTTAGATGGACACTTGAAGACAAACTACTCATGGATCCGAGACAAAACGTATGATTAGAAAGCTCTTAACACTTCTCAGTTTAACAATGAGAGAGATATGCCAAGGAACCAAAAATGTAGATGCTCAAGGCTCACTTGAGCGGGATACTCACTGTCCTAGTAACCCTCAGGATGGCAAAATTGTGGAAGAGAGGCCACAAGCAGATTTACCTGATTTGGAATCACTGAATAAAAAGTCTAACACGAGAAGTCTAAGGAAAATTAATAAGATATATGGTCAGATAAAAATAATTAAAACAAATTGAGTTTGAATTGCATTGCTGTGCCTTATGCAAACCTTTATGAATAGTGGACTAACAATGGAGAAGATTTAAAGAACTATAAAATCACTGCTAACGGTTGTGTTGATGCGGTTCTGTAGTGGTAAAAAATAATAAATGCTTGTTTGCAGATGCTGGAGAGCACTGGCAAAAAAAACAAGGTGTTGATGCATACATCATCACACATGCAGGAGTGCCTCATGATGTTATAGAATCTGACGTCACTGCTCAAGCATCATGCTATTGCAACCATGTTGCCATTGTTTTAATTTACCATTACAGCACTGTGGAAAATCATCTTGGAGCAATACAAACGCCCCAAAGTCCACGTTTTTAATTTAAAGAAATGAGCAGCCTGTCAGCAGACTATAGCTGCAGGGCCCCAAGAAAAAAAAAAACATTTAAAGAAGAACAGGACTGCTTCCCCTGAAAGGGCCAAGTCCACGTACTGTTTGCGGCGTTTGTCCAGCCAGCCTCCTTGTCTCTAATGTTTTGTTCTTCTTTTCTTTAGGGTACCCTCTATTGCGGGACGCATTGGATGGGAGAGGGAAGATATTGGCAAGACTACCAGGTAAGGAGAGGGCACAGGAGGGGGTCCCTTCAAAAGTCCTGTGAAAAACGTAACAATTCTTTTTGAAAACAAGGTCCTCCTGAACCTGGATTTTACATACAAATGGACCACAATGGTCCAAGTGTTATTTAACCAAACTCAGGAGATATTGTCGAATTTATTGTGGCAGTGCTAAAACATGATTCCAGCCTTTCCCTTTGCACCATACACAGAAACAATTCCACTCTGCATAGTACGTCTTGATGGTGGAAGGAACATGCATTTGATCCAGTAGGGACCCTACAGCTTGTAAAATGTTAATCTAACCATGTTCTAGGGACAGGAACAAGAGTCTCAGCAATTTGAGCTTGTGATGCTGCACTCAGCTGCTGAACCTGGAAATGAGATTGGGATGTATCTTCACCAGCACTGAAGGGCATGTGGATAGTTTTAGTAGTTTGGAATACCTGGACTGGAGAGGGAGGGAACACTGTTCTACTCGGGCCATCCTCAGTAAGACTTTCCCCAGCAAACCCTCTTGCCAGTATTTGCCTTTGTTTTGCTTTAATGCAAACAGGTCTATCCGAGGTTGGCCTAGTATCTTTATATCTGGTGGCAATCTGATGGTGAGGGCTGAGACCATCTGTTGGTTTGTTCTAAAGAATCATCCACTCCATTGATGCTGGCCCAGTCCCACAGAATTTGAACCTTCTTCGATAGAGGATGAGATCTTGTGCCTACTTATTTAGCTATATAGTGTATGGTATTGTTAGTTCTTAGTAGGACTCCCTAGCTGAATAGTCAGGTAGAAATGCTTGTAATCCCAGACAAACTACTCAGAGCTTCAACACACAGATATGGTGAAATATCTCCGCTCCCGCCATAGACTTCTCATGAAGAAGTCCTGGAATGTGCATTCCCCAACCTTCCATGGAAGAGTCTCTCAGGAACAATTTGGCATGAATGTTATGGAATGGCAGTAGTGGGAATCTCTACTACAGCAAAGCGTTCTTTGATTATTTGAACAAAGTGGACAATGTTTCGCTATGACCATGTTGCTGGGTTCCATTATAGGTCAAACTCCTGACGAACAGGTCTCAACCATAGTCGGCAAAATGGTATTAATGGTATGCAGTTCAAAAGTAGAACCCAGAGTGATGTATAGGATAGGACTGTGACACTGTTACAGTTGCAGATGATTACAGCCATAGTGTGTCACTTTAAAATACGGAATTCCAATAACAGGACTTTGGATCGCCCCCAGGAACTGTAGGTGAATCCTTGGTGTGATAGATTACTTGGTCATATTTAGCGCCAAACCCAGACTATGAAATACATTTGTCTGTGTGTCATGAACATAAAAAGGACTATCCCAGCCAATCGTCTAGCTGACTTGGTCGTAGGAAGGCCACACAAGGTACTAGACATTTTGTGAAACTCCAGGGGACAGATTTCAGGCTGAATGGGAGTGCCCCGAATTGAAAGTGCTATCCTACCACTTAAAATTTAAATTGCCTTTAATCCGGGTGCATGCAAATTTGAAAATAAGCATCCCAAACGTCCAGAGGTAAGGTTTTCTTCTTCCTCCAGCAAAAGGAGTACTCCTTCGAAGGTCGCCATACGAAAGGCCTGCTTCTAAAACCTGCTAAATATTTGGAGGTCTGTTATTGATCACCGACTGCCCATTTACTAAATAAACAAACAGTTTCTCTCTCCTTTGATAACCATTTGTAGGGCTCCAGTGAGAAGAAGCTGTAGCATTTCCTGTTGTAGTACTTGAAGGTGCAAGTAATGTTTATTGCTAGTAAATAAATGAGACAGGGGTTTGGGGCTTTTGGATAAACTCCAGGGTATGTCCTGATTCCACCCTCAATAGTACCAAACGGTCAGATGTTAGCTTTCCCACACAGCGAGGCAAAATGTGAGATTTGCTTCCCCATGGATTAACAGTTAATGGTGTGAACAGTAGTAGTGAGTGAGATGTGCTTGTCTTCCATGAGGAGCTTTGATTAGGCTGACGTTTGTGGAATATCCTCGATCATTATCGGTACAGCGATAGGAGTAATACAGTCTATCCTAACCTCTAGATTGAGAATCAGCACCCATATATTACTGGTTTCTCCTGAAGCCTCAAAAGGAATATCCACCAAGGAATACCTGAGATGCATGGACGGAGATGGACCTCAGGCATCCTTGCCTTCACAAGACAACAGCTTCAGCAAGCTGAGTCTCTGAGTTGTATTTTTGTGGTGTTTCACTGCTACCTGTATGACTTACTGCACAAATACTTTACACATTGCCTTTTAAATTAAGCCTGCCTGCAATGTGCCAAGCTACTAGAGGATGAACACAGGATAATTTGGATTGTGACTTACCCTGACTAGGATTGTGACCCCTACTTGGACAACAGTGTATATCTCTGCCAACTACAGACCCAATTCTAACATTGGTGATTAGCGGTGAGGATAGGACTTGTGTTTGTGCAGTGCCATACAATAGCTACGTGTACACCACCTACCCACATTTAAAGGTCAATTTGATCTGTTTTCTTCTTTGCAAACTTTCCCTACTTCACATTCTTTAATCAATCCTATACATCATGTCTCTGGTAGGGTCCAGAAGTGGAGCTGGGGAGTTTGACCTGGCTAAGCTGGAGGGATACACAGTTAACCAGCTGAAGGGCTTTTGCAAGGGGATGAGGGTACCTACCCGTGGAGCCTCCAAGAAGGAGAAGTACCAAAAGGTGCTGAGGGGCCTGGGCAGAATCCCGCTCCCAAGAGCATGATGAGTTGTGGGGGCATGTGGATGGCTCTCTCCTGAGGCGCTGCCAACAGCAGTGGGGGATGACACCCCTGGATTTGTGCACCCTGCGAAACCAGGGAGCAGTGTCTCAAGTCACGGTCTGACAGAGGAAAGGAGAGAGAATTCAGGCTGCAGTTGGCAAGATTAAAAATGGAGGCGGAGGAGGGGAAAGCAGACAGAGCCTTGGCAGAAAAGAAACTATTTCTGGCTTATGAACTGAGTCTAAAAGAGCTGGACCTCAAGGTGAGGTAGTCTGCGTCCAGCAGGGGTGGTGGCAGCACATACACAGTACCTTATGAAGACAAGAAGGTTCGTATATCCAAGTATTTGGTGCCCAGGTATGTGGCAGGAGATGACACTGACAATTGATTTTCTACTTATGAAGTTGCACTGAGGGCACATGGGGTTCCTTAAGAGCACTGGGGGAGCAGGTCTGTGGAAAAACATCCCTACACTTGGGAGGGACACACTTCCGACATTAGAGGTTGGGGACTAGAACAAGTACACTCCCATGAAAACCATTTTGATTGTCAAATTTGGACTGGCCCCTGAGAAGTATCGCCAAAGATTCAGGGACAGTAGCAAGCTCCCCAACCATACCTGGGTAGTCTTCATTGATTACTCCAGTAAGGCACTGAATAGTTGGGTGTGGGGCAGCAAAGTCAGTGAACATATTTGGTTGTATAGTTTAATCCTGAGAGAGCACATGCTCAGTATTTGTTTTACAGAGTCAAGCCAGTACCTAGTTGACAGTAAGCTGACGGATCCCAGGAAGCTTGCGGAGGAGGCGGACCTCTGGGGTAGCACCAGTGTGTCCAAAAAGCAATCTGGTGGTGGTGGTGGTGAGGAATGAAGGTCACCCACAAAGGTGGTCAGGGGGAGAAAAACTTACAAATATGGAGTTATCTAAAGGGCCCCAAAATAATTCCCAAGGGAATAGTGGTAACCAGTCCCAGTAGATCAGGATCCTAAGAAGAAAGTGTTCTTTGATCATAAGACTGGGAGGTTCATACCCCAATGTGCAGAGTGCTTCAAGTATGGTCACTCTAGGGGCGACTCCAAATGTCCAAAGAAGGCACAGCCCCCCCACTGAAGGTCAGACACCAGGGTTGGCTAGTTTAACGCTCTGGGAGGAGGTAGTACCATATAGCTTTGGGGAACAGACAGAGGTAACCCTAGTGTCCCTAGGGGATGCAGATATGGTTCCAAAACAACACATGCCTGCCAATACTTCTAAAAAATAAATAAAAAAAAAGGCATTGGGTCACCATTAATGTCCAATGGTTGGAGGCTCTGCGTGACGCAGGAGACAGCATGACTACTGGCAAGGGTCAGCTGGTGTCAGCTGAGCAGATCCTACTGAAAACATTCCACCAAGTCATATTCGCTGACAATCGTAAGAGCCATCTACAGTTGGTTCTGGTTCTTTTTGAGCGGGGGGAGGGGGGGGGGTCTCTTGTACTAAGAAACTAGCTGTGAGTCCTGCCATGCCTGACCTAGAGCACACTACCTGGAGAGAGGTAGAGCTCAGGACTCACTTGGAGATTGTGGGATTGCCTGAATGGGTCTGTACGACCACACGGTCCATGACAACCCAGGTCAAGGGCATATGGAGCCTGGAAGACTATCCCAGACAGCTGGCAAAGAGAGGGGCAAGGGACGTGGAAAACCGGTCCCAGAAGTACCCACGGTGTAGGCTGAAGGGGCCCCTGAGCAGTGCCCTGTTAGGCTTGGTTAACGCCGCCCACCACCTCAAACACACGCTTTTTGTCCGATATTGATGCTGACTTGACAGAGTGTGCTGGGATCCTGCTAACCAGGCCCCAGCAACAATGTTCTTTTCCAAAAACTGTACCATTGTTTCCACAATTGGCACACCTCTGGCACACAGTTAAGTCCCTTGTAAAAGGTACCTATGGTACCAAGGGCCCTGTGGCCAGGAAAGGTCCCCAAGGGCTACACCATGTATTATGCCACACTGGGGGACCCCTCACCAAGAACATGCGTACTACCTTTGCAGCTTGTGTGTGCTGGTAGGGAGAAAAATAAAGTCAACAAACCACTGCCTTTGGCCCACTTTTGGTGGCAAGTCCGAAGAGAAAATTAGGGAAAACAAGGAGGACTGACCACTTCAGCTGGGACCACCCCTAAGGTGTCCAGAGCTGAAATGACCCCCTCCATGCAAACTCCTCCATCTTGGTTTGGAGGACAGAGACCAATAGGGTTAGGTCTGTGTGCTTCTACCCAAGCGGAGTGGACATCGGAAGGCTGTAGTCACCCTCGGGGACAGTAGAAATTGGCTACTGACCCATGTAAAGCCCCTACATCAAGGATTTAAGGGCTCCTGTGAGATTCCTGGAGACCTCAAGAAAAAGAAAGAAAAAACGAAGAAGGGCTGCTAAGCCGACCCCCAACAGAGAAAACTGAAGACACCAACTGACTTCGCCCCAGCCCCATAGGCCTGTCTCCAGCTTTTGAAGCCCTGCACGCAAAAGGCAACATATCCTGCAAGAAGTCTCAAGAGGACTGCCTGCACCACAGAGGACCAAGATCTCCTGTGGAAAGCGGGCCTGTCCAGAAGAAAACACCAGCAAAGGACTCTAGAACCGCTCTAGATCCGCAAGTTCTGCCCACTTAACACCCGACGCCCATGGCCCGTGTTCAAGTGGCCCAACCGACTAGAGCTGGTCCCAAGGCGATTCTGATATAGTGTCCATCCTGGGTTGACCCCTCCTGTCCAACATGCTGCTGCCTGCAGACTAAATCCGGAGGACCCCCCTGACCGCAACAGAAACAGACGAAGATTCCCGACCCCAAACTGCACCTGCAGCCCCCTGGCCTTGGGGAATCACACCTCCAGTGCAGCAAAGTGCAGCAGGCGGCCCTCCTTGTCCAGCCTTTGGTTTCCCGGAACCAACCCCCGGACTTCACCTGCAGCATCTTTGTGACCCATGTCTGTGTTTGCACCCTGCACCCAGCTGGCCCCGTATTGCTGGTGGTGGGTGTTTGGGGTTAACTTGAACCCCAAACCGTAGACATCCTAACCCCTGGAGACTGGAATTGTAAGTCTTGAAACTCTTAACTTTTCTTCCCCCCTTAGAACTGTGTTGAAAATTGCACTGTCAACTTTTTAAAACAGATTATTGCTATTTATTCGAAAACCACATAACTTCTCAAATTGAAACCAAGCAACATTGATACATATGCTAGATACTTACTTGCAAGTGTACTTACCTGCAACTTGTACCTTGTGGTTCTAGAAATAAATTAACAAAATATATTTTGCTATATAAAAACAATTGGCCTGAAGTTAGTCATGGAGTGGGTGCTGCATTTATTGCCAGTGTGGGTGCAACAAATGCTTTGCACTACCCCCGATAAGCCTAACTGCTCAACCACACTACGACAAAAGAGATCATTAGTATTATCTACTTTAGACTTTGTTAAGCCTCTGGGAAAACCCTGGACTCTGTATATACTATATCAAAATGAGATATAGTGTTCACAGAGCCAGCTTTCTACAGTCCCTTTGAGTTTCTCTTTGGCTACCCTCTTAGGGGGCATTTAAGCCTTGTCATGGAGGGGTGGGAGAAAGCTCCCAGGAAACTCCCTCAGGATGTGGTCGGCTACATGTTGGCCATCAGCAACCAGATGCATCACTTCTGAAAAAAGGCCAAAATAAACCTTGAGGCCAGTCAAGAGGTAATGAAAGGCTGGTACAACCAGAAGGCCACTCTACTAGAGTTTCAACCTGGAGACAAAATATGGGGCATGGAACCAGGAGAGCCCAGAACTCTCCAGGATCTATGGACTGGCCCATACGAAGTAAAGGAGTGTAGGGGGAGTCCACTTACTTGGGGGACCTCCAGACCCCTAAGAACCCCCTAAGGGTGCTCCATGTAAACAGGCTGAAACCTCATTGTAAGAGGTCTGAAGTCAGCATGCTCCTTGTGATAGATGAGGGTGTGGGGAGGAGAGTGAACCTCTCCCTGACCTCTCTGCACAGGAAAGTGATGGATCAGTGGAGGGTGTCAACCTCTAGGACTCCTTGACCCTAGACAAGCGAGGTGACTGTTACCAGTTACCAGAACAGTTTTCCTCCCTGTTTTCCCACACACCTGGGCTCACACATCTGTGTGTCCACGAGAACAACAAAGGCGACCGTCCCACTGTAAATAACAACATTTACGGGTTGTCAGACAGGGTGAAGGCCAGCATCAAGGATGAGGTGGCCAAGATGCTAGCTTTATGGGTAACTGAAACCTCTAACAGTCCCTGGGCCAGCCCAGGAGTACTGGTACCAAAGGCTACCCCACCGGGCGGCAAACTAGAACTCTGGTTCTGTATGGACTACCAAGGTCTCAAATCAGTCACCAAGACTGACCCACACCCCATCCCCAGAGCTGATGAGCTCATTGACAGACTAGGTGCTGCCAAATTCCTCAGTATCTTTGATTTGACATCAGGGGGCTGCCATATCGCCTTGGCTGACGGGGAAAAAGAGAGGTCAGCATTCTCCACCCCTGAGGGACACTACTAGTTCCAGGTGATGCCCTTTGGCTTGAAGAATGCCCCTGCTACCTTCCAGCAATTGGTTGACAGGGTCCTGGCTGGTAAAGAGGTGTTCTGTGCCTCCTAATTAGACGACTTTGCCCTCTACAGTGCCAGCTGGGAGGAACATCTGCTCCACCTCCAAGAGATGCTCCAGGCCCTGCCTGTAAGTCAAGGCCAGTAAATGCCAGATTGGGTAGGGTTCCGTGGTATATTTGAGACACCTAGTAAGTGTGGCAAGGTGCAGCCCCTCCAGGCCAAGATTGAAACAATCATGGCTTGGCAACCACCCAAAACTCAAATTGAAGTGAGAGCCTGTCTAGGCCTCACTGGTTTCTAAAGAAGACTTGTTAAGGGATATGGCACCATGGTTCCCCCCCTTAACTGAGCTGGCTTGTAAGAAGCAGCTGAGGTTGGTGACCTGGACAGAGGCTCGTCAGAAAACCTTCGGGGCTACATGTACAAAAATCAGGTTTTGTGCAATTTGCGAGTCGCAAAACCGGATGTACAACAGTGTCAATGACTGTTTGCGATTCCCAATGGGGTCGCAAATGACCTACCTCATGAATATTCATGGGGTAGGTCGCTATTTGCGACCCCATTGGGAATGGCCGCCCTCACAGGGATGGTGGCCTGCTGGAGACAGCAGACCACCATGTCTGTGACTCCTTTTAAATAAAGCAGTTTTTTTCTTTCCTTCTTTCTTTCTTTCTTTTTTAAATGCAGCCAGTTTTCCTTAAAGGAAAACGAGATGCATTTCGAACTCAAAAATAAAAAGTTTTCTTTTCATTTTTTTTTTTTTTTGGAGCAGGCAGTGGTCCGTGGGACCACTGCCTCCTCTGAAAAAGCATTTAGACTATCATTCACAAAGGGGAAGGGGTCTCATGGGGACCCCTTCCCATTTGCGAATGGATTAGCACCAGTTCAGTTTGAAACTGGTTCTAACTGCGATTGTTTTGCGACCGCAATCGCGGTCACAAAACAATCATACATACCATCTATCTTCTGGAGCAGTACCAGACCTATGGAAACAGGCCATTGTTAAGCCTCTCTTAAAAAAACCTAACTTGGATTCAAAGCTATTGGATAACTACCGACCGATCTCACTGCTACCTATAATGGCTAAACTAGCAGAAAAGCATGTACATACTCAGCTCTCTACTCTTCTGGAAGATAGAAAGATCTTACACCCCACACAGATGGGTTTTAGGCCATTGCATGGGACAGAAACCACACTGATCGCGATCACGGAGGAAGCAAAAGAGGATGGACAAAGGAACTGAAACAGCCATCATCCTCCTAGATCTGAGTGTGGCATTCGACACGGTTGACCTTCTCCCCTTCGCTGCCAGGCCTTTTCCCCCTCCTGTGCCAAGCCTTTTTTTGGCTATTTGGGGCAGTTTGCGCTTAGGCCCTCATAACGTTTTGTTCACATAAGCTACCCACGCCAAATTTGCGTCCTTTTTTTCCAACATCCTAGGGATTCTAGAGGTACCCAGACTCTGTGGGTTCCCCTGAAAGAGACCAAGAAATTAGCCAAAATACAGTGAAATTATTATTATTATTTTTTTTAAATGGGAAAAAAGGGCTGCAGAAGGCAGGTCGTGTTTTTTCCCCTGAAAATTGCATCAACAAAGGGTTTGCGGTGGCAAGATCACCATCTTCCCAGCTTTCAGGAACAGGCAGACTTGAATTGGAAAACCCAATTTTTCAATACAATTTTGACATTTTACTGGGACATACCACATTTTTACTATTTTTTGTGCTTTCAGCCTCCTTCCAGTTAGTGACCAAAATGGGTGAGAAACCAATGCTGGATCCCAGACAGCTAAACATTTCTGAAAAGTAGACAAAATTCTGAATTCAGCAAGGGGTCATTTGTGTACATCCTACAAGTGTTTCCTACAGAAAATAACAGCTGAAATAAAATAAATATTGAAATTGAGGTGAAAAAGACAGACATTTGTCTCCACGTTTTATTCTGTAACTTTTTCCTGCGGTGTCAGATTTTTTAAAGCAATATACCGTTACGTCAGCTGGATTCTTCTGGTTGCGGGGATATATAGGGCTTGTAGGTTCATCAAGAACTCTAGGTACCCAGAGCCAATAAATGAGGTGCACCTTGCAATGGGTTTTTATTCTATACCCGGTATACAGCAATTCATTTGCTGAAATATAAAAAGTGAAAAATAGGTATCAAGAAAACCTTTGTATTTCCAAAATGGCCACAAGATAAGGTGTAGAGAAGCAGTGGTTATTTGCACATCTCTGAATTCCGGGTTGCGCATACTAGCATGTGAATTACAGGGCATTTCTCAAAGAGACATCTTTTTTACACACTGCCTTACATTTGGAAGGAAAAAATGTAGAGGAAGACAAGGGGCAATAACACTTGTTTTACTATCCTGTGTTCTCCCAAGTCTCCCGATAAAAATGGTACCTCACTTGTGTGGGTAGGCCTAGCGCCCACGAAAGGAAATGGCTCAAAACACAACGAGGACACATCAAATTTTTTCACAGAAAACAGAGGTGTTTTTTGCAAAGTGCCTACCTGTGGATTTTGGCCTCTAGCTCAGCTGGCACCTGGGGAAACCTAGCAAACCAGTGCATTTTTTAAAACTAGACACCTAGGGGAATCCAAGATGGGGTGACATGTGGGGCTCTGACCAGGTTCTCTTACCCTTGAATCCTTTGCAAACCTCAAAATTTGACCAAAAAAACACTTTTCCCCTCTCATTTCGGTGACAGAAAGTTCTGGAATCTAAGAGGAGTCACAAATTTCCTTCCACCCAGCGTTCCCCCAAGTCTCCCGATAAAAATGGTACCTCACTGGTGTGGGTAGTCCTAGCTCCCACAAAAGGAAATGGCCCAAAACACAACGTGGACACATCACATTTTTTCACAGAAAACAGAGGTGTTTTTTTTTACAAAGTGCCTACCTGTGGATTTTGGCCGGGGGGGGTGCAGAAATGGCCTAAAATAACCCCCCCCAGGGAGCGACCCTTGCCTACGGGGTCGCTCCCCCTGTGTGACATTGGCGCAAAAAAAAATCTCCGGTGCCTAGTTGTTTCTGCCCCCATTGGGGGCAGACTGACCTAAAATCCGCCGATCTGCCCTGGCGCCTAGAGGTTTCTGCCCACCCCCCCGGAGGCAGATCGGCCTAATAACAATAGGCCGATCTGCCCTTGGGGGCGGGGGGGGAAAGAGTCCAGAAATGGCCTAAAATAAATTTGCCCCCTGCCCCCATCAGGGAGCAACCCTTGGCTATGGGGTTGCTCCCCTTGCATGACGCTGGCGCAAAAAAAAAAAGATCCCCGGTGCCTAGTGGTTTCGGCCCCCCTTGGGGGCAGATTGACCTAAAATCGGCCGATCTGCCCCCCTTGGGGGGGGGGCCCTCGGGGTGGAAGGGGAAGGGCTCCCTCTGGGCTCTGTGCCCAGGACGTAATGGTTACGTCCTGGGCACAGAAGGGGTTAACATTCTTAAAGATAGAATGCAGGGATTGGAATCTCTGGAGTAGCCTTAGATTGGATCCTATCATTTATTCATGGAAGATCCTTCCAGGTGTTGGACAGATCTTGTACATCCATAGCAGCTGTGGAGTCCCACAGGGTTCTGCCCTGAGCCCTCTGCTTTTTAATATCTATATGCTGCCATTAGCAGAGATTGTTCAGTCATTTGGTCTGAAATTAGTATCATATGCAGATGATACTCAACTTATTGTCTCCCTTTCCAACACTCAACCGGATTTGGGTATAGCATTAGGTCCTTGCCTAAAAGCAGTTGCTGTATGGATGTTGAAAAGTAAATTGAAGTTCAATGATGGAAAAACTGAGGTTATGTTCTTTGGGAAAACAAAAAATTAATTAGCTAATCCTATCATAACAACAGGAGTGGCCACTCTCCCGCCCCCTAAATATCTTATAAAAAGTCTCAGGTATGGTTGGACCCCCAACTCTCAATGTTGCAACAAGCCAATAGAGTAGCTGGAACTTCCTTTGCCGTGCTTAGGACTTTGAGGAAGGTTTTAGCAATCCTGCCTTTCCTAGCCAGAAGATTGGTTATTCAGGCATTAATAGGATCTCGCCTTGATTATGGCAATGCTCTATCTCCACTAGCTGGAGTGCCCTGGGGCACTGTAACACCAGGCTTGAGCTTTTGAGGCTCACGCCCAGGTGTTACAGTTCCTGCAGGAGGAGGTGTGAAGCACCTCCACCCAGTACAGGCTTTGTTCCTGGTCACAGAATGCAAAAAGGCACTCACCCCATGTGGCCAGAAACCCGTCCGGATGTGGCAGGCTGGCAGAAACTGGTCAGCCTAACACTAGTAGTTGGGCTGGTGTGCAGGGGGCATCTCTAAGATGCCCTCAGTGTGCATTTCTCAATAAATCCCACACTGGCATCAGTGTGGATTTACAGTGCTGAGAAGTTTGATACCAAACTTCCAAGTATTCAGTGTAGCCATTATGGAACTGTGGAGTTTGTGTTTGACAAACTCCCAGACCATATACTCTTTATGGCTACCCTGCACTTACAATATCTAAGGATTTGCTTAGACACTGCAGGGGCACAGTGCTCATGCAACTATGCCCTGACCTGTGGTATAGTGCACCCCTGCCTTAGGGCTGTAAGGCATGCAAGAGGGGTGACTTACCTATGCCACAGGCACTGTGTGGTTGGCATGGCACTCTTAGGGGAGTGCCATGTCGACTTACTAATTTTCTCCCCACCAGCACACACAAGCTGTAAGGCAGTGTGCATGTGCCGAGTGAGGGGTCCCCAGGGTGGCATAATTCATGCTGCAGCCCTTAGAGACCTTCTCTGGCCACCGGGCCCTTGGTACCAGGGGTACCACTTAAAAGGGACTTATCTGTGTGCCAGGACTGTGCAAATTGTGCAGAGAAAGGTACAGTTTAGGGAAAGAACACTGGTGCTGGGGCCTGTTTAGCAGGATCCCAGCACACTTACTCATAACTAGCATCAACAAAAGGCAAAAGGTTATGGGGTAACCATGCCATCAGAGGCATTTTCCTACACAATCCCCCAACTCATCCAAACGAAAGAGGATTAGACTAATCTTTCCCAAGAGAGTTTTCATTTTCTAAGTGGAAGAACCTGGAAAGGCCATCTGCATTGGCATGGGCAGTCCCAGGTCTGTGTTCCACTACAAAGTCTATTCCCTGTAGGGATATGGACCACCTCAACAGTTTAGGGATCACTCCTTTCATTTGCAAAAGCCATCTAAGAGGTCTGTGGTCAGTTTGAACTGTGAAGTGGAGTAACAAACAGGTATGATCTCAATTTCTTCAGGGACCAAACCACAGCAAAGGCCTCACTCTCAGTGCTAATAAAAGCAACAGGCTGGTCAAGGCCCTCATCATTGGTTTGGGATAGAACTGCTCCTATTCCAAGTTCAGATGCATTAGCCTGCACAATGAACTGCTTTGAATAATCTGGAGCTTTCAAAACTGGTACTGAGCACATAGCTTCTTTCAGGGTGTCAAAGGCCTTTTGACAGTCCAAGGTCCAGTTTACCTTCTTAGGCATTTTCTTAGAGGTAAGTTCTGTGAGGGGTGTCACTATGGTTCCGTTGCCCTTCACAAACCTCCTGCTGTAGCCAGCCAAGCCAAGGAATGCCCTGACTTGAGTCTAGGTTTTTGAAGCTTCCCAGTCCAGAATAATCTGCATCTTGGGTTGGAGTGGCTGAACTTGGCCTCCACCTACAAGGTGTCCCAAGTAAACTACAGTACCCTGCCCTATCTGACATTTGGATGCCTTGATAGAGAGGCCTACTGTTTGCAGGGCCTGCAAAACCTTCTTCAGGTGGAACAGGTCATCCTGCCAGTTGGAGCGAAGGACAGCAATATCATCTAGAAATGCTGCACTAAACGACTCCAAGCCAGCAAGGAATTGATTCACCAACCTTTGGAAGGTGGCAGGGGCATTCTTTAAGCCAAAGGGCATAACAGTGAACTGATAATGCCCATCAGGTGTAGAGAATGCGGTCTTTTCTTTTGCTGCATGTGCCATTTTCATTTGCCAGTACCCTGCCGTCAAGTCAAAGGTAATTAAGAATTTGGCTGCACCTAATTTGCCAATTAATTTATCCACCCTTGGTGAGCATCTGTCTTGGTGACAGAGTTGAGCCCTCTGTAGTCCACACAAAACCTCATCTCTCTCTTTCCATCCTTGGTGTGAGGTTTGGGGACCAGGACCACTGGGCTAGCCCAGGGACTGTTAGAGTGCTCTATTACTCCCAATTCCAGCATCTTGTGGACTTCCACTTTGATGCTTTCTTTGACTTGGTAAGAGTGCCTGAATATTTTATTCGTGACAGGCTGTCTCCTGTGTCCACATCATGGGTACACAGGTGTGTCTGACCATGGGTCAAGGAAAAGAGTTCAGCAAACTGCTGGAGGACTTGCCTGCAGTCAGCTTGCTGTTGGCCAGAGAGGGTGTCTGAGTAGACAACTCCATCTACTGAGCCATCTTTAGGGTCAGTTGAGATGAGGTCAGGGAGAGGTTCACTCTCTGCTTCCTGATCCTCATCAGTAACCATCAGCATGGTTACATCTGCCCTATCATTATAGAGCGTAAAGCGGTTAACATGGATCATCCTCTTGGATGTCCTGCTAGTGCCCAGGTCCACTAAGTAAGTGACCTGGCTCTTTTTCTCTAGCACTGGGTGAGGGCCACTCAATCTGTTTTGAAGTGCCCTGGAGCAACAGGCTCCAGACCCCAGACTTTCTGCCCTGACTGAAACTCAACCATAGCAGCCATTTGGTCATACCACAACTTCTGGAGTTGTTGGCTGACCTCAAGGTTTTTGCTTGCCTTTTCCATGTACTCTGCCATCCTTGAGCGGAGGCCTAGTACATAGTCCACTACATCTTTCTTAGGCTCATAGAGCGGTCTCTCCCAGTCTTCTTTCACAAGTGCCAGTGGTCCTCTTAGAGGATGGCCAAACAGAGGCTGAAAGGGGGAAAACCCTCCTTCCTTCGGTGACACCTCTCTGTATGCGAAAAGCAGGCATGGCAAGAGGACATCCCATCTCCTTTTGAGTTTTTCAGGGAGCCCCATGATCATCATGCCCTTCAATGTCTTGTTAAACCTTTCTACAAGACCATTGGTTTGTGGACGGTATGGTGTGGGGTGGTGAATTTATAAGTCACGTCACATTCATGCCACATGTGCTTTAGGTAAGCTGACATGAAGTTGGTACCTCTGTCAGAAACCACCTCCTTAGGAAATCCCACTCTGGTCAAAATACCTATGAGTGCTTTAGCTACTGCAGGGGCAGTAGTGGACCTAAGGGGAATTGCCTCAGGTTACCTGGTAGCATGATCTACTACTTCCAGTATATATTGGTTCCCTGATGCTGTGGGGGGTTCCACTGGGCCTACTATGTCCACTCCCACTCTCTCAAAGGGGACCCCTACCACTGGAAGTGGAATGAGGAGGGCCTTTGGATGGCCACCTGTCTTCCCACTGGCTTGTCAGGTGACACAGGACCTGCAAAACTCCTTAACTTTCTGAGACATATTGGGCCAATAGAAATGGTTGACTAATCTCTATCAAGTCTTGGTTTGTCCCAAATGCCCAGCAAGGGGAATGTCATGGGCCAAGGTCAGAATGAACTCCCTAAACTTCTGAGGCATGTAATGGGTTCTTTATCCCAAGTGAGAGAGATATTGGAATAACGTGACAGGCGCAAGATTTGAGGGGGATAACTGATTTATTTGAGTTCTGTTTAAGGCGGACTTTTTATCTCTTATTTCTTTTTCAAAAGGATTGTCCTGTTATATTCACTCAAAAAAACCCTTTTCTCTTTCAGGGCTCTTGCAGTAGTCCCGGTGTGGTCTGGTCCAACTTTGGGAAGTGGTCCGGTCTTCCCCTTTGTCAGCGGCCCAGGTTCCCCAAAATGAAAAGAAGAACAAAAACAGGTAAGTGGGGCATAAGGACTAAATATGTAGGGTTAGTAGGGTGGTGAGGGGATAGGTAGAAGTGTGGGTGGTGATGGGATAACTTATTTGTTTGTGAGCTTCTCCCTGCGTGTAATCCCAGGAATTCCCTTTCTCCTGAGAATTTCCTCTTGCTGTTGCCTTCCCCGTGTAGTTGAGGGTATCGAGTTAAGGGCTTTCCCTTTTGGTTAGAGGATTTCCCCTTCTCTGCAGGACCTCCCCCTTCTCCCCTTATCCCCCCTTACTCCTGACAACCACTCTGACACAAACCCCCAGTTGCGATACGAACGTACCTGAGGTGGCCACGCCCCTCCGGGGACGCGGCGGCTGTTTGGCGGTCTCCTGGCTTCTCTTCGACAGGGGCGGGAGGCGCCCTGGGCTTTTCCTCCTTTTCCCGGATTTCCTCCTCTTAGTCGGGTTCCTCTCTGGCAGTCTTCGGCTTTCGCGGTTTCTCTTCCTCAGGTCGCGTTCTCCCCTCGCTTCCTTTATGGGTCCGTCTTCTCTTATTTTTCGTCACGACGCCTTCTGCGTCTGACGTCATACCCCCGAGGCTCTCTCGGGTGCCCCGGGGGTATGTTACCACGGCCGCTGCAAGCACTCGGGAACCGGTGTCGGGGGACGTCCGGTTACAAGGCACTACCACTCTCCTAGTGGCACCAGGTTCGGGATCTCTTGCCTCAGTGTAAAGGAGTCCATCTTCCCAATAGACCCTGTGGGTTCCACTGACATTACCTTTTTCTTGCTCAGCTGCTTCCTGTCTTAGGCCTTCAAGAGTGGGACAAGTCTTTTGTCCCTGACGCAGCTGTTCACTTGAGGGTCCCCCTGGCCCCAAGAGCTCTACCTGATAAGGCTCCAGCTCCATGGACTCAGTTCCCTCAGTGGATGGAATACCTTCCTAAGAAGAGAGGCTCTGTTTCTTTTGCTGTGAAGAAGCTGCCCCCCCAGTCTTCTTTCCTTTGCTCTTGGAAGGTTGGGCCATTATTCCAGACTCCAACACTTTTTTTCACCATGTGCTTTCCATTGTGCTCTAGTCATGACACACACCAGTTCAGGGATGCCCAGCATGGCTGCATGGGTCTTGAGCACTACCTCAGCCCATGCCGAGGACTACAGATAATGACCTAGCAGACATTCTACTGGAAATGCAGAGGAGATTACCACCTGTTTCAGACCAGTGACCCCTCCCCATTCTAAAGTTACAGCTGCCATGGGATGGACTTTAGTTTGATTGTCAGCATTTGTGACTGGATATGTCTATCCAGCCGGGTACTGTCCTGGGGAAACCAGTTTGTCTGTCACCACGGTGACACTGGCACCTGTATCCCTCAGGGCTTCTACTCTATTCCCATTTATCAAGAGCTGCTGCCTGTATTTTTGCATGTTAGGTGGCCAGGCAGCAAGTGTGGCTAAATCCACTCCACCCTCTGAGACTAAAGTAGCTTCAGTGTGGACCCTGATTTGCTCTGGGCACACAGTTGATCCCACCTGGGTATTCCAGTGCTAACTGGAGTAGTTGTTGTGGGACTTTTCTTTGGAAAGGCCTTGTCTCCAGTTTGGTACCCATGCCGTCTACAGTTGTGACAACAGGCCTTCTTGGGATCAAAGTTTTTACCCTTATACCAATTTGTGGACTGTGAAGAGGCTTGGGGCCCACCCTCCTGAGCAGGTTTTTGGGGCCCTGTAGAAGACTCTTTGCTTTTGTCCCTGGATGTCTTCACCACCCTTCCCCTGGGTATGCTTTGTGACCCCTTTCTTTTGGTCACCCCCCGTGGAAGTTTTGGTCACCCTTGTCTTGACCCAGTAGTCTGCCTTCTTTCCCAATTCTTGGGGAGAAACAGGACCCAGGTCTGCCAGATGTTGTTGCGGTTTGTCATTGAAACAATTACTTAACAGATGTTCTTTCATAAATAAATTATAAAGCCCATCATAATCACTTGCATCACTGCCATTTATCCAACCATCTAGTGTTTTGACTGAGAAGTCAACGAAATCAACCCAGGTTTGGCTTTGGGATTTGTGAGCCCCCCTGAACCTAATCCTGTACTCCTCAGTTGAGAATCCAAAGCCATCAATCAGGATAGCCTTCATGAGGTCCTAAGATTCTGCATTTTTACCACAGAGTGTGAGGAGTCTATTCCTACACTTTCCAGTGAACATTTCCCAAAGGGGAGTTCCTCAGTGAGATCTGCTTACTTTTCTGGTTGCACAAGCCCTCTCAAAAGCTGTGAACCATTTGGTGATGTCATCACCTTCTTCATATTTGGTTACAATCCCTTTGGGGATTATTAGGATGTCAGAATTCTCTCTGACCCTATTTAAGTTGCTGCCACCATTTATGGGAGTTAAACCTATTTCTTTTCTTTCCATTTCTATGGCTAGGAGCTCCTACTCCAAAGCCAAACTCTTGGCTATCCTTGCTAAAACGATGTCCTCTTCATTGAGGCTGTCCTCAATGCTCAGAGGCACTGGACTCCCTTGTGGAAGAACCAGGCTCTTGGACTATGATTTTTGGGAACAGGGTTCTAGGAACCGTGTCCTCCCCATTTAGGGCAAGAGGGGGGAGTTCATCCTCCTGTTCACTAATTTCCCCCATCTGAAGGAGTATCCTTCATATCAGTGAGGTGGTCCCTTATGAACTCTGCCAAGAGCTCCTGGAGCTTAGACTTGGACCCAGTTTTTATCTTTTTTGTCTTACAGACAGACCTCAACTCTGACATCACTAGATGCAGGTAAGAGGTGAGGTTGAGTTCCATCACTACCTTATCTGTTTGACTCATTATAACTCTAAAGGTTGGGATTACTTTTTAAGAAACTAAAAACTACTTCTAGAACTTAAATCCTAACTTGTACACACTTGGAAACGTCAAAAGAAATGCTAACAGGGACTTACACAAGCCCCTAGCAGGACTTTAAAAAATTTAGAAAAATAGTCAAATTGCAAAAATCCATTTCTAATGCCAATTTTTTTAATTTTAGTTGTGTGATCGGGTACTGGCTAAGAAGTCCAGCAAATGCAAAGTCTTAGACCCCACCACTGACCCCCCAATGTAGGAAGTTGTCTCTGAATATACTATTTCAAAGTGACAGTGTGTGTGCACAGAGTCCAGGGGTTCCCCTTAGAGGTTGACAGTGGCAAAATGATAGAATACTAATGCTCTATTTTGTGGTAGTGTGATCGAGCAGTAGGCTTATCAGAGGGCAGTGCTAAGCATTTGTTGTACACACATAGGCAATAAATAAGAACACACACTCAAAGACTTAACTCCAGGCCAATAGGTTTTATATAGAAAAATATTGTTTTCTTAATTTATTTTAGAATCACAAGATTCAGAATTCAAGTAAATACATAAATTGTAAGGTACTTGGCATAGTTAAGTATGGCACTCTGAAGTAAAACAGTAATGTACACAGTTTTGGCAAAAATGGCAATAAGCTATTTTGAAAGTGGACACAGTGCAAAAATCAACAGTTCCTGGGGGAGGCAAATATTGGTTAGTTTCTCAGGTAAGTAAAGCACTTATACGTTCAGTCTCCTGGGCATAGGCAGCCCACCGTTGGGGGTTCAAGTTAACCCCAAACACCCAGCAACACAGGGCTGGTCAGGTGCAGAGGTCAAAGTAGGCCGGGTGCAGTGTGTGAACAAGGCGTCGGGTTTTGTATTGAAGTCAATGGAGGGACCAGGGGTCATTCTGGCGATGAAGGCAGTGCACAGGGGGGCTTCTCGGGCTAGCCACCGACAAGGCTAGGATGAGGGCCACCTGCTGGTCACTCCTGCACCGGTGGTTGGTTCCTCTCGGTCCTGGGGGCTGCGGGTGCAGTGCTTCTTCCATGCGTCAGGTTCCTTTGTTACAGGGCAGTTGCGGTTGGGGGCACCTCTGGATCCTCTCTGCAGGCGTCGCTGTGGGGGTGCAGGGAGGTCAACTCACTGTGTCCATGTCGATGGAGTCACCTGGGAGTCCTCTCTGCGGTGTTGGTTCTTCTGGACAAGAGCCAGGGGCATCAGGTGATGAGTGACGGCTCAAGCTTCCAGAGTGAGGCTGGAGTTTTCTTTAAAGATGCATTCTTTGTTGCAGTTTGGGACAGAGCTGCTGTCCTTGAGAGTTCCTTGGTCCTTTAGATGCAGGTCAGTCCTCTTGAGTCCTCAGAGGTCGCTGGTCCCGCTGGATGCGTCGCTGTGCAGGTTCTCTGAGTCTGGAGACAGACCGGTAGGGCTGGGGCCAAGTCAGTTGTCGTTTCCGTCGTCTCTGTGGGGCTTTCAGAGCACCAGTCCTTCTTTCTTCAGGTTGCAGGAATCGTTTTTTTTGGGTCACCCCTAAATACTCAATTGAGGGGGGTGTTTAGGGCTGGAGGGCAGTAGCCAATGGCTACTGTCCCCGAGGGTGGCTACACCCTCCTTGTGCCTCCTCCCTGTGGGGAGAGGGGCACATCCCTAATCCTATTGGAGGAAATCCTCCAAAGCAAGATGGATGATTTTCTAAGGCAGGGGTCACCTCAGCTCAGGACACTTTAGGGGCTGTCCTGGCTGTAGGGGGACTCCTCCTTGTTTTTCTCATTATCTCTTCCGGACTTGCCGCCAAATGTGGGTGCTGTGTCCGTGGGGCAGGCATCGCCACTAGCTGGACTGCCCTGGGGCGCTGTAACACCAGGCTTGAGCCTTTGAGGCTCACCGCCAGGTGTTACAGATCCTGCAGGGGGAGGTGTGAAGCACCTCCACCCAGTACAGGCTTTGTTGCTGGTCACAGAGTTCACAAGGCACTCACCCCATATGGCCAGAAACCCGTCTGTATTTGGCAGGCTGGCACAAACAGGTCAGCCTAGCTCTAGTAGTTGGGCTGGTATGCAGGGGGCATCTCTAAGATGCCCTCTGTGTGCATTTCTCTGAGGTGAGTGCCATACAGACAGTCATTTTCTCCCCACCAGCACATACAAGCTGTGAGGCAGTGTGCATGTGCTGAGTGAGTGGTTCCCAGGGTGGCAAAATACATGCTGTAGCCCTTAGAGACCTTCCTTGGCCACAGGACCCTTGGTACCAGGGGTACCACTTACAAGGGACTTACCTGTGTGCCATGGCTGTGCCAATTGTGGAGACAAAGGTACAGTTTAGGGAAAGAACACTGGTGCTGGGGCCTGGTTAGCAGGATCCCAGCAAACGTAATCATAACTAGCATCAACAAAAGGCAAAAAGTTAGGGGGTAACCATGCCATCAGAGGCATTTTCCTACACATGCCCTCACACAAAGGACTGATAACCCTCCACAGGGATCCTGGCAGACAGGACTAGGCTGAAAGGAGAACTTGTGCATTTCAAAACCACTCTTCGAAGTTTCCTCCCACTTCAAAAGCATTTTGGGTATATGAACTGGATCTCTAACCCCACCAAATCAGACACTTCTGAACCTAAACCTGGACTCTGTCTGAGAGACTGCCTGGCTGCCCAAAAGACTCATCGGGACTGCTTTGCTGAAGGGCTGTTTTCCTTCTTGTTGCCCTGCTGCCTGGAGCTCCTGACACTGCTGAAAGGGGCTCTGCCTTCCTCCCAAAGTGCTCTACAAGGGTTTGGATTGATCTTGCCTCCTGTTTCTGAAGTCTCAGGACCAAAAAAGACGGAGCACCTCATTACAACATCGGCGGTAAAAACCGCCTACCGCCGCGGTGGCGGCAGCAAAAAGACCATAGCCGCAGCTACCAGCCGTCCGCCATATTATGACCACAGCCGGATTTCCGCCACAAGAATGGCAGAAATCCGGCTGTGGCCATACAGCGGACGGCGGTAAAGTGACGCTGCTACCATCATTATGACTACTACGGCCTGGCGGTGTTCTTCTGGCGGGCGCTGCTGGTGGTAGCAGTGCCCTGGCCCTGCCGGAAGACCCCCTGAATCCAGGCAAGTCGGGTCTCTCACAGAGGAGGGGGAGTGGGGTTGCACTGTGTGTGTGTGTGGGTGTGTTTGTGGGTGTGTGCATGTATGTGTGTGCGTGTTTAGTGTTGAATATGTGTGTGCATGTACGGAAGTGTGAGTGCGTGTATGTTGTGAATTGTAATGTGTGTATGTTTGGAAGTGTGTGCGGATGCATCTGCAATTGGATGTATGCGTGTGTGTGTGTGTGTGTGTGTGTGAAGGGGGCGTGGGTATAGGGAGAGGGTGGGGGGTTTGGAGAGGTAGGGAGCAGTGGGGAAGGAATTCACGGTCACTGATATGGCCTACCACTATGGTTTTCGTGGCATTACGAACGCCACGAAAACCATGGCGGTAGGCGGGGTCATAATCCCGCAGGTGGCACAGTGGTGGTTGCCTGCCTGGAGATGGATATCTCCAGCCTGACGGCTGTTACCGTGGTGGTCGGAGTGGTACAATGTCATAATATGGTGGTAAGTAACGCCATATTATCGCCGACCGCCAGGGTCGTAATGACCCCCTTAATCTCTTCAAGAAATCCTCATGTGTCGGAACAATTGATGCAACGCCTGCAGAAGTTGACACAGCACCTGCATCGCTGCTGGAAAATCGCCACACTGCTGGCTGGAACGTTGCAGCACTGGCTTCGCAGCACGAAATCCGACACAAGGCCTGCCTCGCAGATGAAATTTCACAACACTGCCGACAGGATCGACGCAAAGCCTGCTCCTTCTCCAAGCACGTCAAGGATTTTCAACGCATCGTCCCTGGGCATCAAAATATCTCTGCATCGCAGCAAGGAACGAAGGCTGTGCATCTGGAAATCGACATCATTTTGCAGCATGGAAAGAAATGCCGTATTGTCGGTGACACGCCACAAAATCTGACACCACCTTATTTTTCCATGCATCTCCTCCTCTGTGGTTCCCATGCACCGTTAATTTTGACGCATCCCAGGTACTGTGTGTTAGAAGGATACAACCACTGTTTCTTAAGAACGAAAACTCTTGTAAACCTTTTAAAAGTGATATTTCAATTTGTACTTATTGGATTTTTATTGTTTTGACCTTATTTTATTCAGAAAATTATCTATTTTTCTAAACCTATGTGGTGTATTTTTGTGGTGTTTTCACTGTGTTCCCGTATGAGTTACTGCACAAATACTTAACTAAATTGCCTTCTAAGTTAATCCTGCCTGCTCTGTGTCAAGCTACCAGAGGGTGAGCACAGGATCATTTGGGTTTAGTTGCGACTTACCCTGAGTAGGACAGTGGTCCCCTACTTGGACAAGGGTGTATACATCTGCCAAATAGAGACCCAATTTCTAGCAAACCATATACTACAAACTACTATCTGCCAAGCTGCTTCCAAAAAAACATAACATATCTCTCTTCAGAATTCTTGAATGGCAGCACACTGCCAGACTACATGAAATCAATTTGCAACTGATTCACATCTAAAATAGCTACTTGGCCACGCAGGGTTAATCTTGGCCAAACATTGTGGGATTCTGAAAAGCAACCATTTTGTGTAAAATTGCATTCTCCGCCAATTGACCTCTCTCAGGACCTTAAAAAATATAGTTTGAGCCCTTCATATTTCTCCCACTTACTAAATGCCTTTTGACGTGTCAGAACCTCTGCCTGACTTAACCAATTTTTTCCACTCCCCAGGATATTTAAGATTTGGGGCCTCACGCAGGTTCATTGCTAAATTTTGACTAGTACACATGTGTCTAATCTCCAAAGCCCTACATTTACTAGTCATAACTCTATAGAAGCTGAACAGCCAAAAGTTACCCTTGACAGACTCTTGGATTTCAGGACAGCTCTTCCACCTTTCTCTAGGCATGAATTCAGCCACCTAACGAAACCCGACTATCTCCCATCTCTGAATTACGCTTGAGTCCATCCTAGCCCTTGAATGCCAATTCAGTTATTTCAAGGGTGTGGCGGCATTAATATAAAGGATTACATATTGCAGATAAATGCCCCTGCACTTTTAAAGAACCACATCAAACTGCTGTAGCAAACTTTAACTGATTTTGTCAATCTTAAAACATCCCTGATAATATGTTCCTTTAAAATCAAACCCATAAAATAATTCTTAAAAAGACCACCTGACACCAGTTGCACATTAAATCAGGACATGTATTGTATAAAATAAGCAAACTAATAATCCCTCAAATTGTTGAGTGCTAAACCGCCATCCTCCAAACCTTCAGATAGAGTGCAAAGTGCTAGTCTAGCAGTTTTATTCTGCCAGATAAAAGATGTAAAAAGAGATTACACTCTTCTAAAAAACTATGTCCCAAGCACACACAGTATTGCAATAAAAATGAACAGGAGAAAAACCACCATCCTTATCAGTGCAACCCTCCTTAAGAAGGTAAGGGGAAGCGAGTTCCATTGAGCAAACAATACTTTGAAGATCACGTAAGTCTTCAAACTTTTATTAATCTCCAATACCAGGTTCCGCTTCAGTTGCTCGTTTACACAGGAGGCCATATCTGGGAGCAACATATCAGGCAAGCAACTTTAAAGAATGACTTCAGTTTTCTTACTAACCTTAGAGCCCCCTAATACCTAGTACAAAGAGAAGACATCAAAAGCTTTTTCCTGTAAACACCTGCTAAATTCAAGAAGCAGCATTATGGCATTCGCAGAAAGTTTTATCTTAGCCATCTGTGGTACAGGAGGGTGAATATCCTTATTCTTCCTGATTATAATCACTAGTGGTTCAATGACAAAAAGCAAACAGATCTGGTGACAGAGGACAGCCCTGTCTAGTGCCACAGCTAACTTGCACTGTAATCACCTGTAGGAAGTTGGCTCTGTATATACTATTTCAAAGTAAGAAATAGTGTGCACAGAGTCCAAGGGTTCCCCTTAGAGGTAAGATAGTGGCAAAAAGAGATCATTCTAATGCTCTATTTTGTGGTAGTGTGGTCCAGCAGTAGGCTTATCAGAGGGTAGTGTTAAGAATTTGTTGTACACACACAGGCAATAAATGAGGAACACATACTCAAAGACTTACTCCAGGCCAATAGGTTTTTATATAGAAAAATATATTTTCTTAGTTTATTTTAAGAACCACAGGTTCAAGATTTACAAGTAATACTTTAAATGAAAGGCATTTCACTCGGATATTCTAGGAACTTTGAATAATCACAATAGCATGTACAGTTTTGACAAAAATGGCAATAAGCTATTTTAAAGGTGGCCACAGTGCAAAAATCAACAGTTCCTGGGGGAGGTAAGTAATTGTTAAGTTCAAAGGTAAGTAAAACACTTACAGGGTTCAAAATGGGTCCAAGGTAGCCCACCGTTGGGGGGTTCAAGGCAACCCCAAAGTTACCACACCAGCAGCTCAGGGCCGGTCAGGTGCAGAGGTCAAAGTGGTGCCCAAAACCCATAGGCTTCAATGGAAATAGGGGTGCCCCTGGTTCCAGTCTGCCAGCAGGTAAGTACCTGCGTCTTCGGAAGGCAGACCAGGGGGGTTTTGTAGGGCACCAGGGGAGACACAAGCAGGCACAGAAAGTACACCCTCAGCGGCACAGGGGCGGCCGGGTGCAGAGTGCAAACAGGCTTTGGGTTTCAGATAGGAATCAATGGGGAGACCAGGGGGTCTCTTCAATGATGCAGGCAGGCACCGGGGGAGGGCTCCTCGGGGTAGCCACCACCTGGGCTAGGCAGAGGGTCGCTTGGGGGTCGCTCCTGCACTGGAGTTCGGTTCCTTCAGGTCCTGGGGGCTGCGGGTGCAGTGCTGGTTCCAGGCGTCTGGTTCCTTGGTACAGGCAGTCGCGGTCAGGGGGAGCCTCTGGATTTCCTCTGCAGGTGTCGCTGTGGGGGCACAGGAGGGTCAACTCTGGCTACTCACGGGCTCGCAGTCGCCGGGGAGTCCTCCCTGTAGTGTTGGTTTTCCGCAGGTCGAGCCGGGTGCGTCTGGTGCAGAGTGGAAAGTCTCACGCTTCCGGCAGGAAACGTGTGGTCTTTAAAAGTTGCTTCTTTGTTGCAGAAAGTTGCAGTTTCTTGAACAGGGCTGCTGTTCTCGGGAGCTTCTTGGTCCTTTAGATGCAGGGTAGTCCTCTGAGGCTTCAGAGATCACTGGACCCTGTGGGATGCGTCGCTGTTGCAGTTTTCTTCGAAGTAGGGAGACAGGCCAGGGGGGCTGGGGCCAACTCAGTTGTCGTCTCCGTCTTCACTGCAGGACTTCAGGTCAGCAGTCCTACTTCTTTAGGTTGCAGGAATCTATCTTCCTCGGTTCTGGGAGCCCCTAAATACTGAATTTAGGGGTGTGTTTAGGTCTGGGAGGGCTGTAGCCAATGGCTACTGTCCATGAGGGTGGCTACACCCTCTTTGTGCCTCCTCCCTGTGGGGAGGGGGCACATCCCTAATCCTATTGGGGGAATCCTCCTTCTACAAGATGGAGGATTTCTAAAAGTAAGAGTCACCTCAGCTCAGGACACCTTAGGGGCTGTCCTGCCTGGGGGGTGACTCCTCCTTGTTTTCCTCATTATCTCCTCCAGCCTTGCCGCCAAAAGTGGGGGCAGTGGCCGGAGGGGCGGGCATCTCCACTAGCTGGGATGCCCTGTGGCGCTGTAACAAAGGCGGTGAGCCTTTGAGGCTCACCGCCAGGTGCTACAGTTCCTGCAGGGGGAGGTGAGAAGCACCTCCACCCAGTACAGGTTTTGTTCCTGGCCACAGAGTGACAAAGGCACTCTCCCCATGTGGCCAGCAACATGTCTGGTGTGTGGCAGGCTGGGAAAAACTAGTCAGCCCACACTGGAAGTCGGGTAGGTTTTCAGGGGGCATCTCTAAGATGCCCTCTGGGTGTATTTTTACAATAAAGTGCACACTGCCATCAGTGTGCATTTATTGTGCTGAGAGGTCTGATACCAAACTTCCCAGTTTTCAGTGTAGCCATTATAGTGCTGTGGAGTTCGTGTTTGACAGACTCCGAGACCATATACTATTATGGCTAGCCTGCACTTACAATGTCTAAGGTTTTGTTTAGACACTGTAGGGGCATAGTGCTCATGCACATATGCCCTCACCTGTGGTATAGTGCACCCTGCCTTAGGGCTGTAAGGCCTGCTAGAGGGGTGACTTACCTATGCCACAGGCAGTGTGAGGTTGGCATGGCACTCTGAGGGGAGTGCCATGTCGACTTATGTCATTTTCTCCCCACCAGCACACACAAGCTGGCAAGCAGTGGTTATGTGCTGAGTGAGGGGTCCCTAGGGTGGCATAAGACATGCTGCAGCCCTTAGAGACCTTCCCTGGCATCAGGGCCCTTGGTACCAGGGGTACCAGTTACAAGGGACTTACCTGGGTGCCAGGGTTGTGCCAATTGTGGAGACAACGGTACAGTTTAGGGAAAGAACACTGGTGCTGGGGCCTGGTTAGCAGGGTCCCAGCACACTTTCAAATCATAACCTGGCATCAGCAAAGGCAAAAAGTAAGGGGGTAACCATGCCAAGGAGGCATTTCCTTACACCACCTCAGCAGCATTAACTATGATCTTTGCTTTAGAGCTTTCATACATCTTATATATCAACCTTGTGATCTGGGAGGGTAACTCAAACTTATCCAAACTACAAAAAAGCATCTCCCAGACCATGAGGGCAAAGGCCTTCTTCTCCCTGTCTAATAAAAAAAACTGTGGCAGAGTTATAATTAACGGAGAGATAATCCAGCGCCTTCGCTAAATAATGCGTCTTGGTCCCGAACTGTCATCCAGCAATAAAAACATTCTGGTCCTTTTGGATTACTTTCACCACTACACAATTAAATCTTTTTTCCAACAATTTCATAATGATCTTATTTTCTGAATTTAATAGAGTAATTGGGCGATATGCATTTGGGTCTTAAACACCCTTTCCCTTTTTTTAAAAAAAATAACCACATTCATCTTTTTAAATGAAACAGATATGAGGACACCTTCTAACACAGAACTAGCAGCAAATATTCCACTAAAACCTCCAGGAATTACTTATAAAACTCAGCCTGGAAAACCATCTGGGCCACATACCTTACAGCTTGGAAGGCTTCTAACACCTCGACCAGTATTTATCTAGAAAAAGGGAGAACTAAGCTTTCCACATCTTCCTCAGTGAGAGTGGGAATATCCAAACCTGCCAGAAAATCCTTTAAAGCTCCCTTATCGATCACTTGATTATGACTGTAAATTTGCCTGTAGAGTTCAAGCAAGATTTCACCCACCTCGCCCTGTTCCTCGTAGGGAACCCAGGAGGTTGGACACTTCAAAGCATGGATCAAGTTACTTGTAGCTTGTTCTTGGGCCTGCCATGCTAGAAATCTTCTGGAAAAGTTGCTCTCCTCATACATTTTCTGCATGTAGGCCCGATTTGATTCAAGGCACTTGGCGTAGTAGAAGTCACTTAAAGACTGTTTAGCCTTCTCAAGCTCTTTTCTGTTCGCCTCCAAAGACTGCCTCAAAATGCACTTCCTGGACCCCCTTCTCCAAGGCCTGCTTTTGCTCTTTGGCCTTTCTTTGTTGGCCACATCTTTCGCTATCACCCACCCTCTTATATATATATATATATGTTTTAATGCATCCCCATTTGGGGAGGATGACCCATGGTTCCTGGCCAGAAATTCTTTAATCTCGTCTTTGCATATCCTGCCCCAACCCTCCGCCTTAGATACTGCCTATTAAAGACCTACCTCCTCCCTCGCAAACTACCTCTTTACACAAAAATCTCCAGCTCGAGGATTGTATGGTCTAAGAATCTGTTAGAGAGGGTCTGCCACCCCTTAAAAATTACTGTTTTAGATATAGATAGAGATATATATATATATATATATATATATATATATATATATATATATATATATATAAAAAATTCAACCCATGAAGCGCTATGAAACCTTCCGAAAAAGCATGCAAATTCTTTTTCCCCCTGGAAAGGCATCCCTCCCAGGATCAAGTAATTAATTTTTGATTCTGCATAACATTCGCGACTCTGGGCTTTAACTATCTTTTAAAGATTTATAGAGGAATCTATTCTGCTGGGATTTTGGAAAAAGTTAAAATCGCCCCCCATAATAATCTTCCCTGAAACTAGCAACAATAACTGAAATAGCTCCTTGGATGGCCTAGCATTATCTTCCACTTGGGCATAAAAACTAACAAAAGTAAGGCACCTAGAGAAAACCAAGCAATTAACCCAGCACCAGCGGCCATGCGTGTCACAGTCCCAATCAAGCACTACTGCATTCAGTCTATGGGTGAGGAAAAATGCCTTAACCTGGTGGGCTGAGGAAAAACCTCTATATTCAGCCCATTTTGAAACATGGAGAACTTTAAAATCTTTCCTGCTGGTATACGAGTCTCCTGAAGCAATACAACCAATGGACTGCGGTCCTCCACCCATGTTTCTATAGCCTGCAACTTCTTATTGTTATCTCCATCCATATTAAGCGAAACCACCTTCAGGACTGGCCTAGGATCCCACCCTCCTTCTGGTCTCCGGGCTAAACATGATTAAGCAAAGTTCATATAATGCTTAAAGTTCCAAGTGCCAACGTGCCATAGTGCAAAAGTGCCAGCTAAAAGCTCAAAGTGCATCCAATCGCTAAAGGTCTTCACCTGATGCTACTTGCCTCTCCAAAAATTCACTCCCTCCCCAAAAAATGCTTTGAAATCCTGACTCAAGTGCAACTGTGCATAGCCAAAATGGCCCTTAAACCGCTAAAATGCGGCTCCTCACCTCTCCCACAATTTAAATCCACATAGATCCATGAGCATAAACTAACCCGGAACCACCTCAGTGGGCACCCCCAGGATTTAGCCATCTCGGAGTTTTCCACTCGATATTGGTGTCCTTCCCCTATATTTGCCATTCTGGATCTCGTTTTATACTGCACACCAGACCCCACCTCTGCTCCAAGTCTCTCACCTACATGCCTCAGTCAGAGTCCTGCCCATCCACCCACTCATTGCTCATCACCCCACCCGTAGGGGTACTGGCACCATGACCAAGTGCCCGAGTCTCCCAAACTCTTCCCCTCTTGCCCCACCCATGGCCAAATACACAATAACCTACTTTCTTGTACTGAGCCTAGGCAAGCGAGACATTAGAGCCTCCTTAATTACTTAAACTTCCTTAACTTCTTTAACATTACAGATACTTGTGCAGTCTTGAAACCCACCTCCCACAGTCTTTTCAGAACTGTCATATCGCAACAACAGTACCACCTTGCTCTCCCCTCTTGACCCCATCAAACCTCACCCTTAAGTACACATCAAACATACAGCATGCACCAAGTAAAGCATAGTCTTTAAGAACTCGGCTGCTTCAGCAACTTCACCCAGTACTCGAAAAGACC
Organism: Pleurodeles waltl; assembly: GCF_031143425.1. NCBI lineage: Eukaryota > Metazoa > Chordata > Amphibia > Caudata > Salamandridae > Pleurodeles > Pleurodeles waltl. Next base: position 520,236,458 of record NC_090447.1, on the reverse strand, counting down.
CTCTGAAACAATACTTTAAGTTTAGAAAACAGAATTATCGAGGCCTGTGCCTCAGCAGATTGAAACTTTGAAATCAGATTTCCGATATCCTTAAGTCTCCAGGAGGATTCTACTGTCATGTCCGAGAAAATGTGGAATTCAAAGTTACTTGCAGACTTAAAGGCGTTCTCCAGTTTCACTTTAGCCACTATCCTCTCTAACTCTATAATCGACAAAGTACACCAACATAGTAGGGGGATACCTGGCATGCCCCCCAACATGAGACAGGACAAAATGAGTCCCTGTGATTATTAAATCTAGCTTGTAATCCGAAACAATGAAAGACTATCAGATTTTCCATTAATTAAGCATTTCCACAGCATCTTCACTATGATCTGGGATTCCTGTAATCCGAAGGTTAGATCTTCACATAATTTTCCATCTGCTCCGGTTTCCCGTTAAGCCATCATGTCTCCTCCAGCTGTTTATTATTTTTTCCCCAAGTTATATCCATTATCCTCGCAGTGAGGCACTTTGTTCCACCCTCATTTAGCTGAGTAGAAATGCTTTCCAGTTGGGCACAGACTGAGTCTAAAAATTCTTACAATTCTTCCGACATTTGTGTTTGTGTGGCCTTAATAGCTTCCACCTCTTTTCGAACCTTGTGAAGCCTACTGCTAAAGCTTATGGCAGTTTCATCAGCCTCTCTTGGTTTGGCCATAAAGCCACCTTAACCTAATGCAGGGTCCGACTCCTCCTCTGAACCTGCGCTACTCACTATGAGTGGCCCAGCCCAAGGCTACCTCTAGTTGAGTAGCATCCTTTTGGGGTTCCTCAGTCAAACCTGAGGTTTCACCCTGGCTCCTCCGCCTGATATTTCCACTCTTGGCCATATAGCGACTAGTCTCGAATAAAGGGTACAAGCCACCATCTTCAGTACTCTCCAAGGATAACCCTCCCTTTTCTGCTGCCCTGCTGGGAGATATTGCTACAACCTTCTCGGCCTTCCTCCTGCCCCCAACTGCCTGTGCCAGCTGGAGACCATTCTGCTTACCCGCCTTCAACGTGGGCCATGTATATCCTGCAGGAACCGCAATGCACCGCCACACCAGAGCCAAGAGTCCTCAGAGACCTGCGGGAGCTCCGTACAGTGACCTCCATACAGCTCCTGGAAACGACTGTACATTAAAGAGCAAGCCTCAGGGAGCATTGCGGGGCCTCAGGAGAGATGCTGCTTTCGACCACATGCAGGTCTGACACACCACAAGGGCAGAGCCAGAAGGGTCTAGACTAGGATGGCAAAGCATTAGCTGCTTTGAAGGAGATGGCTGTCACTGAATCTACACAACCTACACTCTGAACCAAGTTGTCATGCTGCTTGCCATCTCTGACCAGAGTGGCAGAAATGGGGGGTGACTGTTTTTAGATCATCTTTGGGCATAGTCTGATTGTGATGACCAGTGAGGCACACTGATGCTGTGTCTGGTACGGTTTATTTCTTAACACGATTTTACTACTTGGACTGCAGCCAGTTTCTTCATGAGTTTCAACACTTCATGCCATATGTAGTCTAAAACTGGAATGAATTTCCATGACTTCTTAGTTTCCTCTCTGAAATCATAAGGCAACACTGCTGCTCTGCAGCTGCCATGGGTAGGTCAGGTTTATTAGTAGCCCTTTCCAACAGAGTATGGATGCGAAAAATGCTTGCAGAAGAATCAAATGGTGCTCCATCTACGTTAAATTGTTATACTGCACCTGCAGTCATCACCTTCACAATAATTCGCCTGATCATGTTCGTAAATCATCCCATCTGCTTTGTTTTCAATTACTTTTTCCTCACTCTGCCTCTGTCTCATTCACACACCCCCAACCAATGTACTAGCGGACAGGAGAAACTGGTACAGTGTGGAGGTTGGGGAGGCTGTGCTGGTGATGTTGGTAGGGGGTAGATTTCATTGGGTAGTTGCTGTACTGCAGGTGATATGTAATGCGGCGGTTGAGAAACCAGATTTTCTTGCTGTTTTTAGCAGGGAGTGCTTCGAAGCCTTTTTCAATATCTTGTAGTAAGAACCAGATATTTTTTTCTTTAGCGAAGCACAATTATGCACTTCATTACAATAGTTCAATTCAGGAAGCTCTAAATATTTCTGCCCACCTTTGTGGAAGTGCACTGCGCCCAGAATCATCGCCTGACAAGGGAGCATCTTTTTTAGTGATAAAAAAATATTCAATCTTTAATAAACAATGCTAGCCTCTTTTTTCCATCATTAAGAGTTTTTGAGGGAATATATTTGTAGATGTCTCAGTGAGCTGCCTTGTGCTTGGGGGTACAAGCAATATAGGTACTGCTCAAGAAAGTCCTAGTCAAAACTTTTGTTATTCATAAGATAATACATTTTCAAGGAGAGATCTACCCTCCTTGTCTGTCAAGGTGACAGCTGTAACTTTCCAGTGGAGCGGAAGGTGCCACAGACCTAAGTAGTCTAAAAGCAAGTATATAGATCACTTCAATCGATCCTGCAAGTTATCTGAGCACATACATTTTCATTCTTATGCTCAACACAGTTTTTCGTTTTTCAGAACCGTATACTTCTCCATTATCAGGGGGTTCTGGCTTCTGGGCTGAACAAATAATTTCTTTGGATCTTCCTGAAGTCTCTGCAATCTCGTCATTCAATGCAGGCCCAAATGATCAAAGAGGGTAACTTACAAGGTGCACAACTAGTCTATCTTGCGACACCACTTGGCTTTCACCTTTTTTTCAGCAATTTCCACTGCTTTAGGTGTGCTCATGCCATGGCTTTGGGTAGGTGTGCTCACCCTAACAATTTAGAGTACAAATAGAATTATATAAACACACAAAATCATTTGTCTGGCTAATAGAGGGAACAGCAAGTCGTTAGATTCCAAGCTCGGATTCCAATTGGGGTCTACCTACATGGCAAACTATTTCTACTTTTTTTGCCTTAGCTACTGGGGTTTATTAAAAAGAAACATGGGACAGCTTAACACTACACTCAACTAAACAAACATTGACAAAGCCAAGATGCTTGGCACTTGTGCATTGACAAAAGCAATAAAAAGGCATATTACCTTCTAAAACAATTTTTAAAATGTATTGTTTTGTAAATATATATGACGACACCTTACAGATGTACAATGATCCCTTGAGAATTCCAATCGAGATGGAAGGAAACAACCAAAGATCCAAGGGAGACTATGAAATCACAATCCACCTGTGGCCTGATTCAAGATAGGGCTGAATGTATCAGGCCAAATGCAGCAATGGCTTAAAGAGGATGAACCAAAGCCCATTGAGAGTATGTATAAAATACAATATGACTGTCATGGATGCCAAAAGCGCCAATAAGGGTCAAATACAAAAAGGGCACTTGCTCTGCATTTTGCCAATGACATAGCCAGTTGGGCACCATTCCACCCAGCAGGTTTTGCTGTGGCAATATGCTTCTCCTATAGAAGTTATATAGCACATTTTGAGGAAAAAACCCTTCCCCTGCTACATCAGCCATAGTTTTATCCTCATACCACTCCCTTTTGTGCAGATTCATGCTGCAATTAATGCTTTTAGTGAAAGGAAAATATCCTATCAATGCCCACATCAAAAACAGTTGGTATTTCAGACTGTAACTTTCAAGTTCAAAAACCTGCCTTTATGAAAAAAAGAACAAACCCATCTACATCTACTGAAAGGGAGTAGGAACCATGATGCTTTTTCATGAATGCTTGGAAACTGAGCAATGTGTTTGGAATCCATAAAGGAAACTTAAGTTTCTTTAATCAATAAAAAACAGCAGTAACATAACTAACCATTATATTTTCACATTTATTTACCTTTCTTCCAGGTTTTAAACCTGGTTTTCGTGTTTTAAAACTTTCAGCAAGCATGTGATGTTTAGCTAATGAAGCATTTTTAGGAGGCCTTCCCTTCCGGCCGGCTGTTGATGATCCAGGTGGTCTCCCCCGACTTCTTTTCTTAATCCTCTGTGCTGGGACAAATGCAGGTTTTGGTTGAGACTGCATTGAATTCCGAATCACTTTCGGTGGGGACACAGGTGTATTTGAGATACTCTTTGGAAGGGAAACTAAAAGGAAACAAAACAAGGTAGATAAATTCAGGCGGAATGAAAATATTTCTTAGCTAAAGTATCCAATTCTGATTCTTAAGGCAAAACAAACGTAATAAAGAACAAATGTAATTCAAACCATGTGATTTGTAACTTGTTTTCACACATTTTCAGCAAGGAGTTTTGAGGTACACATAGGTTTGCACTGTGCATATTTTGCATATTTAATTTCTGAAAGAACATGAAATTACTTTGGTCATGTTAAAAAAAAAGCCAACTATTTAGGCTGAGGATTGATCCAAGAGCACTCTCCGAGAGCATGGCATAGATGTTAACAGTTCTAAGAAGATCAAACATTGTAAATACTTACCTCCAAGTCTGTAGCTCTAAGAAAACACAGCAAAAATGCAGGACCATGTCCAAACATCTATACAATCTGTGGCTCTAGATACAAAATACAGATGCCACATCTACACCAGGGCAGACACAACGGTACCAGAGAGCTGTACTTCAAGCACAAGTCTCACATAAGAACCTTTTAGGACGACGGTGCATTATATACAGTAAAAACTTCATCCATCTGCAAGTCTTGGATTCCCTCCAGGACTCAACAGCTTTTACATTTATCAATCACATCTCCAGACCAGGTTATATATGATAACACTTAATGTCTAAGTAAAGCACCAGCAGGCCTCAAGATAAGGGATTTGGGAGAGCAAGCTGACTTTCCCAATTAACTCATTCGGTCATTTCTGAAGTGGCATCTAATGAGAAATTTATTAATGGCAGTTCACGTCACAGAAAAACTCTTGTCACAGTCAACAGCAGCAGCTGCAGCCTGCTGACCTGGCACACTAACATGGTCATCTAACGTCTCAAATTAAGTGGTGGACAAGACAGCAACCATGCAAAATAAATATTCCAGAGATTAAAGGTAGCCACCAAGCTCAAGATGTGCAAAACAAAGACACTATACAATGCATAAAATTGCCAGCCAACACTTTTTATGGTCTGACTTGAGAGCACAGCTGTCACCAGACAACTATGCGATCATCACTACAGAGGGGCTTTGGAGCCACCCATGTGTTGGGAACGAGGACCACATGTTTTCATAGGGCAGATGTGTGCTTCCACAAAAAAGTGCTTGCCCTCTACGCAGCTTTGCTCATTTTGTTTATTTATCCAGCTGCCTAAGCTTGAACTTTCATGGGTACACGTGACACTGGAAAGCTATTAAAGTTTCTTAGATAGCTAGATAATGTAGTTTGTTTTTCTCTGGCAGCAGCACAGATGGGAGTAGGGCAGTAATTAACCTACATGGATTTTTGGGTCTGGCTAGACAGTGGAATTGTAACCTGGCCTACATCAAAATTATTCTACAGTTCGGCTTCCACAAAAATGCATATTTATTTACGTATTGTTTACTTGTAATGCTTCACATTACCATACAATATTTCTTTCAACCCATGCAACCCAATGGCATTGCCAGTGCTTGTTGAAAGTGATGCCACGGTGGACCCCAGATTTTACGAAATTTCTTATCTCACACTCTATAACAGTTCTTACACTTTAGTCCAACAGCCCAGGCCCTAAGCCACTCAGCATTTGGTGGAGGTCTTATCTCTGTTCCAATGGTGAGCAGTATCTCTCCTGGTAGAAAAGGGTCTCTTTTTGGCCCTTTATTAATGTACTTCACTGTAACAGACCAACACACTGACTGAGCTCTCAACAATGATGGTTAATACCATTAAGGTAATCCATGCCACAGAAGCAGTCCCTGTTTTTTATCTCACATATTTTACTTCATCTTGCACAACATAAGTGCATTTGATTTTTTAAAGGCACTGAGTTACTGAAGCTTTATGCATCACCTGTCATTCTCTGGGTGAGCTGAGGTTGTGTGTGGGTATGTGGGTAGAGGTTAGAGCTCTGGAGAGCAGCCTGGAGGCAGTGAGAGTTTCTCTCCTTTTTTTTTATTTGAGAGGGCGCGCCCCAGCTGGGAATGAAGCATACTCATCAATTCATCAATGGTACATAATTAGAAAAAAGACTTGAGATGAAAAAAACAAAATTACATACAACAAAGGAGCAGAATTCATCTCATAATAAGTGTAGAAGCTCTAAGGACACTCCAAGTGAATACAAAGCTTAAAAAGTCTAGGACTGCATAACCCCCATGTAAGTACATCCCTGTAGTCCAAAAGAAAGACAGATTTGTAATTCTTAAAGGGGTTAAAGCAGCCTAACCTTGCAAAAAACCCAATATGTGTAACCCAAAGGGCTAAACTCATATGTGTGAAAATACAAATAAAGAGCACAAATCAAGCATACATTTAGTCTCAGATTCATATAATCCTGCACGGGAGCCTGAGGCCAGCCAGCAAGCATGAACCCAGTTTAAAAGGGCCCCCCAGATTTTACTCCCCTTTTCCCTGGCCTTTCTTCTTTTACGCTCATACAGAACAACTATGGTATCGAGGATTTTTCCCAGAAATGTAGAAAGCTCAGATCTGAAAACATCCAGCTGAGGGCATGTAAAAAACATGTGAATCAAACCTGCTTCCTAAGTTCAACACCATGGACAGGGTTTCCCTCTGTACTACCCCATAACTTGGCTATCTTTGACGGAGTAAAGTGTAAATCAAAAAGTATTTTGCAATGCTGTGCCTGCAGTCCTGAAGAGCAAAGTAAGGGGTGGCTTAATTCCAAGGACTCATAGAAACTGACATCCCTAGAGTCAACCTGGACTAGAAATGTTTGGAGGCTGCAGCTGAGGAGGAGGGGTGGACTGAGCTGACCGGTGGCTCCCTGCCATTTAGTGTTATGTTTCTCCAGCTCGTCCAGAATATTGGAGCACAAGCTAGCATACAACTAACTAATCATCAAATCTAGCATCAGTATTCTGAAAAATTCAGCAATGCACCCTGCTTTCTTGCGCAAGTCATGACCTTGAAAATATTTGGAAAAAAAAAAACTAGGTCTGATATCAAATCTGGCCGGGAGCGCCTCAATCGGTGCCAGATGAGGTCCTTAGAAAAAAATCCCAGTTTCACTAGCCCGTTTCTCCCACCTTAGAAGACAAGCATCCTGGATTATGCCTGGAAGCTGCATATTCCTATGTGTGGGCGTGTATCAGTTAAACCTATTAAGCCTGGCATTTTTCGGCAACCAACCCAGTTCTTAAAGGTTGCAATTAGCGTCTTGAACTGTACTTTTTTTTTTTTTTTTTAACTAACTGGGTTCAACCAATTTTAGCAAACAGCCCTTGGTATCCACCCAAACTAAAAGCTCATAAATGAACGGTACATATTCTACAGATCCTTGTCCCCACTGTTACTTTTTACAAGATGTGGCCCACCCCCCTCTCCCTAGGTAGGGACAATTAACTGTTTGTCCTCCTTATTTTACCATAACACAAGATAAATCTGGAGATCCCAGCATCTGTTAATTTAAACCAGCAGTTTTCAAACTCCAACGGGATTGCACTGAATGTCCTGGACCCGCCACTCTAGAGGGTAGGCCCGAAACTGCACTGTGTTCAGAACAGTTCCGATAAAAGGGAGTGTCTGAGAGTGAGTCAAGTGTGACCTCAGCACATTTATAGTGAATCCCAGCAAATGCAGGAGATTTGCCGTAGTCTGGAGGTGGAAGACAACAGCCTGGGGCAAGCCCGCCTTCAACGGCCAGTCATCGAGGTAGAGGAAGACTGAAGCCCCTAGCTGGCGCAGGTGAGATGCGACCACCGCTATCACTTTCATGAACACCTATGGGGCGCTGGTAAGACCGAAGGGGAGCATGGTAAACTGAAAATGCTCGTGGGTTACCACGTACCGCAAAAAATTGGTGCCCTGCAAGTCCAACACTACCATCTAGTCCCCAAGGTTCGAGGCAGAAAGGACCTGAGCCAGGCTGAGCTTTTAACTTCTTCTTCCTGAGAAAGAGATTGTGGGTCTGGAGGTCTAGGATAGGACGAAGGCCCTTGTCTTTTCTGGGCACAAGAAAGTAGCTGGAATAACACCGATGTACTATTTCTGGCACAAGGGCCCTCTCTCTATGGCTACCTTGGCGAAGAGAGTTGTAACCTCCTTGCAGTGAAGTGCCAAGTGATCCTCTGTCATCCAATTGTACTATGGTGGCATGGCAGGAGGGGTAGTCTTGACGGGGAAGGAGTCGCCCCTTTGGACTATTTGCAAAAATCCACCTATCCATTGCGATGGACTCCCAGGGGTGCAGGTGATGGCGGATTCTGCCTCCAACTGGTTAGTGATGGGGTGACGGACTAGGAAGGTTTGGAGGCTGCAGCTGAGGAGGAGGGGTGGACTGAGCTGACCGGTGGCTCCCTGATCCACAGGGATGATGGATCCCACATCCTCGACAACACAAAGGCTAGGCAGCATGTGCGGCACGGTGGCTGGAGGGAAATGGACGTGGTTGGGTGCCCCTTCCGTAGCTACTAAAGGGCGAAAAGTGGACTAAGCGGGGCGAAGAGCAGCTGCAATGCCAAGGGACCGAGCCGTAATGCAGCAGCGCAGAGTTCACTTTGTCACCGAAGAAACGGGTGATATTGAAGGGCATGTTTAAAAGTGATTGCTGCACATCCCACGAAAAGCCAGAGGTCCTCAACCAAGTGTGGCACCGAAGGGCCACTGTTAACCCAACCGATCTGCCCAGTGAATCGGTGGCGTCCAGTCCACATCAAAACGTGAACTTGGCTGCGTCTTTCCCATCAGCAACAGCTTGGGAGAAAATGGCCAGGACCTCCTCACGGACCTGTGGCAGCACCTGCGCAGGTGTATCCCATAAAGTATGGGTGTAATGGCCCAAAAGGCATGTGGTGTTCACAGACCACAATGCCAGGCTTGAGGAATAGAACATTTTCTTCACAAGCTGGTCCAGTCTTATATAAAGAAGCCTGAATGACTAAGCTCTCAGGCGTAAGGTGCTGGGTCAGGAATTTAGGGTCGTTAGGCACAGGCCTGTGGTAGTGGGCGATTATCCTGGTGACAGGAGCCCCTGTGCTCGGTTTAGACCACACCACCAACAGGACATCAGAGTGGACCTCTTTAAAGGGCAATAGGGGTTCAGATGTCGAAGACCTGGGCTGAAGCATCTGTCCAGAGGTTAGTCTTGTAGAAACCTGGCTATGTATATACTATACCAAAATGAGGTATGATGTCAATAGTCAAGGGGCTCCCCAGAGGCTTAACAGAGGTTAGAGTAGATAATACTAATGCTCTCTTTTGTGGTAGTGTGGTCGACCCGTTAGGCTTATCAGAGGGTAATGCAAAGCATTTGTTGTACACACAGAGTCAAGAAATGAGGCAGACACTCAATGACTAATTACAGGCCAGTTGTTTTTATATAGCAAAAATATAGTGTTACTTTATTACTAGAACGAGAAGAACTTTGTTGCAGGTAAGTACTGTTATCAATAGGTATTAAGCACATATATCAAACATACTTTGTTTTTTGCAGATAAAGCAGTTTACTGGTAAATAACACTTTTCTATTTCAAACGTTGACTGCAATCTTTCATAGGAGTCAATAGAGTCCTGGGGTGGTGGGTGGTGAGGGGTGTTAGCACAGTTAACAGTGAAGTAGGGTTAGCATGTCAGTAGGTCAAAGTTTAGGCTGACCCTAAACGTGCACCACCACCAACACAGACCTGTCTGTGTGCACAGGTCAAAGTTGGTTTTGAGTTTACAATGGAATCCTATGAGGATTGGGGGTGCTCGGTACAAAGCAGATTGCAGGTAGGCACCCGCGGTTCCAGGTCACAGGCTTGGGATGCTTATGTCAGCACCGGTGGGAGGCACAGGTTCACACCAAACACACACCCTTAGCAGCTCAGGGGCAGCGGGGTGCAAACACAGAGCTGGTCGCCCAATGCTTTTCAATAGGAGGACAGCGGGTCACAAAACATGCTGCAGTCTGGATCCAGGGGGTTGGTTCCGGGAAAACAAAGGCTGGACATACAGGAGAGGTGCCCGCTGGACGTTGCTGGACCATCGGTCAGATTCCCCAAGGCCAGGAGCCTGCGGGTGCAGGGATCTCCTTGTGCATCTGGAATGTTTGTCAATCCAGTCACAGTCAGGGGGGTCCTCAGAATTCAGACTGCAGGTGTTGTCATGTTGGCCAGGAGGGGTCAACCCAGGGTGTACTCAAGGTCAGAATCACCTGGGGACATTCTTTGGACCGGTGAGCCACTAGGACTCGAGCCTTGGGAGTCTGGTGCAGAGTGGGCAGAGCTTGCGGATCAGGGGTGGTTCTGGAGTCCTTTTTGGAGGTTTCTTCTAGACAGGGCCGCTATCCTCAAGAGTTCTTGGTCCTCTGCTGGGATGGCAGTCTTCTGGAGGTTTGCAGAGGTCGCTGGTCCAGCAGGATGCAGCACCTTCTTGGGGTAGGGGTCTTTAAAGCTGTAGACAGGTCAGTAGGGCTGGGGCCAAGTCATTTGTCATCTGCAGTATTCACTTCTGGGGTCAGCTTGACAGTCCTCCTTTTTTCTTGAGGTCGCCAGGAATCTGGTGAGTAAGGTTCAGAGGTGCCCCTAAATACTAGTCTTAGGGGCAGTACAGGGGTCAGAGGGTAGTAGCCAACCCACCCTTCCTGTGCCCACTCCATTTTGGGAGGGAGGAACATGCCTATCCCTATTGGTCCCTCTCCTCCAAACCAAGATGGAGGATTCTAAAAGGAGGGGGTCACTTCAGCTCTGGACACCTTGAGGGTGGTCCCAGCTGAATCGGTCACTCCTTATTTTTCCTAATTTTTCCACCAGACCTGCCACCAAAAGTGGGGCTTTGTCCCGGGGCGGGCATCTCCACTAGCTGGAGTGCCCTGGGGCACTGTAACAAGAAGCCTGAGCCTTTGAGGCTCACCCCCCAATGTTACAATTCCTGTAGAGGGAAGGTGTGAAGCACCTCCACCCAGTGCAGGCTTTGTTTCTAGCCACAGAGAGCACAAAGGCCCTCACCCCATGCAGTCAAAAACTCGCCTGGAAGTTGCAAGCTGGTACAGACTGGTAAGTCCTGCACTAGACGTTTGGCTAAAATACAGAGGGGCATCTCTAAGATGCCCTCTGTATGCAATTTACAATACATCCAACACTGAGATCAGTGTGGGTTTATTGAGCTGAGAAGTTTGATACCAAACTTCCCAGTCTTCAGTGGACCCATCATGGAGCTGTGGAGTTTGTAATGTCAAACTCCCTATCCATGTATTCAATATGACCACACTGCACTAAGAATGGACTTAGACACAGTAGGGGCATATTGCTCATGCAGCTATGCCCTAACTTATGGAATAGGGCACCCTACCTTAGGGATGTATGGCTTGCTAGAGGGGTGACTTGCCTGTGCCATGGGCAGTGGTTTGTGGACATGGCACCCTGAGAGAGATGGCATGTCGACTTTACTTTTTTCTCCCCTCCAGCACACACAATCTGCAATTGCAGTGTGCATGTGCTGGTCAGGGGTCCCTTAGGGTGGCACAATACATGCTGCAGCCCTTAGGGACCCTCCCTGGTCATAAAGCCCTTAGTACCACTGGTACATTTTACAAGGGACTTAGCTGTGTGCCAGGAACATCCAAACTGTGGAAACAATGGTACAGTTTAGGGAAAGAAAACTGCTGCTGGGGCCTAGTTAGCAGGATCCCAGCACACACTCAGTCAAGTTAGCATCAATATCAGGTAAAAAGTGTGTGCGTGTGGGGAAATAGGGGGTGGAGATGACCATGCAAAAAGGGGCACTTTGCTACAAATCCTGACCGCCATTGAAGGCAGCTCGAGAGCCCAAGACCTCTGCTACTCTTCACAACACCATCAAGTAGAAAGCTCCCTCCTTAGCCAAGGTAGGGGGGAGAAAGTATGCCAGAATCAAGGGAGGTGTCGAACCCACTGACTTCACCCAATTCCCGAGCCCAGCCTACATAAGGGTCTGCAAGTCAATAATCTTGGGGCGACCTCTCCATACTCTCACCATACCCATATCCATAGGTATAAGGTCAGGATCCAACCTGGGGAGAAATGTCCCAGAAGTCAGAATCAGCGTCGAACGCCATTGTTCGTGCTCCGGATCGGAGTCGGGACTGAGTATGGGATCAATGGGGATTATGGGCCCAACCAACATCCGGAGCACTAACTTCTGCATGAGGAAGGTCATAATGGCACAACAGGTGTCGGGGCGTATCTGGAAACAGATCCTGCGGTGCCCTCTGGAGCTGAAGCGGAAGCCACCATCAGGAAATCCAGGGGGCCCCCACCAAGCCTATGGGGCCCAAAGTCATCACAGGGGGATCAACCTGCCCAAATATGATGTGTATGGCCTCATAAAACTCCATGAGTTGGGCAGGAGCAGCTCTGGATCTGGGAAATGGGGGTGTGGAGCCAACCCAGAAGCAGGCTCCTAGGACAGAGGCCTGGAAGGACAAAGCTCCTCCTGCGTCGCATCGGCCTGGCAAAAGGGTGAAGTCGAAGAACGCTTCTTCTTCTTTGACTTCTTCTTATGACCTGAATGCCCAGAGGACTAGGAGTGGGACGAGTGATAATGGCTCCGCGGACAGACTCGTGACCTTACTCTCGAGCAAGACTGGGAGCGATGCAGAGCAGACTGCAGGGCCACCTTGAACTTTAGGGACTGTTCCCTCAAAGCCTTCGGGTTCATGGCCCGGCAGTTGAAGCATGACTTTGGGTAGCGCTCCATACACCAAAAGCACATGCGGTGCATATCCGTGACCAACATTATGCAGTGACAGGAGTCACGCGGCTTGAATGCGGTACACCAAAAAAGTCAACAAAAGGGCCAAAAAGTCAGTCAAAATGCGACTGAGGGTAGCTCTTCTCCAGATCTGTGTGTAGGCTGGCATGGAAATAAAAGAACTGATGTCAGCAAGTCAGGTGGTGTCTACATACAACCACAACGTCATCACTGTAACCACGGCGCCAATGATGGACACAGAGTCGCCAACACCACCTGATGGCGCGCAAGGGTACTGCGTTAAGATAAATCTCCAGACACAGTCTGGCGCCTGGGGAAATTCTAAGGTAGGGAATATGCAACTATAAGTTTCTGTCAGTTTTTCAATTTACATGAATCCATGCCCCAAATTACATAAGCCACGCCTCTTGGAAAAAATTATTTGTTATGCTTCTTTGACCAAATCCCTTTAAGAGATATGTCACTGTTTTCATGTCACTTAAAGCACTGCCTCGAACACCAAGGGAGCTGGATCTGCGAGGGCCCTTCCAATCCCCCATTATTCCATGAACTGCTTGCTTTGGATCGGGAATGATTCAAAGTTCTGCCACCTCCCCCAAAGTGGTCCATACCTGTTTTGAATAACCTCTTATCACTAAACATTCCTATATTGTATGGAAAAAAGTACCTATGGTGGACCTACGAGTGTAGCTTGTGCTTTGACTTCTGGCCATTCGCCAGAGCCGCTCAGGGTTATATTAGGTTCTGTTGAAGAATTTGAAAAGTATGAACAACTGAAGGAAGAAGACTGCAAGACATATCAAGGCCTGATTGGTTTCTATCAAATCATTTTCAAGACTAGCCACAAAAGTTCTCCCAGCTAGATCTTGGGTCTTTCAAAGGTTGCGTGTTGATTTGTAAAATCTTGATATTTTTCTTAACAAAATGTTCCACATTAATTTGGGGTTATAAAATATTGAACTCTGGCAACGAGTCAAGATTATTTCTGTATGTATCGAGGATGTGATAGTTGTAAGTATTTATAAAAAACGGGACTTATGTCAGATACTTTCAGCAACCAATTTTTTAAAGGACGTTAGTTAGACCATACGTCTCTCAATTTTCAAACCTGTATAATGTCCCAAATTATGAACCCCAATCAAGCTTGCAAATTGGGCCACTCACAAGCCATGACACAGGGATTTTGTCAGTACTTTGGTTCACTCTAGTAAACTATGGGTAATAAAAAGCATACATTAGCACCTCAAGAGTATATCTCCAAAGGAGTCCAACATCCTGTTTGATAGCTGGACTGTCCCGTCTCAGAAGCTCCAGTCGCTGGTGGTAGTTAGCTGGGATGAATCATAGTAGAGATGAATGCCCACCACTCCCTATCCTCAACTGAATGGTTCTGGTACTCAATTAAAGAAAGAGGGACTCTGAGCTGCGTGCCCGCCCGCAGGTACTTCCCAAACACTGACTGTAATTATCCAAAACAATTAGGAGTCATAATACTAGGGCAATTCTGCAGTACCTATAAAAATTGGAGGTGCTAACACTTTAAAAGAATGTTCCTTCTCCATTTTACATAATTGCAGCATTGCCTGCGCCTCTTGATCAGCCCTAGTATAATGCAGAAGCAAAGTCGTGTTCAGGTCTAAGGTTAGTCTAGGGACACTAGATACAGTCCTAGGAACTTAAGGGTGGTCTCTGGCCCGGTAAGGCAGTTTGTGGGTTGGTGAATCTGAGAGTTCTTCCGATATCTGTACTTAGGTTGATTCGGCCCAATTTATTCACATGCACCTCTCTAAAGATGGATCACATGCACCTCTGTAGAGCTGGAGAATGTCCATAAACTTGGGGAAGGAGCACTGTGGTCTAATAACAGCAGGTTATCTACATAAAATGACACTCTGACCTCACTGTATCCATGCCACTAGAATCCACATTCCTGTGTGTCTTGCCTAATCAACTCGGTGAGCAGATCAATGACCATGGCAAAGAGGAGAGGGTAGAGAGTACATCATCGCCAGGTGTCTCTCTGCATCAGATATGAAGGAGGCATCACTCCATTAACTCTGACCACAGTAGAATAAAGGAGTTTAAAGTAACTGAGGCAATATGGACCGAAATCCATTTTTTTAAAGGCTTTGATCATAAAAGAATAATGTACTCTATTGAAGTCCATGGTAGACGGTTCCATGAGTTTGGTATTTCTGGCAAGGGCTGTATGGAAACGTATTGGCAATTGGTGTGTACTCTACCCAGCATAAAAGTGTTCTGCTTTAAATCAACCAAAGACTTCAATACCTTGGCTAGTCTGCTAGGCACTAGTTTGCCAGTATTTTAGATCAATACTGAGCAAGAAAATTGAGCGGTAAGAGAAGCATTCGGTTTTTGGTTTCTCTGGTTTTGGGATTACTACTACTTTAGTGCAATAAAGTTCATCATTTAATGAGTACATCTGGAGAGCTTCCTACCACAGTGCCAACAATTGTGAGACAAACCATTCGGCAAGGTGTCTTGTCTGTTGTTTTGGCTACAATGGCCTCCTGGCTCTCCTCTAGTGTGACTAAGGCACCAAGTTCAAGTGTTTATTCATGAAACAGTGGGTGTGCCGACAATTCCCCAGTGGTTGGTTTTTCCACTTCTGGGCTGTGTGGTGTCTTCTATTCTGTTAATATTACTCAAGTAGATATCACGAGGGAGAAGGAAATCTTTGTTGCAGTCCTATTTCTCCATCACAGTTATTTTCTTTCGACTCATGAACAACCCTTTCATGGGTCGGTTAAATAAACACAGCAGGAAATTAGCCATGCAGATTTCCACTTTAATCTCTGTCAAAATGAACCACATTAACAGACATTGCTCATTAGTCTGAAACAACCGACAGCTATCCATTTAAGCCTTAAAATAGCAGACTCAAAAGCCTCATGCACGGTGGAGGCCAGCAGACTGTTGGCCCAGGATGAGCCCTAATGTAATGTGCAACCATTTCTCACCAAATGTGATGGTTCATGGCATATAAATCAGGGCTCCTGCTTTTATGGTATTTATTTTTTTGAATATTTCCATCTGTATTTATCCATATTTATTTTCTGGCCATCTTATTGGTACTTACCCACATTTATTTTGTGGTTTGAGAATAAATGGAGTCGAAAAATGATATTTCTGCTTCTATTTAACTTTTAAACGTGCAATCGAGAGTGGATGCTCAACGCTTTTTAGCATATTATGCTGTCATATATAACAAAACACTACACCCACAGGTGCACATTAGCATTATACTACAAAAATATGTTACCATACAACTGTATTAAAGAAAATCTCACTTTGTTTTTTTAACTACCCATGCTATCTGCTCAGCTGTTGCCTGGAATTCATTAAAGGCAGCATGGAGAGTCTCTGACAAAAAGCACAATATTTTTAGTATTTTTCCACTTATAAAAATAAATACAGTCAGAAAGCACATTGTTTTCTGTCAGTATTTATCTGTAACAATTAGTAAAAATGAAAAACTCTGAGCCTTAGCTATAATGCATATATCTGTTGGCCTAATGCTGGTTATTGACTATATACGCTTATGTCTGTGTAAGAATAAATCAACACGATGCAGTACAGCTACTTATGGGCTTTCCAAATGTTCCACTGGCTAGTTGTTGCTAAGTGTTCAGTGTTTAAGAGTCTGTCCATTAAAAAAACATAGGTCCAGTCTTCTTATAGCACATAGTTAAACATAACATGAGTCAACTTCTCTTCCTTGGCTTCTTGCTACTATCACCAATACTTGCCTTTTCTCCAGGGGCAGGGTGTCACTATGCAGTAATTTTAAGCTGTAAACATTCTGCATGATAGCGACTTCCAGGTCATATGCTTGAGTCCTAGCATGGTTAACCCAGCTTACCATTACCTTAAGTCACTAAACCATGCCATGCAAAAGTAGCATCCCACAGTGGGGAGCCAAGATAACGCGGGTATTGAACTGTCACAGCGCCATGCCTTAAAGGTCACCTTCACCCTTGTATATTTACATCCTATCCAGATTTTTCCTATTATCCGCCGATATCTAGGAGCAGGATCTCTAACTCTTCTGTTTGTCACCAGCCCTGAAAACCACCTTTTCGTCACTAGCCACATTTCTACCCTGGGATGACCTAATGAGGACTCATTTGCAGATTAGTTTATTTTTGGGTGGCCTGATGAATGTCCTTTCTGGGTGCTCTCTGCTTCTCTAAATACTATAGCGTGGGTGCAGGCAAAATTTCATATTGTTTGCTATAAGCATATTGTTTTTTTCCAATACATGTGTGCATCTTCCTGTCATAAATGTAAGCATGGTTTGAAGGTGAAGATGTGCTTCTGGGGTAGTTGCATTCTATTAGTTGTCTGGATGAAATTGTCTCGTTTGAGCTTGCAGCATACCTAATGGTAGATGACTTTTCTCTGGCCCTTCTAGGATGGTCCATAGTATTGATCATTTCAGCTGATGAGGTGTACCATCCAAAATGTAACCCCAACTCCCAGGGTCAGCAGCCTGTCCAACTCTTGCCATAGGTGGCTGTAAGTCCTCTGTTTCTCTGATGGTGGTGCCCACTCTTGTATGCCTAACACAGCACAATTTATCTTTTCACTTCGTCCTGCTAAATTTCATGAAGAGAGTGGTCGTCTTGTTTCTGGATATACTAGAAAACTGTAATAAAGAGGTTGCCCGGTGTCTAAAGATGTTCTCGTTTTAGGTGATTAACATGGGACTAGCCACTGCTCCTAAATCTAAACTTCTCCAGAGATTGTCAAACAGTTTCAGCACCTCCTTGTACAATGCACAAATTGAGGATGGTTTTACTCCATAGCCTAATATAGCTTTTGGGGGGGGGAAGCAGAATAGCTACACTCGTTGCTTGTAATTCAACACCTCAATAGCTGTCAGACCTTCAGCAATACTATAAACACACCAAGCACTGTCAGAAAAAAAAAAAAAAAATAGAGTTTCAGAGGTCTTGACAGTTGTTGCGCTGATTTTCTGCTTTGTAATGGCAAGACAGTAGAAAAGCGCACCAACAGTGCTACACATGTGCAACCAAGATACACCACAAATATCTGAAAAGAACACATAACATTTCAAACACATGCAAACAAAACAAAACAAATGATGCATTGCCGGCCTCCATGCCACTGGTCACAGGGAAGTCTACCACAATATGCTGTACATTAGCAGGAAAAAAAACATACGTTGACTATATTAAGTCCAAGAACATGCAGAACAAAACACTTCATGACCTCCATTAAAGCAAACAACTTATATACTAGGCTATCGTAGTGTTTCTTACTCCATCATCAGGAGGAATGAAACAGCATCCAAACTCATCAGAACACATTTAACAAAGTATTCTTCAGGCACAATTTCACTGCACAATGACGACACACAGCACTAACCACAATGGAAACATACATGGCAATCACAAAGAATACACTGGACGGAATATCTTGTATCTGTCCAATGCATCAAAAACAAGTCAAATAACCAGCAACACCTCCAGCTGCTGGGCAACTGGTACGTCATTAACCTACGACGTGGCAACCAATCACTAAGGCATTCAAAAAACCTCTCTGGTCCGAAATCATAATCCAACACCTCAAAGAATAACCAGAACACAAAATCCAAATGAAATCATCATCAAACATCAACTCAGACTTCACCTTCAATTAAAATGTTCTAACTACGTGGATAGGTAAGATTCAGACAAGCAAATAGTGCTACAAGTTCACACTAACGGCAGAATGCCGGCAACATAAATTTCCATTAACAATGCACGATGGAGGAAATTGCCACAAGAGCACATAGCCACAGGTCCATATGAAAAAAGAACTGCCGTGTTCAGATGAAGATCTATTGTGAATAACTGCTAGTGCAGTAGTCAGTGCCTCATTCCAACCTCTTTCACTGAAGGTCTCATGAAACGACTTAATCCCAGTTTATTGTTCAGTCAACCAGGCTTCCAGCAGTGGCAGAGCTGGGTGCAACGTAGAGAAAAAATGCATTTGGAAACAAAAATGGAGACATAGAAAATGAGACGAAGGGGGTGAGGTATGCTGGAAGCAGCTCCCTTTACGTTCCCAGACTAAATAAGTCGCATGTAAGGATTCACTAAAAAAAATACATTTTGAACAGCAAAATCGCTGCTTGTAGACGAGCCAACGTGAAACATGGGGGAACAAGTGTGACCACAGCTTAAAAGACACTGGGAACCAGAACTGTAAAATGGTGGTATGGAACCATGACAGAACAAGATAAACGGGGTCACGTCTACAATTCATACAGAACAAAAAACGTTTTAAAATACAAGTCAATCGGGAGGGCAAGCCACATCAAAATACTGTTATCTATTCTTACAGTGTAGTATCCCAATAGGTTTAATTTCCTTGCCCGCATTTTGGTATGTAGATCACTTCCTCATTAAGATGGCGCCGCCCGTACAAAATATTAGACGGCACCGCTCTTCCTCCATGATATTGATGGGGCCTTACCAGGGCTCTATTCTGTAGTCTCTCTTCTATGTCCATACGCATACTAACGAGGTAGGAACAACTCAAAGTATAAAGGTTCTCTGTTCGACACGGCGCGCCCCCCGAAAAAGCGGCGACGGATGCAAACGAAATCAAACCTTTTTGATCTTGACTTTTGAGATGAGAACCTGGCCACTTTCTAGTGCCCGATTATTAGTATGACACTGGTCAAACTCTCCCGAAGAGGGTTTCCAACTCCTCCATATCATCGACAACTATAAAGTATGCTACAGTATAAGTTCTATATCGATGTTGTAACATATACGAAGGCCATTAACTAACAATTGTAAACGAGTTGAATATTTTATGTTGTTTATTTGTAACGGTATCTGACCCACATACAATGTTTCATACCTAATGTAGATTTTCCTAGTAATTTATGACGGAAAGTCTTAATTTTATTAAAGACACGGAGGCGAATATTATGCGTTCTTTTCTTACTTTATTTCAAATAGCAGCAGTCAAGAAACTACAACTCCCAAGAGGGTTAGAAACAAACTAACCAATGGGAGTAAAACAAGAACTAACGATGGACCAATCAGTTGAGGCCATAACCATAGAGTGTACACTTGACTGCAGGCAGCCCTCTTTTCTTGAACGAGCCAGTCAAAGAGAATCATAAAACAAAGGGTAAATGAGTCCCACAATCGCGAAGGCTAAGGAATCGGAACAAAGTTCTTGAACCACAGCAATAAACCGGGAGTACAAAGGTGAGATAAGCTGCTCCTGAGAGGATTGTGATGACACGTCTCGTGGGTTCCTCTTGAAAGATGCGATGAAGGCGCCAGCAGCGTTATCCGGAAGCTGGAGGTAATGCCGGAGTCGCTGGGAGGGAGAGAGAAAGTACATATTAAAAGGTACAGTGGTGGGATAATATTCGCCTCCGTGTCTTTAATAAAATTAAGACTTTCCATCATAAATTACTAGGAAAATCTACAAGACCGGAGGCTCGATTATGCGAGTTTAAAGCATATCAATAACTACTGAAGAAGCAGTTCTAACAGGTTTACAATAGAAAGTCTTGAAAACTTTATCATTGGACCAATCTGCCGACCTGAGAATGTCCTCCAAACTAGATCCCAAAGCGAACCCTTTAGAGGCCATGGCTCCCCTGGAAGAGTGGGCTCCAAAAACAGAAGTGTCAATTCCCGCTAGGGACATAATGAATTTGACCCAACGGGCCAGGGTTGCGGAAGTCACCGGATTATGAGGTTTGCGAAAGAAAATTAATAGTTGGGTAGAGGAGGACGTTCTCAGGTTAACGGTTCTTTTTTCGTATTCTTTTAAACAAAGACCCACACATAATTTTGGTTTATCAGGGAAAAAGGGATAGAACACCGAATGTAAATTAGTTTTGGTGCGTTTGGCAATGTGAAACAAAACGCCTGAAGGTAGAAACTGGCGGGCAGACACATCTAGGGCCTTAACATCGGAAACTCTTTTGATAGAAATTAGGCATAGGAGCATAGTGAGTTTGGCAGACAGCATTTTTAGGGAAAGACTCGGATTGTCTGGCCAAGAAAGTAAAAGGTTCAGAACCAATGAAACATCCCAGACATGGGAGTACTTGGCAGAAGGAGGTTTAGAGAGTTTGACCCCTTTTAAAAGGCGACAAATTAAGGGATGGATCCCGATAGGATTGCCATCGATATTAGAATGGTTCATAGAAATAGCAGATCTGTAAAGATTGATAGTACGATATGATTTACCCAGACCCGCCTGGGCCACTAAGAAATTAATAATTAGATTTAGATCCGCTGAAAAGGGATCAGCACATTTTCCCACACACCAGCTTGACCAAAGAGACCAAGCTGATCTGTAGGCTCGCCTTGTGCCAGGCGCCCATGCATTATTGATGAGCTCTGAAGCTTCCGACGAAATAGGGAAGGACCGCTGGGTAGGCCGGAAATGAGCCAGGCTGATAGGACTAACGATTTGTTGAGAATCAGATTGTGGGGCCGTCCGATCGGGTCTAGGAGGAGAGACGGAAATAAGGGGAGTAAGATTGGAAAATCTGCCGTGAGTTCGAGGAGGGGTGGAAACCAAACTTGAGATTGCCAAAAGGGGGCTATCAGGACAAGGGACGTCACTTGGCGCCTGACTTGATTTAATACTCTGTTGATTAGAATAAAAGGAGGGAAAGCATAATTGAGGGTGTTGGGCCAATCCTGAAGAAAGGCGTCTGTAGCTAAGGCCTACGGATCCGGACGCCAACTGAAGAAGCGAGGAAGTTGAGAGTTGAGTCTGGATGCAAAGAGATCCACCTGAAAGGGGCCCCATTTTCTTTCTATTTGGCGAAAGACAGAATGGTGTAATTTCCAATCACTGTAATCCGAGATATGTCGGGAATGCCAATCTGCATTGGAATTCAGAGAGCCTGGAAGATACTCGGCAAGGAGAGAAAATTTGTGGGACAGACAAAACTCCCAGAGGCTCTTGGCCAGAAGAGCAAGGGGTCTGGACCTGGTGCCCCCTAGATGGTTTATGTAACGAACTGCGGATATGTTGTCCATGCGGAGCAGAATGGAGCAACTTGCTCTGTCTTTCGTAAAACTTCTGATCGCAAAGGAGCCTGCAAGAAGCTCTAAACAATTTATGTGCAATCTGGACTCCTCTGCGGACCATATACCGCCAGTCGATATTGAACCACAACGGGCGCCCCAACCCGTGAGACTTGCATCTGATTCTAATACAAGATCGGGCACAGAGGGGAAGATGGATCTGCCGTTCCAAGCCTCTAAATGGGATATCCACCATTGGATTTCGAGTTGAGATTCTTGGTCTAGATATACAAGATCGGAGAAGGCCAAACCTCGACGAAGGTGTAGGATCTTGAGACGCTGAAGGGCGCGGTAGTGAAGGGGTCCTGGGAAGATGGCCTGGATAGAAGAAGAAAGAAGGCCGACGACTCTTGCAAGAGTTCTGAGGGAAATAGAGTCTTTCTGGAGAATTAAAACCAATTCTCTTTTGATTGCGGAAACCTTGGCCCGCGGAAGAGACAGAGATGCTGAAACCGGATCTATTTGGAAGCCTAGAAATTCTATTTGTTGTGAAGGAACCACTACCGATTTTTCAAGATTTAAGAGGAAGCCGAGCTCTGCTAGGAGAGTAGATGTTATCTGTAGCTGAGACAGAAGAGAGGATTTGCTTTGATGCATAATTAGAATATCGTCGAGATAGATAATGAGTCTGAAGCCCAGAGATCGAAGGTAGGATACAACTGGCTTTAATAGCTTCGTGAAACACCACTGAGCTGACGAAAGGCCGAAAGGAAGGGAGGAAAAGTGATACGTTTTTGAATTCCAAAGAAATTGAAAATATTTTCTGTGAGAAGGATGGATCGGGATAGTGAGGTATGCATCTTGAAGATCTAGTCTGACTAGCCAATCGCCTTGGAGTAAAATATCCCTGAGATGGATAATAGTCTCCATCTTGAAGTGTCGATAGACGACAAACTGGTTGAAGGATTTTAGATTGATTACTGGTCTTAGTTTTTTGTTCTTTTTGTGGACGAGAAAAATAGAACTGGTGAAACCGGAGGAGTCCGGGATGCAACTTTGGATGGCATCTTTTTCTAGCAAGGATTGGATTTCCGAAGAAATTAGAGATGACATTTCGAGAGAGAACCTTGGAACAAGAGGGGAACCTGACTGGTAAGGAGGAGAGAGAAATTCGATGCGATAACCCTGGATAGTGGAAAGTATACATGGGTCTGAAGAAATTGACTTCCATTTTTTAAGGAAGAATCGAAGGGGACCTCCCACGGGAGGGCCAGAACGTTGGCTTACCTGAGGTATTGGCAGCTCTGGAGATGCGCTGGCCACGATTGCGGAAACCCCTTGATCTTTGGGGATAGAAGTGGGGTTTAAACTCTTGGTTGTAGTAATAGGAGGGGTTGGAATATCCTCTGGAGCCTTGGTTTCGATATTGGCGGCCGGTAAAGCGACTCCTACCTCTACCGGCCCGGGAAAAAACACGCTGGTTGAAAACCTTCTTTAGAGATTGTTGGGCTTTGTTGATAGACGAAAATGTGGAGACGAAACGACTAAGGTCCTTGATGAACGAGTCTCCGAAGAGTTTACCATCGGCCTGAATGCCGGGGTCTCTGGTAGCAAGATTAGCCAGCTTAGGGTCCATACGGAGAAGGAGACCCTTACGTCTCTCGTGGATAATGGCCGAATTAGCATTGCCCAACTTTGGGTCCAAAGAGAAAGGTCCAAAGGATCGATAGGAGAATCCTCCAATCAAGCCGACTCGGCTAAGTCAAGTATTCTTGCAAGTGGACCGACCACGTCAAGGAGTTTATCTTGGCACGTGGTCCAAGCTTTGTCCACCCCTTTACGGGGATCTTTGCCATATTTTGTAAAGAATGTGATGAGGGACTCATCAATAGCTGGGGTTACAGTAATGTTAGAGTCCAAAGACGGTCTAGGGCATTCAGATTTGAGTTTGGAGCGAGTCTGCTTGTCCAAAGGAAGGCGCAAGCGGGAAGAAACATATTCAGCCAAGTGATCCAAAGGAAACCACTCCGTGGAATTGGGGTGATGAATGAGAGACGGGTCGAACATGGGAACACCTTCCGCATCAACCACACTGGTAGAGGGCTCACTAGAGGAAAATTTGATACGTTTGGAGGGGGGAGAAGAAGGTGAAAACGTATCATCAAGATTATCTGACAAAGATAATTTGTCCATGCCCTCATCATCCGTGTCCAAAACCTTTGTAATAGCAATCTTTTTTGGCGCTGATATATGTTTCGATTTTGCTTTACATTTAGCATGTGAGCTCGACTTTTTAATAGAGTTCCCCTCCTTAGAAGGAGGCCTGGGAGGAACCAAGTCCTTGTTCGGGTGTGAGGCAAGCTCACTCTCTGTATGTGCGCCTTTTGTTGTTTTAAAAGAAGAGTTTATTTTGCATTTTCTGCCTTCCCCCGCAGAATGGGCCATAGGTTTGGACATCATGGACATTACTGAACTCTCAATGTTCTTTGACATTGTAACCATAGATGCTTTTAAGGCATTTTTAACTGAGGATTTTATAAATTTGTTTAAATCCTGTTTAAAGGATTCCTCATTATCCCCAGAATCAGAGCTGACAGACGAAATATCAGTATTCATATTTATTTGCAAGATGACAGACTGAGCAAATTAGTTGGGATAGTTGAAAATATGCCTTGAGAGAAACGAGGGAAGTTAGGGGTTAAAAGAGCAACACGCTCTATGAAGCTTGAAAGGCCCTCCTTTGGGCGGGACCGAGAGGGAGGGTCAAAGAATTCCTATGACGCGTCGGGAGAAGGAGGCCGGACTGCTCCGGAAACGACACGGAGCCGGCGTTGAGTTAAAGCTGCTTCGGCAGCTGAGGAGCGCGCAGGAAAGCCGGAATGCCTCGTCTGTCAGGCGCGCAAAGCGAAATGCGCTGACAGGACGAGGAGAACACTCGAGAAGAACGCGCGACGGAGCGCGCGCGACACATTGAAAGCAAACGGTAACACGGAGGAGCGAGGGGGGGGAGGGGGGAGTCGAAGATTCAAAGTTAACACGCCGCCGGGAAGGTGCTATGTTTAAACAGAAAACCGGCATATAAATAAAACGATAGACATGCAGGAATAATAAAATAGCCAAATAAGTATACGCAAGACCAAAAGAGTGTACTTATCTTGACTGCGAGCAGCAAGAAAAGAGGGCTGCCTGCAGTCAAGTGTACACTCTATGGTTATGGCCTCAGCTGATTGGTCCATCGTTAGTTCTTGTTTTACTCCCATTGGTTAGTTTGTTTCTAACCCTCTTGGGAGTTGTAGTTTCTTGACTGCTGCTATTTGAAATAAAGTAAGAAAAGAACGCATAATAGAGCCTCCGGTCTTGTCATAAAATTTATCACACAGATTTTCTGCCTAAATTATGGCATTTTGCCTGAAGAAATATTCTTGAAATAACGTAGTATGTTATAATAATCGGTCACGCAAGTGACTAATTTTTCTTACATACTGTCACTCATTTTCTAGTACAGTATTAACCAGAATAACCTTTATATTAATCTCTAACGCCATCTTATAACTTAGTGTCGGCACCGCTAACCTTAATATTCGCTTAATTCACTTGAAATTCTTCCTCTCATGTCGTTTTCTTATTTTAATAATTCTTATTTCCAGAATCAGTAACAACCCTTTACATTGGTTGGTCCACCTTTCACTAAGCATGGAGCACTTTTCTAAATGCCACCCATATTTTAATAACTTTTTCGGTTTAACTAATTGTTTCTTTCTAACTTGTAGCACTACATTTATATGGACCTGTGTCGCACCATTAGAACCTAATAACGCCTGGGATATATTTTTTCTTTTTCAATTCAGCCCAGTGATCTTGGTGCATGGTCTCTTTTACTCATTCAGAGGCTTTCACTTTTCGATGATTCGTTTTTCTTCTAATTTGGCAACGAGCTCAATACTTAGCCTTGTTCTGATTCTTCTTTACAGCCTTGAGAAAGCCCTGGCTTACACGCCATGTGGGGCGAAACACGTGTGGTCTGAGCCTCTGCTTTATTTTGCGATTGACTTTTGTGAACTTTCACCTGGAACTGTTTAGCTTTCTACAATAAACATTGAAGGAAGAATTTAAATATTCCTTTCTGCAGCCCTTCTTCAATGACCAGTACCACAAATTGCAATTGGATGCTTGAAAAGCTTTATGATTTTAAGTGGGACTTTACCGAAATCAAACAGGGTTTATCTCACATGAAGGACTAGGGTCCATGTCCTCCGGCTTCAAGCTCCCACACATGTGTTATGAACTGGCATTTTATACACGAAGTTATCTTGTTTTTGGACCCTTTTTTGTTCACACGTCAAAATAGGATGCAGTATTATTTCTAAGACCTCGCTTCGCGGTCTTTAAATAAGTTCTAAGCCAGTATGGCCAGCAGTCTTTAACCAGTGCTACAATAGGGTTTTTGAGGGTAAACGTACAGTACACTACCCAGAAAGTTAACGGAGGGTTTAATTTTCGTCAGACAGAATCCCAGCACTTTCCATGCACAGTAATTAATCACAGATCTTAACATTGCTTTGAGATGTATTTATAAACAAATAACTGCAAAGTTCTTAAGTGTAGGGGCGCTGGAAAGACTCGTGTCAACAAAATACTAAGTTAAAATATCGTTTATGAGCAGTCAAATCTAGCTAGATGTATTTTGACCAAACAAGCCGAATGCACACGCTCAGCTGCCAACACGTGACATAATGTCGCGTAGCGCCACAACCAAAATTAACAATAGTTTTAAAGCATATTTTCTTTCAGACTGGTTGTTCAAATTAAAAAAGCGAATTCCACAATACCCTTTCCAATGAAATAGTTATCATCAAAGCAAACAGCATGGTACAGAGTGGAACAGAATGCCTCCATAGTTACTAGTTTCATTTATCGGTTTTAGAAATACGGTCTTATTAACGAGGGCCCCGACATGAGTACAAAAGACTGTAAATCTTGTTTAGAGTCCTAAATTGGATGCATATTTCACAGGCGATCAGTATTTTAGACTGATGAGGTTTAACCTTAAGTTCTCCCTCCGTCCAAAAACAAATGTATTATTGCAAGTAACATTATACCATAGATACTTGCAATGCAGTAATAGAAGACACCAGATTTATTCGACAAAGTAACTAAGCATATGAACCTTTGTGTACTGACGGCTGACAAGCTTCGTTACACGTTAACTCGTGTGCATGCAAGTTGCATCACTACTACTGCAAAAAAACACTCCTAGAGGGGGAGGGGGTGGGATTTCAAAGTAACCACACATGGAATGGTCTCAAACCTGGAATGTATCCGTATGCAAGATAAATACGAACAAAACATTTTATAAACGTATACGCACGAAAACAAACGCCGCTAATCTTTCCAGTTGCAAAGGTGGCAAAAACCGGCATGTAGGGGGGAAACCCGAATCCGGACCTAAAGTACTGCACTTGATTGAAAAACACCGCACGCACAAACCACAGAACGTTAACAGACGCTGCATTATTTCGCTCACGTTTTATTTGCAAAAAAAGTAACCATAACAAATCGCCTCCTACCTGGAAAACTTTTTCCTAAATGCGGTATTCGAGGTGCGGTGTAGAGTAAAGCAGAGAACTCCTCCTGTTGAGCTGGGCTTCCCTCGAAGGCCTGCAGCGATTACTGCCTCCGAGCTCGAGACGACAACAAAGGCCACGCTGCCGGCGCAGACCCGGCGCCGCGGCCAATCAGCGAGGGCCTATTTGCATTGGCTCCTGGGAGGAGGGGGAGGGGAGGCGGCTGCTAAACTGATTCGCATATTGTCTGCGGGCTGTATTGACAGTGATCATCAGTCACCTGCTCGGGCTCCCTTCAACCCTTGCCGGGAGAGGCAGAGCAAAGGTTGCACCGGGTCACAGACTCTGGAAAGAAACTAAAAGACACACAGTCGAGCTGCCAAGCCCGCTGCATCTGTGCATGAAGCCGTTCCCCACGGACCCGCGTGTGATGTAAACTAATACACTTTAATAGTCTCGGGAGAACTTGTTAAAATATATAATTTGACGGGACAAAAGGGAAAAAGGCACGGCGTTTCGGATTGCAATTACTGCATTACTTAAAAGAGATTTTTAAAGTGGGAATTATTTTGTTTTCTAGAGACTACTTAGCATCACAATAGTTGTGGTACACATGAAAAAACGGCGTGTTTCATAAGACTAAACAGTGAAAGCAAATAACTACAGAATAATCCATTTTTTTAATTGCGTATCAATATGATTTCTTTCTGGAAAATTCAGAGACTCCATGTCCAATAAAACGGTGGCGGACAAAGCTTTAAAAATGAGTGTACAAATGTGCGGACTGTAAAACAGCAAACCCGATCAATATTAACATACTTCCGCTATCTACCAACTTATTTTTTTATATCTGTCGACTAACACCAAGGGAAATGTATGTGCCGCCCCAAGACCTTTGTTTTTTTAATCCGAGGCGAAGGCTGCACTTTAAATTACCCTTATTATGTCTTTTGGAAACAACGTTTTATTAGTAGCGCTGGTATTTTTTAAAAAGAGATAAAGCGGCTACACTAGTAAGTTGGCAACAAACAATTCTGTTGTATTTACTTTCAAAGAGCAATACAACATTGTGTGACGATGAAACACGTATTTAACAACCTACTGAAACAAATGTCTAATGTTTAAGCCAAATCAAAACGTGTTTCAGGTGATTGCCACCTTTTCGGCCAACACCGCTAAATATCATTTACTGGCAGGCACATTCGAAAACAGGCGCTGGAACCCGAAAAGCGTCGCATGCCGACAATTCTTTTAAACAAGCCTCATACCCACAGCATTGTCTCACCAGGGCGATCTCACCAACTGCCTTCCCAGAAATTCAATGCACTATTACTAAATGTAACTGTAGTTACACCTGGACATTTAAATATGAACTGGTGTAAAATTGTGACTGCGTCGTTTTGAAAAGGAGGGGCAATACTGTATCTAAAAATAAGGCTGCGGTCACCCTGGGAACACAAAGGTCATATTTTTAAACGTTTCTTTCGGAGTTCTACATTTCTCGTTTCAAAGATTTCAAATACATGAAGACCAGGCACGGAATAGTGAGTGATAACCTCCCCCACAATGTTGGCAAGGATAAAGTATCTAAAAGAACGCCAGAAACGCTCACATTTCCAAACGCGGCAGCGCGTGCGGCTCGAAAATACCACGCGCAGCAAGTTAACTTAGCCCCACATCTGGTCTCAGATGTTTATGTTCAGCTGCAGAACTAATATAACAATATAATCGACACTGCTCCCAAAAGCGACGAGCCATTTTAGCACACAGCATACAGAAAAACACTATCAACGATTAAGGAGTTGCAGGGGTTTTGCAAACAGAACGAAGTGACCAGAACTGGCGCACTAGCAAGGAATAAAAAGACACAATGAACAAAATGGACCAATTAACTTTCCAACGAAAACACAGCTGGATCACGTAGTGAACGCTGTGTACAAGTAGGTTCATTTTCGGCACTTAACGTCGCCAGGAGCGGACACATCAAATCACCCGGCTTGCGTTTTATATCACACACAACAGATACAACTGCATCTGGCAGCCAGCTCAAGTACGCCCCGTGCTAATAAAAGTAACCATCGGGACTGTCCGGTTATAGGCGTACAAAAACAGTATTTAACTCACGAGAAAGTCCTGCTTTGGTTATATGCTAACAATTAAAGCTACAAAAGACGACTTCAACGATAAATAAAACATTTGTATTTTGGTGAAAATTCGCCCTGCTTTGTTCATCCACCTTCCCTCCCCCATCAGAAAAGCATGTGCCGGGGTAAGAAATCCCGTAGCTTCCCAGACAAGCACAAATCAGCCAGCAGCTGTCACAGAATATCTGATAGTTCTTTTTTAATTACATCGAATTGGAGATTATATTTTTAAAGTAGCTTCCGAAATGTGTTTTAATGAATTAGAAGTTGTTTATTCCGCGACCATTTAGAAATGTTACAAAGAGCTTCCTCTGTGACAATGATACGATATTAAACGTTTAAACTAAATTATATACTGTACCATTTTATTGACATCTGTAGAACCCGGTTACATTTAAAAACAAATCCCTTTTCATTCACGAGACTGATGTAGTTGGATATTACGATTTGTACACAATAGGACTTAAAATCTGTTTCGTTTAGTCAAACTAAAATTAACTCTGTTAACAAGCGAAGTGTTCGTTGTATTAGCGCACGCACGATTTATTCCCTGAAGTAATTGCACATTAAAATACATTTTCTTCAAATAAACGACAAAAGTAAGGATCAACACAATAATTTGCTCTGCTTGTTTCATCCTGAAGCCCTCTGCTTTACTAAGGTATGAAGAGCAATACATCGTACTGTACACCCCCATCAGCCGGCCCCCTCCAATAGTTTCCTTTTGTACCACTGCCAAAGCAGCATGGTATTCTCTAAGAAAACGTTTTTTTTTTTTTGTTTTTTTTAAACTGCAATTAAAAAATAATAATTAAGAAGCGGGGCGTCTACGATTTTCTTCCGTTATTCATCTTTCTCTGAAAACGATGGCAGCCTTTCTTCCTTCACGTGCGTGAAAAGCAGTACTGTGGCTACCAAGGAACATAAGAATACAAACGAAGTTTAATTTGCATGTTCAGTTAAACATGTCAATAAAAAATCCCTCTCATGTTTACCCCCGACACCAGCACAGCAATACATTCATAAGGGTGCACCGTTCTCTCCCAATCATGATCCTTACTAACCCAGACATAAGCTTCCAAAATATACTCAATCATGGGAAAGTCCATAGCATATGCGCCAACATTTACCCTGAAAGACGACGCTGCATGCGCATGTGGCTTATATGAAGACGCTTTGGGACACGATATGCCATGAACATAAATAAATATCTAATACGTTGGCATTCGGAGCCATTATATTTTGAGTGCAATGAGGTGCATAACCCTCTACGTCCCTCCTCAATTTCTACACCTGTCTCGTCCTTCAGAGTTATTAGATATCTTCCACTCCCACTGCAGAAAATACTGGAGGATTTTTTAAGTGTATGTCATTTTAGCACTTCTATTTGTCTCTCGTGTACACATAAAGCTTCCTTGCCCTGCATGCTGCATTAAAGGTGCAGAGCTGTTAACGTCGAAAATAGAGGCATAATGGAGGGAGTTCTTACTTTGCCTGTACTTCAGAAAAATATTTCCGATTGCCAACAATCTACAGCTGTCCATCTCCTTTATTTCATACCGTGCCACACTGCTAGATGTGCCAGAGAAGATGTCATCTTCTCAGATGAAATATCCCAGTGTTCACATTATTACTATGCAGTATAAGAAACACATTTCTACAGATATTCTTGAATAATGCAGAACTCCTTGACGACTGAATTATATTTTATTCATATTATGGTTGATTTCAAACCTACATAGGAACCCTCAAAGGTTATATGGCTCAGGCATTAAAAAGAAAAATGTATAATCAAAACACAATGCTACCATACTTTGTAAAGCCATGCACGAACAGAAAAGCAGCTAATTGAGAACCCTAATGTCTTCCACCCACAGGGAGAGCGGGATAACATTTTTCTGTTAACAAGTCTGCATTATTCTATTTATCAAAAAAGACAACATAGTAGTGCCCTAAAATCATTTGACAAGATTATCATTTTTATCAAATTACATTTCCACCACTCCTAACAATAGTGTTTCACATCATTAACTGCTACTATGTTCGAGCCACCAAGAGTGAGGGGTCTGCTTGGCAAGCTTTTTAAGGGAAACTGTATCCCACCTCTCTATCTGCTAAATCCAACAAAGATGCAGCCCAATTCAAATACAGTGTATGCTGACTTGCCATCTTGATAAGTAACACTCACTCTTTCTCTTCCTTAATGCCCACCACTAGTTTAATTACAAAACGCTAATAACTCACCCATTCCCCTGATCCGGAATTCACATAAGTTCTCTTCCCCTATTACACCATATTTTAATCCACAACCATCAATATTTTCACTGCAGAGATCTAACATTTATCACTGGATGAAGGAAACTGTGTTTTGCAGGGACAACTTTGCAAACAAAACTGATATGTGTGTGTGTGTGTGTGTATATATATATATATATATATATATATATACAAAAAAGAATAGAGAACTCTGGGAAGTTCCCAATTTAGGTGGAGAGCAGCTCTAGTAAGGAGCACCCTGCAACACCAGCGACACTCTAGATTTGCTCACCTCAAATGTCTGTTTATCTAGCAAAGTTTTTAATCATAGGATCAGCACAGTGCTATCCACGCCGAGCTAAATAGTGACAAAGTCTTTTGCCATTTGTACAGCAAAGTCTTTAAGCATAGGTTTGACACAGTGTCAATCTTGCCGAGCTGTAAAATGACAAAAGCTCTCTTTTTTGCATAATGTATGCGTCACTCCAACCCTGAAAGGGATTTGTTTTGACTTATACTGGGTGCTCCCTTGTGTCTGGACAAAGCTAAACCTCTCTGATGAGCTCTAATGAGAGCGAAACACATGTCAGGGGTTGCTTTTACTCATTCCAGGTTGGCTTGGACGGTACTTTACCAGTCCAAAGCTGTAATACTGTGCCTGGGGTGGTAAATGGCTTTTGTCATTTTACAGCTCGGCAGGGTTGATACTGTGTCAAACCTATGCTTAAAGACTTTGCTGTACAAATGGCAAAAGACTTTGTCACTATGTAGCTCGGTGAGGATAGCACTGTGCTGATCCAATGCTTAAAGACTTTGCTAGATAAACAAACATTTGAGGTGAGCAAATCTAGAGTGTCGCTGGTGTTGCAGGGTGCTCCTTACTAGAACTGCTCTCCACCTAAACTTGGGAACTACCCAGAGTTCTCTATTCTTTTTTGCATAATTTATGCGTCACTCTAACCCTGAAAGGGATTTGTTTTGAGATATATATATATATACACATACACACACAATTTTTAACTTGGGAAGCTGAACTATTTAAGCCAGCTCTCTTCTATTCAGGAGAAAGGCATGCCGTTATATAGTTGTTGCTGCCGCTATAAGTTCATTATATAAATCGGGAAACTTCTAATATACCTTCAATCAGTTACGACTGTTTGCAACAACCAATACTTCCACTAAAGTTTCTCAATCTCATACTCTTAAAAACAAAAGCACAGAAAGTGAGCAGACCCCAGCCTTTGGATCATCAAATGGAGTTCAAAGTGCCCAAGCTATTGAAAAAGTAACATGTTCTTTCATTCAAAAAGGTGGCGTCTGCTGGATTGGACTCAAACTGTTCTGTAGGTGCCTGACCCTTTCCTTCCTTCTAGGATCCAGACAAGCAGTTGATTAGACAAGCAGCACAAATTCTTAAGGTCTTTCATATTGGAAAACTGTTTTCTTAGAGCTTTCACAGATTCTTCAGCTTGATTTATAGTGGTAACTAGTCAGAACAGGTATCCTGTCCTCCACTTTCTGAACATGCCCTTCAATCGTTATATTCAGTGACTTTTCCCTCCTGCACTAAAACCTCCCACTGTCCCGTTTGTTTTTTCTCTGTCCTACATTTGTCGGAATAATTGCACACATCTGTTCAATTGAAGAGCCACATCTGAGCACTGCAGATTTCTGCCAGTGCTGCCCTATACAGATTTTGCTGCGGTTGAGAAGCCTGACCCTGACTCCCTCCTTTGAGAAATTGCTTCATCCTGTAATAAATGAGCAAATATACCTGCAGTAGCCACATTATACGAGAGAGCATCGGACACTGTGCAACCAGACTGATCATTTCAGTAAGAACAAGTTGACAATTGTCCACTTGTATTGATTACATTTTTTCTAACTTTGCATTTGGCTAATATTTGATTTTATCTATTTGAAATAAAAAAAAAAAATCAAATATGCTCTGTTGATACTTGGAGGGCACCGCATTGTGGGGGCTTGAACACAGGTGGCCTTAAAAGGTAATAACAGGTTCCCTAATTAGCCGCTGCCTGAGTGTCCTTTGCTCTAGAAAAAGAGAACATGCAGTCTGTTAATAAATAAATGTGTTTAGGCAAATGTGTATTAATTATAGCAGAGACTCAGTAATGGAAAGCATATGTTCATGCTACTGAGGAAAGAATGTAAAAACAAAACCTACACAATTCCGAGATACACTAACTTTTCCATAAAAAAAAGAAAATAGGGAGCAGTGGATAAAAAAAGCAATGCCAAAAACAACCATAAAAAGTTGAGGGTAGAACTTTTAGTAACAAAACAAGCCAACTTTTAATATTGTCACTTTGTTGAAGAAAGCATTAAAAAGAGATTGTTTTAATCACATGCAGAAATCACTGCTGCACAGCCCTGTTTACACAAAGCATTACTTCAAGATCACTCACTGCACTTGTTCAAAGGAATCACATACCAGGGATTAAAAAAAGACCGATAACAGTAACTGTTATAAAAAGTGCTGATTAAATGCATGCCGCATTTAGAACGTTACTGCTTCGGAACACTTACCGCTATTTCCAGGTGACTGCAAAGCATCTCCAGTCAAGCCACACCATCCAACTGCGAAAATATCGCGGGAATCATATCTACACCAGTAGTCAAATGCTCCTCTCCATCCATCAAATGTAACAAAAATATCGTCTCCTCTACAATCTCCAATGGTTGCTGGGCAGATCATATAAGGATTTTTCTTGTCTACTGCTTCGAGTTTCATCCCCACTTTAAACTCATTTCGAGGAGGTTTAGGAGGCTCCTAAAAATAATTGAAGTACGTTTAAAATTGAGTCCTTTGCGTACAATATTTCTTTTAAAAACACCACATCTTTTCCAAATTCACACCAGAATTATAAAACATGAAAGAGGGTCAAAAAATAAGGCAGGGGGAAATATTGCTAACTTGTAATGGTAGTTCTCAATCAAGGCTATTCTGACAACTAATACAAAAGCTAAACTATGTGTGTGGAGTGCTCGATAAAGGATGGCGATTTTTACAGAATGCAGATGCCAAACGGAGAAATTCCAACATTTTTAAGTGTTCTGCTTTCCCCTGTTGCATGCCTAAAAGGGGGAAAAAACTGCCTGCAACAATCCTGCAGCAATTCATAAAAGCTGCGAAATTAGTCCCTTCCTTGTGTGGTCAGTTTGCATTTAGGATGGCAGCAACTAAAAATACTGGTCATAACACGGAGCCCTAAGGCTGATGAACGGGTCCATGTGTTAGAACCATTCAGATTGGACGCTTGTAGATAACAGAAATCTCTCTGAGCTGCCCACACATACACGGACTGCGTTTTTTTATGGACCGGGGGGTCCGACCACCCTGCATACAAACGTTTTTCTATAATAAAAAAAACATATGCGCGCATTTTTGTTGGTCAGCAGATCTGGCTGGACTTTCCTCCAAATCACTCTCTACAGATGAACTACACAAAAGGCGGTCTCTGCATAATTTGCATTTCGGTTAATAATTCTGTTTAGTCCAGCTCTGGGCAAAGGAAAAGAAAAAGTGACTCATCTGTATATCACTGTGGCAGCTTGTCCTGTTGTAGATCAGGTGCAGGGCATTATCGCGCCACCTAGTGTTTGGTTCAGAATATTGTAAGTTGTTTGCTTCAAGCGTTTACATTTTGATTTTGAGAATGATCCATTATAGAGCTGAAAACCACAACGCAGCAGCAAGAAGCGCACCTTTTATATTATTGTGTTTAGTTAGGCCAACGATGGAACCCCCCCCCCCCCCCCAATTAATTTTCACCCAAGGAGGGAGCTGGCTGTGAATATACAACATGACAAACCATAAACATCGGTTTATAGCCAAATAACATCCTGTTTGTACAATATGCTGCTGTTAATCACACATTGTGCAGACATAAAATCAGTGCCCCATCTCCCTAAGGTGGGTGCTAAGCAGAGTATTTTTAGTAAATAATGATTTAAAATCGTGTACCAAATTGGAGTTCTTTTTTTAGCAGGAATTTCAATACACTAATGTTTGCAAATGTATGATCAGATAAACATGTTGCAGACTTGCAAAGACGTACAAGTGGGATGTTAGCAAGGAATGCCATGGTGTCCCCTTTTTTAAAAACGTGGCATGTGTGTGCACGATTTCTGTGAGCTGTCTATTTGATCGTACAAAACAAACCTGACTGCATCACACAATCCATCTAGCTGAGCCCCCCTTCAAAACTGACACGGTTTTGTCTTGTGCAAAGGCATGGTCCTGTCTAGGCGGTAGCCCTGTTTGACACCTAGTTAACACAGCGCCCAGTCTGCTCAGCTTGAGAACTATTAAAACTATATCAGAAGTGCAACGGTTGTACTGAGGTGGAAAGATGATACAACCTTTGAAAATAATTGTGGATTTGTGAATGACTATTTTTTCTTTTTGATCCTTAATAAAAGGTTCTGCCACGGGCAGCTTTGGAGTTCACTAACTCAGTGCAAAGAAGCAAGCAGAAACGAAACCTTCCCTTTCAACAGCTGGAGTGATAACGAGTACAGGGGCTCCCTTAGTTTCGTAGGGCAATGTTCAAATGGAAAATAGGCACAAGGGGTGCCCTACGCTTGCTAACCCTTGTTACCCCTTTCCCAAATGCTTTAATGACAGGGATTTAGCAAAATGAGAAACACAATGTCTATTTTTAAGGTGATGGCTATTGCTGACAAGCGAATATAAAAGAAGCGTAGGATAGGCTTGTTTCCTTAAAGGAGTAAAGGATTTCACTGTGAGATGTAACTGCAGCAGGTGGCTGCCGCGGAGAAAGCATTTGAGCGTTGCTCCATAACGTGGCATAGTTGGGGGTGCTGTGCTTCCTGAAGAATACTTATGCACTCGGATGGTAAGTTACGGTCTCCAAATTCTACCACTTCAGCAGCTACATTACTAGACTGAAAGACTGGGCGGGGACGGCAAGTTTGGCTGTTTCTCACTGTTAACAAGTTTGGGCAAACCCCGACCTTGGAATGTGGATGCATGGGCATCCCAAAGAACTGAGTGTCAGCTGTCCGGCTCACGTTACTGCAACTAAGACCAAGGTCATGGGGGCTTCTCGCATTTTTGGTACCAACACAGGCACTAATGAAAGAGAAGGAAAACGTATGGAAATACGCCGGACTAGATTCTTCAGGGAGCATTCCCCTGAAATCAAGGCCGTGAAACCAGGACTTGATGCTTTGGCATTTTTGTTTCAGCAGCTGTTTTAGGTCTGGTGTACCCCACATCACCAATGTGAATCGAGAGTCTTGAGCTTCAGTTCTCACTTGTGTGTCCTCCTTGGGCCTGCAGAGTTTTTAAATTACGTTTATGGATTTGTTTTTAACATAAACAAATCAACATGGTTACATCACTTTTGTACATATGCAGGAGTAAAGAGTAAACCCTCTTTCTATCTTATAATGCAAAGCACTGTCCTGTAATGAAACATCTCATTATGGCATGTGATAGTATTAGCCATTACTTATTACATCTGACCTATTTCATAGCTATAGTAAACACTAGTTTTAATGTATGATTCTTAGTACAACGAGAAACCGCGTTGTTTTCTCCATGTACCACACGTTTTGTCAAACTTCTAGGTCAGCCACGGCTAGAAGATGTAACATTTTCTGCTAGCATAAACCAGTGTACATGCTGGCAAGAGAAGTCAAAAGACGGTGCAAAATGGCTACCCGCCTCTGAGATATATCTCCCCTCATGAGTATCAAGAAGATGCAAGATGGAATGCAGTTTCGCATGGAGTTCGAAACGTGTACAAAAACCTAAGACACATTTCCTATCCTTTTCTCAGAATGACTGGATCTAGGGGAAATTTCAAATTATAAGGATAAATGCTTGCTGAGTTGCATCCTCCAAGACACATATTAGTAGAGACCCCAAACTTGACCGACCAAGTTTTTACACAGTAGGTTTCACTGTAGAATTTGTAGTTGAATTAATCAAAAGCCGCCTCACGGATGGTCCCCTTCCTTGGGTACATGGAAGCCTCTACCCTCTCATCATTAAGTGGTCACTCATCGACCACACAACTGTTCCATTAAAGTATCTAGCATCACCAAGGGATTTTTCATTAGGTACATACATAGCAAAGAAATTGCATGTTTTACACACCAGAGCCATTAGCATGCTATATTCTATGCGGGAATTGTTTGTGACATCTGCCAGCAGCTCTTTTTACTTCATAATGGCATGTCTGACCCGTTGGTATCGAAAGAATTGTGAGTCAGGTAACAAGAATTCCTTAATTAAGACTTCATTTGCTTTGTTGACCCCCAAGTTCAATATGTCTCTCACCCTCGATAACCCAATATTTTATTAAAGAAATCGCAGCATTTCATGTAGATCTTGTAAAATATCTGTATCCCAGAGTAGGATGTCGAGAATCAGAACACCGCTCCACCGCATAAGTAGCCAACTTCTAGCCTTGCACCAGACTGTTAACTAGAATGAGAAACTCATTTTCATAAATTGCCCTTGGGTAGTTCCTGATAATTACCCAGAGCATACCTGTCTGATCTAAGGGAAAGCTCTTGCTGAGATTCAAACGCCCAATCATTACCACAAACTGGCTAGTCCAACAGTAAAGTCTTCATATAGTATCCATTGTTCCATCGTAAACCATAAGACTAAGCTTGGCGAAAAGATACTTTGCTGCACCTCCATCCCATACTAGAATGCACATTGTCTCATTGACCGTGGTGAAATATGTTTTGGATACCCAAAACGCGGTGTTCTATATAACATAAATCTAGGGAGAGCAATCCGTTTTTATAATGCTGCTCTCTCCATTAAGGAGATCGGAACTGTTCTTCTCAGGACACAGATGTCACAATCCTTGCCAAGGTAGCCTGCTGGTTCTATTCCCCATACAGCTCATGGTTTATGGTAATGCACATGCCTAGGTACTGAAAGCCCTCTGCTGAGACATGTTAAGGATAGGCAGTATTCTGTAGCACAACCAATTTGTAGGTGGCATCAATATCGATTTGGTCTAGGTAAAGGGAAAACTTGATTTATCTTCCACAAATCTTCACCACATTGAGGAACCTCTCTATTGAGGGGGAACAGTCTGAAAATGTGTTCTCAGTCTCTGTAAGGTGTTCTGCCAGGAGGCTGATCTGCAACCCGAGGGTCCACAGCCATTTCTTTTGCGCAGTTTGCGACATAAGTAGGAAGCGTAAGCCTTCCTATTCTCAAATGTAATACAGGATATTCATGTTCTCTGTGCATAGTAGCAAATATGTGCCCTCAAGTGCCTCGAAAACCTTCACTGCTAAAAACACAGCTTTCAATTCTAACACACTGATGTTGAATAAGTGTGCCCAATCTCTGAATGGAGGCACCGGCCATGAGAGTTACGTGCATCTGGTAATCTGCGGAGTATTGTACTGAGGCAATATTAGATCTTCACAATCCTCAGTAGCTTGCACCTACTGGAATGATAAACACTTTTTTGATAGAAGGATTAGCAGAGATGCATATGAAATTATGTCCAAAGCCATTGTGCCCAATAACTTCATCACCATTCTCACTGTCAGAATGTGGCATGTGAAAAACTGAAATCTGACTCTGAAATGCCTGTACTCTTTCTGCAGTTGGAATGCTAGAGTCTGGGACAGCAGTGGTTGCAGATGGGACTTACGGCATTGATGGTGTAACCTGATTGAAAAAGTTGGAACATTGCTTTCTGTGTGACACAGGCATTGCAAAACTGTTATCCCTTTCACTAGTCTAATATCTTGATAAGGGTAGCATGAACTCACTGGCGGCAGGGCTGGACACAGAAAAGCGTGTTGTAAGCACTCTAGGTGCAGAATTCATGTTGAAAGGTAACACTGTTAACTGATCATGCTTTACACCTACCATAAAATGAAGATACTGGAATGATTCCGTTGTTTGTAAGTAAGCATTATTGAGGTCGAGTGACACTAGGAAGTTGCCTTCTTGTAGAAGCAGGATCACTTCCTAGAACATTGTTATCCTGAAAGGAATTGTTCGCAGAAAGGCACAGTAGATCCACTGATCGAAGATGGGACGAAGTACACTGTCCTTAATTGGTATCAGGAAGTACAATGGATACAAACTTTGATATAGGGATACTTCCTCTAGTACAACCTTTATTAGCAAGAAGCCAATCTCTTTCAGTAACAACAGGACATGCAATGTACTCCTTTTGTCCCTTGTGGAGGCTTATTTTAGGGTAGGTGCATAAACTCAAGGGCGCAGCCTTGCAGCACCATAGACAAAATCCATTTGTTTGCTATTATTCTCCTCCACTCGTTAGGGGTAAGACCTTTAGGCTTCCATCACCAGAAATCTTGTTATCAGGGGGAATGCACACAATCACTGCTTCAAGGCAGTAGAAGGTCCTTTGAAAAGGAAGCCTCTGCCACAGTCTTTGTTCCTGGATGAGCCTATATTGAATCTCGGGAAATTATACACAATAGTCGTACTAAAAGGGACTCATTTATGAATGTAAACTTAGATATTTAGTAGGGAATACATTTCCCAACACCCACTCAATATTAAAAAAAAAAAACAATAGTCCTCCTCTGTCCAATGATGGTATTTATTCATACCCTTACATCATTACATCAGTCTCAAAGGTAATAAACATCTTATTTCATCATGTCAGACAGTATAGTGTTGAATCATGTTCACATGGCGCAAAAGAGGAAAAAAGTGTGTATGTAAAACTACAAGCGACAGAAAAAACTTTCACCAACTAGTCAACAGAAGAATACTTCTTATACTAGAGCACAAAGAATAGATCTATGGGCTATCCCATGTCTGGTTGTTAGGGTCAGCAAAGGTGTTTCAACCTTGTTTCATAAATTATAAGGTCATCATAATGACTAAGTTTAAAGTACAAAACAACTGCGAGTATATGCAGTGTCGGTAAATCATCGCAGGATACAGCAAACAATCAATGGTCTGATACTGGTGCTTGCAGACCATTGAGGAATGATAATGGATTGACCAGCAGATGTTAGTTTCCAGAATGGGGCAGAAGCCAGGGCAACCGTCACTGAAGATGCTCAGAAACAGACAGTTAAAGATTTTTGAAATGGTTACAGTGGGTTAGTGTGCAAGGTACATTTAAGTTTCTGTAGTAGCAGTTAAAGTATTATTGCATGGTGAAGTCAGGAAAAATATGTGAATAGTTATGCAATAAGTGCATTTAGGTGAGACAGTAAATATTAATATACTTAATTTCCTTAAAAAGGAAAAGAGAAGCACATTGGAATTATTAGATGATGAAACATCAATGCTGCCATTTGAATAGCAATTTAACATGTCATCAGTGATGTCATATTTAAGGTCATAAGGCGTGCATGACGAGACAGGAAGCTATGGTTAGTTTACCTAACCACAATATTTTTTTTTTCTCGTTTTTCTGTTTTGGTAAAAATAACGCCACTTAAATATTTGTTTTCTTCCAGTGACTATCTAAGCTGTTTTTTTTTCTTAAACAAACCTTACGGTCATATAACCAAAGCTAATTATCACTTAAACCTTGTTTTTGCAGTGCTGTTCTGGGTACTACACCACCTTTTGTGAACGTCTACCCTTATCCAGCTACACGTCACGGATAATAAACAAATACCATTTTCTAAGACAGTAATAAATGGAAACACTGTATTTTTTTTTTTTTTACCACCCCTATAGAAGACTGGCTCAGTTTATGGTGTACACCTATGGTGTGGTACCCTACACTGA
The DNA here is from genome assembly GCF_031143425.1 of Pleurodeles waltl. Taxonomy (NCBI): domain Eukaryota; kingdom Metazoa; phylum Chordata; class Amphibia; order Caudata; family Salamandridae; genus Pleurodeles; species Pleurodeles waltl. Next base: position 520,194,912 of record NC_090447.1, on the reverse strand, counting down.
GTACAGGCAACCCTTAGTGATAGTGTTTTGGTGCCTAGATAAACAAAGCTCTCTAGAGGTAGCTGTGGAGAGCAGCATAGGCTTATCAAGGAGGAGTGTAAAGCACCTATAATACCACAGTAGTCAGTCAGTGACTGTCACACAAGAAAGAACCACACCCATTGTTACAAAAAAAGTATTCTTTACTATAACACTAAAGACTATACTAACGTTGGTATATTGCCCCTTGGAGATATCTACACATGAAATATCTACTCCGAAACAACAGGAATGGCATATAAATTCATGGGGCAAACCATAAACTAAGAAAGTGGTATAAGAATGGAGGTGCCCAACCAAGGTAAGTGTGTTAGAAACCCAGGGGCTGGTGGAGTAAGAAATTACCAGAGGTAGGAAACAGAAATCCCACAGGCGCCGGGTGCAGTAGTTATTGAGCAGGGTGTCCCATAGGCTAACACCGGACAGTCCCGGTTGGATTTTTATGTATTCAGGACCCTTCCAGGTGGACCGTGACAAAACCAGTTGGCACAAAGAAGATTGTATAGTACCCCCACCCGTGGATACACAGAAGATAGAAGAACCTATATCAGGGAGCCCAGGTGCAGAGGGGTGAAGTGACATCGGAAAACTTAGTTGGAGTCAATGGAAGTCACAATTGTCCAGCTGATGTCGCAACCCGTGGACCAAGTCAGTTCGAACCAAGAGTGGATTCCAGACATGAAGAACCTGTTAAAGAAGGGGACAGTGTTCATTCAGAGATATCCAGGCAATGCAGGTAAGCAATGCCCACCGTCTTGGAGGTGCAGTTCCTGCAGGACAGTGAAGGAAGAAGTCCAGCTCCGGATTCCAGGGGATGCAGGAGATCCTTGGAATCATCTACAAGCTGTCCTACATTGGGCACTGAATTGCAAGAAGGTCACTGGCCCGCAGGACCACCAACAAGCCCTGGCAAATGCAAATAGTTGTTGAAAGGAAGATTGTAGATCATTGAGGACCAGCAAGGTCCTAGTGACTCGACCCTTGGAGGGGAGTCGGGACAGGCATTCAGCAGGAAGGAAAGCCAGCCGGAGCCAGAGGAGCCCAATGAGTGACCAACTGGCAGCAGGTACAGGAAGTCGCAGGGAGGTCCCCAGCAGCACAACAAAACATGAGTCACAGGATCTGCAGAGTGCTGGAGGCTGGGGCTTCTTGGAGCCTAAAGATTTACTGGAGGAATAGCCAACAAGCCTTGGTAAAAGCAAAAGTCACAGTGCACAGGGATTCCGTTCCAGTGGCTGCAGCAAGGGCCCACCGTCTCCCAAGTTGGTCAGAAGACATGTTGGACCCGCAGAGGACCACAGAACCACCACCTGTGTTGCAGAACTTTCGATGTCTGCAGGACAGCAGGACCCACCAGCTGGTTGATGAATTCACTCCCCTGCATCCGCAGGCACCTTAAGATGACTTCACTCCAAGGGAGATTCCTTCTAGCTTCTCGGTGCAGAGTCCATGTGAGCCTGGAGGATGCACAGCCACAGACGTTGAAGAAATCTTGCAGGAGCTGGAGAAACAATGTTGCAGTGGGAGCCCTCCCAACTAGATACAGACTTGTTTCAGTTCCAAAAGCAGACCAGCAGTGGCTCTGGAGGCCAGGACCAGAAGATGTCTTGCAGAGTTCTTTGTAGAGTCTTGCTTGACGAATCTGTGGACCCACCTTCAGGGGAGCCCTTAAGTAACCCTAAAAGGGGGTTGGTCACTATCTGCAGTGACCCACCTATCAGAGGCGGTCCGGGATGTCATCTACCAGGCATAACGACTCCCAGGGGCCTCTGCCTACATTGTTTCCAAGATGGCAGAACAACCAGCCACCTGGCAGAGCTCTATGAAGATCCTGGAGGGTGGTCACTCCCCTGGCCTTTGTGTGGTTTTGTGCCAGAGCGGGAACCGGGGGTTCCTGCACTGGTGCAAACACGTTAATGCAAGAGGGGCACCAAATGTGCCCTTCAAAGCAATCTGGTGGCGCTCAGAGGCCACCCCAGCCCAGAGACACTCATTTCAAAGAGAGTGGTGGTCACATCTCTCCCTAACAGGAAATCCTTGGTTCTGCCTTCCCCTGCTTGAGTTGGGCTCAGCAGCAGGAGGGCAGAAAAGTCTCTAGGGCCGGCAGCAGCACCAGGCTGGCATGCAGACCCTGCAAGGCTGTACAGGAAGAACTGGGGGATCCTTTAAGGAACCCCCAGAGTACAAGGTGTCATGCAACAAACACTGGAATCAGTGTAGTTGCAAGATTCCAACATGTTTGATACCAAACATGCCTCGATTCAGAGAAGCCATTATGTAGTTGAGCCACTCATGCTGACCAGTGTCCACTACTTACCTTAAGATGTCTTCCCCACACTTACAAGGCCCAGGGAATAGAGTCTGGGATTTGTAGGGACACCTCTGCTCATGCAGGGGTGCCCTCACACTTAGGAACATACACCTTGTCCTTATGCTGAAGGGCTTACCGGAGGGCTGACTTACAGTGTCCAAGTGTAGTGACCGCAATATAAGGCAAGCCTAATATCTAAAGTGGAGGATGCATGCATCCTTTCACGCAGGCTGCAAATGCAGGCCTGCAGACACAGTTGGCAAGGGATCCCATGGGTGGAATAATACATGCTGAAGCCAATGGGAGACCCCTGGTGTAACAATGCCCTGGGTACCCAAGTACCATATACTTGGGACTTACATGGGTGCACCAGTATGCCAATTGTGGGGTGTAACAGTTTACCAGCAACCAAATTTAGATGAGAGAGCACAGACACTGGTATCCTGATCAGCAGCATCCTAGTGTACTACAGTCTGAACACACTGACCCCAGGCAAAAAGTGGGGGTAACTACGACAGAAAGATGCTACTTTCCAACAACCCCACCCAGCCCCTTTTGACAGATATACATGAAACACAAAATATCAAGAGTAAGCTAAACATGTTAAGTGTCTGCCAACTGTGTAGCTCCATAAAACTGAGCGAACAGTATTAGCAAATTGATGATTTTCTGCAAACACCCTCCAATACCAATCTAAGCTGCATAAAACTAGAGGTTCCTGCACTTGGCTTAACTTGCTAACAGACTGACAAATGTCATGCAGATTCATGGAACAGTAGCAAAAGTATTAGGAAATTTAATTGTTTTTTGCCCTTTCTTCATTTCCCCATCCCCCAATAGATCTGCAAAAGCTTGCCATACATACAGAAGATTGGCTAAATGTCTAACATTTTATGTGGATATGTCAAATGATGCCACAGCCTTTAGTAAGTTACCACTTTTTTGACTACCCCATTTAACTATGCCTAGCCTTAAATTCTCACACATTTAGACCACCAACAGTAATTTAAGTGTACTTACCAGCTTCAAAATGCAACACGTTTTCATCAAGTAGCGCTAAAGTTCTATGCATATGAAAAAACTAATTTCCAACTGTCAATATATGTGTCTACCTAAGTTTGATAGAGCAGTCAAATCAAATTAAAGCCTATAAAACAATTTTCCTAGGCTAGTTTCTACAAAGTTTACTGGACAGATTTACTCCAAGCAGAGGCACTACCTTGAGTAAAGTTGTATTTCACGTCAAGTCTGATGTGATTAAGTTCAACAGACTTTAAAGCGGGCAGACTTCGAGTGATGCTGGTATTGTACATGCGCTCCATAAGAAGGAGCAGCTCTCTGCCTAAAGAAGAACTATACCAAGTCCTAGCTTGTGCTTTGCAACAATATATTTCAGGTGATCTTCATCTGGAAGCTTTGTGCTAACATTCTTCCAGATTAACCCTTTAATAAACCGCTTCTAATAACCTTCAGCTAAAGAGCATCTTTTAAGTATTCCTTAACAACCTATATCTCACCCTTTGGTTATGCTAACTTTTCAATGGCTTGGCTGACTCCTAAGCCCATTTTTATAAGTTTCCCTTCTAGCTATTTTATGGTTGTAATTTTTGGAAATTGCATATTTCATAACCTCCCAAAAGGTTTTCTACTTGTCTGACAGACTTTTCATCTTTTACGATTTGAAATGGCTGCCAATATTTTTGACAACAAAACTTTTTGCCTCCTTTTAGCAATCAACAGTTCTGGGCAGTTACGTTTAGTCGAAATAAGTTTTTGTTTTTCATTTGACTATTTTCTTTTTTTAAATACTAATCAGACCAATTTCCAAGTGTGGTTTCTGATGAGTTATTGCTTTCCATATGAGAGGTTCGACTGCTTCTTAATGCCTTTAAGAGTCTCTCGCAGTTCGAAGCCACTTTCGGTGTTTCCAAGCCAAAACTTTAGACTCTGCTTTCACTGTTGGAGCATTGTAGGTTTAGAAGCATTAAGGACTAATCACCTCTTTTACCAGTGATGCCATATGAGTAAATATTTTTGATTCCACATAATGTTCTGGACCAGATAATATTTCCGCTAGTGTCATTTGTGTGCATTAGAGCTCAGATCTATTCGTGTCAGTCAAATTCAATAACATAGTCAGTGTATTCCAGAGTTGCTGCTCCAAGACTTGATTCTGCCACCACAGAATGAGTAAATTTTTTGTCCTTTCATATTTGTAAAAATAAATTTGGGCAAACCTGGATGTATCAGGGATCAATGAAGACAACTAGCAAGTCTTATGTCTTCTTCCTTTCTCCAGGGGCACTGAAGGATCCAGATAAGCTTTGGTGTGGTGTTAAAGCCACAATAGAGTAAGGTTTAGAGATAGTCCTCAGCTAAGTGTGGCAAAAAACAGGGATCCTACATATTGTGCCTCAAAGGAATAGTCAGTGTCAAGGCCAGTCCAGACCTCTGCGGAAGCAAATATAATCCACTAATGACCCCAAGGACTGATTGTGCTGCACACAATTTCTAATATCTTGTATAAAAAGAAGTATTTCCTGGGAATAGGGGTGTAGGAAGACAAAGCACTTGGAAGCTCTTATTCTTGGGACTCTTCTGAGATCCCAATTATGCTTTTGGACTGTGCTCTCACTAATTCTTGTACTCCTGGACAGTCTTGAGGAGGGTGTGGGATTCTCTGTAACACAAAGTTTATCATACATTTGAAAATGCTACTCAGCTTTCTAAACAAGCATTGTTGTGGGTCCATTTTAGAGCCTTGCTTGGGCACACATATTTTAGCTTAGGTCTGCGGCCCGTGCCATTTTACCTAGTTACATGCTTCATTTAATTTATTCTCTTTAAATAATTTTTGAGTAACTGGCTTTTAGCGGGAATATTTTATTTTTGTAATCAGTTCTACGAAAGTGTTATTGCTTTCCGTGCACAACATCTCACTGCATGCTTCTGCCCAAGGTTGCTCGAGGACTGTACGTGATAATCTATCCAGTATTGCCGCGACAAGTGTGCCTAGCCAGCCTTGACACCTAGACACATGATCATGTCAGGTCTGTTTCTTAGAATACCAACATGTTTTATTATAAAACATCATACACGCCAAAAAAGGTTACAAAGGTCATTCCAGCAAGGATATCCATCCTTATCCTGTATGCCATTTCATTACCATCATGCTGACCTGAGCCCGGTCTCTACAGCCAACCGAGGAGATGGCGGGCAGACCCCTGCTTTTCAGGTATGGGGGCGGGTGTTGCTTCCATGGACTAAATACAGACAGAGAAAAGGGCTAACACTGCCATGCTCTCGCAAACAAGCTAGGAAGTGTGGGTACGAATTATTAGGCACATGTTTATTCCAATATGCTGGGGTTGTTTATTTCCTTTTCACTTCTGGTAACAATCCTGATTGTGCAAGGTTTCATCTTCCTAATAATTGAGGCTCATGCATTTTATCATAGATTGCAATCTTTTCAATAAATGTATTAAAAATGTCTTACATCTTTTTGTCTGCTGATGTGTGTGTATGAGACCTGTGCTAATGAGAGAAAAGGGTATGATCTGCCGAACACAACATCACTGAGAAGTTACTGAGTCATGCCTTAGGCCGTGACAAATCACCTTTACGCCTAGGTTTTGGTGAGGTGCTTCTAGGTAGCTGACAGAATTGATTCAGTCCCCTATATGCAGTGGTGCTGCCGCGTGAAACCAACAGTCTTGTCCACATGACGAGAGTCCTACATCAGCATAACCTCCTGGAATCTTTATTACTTTTTTATTATTCCCGGAGAACAAACTTTCAGTATAATCAACTCTTTTTGTTATAACCTTTTAGGCTAGTGTCTTTCGAGATAATCCATTCTGCACTCCGTAGAAACAGAAAACACATCAGTTCAATATACTTATTGTATTGTATTGTAATAGTATTTATATAGCGCTTACTACCCCCCTGACAAGGCATCGAATCGCTTTTCGGCGATTAGCACGCTACCCTGGAACCCAACAAGAATTAGTGATGGATTAGTTTCGGGAAATATGAGTACAGTGTCAGTATTAGTATTATTATGAGTTAATTTGAGCCGCGGATATGAGAGTTTGTTTGTTAGATTGACTGGAGTAATTGGAGGGGTGGAGGAGGGAAGAAATCCAGAAGTGTTAGTTGGGAGTATATCCCTCATTTACTCATCCCAAGGTTTGCGGAGGTCTTTTCTGTTATTTGGCTTACGTCGGTGCCCCCGGGGTATCGGTTGGTCGGTTCAGGGCCGATCTCCGAAAAAAGGGTCTCTGTGACTCTGTTACAGACTCCTAAGCATCAAAAGATCTCTCCCTCATATTCTTGCAGAATCTGTTTTAGGGATCTGATATATTCATCTAACATACTCCATTTCCTAGAGGAGGTGTGACCTCTTTCCTTGCCACGTATGCTTCTCGCTTCACCCTTGTCTTTTCTTTGCTTAGCTATTTCTCATTATTGCAGTCAACCATGAAGAACAATAGAATTACAAGACAAAATATATTAATAGAGATACAAGAAACTACTTTTTCTGGAAGGGTGAATTCTGTCTTGCAGTATGACCAGCACTTTCTGGTGCAAATGTGCACTTTCTACTCTTTTAAGGATAAAAACAATTTTGTTACCTTTGTTCCTATACAGTCGCAGTGAAATAAATCCTTAGTGTTCAGGGGGAACCATCTTGTTACTTCCCTTGTGCCCTAGCTTAATTTAATTGCACAATCCTCCATGAAGGACTTGAACTGGCCTTTCAAATCCAGCCTTCAACATTCAGTAGTCCTAGATGAGCTGCAATTACCATCATGATTTTAGGTAAAGAGCATGGAATAGATTTCATACACAATGTAAGTACTGTTATTTATTTTGGTCCCTAAACTGCAAAAATTGCCATTACTCACAATCAGAATAGGAAGTAGGTACACAGGAGGTCAATACACACAGTCTCCTTAGTGCATTTGAGGAAAGATCGGATGCAATGCAAGCTTTTTAAACATTGACTTTTTTCAATAGCCTTGAAGTTTTGCTGTCTAAAGGCAGGCCTAAACTCCACCTGTTTGACCTCTTTCACACTAGAAAGCAGTGGAATAAAACCAATTTGTTTTTTGATATTTAGACTGCGAAGCAGCTGATCCCAGCAAACAGTAGAACACTTAGGGCATAATGTTCAGAGGGGTCTAATGGAATCTGAAATTTGTCCATTATTTACAATGTCAAGCACCCATGTGTCTTTCTTCACTTGCTGTAAATCAGATCGAAGAGGCTTGTTCTGAATAGTTTACACATTAGTGTGGGCAGAGGGGCAGAATAATTCCATACTGTTCCCAGACGTATTTTTGTGATAGGAATCCTCTAAGAATCACTCCATTTTGCTTCACAGGAGATTGTAACAATCACCTGATGGCTAACTGCTACCTTTCCTCTAGTCTGGGCTCCATCATTTGTAGGGGGAAATCTTTTGCTGTAGTTGCATTTCTTGCCAATGGAGGTATGTGACCCATTTCCGGAGAGAATACTCTATTCAGGATCTTTAACTGTGGTTTGGGAAGTTCTCATGTATGTAAAAGAGTTCAGAGGGTCTGTTTCTGTTTTGATCTTTAGGGCCTCACACATTTGCATTAAAAAACCAGTGGATACAAATATTCATCATTTTTGATTGGGCACCTGATTTCCAACTAGAAACACAGCGTCAGAAGCCTCTCAGGCATCCATGAGTGAAAAGGTCTCCTACACCCTTTCAGCCGTGATTATCTGATCCAAAACTACCATGTCTTTCTTCAAGGACTCCTTAAAATCTTTTTTCTTGTGTATGGAAAAGTTTCTGAAAATTGTATCAAAGACATTAGGATATTACTTGGCAACAGCAAAATCTTAGATCTAACTCTCAGACTGGTAACTGGAGTCGCACTAACCTTTCCTATGGAGCATGTCCTCTTCCTCTCCATTCCCGGAGGATCATTAGAGGATGCGGAGGTTTAGTGTCTTTCAGGATTTGCTGAGACAATCCATGGACCAGCAGGAGGATTTTTTTGTTAAAGTGAGGTTCACTATAAGGAGTCATATATTTATTTCCCTGGACTGGATGCTATGTTTTTGCTTACGCTGGAGAGAAGTATCTCCTCATAGCTAACTGCTGACACAAGAGATGCAAGAGGGCTGGTAGGAGACTATGAAGAGTTTCAAAAACAGTAGCATCTGCAGGGGTAGATAGTGAGCTTTCTGACAGATCTGCTTGAAATATTGTTTGAAAGTCTAGCCACAAGATTTGTAAACAGAAGATTTACAAGAATACATGTAACCTGCCATGGTGAAGTACCTCCATGAGGTCCCCTCCTACTCACTGGAGTAGAGCAATGGCTCAATGTTCTGCCATTTTTCCTAAGAAGAGACTGAACTAGGAGGGCAATGCTCAGTCATAATTTCTGTCTGTATTGAGGCACTTTGGGGTGGGTGTCCATACGTGTAGCCATACCATGGTTAATACTCAATCTGCTCAATGTTTCTCTAGTCTTGGAGGCAAGGGCTCTAAAGCCCGGAGTGGGGTGGAAGCAAGACCGGTACCAGTATGTCAGATTGCAGCATTTTTGAGTTGTTGTACATTATGGTGCCTCTTGGGTTATGAATGTCAGAGGAGTCGGCAACAGCCTCTATGAGAAAGGAGCCCTCAAAACAACATCAACATCAATTAAATGATGCCCCCTTATCCCGCTCCCCCACCTTGCGACAGGTGGAGGTATCAGACTGTAACCTTGAGTTAAAAGGTGGTGCTACGGGTTACCCAGAGGCTCCTCCATACTTTGGAGTGTGGGTCAAAGTAACAACTCTTTCTTGACATGAAGCATCTGTACTTCCCAATCAAATTCAGATTAGTCTGCAGTAAAAAACATATCCATATATTATATTGCATGCATTGCGGCTAACAAGACAATTAAACACCAACAATGCATGGCTGAGTTTTAAATATAAGGTCACTTAAGGCCGGGATCTTTATGGTAAGACCTCATTACTGAATGTTAACACAATTAAGTATGATGATGGATGGAATGAATTTAAAATTCTACATGCCCAGAGCTTGGATGACAGTCCTCTGCATCTCTTTACTGAAGATGTGCCAACTGTCCTGTGTTTTTTTGGGTTGCTCTGTGTATTTGTGTACTACTAAGCTTGACAGTAACGCAAGCTCATTGGGGATGTATAGAGGGGAAGACAATCCTAGCCTTGTTTTTAGTTATGCTGCACCATCCTACTCTAGTTCACTAGAGGTCCAATCTGTTTTTAAATTTTTTGAGACCTCATTGCTTCCAATTTCCCGCGTTCAATACACAAACAACTAGAGACATCAAAAGCTTGTCTGATTGTGTATACCATGTCAGGAAGCATTTAAATTTCACCCAAAGAAAAAGACTGTCCTCAGCTCCTCGATTTATCTTCAATTACTGTATACCAAGGAGATTTACACCTCTTTAAGGAAGAAAGACTGTTGGCCCAGGAGTGGAAATCCATGTCCTTGCAATTCCGAGAGAAGGAAGAACTGCCTGTATGCATAAAACAGACAGTACAGGGCACAACTGAAGGGAAAGCCACTGTGAAAACATCAAGAAACTGAAAGAGCCCATCAAACAAAAGTTCAACCCAGCTCTGGTAAGCAAGAAATGGATGGGTTGAGGAGCTTCTCCAAAGCATTCAGGATTTGAGAAGGGTGAGTGTTAGTCCATGACCCTCTCTGTACTTGCCAAGCACTTTACCAATCACTGGTGCAGCTTCAGAGAGCTGTGAGGTTTCACTCCCCAGTGCAGGGCCATGTTCCAGCAGGACAACGTTTGTTCCAAATTTTAAACTAATGAAACTATACTTTTGCTCTTATATTTCCAGAGGTATTGCCAGTTGAAGACTGTTTTTTTTAGGGGCTGGAGGAGGGGACGGAGACATGTTAGAATCAGACAGCACAGCAAGAAAAGGGGCAGGACATACAGGGGACAAGGATGTGAGAGAAGCACTTGACTTGCATTACAACCTTTAGGTCACCAGACAACTTAAGAGGCCAAGTACAGACATGCGAATCCCAGCTCAAGGCCAACTTCCATTTATCCAAGTGCTTACACAAACCTTTTATGAGAAGCAGATCAGGGACAGGGAGATCAGGAACAGAGCCTTCTCACTGGGGTGTAGATAAAAAGGTAGAGGCCACCAAATACTCAGTGTCATGGTCTGGATATTAGGACAGTAGTCAATCATATTAAAAAGGAGTACCATTTTGGGTGAATCACAACGATTAACACAGCTGATGATCAACACACCAAAATCATGTCAGGAGATGGGTAACAACAAAACTAACATTTTGCCAAATATGATAAATGAGGACAACATGTCAATGGATAATATGCCAGGGATTATTGACGCTACCCGAAAATTTCAAGGGAACAGGCCATTATACTGTAAACAGTTAAAATCTAAAACAAAGTCCAGTTGGCCTCTTAACTGGAGACTTGAGACCCCACTAGGCAAAACTGTCCATTACCAGACACCAGGTAATGGAGCACATCACTGAGAACACTCAAGAATTTCTTGTGGATTTGGGGCACCTTCCAGTTTTGGTTGTAAGTTTTTGGGCTCAAGGCACTTTCTTTAGGAGTGACCCCTTTAAATGGAGGTACCACAGAAAGATGCATCAATGTAGCAACCACTCCTATATTTTCTACAGGGCCTGAAGGTTTCCAACAAGAAAAGAGGCAATCCAAACTCTTCTACCACAGGACACAACTGATCCCAGAGCACAATTCTAGTACTGTGCTAACATGGGACCATAGCAGGCTAGGAATGTAGTGATTAATATATTTTGAAATGTAGTATATTACTTACTTGTCCCATCCTTTTTTCTTTTTTTTTTAAGAAAACAAACTGACTGGTCACTTGTTTTATTGTTATCTGCTGGGTAATTTTGTATTTGGAGTTCTAAGCCTCTTCACCTCCTGCAACTTGCCTTGCCTTTTTTTTACCCCAAGAGAGTTAAGTGTTTTGATTCTTTAAGATCTTGCAGGGAAAGCTCTTATGTCCAAAGAAAACAATTCAAACAGATTCGAAATTAAAATGAAATGTGTGAATTTCATAAGAGGAAGAATGCCTTGAAGTGTCAAGAGATTTAAAAATACAATTGGCTGAAACATTATTATTATTATTATTCTATGAGTCTGCAAGTTTAGCAGTATTTAAAAGAAGATAACAGCTGGATGTGTGGGAAATGAAAGACAGTTTTTAAATTACTCGACTGTAAAGAATATTGATTTAAGTGTTTTCCAAAAAAGTTATATGACCTAGGGAATGACTATTGTAGTAGACAAGGTTATAATTTTGAATCTCTTGTCTGGTTCTTGGAGGGAGGTCTGATAGTATTTTTTCATTTGTAAGGGGGTTCATGTTAGGAAAGCTATAGGTGCTGAAGGTTTGGAAATCTAAGGTGAAAGTGTTTTTGGAATTGTTTTTGATTTAGATTGTTACTCTAGCTGTGCTGGAATATATTTCATACAGGAATGAGTGCAGGATAGATCTTTGATGTATGCTGACTGCTAAAAGGCTGAAAATGTTCAGGAAATGCACACTTTGCAAACTGCACCTCATTTTTTAATGGAAATTGTTACTCTCCCTTAACAATCAGCTTGCAGTCTGAAGAGTAACGTGCTTTGCACACTCCTGCCCTCTAGAATTTGTCACTGACATGTCACGTTTTTTTCCTTCACAGCAGAGGTTTTGAGGTGACTCGTGAACTATAAACCCCACAATGCACCTGGACAAAGACTCCACCTGTTTGTTTAATCCCCAAACAAGTCAGAGTAGATATCTGGAGCGACATGAAGCAGAACAGAGTATGCATACTGGTGCATTTTGACAGTGATGTGTATATTAGGTGAAGAAAAATCTTATAAGCTACTATCCAAGGAAGTGGAAGCCTGCATGTGAATCTACAATGCTGCAGTCTTCAAACTGATTGCTACATTCAAGTAACGTTTTACATTTCGAGCATGTGCTGCATTGGATTACATGCTTTGCGTTGACTTAAAAAACAATGGCCCTCTCTCTGCGAAACTAATGTTTGCAACAAATTTTTAGAACTGTTTGACCAACTTGGGCCACTTGCAGGGCAAAAATCTCCACACAATAATGGTTTATGAATGTGCATGGTGTACACCATGTTGCATTTCCTGGGTAAGCCATAGTGGCTACCTTTCCAGGAGTAGAATGGGCCCAGGGAACAGTATTTAGTGTATGTTTAGCCTTGGTAAACAAGTTACTTACCTTCGGTAAAGCATTATCTGGTAGAGGTAATACCTAGCTGCAGATTCCTTACCTTTGAATTTCCCAGGTGTCAGACTGGATCTGGAAACTTCTGCGGGAGACGTACCACTGTGAGCCGTCTGGTGGCTTCGCTCGGTTCCACGTGGAGTCGTTGGCACCAGCAGTGACGTTGCAGTCGCTTATATAGGCGCCACCTAGGCTCATGGATATCAGTTACTTTTCATGACTCCACACCAGGAGCACAGTCATGTAGTGACCTTACAAATGTTTGTCCAAACTAGGGCCCTGAAGAGGATTAACCCTAACCTTAAAAACCTGCCTGCAGGGCAGTGAGGCATGGGTGGGTGCAAGGAATCTACAGCTATATATAGTCTCTACCAGATAATGCATTACTGATGGTAAGTAACTTGTTCATCTGACAGCCTTCTAGCTACAGCTTCCTTGCCTTTGAATAGATACCCAAACTATATCCTCCTGGCGGTGGACTGCAGACACATTTTCTAAACAAGAAAGTCCTGCAGAATCGAACATGTGAAATGCCTGTCCCTGTGGACCCGACTTTCCAGGCCGCAGTTGTTTGGCAAATGTGTGCAGGGATGCCCTCATTGCCGCCTGGCGGATGCCCAGGACTGGGACTCCACGAGCTAACACAGATCTTGATACAAAGAAGGACCACACATGAAGTGGTTAATTTCTGTACTGCCCGACCTTTTTTTTTAGCTCTTACATAGCCCATGAAGAGTTGGTTGTCCACCCAGGTACTCTTGTGAAGCAAGGTAGAACAATGCTCTTTTTGGGTTCAGACAGTGGAGTCGCTCCTCTTCCTTAGGGGGATAGAGAGGAGCGTAAAAGGTGGGCAGGGTGACAGACTGTGCCAAATGGAATGGGGTCGCCACTTTTGAGAGGAATGAGTCCTGGGTGTGAAGCACCACTTTGTCAGGAAACACAGTAAGAAAAGGGGGCCTGGGTGATAAAGCAAGCAGCTCACTCACCCTCTGGGCAGATGTTAATGCCATTAGAAAGTCTGTCTTGATAATAAGCACCTGAAGGGGACAACTGTGCAGCAGCTCGAAGGTAGCACACATGAGGTACATGAGAACTAAATTAAGATCCCACTGAGGCAAGATAAAGGGCGTAGGGGAAATATATGTACAATAGGGTTGGTCAGGCAGCCACAGGAAGGAGGACAGAGCAGAGAGATAACCCTTAAGAATGCCCACATGATGGGAAAAGGTAAGAACGAAGAGAAGAATATCAGAAAGAGTAGATAGATTTCACTGTACAATATCTTACAAATTCTTGCCATCGGCAGGTGTATACCATTTTAGTGGAGGAATGCCTGGCTGCCAAGATAACGTTACAGACTTCCGGAGGAAGGTCAAAAGCTATTAATTGTCTCCGCTCAGTCTCCATGCAAAGAAGAAGAGAGATAATAGGTTTGGGTGCACAACTCTCCCCTGCAGTTGTGACATAAGATCCCAAAGGAATGACAGCCTGACTGGAGGGCCGATGCTTATATTCAGAAGCTCGGGATACAGGTCTCTCCGTGCCCAGTCCAGAGCCACAAGGATAACTTGGGCTCTGTAATTCCTGATCTTCTTGAGAACTCTGGGCAGAAGTGGTATGGGCAGAAAGTTGTACAGGAGGCCTGAACTCCACTTGAGATGAAAAGCGTCTCCAAGGGATAGCCCCCTTGGGATCTCCAATGTGCAAAATTGCTGACATTGTGCATTCTTTTCATAGGCAAACCAAGGCTCTCCCCACTGCTGAAAGAGTCAACGTACCACCTCCGAATGGAGACGCCACTTGTGATCTGCTAGTTATCGACAGCTGAGTTTGTCTGCCCTGGTGTTCAGAGGACCTGCCGGGTGTGGAACCACTACGGTTATGGCATGCGGTTCCAGCCATGTCCAGAAACGCAGGTCCTCTTAAGAAGATGTCCATGACCCCACCCCGTCCTGCTAGTTGCAGTACCACATGCCGGTGGTGTTGTCTGTGAACACCTGCACTAACTTCCCCTTGACACAGGGAAGAAATGCTTTCAATGCTAGCCGGATACAATGGAGCTCCAGCAAGTTGATGTGGAGTCCGGACTCTGCCGGAGACCAGAGTCCTCTGATCTCCACCTCCCCCGGATGGCTGCCACATTCCAGGAGTGATGCATCTGCCACTACTGTCAGATCTGGTTGGTGAAGAGAGAGGAGTCTGCCTTTGACCAAATTGCGGTTCATCAGCCACCACGCAGGTCTTTTACAGTTCCCCCTCAAGATCTGGATCATATCAGAGATATTCCCCTGATGCTGCGCCCAATGGAACTTTAGATCCCACACCAGAGCCCGCATATGTCATCTGGCATGATTCACCAGCAGGATGCAGGAGGCCATGATGCCCAGCAGCCTCAGAGTCATTCTCACCGAAATCCAGGACAGAGTCTGAAACATTGGCATCATAGCCTGAATATCCGGGATCTCCTGCTCAAGAGGATAAGCCAGGAATAGCACAGTGTCCAGAACTGCTCCGATGAAAGGGAGCATCTGAGAAGAAGTCAAGTGTGACTTTGGCACGTTGACAGTGAACACCAGAGAATGCAGGAGGTCCACTGTAGTCTGAAGGTGGGAGATGACAGCCTGGGGCAAGCCCGCCTTACGTAGCCAGTCGTCGAGGTAAAGGAAGACTGAAACCCCTAACCGGTGCAGATGAGCTGCGACCACCACCATCAACTTGGTGAACACCGAGGGATGCTGGTAAAAAGGGGAGCATGGTGAACTGAAAGTGCTTGTGGCCTACCTTGAAAAGCAGGTAACGTCTGTGGGCAAGCAGGATAGGGATGTGAAAATACACATCCTGCAAGTCCAACCTTACTAACCAGTATCAGGGCTCAAATGATAAAAGTGTTACTAGACCAGCAGGCCGAGTAACTTAAATAATCTACTTGGCCTAACTGTAATGTAATTGACCTGTTAACGGGTCTCAAATTGTGTGATCCTAGGCAAATAGTTTACAGAGTCACCTTTTTCTTCATTCTCACACAATTGCACCTTCAAATTTGAGCTCACCATTTCTGCAGGACAAAAAACGTCTTTTGTTTGATTAAGTAGACTAAAGTTTGCTGCATGCATCACAAGAATCTAGCTCAAATACCCATGACGTCTAGCCCACACAACCTAGGACTTCCTTTAGTTTACTAACATTGCCATCAGGGCAGGAGTGTTTCTCAGTTTGTTTAAACACTCAATATATTACTAAACCATGATGTGGTAACATATTGTCATCGGCACACAGTACCTTTCAAAGAAAAAGGTACTGGTATAAAAACCTCTCCACTAATTTGCAGCTTTACTGATAAAAATATATATATATATGTAGTGTATTAACAAGCTTTGAAAATTGGGTTTCAGAAAACATATCCTTTGCACATCAACACAAAGAATTCTGATTTGTTTTCATCCTATTAAAACATTTTTTTCATCACACAGAAATATAAAAAGGGCTTTCACAACTACTGAAATATATTTTGAAATGCTTGCACAGTTAACTTAGTCATTTAAATGTTGTGTTAGGAGAAACCTGACACCCTATAGCCTTTTATTTTACATTCTAAGCAGCAGGTCACACAGTTCACCTTACAAAGGCCTGGAACTCTGCAGTCAGAAGGAAAATTAATTGTAAGAAACACTGACTTTTGGCCTCTGTTTGTGAACACAGAGCAAATGTGACGTAAGAACATGATTTTAAGGCATCTTTCATTGCCAATTTCCAATTGAACAGCGCACCAGTTTAGTGTCAACTCACCAGAAGGGCCGAAAAAGTATTAAAAATAGCTCGACCTGATCAAATAAGACTCACCAATGTGTGGTCGAGTGGATTTTTCAAGCCCTGAGTAATCTTGGTCTAGAGCAGAAAAGACCTGAGCCAAAGTGTGCATCTTGAACTTCTCCTTTTTGAGGAAGAGTAACACTTCGGAGGTCTAATATAGGGCAAAGACCTTTGTTCTTCTGGGGAATCAGGAAGTCGATGGGAATAACAACCACTGCCTACTTCTGATATTTGAACTCTCTCTATAGCTCCCTTGGCCAAGAGAGCTGTACCTTCCTCTTGGAGCAAAGACAGATGATCCTCTGCCAGCCGTTCTTGTGTTAGCAGAATTGGGGGAGGGAAAGACTGGAAAGGGAGAGAGTAGCCCCTCTGAATTATCTGCAAGACCCATTTGTCCGATGTGATGCACAGCTAGTGGAGGAGATGATGTTGGATTCTCCCAACAACTGGGCACCCTTGGTCTTGCAGGATCAAATTAGGAGGGCTTAGAGGTTGCAGCTGCCAGGGGTGGGAGTTGGTGGTGGATGACTTCTGGCTACCAGACCCATGGGGTCGGAATGCACTGCATACACGTCCTTGCACAGCTTGGGAAGACCATGGGGTCGGAATGCACCGCATATACGTCCTTGCACAGCTTGGGAACATTTTGCAGGACAGTGGCTGGCATAGGGCTGGCGTGGTAGCAAGTCCCTTCCGTAGCCAAGAAAGGGTGAAAGGGAGACTGGGGGGCAAGGTGTCACTGAGAGGCCCAAAGACACGGCCATAGCCCACAAGTCCTTGAAGCGCTCCAGCGCCGAGCCCGCATTTCCTCCGAAGAGATGAGTCCTGTCAAAAGGCAATTCCATAAGGTTGGCCTCAACATCATCCCAAAAAAGTCTGACGTTCTCAGCCAGGCATGGCGCACCAAGGCCACTGTCAAGGAAACTGCTCTGCACAAATAGTCAGTTGTGTCTAAACCACACTTAATGGTGAACTTCACTGCGAATGGGGTGTTGGGTGAAGAAACTAAGATCACCTGGGACGGGGAGATGGGGAATTGTCCTGTTCACAGGAGCCCCTCTGCTGGCCTTGGACCAAGTACCCAGCAAGACATCAGTCAGTGCTTCATTAAAGGGCAACTGAGATCCGGATGAGGAAGAACCACGCTGAAGCATTTCCGTCAAGAGGTTAGTCCTGGCCAACACAGAGGGAAGTTTGAGGTCAAGGACATCGGCTGCCCTCTTCAGCACCATTGCATAAGATGCTCCCTCCTCCATAGCCACGGTAGGTGGAGAGAGCAAGACAGTATCTGAAGAGGTGTCCTGTACACTGGCATCTTTTAGTTTCTCAAACCAGACCAATGAAGTTGGGGTCTGTAACTGGTATTCTAAAGGATCCAGTGACTCCTCTTACTCTTCCCCCCATGCCTGGCTGCTCCAGAAAATGCTCAGGCAATGAATGACCTACGAGCAATGGGTCCCGCTGGCATCGGAATTGGCATCAAGCAACGCCATTCTGACTAAGTTGCCGAGAGAGGAGAATGGGATTAGCGCCACCAGTGGGCAGCAGGAGCATCGGCGTCCGGATCTCTGCTGGAGACGGTTGTGATGGCACGACCGGCGCAGATCAGATCCATGAGACCCTTTGCAGCTGGCAGCATGGAACCTGATATGGCCTCCTCCATCCCTGCGGGGCCCAAAGGCGGTCCAGAGTTGTCGGCCTGCTCAAATACGTGGCGCATGGCCTGCTAAAAGTCCTTTATTTGAGCGGGGGCCACTCCGGCTCCCAGAAATGGGGGGAGGCGCGGAGTTACACCTGATAAACGGCTCTGCAGAACCGTGCCTGGAATGCTGATGTTCCTCACTCGTCGTGTCAGGCGACGGACAAGATAAAGTCGAACACCGCTTCAACACCTTTTTTTCTTCTTTTTCTTGTGCCTCTTTTCCAACTGTCCCGATGACATCAGGTGAGAGGAAGAGGACATGGGGCTGATGGAATGGTCCCGCGCACTTCTCGATCGGGAATAAGACCTCCTAGGAGTCATGCAAACTGGCGCAGGAGATTCAGTCAGGCGTGCCTTTGGTGCAAGAATGGCATTTGCCTCTCTGGACGCAGTGTAAGCTGCAATCAGCATGTATCTGACGTTGGCATTAGAGATGATTTTCTCCTCTTAAACTAACTCCTTACCTCTTTTTCAGGGTGCCACTGGCAGATGTTTAATCTGATGCTCAATCTCCTCCTAGTGGTACCTGTCAAATCTGGACAGCAAGTACATTGAATTAGCGATGCATTATTGTGCAACAGTGCTAGCAACTACCTTCTTGTCAGCTGGGGCAATTTTTCCTTGTCTGGTGGTGGAGTATCCCGGTGCCATGTTCCTAGCTATATGAACAACTAGGGAATTAGGTGAAACACAACCCTTTACTTACAAGGCATCATCTGTTGCAGCCTAGTACTTCTTTCTACTCTACCCTTGTTTTTACTGGTTTTCGTTCTTAGCTGTACACTTGGTCATGCTTTTCAGAGTTGCGAGAAATTAGAATGAAAGCTTAGTTTTCAACAGCATCTCCCTCAGGAAGGCACCTTTCTCCTCCTCTACATGTAAACTTTGTGGTGGGTCAGCTACCCTTTGGATGATCACGTTATGCTGAAATCCCTACTTCAAAGAAATACAGTTTGCAACGTCTGTACCCAACATAACAAGCCAGGAGCGTGATAAGCAAGTTATCTACAATAGCACATGGTGCAAATCCATATATTGAACTATTATAATGGGGAAGATTTATGCATTGTCTGATAGATTACTTGTTTATGTGAAAGAATAGGATAATGGTAGCCTTTTAAAATTAAGAATTCTTTTAATAAATGAGTTCTACACAGCAATGTGGCTCAAAGGGCATTTTCTACTGCTTTTATTTTTTAGGTCTCACCTACTAGACCACTATTGCACTGTCTGTTGTGAGACATATTGTTAGCTTACAGTGGGCTAGAGCCAATACTGCTTACCATTGATTAGCTTCTTTGTCACTCATTAGCTTACTTCTAATTAGCATGTGTGAGACTTTCCTCCTTTACTTCTGTTTGTCCCTCACACGGAGCATTACTATGTCCTTATACTGTTTGCTTTTTCAGGTGCTACGTTTTGTTTTGTTTACGCACTTCACAACAGTTTGTGTTTTCTAGCGTGCTTTTCCTCCCCTCCATCGCCTGAGTGCTTTCCTCCCCCCCGAGGTGCACGTGCCTCTGTGTGTTCCTCCCACTCATGTTGCTTTCTTGCCTGTCTGCTTCCCCCACTCCCAGCTTCACATTGCTCATTTCCCCTAACCAACCCGCTTCCTCCGTGTTGCTTCCAGCCCCTCTGGCTGCTTCAGCACCCACTGCCCATCTTGTTGCTTCTGTGCCTCCACCCAACTCTGTTGCTTGCCCCACATCCGCTCTGTCCCCATCATGCCTACCACACACTTTCCACATAAAAAAAACGAATGCTTTTGCACTTTTTTCTGGTTTTGTTTTTGCCAGTCCAAGTGGGACTGTTAATAAAAAAAAGACCACAAAAGCACAAAAAACTGCCTCTGACTAAGGGCCTGATTTAGAGTTTGTAAGATAGGTTACTCCATCACAGACATAACGAATATCCTGTCTGTCATATTACGATTTCCATAGGATAAAATGGAATCTTAACATGGCGGACAAGATATCAGTCACGTTTGTGACAGGGGTAACCCCATCCACGAACTCTAAATCAGGCTTAAAATGATGATAGGATTTTTTTTGTCTTATTTCACCATGCAGCATTGGAGACTCTAAAAAGTATAAGCAAAGTCTACAGGTCCCAGAGGGGAGACATATTGGCTCAGCCAATGCTGGTTATATTTTGTTGATTTCTTTAAAATCGAATCAGACACCAAGTATTTACATAGTCATTTTTTTCTTATTGTTACACAGAATTATTTCTTTACTCGAAAAAATTGTCTGGGATCCTGAAGATGCCCAAAGATTTCCTAATGTTAATTAATGTAAATAAAGATTATCTAGATTGTCACAGGTACTCACCTCTACTCCCATCCACTGCTCATCGTGGGCAATATTTGTGAACCCTTCCACCACTGGCTCAGGGCATTGTAAGTTTGCATGTCATCAGGAGTCATGCTGGCCAGGCTAGCAGCTGTAACGTGTGCTGCCCAGTTGTTACTTTCACTACCAGCCTAGTCTATCCTGTACCTGTGCGAGCACTCCAAAAGCAGTGATCATATACATCAGCTGAGTGGCAGGCTGCAGCAGGATTCAAAAATATACTACATAAGTCGTGGATCCTGGAATTTGAGGCTCTTGCGCATGATTCGTGGATCTACTTCGGGATTCAACAAGGATTCAAGGATTGACAATTACAGGAAGGATTGTTGATAACACGAAGTCTTGGCTTGGGCTCTGCTTTTCACCTGCATTCTTCTGCTCTGCTCAACTCTTCACCTGTGCTCCTAGCTGTCCAGTTTAGATAATCTTCACAACAAATGTCAAGAACATCTTCCAAAACATTTTCTGCTTGCAGCACCAGAGTCTCTTCAAAGATTTTCTTTGCATGCCTGCAATTATCTGAACTCTCCCAGAGGCATCAGGTTAATGATAGTGAGGGAGAGTTAAACAGTCCTTGTTTGAATTGTGGGCCTTCTGTTGGGCACCTGTACTGTCCCCAGTACCTATGTACTGGTATTATGTCACACCCTCAAACGTGTGCTGTAACAACTGTCTCTTTGAATGCTGCAGTGTTATATGCAGATCGTGGGAACCTTTGTTTCTGATTAGTGTCTCAAATTGTGGAACATTAACTACTACTATAGGGCATCAGAACAAGACCAGTCTCATTAAGATTCTTTATGCTCTAACAAGAAAGAAGTACTGTGCCACTGATATGTGTTCTATAGTGAATCAGTTTCTAGATAAATCTAGTGTACGTCTCATTTCAGGCAGAATGTAAAATCGATGTATATGAAAAAATATGTGTATTCAAAACTCATGCAAGAGCTTAGGGATCAGGAGTTTGGGGTTCTGCTTTTTTTTTTTTTCATAGTGAACAGACGGCAGAAAATCAGAACAAACTTCCACCTGATGGGACAAGCTATGTGACTACGAACAGAGGATGTCTCAAGTGTCTTTTCCATGTCCCCCATTTCCCTTCTTCGTTGCTAGTGCGAGCACAGTTCTTGGCATGTTCAGCACTGCAGAAAAGACAACACACGGGTGGGTTCCACACTGTTCCCACACACAGAAACATTCAGATCTACGTGCTAGTGGTGATTTGAGTTATATAAATGGTTGAGTGGTACATGTAAGATAGCACTACGCATACAATAACATAACAAGAGAAGCGATACTGCACACAATTGCTGCACTAGTCAAGGGCATCAACCAATGGGAATTGATGGAAGGAGCACAACTGCAGTCACGGGAAAGGGAAGGGTAGTTTGATCAAAATGGGATGAAATAAAGTAAAGCATTTTAAAATGAAAATGTAATAAGGATTCATGAATATTTCTAAAACTATTGTTTCAGACAATTGAGAATGAATCTGTGGAGAATTTAAAATGGCAAAAGATTAGTTATTCTAGGATGTAAACAGACCATACAAGCCCATTAGGTTTTCACGTGTTTGAGATCAAATTCAAATGAAATATATCATCAATAGATTTCCTAATTTTCAATATAAAATAGAAGCATGTTTAGTTCTATCACGTTAAATGTATGAATGGGCATTCCTTAGCAATTTACTTAAGCATTTTTTAAATAAATTTTTTGGCTATCACAATATACTTCCATCCCGTTAGTACCATACAATTACTTTGGGATAATCAAAAATAATTGTGAACCACTGAACAAAACAATCCTTGCTTTATCTTACCTTTCTAAAAAATGAAGCAGGTGCCATTTCAGCTCCATTTAATGTTCTTAGAAGAAACATGGGCCAAGATGATGCATTCATGCGGAACCCTAAAATATATGGAAACATTAATCTTGTAAGGCAGCCTTCTAATTCACCACCATCAAGGATGAAATCCTTTTTGATGTGCTGTATGACAATTTCATATGTTTGTCCTGTTTTGCATAAAACAATTAATATAATTAAAAATGATGAAATCCCACTAAAAAATATATTGTTCTAACATTAAAGACGTAAAGTGCATGTGTTACTCTACAGTGATTCCCACACGCAGTTCAACTCTTCATCCCAGTCCATACCCCTTGAGGTTGAGACCATGTCAAAGAAAAGACAACCAACAAGAACGTACCTGGTGGAAGGCAGGCCACAGCAGTGTCGTTTTTTCCTCTGTTGCAGATGATCAGTTGGACCCCTCAGGATCCTCCTGAACCCGCCATGTGAGAAGAAAGTAGGGAGGCTGGGGTAGTAGACAGCTACACAGGCTTCTGCTCAGATGTGGAGCCTAGGACTGCAGCCTTGTTCAGACCCCTCACTCTTACAGTGTGTGTCCATTCACACAGTAAGTCTGAAGGAATGTATAATAATCCCTGCACATGTATACTCCGTATGTGTGTGCGTGTGTGTGTGTGTGTGAGAATGAACGAATGAGGGAGCATGTTTGGGTGAAGGTTTGATTGCGCTGGTGTGTGGGGGGGAGGAGGAAATGGGTCAGAGTTGTGCGTTCTAGTCGTAGGAAAACTGCTGGAACGATCACCGCACCCCAGTAGGTGGGAAAGTCTTAAAACTTGATCTCAGTCAACAAGGCTAAATTGGGGAGCACATCACCACACCCTTTGATGCTGTGCAAGCCATTTAATGGCTGAAGATGAATGTGTTGGTTAGGGGATAAAATCCTGGGCTAAAGGTTAGGAGTATGTGATCACTCCTCACCAGCAACCCATGGACAGATCTGAAAGGAGGATATACTACATTTTATATAGCATTTTCCTGTCATCATTTTATAAAGCATGAGTGCTAGAACAAGAGGTAATGTGCGTCTCTTACCCCTGAGCCTGCATGGCAGACAGTGCTGTCCAGCCATGCCCCACTTCTGAGTCAGATCAGGCTTTCAGCATATTTACATACGTTAGTGGACTAGACCGTAATTATCATAACTTAATGCAGCAGAGTCCATGAACCAAGAATGCTGCCTCTGGAATCTCTTCAAAGCCTGCGAGAGACAGATCTTCACACTCAAATTTAACTCTGAGAAATCATTCATTAAGCAAACTGTCAGTGTTTGAGTAGAACATTATATTGTGCATATCCTAAAAAAAACACTGTACAGATTGACACTAAACCGCAAAAAATAAAGTTGGACAAAGGCCTTTTTCCAGCATGCTGTAATTCAGTCAAGTATTTTTTCCCCTTGGCTTAAGCACAAATTTCTATAAGACTTTAAATACCAAACACACATTTAGCACCCACCACCATCCCCCCTCTATGATATCTTATTAAAAGAAAAAAATGCTCACACCGCTACAGGTAAAACTGGATTCGTCAGCTCCCAGATGAAGCCAAGATAGCAATGAGCACATTCCAAAGTTCATCTTGAGAGCAGAGCTTTAAGATTCCACCCTACACAGGCATATAAGGTACGAAAGGAGTTACCAGAGGGATGTGTCAGTGCAAGGAGGTATGGATAAGGCACACTGAACAATTGTTGGAAAAAAATCCCTTGTTGGTAATGGTGTTTAAGAAGAAGATGTTGCAGGTTTAGTTGTATCGGAGGATTACAGTCTTGACAGGGGAAGATATTCACATATCATCTGAATCTGCAAAATATCCTTTGCTGGAAAACTACAAGTTGTAGCAAATCTAAAACAACATTGTTCCTTTGCTTATGCAGTGACTTGAAAGTTTCAAAAACTACCAAACTGGTACTATTAGTGAATGATAAAACTGTGCAGCATCTTTGCGGCATTTCTAGATACAAAGGAATTTACACATCAGAACAAGATGACTTAGCAGATCTCACTGTGATAGAAATATATGGAACAATGTTGTCCAACTCTATCAGAGGTGTCACAAATGGAAGTCAGAACTGGAACCCGTAAATGCGCAATGAAAATTGTGATGCATGGACATCTGAACCCAAAAAGGTACCAAAATCAAGATAATTAAGGATAGCCAGAGGGCAACAACTAGCAGACACTGCGGCCCTTTTAAAGTTCTCATAGTCACCCTTCCTGCATTAGAATGAAGGGAGCAGAAGATAAATGTAGAAATCTGGTAGTTGTATTACATAGCAAGTTCATCTAGCTATTGACGATGACAGCACTTGTTTATGGACAGAAATATCTATGGGTTTAGTTGGCATCCCTTGGCAGACTGAAAGTGTTATTTTGTTCAATTAAGCTATATAGAGCGTAAAACTGGGGCAACATCTCGACTTCAAAACATTAATAAGCTCCCTTGATCTAATAGCAGTCGTTTCACCAAGAAAAAGATAGGAGGCCAGAGATATAAACTTATGAATTTGATGTGAATAGAGAACGCCAATTTCAAAACCCAACTGGGAGTAGCAGAAGGTGTCTCAGGCAAAAACTAAGGTAGCAAAGATGCATTGTTTTAATTATTTACTAAAGCACGGAGTGCAGTTTGTTTAGAAGCACTCTTTGAAAAGGGCTTAGAGGTAACTGAAATTGGAGGTTGAGGAAATGTCCACGCCAGCCTGCAAGGTCCTGCTTTCTATTTCGCAACTGATATATTCACAATATTAATGACTATTCACATTACGGTGAATAGACAAACAGAAAGAGACACAAGACCCCACCCATCCATTTCATCTACTCTTCCACTTCATACTTTAAAAATGCTATATTAGCATATTAGCATATACTTAAAGCGTAATTAACAGCAAAAATGAGACCCCATAAGAAAAAATAACTCATAGTTGAAGGCCTTCAAACAAGGACCCAAGTGCTCTGTAATGCTCTCTGGCTGTGCAGAAATGAGAACTGAGGTTTGTTCCTGAGGCAGACAATTGTGGGAGCTGGAAGGTTGGAAGCCTTCTAGGGGCAAGCCTTTCTACACATGTCCAACCTAGGCATAGTAATGGTTAAAGAACAGTCTTTTGTTTTTTATAAATCAAACTAGTCTGCATTCAACAGTATGCAGCTTGGAGGCATTGGCCACTTACAAAGTTGAAGCAGCTGAGTTTGAAGGATGGGGTCAGCTCCACACGTGATGTGAAAGGCACATTAAAGAGGAGAGGTGTAATAAAGGGTCCTTGAGTTACTCCTGCATTCACAGAAATAGGGTCATAGCAGAAGAAGCATGAGATGGAATATGAATGGTGCCTTGGATCCCTACAAACGTTAAGAATACAATGCATAGTGGGGTGAAGGATTACATCAAAGGGAGCAGAAAGATTCAGTAACATGACCGCAGGCACTCCATTAGTCAACTATAGTTTAGATGCGGTCTTGATTTGCAATTAATGCAAGATCCATGCCCCATCTAGGAGGAATCCTCCCTCCAACTCAGAGAGATGATCATTCAATTTCATGTAAGATGACATTCAAAGAAGAAATATATGCAGCTCTTTCAATCAGCTTGCCTACAAGAGGCCCATTGCAGATTGGCTCACATCTAGGAGTGTTGGGGTGGAGTCTTCTGCATCTAACAGAAAGGGTTCGGGCCAGAAATGAAGCTATTACCAGAATATGCTGTCTCCAAAAAATACTTGCGGTCTCTAGCTATGATAGCAGCTGAGTTGATAGGGATGCAATTTAATAAACGGACAGGGGAAGAGTCAGCCTGTAACCTCAATGCAAGTCTTTTGTGAGACTGGTAAAGCGCTCAACAGAAACACAGCTGAAAAATAGTCGTCTGTGATTACGAATGGATTGACAGGACTGGGGTGAGGAGTGGCTAGGGCTGAGGTCGAGGTTGGTTTTATCTTCATAGTATCATTTCAGGTCTTTGAAGATGAAGCGGCGAGCAAAGGAATTAGACAGTTTTTCTATGTCACTAATTTGGAATGTTGAACATTCTAGGTTGAGGAAATCCGTTTTAATCTTCTAAAGATTTATGGCTGGAAATTGAGCTCCATAAATTCGACGGGAGTTGTAGGGATTTGAAAACTGCAACAGTGTAACTTCTTAAGTGGTACTACAGTCTCAATTTACCCTTAGGCTTGGAGTGGTTTGTCTTTACTGGTGCCTCTCCCGGTGATATTTTGTTTGATGTGACGATTTTCACTTTTTAAGTTATCCAACATTCTGCCCACATCTGTGAGAGACAGTGGTGATCTTAGCTGGGAAGCTATCAAGGATTGGAGTAAACCATAAAAAAGGTGTATTAAACTGAGATTGCCATGTCATTAAACAATGGCAAATGGAAATGAAGGCAGACGAACATAGGTCAAGTCGCTTCCATGGTCTGAATGATGATTTAGTTGTTGTGGCTGGTGATGCACGTAGGTGGACACTAAAAAAAGATTCTAGCAAACTCAGTCCAAGTTATATTTGCCAGCCCCTGAGCCGGGCAAAAATAGCATCCAGGATAAGTCCAGCCACATGAGTAGGGCTGGCAACACTTTGAACTAGATTCAGCAGATTTAGTCTGTTAGAAGTTATATGGGAATTGGCAGACCAAGGTTCTGAAGTACACCAACCCAAGTATTCAAAGATGGGTTTAACATGACCTCTGAGGCTAAGTTCAGGGAGAGGTCAAGGATGTGATTTTGTAAGAGGAAGGTCTGTAGATGAGGAGAAAGTGAAGGATGACTAAAGAATGACTGACGGATGATTGAAAACATTGCGAAAGCAGTGATTCACATTCTGGAGAGTTGAACATTGTCTTCGATTTGATAGGCCTGTTCTTAGTGAGTGAGAGGCTCAGCTGGTATTGATGTGGGTAGGTGTAGAGTCATTCTCAGAGTCTAGTAGGCTGAGAAATGCCATTACAGTTTAGGAACAATAGGGGAAGGAAGTGATGTTCAAGACAAGAAGGGTAGGTTAGACGAGTCGGTGCCTAAATACAATTGAGGAAACAGGTGGGGTCAGACAATGAATGAGAGACTGCCGGAGCAAGGAATGTTGAGATAGGGTGAGAACGGTAATGCAAGTTAAAGAGCCAGAAGGAGTGGATTTATTAAAGGGTTTCTAGGTTGCAGAGGTGTGAATAAGAGGTGGAGGAGTGAGTAAGTAATAGAGGGGAAGTAAGAATGTGCTGGACGAAGTAAAGTGCTTTACATAGAGATGTGGAAGAGAAGAGTGTGGGGAAAGTTGCTGGGCGATGAGGAGAAATGGGCAAAGGATGGTGACATGAAGGGATGGGTTGGACTTTAAGTGAGGGTGGCGTATTAAAGCAAATAGTAGGTTCGTCATTTGCAGAGGTAAGTGAGGGTGGCGTATTAAAGCAAATAGTAGGTTTGTCATTTGCAGAGGAAAGTTGGCAGGAGCACAGCAGTATTTTGCATATTTATGTTGGGATGTTGACAAGGTTACATGTAAATGCAACAGAAAGGTCAGCTATTAGGACTAGGTGCTGTGTTGAAACAATTACAACAGAGAGGCCTGATTAGTCACTATTTTGAGTTGTTCTTTTGATATCTTTGTTTCATCACACAAGCCATATGATTAGCAGCGATAGATAACAGCATGAGCTGTGACTGATCTGAACAGCAGAGGATAGATCTGGAGCATCAGAGACTCAGCTACCAAGATCTAGGACTATTCCCCAAATTCAACACTGTTTGGAGTTCAGGATTGGTAAAAGTTTTTTTTGTTGAAAGCAGTGGGTGATCGTCTACCAGAGGATGCCAGTGGCAGTCAAATATAAGTTCAAGGGGCTATTATATAGTTAGGGGCTGCGGATAATTGTAGAAAGGTTGAAGTGGCATAATCTGGCTTTGTGGATGAATCAATTAATATATATCAGTCTTCATTTTGAGCTGCGACAACACAGATAACAACCTTGTAGGGACAGTGAAGATTAAAGACCATATAAATATTTCACTAGGGATAGGTAATCTTACCTCTGGAGCATCAGAATCATAGCTACCAGAGGCAGCAAGAGGTATTTTTAGAGAGAAGTAGACATTTCCACAATACTTGTTTATTCTGTGGCTCTGCCCAGGATCAGACTATGGCATAGCCTTGGGAATACTAAACAGAAATCACATTAGTGAACCAATGAGGGTAACTGAGGAGCATTATGGATACAGGCATGTGAAAAATAATATACATCCAAATATCAGGTCATGAACTCAACCCAGGAGAAGTATGAAAGCAGCCTAGGAAAATTATTTAGCCACAATGTAACTGAGTGCTCAATGCATCCAGCCAATTTTGATAACCCATGACTAGTTATAGATTGCTCCAGTGGCACAGAGTGCACAGGACCCCCGTCTCAGCATACCTGTCTCACTTGGAGTGTTACACTTAAGTTCACAAAAAAATGGTGAAAGAGAATGCCTGAATTAATATCAGACTCTGGTAATTACTCAAGCTGCAGCCCAGCTCATCATTATGGGGCTGCTTGAGTTCCGATTCAAGAGGGACCTGACAGTTTGGCGTGGACTGATCCTATTAGAGGAGGGTCAAGACTGATTTACATATGGCTAGGTCCAAACAGGTGTAACGATGGACTGGGATGCAGCCCTGAGTAATAACCCGTGACGGAGATTAATTCAAGTATTTCATCTATCATTTTCTGTATGCTTCAGTGAGACGTAAAGGCAGCACACCACGTGAGCCTCTGAACAGTGGCACATTGATAAGAGGTGGTGATATTTAGGTTACACTTTGTGAAAGATTCATTTAATTGAATAAGGTTAACCTGTTGAAAAGTATGAGCAAATTGTAATCAAATCGATTCTCACCAAGTGGAGGTTGGAGCATATCACCATTCTTTTCACAAGTCCCAATCGGTTGAATGTCTGAGGCATCCACAAGCCTCCAAAAGTCATTTTTATTATCACTGCCATCGAGCCGTAAACGTAATCTTGCTCCGGTAATTCCTATGACCGTAGCTATGCAAACTGACGTAACATTTCGGGGGTCATGTGCTTCTAACTTCATCCCAA
Source organism: Pleurodeles waltl (assembly GCF_031143425.1). Lineage (NCBI taxonomy): Eukaryota > Metazoa > Chordata > Amphibia > Caudata > Salamandridae > Pleurodeles > Pleurodeles waltl. Next base: position 520,165,461 of record NC_090447.1, on the reverse strand, counting down.
CTTTGAACTCATTGTTAGGTGGAATCTTAGACTGAAGGAAACGAATACACAAAAGCAGTATTACGCAGTTGTAATGAACTAGTGGCTCTTTTCAATGTGCATAAACTGTTATTGTTATAAAAATCTTCTACTTCTTCAAATAAATATAAAATAATACAAGAGAAAACATTATACAATGACAATTGTTTACTGATGCATGTTAAAGAACATCCTGATCGTTTTTAACCATTTTCAAGCAGCAACAATTACAGGGAAAATTCAATACTCAAGTTGAATAGTTAGACTAAATTTCAGCCACTGTACTAAACATCAAAATGTTAGTGCTTTATTTAGAAAAGGATGGCAACTCCAAATCGTTTATTTACATTATTAACTCTAAATAATAAGAAAGTGTTTAAATTCTTTACAGTAAGAACAAAGTCACAATTGGAATATTTTCACCAGACCAGGAACGCATTAAAGCAACCCAATTCCAAATGTTTTCCCTCAATTCTTTCAACAACATCTCATTGTCCCAATGACATTTTAGTCAATGACTGGCTTAAAAGTGGCGTCAATTAAAACAAACATTTTTATTTTATTTAAGAAATATCCATAGTTTTGATAAAAAACAAAGCATTTACAGAGTTTAGCGTTTTTTACCACCTAATATATCTGCATTCTTCTATGCCAAATGGATCCAGATTTTCAGTTTTAAATTGGCCAAAAACATAATCAAGTAGTAGTCTTAAATAAAACAAACCATTTAGAAGATGTAATTTGGTCACTTAAAGCTGAAACCCATTGATCTAGGATAGCCAGATCCATATGTATGGTATCCTCTCATCAGTGTCTAAAGCCTGGTAAAAATGTCTGAATCAATACAGAGTTTAGCAATCTTAACAGTTTATAGGGCAGATACATTCCATCTAAAATGTCAATCTTATGAGATAAATAGCTCACATTTTGTAAATATGTTAAGACAATAAAGCATTTCCAAAGTGTTTGACTCCTAAGATGTGACTAAGAAACTAAACTCAGGCAACTATAGCCAATTAATTAATGTAGGTTATTTCTGGTAGTATTTGTCATACAATATTATTGGTAGTACCATATATTAACTCAGGTAACAGATGTGTTGAACTACAAAGGAAGACATCAATAATAGTTTAACCACAGTTACTCTCCATTCTAACCAAATTGTGTTTTTATTTAAGGTTAAATGTTTACAAAACTTCCTGTGATAAACAAGTGCAGTGTAAAAAGACTAATACTAGAATCATCTAGGAAAATCTATGACTACATTTATCAGTTACCATAGAATTATGAAGACCAACAGGATCAGAAAAAAAGACACACCTCTGAGTAGACTGCCAACCATTGGGCACGTACCAACAGATCTCAGAAGAGGGGAGCCGGCAAAGGGAGTCTTCCTACTGCACCAGGAGTAATCTAATATATCACAGGTACCACAGAGGAGAGTGAGGAAACGGTATAATGGGACTCTGTAAGGTGCAAACTGCAGTAACACACACTATTTATTCGGAGGAGAGAAGGCACATGTGAGTGTTCTAGGGCCACTTGGCAATGGCAGTGTGATTCCGAGGCTTTCAGGGGACATAGGGAGTAAAGTTGGATCTTAAAAGGAAATCGTGGGAGGAGTTGTAAACCCAGCAACAAAAGGGAAAATGGGCAATACACGGAAAATATACAATTGAAACATGTACTGGCAGCAAACTGCATACACTTAACTAGCAGGAGTGTGTGTGAGAACCTGTGATGACGCCAGACCGCACAGAGTGATTTTGTGGCTGTGCGAGGAGGATGTTACGCCACCCCCCCCCACCCCACCCGCAACCTGCTGCTGCCGCCACCTGAGGAGAAGGAAGTGCACCAGAGAGCGGAGCCCGGCAGCACATTCAGCTCCACGGGGGAGACTCCAGAGGCACCTGGGACCACACACCCCTCTGCAGGGAAGGCCCCGGAGGCGCGGCGCTGCAGCCACCAGACCCTGGGCCCGGCCTCTGCCCTCAGGGAGCTCCGCGGCCCCAGGGGACCAGAGCAGACGAGAGGAGGAGGTTCTCATTCTTTCGTCATCTGACCCGGGTCAGGGGGGGGAAACCCTGTCCCCACGGACCCCCGGGCCCTGGCAGCCGTTGGGCCCCAGCCAGAAGCAAAGCGGAGGAGCTTCTGTTGGTGTCCGGAGCTGCAGCTTCTTTCGCGCTGACGGACTGACGCTGTACACCCCAACGTTCACAGGACCACGCCACAAGGGAGCAGGGGGAACAGAGTGACGGTTCGTCCCACCGCCACCGCCGATAGATGCCACGCCCGCTGGAGGGTCGCCCCCCCATCAAGGACCCGCTGGACCGACCTGCAGGACTGGTGCCCACACCGGGAGCGGAGGAGCAGTTTCGGCGGCCCAGTCCCCCGGCTCCCATTTTCATCAAGGTCCCGCAGGCTCTTGACGCGGGATCGCGGATCGCCTCAAGTGCAGGGGAGCAGGTCGGCAGCTCCTCCTGGTCAACTAGCGCGGTAAGCCATCGGAGCCCACCGCTTATCATTAGGGGGCTATCTCCCTGCTGGATGCCATCGTTCTGTACTGTTTCCTTGTACCGTTCTGTGGGCCCTTGTCTGCCTTGCCCCCTTACTTCCTCACCGCCTTGTCTCTCAGCTGCAGGCAAGGAGCTAAAAAAACTGAATAATCTTTTTTCTTTGTGCCCCTGACTGCCTTGCCTTTTTTTTTTTTTCCACCCATCCTCCTCGCCGCCTCGTCCCTCCGCTGCGGGCAAGGAGCCCATAAGGTCCCTGCGGAGGGGCAGAGGATTGGGGTAGCGAGGATAAACTAGTACAGTATACTTCAGTTCTCTGGTGGGGGCCGTTCTGCCCCTGCCCTGCCACCTTTACGTCAGCTGCTCTGCTGTAGGCAAGGAGCCCATAAAAAATTTCCGGAGAGGGTGTCTTATCCAGGTGACCGGTTGACACCTGTTCGGTATAAGTCAATAAGGACGCTCAATGAAGGACCACACGCCAATTATGAATACAATTTAGCTTCACTAGAATTTCAGGTAAATGTAGGCATTTAGCACATTAACAATAGTGGAATAAGAACAGCAATGAAAAGCATCTATTTATATATAGGTACACTACAAAGAGCATCTATATATACGTATGAGCAAAGAGTTCATTGACAGAATAAGAATAGCAATGAAAAGCATCTATTTATATATAAGTACACTACAAAAAGCATCTATGTATACATATGATCAAAGAGTTCATTGACAGATATAAGCTTGGAATAACTGTATACCAAAATGTGCTACACTACAATGTTCAGGAAGTAAAATATAAACAAGTTGAATACTTCAGATAAGCTTTGATTTACTGCACACCAAAATGCATGTTTCAATTACTGCAGCAGGTTCACACTACGATGTTCAGTAAGCAAAATATAAACGAGCTGAATTCTTCAGATTAGCTTTGCTTAACTGTATACCAAAATGTATGTTTCAATTACTGTACCAGGCTCACATTACGATGTTTAGAAAGCAAAATATAAACGAGCTGAATACCTCAGATTATAACACAGTGCAAGCATAATAATCTACCATAATAATGGAGCAGAGAAACAAAGGCCTTTCATCCCTGGGTAGAACTTAACTTAGTCCACGAAATGCTGGGAAGCCCTCTACCGCCCGCTTGGACCTCTCTCCCCCTCTAGCGTCACGGTCTCTGAACAGTACAACAGGGAGGCAGCTCTGGGTCTGAAGATGACAGTTTTCACAACTCCATATGAGAGCTTCAATTCCCTCACCCACCTTTCAGTGTTTAAGTAACCTGAAGCTTGGATTCTACCCCCTTCCAGAATTTTCTAGCTATGTTATCAGCACATGTCTCTTGGCTGCCTTGCCATTCCCTGGCCATTGTTTTCATTCCATCTTTTACTGTGGTCTCGTTCTCAAGGTTGAGACTGAATCTCCTTCACAACCTGTTTCTCACACATGCAGCTGCGAATAAGTTTATCTACGGAATGTCAAAAGAAAAAAACAAGCTTGAAAGCGAACATTGTGAATTTTTTCCACGTTGCTCTGGCTTCAGCAGGCATCACGCTCATCTACACTGTTCAAGCTAATTAACCCTTTGCGTCACAATGTCTTCCGCACCTTTCCCTATACTGATCAGAGGGCCACAGAGTCAGTGAGTACAGCAAGTTACCACTCCCCCGATGGGGGCTGTCCTCTTGCCCTGCCGCCTCGCCCCATTGTAGTTCAGCTGAGGGCAAGAAGACCATTTCTGGCCCTTTTGGAAGGGGCAGAGCAGTCTGCCAAGGCTGTGGGAGGAGTGCAGGGGGCCCGCCTACGGACATTCAGACTTCTTGGCTGCACCACAGCTGATTGGTGGGTTGGAGCGGCGTCTTTGGCGGCTTGGAATTACGCCATATCATATCGCAGCTGGTGATCACGAGCACAGTGATTCTGCTGTAATTACTACCACCGCCTCTCCTTATTACGTTTAAAGAAATCGTATAGGCCTGCACAAAGGCCGTGGGCTATATCCTGACGATATAGCGCAGCAAATTGAAGACTTTCAGACCCTCTAGGTCCACGAGAGGGGCCACGAGAGAGGTGTTGGTGGCCCGTTATTATAAGGACTGGGATCTAACGTGCGGAGGTCAAAATGACGGCTAAAAAGTTGAGATCCGGCTGTCTGGTTTTGGGGAGATCATGTTTAAAAACAAAATCTAATTCATTGCGAAATAAAATCTTAATTTCCTCAGATCTAAAATGCAGAAATCAATTTATTTCCCTATGGGATAAAGAGAAGGCTCCCCTTATTCCTTCAAAGCCAGACTCTTTAGATCAAGAGTTTTTCTTAACCAGAGGAACCCCTTTCCACCTGTCCATGTCGCAAGGAATCAGCCCCAGCTCATGTTTTCGCTGATCTAAAAAAGAGCTCAGCTTTGTCTCTTTCATCTTCCTCTATTTGTGAGCCTGTGACTCGTTGCAAAGCCTCTTCACCCGCTTCAGATATAATTCCCTCACCAAATCATGACGTGATCAGCTTATTCCCGGCAAAGGAACCCTCATCTCATGATTCCGGCACTGATGCTCTTTTTTCATGTACCAACCATGAGAATCTTCCCAGGGTTTTCACCCTCCCTGATCTAGACTTAGAACATATCCAAAGATATGGATCACATCAGGAAGCAGCTCATCCCCCGCCATCGCCTCCATCTCTACCCAAGGGATTACGACTTTTTAGTAATTCCAACCACTCCTCTCTTTGTTCTCACCTTTCAGTGACACCTGATTTGAGCCTGAACATCAATCCCTTAAGCAATAATCTCGATCAAAATACTTTGGTCTCCTCATCGCTCTCAAGCCTAGAGCGTCTCCTATCCTCCATTTTGAACCTTTTAGAAAAATTGGTTGGCGGGTCCGATTGTATTCTCGACTCTGTAACGACCATTTTAAAAGAATTTACAACTGGCAATGGAATAATTCCTGGTTTCCGTTTGCAGGTTTGCAATGAACTCCTAGCTCGGAATTACACTATTACAGACAGTGAAACACCAGCCGGTATTGACTTTTGTTCCCAGGCTGGAGCACCACATGTGGGACAACCCCCCACGTATCTGATGCCAATTGAAAGCCCAGTGAACTCCATCAGATTTGTACTAAGAGACTTTACAATAGAGACAGACTCGGAATCGGTCTGCCAAAATTCAGAGATGGCTATATTTCCAATCTTTAAAGCTCGTTCAAAGGCTAACATCTTAACTAGTACCTCGGATACCCCTGAGCTGCCTCCAATACATAAAAAGAAAAAAAAAAAAGGTCTACAAAATCAACCCAGAGACATCCCAAAAAAGGTCAGAGAAAGTTACATTTTCAAAAGGTACAATCTGGCCCGCAAGATTCCTTAATCCAGGAGGCTCCATCTTTACATTCTTGCCTCGCACCGCCTGCCTCTTCGTCAATATGAGACCTCCACCCACCTAATGACATTTCAGTAACGACCAACCAAATTTAAACCTTTGAGCCAACTACCTCTCAATCAATTAGGTTATCCTTGAACCCCCTTGCTCAAACCTTCGAAGCCTCCACAGGTCCTTCTCCTGCCCAGACCTGGTTGCAACCTGTTACTAAAGGACAGGGTCGCTACCCCGTGGACACCTTAACATTAGATTTCACGCTCTTATTTGACAATGATCTGTTCTTAAACAGACCTCAATTGTTAAAATGTTTTTCCAGTATCAAACCTTTAAGAATGATTGAAAGCAAGGACATACATTTGGTTTCTTGAAGGTAGCAGATTCTGGTCTATCGTCACAAAATATTAAGCAATTTGGAGTCTTTGCAAGGTAAAGGTATTGATGTAGTCCCCGTTTTGAGCGAGAAGGCTAACCAAGCGAGATCTCCAATTTTCCGATGGTGTGTGGAAACCTCTCCCCTCAGGCATCCCTTTGGTGAAGCAGGACAAACTCTTACACCTACCAGGACCTAAACATTTACCTGGGGGCCTATGGCTGAGAAGTATTATTTGGGGATTCTCCTGTTTGTCCACCTACTGATTTAAGTATCAACCCCCACTCTTGGAACTGGTTACCAACAGTTCTGAGTAGTTCCACTACTACCTCTAGACCAATAGCACCACTAATGTAGCAATGAGCTTACCCTCGTATCTTGGAATGTGGCAGGTATAAAGTCTAAAGGGGAAAAATAGACTTTCTGAACTCTCTCAATCCCGATTTAATTTGTCTCCAAGAAACCTGGTTTATTGGCGAGCTTCAGCTTAAAAAATTACTATTCCTTTTGCTGTAAGGCCTCTCCCTCAACGAGGGGTTACACAAAGAGGGGAGGGGGTCGCATAGACTACATTGGCAGCATGAATGCTTTAGGGATCCCAGTAATTTGTTTTTAGCAGTAACATTACACTGCATTGGAGTTGGAAACAAGGTAGTCTCCCTTACTTTGATTAATTCTTATGTTCCACCTGGTGTCCCTTTTAATAATCTCCTACTTAAGGTATTTCTTTACATTAAGGAACCTAATGACAGGGATACAGAAACCCAAATCATTATGGTAGGAGATCTAAATCGTAAGATTTCTAACCCGGCGCTTGCATCCTTCTGGGATGAGGAAAAGGAAGAAGCATTTAGATTACTGCCTTGTATTTTTCCCCATAAAATAAAGTCTGACAAGCGTGGGAGCCTCTTTTTAGAATATTTGAGAGAGAATGATTGTGTTATTCCTAATGGTAGACTTCCATCTGACTCTCTAGCCCATCCGACCCATAAAACGCCAGGGGGTGCCACAATCCTGGACTACGTGGTAACAAGCTATCAGTCTTTCTCTATATTAAAGGATTTATTAGTAGTACAAACTTCCCTTAGTGATCATAATCTTTTAGTAGTACCTCTTGATCTGAAGGCACAATGTACATGGAGTCAAGCAGGGCAGCATCCCCAGTTAGGCTTTAAAAATGGTAGAACATATTGGTCCGCGAATAGTTTTAAGGGGCTTAAAGGTATTCTGGAACGTACCCTGATTGACCTTGGTAGCCGGGTGGGGAACAAAATGGAGAGTTTCATTAGTTTTATGCAACTGGTTGCTTCAATTTCTAGGCAAAAGCCTCCGAGTAAATTTATAGCAAAACCCTCCCCTCTATTATTAGTAAACAGAGAAATAAACGTGCAAATCCATAAACAGTATAGGAATCATACATCCATGAGGCAATCCCAGTTAGATATTCTAAAAAGAAGGAGAAGGAGATTAAGAGCGCGCCAAAAAAAGGACGCCACAGATAGATCCTGGGTTGCAATAAGAGAAGCAGCCTCTTCCAGCCATATTAGGCAGTTTTGGTCCCTGATTGCCGAAGGATGTGGTCTAGAACTAAGCCCCTCCCAATAGCTATTTGGGAGTCAAGCTGGTCAACATTTCTATCCGCTCTTTATGCCTCTAATGGTACTGCTGTGGATATCCCTCAAACCAGATCCGATTCCCAATACTCATATCCAACCCTAAAAGGAATTGACGCTACAATAAAAGGAATGCGTAGTTCCGCAGAAATGGGGCCTGATGAAATCCCAATATTATTAATAAAACATGACATATACTCCTGGTGCAATATTTTATTCCCGGTGTTCCAGCATTGTTATGAAGTCAGGGATGTCCCTCATTTTTGGAAGGATAGCGTTATTGTCCCTTTGTATAAAAAAGGGGATCAAAACTGGCCTATGAATTACCGCCAGATTGCACTCTTGGATGTGGCCAGAATTCTTTTTGCTAAATTCCTGCTGTCACATATTAATGATTGGGCAGAAAGGTGCAAAATTATTCCCTTAGAGCAGTCAAGTTTTAGGAGAAATCATGGCACAATTGACAACATTTCCATTTTGCAAGTAATTAATGAAAAATATGTCTCTCTGAAAGGGGAGCAGATCTATGCAGCCTTCATAGATTTCTCCACAGCATTTGATAAGGTTGACCGCGCTCTGTTATGGAAGAAGCTTTTAAGATTAGGCATGCCCAGCCCCCTCTTTGAGCTCGTGGTTGCTCTTTACTCTTCCACCTGGTGCAGAGTTTTGCTAGGGGGTGAACTAGGTTTATCCCATGTTATACTAACTAAAAATGGCCTAAAACAACGTTATATGTTGGCTCCACTCTTATTTTCTCTGTATCTCTCAGACTTACCAGCAAATTTAACTTCATGTGACGGTTTTGCCCCCAAATTAGGAGGCAGATCGTTATATTGTCTACTTTATGCAGATGACAATCATTTTACATCGTACCCCAACGGGGCTTAATAATAGGCTAAAAGCCCTCGAGCAATATACTGAAGCGGACTTTTTAAAGATAAATTGCTCTAAAAGTAAAATCCTGTGTTTTCACGGGAACAAAAAATTAAAGTACAGCAATTTTAATTGGACCATGGGAGCTCAACAGCTTGAAAGAGTAACCTCTTACACATTTCTGGGCAAAATTGTCTGTGGGAATCTCAAAGAAAGAGAGCATATTGAGCATAATCAAAGAAAGGCCCAATCTCAAGCCAATGGTTTGAATACCCTCTATAGAGCAACGGGCAGAAGGCATTTTAAGCATCTCTTAGAGGTATATCGGGTAAAGATACCCCCATCGTTACTGTATGGAATTGAGCATATAGCAGTTTCTAAGTGGATCTTTCTCGACAAACTCGAGGGACGTGTTTTAAAAAATATTTTAACTGTAAACTCTGCATTTTCTGCACACTTGAGTTGGGCCTGTGTAGCGCTTTTATGCTGCAATAATCCATTGGATGTTTAATGTGTTGACGAGCTGGGAGGATTCCTTGCGGTCACTGCTAAGAAAAGAAATAGTAGCTGGTCACAAAGTAAAATATACCATCAGTAGGAACTTCTTATATGCTATGGATCTCTTACAACTAGATCCATCTGCAATCTTTACCCTTTCACCAGCACAGCTTAAATTCGCTCTCAGGAAAGCAACTTGGGCAGTGAGTTTCAGCAAGGATAGTCAGGCCTGTACACATAGACAGAGTTTCCATATAATAGCTGACTCATTAAGGCCAGGGGTCACACAGCCCTACCTTATCTGGAACTTGCCTCATGGGGTGAGATGATTCTGGCTCCTGCTGCGACAGGGGCAGCTTCCCCTGAACACATTACCAGCAAAATGGTTTGGCTCCTCCACCATTTGTAATCTATGCTATAATGGTGTTCAGGATTTGACGCATGTTGTCTTAATTTGTTCGACCTTATTGCCTTATCGTCAGAAGTGGTTGCGCCCCATCTGTCTATCTCTTTCACTTAGATCTGCTTCTAATTTATCTCAAGCCTTATTTATTCCGCCTAATGAAATGTTTTGTGCTAAAGTTTTCAATTAGTTTAAGTGTTTTTTAACTTTGAATTAATTTATTTCAATCTGTCTAAGTTTAATTCATTTGTTATTTCTAATATTTCCTCTCATTGTGTATATTAAGTTTTTATTCTTATGTGGATCTCCATCGGAGTTCCGTAACATAATAAACTTTGAACTTGAACTAGCAGAAGAGACAGCTAAATTCACAACCACAGCCTTACGTCTCTCATTGCATAGAAGTAAAGACTGAGGGACTATGGATGAACTGGCGTTTGGGGAGGCCAAGGCCAGAAAGCTCAATCTCTTGTAGATGAATATAAAGGCTGAGGAGGTAAGGGACACATAACCTACTTACAAATCAATGGCAGCACCCCACTGACCACACTGGGAAAAAAAGACAAATGAAGTCAAAGCATTGATAATATCAAGGTATACTGAAAGCCAGTATTGCAGTCACCTTGGCCACGAGGAAATGTGAGTATTGGAGAGGCCGAGTTTAAGACGGCCACCAGCAAGAAGGATGAGGCACAATTAACAAAGGAAGACCTCAGGATCAGTTTGAGGGATCTGTATGAAGACTAGAAAGAGAACCTGAAACAGAAACTGGTTGAATTGCTCAACAACCAGCTTACTACCTTAAGACAGGATGTGGATCAAGTGGGGAAGAGGATAGTTGCAATTACCAAAATGTCTTTAAAAGTAGGCCCCAGTGAAAAGCAAGGTGTCAGATATGCACTCACAGGTGAAGGCTTTCCAATTATAATGAGAGGATCCTGAAAACAGCCCCCGTAAATGGTTGTGGTCCATCAGCGGGATTAACTACAACAAGAATAGCCAAGCAGAGTTTCTTGAACTGTGTTTTCATGGCTAAGAAGCAAGGGTCTCAAGAGAAGGGACGTTATAAGAATGCCAGGGTGGGGGCAGAGTATACATATGTTTGTACGACATTTGGAGTCCTAACATGAAAAGTTAAGGAGACGAAATGCCTACCAAGAGGGGGAAAAAAGTATTCACAGTACTAAAGAAGGGTATATCAGAAGTGGCCTCACAAGAAAAACACATGGGGAGAGGGGATGAAGTTAAGCTGACAGAGAAAGAACAAAACACAATTTCCCACATCTAATAAAACCAGTGGTGAATTTATCTTGTCACAAAGATCTTTCCCATTCGTGTCCTGAGAGACACTGGTGGATAGAAAAGGGAGATATGTAATGGTGAAAGGAGGGTTAGAGAAGGAGATGCTGACATATATTTTGTATTTGCCACCAGACAATTACTAAATTCACATATTTAAAAAACATTGAACAGACTAGTTGGCTTTACAGAGGGAAGCAAACTTCCAGAAAACTTTCATCACTTGGAAGGTGAGGGGTCTACACAGATCTAGAAGGGGGCCCACCAGTTCCGCTGTAGCCAAATCTTCCTTCTGACTTAAATCTTCTGGAAATTATTCAGGAAATGGGCCCCCAAGCCAAAGTAACAATGACTGTGATGGAGATAATGAAGATGTGTTGTCCAAACAGGGAAAAACGATCAAACTATTCTTCATGTATGCCCTCAGAAGTACTTTATGTGGACAGAGAGAATATACTGGACAACTTGGCCGTACTCTTGTCCACCCTCATACATGAAGAACAATCTGTTTTGTGGAAGGGTGGTAAACGCTGATTTATCTAGTTGCAAAAACTCTGGAGAAAAGAATTAAAGCTGCCCTAGTCATGTTAGAAGCAGAAAAGGCATTAGAGTCAGTTTCTGAAGGCAACCCAGATTAAGTTTTGCTTAGTGGGAAAGTTTATTCATTATGTTAATGGCAGGTCAGAGGGGCAGAAAAACAAAGCAGGCCTGTTCAATGCCACCGCTCCTCTTTGTAATTTCAACAGAACTGCTAGCAATCAAGATGAGGCTGGACTGCTAATTAAAAGGATCATATTGGGGTGGGGGACGGTGGTGGTCTGAAGAAGCACAAAATGTCTTTACCTAGCATATTTTAGGTTATTAGTAGAAGACCTACCAAGATAGCTACCATATGTGATGCACACAGTACAATAATCTAAGATGAAAGATTACCAAATTAATACAGACGGATCAGAATTCATGCCTATTTACGACAGCTTCTGAGGTAGAGAACCTATTAAGAACCACGTCCCTTCAGAGAGGTGGAAATAAGACAATGTTTGAGATTAAGCCTAACTCCCAGGGCTGGAGAACCCCATCATACTAATATACTTGACCTACTGCAAAACATGAAGAGTTACCCAAGTAAGTGAAAGCGTCTTTGTGTAACAGTTCTGCCAATTTGCTGCCATCAAGACTAATATTGTCCCCAAACTCTTGTATATAGCTTAGGCTCTGCCGATACGCTTCAAGAAGCAGATATTTCATGGAGAGAAAGGCGCTCAGCTTCATCTGGCAGGGAATCCCCATATAGAGTGGCCAAGTTGTTTATGGTCCATAGCGAGCAAGGGGGTCGGAGGCACCTTAGCATTATTAGGGAACAGTCATTGCATTAATACAAATGCATATATAATATATATATATATATATTTTTTATAAATCAGACAAGCATTGGTCACACATGGGTCACTCCTTCACAGGGAGGGCACTGTGGAAGCTGCTTTGGCTTCTATGGAAGAGCAGGCACCACAAAACCTCTATCAATGAAAGATGGCCAGCATACTTCTACATACATGGGAATTTGTGGCCAGATTATGTTGAATTAAATCACTGCCATCCTTATTTACACCAACACATTAAAACCTGGCATTCCCAAAGTGCATGGGTGGACAGTGTTTAAAAGGTGGAGGAAAGGCGGTCCCCACACGGTATCAGATACTTATCAAAGCACCAGACTCAAATCTTTTGAGGAATGCAGGAAAACTCAGGATATCTGAGGAAGACCACTTCCAATGCTATCAATTAAGTCACTGGCTACCTCAGGCAGGAATGTGCAATGAGGTGATGAAGTCGAAAACACCTTTGGAAGTATCCCTATCAAAGCTCAATGGGACAAGGGAGCTTTTTCATGCATTTACAAATTGTTGATGGCACCACAAAGGATTACTACATTGCTTTACATGGAGAAGTGCGAAAATCAATGGGTGAGTTCATGCAGAAAGCAGGGAGAGGATGTGAAAGTATAAAAATAAAATACTATTATAAAAAAAATAACAGAATAAAATTTTGGAACACAAAGGCTTTTATGGCGCTGCAGGAAGGGCCACCTGCTTCACTGACTCAGCTGAGTGTATGAAGCAGGAGCTGTACTTAGCATGACACTTCTCCTGGAGGTCCACAAATCTGTTCCCCTGACTATCGCAGAGGAGCAAATTGGTGAATCCTGTTTAAAGTAAATCAGCGATTGACAAGTTTTCCCTATACATTCTGACCCTACATTATTACTTTCAAAGTCTGTTCAGAGTTTTCAGAGTGGTAAGTATTTGAAAAATGAACCATTCTATGCTGATGTAGACAATAAAATTCTAAACTGTGCAATAAAGCGTTTTGTTTCAAAAGGACATATTTACACTACGAAGACCAAAATGTTTATATTAAAAGCGAGTACCTGTCTGAAACAAGAAAGAGGAGCAGCAACTGAGCCAGTTTCAGCCAAATAGTCATCCCAGTTAAATTCATCTGGAAAAAAAATAATTTCACAAATTATTTTCAGTAAGATGGTTTGGTATTCGAGACGGCTGTGTGCAGTCACTCCATGTCTCTTGATAACAACTCTTATCACTGCATTCTTTCAACTGAGCTTTATGAAGTAGTACAACTCTTTCACATAAAACAAACTGACAAAAACACAACAGGACACCTTTCGAAAGTAACTGAATCAGTCCTTTTCTTTTTGCTAGAACTGATTTTTTGGCACACTGCTTTCCTTCACCACCAGCCTAATTCTTTCAGATGTCCCTCATGTCTCATTCTCAAACTTTTCACTATAAAAGCAGTGGGGCTGCGCAGAACCCAGTGTGCCCCCCTCTAATCGCACCAGGCCAGAAAGTGTGCCAACAGGGTCAGACTGCCAAAAATTACGCAATGCGCCTAATAAAATTATTTTAATTGGGCAGAGGTCGCAACAGCTCCTGTAAAGTAGGGGGGAGGTGCGTAGTTGGCCCAGGCGTAGGTTCCAAAAAACAAGGCTTAGAATGAAGACATTGAGTCATCACATCGGCTGACTGACGAGAAGTCGAAGACCGCTTCGGCTTCTTGCTCTTCTTCTTGGATCTCGACTCACCCGATCGCCCCGAGGACTTGGAGTGGAAGGACGACTTTGGACTACGCAACCGGTCCCAGGAACTTTCTTCTCCACCGGGACCTCCCCTGCACAGAGTCACGTGCTGGGCCACCATCAGCTTTATGAACTGCTCTCTCAAAGACTTTGGATGCATGGTCTGGCACTAGCAGCATGACTTTGGGTCATCGTCGTCATGTTACAAACACCACAAGCAGACAAGGTGAGGATCAGTCACTGACATCGGCAGATGACAGGCTCTGCAGAGCTTAAAACCCTTCATGCTTGACGACATTCTCAACTCACCAGTGTAGGAAAGTACCATCTTTCTTGGCATGTTACCCCCAATTTTACCTGTATGTCAGTATGTTTTTGCCTGTCTCATTGGGATCCTGCTGGTCAGGACCCCACTGCACATAGTTTATGGCCTAATGTGTGTCTGTATAGTGCATGACTGTCACTGAGGCTCTGCTAATCAGAGCCTCAGTGCTTATGCTCTCTCTGCTTTTAAATTTGTCACTGTAGGCTAGTGACTTCATTTAACCATTTCAATTGGCAAACTGGACCCCCCTTATAAGTCCCTAGTATATGGTACCTAGGTACCCAGGGGATTGGGGTTTCAGGAGATCCTTATGGGCTGCAGCATTTCTTTTGCCACCCATAAGGAGCTCAGACAAACCCTTTCACAGGATTGCCACTGCAACCTGTGTGAAATAGTGCACACATTATTTCACAGCCATTTTCACTGCACTTAAGTAACTTCTAAGTCACCTATATGTCTAACCTTCACTTACTGAAGGTTAGGTGCAAAGTTATTAAGTGTTAGGGCACCCTTGCACTAGCAAAGGTACCCCCACATAGTTCAGGGCCATTTCCCGGGACTTTGTGAGTGCAGGGACGCCATTACATGTGTGCACTACATATAGGTGAATACCTATATGTAGCTTCACAATGGTAACTCCGAATATGGCCATGTAACATGTCTAAGATCATGGAATTGTCCCCCCCATTCCAAATCTGGTATTGGGAAGCCAATTCCATGCATCCAGGGGGCTCCACTATGGACCCCCAGTACTGCCAAACCAGCTCTCTAAGGCTTGCACTGCAGCTACAACTGCTGCCACCTCACAGACAGAGTTCTGCCCTCCTGGGGTCTGAGCAGCTCAGTCCCAGGAAGGCTGAACAAAGCATTTCCTCTGAGAGCAGGGTGTTACACCCTCTCTCTTTGGAAATAGGTGTTACAGGCGGGGGGTAGCCTCCCCCAGCCTCTGGAAATGCTTTGACGGGCACAGATGGTGCCCTTTTTGCATAAGCCAGTCTACACTGGTTCAGGGACACCTTGTCCCCTGCTCTGGTGCGAAACTGGACAAAGGAAAGGGGAGTGACCACTCCCCTGTCCATCACCACCCTCGGGGTGGTACCCAGAGTTCCTCCAGTGTGTCCCAGGCGTCAGCCATCTTGCTTTGCAAGGTGTGGGGGCACTCTGGAGGGCTCTGAGTGGCCAGTGCCAGCAGGTGACGTCAGAGACCCCTCCTGATAGGTCCTTACCTGATAAGGTAGCCAATACCCCTCTCAGGGCTATTTAGGGTCTCTCCTGTGGGTTCTCTTCAGATTCTATTTACAAGTTTCCAGCAGGAATTCTCTGCAACTACTACTTCATCCTCTGACCTCAGATCAACCACAGCCTGCTCCAGGAACCACTGTAACAGCAACAAAGTATCCACAAGGGATACTTCTCTTCTGCAACTTCAGATCCAGCCAGCAACTGCAACAGTTTCCACAGTGTGCACGCTATGGGAACTCCCTATCTTCACCCTGCACCAGAAGGACCGAAGAAATCTCCAGTGGGGTGACAGAGTCACTCCCCTGCTCACGCAGGCACCTTCCAAGTCGACAACTGGTACTCCTGGACTCCTCTCACAGTGACGAGCGTGCTCCTAGAAACACAGAAGGTGGACTCCATCGACAGACTGTCCTGAGGTCCTGCTGACGCAATTTGGAGGCGGTAAGACCTTGCCTTCCCTGAGAGCGACTGTACCATTGTGCATTGCCTCTTCTTCACCTCCTGAGGCCTCTGTGCACTATTTGCAAGATTTCTTTGTGCACAGCCTGGCCCAGGTCCCCAGCACTCTATCCTGCGTCGCTCAACTCGCGTGGGCCCCTTCTTTGTAGTGCTGCACCAACTGTGTTTTGCACCTCCTTTGTCCCTGTGTCCTGGGACTCCCGTGGGAGCTGTCTGGCATCCTGAGGGCTCTCTAAAGTGCTGAGAGCCCCCTCTTCCTCCTCACACAGAGTTGAGGCCCCCAGGTGCCTCCTGGGTCCAGCCAGTGCAATTATGACGCAAAACGCACATTTGTAGTAACCAAGGCTTGTTGGAGACTTCCAACACGAAATCACATCTGCATCCATCTTCATGTCGTGGAACATCTTTTGCATCACGCAGGAACCCACTGGCATCTTCCTGGGGTGCATTCCTGCAGTCTTCGTCCAACTGGGGACTCTTCTTTTGCACCCTCTTCAGAGTTGGCAGGGGCTCCTGTCCTTCCTGGAACTTCTTTTGACTTCTGGACTTGGACCCCTTCTTTTGCAGGTCTTCAGGTTCAGGAATCCAACAGTTGTTGTTTGCAGACTTGGTTGGTTACTGCAATAATCCATATCACGAGGTGTAGTGTGTCCTAAGGAAACTTGCAGTACTTTACTCCTGCTTTTCTGGGCTCTGGGGTGGGGTAATTTACTTAACCTTTACTGTATTCTTACTCTCCCAGCGATTCTGCACACACTACACTTGTCTACGGAGGAATTTGTGATTCACATTCCACTTTCTTAGTATATGGTTTGTGTTGCACCTAGACCTATTTTCTCCCATTGCATTCTATAGTATTTCCTATGGTTTGCACTGTCCTATGACTAATTACTTGTCTAATTTTGGTGTCTAGTGTATATATTGTGTATAACACTTACCTCCAGCAGGACTATTGTCTCTAAGATATTTTTGGTACTGTGTCACCCAAATAAATACCTTTATTATTGGTAACACTGAGGATTGTCTTTACTTGTGTATACGTACTGTGTAACTATAAGTGGTATTGCATGAGCTTTGCATGGCTCCTAGTTCAGCCTAAGCTGCAATGCTATAGCTACCTCCATCAGCCTAAGCTGCTAGAACACGACTACATTTCAATAATAAGGGATAACTGGACCTGGTACAAGGTGTAAGGACCCAAGGTACCCACTACAAACCAGGCCAGCCTCCTACTACCAGGAGGTAAACCTCAAACATTTTCAACAAAAAGGCCAGTCAAAAAATGCCTGTGGGTGTAGCTCTTCTCTCGAATCAGCGCTGACTAGAGCGGAAAGGAAAGAACTGACAATGGGGTGCCTGAGTTGTGACTATAAAGGAAATGCAACATCATTTCTGGTGCACAACACACCGACAACTGATGCCGAGCCGATCAACGCCACCTACCAGCATGCAAGGGTAGTACTCACAAAAAATCTACCAGATCCAGTCTGACACCTGGGGAGAATTCACAAGTAAGGAATCTGCAGCTCGAAGTCTCTATCAGATGCAGAGAATTCAGAATGTTGCACCTACACTCCTACACAAAGCCAAAACCACACATATCCCCTGCCTTGAGGGCCCTGCACTGGTTACCAGAAGATCCACCTTCAAGCTGATTTGTATCACACACAGCAATACATGGTAAAGACTACTCTTCATCAGGAATAAAATCAACACATTCAGCAAAGGAACCTACTTTCGAGAACCGCTTCCTGCCTCAAACTCCCTGCATACAAGGAACAACATATGGGTGGAATTTGTATTCTCTGTTCAAGCAGCAAAACTATGGAATTCGCTACCCACAAACATAAGATACACTGACAACCACCTCAGCTTCAGAATATTAGTTAAGAGCTGGCTCTTCCACACATGACAACTATACTCGCAACACAACAGTGTATCACATAATACGGATGTTTATTTCAGACCATGTCATACCTGCTGCTTCTATGTATATATAGCTGCATATATAAAGAGGTTTATACCTGCTACTAAAACTTTAATATTGTGTGTATCTACAGATCTATTTACAGTTATCTGAAAAACTGTGCATGCTTCATCCCAAGATTAATGTGCACATCACACCATGTAACATTGCTGCTTCTATGTACATATGGATATTTATATAGAAGGGTCGACTCTACCCACTAAAACATTAAAGTGTCCTATGTATATATGTATATTTAAGTTAATTCCAGTTTTATTTAAACAAAAATAAACGCTGCCATCACTCCTCTCGCTGACTCATCCTAAACGTTTCTGACAACTATGAAGTCCCAAACATTCATCTCAAACTTTTCCCTCCTTTTTTAGCCATCTCACCCAATTAACAGGCAACACAAACACTAACTACTAAACCTTACTACGTCCCCTTTCAAATCCATTCCCATCTTTCGATCTCTACTCTAACCCCTACATACACTCACACAAAAAAGTAAAGTGCACAAACCTTACACCACGAATGCACAAAGAAATAAAATATTACTAATCTATCTAGAAAACTTTAATCTTGAATTCTGGAATAGTGTGCTACCCACTGCAAAGTGTTTTAACACCTCATCAGGGGCAGTAAACGCTATATAAAAACAATTACAACTAAAAGAAATGCTGCTATTTAAGACTGAAATCAGTCTCCTCATGTACTAAATCGAGCTCAGGTCCAGTGATCTTTACAAACAAAAAGCCAAAACCGAGGAATTAAATCTCCCTACCAGTGAAGGTACTATTTCTCGTTCACGGGTATTCTCTTCAAAATCAAACTGTAAAATATCCTTGCACGTGCAGGATCCCAGATCACAATGTTAAACCTAAATCTTCAAAATTGAAATTTAAAATAATTTTCAATAAAGAAAACATGTTTTTTCAAGGCAAACTTTTTAGGCTTTTTAAGGCAGCCTATTCAAATCAAACAAGTCGTTGCTGACTGAAAACACCACCTAAAAACAAGATTTTAAAACATACAAAGAGGGGAAATCATAGTAATTCGTTAATGCAACTATCACAGTCAAACTGTCCATCTCATCATGTTTATGGAGGGCAGACCAAGAATTGGAGCAAACCCCCACTTAGACTAAGCTTCTGGTTCATGGCAGGATGTTTATGAATTCAGAGAAAACACCTTAGATAAGTTACATCATGAATGCCAGTCCGTGGGAGCTGCTTTAGTGTCCATAATGCTGTGGGTAGATGTGAATAGACAATCCAATCCTTAACTTGTGAGTTGGACAAATCTAGACACAGTCCAACGCCGTGTGGGGAAGTGGGACAGTAGTGAAGAATCTGTGGTTAGATAGAATATCCACCAGAAAGAGTGTTACTGAATGTTAAAAACTAGTTTTTCTGATGAATGCTTTTAACCACAAATTTCTAACCCTGAAATCGGATACCAAAGCAGTACCTCACAAGGTGGTGGGTCTGTCAAATGGCTCAGAACAAAAAGTCCTGCAAGACTGCTGCCAAAATTCCCACCCTAACAGAACTGATTATCGATACAATACTGCTTCATGGTAACCACGTAGCAGCTTAGAATAGGGGACTATCCATCGTGAGAACCTGCTTCTGCCCCACGTAACCTCAAAAAGAGCGGTTTCGTCCTAGGTACTATGAATGTAAAAACTCAGTGACCTCTTTGCGTTCAACTAATGGAGCCTTTCAAAGGAACACAGTTCGAGTTCTTAACACCACTTTGACCAGAAAAAGGTAGTATAAGGTTGTTGGACCAAAAGCCTAAACCTCAATCACAAGGCGTGCTAATGTTCTTGCAATCCCCCCCAAAAAAAACAACTTTTCAAGTCAGAAGAGTAAATGCACAAGTGTGCATCAGCTCAAAAGGGGTACTGTAGGAAAGTGCCTCTTTTTGACATGGTTACCCCTCCCACCTATTACCTGGTACATGATGTCCTTTCGACTGAAAGTGTACTGGGATCTTGCTATCCAGGTCCTCAGTGCCAGAGATCTTTTCCAAAACTGCACAGTTGTTTCCACAATTGACAAAACCTTAAGCACCCTCTGTAAGTACCCAGTAAATGGTACCCCTGGTACCTAGGGCCTGGAGAACTAAAGGAGGTCCCTAAGGGATGCAGCACAAATTGTGCCACCATAAGGTACCCCTCACCAAGCACATGACAGGCTGCCATTGCAGGCTGTGTGTCTTGGTGCAGGCAAAAGTGAAAACACGACACGGCATACAGTCTGTGTGCCATGTCTCCCAACACTGTATGCAATATATGTAAGTCGCCCCTCTAGAAGACTTTACAGCCTTAAAATAGGGTGCATTATATTACATGTGAGGGCATATCTGCACGAGCAGTTATGCCCTGCTATGTCTTTGTCAATTCTAAGACATAGCAAGTGACCAGGAAAGACATTTTAAATGCCTGTGCTGGACACTGGTCAATACGAGTACTCCAGCTACATGATGGCTTCACTGAAGATAGGGATGTTTGGTATCAAACATCTTGTATTGGTAAACCAACAGTGATGCCAGTGTTGGATTTACAAATACATGCACCCACAGGGCACCTTAGTGGTGCCCTCTGAAACCCTACCAGCCTCTGGTGTGCTCACAGACTGGTTTCTGCTAGCCTGCCACCTCCAGGCTGCCACACAAGAAACCGTTCTGGCCCATAGGGTGAGAGCTTTCTGCTCTCAGGAAGCCAAGAACAAAAGCCTATCCAGGAAGAGTGTTAACAGTCCCTCCCACAGGGCGACCTGTCAACAAGGTTCCCTCTCCCTCCAGAGTCTGAATGTATGTTGGTTTCACCCCTCCTTGACTCCCAGATGACGCCTGCAGCCTCTGCATGCAGCCCCTCTCTACCGCGACCACTCCGGTCAGAAAAACCCGGCACCTATGCACCCGTCGCCCCTGAGCAGTGGAGAAGAGGACCAAAGGTGCCTACCTGTCACCAAGCATCGTGGTTGGTTTAGCCTCACTGGCCTCCTGGCCAGAACTTGCATTCTCTTTCTGCAGTGACCAATTCCCATAGGACCAAACTGGGCAACCAACACTGTTATGGGCTCTGCACACAGCCGCCACCATGGCGCGGAGGGTTTACTTTGGGTTCTCCCTTGGACCTTGCCCACGACTCACCTTAACTCCTGGAGATTGGTCTTTGCAAGCCGCTGTACCCTACCTGTTTGCAGAATTTGTTTTTCCTACCATAGGATAACATTGCAGGACTCAGAAATTACATTGTGTCCAATTTTTAAAGTGAAAGAATTCTTATTTAAAGTCGTACTTACCTGAACGAGTTTTCACGAATGCCTAAACATATAGTAAGATACTTGCTATTTTTATATTTTGGTGTGGACCTCTTTTTTGAGTCATGTGTCTTATTTACTAACTATTGTGTGTGTTTGCCGATGTCTTGCACTCCTCTGTGTTAAGCCTAAGGCTGCTCCACCAAACTACCCTTAAATAGATCACTTTGGGATTGGATAGCGAGCCCTGCCCAGTCATTAGGGAACCCCTAGACTCTTTACAGGGTATTCATATACCACATAAAGGGCCAGCTTCCTACAGGTACTAATGAGAAAAGTGAGAAAAAAAAATGAATTCCCGCTGTGGCATCATAAAGGCTTTGGCGGAAACAAAAAAGACGTATCAGAACAGGTGATTTGAAAGAGAACGGATGGTCTGGCAAACGTAAAAATGCAGAGAGGGCTGAAAAGTAACCCTTAGCATTGTCCACTGTAAGCCCTTGCAGAGCCAAACACAAAATTAACAAGACATTCAATAGTATGGCCTGATAGGTGGCCACACCCAAGCCACAACCTGTCCCAGTGCCTGGTATACAGTGATTTTTGCCAGGGTTACATCATTTACTTCTGAAGCAAGATTAACAGCTGCAGCTCAATCGCCACACAAGGAGGTACAGACTGCACAAGCCTGTAGACTCCAAAGGCCTCGGTGCAAGTCCCAGCCCTGCTGCTGCGACAGAAGATCCTCTCAAACCTGCAGCCTGATTGGAGGATAGATGCTCAAGTCCAAATATTCTGGGTACCACACTCTCATGGCCCAATCTGGAGCCACTAAAATGAATTTGGTCAGGCATTCCTGACCTTTTTCAGAACTCTGGGCACAAGAGGAAGCGCAAGAGGTAGTGGCAGGAAGGCAGATAGGAGTCCAGTGCTCCACAATATGTTGATTTGAGGCTTTAAGAGACAGCCTTCTTGGGAACTTCAGCAAGCAAAAGCGCTACCACTGTGCTTTTTCAGTAGTGTCTAAGAGATCAAGTTAGGGTTCTTACTATTGTTGCCTTCCACCACCTTAAGGTTTAACTGCCATTCGTGAACTGGTATGGGTCACCAGCTGAGCTGGTCCACCCTGGTGTTTAAATCCTGCCAGGTGGTAAACGATCAGGGAAACGTCCTGATGACTGAGCTATTTCCAGAGGCGAAGGTCCTGTGTGGGTAGCACAAGACCCAGGACCCCACCCCGGCTTGTTTCTTGCAATACAACATGGCAATGGTGTTCTCCATGAGAACCTGCACCAGCATCCCTTTAATGGTCATCAATGGAATCGCCTACTACTCCAGCAAGTTTATGTGGAGGCAGTTCTCTGACGGGGAACAGAGTCCTCTGATCTCACCTCTCCCAGATGGCCCAGTCAGCTGTGGGTGCTCTAGGAAAAAGGGTCTATTGTGTATGGTAGCCACTTCTGCAGATCGTTTACAGACTCCTCCAAAACATGGATGCAATCTGACAGGTTCTCTTGGTGCTGGGCCCACTAAGCCTTCAAAAATCACACTGTAGGGCTCGCTTTGTGCCATCTGGCATGGTTGGCAAGCAAGACGCAGGAGGCCAATAGGCCAAAAACTCTCAGAGCCATACTCACTGAAACCCAGGATAGAGGATGAAACATCTTGATCACAGCCCAAATGTCCTATACTCCTTGCTCGAGGAAGAAAGGCCAGCAGCACATAGTACCCAGAATGGCTTTGATGAAAGGAAGCCTTCAGCAGGTTAATAGAGAGCCCCAGAAATGTCAGGAGGTTAAATGCCAACCAGAGGTAGTCTGCGACTGATTTTGGTGACAGTGCCTTCAACAGCCAGTCAGAGGTAGAGGAAGACTGGACCCCCTCAGATGTTCGAAGAATGGCAACAACCAACGTTACTACTTTTGTGAACACCTGATGTACAATGGAGAGGCCGAATGGAGTACAAAAACTGAAAAGGCTCACAGACAACCATGAACTGCAGGTAGCATCTGTGGGCCTGCAGGGCAGGAGTGCGAAAATAGGTGTTCTGCAGGTCCAACAGGACCATCCCGGCTCTGGGATGCAAGGGAGATAGAACCCGGGCAAGCGGCAGCATGCTGTATTTGTCCTTTTCGCAGGAGGAAGTTGATAGAGCCAATAGTTAAACCAGTACGAAGACCTACACCCTTCATTAGTCAAAGAAGGAACAGGAATAACATCCAGTCCCAAACTTCTGAGTCTGCACTACTTGACACAAGGACTGCTGGTCTTTCAAAAAACGATCTGATGTAGGTAGCAGGCACAGCTGGTCAAAAAGAAATGGCATCAGACCTCCATTTCTTTCAGAAGCTTATCCA
This sequence comes from Pleurodeles waltl, assembly GCF_031143425.1. Classification (NCBI taxonomy): domain Eukaryota; kingdom Metazoa; phylum Chordata; class Amphibia; order Caudata; family Salamandridae; genus Pleurodeles; species Pleurodeles waltl. The sequence continues at coordinate 520,141,770 of NC_090447.1, read as the reverse complement.
CTCCATTAGACACAGAGCCCATCAGCAGATTGGAAGGACCTTTGTGCAGATTCCTAAATGGGACCTTTTATGGATGAAGACGACCATTCCACAGAGTGTGGAGGTGAGAAAGCAGTGAAGAATCTCAACCAGAAAGAGTGTTACTGAAGGTAGGCAACTTGTTTGTCTGATGGATACCTTTAACCACAGATTTCTCATCCTGTAATTAGATGACAAACCTGTCCCTATCCCAGCCATACTGGTTATTTTGAGGCAATGAAGCCTGTAAGTCTTCTGGGACTGCTGATAAAATGTCACAACCATGTCTCAAAGTGCATGAGGGTAAAGTTCTAGGATGCAGCTGGTGTTGACCGGCAATGCAAAGATGGCCACCGAAAACACTCTCCTGTCAAACATTTCCAGATGTTTGGAATCTATCAGCAGAAATAGTCAAAAGGTGTTAGTGTTTACCCAGCTGGTGGATGCCTGCAAAATCAAATTTGTTGGATGCTGGGTATTAAAAAACAGGGTTGCCGTGAGTTGGTCTTTGGCAATGTGAGGACTGGCGGGAGGGCCAGACCATGGCTTTGCAATTGTGTTGAAGAGTGTATTAGTAAGGGTCGCACTGAAGGGCACTTTCTTCAGTCGCTGGACCTTGGGGCTGGGAGATGAGAGGAACCAACCCAGTTTGAGTTGAGCTACCCAACCCACTAGCATTTTGTAAATACCAGTTGTCATCATGAGGTGGGGCAAGCTCTGTGCCATCACCCCCAATGTCCTCTCCATAAGGCTGACACTGGACGTATTCATAGACAAAAAGTTAGTGCAGTGTCAGTGAGCGATTTCATAGTGATGGCATTGTGCTGAGTCAGAAAGATTGAGTATTGGCTGGTCCACATCAGGATCTGGGTGCGCCCTCAGAAATCAGTTTGGAGTCTGAGACTGAGATAGTTTGTGGATCCATTTTCAGCGCTGGCAGAGTCTGTGCCACTGTCAGTGTCCAAGGGACCAGTGCAGATTTTGGCACCAGACCCAAAGCTGGCACCTATCCCATTGAAGAACCCAAAGCAGGTTCTATTCAAGAATAGATTCAGCCGCGTAGGAGCTCCTGTCATGCTCCACGGCGAACACCGGCTCGGAAGGACGTGCGCTTGCAGGCAGACTGTTAATGCTGGCGCTGAAATGCGGAAAAGACAGTTTGGATTCATCTCCCCCCTGCTGCTCGCCGCTTGCCGTTTTTGAGGCATTTTTCGGGAGAAATTTCCCTCGGGTTCTTAGCTGTCAGGGGAACCCGTTTGCAGTCCCGAAGAGGCCTGAGACTGCATGGTCGGAGTTTTGTGTTTTCAGGAGACGAGGACTGGAAACGGAGGTGAGGTGAGGGCTATAGAGGGCATTACTTTCCTCCACTGAGGGAAGTTTTCCCCTCTCTTTCATAAACTGGACATGAAATAAGTTACTTGGCTGTGAGCATTGTCTGGTGTTGGTGCAGTAAATTTTTGCACATTTATCCATTCTCTGTGTTCGAAAGTGGCTGGTTGGAAAGTGGCTGGTTAAAAAGGACACCGCCCCTGCCCCCTCCCCCCCCCCCCCCCCCTCCACACAGGAAAACCACCCCCTCCTTTTTTTGTTTTGTTAGCGCTAATTGGCGCAAGGCTAGTTCTATTTTTCTTTTTCCAAAGCCTGCTGCGCTGGTGGGGAGAGGAAGGAGGCTGCTGGGCGCTTGTAATGGCAAGGAGCAATGATGTATAATGCCCCGCTCTCCGCACTATCTTTAGGGAAAAAGACGCCCTGCTTCTAGGGCTTCTAAAGCTGCCCGCACTGCTAAAAGAAAGCGCCCAACCACATTCGACAATGACCTGAATATGGACTTGTCTTCAAATATCGTCCCTCCACCAACTGTTGTTTTAGCTTCTAGCAACACTTCCCCTCACAGCTTACCGTCCTCTCTGACTAGCTCGCAAAATGCTGGTTCTGATTCTCCACTGGCAGAGGCTAGGAGCTCGGACTTGGATCTAAATTCACAATCAATGAATACGGCTAGCCCACCTCTGAATCAATCAGCTTTGAGCTGTAGCGCCGAAGTTACTTACAGCCGAGCTCTGGATACGGGCGCAGGCTCCAAAATGCTCTATCATCTGTTCTCTGTACTTGTGAAGGGCCAAAAGGGCGATGGTCCCGCATTGACTACTAACTCTGCCTCTGCTCCTCAAGCAAACAGCTCTCTACTTGATCTCTCTCGCGAGCCCTGCGAGTCAGTTTCTGCGTTAGGGATAAGCACTACAGTTGGGGCCCCCCCGAAACCCTCTGTTAATGGAACAAGGGTCAGCTGAACTCTCAAATGGGCTTGTTCTCTCACGCACCTAGAGTCAAAGCAAGCTCTGATATTCTTTCGGAAAATCTGCTCCTTCAGATCTTGTCTGAGTTAAAAGCCTTGAGAATCTCACAAAACAAGGGAAATCGGAGGACGGAATCACAACTGAATTTAATTTCGAGTAATATACAGCAACTTAACTCACGCATCAAGGAGATTGAACAGCGAGTATCCGACCTGGAGGATGCTCGCGTCTATGAGGAACCATCAGTGGCAAAAGTCAAGCTGATTTGTTAGACTTACAGATCCGGCTAGATGATGCTGAGAATCGCTCACGCAGATCAAACTTGAGATTTACAGGAATCTCTGAAGGGCGTGAAAACGGACAGACTGTCACAAACTTAATCACGGATCTTATTTTGCAGCATGTTCTCTCTGAACCAGGCGATAAACATTTGGATCTTACGATCATGCAGGTCAATTCGGGTTCCAGCAGTACAGTCTTCCCAAGCAAAGTATCCTCGAACTATCCTCGTTAATTTTGGTGATTTTTGGGTCAAGGAACGCATTCTTCAACAAGCAATTAAGAGTAAAATACATCAGGTTCCTGGCGATTTTGCCTTTAAAAGTTTTTCAGATATGTCTGTGGCGGCTGCACATCGAATGAGAGAATTGAAAGGGATGATTCTGGCTTTCCAAAAAGCCGGTGCTCCGGCAGGACTTGTACAGCAATCCAAACTTAAAGTGTTTTTTTCAGGGACATTCTAATTTAATTCATACAGTTGATGCTGTTAAGACTTTGTTGCATTCAATTCAGAAGCAGTCGGGGCAGAGGCTAGGGAGATGGGGGGGAAATATGATTAAGAGAGGGGGGGGTAGGAGGATGGACCTGGCACTGGGAGGGGAATTGCTCCTTTAGAAAGGTGGATTTCATAGGCTGTAAATCAAATGCGTCTTTATGGTACTTACACTCCAGTCCTTTCCAAGTCTATGGTGTAGGGTGCCATGTCAAGGCACCCGATTAAAGAAGGGTGGGGTTTGGGGGTGCGGGGTGGCCGTGGATTTCTCAGGCGGGAGGGCCTCAGGCTCTGGCCACCCAAGGGTGGGGGTGTGGGTTGGTGTTGGGTGTCGGGAGGGCTGCTAAGGGGCGCAGGATCCTGGTTTTCCACACTGAATAATAGCTATGTGTATTTCAGAATAGATAAGGTTATAGAGGGGGTGATGTTAATTGGACCAGGTTTAAATCAGTTATTTCCTTGCCGATTTTCTTTGAGAACTCAATGGCAAGGTTGAATCTTTCATTAAGAATACTTTTCTGGAATGTCAATGAGTTAAATAATCGGAGGAAAAGGTCTGTAATCGAAGAAAGGGTAGCTGCCCTAAATTCCTCGGTTATTCTTTTACAGGAAACTCATATCCCAGTTTAAAAAAATTGCGGGCTTCCACATGTTTAAAGAAATGGCCGATTTCAAGGTGGTTTCCGCAGCCTCAGCAGCCCATAGAGGCGTTGCGGTCTTTCTAGCTAGAGGTCTCAATGCACGGCCGCTTGACTTTCTTTGCGATCCCGAAGGACAATGGTGTTGGGTGCACTGTTTAACTGCCAAAGATTTGTTTATATTCGTTTTTACGCACCCTTGTTAGATGATCCAGCTCCCTATGTAGGATTGTTCCAGTCCCTTTTGCAATTATCAGGTAAAATTATTATTGGAGGGGATTTTAATTTTCTTCAGGATCCAATTTTGGATACCACTGTTAGGGGCAAGAAACCACATAAGCCTAGAGTTGCCAAAGTCTTTAAAGACTATGTCAAAGTGTTGATGCTTTGTGATCCTTGGAGAATGAATGCCCCCCATGAGAGAGAGTATCCGTGTATCTCAACCCGGTTCAAAAGCACCTCTCGCATTGATTTTTTTCTGATATCTAAAACATTGCGCTTTAAGGCTCAGTCGGTGCAGCACTCTGGCTTATCTGACCATGCCTCTCTGGTGCTAGAAGTGTCTCTTTATTCAGAAGTCCCCAAGTTTCAGACTAAAAGGTGGGTCTTTAACCAGCAGCTTCTTCAAGATGAGGGATGGGTGCAGATCTCTAAGAATGAAATTAGTGAATTTTTCAAACGTAATCAGGGATCTTCAACTCCGGCTACAATTTGGGATTCGTTTAAGGCCTTCTTCAGGGGCTTGGTAATCGCCAAGGAGGTAGCAGACAAATTTTCTCAGAGACAACAAACCAGGGCATTATAGGCGAATTTACAGCCATGCTCCGAATATTGACCCTAGGTCTATTAAGGAATTCCTGGGGAAACTGGACATTCCTAGTCTTACAGAAGAGGACAGCGATGCTCTAATGCAGCCGTTTACGAAGCCAGAACTCCTTGAGGTTAAGAACCTCCCTACGGGGAAGGCTTGTGGACCTGATGGCTTTCCGGCTCAATTTTATAAAGCTTTCATTAAGACATTAATTGATGATTTTCTCTCTTTAATTAATGGCCTATTTAGGGGCGAACAGATTACCAATTCTTGGCACTCAGGGAATGTGGTTAGTTTTCCCAACAGAATAAGGACAGGGAAGATCATAATGCTTATCATCCAATCTCTTTGCTAAATACAGATTATAAAATTATTAGGAAACTCTTGGCTAATATGCTCAATGGGGTTGTCAATAAACTGGTGCATCCCGATCAAAACAGGTTCATAGCTGGTCAGCAACTTGCAACTAATACGCATTTTTTTGTCTGAGGCTCTTGACTATTTTGCCTCTAATGAGATTTCTGCCATTGTTCTTTTATTAGATAAGGAAAAAGCTTTTGATTTGGTTGTATGGGATACACTCTTCGCAGTATTGGCTAGCTATAAGGTGCCCTCTCAGGTCTCTGCACTAATTCAAAGGTTGTATTCAAACTCTGAAGCTAATATTATTATTAATTCTGTGTGTGTTGGTCAACTTCAAGTACAACAAGGGACTCAGCAGGGTTGCCCTTTATCTCCTATACTTTTTGCTCTATTCATTGAGCCTTTAGCCATTAAAATTAGACAAAATAGTCAGATTCAACCCCCTTTAAAATCAATGGGAAAGATTAAACTCTACGCTGAAGATATTATTATGTTTTTGGATGAAGAACGTAGATCGTAGGAAGCGGCTTTTAGTGTTTTTGCCGAATTTGAGCAAATTGGTTTAACAAAAACTGTTCACTACCCCCTGCAGAAGAAATGACCACCAACAAATCCACTTCCCAAGACAATTGTTGGACGTATGCATGAACCCTGTTATTTGGACAAAAGAATATTCAATTCTTTGCAAGAGAAAATCCTTGGAGTCTAATGAAGGTTTTACCGCTGCAATTGAGAAATAAAATGCCTGGAAAAGGCAATTTCGATATCCCTTTATGGCAACCAAATGTACTTTTACAAACAAGCATTGGTAAAACCAACAGGCCTGGCCTTGCAAATGGGTGATTTTTTTTTTATTGATTAAAAAAAAAACTGTTCTGTTGCAAGTATGTTCAACCAAACTAAAATAAAAGAAGACAAGCATTTGCAACGCAATAAGTCTTGCATATTTCAAACAAGTTAATTGTCATCTTTTGACAACATCGCCTGCGAGAAAAAAGAAATAAATAAATGAGTGGAAACTGAGAAAAGGTGACTTATCAAAATAAAATAAAGTTAGCTCAAGGGCATGCACTCACAGGCTAGCCCCTAAAAACAGGCAACCATCAAATGTGGCCACTATATGCTCAATATAAATATACTACACGTTTAAAAAAAAAAAAAAAGACATGACTATTATATTAGTGATGTAAAAAAACACGAGCCTTTCAATTATGACATCCATTTTACCATTATTTTGTGTGTAACTAACAAGAAAAAATCACCACTCAAACAAGACTCACATTGCAGGCAGCTACAGTATCAAGCTACTGTCTAACTGGCCTGCTCACATACAGGCAAAATAATGACACTCTTTAAATAGAGTAAACTAAAATACAACCCCCCCCCCCCCCCACAAACCCCCATAAAAAAAATAAAAAAAATATCACAATTTGAAAGAGATTTGCCACTAAAGAGTTTTTAAGTAGATGTGAACAACCTTTACACGCTTTGTGCAATCGCTGTAAGTGAAGGTAGCCGATGGGTAAAGAGGGCTGACCGGCTGCCTCCATTATGGATGCAGTAATTGCAAAGGGGGTGGGGATCAAAATGTGCATCACAATTCAGCAGACCTATGAATGAGGGTTGCTAACCCTAAAGTACCTCTATTTATGTATATTATTAATGGCATTTTTGGAAAACAATACTCTGGCAAGATGGATAAAGATGTCTCAAAGGACAACATCTAAAAATTAGAGGCCTAAGTTTGTCAAATAAAAAAAGCATTACCATTTCTACTTGGCAAGACCTTTGTTCCATCTACTTTTCTAGACATAAGATGTACAATATCTTTGAAAAATAATCTGTTTCAGTAAAAAGATATCTTGATTCTTTTAGCAGGTTAGTTTTGTTTTATTTTTTCATGTTATGAGCAGGGTATTCCATACAAAATCAATAAGATAAGCAATTTTTTTTTTTTTTTTTTTAACATTACTTGACAAAGTTCATAGCAACAGAAGAACTGTTTCTAAAAAAAGAAAAAAAATGTAGTACAAAAATATAAACATGACCTTTTTTCTAACTTTTTTCATTCTACCCCTTCCGTTCTTAATTTTTTTTTCTTTACCATTCTCCAGAGTCTTTAGTCCTGTTTCAAAGACACCCCCCAAGCTTTTGAGAGGCACAAGTATATCCTTTTTCAACAAAAGATTTCCTCTCAACCAGCAGTCGCTACTGAGCAAGCGAACAGGTGATAAAACAACCAAAATAAATTACGTTTTCTTAATTTTTGGCATAAGCAGCAGACACTCGTGGATGCCGTAGCAAGATGGTAAATTTAACAGTGTCTCTCCTCTACATATTTCTCCTAGCTGGGCAAATACGGTTCTCTAGAAAATTATAACATACTAGAACTGGGATAACAACATTTTAAAATTTTGTTAATAAATTGGAGCTGAGGGTTAATGAATGGTTTGATTTATTTGTACATACTCAGCATCACATAATTCAATCTGATTTCTTCAGCCATATACCTTAATAAGAAATACACCATCTACAATATACATTACTGAATTCCACAGAGCTAGCATGCGTCAATGTTGTTATATATACAAACAACTGTAGTTTGTACACATACAAACTACAAGCTTGCTGAATTCAAGAGAAGACTCTGATGTGGAGTGGGATACTGTTCTATGCTTAGGAGGGATATATCCTCCTGGTCTGGTTCTGTGTGCATGGGATGTGTGCGAGTAGGAGTTCTGTATAATCCTATTTCAATCTAGATAGCAATCTGAACTAACGTATTACAGTAATTTAATACCCTTGCAGTAACCCTAATCCCCAAATATGTGATCATTCCTTACCCATTAGTGCTTTGGGCAGATCACTCTCTGTGGTCTTGATCAAGACCTGTTTGGTATTATCTGAGTTTATAAAATAATCCTGAGCTTAATTTAGGCAACATATTTATGTTATGTAAATCGGGGGCTAGGAATAACTCAACACCATCATATAAAGCCTTCTTTTAGAAGCATGTGGAAAATCAGGGTAAATGATTTCCTTCTTCCATATGTAAAGTGAGAGAGGTTTTGAAAATAAAGCAAATAATAATGGGATGGTATCAATTTTGTTACACAGCAACCAGTAGATTCCCCCTAGAATCACCTTCAAAAAGAGACATTATCACCTCAATGAAGTGTCCCAGGAAATTCTTTTTAGTTAACAGCCTTCAAAAAGACAGAGTTTACCAGGTCAAAAGTCTTTTCTGCATGATGTGGCAGTAGGCAAAAGTGTCTACGAAGTAATGCGTACAGGAAGATAAGTGCAGTCATAGAATTAAACTAATTTGATCTGAATAAATAAAATCAATGATCTTACGGGCTAATCTCACATAGTATTGTCACAAGTATTTTATAATCCATATTTACAAGTTTAATAGGCATATATAAACAATACAGCTGAAGTTTGCGCAGTTCTGACACGTAAAAATACACAAACTTTACGAGGCAGAGAATCAGGATGATGCTCCTAGCAGGTGGCAGATCGTATATGCTTCAGTTCCTGGGGGTCTTTTACCGTCTTATAATGAAGGATCTAGAGTTGTGGAGACTGATCTGTCAATGTGCCTCAAAAATCACTGAAAATACAGTAAGGCTGCCAGCAAACCGACAGTTCTGGAGAAAGCGACTAACAGAAGGACAGAGTGTAGTTCCTATACCACTTACACAAGTAGCAGAGGAAGGAGAGGGTGTGCAACTCTGCAGAAATCTATGAACATAGTGTAATCTGCAGGAGTACAATGAAAGAGTTTTGTGGACAGCAGTTTTTTTTAAAAAGACAAGGCAGAAGTTTTCAGTTTGTCAATAAAGTATGAAGCAAAAGGAAAATGTTACTTACCCACTAAGCATCTGTTTGTGGCATGTAGTGCTGTAGATTCACATGCTCTGCATACTCCTGAAAGGAGTGTAAGGAAGGAAAGTATACAGAAAGATGCCCATGCACAATGTAAATACGTATGTACAAATATATACAAAAATAATGTGACTGCAACGGCCACAGGCATCTGGGGAAGAGGGAGGGTGCATGTGAATCTACAGCACTACAAGCCACAAACAGATGCTTACTGGGTAAGTAACATTTTGCGTTCCATGGCATGTGTGGCTGTAGATACGCATGCTCTGCATGGACTGTAAAGCAGTCCCTCCTCAGAAGCAGTGGCTAGCATGTAGGAGTTGCTGTTAACTGTAAAAGTGCACATAGCACAGCCTGAAATACATTAATCTGCTGGTGTGCTAACACATCCACACAGTAGTGGTTTGTTAAAGTGTGCGTTGTGGGCCATGTAGCTGCCTTACAAATCTCAGCTAAAGGAATGCTGCCTAGAAAGGCCATAGTTGTATCCTATTTCCCAGTAGTGCGCCCTAGGGGTAACAGGCAAAGGCCTCTTAGCCTTAGTATAACAAGTCTGTATATACTTCACCATCCATCTGGCTTTGACTGATATTTATATTGGGTTACCTTTATGAGGTGGTGAAAAAGCTAGAAAGAGTTGCTTGTTTTCCTAAACTCTTTGATTCTGTCAATGCAGACCACAAGTACTCTTTTGACATCTAGGGTGTGAAGATATCTTTCTACAACAGAGTCTGGTTGCGGGAAGAATACTGGTAGTTCGATGGAATGGTTAATGTGAAAGTCGCTAACCACTTTATGGAAGAATTTGGGATAAGTGGGAAGAACTACTCTATCTCTATGAATTTGGAAGAAAGGTTCTTCCAAGGTTAGAGCCTGGAGTTCACTAACAAAGTGATGGCGACTAAGAAAGTTACTTTCCATGAGAGTAAGTGAAGTGGACATGAACTGAGTGGTTTAACGGGCGGACCCACGAGTCTGGTGAGCACATATTTAAGGTTCCACGATGGCGCAGGGGGTAACCTAAGTGGAATGACACGATTAAGAACTTCCATAAAAGCCTTAATACCTGGGATTCTGAACAGGGAAACATGTCTGTTCTGCAGATACGCAGCGTTGGGAGCTAGATGTAACCTAATAGAATTGTAGGCTAAGTTTGCTTTCTGCAAGGGAAGCAGATAGCAAACAATTTCTTTAACTGTGGATTTGATAGGCTCAATGTGATTATGTTGGTAATAGCAAACAAAACCTTTCCATTTTGCAGAATAACATGCTCTAGTAGTAGGTCTGCGGGCTTACTCAAGACTGCCCATAAACTCTCAGGAGGCAAGCCCAGGTAGCCAAACTCTATGACCTCAGGAGCCATATTGCAAGGCTGAGTGACGTGGGGGCTGGATGCCTGATTTGTCTTTGATTCTGGGTGAGAAAGTCCGGCCTGTTGGGGAGCCTCTTGTGTGGGACCCCGGAGAAATCCAATAGAGTGGTGAACCAGGACTGGCGCGCCCAGGTGAGGGCCACAAGGATTATGGTGGGAGATGTTTGTTTGATCCTCTGAACCAGAAAAGGAATCCGAGGGAGAGGTGGAAAATCGCAAACATCCCTGACCAACTCATCCTTAGAGCATTGCCCTTGGATAGAGGGTGTGGATACCTGGAGGCGAAGCTTGGCCACTTAGCATTTTCTGTTGTGGTGAACAGGTCTATGTGAGGTGTTCCCACTTTCTGAAGTATGATTGGAGGACTTGTGGATGAAGTTTCCACTTGTTGCTCCATCCTGTTCAGCAGGTCTGCAAAGTCGTCACCTGTCCTAGGTAATTAGTCCGCCACCAGGTGAATGTGGTGGTGAAGAGCCCACTTCCATACGGTCTGAGAGATTAGTGAGAGTTGAGAAGAACATGTGTCCCCCCCCCCCTCCATTTCTGTAAGCAATACATGGCTGTCATGCTGTCCGTGTGGACTAAGACAACCTTGTAGCTAGGCAAGATAGAAAGGCTTTCAGTGATAGGAATATAGGTTGAAGCTCTAGGTAGTTGATGTGTAGGGACTGGAGCTTGGCATCCCAGAGGCCCTGTACTGTCAGGTCTTGGAGACGAGCACCCCAACCTGTGAGTGATGTGTCGTGAACAATGTGACTTCAGGCACAGAGTCCAGAAAACCCACCCTTTCAAGAAGTTGTTGGTGTTCCACCATTGTAGAGAACTGTGAGTCTGGTGGTCTAACAACACTAGGTCTTCCAGGTGACCCTATGACTGAGGCTATTAACGAAACAGGCACTGCTGTAGGGCACGCATGTCGAGTCTGCCATGGGGAACTATAGCAATACAAGAAGCCATCATCCCCCACAGACACATAATGTGTAGGGCTGGTTTTCCTGAAACTGAGGACGATGTGTATGAAAACTCTGGATGCAGGCTTGATTGGGATATGCTAATCCTAACTGTGCGTTCAAAATTACCCCCAGGTAAGGTTGTACCTTCAAAGGGTGTAAATGAGATTTAGGAATATTGAGAGTGAACTGAAGGAGATCCACAGTCAAATGAGTGTGCTGTTGACAATGGCGTAATGTGCTGGCTTTGATCAGCCTATCGTCGAGGTAGGGGAACACTGCTATCTTAGGTGTGCTGCAACTACTGCTAAACATTTTGTGAATACCCTGGGAGCAGTAGTGCTTCCGTGGAGAAGGACATTGAACTGGTAATGTTTGCCGGCAATAAGGAATTTCAAGTATTTGCAACGTGCAGGGTGAATGGGAATGTGAAAGCAAGCGACCTTTAGGTCTACAGCAGTCAAAGTCGCCTTGCTGTAGGAGCTGGATGACATCCTGAAGGGTGACCATGTGGAAGTGTTCTGAAATGATGTATTGGTTCAGAGGCCAGATGTCTAATATGGTTCAGAGAGAGACGTCCTTTTTGGAAATCAGGAAGTAGAGGGAGTATAATCCTGTCACCTGATGATGTGGCGGAACGGGCTCTATGGCGCGCTTGAGAAGAATGGCTTGGACCTTCTGTTTGCGAAGGGTTCCTGAGACAGCCTGTGAGTGCAAAGGGAAATATTGGGAGGAGTGGTGATGAGCTCCAGCCAATAACCATGTTGGATAATGGCAAGGACCCATTGGTCTGTGGTAATCGTGTCCCAGGTTGAATAGAAATGTTGGAGTCTTCCCCTGACAGATTTTGGATGATCTGGGGGAAAAATAAGGTAGTCACTGCTTGGCAGTGGAGGAGGATCCATGTGTGGTGGTGCTCTTTCCCTTCCCTTTGTTGATGGTGCCTCTGTAGAAACCTCTAGTGTAGGTGGACTGAAGTTGTCTGGAGTGTGAGATAGACACCTCTGAGTTGGAGGACTTGTATGAACATCTAAACCGGGATGACGAAAGGAGCCTCTTTGTATAGTGGTCTTAAAGGCACCAGTGGCTTCAGCAGGGTCTGTGTCCTTTATGAGCCTCTCTAATGTGGGGTCTTACCTGCAACCCAAACTGGAGCAGACAGGCTCCCTGAAGAAATTATTGGCATGCTGGAGCATGCCAGGGAGCATGGGAAGATACTGTGTCTCCTTGTGAGTGGTTGCAAGGGTTTCAAAAAGAAACTCATGCTCTATATGATCTTTATGCAGCTCCACATTGTGAAACACAGCTGCGCGAGCAACTACCTGCTGGTAAGATGTAGTGTCCTCAGCTGGTGGGGAGCATGCAGCAAAGCGGTTAGGGTCATTTGAGGGATCAGGATCATAGGCATCCCAATAGTCAGTGTCATCCTGATGATTCCTGAACCCCCAGTAAAAGAATGTGAGAACCATGAGGTGTTTCAGCCCCTTGGATGGGTGATATAGGAGAGTGTGGAGGTGAAGGAGGAGGGGGGAGGAGTAGGAGGAGGCTTGTAAGGAGGGCTATTAGCCTTGCCCTTGGTTGGAAAAAACAAATCAAAGTGAGTCAATAGAGCAAAAGCACACGCTCAAACCTGACAGCAGAGAGAAAACAATCGAACAAGGGAGTCGATACCCAAGTGCAATATCACCGAGAGGCGGAGTCACTCGATCCCGTGACTCGAAACACTTATTTGAAGAAAAACAACTTGAACCACTCTGGATCAAACAAGGGCAGGAGTACGCAGAGCATGTGCATCTACAGTCACATATACCATCAAACAGTTTTTCCTCTTTAAATACATGCTTTACTGTTGTTGGGAAAGCAAAATGCATTGCCAGTATTACATTAATTTAGAAAAATGTGTTGTGTTGGTAATGAGATATCCTTTGCAGTGGCAAATGAGTTCTGTAAAGTTTGCTGAAGAAAGTATGTGGGGAAACAGATCTTAATCTATAAAGAACGCCATGAATTAAGAACTGGAAATGGCTAAGGTTACTCCTAAATTTTTGTAGGACTGCATTTGTTGCTTGAGTTATTACTTATACAGGATTGCTATATTTGCATGAAGCATGAAGTTGATCTATGATTCTGTTTTTCTTGGCAAGATAAGGAAGAATGGAAAGTACTCTTCAAGTTGTATTTAGTGTAGTGTGGGTGTACATGGTTGACAAACTACGGTGGTGGGTACATGAGGGAGACTAGCTGGAAGGCTGGGGAATTAGAATTTAGTACCCTTCTGTGGGGCGTTTTGAGATTCCATGTAATGTGTGAGTTTTTTGGAACCTGTAGGACACTGGTTTATGTGAAACGAAAGTGAGGAAGACAATATCCCCATCCCAAAAAGAATCCTGAGAAAGTGTAGTACCTGTGGTGTTGTGGCATTAAGTCACAAGTTCTGCCTCTTGTGCACTTGGGTCAGCAGTCGCTGTGTACTAATGGGAAGCTGAGACAGATATATGGCACTGGACCACTGAATACCTCAGTATGAGGTTTACTGTGTGTATCTGTTCCATCATAATGTGCTCTGGGCCTAGTCGCCATTTTGTACAAAAGGGGAAGGTTTAACAGGTGCATAGTACTGCAGGTAAAGTACATTGGTGACCTTCTGTAGGTTGAGTGGTGCACGTTTCAGCTTAACAGTAATATACATTTATGAGTTTGGATGGGAAGATCTCACCTGGTTTCAGAGGACGTAAATGTAAGATTAGTATGCAAGTGCTTCCTTCCCAGTGCATCTTAGGATGTTGGTCAGATGTGCAAACATGGACTCATGTTAGAAGTTGCAGTACTGGACTACACTTTTCAGTTTTCTTGTCCATCACTGTGTATACTGGAGGCTGTCCACAATGTCTAAGAGAGAAGTTTCATCTGAAAATCTTCTGTCTGGCATATGGTCAAGTGGTTTGGCCATCTAGTGTGAGTGAGTGCTGGCTGTGAGGAGCAATGGGCTGCACATTGTCTGTGTCAGTGTGTTAGTGTTTGTAATATCATTCTGGATATATGAGTGTTGCTTGTGGAATAGGGAGAAGATGTGTGAGTTTGCCTTGTAGTTTCTACATGATCACTTCATTGGCCTAACACCTATCCAGTGTGTGAGGTCAGAAGATGATATAGGGGCATGGCAGGTCTGGTTTGCCTAATGTGGAAGTAAAGAGGGATGGCTGTAGTAACTGTGTAAGGATGGGGTGAGTGAGCCTGCTGCAGGATGCTGAGTTTGGATGCTGTGAGAATGAGATGATGCATGTAGTATCAGGGGATGAAGCCTGGAATTTAAGTAAAGTAAGCGGGAGGCTTGGCACCCAATGGGACCTACCAGGTTGTAGCTCCAACCTAAAGGGCTAACATAAAATAAAGAATCTATCTCATGCTCCAGAGAAGTTCTAGACTTCTTTGTTAAGATTCTGCCCTTCCACCACATCAAATCCAGAGGTCATTGTTCCAGAGAGTTTTCACTGGATCGGTGTCCAGCAGCACACAGCAAGGGAAACATTCAGAGTTTACAGGATGCTTCATTTGTCACCCTGTATCCTTATCTGGTCAGGAACAGACCAGAAGCTGTGCAACAATCCTGCGAGAAGTGCAGCTTGGTTAGAGGCTTGAAGAAAGTAGCTGTCACTGAAGAGTAAGTGCTACCAAAGGTATACATATGGCAAAAAGTTGCTTAGAATAGCACCCTTCAGCCCTGGTGCTGTCAGAAATAAAGATTAGTCCTAGAAAAACTAAAACCAGAAAGCAAAGCATCAAGCAAGATGTCACTGATGGAGGGGGGTTACCCTGAGCTGTGGTTACCCCATGTTGCTCTGTCTATCCACATCTGAGTAACTCCCAGACGTAACTCATCCCATTCACTAACGCTGTGTAGTAACCTCCTTGCAGAACAGGCCAGGTGGAAAAGTGCTTTACCCTGTAATCTTTTCTGACACAGGGCATGTGGCCATGGGACCTCTATGCTAACTGCTAACCTAAGTGTAGCTTCTAGATGCTGCTGTCGACACCAAGTTGAGGTCACATTGATCACTCATTTGTCTAGCAGAATGTCCTGATCAGTATGGCCTTATATTCTTGGTATCTAGCCTACAACCCCAGCTTTTAGTTTTATATGACAAAACAAGGTTGGAAACGTATCTATGTTATTCATGTACTGAATTCCGAGTCTCTAAACTCACATCACCTCCCTGTGCAAGTCTTGAACTGCTCTGGGAGTAAAGTGTTGAAAGTGTCTACCTGGTGATCAGTTTTTGGTCCTTTATTAAGTAAGGCCCATAGACAGCAGAAGGAAGAGATTCCAGTTGATGCAAACGAAGCCCAGTAGCCCATGTTTGCCTGTGGCCCCAGAACCAGCAACAAGCATTTAAGATTTCAAAAGTAACATTGAATGTTGCTCTCCAGGATACTGCCAAGTCTAGACATATGTTCTATCGCTTATAAATAGGAGGGAGAGGGAGAGAAAGAAAGAGAGAAAGAGAAAGAGAGAGAAAGAGAAAGAGAAGGAGACTGTCTCATATACCCTCAACATCCAAAGAGTGGACCGTTTCGGCCATGTCATGTACTTTACAAAAGATTTTGTCAGTCAGATGAAGCTCTTCAAAGTAACTTTGGCTTCAGAATATTTTAGTGCCTCTGAGTTACACTGTTAACTGTTCAGGGACAAAAGAGCGCTGGAGTACTGGTGCAAATAAAGTATTTTATCAAAGTACGATTTACCGCACAAGGATTATTCTAACTAATGCATTTCTAGGAGTACACCATAGGTAGAGTTAGAAAACGGCATGGATGGTGAGTGGAATTTAATAAGTTTGTACCAAAGTTATTTCATGACAGTGGTACTACACCAACTAATGAGTTCTCTGGGTAATGACTGCTAGCTAGCTATATTCAACAAAGGGAAAGATCTCCCATTAAAACAGTACCTGTCACTCATAATTGTTTATATTGAAGGGCTGTTAGGAGGGTCAAAGAAGTGTCTCCAGTACAATGCAAAACAGGAGCAAGCCAGAAGTCAAGCAAGCCTTGGAATTTTTCAAAGGAAAATGCCTTTGTTTTAATGTGTTAAGGGATGCTCCGGTAACAAGGAAAACAATTAAACAACAACATGCAATACATATCAAGCTGAAAGAAAATAAGTGCAGCAACTGTGAAACAAGTATCAGACTAAAACAGTTGGCAAGAAAATGTGGTCAGTGCATTGAGGGTGCATTAATGTTGTTCCCAGGTGTAGGAAGTTGGCTCTGTATATAGTATCTCAAAGTAAGAGATAGCGTGCACAGAGTCTAAGGGTTCCCTTAGAGGTGAGATAGTGGCAAAATTAGGTAATTCTAATACTCTATTTTGTGGTAGTGTGGTCGAGCAGTAGGCTTATCAGAAGGTAGTGTTAAGCATTTCTTGTACACACACAGTCAATAAACGAGGGACACACACTCAAAGTCTTTACTCCAGGCCAATAGTTTTTTTATATAGAAAAATATATTTTCTTAATTTATTTTAGAACCACAAGATTCAAGATTGGAAGAAAATACATACAATGAAAGGTACTCCACACAGGTAAGTAAGGAACTTGGAATTAGAGCAGTAACATATACAGTTTTAGTTAAAATGGCAATAAGCTATTTTAAAAGTGGACACAGTGCAAAAATCAACAGTTCCTGGGGGAAGTAAGTAATGGTTAGTTTTTCAGGTAAGTAAGGCACTTACAAGTTCAAGTTACTGGGCATAGGCAGCCCACCGTTGGGGGTTCAAGGCAACCCTAAAGTCACCGCACCAGCAACACAGGGCCGGTCAGGTGCAGAGGTCAAAGAAGGGCCCAAAACACATAGGCGCCTACGGAGAACAGGGGTGCTCTGGTTCCAGTCTGCCAACAGGTAAGTACCTGCGTCTTCGGCAGGCATACCAGGGGGGTTTTTGTAGAGCACTGGGGGGGGGCACTAGTAGGCACACAACACACACCCTCAGCGGCACAGGGGTGGGCGGGTGCAAGTGTGCAAAGCAGGTGTCGGGTTTTCAATAGGAATGAATGGAGGGACCAGGGGGTCATTCTAGCGGTGCAGGCAGGGCACAGGGGGGCTTCTCGGGCCAGCCACCGACTGGGCTAGACAGAGGGTCGCCTGATGGTCACTCCTGCACTGGAGTTCGGTTCCATCTGGTCCTGGGGGCTGCTGATGCAGTGCTTGGTCCAGGCGTCGGGTTCTTTGTTCCAGGCAGTCGCGGTCAGTGGGAGCCTCTGGATCCTCTCTGCATGCGTCGCTGTGGGACTCCAGGGGGGTTGTCTCAGGTAACTCACGAGGTTGCAGTCGCCTGGGAGTCCTCCCTGTAGTGTTGGTTCTCTGGAGCTCGAGCCGGGGGCATCGGGCACAGAGTGTGAAGTCTCACGCTTCCGGCGGGAAGAGTGAGTTCTTAAGGAGTTTCAAGAAAGTTGCAAAGTTGTTGCTGTTTTTGAACAGTGCCGCTGTACACAGGAGTTTATTGGTCCTTCGGCTTCAGGGCTGTCCTCTGAGGCTTCAGAGGTCGCTGGTCCCTGTTGGATGCGTCGCTGTGCAGGTTCTCTGAGTCTGGAGACAGGCCAGTAGGGCTGGGACCAAGTCAGTTGTCGTCTCCATCATCTCTGCAGGGCTTTCAGGTCAGCAGTCCTTCTTGTTGTAGGTTGCAGGAATCTGATTTCCTGGGTTCTGGGGTGCCCCTAAATACTAGATTTAGTGGGGTGTTTAGGTCAGGAGGGCAGTAGCCAATGGCTACTGTCCTGGAGGGTGGCTACACACTCTTTGTGCCTCCTCCCTGAGAGGAGGGGGGCACATCCCTAATCCTACTGACTGGTGGGGGACTCCTCCTTGTTTTTCTAATTATCTCCTCCAGCCTTGCCAACAAAAGTGGGGGCAGTGGCCGGAGGGGTGGGCATCTCCCCTAGCTGGAAAGCCCTGGGGTGCTGTAACAAAAGGCATGAGCCATTAAGGCTCACCGCCAGGTGTTACAGTTCCTGCAGGGGAAGGTGAGAAGCACCTCCACCCAGTGCAGGCTTTGTTTCTGTCCTCAGAGAGCACAAAGGCTTTCACCCCAGGGGGGCAGAAACTCATCTCAGTGGCAGGCTGGCACAGACCAGTCAGTGCTGCACTGAAGGATTGGGCAAAATACAGGGGGCATCTTCTAAGACACCCTCTGTGTGCATTTTGTAATAAATCCAACACTGGCATCAGTGTGGGTTTATTATTCTGAGAAGTTTGATACCAAACTTCCCAGTATTCAGTATAATCATTATTGAGCTGTGGAGTTCGTTTTGACAAACTCCCAGACCATATACTTAATATGGCCACACTGTACTTACAATGTCTAAGAATAGACAGACACTGTAGAGGCATATTGCTCATGCAGCTATGCCCTCACCTGTGGCATAGTGCACCCTGACTTAGGGTTGTAAGGCCTGCTAGAGGGGTGACTTACCTATGCCACAAGCAACTTTTTGTGTGCATGGCATCCTGAGGGGGATGCCATGTCGACTTTGCCTTTTTCTCCACACCAAAACACACAATCTGCAATGGCAGTGTGCATGTTTTAGGTGAGGGGTCCCTTAGGGTGGCACAACATGTGCTGCAGCCCTTAGGGACCTTCCTTGGTAACAGGGCCCTTGGTACCACTGGTGCCTTTTACAAGGCACTTATCTGTGTGCCAGAGATGTGGCAATTGTTGAACAATGGTACATTTTAGGTGAAAGAACACTGGTGCTGGGGCCTGGTTAGCAGGGTCCCAGCACACTTCTCAGTCAAGTCAGCATCAATATCAGGCAAAAAGTGGGGGGTAACTGCAACAGGGAGCCATTTACCTACTCCAGGTTTATAGAACAAGGTTTAATGGTATGACATTCACTAAAAAAGAAGAAATGGAGAGCGGGAGAACAATTCTGCTCCCACAATAAGTGGATGGGAAAGTTCAACGAACATTGGAAAAAAGGCAAGCACACATTCACTTGTGATGAGTATGGGCACTAAAGGGCATCTTTCTCCTGCTCTCACACTTTAAATACAGCTGTATGTACAACTTGTACTAATAAAAAAAATAATAAAAAAAAGATGCTACACAAATAACACCATTCCAGCATTTCAATAGATTAGTCTAGTAAAGGTTTGGCAGTTTGTGATCATTTATACACACCGTGACTCGAAGGGGAGCTATCTGACTGTGAACTACTCCACGGTCTTTCTTTGTTACCGTCCCTTGAATCTGTAAAATAATAAGTTCAGTATAAAATGTTTATGCTTCCATTTAAAATGAAGTTGTGCATCTGTTAGTTAAAACATTATAATACTTGATAAAAAAAGTACGTAATAATTTTTTGTAATGTCAATTTAGCCCTCTGTGCAGAAGACTCATAGGACTAATTAACATTTGTATGCAAGTAAGTGACATACAGACAAACACAATTTATTTGAGCGCAAGTTTCACACCCGGATTTAAAAAAATCATGGTATGAAGAGTGACTTTACAGGGAAAAATATTTTCGCTTTCAGAGAAAATCCCACATGGGAAAGAACACAGCCACACAATTAATGTGTGCAGAATTTTCCAATGGCTGGAGATTGGGCACACACGTTTTGGGAACTGAATTAACTCAGGAAAAATAAGACTGTCAAATTTCCTGGAGCATTTGTGAATCTGGAACAGTCTGGCATCTATTCAAAACTCATACAGCAACACTTTAGGAGAAAACGTTTTTCCCTAGAGATTTTTGGATATGACCCCCAACATGCCAAAAAGTGTTTTTAAAAAACAAAAGTAAGCCAAAAAACAAATTAAAATCTCAAACAAAAAAAGATTAGAAGTGAGTGAAATTAATCAAACAAGAAAATAAAAAATAGAACCAAAACGAACAAAAAAGGAACTCAGGCAAAAACTAATGCTGGATGTGCCATTAGAAAGCAGTCCCGGACGAATTACTGGTTTGGCACGATCTAATGTTCCAACAGAAACTATTTTGCACCCACCCACCTCCTCTTACTCATGATTCTTACCAGAAACTGCTGTCCGCACCATGGCAGATATCCCAATTGCCTTTGCTCCAGCAGCAGAGAAGGACTCTAAAGATCTCTTTTATTGAGGCAGTTTTCTGTGGATGAAAGGAAAAGTAAGACTGACAAAAATGTTTTCAACTGGATCTTTTATACAGTAACATGAGTAATTCTACAAATTGTGTGAAATTTTTTACCCCAATTAAGGAGTGGAAACAATGTTTTACGAGCCTGTGATGAATAGTCAACTTTCTTTGCAATTATATACTCATGCTTTCCTAAATTTGCATTTTATGGGGTGCATTGACAAGCAAATAAGAAAATTACAATTCAAAATATAGCATACTAGGGAAAAAGTGGAACATCTGCCATGGTTTATAATGATGAAATACGGGTGTTACCAGGGCCGGCTTTAGTGCTGGTGGCACCCTGGGCAAAAAAATTTTTGGGGCGCCCCCCAGTATCCCCATGACCACCTCCTCCGATTCACTCACTAACACCCAGCAAATGTGCCACTCACCTCTCCACAGCCCCTCTCAAATACATTCATTTGTTTTAGAGCACGTGTGAAGGCTGGCTTTACTAATGAACTCAGCTGTCCACATAGACTACAGACCTGTTCTTTGCAACAGGCATATTAATCCTCTGCGCTACTTTAAGGTGAGTCAAAGCTGCCGCTAGACAAAACTCCCATCCCTCCCTCGCAGGAATCACAAGAGGTATCTTGACATTTTAATTGTTTCCTGGAGGCTGAACGCACAATGAACTTTTCCGCAGGTGCTTTAAGTAGCAAATTTCGCAAGTACTTGATAAAACACTGCATCCACTCTGACGTCAGCACCCGGTGCGGCCGCACCACGCGCACTGCCCTAAAGCCTGCTCTGGGTGTTACAATGTTAAGTGATCAACTTTTTCTGTACATGGCGATCATTCAACATTTTTCACTTTATGGGAACAAATTATAAAAGAAGTATATTTAACAGGTAGAAAAGAGAAATATTCTTAATGCAAAGAAGGTAAAGAACAGCATGACAAAACTGGTCTTCTACTCTAAACTGATACATAGATGAAAGTAGCTCAGAATGTAGATCGACAAATTTATTTAACTAGGATATTGCTTTAAACAAGACTTGCTACCTTACCTTTGAAGGTAAGCAGTCTTACAGGCTTTGAGAAGAGCAGTGTATAACAGGAAACTCACCAATACAACTTTGTGTGGTGTACATACGGAATAATATTTACACTGTACTTCAAACAATAGCTCATGGCTTTCGTTGTGGCTTTATTTTTGGTTTTATTTTCTTTATCCACAGATGTTCATACAAACAAGACAGGAATGGCAAGAGGAATGGCAAGAGTTAACTGCCAGTCAAGTTCCAAGTTACCAAAGCTTACAATATGTGACGATGACATGGTGCAAAGTATAGGCAATACTAAGAGGTTTCCAAAAGTTTACTTCCAGTCTGGAACACTTAATACACAGCAAAATGCCTGACAACCTTTGCCTCCCAGATTGCTCTACACACTCCCTAGGCAACTGTCCCTCTATTAACAATCTAAAATTCCTTAGGTGCCTAGGGGACTGGAGTACGGGCAACAATACGAAAGAAAGAATACCATGACACAACAGTGTGGCATGGCACATAACATAACACATCTTTCTCATTTATAAACAATAAAAATAAACAACACTCTTAAAAAACATCTAACTATATACACTCTTATTATGCAAGTAAAAACTTTAAACAAAATAATAAAGAAAAACTGCATTATCACCTAATACGTCATTTCATAATCTGATAAACATCTGGGCTTAGTTCACACATTTTTCCTTTTCCATTACAACAGATTCACGCACTATTCCTCGGTTGGATTCATCTATCATTTCTCTGGCAGTTTCTCCTCTTACACTCTTCCCATCCAACTCGTCTTGACTGTTACCAGTAGTATCTCCTTCCTGACCTTCCACTTCTTCCCTTTCCTCTATAAAATCTTCAAGATCAACTTGTCCATCAGGAGCTTCCATTTTACTCCTGTTATACTTCTTCCCAATCCAATTTTGCACCTTTATTAGGAACACCTTAATTCGTTATAACTCCACCATTTAGCACAGCAATTCTTTTCAAATTCCAAACTTTGCCATCACTCAACATGACAGCATTATGCAATACCCTGACTACTTTCAAGCGTTAAGGTGAATTGACTTTCACCCTTCCTGACTTTCCAAGATTTCCTCACCTTAACCACCATCCCCACTTCAATCGTGGCATCTTCAGTGTTGTTCCTTAAACCATATTGTTTTTATTTTTATTTTAAATGGGTCCTCAATTTTTTTTCCGACCGTTGCCATAGAAAGACATGTTGTGG
The DNA here is from genome assembly GCF_031143425.1 of Pleurodeles waltl. Classification (NCBI taxonomy): domain Eukaryota; kingdom Metazoa; phylum Chordata; class Amphibia; order Caudata; family Salamandridae; genus Pleurodeles; species Pleurodeles waltl. The sequence continues at coordinate 520,119,262 of NC_090447.1, read as the reverse complement.
AAGATCACACTAACCATTCTGTGCCCCGCTCAGTACTGGCTTCCCTTCCTCACATGACTTCAAAAGGTGACACACCTGATGATACGCTGATCTGTACATTCAAACTTTAAAAAATTTGAATTTCCCAATTATCTCAATTTCTGACTGCTAACTGCAGAGCATTTTTTTATCACTCTGTTGAAGCATTCTATCATTCCGTTCCCCCTGGGATTATAAAGGGACATGGTTCTGTGTTTGATTCCCACACTGGCAAAATAATTTTGTGCTTTGCCAGACACGAATTGAACACCACTGTCGCTAATTATCTGTACTGGTAAACCTTCTTTCAAGAATACTTCATTTAAAAATACTAAAACATCATCAGTGTCAACTCTTTCCACAATTTTTACTATCAGCCATCTTGGGAAAAAAATCTATTAAAGCAATTACATATTTCTGACTATTTCCAACAAGTCCCATGTTATCTATAGCAAGGGCGTCCCAAGGTTTGGGTTCACACATACTAGGTCTAAGAGTCAGTAGAGATTTGCCAGAACTGGAACACACAATGCATTCCCTAACCATTACCTCCACAAACACATCGAACCCTGGGCACAAATAATAATTTTTAACAATTTGTTTAGTTTTGACAATTCTTCCATGGCCAACATGACACAAGGTTACAATTTTCTTTGTCAGGGTAACTAGTGGAATAACTATAAACCCTTTTGCACAATTCCACATTCCACTGTTTACTCATCTTTTACTTACCAAAAATGCCTCAATTCTGCAGTTGAGCCAATTTTCTTTGGCTAACCTCATTCCATGAAGTGTATTAATTTTTGTAATACAAAATCCTTAGCAAACTTTTTTCTATTCTTCTTCCTTAATTCCCGAGACTCCTTGCTCATTAACCACAGCTATGCAGAAATCATCCCACTCTCGGTTTTCACACTCTTTAATATCCAATGGCATTCTGAATAAAACTCTGCATAACATTGCTTGTGCCCGGGACATACTCAATGCAGTCTCACAGACATTCTAGCTATCCTTGCGGAAGCCTTAAATATCCCTTCTGTTGTCAGTACCTTAACCAGAGGCTTATGACCAGTTTTAACTGTACATGGTTTGCTCCATAATAAAGACCTAAAATGTTCTAAAGCCTACACATATGTGAACGTTACTTGCTCTTCCACCGGTGACAATGCTTTGATGCATAAGCTATTATTCTTTCTATCCCTTTAGAATCTTTTTGTGTAAACAGTCCACCTAAACCTTTGTTACTAGCATCCACAGTAACATCATTATCCAAATTGGGATTAGAATTTTTCAAAGCAGGAGCTTTGATAATAGCATTCCTGATATCTTCAAATACCGTCTGACTTTGTGGGGACCAAAAATACTTAGCTTTGTTTCTCAATAGCTATCTAACATTGTATACGTTTCCTGAAAAACCTTTAACAAACTAAGAATAACATTCCACAAGACCAAGAAGTGATCTCAATTCTTCAGATGCTAATCCGAAGGGCATTCTTTTAAACTAATAGCAACCCATTTAAATTTTTTGCTATATTTATTTCATGGGATGCTGCGTATAATACAATTGGTGTGAACCATTTTGCATCATTGATTAGGGCAAACATTTCAAAGATTTTTGGAAGTGGAAACTTGTCAACCACGATATTATTATTAAGAAGAACAGATCAACACAATTTGATTTTACCATTACTGCGTCTGGCAATTACTACAGGTGAACTCCATTCAAATGCCTCCATTTCTATTATGTCAGCACTTAATTTATCTAGCTCATTTTGGATTTCCTCCCTTAAAAGAATAGAAATGTTCCTAACTTTGTGGATTTTAGGATGTGCATCATCCTTTATCAAAATATAATGCACAAAATATGTGAGGTTTCCAATTTTTCTTGCAAACACCTTAGGATATTTCGCCAACATCCTGGTCCCTACATTTTCACTAGCATTTATAATCATCACAGTGTCTGAATTGCTGGGGCTTAACATCATGTTTAGGTTATCTTGATAATGCCACCTCAACACAGACGGTCCTCTGTTAGCAATATACAGTTTTCCTTCACACTGTCTATTTTTGAATTTAAAAGCAACTGGCCTATAACCCAAAACATCAATCTTTTCAAAGGGAAACCTTAATGACAAATGTCAGTAGCAAATTATTTCCCACCAATGTGACCTACAAATTTCCTTTTCCATACACTGATAATAGGGTATGGAGATCTGGAGTGATCATGCATTTGGACTTTACTCCCCCAATGCTCGTGGTACAAATGGGTTGCTTAATTTGTCACTCCCACCACTTACATTTAACACAAATAAATGTTTTTCACTAGAAATTCTATTAACTTGTTCTTCCTCATCCAAGTTATTCTCCGCTTCATGAAATAACACATCCAACAATGCTTATGAATATAATAGTTGGAGGGGCGTGTCCAAGATGGCGACCGGGTCGGACGCATAAATCGCAGCTCCGACCCGGCCTAAAACAATAATCCTCTACAAAGACACTTGACCCGCTGCGGGGCCGAGAACCATCCCCCCCAGGCGCTTGACCGGCGTGGCGGGAGCGGTGGCGAGCAGAGCGGCAAGGGAGCTGCCTGGGGTGCTGGGCTCGCTTCTGATCTGCGGAGCGCTCGGAGCGGCCATTGCCGCCACGCAACCGTATTGGGCGGAGACGGGGGTCTTGGCCGGCTGGTATGCAGATTACCGGCTCCGCCGGGGGCCACAGGCGCGCAGGTGCTGCGGGTCCGCCGCGATCGACCTCCATGCGAGAGCTGGTGGTCTGAGCTCCCCCTCAGCCCTCGACGGGGGGCGAGGAGCAGATAGAGTTACCAAACAGGGAAAGCAGGGCTCGAAGCGAGCAAAAGAGGAATTACCGACTCTCTCTGCCCCAGTTCCTGCCTCTGTCGGAGGCCCTGGGATATGCGGACATGTTCTCGGGGAGCTTCGGACACCTGGGGCGCTTGGCTCGCTTCTGATCTGCGGAGCGCTCGGAGCGGCCATTGCCGCCACGCGACCGTATTGGGTGGAGACTGAGTGCTGACGGCACTAAAAAGGTGGTGCGGCTGGAGCCGCGACCGTGCGGAGTGTCGGGGATCCCCGTAGGCGGTAAGTGGCGGCTTGTCTGCGCTACTGCTTCGCCTCGGGGGCCTCGCTCTATCGGTACTGCGGCCGGCAGTGGAAACGACGGCTGCACAGGCACTACATAACTCTCCTGTACTCCTCTAAAAGACTTGTGGGCTATCATTTAACCAGGGCAATATCCAGGAGGCTACCAGTCACATAGAAATAAGGGCAATTGAAAGACTAGCCCAGGCCTTAACCACCAGTGGTGGTAGCCACAAGGGAACAAAACAGCCCATCACACTAGGGGCAAACAAAGAAATGTTAAGCCAAGTTGGGAGACCAGAGAAAAGATATTATTACATCAATGTAAGAAATCAACAGGAATACAACTAGCAACAAACTGCAGAAGCGACTGATCTAAGAGGCACCTACCAGTAAGTGTGAGGTAGGAAAAGAGCGGACCGCCTGACACCCTCAAGCGCTGAAGCGCAGCTAAACCTTTCAGTACCATTTTAATCACGTTACCAGCATCAAAGCACCTTGCCAATGCGATAAAATCAAGCAACGCAACGTTAAATCCAAAGACCAACAGCAGCATCGCATAAAAACCACCTAATGGGAAAACCAAAGACTCCACGAGCGCCCCCTGGAACCATGGACTCTGCTACGCCGCCTCCATCATCCGGGGCCTCAGACACATATCAAGCCCTTCAGAAAATGGGAGGGACATTGCAAATGCACTCAGCACAACTCGAAAAAGTGCTACAAGCCATACTCGATACTAAAACAACTGTGGAGGCGAAGATTGGCTCAATCACAGAAGATGTTAACTTGCTCCGCACGGACCAACAGGCGCTAGCAGAAAAGGTCGCTGAGCTGGAAAAAGACACGTTGCACCTCACACCATCTATGCGTGAGGTTAAGTCACAGCTGGGTGCTATAAAAACAGAAGTTGAGACACTTAAACGCAGAGCCGAGGAAGCCGAAGGCAGATCGCGTCGTAATAACATCTGGTTTGTGGGATTTCCGGAACGCGTCGAGGGCCCCAGCACAGAACTCTTTATCGAAAAATGGCTGACAGAATCGGTATTGAAAAATAATGTCCCAAAGTTCTTTTCCATAGAGCGCGCCCACAGGGTCCCGGGCAGACCTCCACCACCGGGTGCATATCCACGTCCCCTCATAGCAAGATTACTGAACTACCGTGATAGAGACCTTATACTGCAACTAATCCGAAAAACAGGCCCAATGCACTTTGAGAACACGCAAATAACCGCCTACCCGGATTTTACAGTAGAGGTACAAAAAAAACGAAACTCATTCTACCGGATCAAGGGAGCGTTTGAGAGAGCATAATATCAAATACTCCTTGTTGTTCCCCGCTAAACTTCGCATACAAGACAATACCCGCACTTTATTCTTCTCTACGCCTGAAGATGCATGGACATGGCTTCACGCAAAAGGACTAGCTGACCCACTACCACCCAATGATAAAAGCCTACCTCCCAGGGATAAACGCAGACCTCGCAGTAAACATGATAACAAACCTACTCCTGAACAATCGCGAGTTGAACGATCGCTATTGCTACAGTCTACATCGCGATTTGCCAACGCGTCACCGACATCTTTATCTGGACAATCAGAAACAGATCCTGACCCAGAGTTAAACTCCGACTCGGCGGAGTCTGCCCGCGGCCCCAGCCTCACTCCACGTACAGCAGATGACATTTGTTAAATCTTTTCCCCTGCAGATAGGAGATCGCCTCACCCGCTACTCCTGTCTAGACACTTCCGTAGTTTGTCATCACAAAATTACTTTCCCTAACTCGTGTGGTCGGCTTGCTGCCGCTCCTGCTCGGCAAGGATACCAACATGCGCAAAATGGGCCGGGTCTAAGACACTCAACCACCCGCAGTCTTGGATCACCCCCGCTCCATATGGACCGTTACCCTAATCCGACAAGTTTTGTTTTCCTCCTGTTCTTATCGCAACTGCTGCTAAGTATAGTAGATTTTATAGTTATAGTTGAATGGAATGTTTTATTGTTATATGTATTGACATGTACTATTTACAGAGCGCCACAACACAATATATACCTAAGAGGCAGGTCACACACTCCAGTGACTAGGAGGCTAAATGATAAGTGTATGTATCTAAGAACAAAGAAATTCAGGTTTACGCAACCACAGGCGGTACCCCCCCATAATGACTCACTTAAATTCCATGGCATCCCAAAATCAGCGCTATACCACACACTATAAAATTCTCACGTGGAATGTAAAGGGCATGGCATCCGCAAGCAAAAGGCAACGGATTTATACATACCTCAGGAGGCACCAGATACACATAGCCATGCTGCAAGAAACCCACCTAGTTGAGTCCTCGTTGGCATATACCAAAACAAAATGGAAAGGCCAATTATATGGGACCACCTTCTCAACATATGCTAGAGGAGCGATAATCTGGATAGCCCCCGGGGTTCCATACACCATGTCCCGCATGCAATGTGACCCAAACGGGCGGTACGTGGTACTGGAGGGTACTTTAGACGGAGTCCCCCTAGCCCTGATAACATTATACACTCCTAATACAAATCAACAAGACTTCCTCAAGGCACTGGGTAGTAGCATGCTCAGCGACCCCGCAACAGATGCCATATGGGGCGGGGACTTTAACTGCGTTCTAGATATCTTGAAAGACCGTTCTACCCCTCCATTAACTCACGCCCCAGCTAAACGAGCATCGCTTGACCTGGCAGATTGGGCTTCTAATAATAGGCTAAGCGAAATTTGGAGAACTTTTCATCCCACACTACGTGAGTATTCTTTCTATTCACCAGTGCACAAACTTCACACCAGGCTAGATATGTTCTTCGCTACACCCAACATAATCCCAAAGGTAGCTACATCTGGCTACCTAGCCCGTACTTTATCAGACCACAACCCACACTACTCTACATTGCTCTGGGGCTACATACATGCCCGTATTCCAACATGGCGCCTGCAGCCAGACGCCCTGACTGACCCCCCTTTTAATACTGAATTGATAACATGTCTGTCGTCCTATTTCTCTCTAAATAAAAACACAACATCAACCCGAGCAACTGAGTGGGATGCCCATAAAGTAGTAATTAGAGGGCATTGCCTGGCAGCATCTGTGGGCATTAAGAAAATGCTGACCACAGAGTTTTTAAAACTAGAATCCGAAATACATAGGGTGGAGATTGAAGTCTCAACAAATAATACCCCACCAGAAACACTAATCTCACTGAAAGCAAAATATAGAGAAACGGATGACAGTCTTAGCAAGCATGACTACAGACATTTCAAAACGAGACAACACGCTGAGGGGGACAGATCGGGCAAACTGCTGGCGTGGCTGGTGCGTCAATCTCCGCAATCGTCGCCAATAGGGGCTATCAAATTACAAACAGGAATAGTGGTTAACACTCAAGCTGACATTAACAAGGCCTTTTACACGTATTACTACTCGTTATATCAATCCTCTATCCCCCCTGCAGAACAACAACTGGCTGAATTTCTAGCTCAGATCCCCCAAAATTCAAATATTGCCAATAATGCTGACATTCTAGATGGCCCCATTACTATTGAGGAGCTTCGCTTAGCCCTCTCTCAGATGGCGCGTGGCAAGACCCCTGGCACAGATGGTCTACCACTAGAGTACTATAACTCACAAAGCACTCACCTACTGCAACCCTTACTAGAGGTGTTTAATGAAGCACGAAATAGAAAACAATTACCAGACTCTATGAGGGAAGCATTAATAGTGGTCCTACCAAAACCAGGACGAGATCCACTGGATGTTAGATCATACAGACCACTCTCTCTTTTGAATTCGGATTGCAAACTCCTAGGGAAAATCCTAGCAAATAGATTGCTCCCCCATTTGCCGCACTTAATACACCCTGACCAGTCGGGATTTATTCCGGGTAGAAACACCTTTCTTAACATAAGGCGCCTAATCCGTATCATGCAAAATACCACTGACCCAAATAGTGTGACCGTGTCATTAGATATAGAGAAGGCGTTCGACACACTAGGTTGGGAATATTTATTCCGCACCCTCAAGGCGTTTGGCTTCCAGAGTGGCTTTATCAGTTGGATTGCTACACTATATTCTAAACCAACAGCCCGAGTTAAAACCGGTCAGGTAGTGTCGGAAGCCTTTCCTGTAAATAGAGGAACCAGGCAGGGCTGCCCGCTTTCTCCATTGCTTTTCGCAATAGCTATGGAACCACTCGCTATTAAGCTCAGGGGATGCGCACAAAGATGGGGCATACGGGAGTTTGACGCATATCACATAATATCATTGTACGCAGATGATGCCCTGATATACTTGCGCAATCATACTGTCTCCCTTCCCGGGATAATGCGTATACTGAATATGTTTGCTCTTGTCTCTGGCTTACATGTGAATTGGTCTAAATCCTGTATCTTCCCTCTTACTTGTCTGCCCTCAGCACAGCGTGCGTCTCTCCCCACGCATCAACTACCATGGACACACCAAACCTTCAAATATCTGGGTGTTCAAGTATATCACTCTATGTCAGATCTAAGGGAAGGTAACAGACAGGCTGCTTCGCTCCACCCGAGGCTCCTTGATATTCTGGAGTTCCTTACCTCTATCGCCAATGGGCCGGACAGCAATAGTCAAGATGCTAATATTACCGAGATTTTTATATTATTTCTCTGCACTTCCGGTGATCTTGCCGCGTTCGTTTTTCCACAAAGCGCATTCCCTATTAACTGACTTGCTCTGGGGCAGAGACAGACGCAGAGTAGCTCTAACTACCACACACTATCCACAAGAAGAGGGGGGCCTGGGCATGCCGAACCTTGAGCTGTATTATGCAGCAGCCCAACTTCAGTGGGTCACTAAATGGCTCAATGAACCATCCAATACAGAGTCCACAGCTATAAGGGCTTACACAACCCCAACATCGGCATTAACATATTTACTAACAGGCCCCTCTCATCTACAACATAATACTCCCTTACTGGACTCGGCCAGACACTGCTGGAAGAGATACGTGCAGGGCAAAGGGCAGCCCCTCCCCTACTCTCCCTTGCTCCCAATGCCACAGCTACCAGGCATCCAGGCCCTAACCTCTCATCATGACGTACGAGCGGTTAATAACCTAAACATAGGAGATTTTTATTATGACTCCAGTGCAATCAAGTTTATGGACTTAGTGGCTACGGAGGTAATGAAACCGGGAGCCTTTCTGACATACAATGCCATAACTAATCTTCTAAGTCACATATGGGGCTGCGGTCACAACGAACCAAAAGAATCTCCCCTACTTACTGCAATACTCTCTATGAGCGAGGCAAAACGCGCTGTTACCAAACTATATAAAATACTTCTAGCAGGTAGCTGCAAGGCCCTTACCCAGGTCAAGCACCGCTGGGACATCGTCCTTCCTGCACCAATTGCACAAAAATCCTGGGACACAGCCTTTAGCTCGATTAAGTTTGTATCTCGCAACTCCAGATTAAGATACACGCAATTCAATTATGTGCATCAAGCATATCTCTCCCCAGCTCGTATTCATAAAATATACCCAGGCGCTAACTCCATATGTCCGAGATGCGCTACCCCGCAGCAACTTTCTACCATATGGTCTGGGAATGCCACGCAATTAACGCAAGCTGGAACCGCGTCGTTGCTACAACTGCAGACGTGGTAGACCAGCTGTTAACCCCTACTCCAGTATCTTGCCTGCTTAACATACGCCACCGCACAAAAGGTGATAAACATATTCATAAGTTTGTGGATCTGGCATTTGTGACATATAAACGCCTGATAGCTACACACTGGAAGGCCCCAAATGCCCCTTCTCATTCCCTCTGGCTACGAGACCTGCATGAATACACACTGGCGGAATCTCAAACACTAAGGCAATTACAAAATAGAGGTCAGACACAAGGCGGGACTGAAAGCTGGGACCTTTTTGTAGTTAGAATTGAATCCAGAGATGACAAATATCCACCATGAGAAAATCCCTTTAATACTCCTGGGATACGCTACTATTAAAATTATCCATAACAATCAAGTTTGTTGAAAACAGTTCCATCCTACTGTAATGCCATGCCTAACCCATAACTTATTTACCCGCCAGACGCCCCTTGCTACTGTCAGCTCTCCACACCACAGCGCATACATAGAAATGAAGCCCTTAATGCCTACATAGTCATACGTTCTCAATATTATATTTGACGCTACCATACATATTTAAGAATAATACCCTTTATGTCAAGTGTTATTTGTTATATAATGTTAATTGAAAGCCAGTACACTAAAATACAGCTATGTTGTACAGCGTAATGTACAAACGATAAGAAAAGCACATGGAGAGAGAAGCTGGGCATTCTCTCACCAAGCCTTATGTACTGTACTGCTATTCTTGTACCCTGTTTTGTATTAAGTTTAATAAACAGATTTAAAAAAAAAAAAATGAATATAATAGTTGCAAAATACTTATCAAACATTGCAGTGGCTTTACCTAGTCAAGACAACTGTATTTTGGCCAAACAGGCCATAAAATGTCAGCATACATTATTACAAAGAAAAAATCAGATACAATTCAAATATCATTGAATACGAATATAACACAAAATAAAGGACCATATAATATTGTATGTTAGAAACAATTGAAAAACCTAAAAATTTCATTGTAACGTTCATTCATAAAATTTTAAAACAAGTGCTGCAGTACTACAAAGCTAAGGGCATACAGAAAGCAGACTCTCAGTGAGCTACACACTGCACCGATCACAAAAGTACAGACATAATCAACAAAATCCCCCTAAAAACAATTCATTTGACAAGAATTGTCCTAGCTTTCACACCAGAGGAGATGAAGAAATAAACAGTGGTACAGACTAAGGGGGTTATTCTAACTTTGGAGGAGTGTTAATCCGTCCCAAATGTGACGGTAAAGTGACGGATATACCACCAGCCGTATTACGAGTTCCATAGGATATAATGGACTCGTAATACGGCTGGTGGTAAATCCGTCACTTTTCCGTCACTTTTGGGACGGATTAACACCTCCTCCAAAGTTAGAATAACCCCCTTAGTCCTTTTGCAACAGCTGAAGGAAAATCATTGCTTCCTTGCAATGCCTAATATTAAGAGCCTTAAGAAGTGGAAACAATATACTCCTTTTCTGATCATAATATAATCCACGGAAAAGCACCATATGTAACTGTAATGGAAGCAAAAGGGAATCACGTGGACCACAATATTAACGCTTTAGAAGAATACATATCTGATGTGTAGGCCACAAAAAAATGGGCCAAACCCAACCAGAGCCTCACTAGGTAATACCTGTAGTCTGTGTTACCCTTAGTAAATAGGGCTCAGGGGTCGTACAAAGGGGAAGGTAAACTGTCACCATTTCCTTAACCTCAATCTTTATTTCACCTTTCTTCCCTTAGCCAATTAGCTAGTTCATTCTTAACCACATGGCTAACCGATTTATTTACCAGCTCTGGGTTCAAGAATAGCTCAGCTCTATTAGTGATGTCATGGGGTTTCCTTCACAAACATGACTCATTTACATTTGTATAACCCATCAAGCTTCATAAAGTCTAAAATCAAGGACTGGGTTAGTGCTGCTTTGGGTCTAGACCACACTGAAAGCCACAATGCTGTGGATGCCATCTTGACTATGTCCTCCAAAAAAGGGAGGCCTACTTCCTCATGGACTATGATAGCAGGGATACCACCGGGGGGGTGACAACTTTATTAAAATGGCTGGCATCCCCTCCATCTTGAATAACTGGTAATTGTTCATGAATTTTCAAACCACTGGCCAAATTGAATGTAAAAGGATTAATTTTTTCTGTTCTGGGGACATTTTACCATCAATATTTATAGTACCATAATAGTTTAGAATGTACGATTTCCAATCTGGCCATTTCATGCCAGGTTCACCACCTGCAGGCCAAAATGCTCGTGGAGGTGGTAGTGAGTAATTCTGGAATCTCATGGCTGCAGTAAGAATAGTGTATGTTAGAAGATACCAAGAAAGCAGTGTCCTTTTTTCCCCCCACTCAGGACAAGTTCACAGTCACACACAAAAAAATGACAGTAGATTCAAAATATAATTGTACATTAAAAATATGGTATTAAATATAAGAAATCGATGTTGGGGCATTTATGTACTATGATTACCAGGACAATGAGTGTGTTAATCGCTGTAGTAGAAATAATTTATTTGTTAGCGTGCCAATCGCTGTTGGCATAAGATTCCAGACTCGCCAATAAGCGTGCTAATCGCTTTTTGCACAAGAAATGCCTTGAAGAAAGCACTGCACGGCACGTAATTAATATAGCAGTGTGTTTCCAAAGTCACCAACAAGCTTGCTAATCGCAGTTAGCACATGAATTGTCCAGTAGGTGGCATTGTGTGATTAAAATACTCGAGAGCTTTTATTCGTATTTTATCTTTCAACATTTTCACACAAAAGATGGCACTGGAACAAACACGCACAGACTGAAGCGAGAACCTGTTTTGTTAAAGAATGAGCTCGAGCGTTCCGAAACGCAGAGCTCTAAGGGGCGAGCACTTCCTCACAGTGATAACATCAAGTATGCACATGCCTCCAATGCGCGAAGACTTATGGGGCACATCTCTCTCGGGGTGCTGGGAAGCAGCACGCGTTATATGAAGTGTGCAAGATGACAGTTGCAGAGGAGCAGTGCGCATGGTGAAGAGCGTATGGTAAGTATATGTATTTCACCTGTGTCTTCTAAGTACAGTGCTCACTGGGAATATGCCGGAATAGGTCTCCCTTCCACTAGTTTCTTCTTCCTCAGCAAAAATAACTTGGATAGTGCCAAACACCAGAGTCCTTATTAAATTCCAGGTGAAAAGCTCCAATAATATTACTTTTACACTCAAAGTTCTTAGGGCATCATTACGTGTCTGGCGGACCTAGGACTACCACACTTGCGGTGGCAGTCGGACCGCGACAGCCACATTACAACCGATCGCAAGCACACTTTTTTCCGGCTGACTGCCTGATGGTGCCGCCGATCTTAATCCGCCAGGGCAGCGCTGCAAGAGGCACTGCCCTGGAGATTACGACTCCCGTTTCTGTCAGCTTTTGCATGGCAGGTTCACTGTCATGCAAAGGCTGGCAGAGGCCGGGGGCCCCTGCACTGCCAGGCCCTCGTTTTGGGCAGTGCAGTGGCCCCCATGGATAGCCCCCGTCACGCTTTTCACTGCCTGAATTACAGGCAGTGAAAAGCGCAACAGGTGCTGTCCCCCCCGATGCACTGCAACATTGTCGCCGGCTTGATTACGAGCCGGCGTTAATGTTGTAGGTAGTTTCCCGCAATATCTGCAATAAGTGCATGGATTCAGACAGTTTGAGAATGTTAAACAGCCAGGACGCAAGAGTAAACTCCATGGAGGGGGAGTAGTCATTCTCTCCTGCAGAATACACAGCTTAGGATTGTACTTGTGGAAGTGACAGTGTTCCCAACTACAAAGCTACAACTACATAGCAACATAAAAAGCTAGTAAGTCCAAGTAGTGACACCTCTTCAACACACTGTAGAGTGGAGCTACTGCATACAGGTGACAACTTACAGCACTGTGTGCATGAATGGGAGCAATAGCAAAATTCACTACATGCTGTTGTCTGGCGCTAAGATAATTAGTGTTACAAATTAGAGAACATAACATTAAGAAACAACTATAGCCACAATGCTGATGCTTGACGCACACTTGATGGACTCTGATGATGTGGCATAGTCAGGGAAGCCAAGGATTTGAGGCACCGCTGCTACGGTCCTGCTGTCACAGTGCGGCATCACTGAAGACTCAGGAGCAAAGATTCGTGTGCCCTCTAGTTGGTTGGTCAGACATGCTCAAAGACTGTCACACTCATGCTTTGTTAGGGTGCAACAGGGTGAAGAGGCAGAGTTCCAGAATGATAGGCACAGTGCATTTGTGGTCTATTATACAGAATCTAGAAAAGAACACTTGTCAGGATGAACCAGTTTTATCCCACAAAAATTGAGCAGCTTCTGAACATCCACCAGTCTCTTGTGATAGTGAGGAAGAAAGAATGAAGACCTGAAGAAAGTAATCTGAATCCCTAGCACCGATGTTTTAAGGGTCTCGAATAGTGGATGTTCAGCTTTGAAATCAGATTTGAAATTTAGATCAGAAAAAAAGGTGGAGCTGCGAGATAAGATGATGAGAGAGCCCTAGTGAAGGTCAAAGAAAAAATGGGGTACTTAAAAAAATAAATATATATATGCATCAGTGAAGATCAGAGCAGAAGCGACCATGAGTTGCTTCATCTTGTGCTTACTGGCAGATGATTAGAGTCTCTTACAGCAATAGAGAACACACAAGCTCAACTAAATCCATTCATTACCATAACGTAGCATACAGACTCCACACAAGATTTAAACCTGGCATAAGACAACTATCCCATCAGTGACAGTTGACATTGGTTAAGAGATTGCACGGGGCCACCCCAATCAGGGGGGGCCCCGCTTATGGTGGCGGTGCCGGGCCAGAAAGTGGGGGTCGGGGAACGGCAGGCTCCCCTCCCTCTGCCCCCACAATAAAAACACAGCCGATAGGCTGTAGAGGGGCCCTAGCCCCGGAAGCACTGTTTGGCGGCCCCCGGAAGCACTCTTTGTGCTTCCAGGGTCGCGCACAGGTATGACGCCACGCAGCCGGCCTTATAAGGCGGCTGCCGTTGGCGAGCGCATCTTTCTCACACTCGCCGATCGGACCAGGGGGCCCCAGTGGCCGAAACAAGAATTACCCACCCGCCTCCCCGTTGTTGGGCATATGTCTCTACTGAATTAGTTCCTTTTCTTACAGTTAGATTTGAATGTTCTAAATATCTAGTTGTGATCTACATGCTAACAATTTGTTTTTAAGGTGACTCAATTTGTGGTGAATGGACAGGTATAGTCTGTTAGTTTGTCGTATTTTAGGTACAATGGTGGGTGGGGTGAGATCATGACTGAATATAAATGGGTACCTTTTTTATTGCAAAATTGGGTGACAAGCTAATTGGACCCTCCAAGGGGTGCTGGCTGGGAAGTGTGGACAACACAGAGGGGCGTAGGGGGTTGCGAGCAGTCGCTGGCATCTGGCCCCTAGGGCCAACCACCTGCGCATGCACAGACGGTCGTAAGCAAGCACTGGCCCTTGAGAGAGATGGGGTGAAGAGGGGAGTCTCATGGTAGCAGGAGCGCCCGAGGTAGGTATCCTAGCAGGCAGCCGGGCCCCTCCACATCAATCCAGTTTGGAAGGTATGAGAACACCCTGATGAAGGTCCTACCCCTGGGAATTGTAGCGTAATTAGGGTTAGGGTTTGGGGTATGGGAAAACAGTAATGATCTCATTCACAGCTACCAACATTGGGTATGCAGGAACAAACGTTTTTTTAGTCCGTGACAGGAATGTGGATGTATTAGCGTACTCTGTTAAGGCTAGGCATCCCTTGAACTCTGTAAATACTTTGTGAACATGACTGTGGTTACTGCGTATAAATTTGATTAACAATATTTTGTCAATAAAATACGGCCAGGGGTTTACGACCCCTAATGTTGTTGCGTTCCAACCTGGGGTGGCAAGTAAGAAAATCAAGAAGGAACTGGATTTGGGGCGATGGCGGGTCCTTTGATGAAATTCCCATGCATGGCTTTGTTTGTTCTCCTTTATGGGTAGTCCCCAAGAAAGAGCCAGGGGAGTTCAGAATGATTCACAATCTTTCCACTCCAAAGGGGCAGTCGGTGAATGAGGCCATTGTTGGGGCATTGTGGTCAGTTAGGTATGTTTCCCTGGATCAGGCAATTCAAATGCTGCAGGAGCTGGGGCCTGGGGCTTTGATGGCGAAATCGGACATTGAATCTGCATTTCGGTTGTCAGTGCATCCCGAAGACTTCAGTTTGTTGGGTTTCCAGTGGGAAGGAAAGTATTACTTTGATAGGTGAATGCATTTGGGCTGCTCTGTGCCATATTCCTATTTTGAGAAATTTAGTACCTTTTTGGAGTGGATATTTAGGGACAGGGCGCGGCATAGGTGGGTTTTACACTACTTGGATGATTTCCTTTTTCTGGGGCCTGCTGAATCTAATCAATGTGCTGGTGCATTGGACGTATTTAAAAAAAACTGATGAGGGAATTTGGAGTTCCACTTGCGGAAGGAAAGACGGTGGGCCCCTGTTCCACGATCGAATTCCTAGGGATAGAGTTGGATTCAGTGGCAGGTGTGTCCAGATTGCCCTGGGAGAAGGTGGTATCTTTTTCACACACGCTGCGGTCTTGCAAGCAGCTAAGTGCAAGATGATCCTAAGGCTGCTGAAAGAGACAGTATTGTTGTGTTTAAGGTTGAATGTGACCTTCAGAGCTAAGCACGTACCTGGAGTGTTGATTAACGCTGCTGACGCAATCTCCTGTTTTAAGACGCAGGTTTTCAGGTCTCACCTCCCTGGAGGGGTTCCCAACACCCTTTCCAGAGCATCTGTGGCAGATTGGTGCCAAGGAATACCGGACCTCGTGACAGCCAGCTTAGCACATAAAACGCTGAAGGCATACCAGGGAGCATTTGCAGCATATGTTGATTTCAGGGTTAGGGCGGTATCGTCTACTTGTTTTTGATCCAGCTTCAATCTTGGCATTTTTAGAAGTTTTGAGGGAAAGTCAATTGCGTGTGCCAGGCATTACTCAGCTGCTATTTCTTTCTATCTTTGCGCAAATATGGAGGCTGCCCGATGGTACAAAATCATTTTTGGTAAGAAGGGCCCTTAGGGGATGGCAACATATTCAGGGCTCTAAGTCGGGCGCTCGGCTGCCCATTGATGTGGCAAAGTTGGAGGCATTGCTAGTCGCATTGGATTGTGTTTGTACTTCTCCTCTGGAGGTCACCTAATTTAAGTCAGCCTTTACCCTTGCCTTTATGGTGCTTTTGGATTGGACGAACTGGTTGCACGCAACAAAAGGGACACCTCGGGGAGGTCTGCAGTTGGTGAGTATTCATTGGCCGGAGGGAACTGGGTGTCTGGTGATTACTGTTCGTCGCTCTAAGGTGGATCAGGAAGAAAAGGGGGACCATATTCTATTGCATAGAGCCCTGGTTAATGCATGTTGTCCTATACGGAACTTAGGTCTTCCTAGCGCAGAATGCTCCAGGGGAGACAGGTGCGGTTTTGGTGCATGCGGACAGCACACCACTTACTAGGTACCAATTTTCAAAGGTACCAAAGCGCTCCCTTCTGGCAGCGGGTTTGGATGCCTCAGATTTTGGCACTCACTTCTTTAAAATAGGGGCAGCCACAGCAGCTGTGGCAATGGGATTCCCAGGAGCAGCGGTTAAGAGAATTGGAAGGTCGTCATCGGATTGCTACAAGTGATATGTGAGACTGCAAATTCTATGAGTTCATGTCCTTTACACCTCGCTTTCTTTGTAGACACCCGCCGAAAGTTATTTGATGGTTCCGAAGACTCCTGTGCTCGCAGGAGTTGCTGGTATCCTCGAGGTGTGGGTAATCAGGCATTCCCATGTCCAACGTGAAGGTGAACTATTTGCAAGAAGTGCCTTTGTGTCACAGGCTTCGGAAGCTGGTGTCCGCATCTCTTTCTTTGGCCGAGGTGGGCTGCAGCTCACTCAATTAAGGACATTCCTGGATCAATGCCCACCTTAGGCTATCGTCACAGGACATCATTGTGCTGCACCTTGGGGGTAATGATCTGGTTGTTCTTGGATGCTGGCAGCTGTTTGAACTGGTAATATCCGAAACTGATTGGTTAGCCAAAAAATTCCCTCAGGCTGTCCTTGCTTGGTGGAACATGATTCCTCGTTCTCTCTGGAGGGGCGGGATCTCAGTGAAAGCCCTCAATGACTCAGTGAGAAGAATCAATAGCAAACTGGCCAAGTTGTTTCGGACTCCAAGGTTGGCTGTGGTCAACTACCTGCGCATGCGCAAAAGGTCGGAAGCGAGCACTGGCCCTTGGGGGTGGTGCGTGGGTGGGCAGTCTCAGGTTGGCGGGGACACCCAAGGTAGGTATCCTAGCAGGTAGCCGGGCCCCCTCCACAGCAATCCAGTTTGGAAGGTATGAGAAAAACCCTGATGGAGATCCTACCCCTAGGATTTGTAGCATAAGGAGGGATAGGGTTTGGGGTATGGGAAAACAGTCATGATCTCATTCACAGCCACCAACATTGGGTACGCAGGAACAAACATTTTTTTTTTTTTTAGTCAGTAACAGGAATGTGAATGTATTAGCGTACTCTGTTAAGGCTAGGCATCCCTTGAATTCTGTAAACACTTTGTGAACATGATTGTGGTTACTGCGTATAATTTTGATTAACAATATTTTGTCAATAAAATACAGCCAGGGGTTTACGACCCCTAATCCCAAAGTGAAGTGCATCTAAGGTTTTAATTCAAGCTTACGCAGGGGTGGGGGTGAGTGGTGTTTGGTGGTAGGAGGCCTCTGCGATACTCGGCCATATAATAGGGGAAGGTTATAGACTTGGTTTTGTTTTTCTAAAGCTTTCAGTACAGTTATTTCCGCTTTCAATACTGGCTATCTCAGACATGTGGAAACGTTTATACAGCCAGTGACCCTCATTACCAATTGTGAAAAAAGCTGGTGGATTAAATGATAAAAATGGGACTGGAGACATAAGTCACTATTAATACTAAAGGAGATTCTACACAATTCCGCTGCTTAAGCAGACTAACTATCTCTTCTTTAACCAGTGTCAGTGATGTAACTGTTTGGATGATTTAAACTATGCAAATGATGCATATCTTGGGTTACCTAAATCAGTCGCTCAGTCCAGGGTGACCTTAGTATAAAGGATAATGAGGAAATGTTATCCTGTTAACTCTTTCTGTAGTGTTCAATGCAGTCGAACATGGAGCACCTTTTCTCTGCTGGCTAAGACCCCTTTGGGTATGCCTGATGACTATCCAATGAATTCCTAAAACATGCTATGGTGGCATATTTTGAGCAGTTATTGCATAAAACACTTTTTCTTCCCATCTCCCTGCCTCCCTTTCTAGTGTGTTTGATCTATCAAGTAATCTTTCTAAGTTAGTACTACAGCTACAGGGAGTGCCAAGAGGCCTGGCTCATACTAAAATGCGATTTATTAATTTATCTGAAAATTATGTTAGTTTACTATGACCAAAGAGTGAAAACTTTGGACAACTGTTTGCTCCAACTTTCAGCATGCCCATCTGCAAGTCTTCAGAATCAACTTCAGAGCCCAAACCAAAATAGAGATGCTGTAGTAGAGGGGGATGGAGATTTAGCGTTGTAACATTAAAGATAACCTCATACAACAATATTCTTACCTTTCATGTTTTACAGTTCATGTCAAGAAGAGAACTGTTAAAACAGAAAAGTCAGTGTAAAGCAACTCATGCTAGCAAATTCATGAATGCACAGCACCATACCCAGGAAAGTGCATGAAAAAATTTCACTTCAATACACCTCCAACACCAGGTTCTAAGGGTCCAGATGCTACTTGC
This sequence comes from Pleurodeles waltl, assembly GCF_031143425.1. Taxonomy (NCBI): domain Eukaryota; kingdom Metazoa; phylum Chordata; class Amphibia; order Caudata; family Salamandridae; genus Pleurodeles; species Pleurodeles waltl. The sequence goes on along the minus strand of NC_090447.1, from coordinate 520,100,636 downwards.
TAGAAACATGGTCTACTCATCAACAGCATTTGAAATTACTTTTTGTCAATGCTTTACTCTATCTCCCCACTTACAGGAGCCGATGAAGAGAAAGCAGACGCACAAATTGTGCTGGCTCAGATGTAGAGGAAGAAACTGTGCCAATGGCTAAGGGGCAGACAGTCCCAAAGACAAATATCTAAAAGATGTGGATGAACCAAGCATTAGAAGATCTGCAAGTTTGCTCTGGCAGCCCAAAAGGTAAATATCCTCTCAATGAACATGTTAGGATGGTTATCAATGTGTGTAAAGCTGCACCTGTTGAACCCTCTCTACTCCCACTATCCAATGATTTCAGCGGAAAAGAATAAGGGACATTTTTCAATGTCTGAAAATTATGGTTCAGAATTGCAAATGGAGGACATAGGTGTATCTCTGAGAGGATAGTGATCAACAGTAGTCAAAGGTGTGTTGCTTGTCAGTTGTTGTCGACAATGACCAAGGACATCACGTTGAGGAGGTTGTCTAGGTGAAGTTGCCTAGGTAAGGTGTGTCTGGCTGTGGCTGATCAGCCCGATGCGGGCTCGGAAAGCTCTGCCACATGTCGGGCACAAGTGGTCTGCTGGGTTGGTTGGCAACGAGTTGGCTATGGATTTGCGCAGCTCACACTTCTTCTGCGCCTCTTCAGTCCTGCTCTGCTCATAGGAGGTAGCACCTGTGCTGATGCAGCTTCGCAAAGGGGCTGTCTTGCGCAAGGATTTCTCAGGAATCTGGGTCAATGCCAAAGTTCTTCAGAGGGACTTTCACCATGTCCTTGAAGCGCTTTTTCTGCCCACTTTGTGTGCGTTTGCCTTCCGCCAGTTCAGCATACAACAGTCTCTTGGGGAGGCTATGTCTGGCATACATACAAGGTGGCCTGCCCACCTAACTTGGGCTGTCGTCAGCAGGAAGTAGATACTTGGCAGACCAGCTTGAGAGAAGACATTTGTGTCTGCAACTTTGTCCTGCCAGGCAATTTTCAGCAGCCTTCTTAAGCAGTTCATGCGGAAGCAATTCAGCTTTTTGGCATGGCACTCGTACACAGTCCATGTCTCACAGGCATACAGTAGTGTGGGCAGTACGACTGCCTTTTACATCTTCAGCTTTTTGGCCAGTTTGACGCTTCTCCTCTCCCACACTGACTCCCGCGGCCATCTAAATGCAGAGCTTGCCTTGGAGATGCGTGTGTCTACCTCATCGTCAATGTTCACAGATCTGGAGAGTGTGCTCCCGAGGTATGTAAACTTGTCAACAGCCTTCAGGATTTCACCTTCAGCGGTGATAGTTGGCACAACATCCAGATCGCAGCCCTTGGAAAGACCAGGTTCGTAGACGAAGGCCAGCTGACAGAAGTCAAAGCAGATTATATCGTTTTCTGGAGTGGCTGCTTTAGCAATGAACATCATGAAGCAAGAGTGAGTTTCGCCAACAGATCTAATCTGATCAGCAAAATTAGCTGGCCTCCCAAAAGTACTTAACGGCCGACTTATGTCTCTGCGGCTCCCTCTCAAAGGAAAGTACCACACTACCTTCATCAGTGCATATGCCCCCATTATGACAAACCCAGAGGAGATCAAAGACAAGTTTTATGAAGACTTGGAGTCCCTCATAGCATCTGTGCCCAAGGAGGACCAGTTCGTCATCTTAGGCGACTTCAAAGCCAGAGTTGGTGCAGACTACCAGACATGGGAGGGAGTAATTGGGAAGAATGGAGTCGCCAAAAGCAACAGCAATGGTCATCTAATTTTGAAGACCTGCACAGATATGACCTGTTGAACACAAACACAGTCTTCCACCTACCCAACCATAACAAGACGTCCTGGATGCACCCACACAGCAAGCACTGACATCTCACTGATTACGTCATAGTAAGGAGAAGGGACAGACAGGAGGTTACAGTGACTAAGGCCATGTGCGGCGCAGACACTTCTGGACAGACCACATACTCATCCTCTCAAACTTCAACATGCACATCCAGCTCGGGTGGCGCCCGCAGGGGGAGAAAAAAAAAAAAAAGGGTGCCTGAATATCAGCAAGTTTTTCTATGTCTGAAAATGAGGGTTCAAAATACCAAATGGAGGGCAAAGGCGTACCTCTAAGAGGATACTGATCAACAGTACTCGACTGTAACACAGTAAGAATAACTATAGTAACTAGAGGCCAAGAAAAATGTGTAGTGTGATAAATCAACCTCCTTAAATAAACCAACTGGCTAGAATAGAATATAGCACCTGAGAGCTTTTCCAAATAGGGGGAGAGTTCCAGAGGAAGTTGAGTCTTTCGGAGAAACTGGTAGTTCAACCACTAAAAAAAAGCAAATCAAATTCACTGAGATGAGGCTCACAGGCTGTGGTCTTAATCAAAGTAATCAAAGAACCTAAACTGGGAGTGCTGGAAATGGCCCTTTTTGCAGGGTTATACCCAAACCTTTTGCCTTCTTCCTCCTATTTTTTCAGGTCTGTTTTTACTGGTTTATTGTCTCTGGGCACTTTACCACTGCTACTCAGTGCTAAAGTGCAAGTGCTCCCTATAGAAATTGTACTGTTGATTAGTTTATCCATGATTGGCATATTTGATTTACTGGTAAGTCCCTAGTAAAGTGCACCAGAGGTGCCCAGGGCCTGTAAATCAAATGCTACTAGTGGGCCTGCAGCACTGGTTATGCCACCCACTTTAGTAGCCCTGTAAACATGGCTCAGACCTGCCACTGCAGTGTCTGTGTGTTCAGTTTTAAACTGCCAATTCCACTTCGCAAGTCTACCCACTTGCCAGGCCTCAACCTTCCCTTTTTACACATGTAAAGGACCCCTAAATTAGGCCCTAGGTAGCCCATGGGCAGGGTGCAGTGCATGTTTAAGGTAGGACATATACTAGTGTGTTTTATATGTCCTAACAGTGAAATACTGCCAAATTCGGTTTATTCGTTTTTCACTGTGCAAGGCCTATATCTCTCATAGGTTAACATGGGGGCTGCCTTTAAATATCCTTAACGTGCAGATTCCCCTTGAGAGCAGATAAAAATGTGGAGTTTAGGGTCTCTGAACTCACAATTTCAAAATACATATTTTAGTGAAGTTGTTTTTTTAATTGTCTGTTTGAAAATGCCACTTTTAGAAAAGTAGGCATTTTCTTGCTTATACCATTCTGTGACTTTGCCTGTTTGTGGATTGTCTGTCTGGGTCAGTTTGACAGTTGGGCTGTTCACACCTCTCCTCTAGACAGTGACACAAAAGGAGGGCTGGGGTGTGGCCTGCATATCTTGATTAACCATCTGTGCTGGAGGGGAGGAGTGGTCACTCACACCTGAAAGGACTGTGCCTGCCCTCACACAATTCTGTCTCCGACCCCCTGCTGAGTGTCTGGGGCCTGGCCTGGACAAGGAAGGATCTTGCAAACACTTGAGACTTTGCTTTGAAGTTTGCCAACTTCAAAAGCAGAACTGGGTATAAGAAGAAGACCCAAAACCCCAGACTTTTAGAATCTTTCGGGAATCAAGAGGAACCTCTGCCCAGGAGAAGAGTTGAAGAGCTGGAGGAGGAGTACTGTCCCTTTGCTGTGTTGCTTTGCTGGACTGGCCTGCAGTTGCTGCTTCTGCCTGAATAGAGTGCAAAGGTGAACTTTGCTGTGTGTCCTGCTTGAGAAATTCTTCAAGGGCTTGGAGTAGAGCTTGCCTCCTGTTGGAAGTCTCAGGGACACCAAATACTTCAGTTTCCTCGGCCTGCAGCACTGGGAACTGTGTGTTTTGTGCTGTTCAAGAGGAGAAACCACTGTGACGCCAACAACGCCGCTGGCCTGCACCGTGACCTGCCGACGCCACATGGAGTCGCATTGCCCTGCTTCGCACCGTGACCCTGGTCTCACTGACGCAGTCATCGGACTTCACTGAGCCGCTGCTCGCACCGCGACCTGTGGGCCCGCACTCCGGCATTGCCTGCTCACACCGCAGCCTGGGCATCCCCGACGCCGCCGCTCCCGCTGACACCAGCACCGCTGCCTGCACCGTGGCCTGTGGACACCGCTTGTGAGGTTCACGAAGCACCGTCCCATCCCGCACTGCAGCCTCGGTCCACCGACGCCAGCACCATCTGCTCCTGTGTTGTCACCAGGCATCCTGCCTGCACCGTGGCCTGTGGACACCGCTCATGATGGTCACAAAGCACCGTCCCATCCTGCACCGCTGGCTTGGGCCTACCGACGACAGCGCTTCAGCAACGACGCCGCTGCTGCCTGCACCGTGACCTGTGGACACCGCATGTCGCACTGCCCCGCTTCACACTGCAGCTTTGGTCTCACCGACGCCGCTGGACGCCATCGGCGAGCCGCTGCCTGCACCGTGACCTGTGGGCACCACACATCGCATTGTCACGCTTCGCACAGCACCTCCGACGCCATCCACGCTGGCGCACCTGATTTCATCAGCCTGGAGTTCAATCTGCAATGCGTGTGACCTCAAGGGCCCGACGACTCCTGCACCGACTCTGGAACAGACATTGTGACGTCAGTGACGCAGCTATCCAGAGTTCACCGCGAGGATCACAACACCCTGCAAATTTAAGGTACTGTTTGCGGGTCTTCCCGACACTGTAGCTGGCCCGCAATGCCGCGGCCAGCTTAAACTGTTGGTTTTGTTGTTCACGACGCTGTGACAGCCCCAGGTGGAGCTATCGACTTCAAGGAACTGTAGTTTGATTAAATCTTGAAGAATTCATATTTTTCTTACTGTATGTTGGATTTTTATCGTATTTGGTCTTGTTTTATATAGATATATAATGGCTATTTTTCTAAAACTGGTGTGGTGTCCTTTTGTAGTGTTTTCACTTATTACTGTGTGTTATGTGCAAGTACTTTACACATTGCTTCTGAGATAAGCCTGACTGCTCGTCCCAAGCTACCAAGGGTGTGAGCAGGGGTTATCTGAGCGGGTATCTCCCTTATCCTGACTAGAGTGAGGGTCCCTACTTGGACAGGGTGCAAACCGACTGCCAACTAGAGGCCCCATTTCTAACAGTGAGCATTCAAAACTGTGTGCGCTTAGAGATTTCCAGAAACGTTCCTCAAACTTTTCCATATCTGTGGTTATGATTGGTTCAAAATGGAATAATATCAAAGGAGCAATTCTTAACTTTGATAAGTTGGCAAAGTTAATATTTTTTTATTCCAATCACTAGTTGAAAGAAAAAAAGGATTTTGCATAAAAGCATTTGCTGAATTATGACTGCAGACCTCTTCCTTTTTGAGGACCGTGGTTACGTGTAAAATATTGAGTCCATAATATAAAATCCTGTTTTGCAGTGACCGTGAATTAAGTTAATTGTAAGATATTACTTACTGACTTGTAACAATGGTTTTGATCTAGAAGCTCTTCTAGATTCATGAGCATTATTCTGCCATCTAGTGGCTCGGTCTGACATTCTTCATATTTTGCAAAGATTTCCCTTTTGGCACATGGGTGATATCACATAGACTGAGGTGGGTCATCCATCAACTAAGGACGCCTCCCATACGCAACTTCCATTTTAGATTTTTCTTCAATTGACACATATTTCTCTAATTACCCAGGTGAGAGTCACATGACAGAATAAGAACCAGTGCTTAATCTGAGCTGTTGTTTCCCGTGTTCAGTACCGGCACTTAAGACAGCCTGCGACATGGTGGAGCTCTCTGTCCAATTTAAAGAGGAGCACAACCATAATTGTTTTTTTAATTAAATTTACATTAAAATAACTAATACCTGCCATCCAAGTCATTCTTATAGCTGTAGGGGCCTAGAATAGTCTGCACCGTCACACTTGTAGGAGCATGATAGTAGATGTATTGGTACCGTCTGGCAGCCGCTGGTGCAGCTGTAGTGGACTCCTGATGAGAGCCCTTCATTTATTTATTTTTTAAACAAACTAAGAACTTTTAAGAACCACTGTTATAGGTAAGTAATTGGTATCATTGAAAGGCAGAAATCTCTTTTATATTAACCATGATGATGGAGAAAGAGAGAGCGAGAAAGAGAGAGCGAGAAAGAGAGAGCGAGAGAGAGCGTGTGTGTGTGTGTGTGTGTGTGAGAGTGAAGGGGGGAAGTCTGTGTGAAGAGGGAATAAAGGGAATAGTGGCAAACAACTGCATGGAAGTTCTCAGGCATATTAATTCCTCCTTTTCTGCTTGTCAATTTACTTAGTAATGTTTTGTACATATGTCTAGAAAAACATATGCCGTTTAAGAGCACACTGCTTACAAGGGGTAATTTAGCCGCTTTCTGCCTTGAAATGTCAGCAATATTTTACTGGCTAGTTGATAATTCATTTGAAATGTTTGGACAATTCGTCTTGCCATGGTATCTGTAGACACTGCTATCTGCAACAGCTGAGGATAGGAACATGTGGGAGCTCATACCCTGTTATTTTTATTTATTTAAGTAAATAATAGCATCAGTTCATTTGAACACTAATTGTATCACTTCTAAACAAAAAGCGAGTTTTATTAAAATGAAGTGTATTCTTATTGAGAAAAAACAACAAATTGATATTTTCTCTTTATCATATGGTTAAGTTTAACTAGCAGTCATATACACAACTTAAGAAATTTTTCCACTTGTGTCATTAAAGAAAATCAGTCACAGTGTTTAACCATATACCCCTAACCCTAACCATCAAATCAAAAACCATGTACTTCATACCCTAAAACAGTGGTCTCCAAACTTTATGCCACGCCCCCCAGTTGAAAAATAAAAATCATTGGGCCCCCCTCTGTCTAGACCTATTTAAACATTGTAGTTAAGTACTGTTACCTTTTAAAAATGCAATAACATGCTTCTGCTTAAAACAAAGGCCTGTTATCTGTGTAATGTTTCTTTTGGCCAGTGTCTGCCGCCCCCCCCGTGATGACTTTTGGCAGCCCCAGGGGACCCGCCCCCCCAGTTTTAAGACCTCTGCCCTAAAACCATACACACCAAACCCTTAACACTACATATCTGTACCGGTTTAGCCGTAACTCTTTAAAAGGAACATGCAGTGAGTGATATCACAATAGCTCTCGAGTTCAAGCAGATGTCAAACAAATCAATATTAGAGAAATGCTGTTATTGACTTAATGATGCAGGGCTTGTTAAGGAACATAGGTATTTTTTCTCTGCAATGGATGGCCCTGTTAACCTATACCTTTAATACTTCACCTTTGTTTTTAAGCTTTGTACTATATATCTTTAAGCCAATACCCTAAAACCTTATTCCTAAACGTTTAACCCCATATCCTTAGCCTTAACTTTATGCCCCAAACCTTTAAAGGTGTATGGTTAAAGGCATAGGTTTAAACTCTAACTCCATATTTTTAACCCTTATATCCTTAACGCCTAACTTCTACACCTCAAATTCTTAACCATATGCCCCAGACCCTTACCCTATACCCCAAAGCCTATGCCTTTAACCATTAATTGCCATAACTATACTATTAACCCCTTTCACACTGTCCTTAATTCAATATATCTTGGGAACAAACTATCTGAGAAGTGTTCCTTTTTATTATTAGTATTTATGTTTAAAACTAATAATACTTAAAGTGTTTTTTAAAGTTCAACTTTTAAGTTTTGAGGTATTACTGCGTGCCACAAACAGTTTAGATTTTCTGATATCTTGTTCTTCCTAATGTAGCATATGTTAGCCTTCTCACATTTAAAATGTGTAATGCTTTTTCTGCTGCACTAGTAACAGTTTGAAAAAAGGAAGCTAAGAGTATTGATTAATTTACATGAAAATGTCTACCTTTGGGTGAAAGAAGGATTTGCTTTTATCATTATCCTTTCTTTACAGACCATTAAACGTTTCTCCACTGTTAGTGTTTGTAACTTGCTAACTCCTCTCATAAATGTCAGTGCTACCAAAAAGCAATTTACCCACATAAGAAACTTTCATGTTATCTTATGCACTGATTTAAACACAGAATTTGTGAGTCTAGCCAGGACTAAATTTAGGTTTAATAGAGGTGAAGAATTCAATATGATGGGTATAGAATGCTGTCCCTTTCCAGAAATCGCCTAACGGCAGGTATTCTAAAACACTGTGTTCTTGGTCAACCTCATGCTTATTCAACATTCAGGTGAACGACTAGTGATGCATAACGGCGTCCAGATTCTGATATCCTTGTTAAATAATCTGCTGATTTATCTACAGCACTTAGCTATATATCATTTTCTCGTTAAAAACGTTCTTGTCTCTCTAATAATAGCAATACATTTATTTTGAAGATATTGGCTGCTGAACTGTATAACTGCTAGAACCATGCAGTCAACTATTACTTTTGTGGATTTGGGTGAAAATGTTTCTCATTTCACTGCTGGCAACTACCTGTGTGCCTGTACTTTAAGAATATTTTGATGTAAGTACCATGTCTGGTGCAGCTATTTTTGTGCAATTAGTATTAGTGTCATCTTCGATATTTTAATCTGTTTATTGCAATTTGAATAAGGAGGAGCTGGAGGAACTGTGTAGCAAATTACAAACACACACTTAATGCAAGAGGATTCCACTGAGACTGTGGATGGTACTGCCTGTTTGCAAAGTATTAGCATTTTTGTGTTTTCACGTACTGCAAACAGAACTCGTTTTGGATTTCCCCACATGTTGAAAAAAAAACGTTACTTCCCCTGTAAGCATCTGTTCATGGCATGCATCGCTGTAGATTCAAATGCTCGACATACTCCTGCCATCTAGTGCTGGGCTCAGACGTGCATAACATTTTTTTCTTCGAGAAAGTCTATTCGAGTCACAAGGTATAGCAGCGACTCCTATCACTAGTAACGCGCATGGGCATCAACTGCATAGCTACATTTGTTTTCCGGCTGTGTGGATGGAGATGGAGCATGAACAGGCACAAGGATGATCATGCAAGAAAAAGGTAGGAAAGAAAATGAAAGGGTATCTGCAACAACAGAACACGTTTGGGGAGGAGGGCGGGCACAAGTGAATCTAAAGCACTACATACTATGAACAGATGCTTACAGGGTAAGTAACAGTTTCCGTTTGTGGCATGTCTCGTTGTAGATGCACATGCTTTGCTTATAATGTAAAGCAGTTCTCCCCAAAGCAGTGGCTAGCCAGCGGATGTTGCAGAAGATTAAACAAGTGTTTGCAATCCAAAAGTCTCGCATTTGCATGAGTTAGAGCTACTGGCATTGTAAATGCATATCTGGATTTTTCTTGCCACATATATTAGTCAACCCTTTCACATAATTTGGCCCTCTGCCACATATTCCAGTGGCCCTGCATATAACTAAAGCACTTCTATTTACCTTCTTCCTCTATCTGCCACAAAAATTAAAATATTGCTAATATTCATTATATTTTTTTATGTTGAGTGCACAAATGCTTAGACCTGTTGTAAGTATTGTGGGCATTTAACCATGCCAACCTCACGCCTATCACTTTCTTTTGGTCGTGGAGTTGCTTTTAAAAAATCACTCGATGTCATTGGTAAATGCTTTAAGTTTGTCCCGCCTTGAGGCGGTTTGGTTACCGCCTTGGACACCGACTCTGTTAAAGGGATAGTTGCAAGGTTGCTAATATACTTCCGCATGGGCGAACTACTTCTTTTGTCTGAGCTTCGTGGCTGTCATTGTGCTCACAGTGCAAACTCAATCGGCAGTGTCGTTTTTACATTATATGCACTCTGATCTGCTTAGTACACATTCTTTGCAGCAGCCATACTAACCACGTGGGCTACCTTATGACGACTTCAAGCTTCCTTTAGACAGAAGAACATTCTCTTGGCTGCCATGGCGATCACAGCGCAAACTCAATTGGTGGTATCGTTTTTTTACATTATATGCACTCTGATCTGCTTAGTACACATTCTTTGCAGCAAGCATATTAACCCTGTGCGCTACCTTATGATGACTCCAAGCTTCCACTAGATAAAATTACATTCTCTCTCCAGAAAGAACACAAATCACCAGAGTTATTTTTACATTACATGCACTTTGTGATTCGCCCAGTACATGTTCTTTGCAGTCTCAAATTGTGTGATCCTAGGCAATTAGCTTAGAGTCATCTTTTTCTTCAATCTCACAGACGAGTGCACCTTCAGATATGTGAGCTCAGCATTTGTGCTGCACAAAAAACTATTTTGCTTCATTAAATAGACAAAACGTTTGCTCCATGTATAATAAGAATCTAGCCCACATATAGGGGACAAATGATCTATGACTTGCCTCTTAGTTTATTAATAGCATTGCCATCAAGGCAGGAGTGTTTCTCAGTTTTTGTTTAAACACTCACTGTTAATAAATATATTACTAAAGTATGAATTGGTAGCTTTACTGTTGTTTACAAACCGCAAAGTTCCAAGAAATGTCCAAAAACCTTCCCAGAAACTTGCAGCTTTACTGATAAAACTCTGTAGAATATTAACATTAATCTGTGAAAACTGGGTTTCAGAAAATATATTTATCTTTTGCACATCACTAAGTAAAGAGTTCTGATTTGTTTTCCTCCTTTAAAAAAAATGTTTTTTCATCACACATAAGTACAAAAAATGGGCTTTCACACAACTCCTGAAGTATATTTTGAAATGCTTTTACAGTCGACTTAGTGTGAAATTAAAGACTGTACGGTGTGGGGTTTTCCTAACAAACAACATTTAAATAACTCTTTACAGCAGGACAGAGAGGTTCACCTTACAAAATCCTGGAACTCTGCAGCGAGAAGTGAAATTAATTGCAAGACAAGCTGATTTTGACCTCTGTCGTCTCTCAACACAGAGACAATGTGACAACATAATAGTTAAAGGGATCTTTATTGCTACTTTACTTTCTGACTGTACAAAACACCTGTTCATTGTCAACTCGCCAGAAGGGGCAAGGAGGTCCTAAAAATAGCTTGACCTGTTAAAAAAATGACTCACCATAGTGAGTGGTTGAGTACATTTTTCGAGGCCTGTATATGCACTCTGATCTGCTTAGTACACGTTCTTTGCAGCAGGCATATTATCATGTGCGCTACCTTATTATGATTCCAAGCTTCCACTAGGCAAAAGTAAGTTCTATCTCCAGAAGGAACATAAATTGCCAGACTTAGTTTGACATTTTTACATTACATGCACTTTGTGATTTACCTAGTACACGTTCTTTGCAGCAAGCGTATTAACCCTTTGTGCTACCTTATGATGACTTTAAGCTGTCACTAGACAAAAGTACGTTCTCTCTCCAGAAAGAACATTAATCGCCAGAGTAATTTTGAACTTTTTACATTATATGCACTGTGATCTGCTTAGTACACGTTCTTTGTAGCACACATATTCATTCTGCAATTTGTTTAATTTTTATTAAGTGATAAAGCTGAAAACCAGCCCTAGGAGTAGTATTCGTAGAGTCGTCCAGCTAACTAGTTCGATGCGTGATTTGCTCTTTTAGTTTATGTTTCAGCTTTGCATACTGGGGCGTGCGGTTTTAGTTTTATAAGAGATACAAGTTATGAATACAAAGTAGAAACCTAACTAGAGGAACTACACATGTGAGTCTGTGAAACTTGAGCTGTGTTGTGTGCGTTTATTAATACAACTAGCTTTGCGGAGAGCTTACAGTTGATTATGCTGTAAAATGGTCAATATTTTATCAATATTTTATAATGAAAATGTCACTTACCCAGTGTACATCTGTTCGTGGCATTAGTCGCTGCAGATTCACATGTTGTGCATAGCCCGCCATCTGGTGTTGGGTCGGAGTGTTACAAGTTGTTTTTCTTCGAAGAAGTCTTTCGAGTCACGAGACCGAGGGACTCCTCCTCCTTTGCTTCCATTGCGCATGGGCGTTGACTCCATCTTCGATTGTTTTCCCAGCAGAGGGTGAGGTAGGAGTTGTGTGTGTTAGTAATAGTGCCCATGCAATGGAGTGAATAAGTATGTACAAATTAAGGTCTAAGTAATATATTTACAAAATGTACAAAGTTGAAGATAACTTCCAAACGGCTACAGGCTCCCGGGGAGGCGGGTGGGCACATGTGAATCTGCAGCGACTAATGCCACGAACAGATGTACACTGGGTAAGTGACATTTTCAGTTCGATGGCATGTGTAGCTGCAGATACACATGTTGTGCATAGACTAGTAAGCAGTTATCTCCCCAAAAGCGGTGGCTCAGCCTGTAGGAGTGGAAGTAGTCTGAAATAGAGTTCTTAGTACGGCTTGACCTACTGTGGCTTGTTGTGCAGTTAGCACGTCTACACAGTAGTGCTTAGTAAATGTGTGAGGCGTAGACCATGTGGCTGCCTTACATATCTCGTGCATTGGAATATTCCCTAGGAAGGCCATGCTAGCGCCTTTCTATCGGGTTGAGTGTGCCCTTGGTGTAATGGGCAGCTCCCTTTTGGCTTTAAGGTAGCAGATTTGGATGCATTTAACTATCCATCTGGCCATACCCTGTTTTGATATTGGGTTTCCTGTATGAGGTTTTTGGAATGCAATAAACAGTTGTTTTGTTTTTCTGATTTGTTTTGTTCTGTCAATGTAGTACATTAGTGCTCTTCTGATGTCTAATGTATGTAGTGCCCTTTCAGCTACCGAGTCTGGCTGTGGGAAGAACACTGGTAGTTCTACCGTTTGATTTAAGTGGAACTGTGAAATAACCTTTGGTAGAAATTTAGGATTGGTTCTTAGGACTACCTTATTTTTGTGTATTTGGATATAAGGTTCTTGTATTGTAACCGCCTGAATTTCACTTACTCTTCTTAGAGATGTGATGGCGATGAGAAATGCAACTTTCCAGGTTAGGAATTGTATTTCGCAAGAATGCATGGGTTCAAAAGGTGGACCCATGAGTCTCGTTAAGACGATGTTGAGGTTCCATGAAGGAACGGGTGGTGTCCTTGATGGTATAATTCTTTTGAGGCCTTCCATAAACGCTTTAATGACAGGTATCCTAAATAGTGAAGTTGAATGGGTAATCTGCAGGTATGCAGATATTGCTGCGAGGTGTATTTTAATGGAAGAGAAGGCCAGGTTCGATTTTTGTAAGTGTAGTAAGTAACCCACTACATCCTTTGGAGATGCGTGTAATGGTTGAATTTGATTATTATGGCAGTAGCAAACAAACCTTTTCCATTTGCTTGCATAGCAGTGTCTAGTGGATGGTCTTCTAGCTTGCTTTATGACTTCCATACATTCTTGGGTGAGGTTTAAGTGTCCGAATTCTAGGATTTCAGGAGCCAGATTGCTAGATTCAGCGATGCTGGGTTTGGATGCCTGATCTGTTGTTTGTGTTGTGTTAACAGATCTGGCCTGTTGGGTAACTTGACGTGGGGTACTACTGATAGGTCTAGCAGTGTTGTGTACCATGGTTGCCTCGCCCATGTTGGTGCTATCAGTATGAGTTTGAGTTTGTTTTGACTCAATTTGTTTACTAGATATGGAAGGAGAGGGAGAGGGGGAAAAGCGTAAGCAAATATCCCTGACCAGTTCATCCATAGGGCATTGCCTTGGGACTGCCTGTGTGGGTATCTGGATGCGAAGTTTTGGCATTTTGCGTTCTCCTTTGTTGCAAATAAGTCTATTTGAGGTGTTCCCCAAATTTTGAAGTAAGTGTTTAGAATTTGGGGGTGAATTTCCCATTCGTGGACCTGTTGGTGATCTCGAGAGAGATTGTCTGCAAGTTGCTTCTGGATCCCTGGAATAAACTGTGCTATTAGGCGAATGTGGTTGTGAATTGCCCATTGCCATATTTTTTTGTGCCAGGAGGCACAGCTGTGTCGAGTGTGTCCCCCCCTGTTTGTTTAGATAATACATTGTTGTCATGTTGTCTGTTTTGACAAGAATGTACTTGTGGGTTATGATGGGTTGGAATGCTTTTAACGCTAGGAAAACTGCTAGCAGTTCGAGGTGATTTATATGCAGCTTTGTTTGATGTAAGTCCCATTGTCCTTGGATGCTGTGTTGATTGAGGTGTGCTCCCCACCCTGTCATGGAAGCATCTGTTGTTATCACGTATTGTGGCACTGGGTCTTGGAAAGGCCGCCCTTTGTTTAAATTTATACTGTTCCACCATAGAAGCGAGATGTATGTTTGGCGGTCTATCAACACCAGATCTAGAAGGTGACCCTGTGCTTGTGACCATTGTGATGCTAGGCACTGTTGTAAGGGCCTCATGTGCAGTCTTGCGTTCGGGACAATGGCTATGCATGAGGACATCATGCCTAGGAGTTGTAATACCATCTTTGCCTGTATTTTTTGTGTTGGATACATGGTTTGTATAACTTTTTGGAAATTTTGAACCCTTTGTGGACTTGGAGTGGCTATTCCCCTTGTTGTGTCTATTGTTGCTCCTAGGTATTGCTGTACTTTGCACGGCAGAATGTGTGATTTTGCATAGTTGACGGAGAAACCGAGTTTGTAGAGGGTTTGTATGACCTGATCTGTGTGGTGTGAACACTTTGTCAGTGAGTTGGTCTTGATTAGCCAATCGTCTAGATACGGGAATACGTGTATTTGCTGCCTTCTGATGTGTGCAGCTACTACTGCTAGGCATTTTGTAAAGACTCTTGGTGCGGTTGTTATACCGAACGGCAATACTTTGAATTGGTAATGTATTCCTTTGAATACGAACCTTAGGTATTTCCTGTGCGAGGGATGTACCGGTATGTGGAAATATGCGTCTTTGAAATCTAAGGTTGTCATGTAGTCTTGTTGCTTTAGCAATGGTAACACTTCTTGTAGCGTGACCATGTGAAAGTGTTCTGATTTGATGTAGGTGTTTAGTGTTCTGAGATCTAGGATTGGTCTCAGTGTTTTGTCCTTTTTTGGTATTAGAAAGTACAGTGAGTAAACTCCTGTGTTTAATTGTGTACCTGGTACCAGTTCTATTGCGTTCTTTTGCAGTAATGCTTGAATTTCTATTTCCAGAAGGTCTGAATGCTGTTTTGATATATTCTGTGTTTTTGGTGGTATATTTGGAGGGATTTGGAGAAATTCTATGCAATAACCATGTTGGATAATTGCTAAGACCCAAGTGTCTGTTGTTATTTCCTCCCAAGATTGGTAATACTGACTTATTCTTCCCCCCCCTGGTGTTGTGTGGAGGGGATGAGTGACCTGTGAGTCACTGTTTGGTTGCAGGTGTTTTTGGGCTTTGAAATTTTCCCCTGTTTCTAGGGAATTGTCCTCCTCTGTACTGGCCCCGAAAGCCTCCCCTTTGGTACTGTCCCTGGTAGGTAGACGGTGTTGAATGTGAGGTACTGGCTTGTGTGGCCTGACCCCGAAACCCCCCTCTGAAGGTTGTTTTGCGGAAGGTGCCGAAAGTGCCTCTGCCCTGCGGGGAATAGAGTGCGCCCATGGCCTTGGCAGTGTCAGTGTCCTTTTTTAGCTTCTCAATTGCCGTGTCCACTTCAGGTCCGAACAATTGTTGCTCATTGAATGGCATATTGAGCACCGCTTGCTGTATCTCCGGTTTAAAGCCAGATGTTCGTAACCACGTGTGCCTTCTTATGGTTACTGCTGTGTTAAATGTTTCTTGCAGCTGTGTCAGCTGCATCCATAGAGGAGCGTATTTGGTTATTGGAGATGTTTTGTCCTTCCTCAACCACCTGTTTCGCCCTTTTTTGTAAATCCTTGGGTAGATGCTCGATGAGGTGCTGCATCTCGTCCCAATGGGCTCTATGATATCGCGCTAGGAGCGCTTGAGAGTTAGCGATGCGCCACTGGTTTGCAGCTTGTACTGCGACCCTTTTTCCGGCTGCGTCGAACTTGCGGCTTTCTTTATCCGGAGGTGGTGCATCGCCCGATGTGTGAGAGTTGGCTCTCTTGCGAGCTGCCCCTACTACAACCGAATCTGGTGGCAGTTGTGAGGTGATGAAAGCAGGGTCTGTGGGCGGTGCTTTATATTTCTTTTCCACCCTTGGTGTTATTGCTCTACTCTTGACAGGCTCTTTGAAGATTTGCTTTGCGTGCCTTAGCATTCCTGGGAGCATAGGCAGGCTCTGGTAGGTGCTATGGGTGGAGGAGAGGGTGTTGAAAAGGAAGTCATCCTCGACAGGTTCCGAGTGTAGCGACACGTTATGGAACTCTGCTGCCCTAGCTACCACCTGTGAATACGCTGTGCTGTCCTCTGGTGGTGAGGGCTTGGTAGGATACGCCTCCGGACTGTTGTCTGACACTGGGGCGTCGTATAGGTCCCAAGCGTCCTGGTCATCTTGGCTCATGGTGGTGTGAGCCGGTGAGTGTGACGGAGTCTGTGCCGGTGATATGTAAGTTACAGGTGGAGGAGAGGGTGGCGGAGTTACCTTCTTCACCACTTTTGTTTGTGGTGCTTGTTCCTGTATTTGGAACTCAAGTCTCCTTTTTCTCCTAATAGGGGGAAGGGTGCTGATCTTCCCTGTTCCACTCTGTATGAAGATCCGCTTTTGAGTGTGGTCTACTTCAGTGGACTGTAACTCTTCCTCGAATCTATGTTTGCGCAATTGAGAGGACAGTGATTGCTCCTCTGAATATGAGCTGGATGTTGGCTCGGTTGCCGGTCGTTTCGGCACCGAAACTATGTCCTTACTCGTTTTCGGCTCCGAGGCGACTTTTCTCTTTTTTGGAGTCGAAACTTCTCGGCGTCGATCCTCCTCGGTGCCGCTGTCTCTGCGTCGAGCAGCTTCGGCTCCGATGTCTCGCCGTCGATCTTTGTCGGCAGCACTTTCTCGGTCCCGAGATTGCTGCGTGCCTGTGTCTCGACCCGAGTCGGACGATCTCGGCACTAGTTCGGCCTTTTTCGGTGCCGATGGGCGGTCACTGACTTTATGGGTTGAGCCATGGCCTGTTGGCAGTGGCGTCCCCTGGGCCTTGTCTGTTTTCTTGTGTGCTGGCTTCGACGTCTTACTCACTGTTTCGTGGACGTCGAATTCCTCCGAGTCCGATTCATGGATTGAGAAGGTTTCCTCTTCTTCTCCTTGTTCCTCGAACTCTCGGTGTCCTGTCGGCGTGGACGCCATCTGTAATCTTCTGGCTCGCCGGTCACGGAGCGTTTTTCGGGATCGAAACGCACGACAGGCCTCACAAGTTTCTTCCTTGTGCTCGGGCGACAGGCACAGGTTACAGACCAAATGTTGGTCTGTATATGGGTATTTGTTGTGGCATTTAGGGCAGAATCGGAACAGGGTCCGTTCCATCAGCCTCGATGTTACACGCGGTCGGGCCGACCAGGCCCCGACGGGGATCGAAATTACCCCGAAGGGCTACCGGAGCTCTTCACGATTCGATTCGGTGTCGATTCTATCTAATCCGATCCCGAACGCAACAATACCGACGTAATTTTCCGAATTTCTAACTATCTTTCCGTTCCGAACCCGGACCGAAAAGGAACACGTCCGAACCCGATGGCGGAAAGAAAACAATCGAAGATGGAGTCGACGCCCATGCGCAATGGAAGCAAAGGAGGAGGAGTCCCTCGGTCTCGTGACTCGAAAGACTTCTTCGAAGAAAAACAACTTGTAACACTCCGACCCAACACCAGATGGCGGGCTATGCACAACATGTGTATCTGCAGCTACACATGCCATCGAACCTAATATTTCACTTCAAGACTGAGTGAGGATCATGAATATCATGTGAGGTGACTCTCCTTAAGCGTGTGAAAAATCATGGGTGTTTTGTCTGAATCCCTAGACAGCAGTAAAGGGATAGTGATTCAGTAAGCACGCCTTCTTAGAGTACAGTTTATTTATTCATTGCCCTGCGGGCAATTTAGCATGTACCAACTACCAAATAAATATGTTTTGCCCCTGGGAGTAGTTGGTTTTTTAAGGGCCTTGTTTAAAAAAAATTGCAGTAGGCCTACTGGCCCTTTAGTTATATGCAGGACCACTGGAATTATATGGCAGAAAGGACCAAAATATGTGGCAGGGCTGACCAATTATTGTGGCAAAAAAGTCAAGTTATATATTTACAATGCCAATAGCTCCAACTCAAGTAAATGCAAGACCTATTGCATTGCAAATGCTTGTTATATTATTATTCGCCCCCCCCCCCTTACAAATCTAGTGTGGGGACCCAGAGATGACTTACACAGAAAGAGCAAGTCATGCAGTTAGTTATGGGCAAAAATGTTTTGTAAAAGCAATGCCCCGCAAAGCTTTATGGGGGCGAGTTTCCAAGTGCAGCAACTTGACTGTAATGCTCAGAACAGCCCCTAGAGGGCACCACTATAAAAATAAAATTTGTAACTAACATGGTCATGTAGCCATATAGTCAGCCGATAGAGAGCGTAACCACATGAAAACAAAATGGAAGAACGTAATGCAGTATAACCGTATATTTAGCCCCTATAGGGCATAGTGCATTAAACATTTTCAGGCCTAGCAGGCCTACTAGAATAATATTACAAACAAGTCCCTTAAAGAGCAAGTTTCTTACCTTCGGTAACGTTTTTTCTGGTGGATACACTAGCTACCTGTGAATTCCTCACCTAATGAATTCTCCCTAATGCGCAGCATTCGACGGAAACTTCTTTCCAGCTCTGCACGTCGGCGAGGACGTCACAATTGCCCGACTCCACGCAGCTCCGTCTGACGTCATCGTGGCAATAAGAGGTCCTCGCCGGCATGCTGACGTCAGTTTACACCATTTTTTATGTGCCTTTGAGGCGAATAGGTGAATACAGACATTCCAAACTCATTTTGATTGTATCCAAGAAAACGTTTATATAAAAGGTAAACAATATCAATATATATTTACGCCAAAATACAGTCATAAATATCTACAAATACATACATATATATATATATATATATATATATATATATATATATATATATATATATATATATATAAACATCCTCTCATAAATAAGCAGCATACAAATATACATATATACACCCAAGGCAATCTCGGTATGACCATACAGACTACGGGGAGGCGGGTGGGACCGTGAGGAATCCACAGGTAGCTAGTGTATCCACCAGAAGAAGCGTTACCGAAGGTAAGTAACTTGCTCTTCTGATGGATACAACTACCTGTGGATTCCTCACCTAATGAATAGAGTCCCAAAGCAGTACCGCCTCAGAGGTGGGTGTCTGACTGATCATACCAAGAAATACCGCAGCACAGACTGCACAAATTGGCCATCCCCCTCACCTCAGAGTCCAAGCAATAATGCTTTACAAAAGTGTGGAGGGATGCCCAAGTCGCAGCCTTACAAATGTCTGCCACCGGAACACCTCTAGCCAGGGCCGACGTGGCCGACTTAGCCCTGGTGGAATGGGCTCTTATGCCATCAGGAGGAACTTTCTTTGCTAATGAATAACATATCTTAATACAAAGAACGACCCACCTGGATAGTGTTAGTTTGTGGACGGCCTTCCCCTTCCTCTTCCTTTTCCCCACGTATCCGACAAAGAGTTGGTCGTCCAAGCGGAACTCTCTCGTCCTGTCTATGTAAAAACTCAAGGCCCTCCTTGGGACCAGTCGATGGAGTCTCTCCTCCTCCATAGATGGATGTGGAGAAGGATAGAATGACGAGAGTCAAAGACTGCCCCAAATGAAAAGGAGTCACTACCTTTGGGAGGAAAGCCGCCCTGGTCCTCAGCACCACTTTGTCCGCATGAAAGGTCGTAAAAGGAAGGTGAACACAAAGAGCTTGAAGCTCACTTACACGCCTAGCAGACGTGACGTGATGGCCGTCAGAAAAACTGTCTTTAGGACTAAAAATCTCAAAGGGCAAGAATGTAGCGGCTGAAAAGGAGAACCCATCAAAAAGGTTAAAACCATATTTAAATCCCACTGGGGCAAAAGAAACGGAGTGGAAGGAAACCCATTGGTAAGCCCCTTCAAAAACCTCAATACTAAAGGGGATTTGAACAAAGAGGGTTGATCAGGAAGGCATAAGAAGGCGGAGAGGGCCAAAAGATAGCCTTTGACAGTAGCAACAGCGCAGCCTTGCTGTGCCAAGGACAATGCAAACATCAATATATCTGACAAATGGGCACTTAAGGGATTAATTTGCCTCTCTCCACACCAATCAACGAATTTAGCTCATCTGCTCGCATAGACAGATTTGGTGGAGTGTCGCCTGGCGAATAAAATAATGTCCACCACATCCGGCGGGAGAGAAAAAGCACTCAGGTTGCCCCGTTCAATCTCCAGGCATGAGGGTGCAGGCTCTGGAGGTGGGGGTGTAGAACCTGCCCCTGTGACTGCGAGAGGAGGTCTGTCCTGTATGGGAGACGGAGCGGAGGGCACAGTGAGAGTTGGAGAAGGTCCGTGTACCACACCCTTCTTGGCCAATCCGGAGCTATTAAGATGACTTGAGCCCGGTCTTGGCGCATCTTCCTCAGAACCCAAGGAATCAAAGGTATGGGGGGAAACGCGTAAAGCAACTGGCCGTTCCAGGGCATCTGAAATGCGTCCCCCAATGCTTCCTGCACTGGATACTAGAGGCTGCAGAACAACGGGCAGCGCGCATTCTCCCGAGTGGCAAATAGGTCTATCTGGGGAAATCCCCACATCCGAAAGATGTAAAGGACCAGATCTGGATGAAGACGCCACTCATGATCGGCCGAGAGTAGCCGACTGAGACTGTCCACACGCACGTTTTGAACCCCGGCCAGATGGTTTGTTACTAAGCAAATCCGATGGTCCCATGCCCAGGACCAGAGCCGCAGAACCTCTCGGCAGAGAAGGTACGACCCTACTCCTCCCTGCTTGTTGATGTACCACATCGCAGTCGTGTTATCCGTCAAGACTTGAACCAACTGACCGCAAAGGGAAGGGAGGACGGCCTTGAGAGACAAACGTATTGCCTGCAATTCCTGCAGATTGATATGAAACATCTGCTCCACTGGAGACCAATGACCTTTGATCTCCAGGTCCCGCAGATGAGCACCCCACCCCAGAGTGGAAGCATCTGTTATCACCGTGGCCACTGGAGGTGGTAGTGAAAAAGGCCTTCCTTGAGAAAGGCTGCCGCCCGAGACCACCATTGTAGATCCGCTGCAGTGTCTCTGGAGATCTTTAGCAACTCGGCAAGATCCCCTCTGTGCTGAAACCACTGCCTGCGGAGACAGCACTGAAGAGCCCTCATGTGCCAGCGTGCATGAGTGACCAACAGAATGCAAGAAGCGAACAGACCAAGCAGACGAAGGACCTTGAGGACTGGAACAACCACTCCCTCTTGAAATATTGGAATCAACGCCTGAATGTCCTGAATCCGCGGTGGTGGAGGAAAGGCGCAATTCAATGTTGTGTACAGTACCGCCCTTATGAACAGGAGGCGTTGAGAGGGCTCCAGATGAGACTTGGGCACATTTATCGAAAAGCCCACACTGAACAACAACTAGGTTGTCATCTGCAGGTGATGCAGCACGAGCTCCGGAGACTTGGCTTTGATCAACCAATCATCCAGGTACGGGAATACTGCTATTCCCTTCCTCATGAGATTTGCTGCAACCACCGCCATCACCTTCGTGAAGACTCGAGGCGCGGAAGTAAGACCAAAAGGAAGGACAGCAAACTGGTAATGTTGCGACCCCCACTACAAACCGGCGATACTTCCTATGTGACTTGAGAATGGGAATATGGAAATAAGAAACCTGCAAGTCGACAGACACCATCCAATCCTCCTTGTTCAACACCATAAGTACCTGTGCTAGAGTCAACATTTTGAATTTCTCCTGTTTGAGAAACCAATTCAAAATCCACAGGTCCAGGATAGGTCTCAAACGTCCATCCTTTTTGGGAATCAGAAAATACCTTGAATAACATCCCTGACCCCTCTCCTGCTTGGGAACCAACTTCACTGCACCTTTTGACAATAGGGATAGAACCTCCTGTTCTAACAACAGGAGATGGTCTTCTGAACAAAAGGAAGGATGGGGAGGGAAGGGAGGAGGAATCTCCCGAAAGGGAAGGGCACAGCCTTTCCTCACCACACTTATGACCCAGGAGTCTGATGTGATCGACTCCCACATGGGAAGAAAAAGAGACAACCTTCCCCATACTGGAGATACATGGGGCAATGGTTAGAGGACTAGGGTTGTTTCCCCTGTTGCACCCCCCCTGAGGAAGAGGCAGGGTGCTGCTGTTGGGTGGCCCCTGTAGTGTGGACTCCGGGTCCCCTGGCGCTGATCTATACCTTCTGGCCACCGACCTGTTTACCGCTGATGAAGAAACAGGCTTTTTCCAAACCTCAACAATGGGATCCATAAGAGCTTCATTAAAAGGCAGCAAGGGATCCGCAACAGCAGTGGCAGGATGTGGCACCTCCGTCAGGAGATTCGTCTTGACCTGGGCAACAGGAAGCAGGAGTTCTAAGAAATCAGCAGCCTTTCTGATGACAGAATGAAACGAGGCTGCCTCCTCGGTATTCTCCCCTGGTGAGGCTAAATCCCATTCCGGGGCAGTATCCAGCCAACTGGCAGTGTCTAACCCCGGAAAGTCACCTAGGGGCTCCACAATCTCCCCTTCCTCAAGGAATTGTCTCTGGTATTCTCTTTCCTCCAACAATCTCAGGGCCTTCCTTCGGGAACACAACTTTGCCTCCAGCCCCGGCGTCGACAAAGAGTTGGCCGACGTCGAAGAGCAGTGTCGAGAAGCTGTCACCCCTCAATCTCCGGACCCATCCGATGCCAGAGATGGATCCATCGGCGCTGTGGACAGCTATCTCCACCCATCGACGCCATCCAACTTCGGGACGCCTCCCTCTGGATAGACACCGGCGTTTAAAGTCTTTCCACTGACGTGGACGGCTGCACAGCCGGTACCGGCGCCGGACTAGCGTCCCCTACCGGACAGAATGGCATGAACTGAGTCGGTCTATAAGGAGCCGGAGCGCCTAAATTAAATGCCGAGGGACCAGTGGGGCAAGCCGGCACACCACCTCCCGGCGCCATGCTCTGAAACATGGCATTAAGGAATGCCGCTGGATCAGATCCCGGAGTAGGGAAGACAGGATACTCCTGTGGAACCGGACCTGGATCCTGGACATCCGGATGCACCGGAGAAGAGCGAGGACTCTGAGGCTCCACCACCTCAAAGACCGACGGCGCCGGAGAGGAAGGCTGAGGAGTCACCGTCGGGCTGACCTCCCATGACTTATGGCGCTGAGCAGATGGAGACCTCGACCTCGAACGGCTCCCTCTGGAACAACGCCAGGAATCATGATGGAGCCCCTTCCTAGGACTCTTCGCCAACTTCCCCGAAGATCTATGGTGACTCCTCTTCTCCTTTTTAGCCTTTACTAAAAACAACTTGGCTTCACGCTCCTTCAGAGCCTTGGGATTCATCTTCTGGCACGAACCACACTCCTGGACGTCGTGGTCCGAGCTCAGAACCATAGACAGTCATTATGCGGGTCAGAGACTGACATACGACCTCCGCATTCTCTGCAAGGCTTGAACCCGGACTTCGTCGGAGCAGACATTCCGAAAACACAAAGTATCCCTTTCAACAGCAATCGACACAAGAGCTGGAGTAATAACCGTTATCGATTGCACAGAAAAAAGGGAACTGACGTCAGCATGCCGGCGAGGACCTCTTATTGCCACGATGACGTCAGACGGAGCCGCGTGGCGTCGGGCAATTGTGACGTCCTCGCCAACATGCAGAGCTGGAAAGAAGTTTCCGTCGAATGCTGCCATATTAGGGAGAATTCATTAGGTGAGGAATCCACAGGTAGTGGTATCCATCAGAAACACAAACTACTACCAGCTGTAAAACAAACGTTCCAGCCATGTGAGAGCTTAAAAAAATGACACTGACTGGTAGGAGGGGTTATTATTCCCCCCTCCCCCCAAACCGACTGTGGGGACCCGGAGACGTAGACAGAAAGAGTGTGTTGGTCTGAACATTTTGATGGCTGTCCCATTGTCCTAGGACCACAACACAGTGAGTTATGGGCAAAAACGTTTTGTAAAAGTAATGTCCTGCAAAGCTTTATGAGGTGATTTTACGAGTGCAGCAAATATTGTAATATCTTGATTGTAATGCTCAGAACAGCCCCTAGAGCACACCATAATAAAAATAGCATTTATAAGAAACAAGGGCATGTAACCATATAGTCAGCCCCTAGAGGGCATTACAGCATGAAAACAGAATTGCAGAAAGACATGCAGTGCAACCATATATGTAGCTCCTAGAGGGATTAGTGCCTTACACATTTTCAGGCCTTGCAGGCCTACTGCAATACTATTACAAACAAGGCCCTTAAGACACAAACTACTCCCAGCTGTAAATCAAAAGTTCTAGCCACGAGAGAGCTTAAAAGGATAGTGAATGGAGGGAGAGGGTACCACTTTGCGGCTCCCACAACCTTGTGTGGGGACCCAGCGATGACCTAGCCAGAAAGAGTTACATCGTGCAGAACGGTTTGGTGGTGCTCCCATTGTCGTAGGACCACCACAGACTGAGTTCCGGGCAAAAACGATTTAAAAAGAAATGCCTTGCAAAGCATTATGCAACGAGTTTCCCAGAGTACAGTGAATATTGTAGTATAGGCTTTCCCGCTGTGCCGGGAGAGCCGCTTTGAGGATTCTTGTGTTTTCTTTGCTTTTAAATGCTCCAGTTTCTATATTTTTCAACTGCTAAACTTGTAAATAAGTCAGAATGAGGTTGCACTATATGAAACTTCACATAGTCATGCAAAGCACTCTTCCAACTGAGTTTGCGCTATATGAAACTTCACGTCCTCGTGTATAGCGCTCCTCTGATTGAGTATGCTCTATATGAACCTTTAAAAAAACCACTTATTAAATAAATAAAAAAGAACCCCCCCCCCCCTCCAGCCTTTGTGGTCAGACACTACAAAGAAACAGCAGCATGGCCAAAACAATTAAGAGGAAGAAACAACATACAGCCAGCAAGGCGAGGCAAAAGAAAAAAGGAGTGCGCCATACTCAGGTATATGGCCGATTGTGCAATAATCTATGTAACAGGGTCAGTCTCGAAGGTGGTAACAAAACAGCCTCATGGCAGGACAGGCGTAAAACACTTACCTATGAAATCAAGGGAATTTTGAAAGGCAGGCCCAGGAACAAATTAAAGTGATTGCTGTGAGATGGGCATGGTGCAAGACCACAGATGTAGATTATAACGTGACGTGAGACAGCGCTTGTGCGCTGCCTAAGCTCAACCTAAAAAGTGTATGTAATACTGCATAACCCACTTGAGCTGGTTGCTGTGCCCAGACATATGCGCAATAGTGTTTGGAGAAGATGTTCAATGTGAACCAGGTAGCTGCCTTACAGATATCTGCTATGGGATATTTCTTAGAAAGGCCACTGAGGCTGCTTTCTTATGGGTAGAATGTGACCTTGGTGGAGCAGGGAACTGTAATTTGGCCTTGGCATAGCAGGTTTGAATGCATCTGACGAGCCAGCGAGCTACCCCTGTTTTCAAAATGGTACTTTCTTTGTGTGGTTTAGCGTAGGCGGCAAATACTGTTGATTATACAAAATGATGTTGCCTTATCAATGTAGTATGAGGGCCATCCTTACATCTAATGTCTGAAGGGCTTTCCCTGCTACTGAGTCTAGGTTGGGGAAGAACACCTGGAGTTCAGTTGTATGGTTGAGGTGGAAAGGAGATTTCACCTTGGGTTAGTTCTAAGAACTACCATCTCACGGTGGGCCTTTAAAAAGTGCATGAAAGCTCAGAACTCGCCCCCACACCTAATGGAAGTGTTCACGCCAATAAATACATCTGAAGATAAAAAACTGGAGAAGGCAAGCGCGAAGTGGCTCAAAGGTGGGGCCCCATGTAGGCGAGTAAGGACTACTTGGAGATTCCAGGTCAGGACTTGGGTATCGTGGAAGGAATAACCTTCTTAAGTCCTTCCAAAAAAGGCTTTAATGATGGGGAGTCTGAATAGTGAAGTGTTTCCTGTCCTGTAGGTGTGCTGCAACTGCAGCCAAATGTAAACAAATGGATGTGTAAGCCAGACATGAGTGCTGAAAATGAAGCAGGTAACCGACAATGGCTTGCACTGTCTGCTTTAGTGGATCAATGTGTTTGTGTAGGCAGTTCTGGGAATACCTCTTCCACTTTGCTGCATAACAGGCTCAGCTAGTTGGACAGTGAGACTCTTTGAGGATAGACAAACATTCAGGAGGCAAACTGAGGCAACCAAACTCTAGGACCTCAGGAGCCACATTGGCCAGGGTGAGCTGCCTGGGATTGGGATGCTTGCCTGTGTCCTGTTGTCGAGTGAGAGGGTCGGGCCTCTTGTGCAGCTCCTCATGAGGGACTACAGACAACTCGAGGAGGGTTGTGAACCGCAGATGCCTGACCACATGGGAGCTACTAGGAAGAGAGTGAGGGAGGTCTGCTGAAGCTTCCGAATCACGTATGAAAGAAGTGAGAGAGGTGGAAAAACGTAGGCAAATATCCCAGACTAGTTCATCCACAGTGCATCACCCATGGACTGTAAAAACCTAAAAGGCAAAGCTTGGGCATTTTCATCAATTGCTAACAGATCTAGGTCAGGACACCCCGTATACTAGGCCTAAAGGAGTTGAATTTAGGGATGAGTTGGCACTTGCGGACTTCTGAGCAGGTCTGCAAAGTCACTGTCTGTTCCCTGAAGGTACTCCGCTAGCAGATGTACTCTATGCTGGATGGGCCAACTCCAAATATCTTGCTCTAACGCAGAGAGCTGGGGAGAGCACCATGTAGTTTTTGCAGGTAATTCATGGCAGTCATGTTGTCCGTCTTTACCAGGACTGTTTGGTGATGTACAAGGCAGACAAAAACTTTCAGAATCAATTGCACTGCCAATTACTCCAGACAATTTATGTTGAAAGGGAGTCCACAGATGCAACCGCCAAATCATGAGAGAGGAGTCCATGGTGGTGGTAACCTGAGGAACTGGGTTTAGAAAGGTCCTGCCCTGCAATAGATTGTTGCTGCAAAGAGTGATGGATGCTGGTTCAAATCATCATTAGACCAATAAACCTTCCACTTCTCACCACTGTGCTGCCAGGCACTCTTGAAGCAGACGCACGTGTAAGCAGGCGCCGGGAACAATGCTGATGCAGGAGGTCATCATGCAGAGGAGCATTATTCTTCTGACTGCTAGTTGACGATTTGGCCGAAAAACAGGAAGCAGGAGCTGGAAGGCATGGACCTGTACAGGGCTGGGATAAGCTTTCCCAGTGACCGAGTTCAGAATTGCTCCTCAGAAAGGTTGTATTTTTTTTTTTAGATTGAAGGTAGTTACTTGCCCATGTTGATTGTGAAACCTAGATCATTGAGGAGATATAATGTCATCTGCGTGCGAGCCAAAAATTGCTGTTAACTTGCACTCTATCAGCCAGTCATTGAGATCCGGGATGACGTGGATACCACTCCTCCAGAGATGAGCAGGTATCACTGCAGGGCATCTCTTGAATATTGTGGGGACAGTGGTAACCCCGAATGGCAGAACTTTAAATTTGATTTGCTCTGCATTTACCACGAACCTGAGGTAGCGGTGATGTTCTGTGCCCTTCAGCTTGAAGGCTGGCATGAACTAATCTTGCTGCAGCAGCGAAATGACGTCCTTGAGCACGACCATGTAGAAATGCTCCAATAGGATGTGTTTACGGAGGGGCTCGAGGTCTAGCATGGGCCTCACGGACTCATCTCTCTTGCGGATTCGAAAGTACAGGGAGTACATTCCCTTGCAGTGTTGCTAAAGTCATGCAGTAACTCTGCTATCTAAATCAGAACCCACTGGTCTGAGATTGGTCGCTTTGCCATTACGGCAGGAGGCCCTGCAGACATCCCGAAAAGAGTTGCGAGACTGAAGGTGGGTGGGGTGGGAGCAGGTGAATGGAGGCGGGTAGTCATTTCTTGAATGGTGCAGCTCTCAGAGTTGACAATGAGTTGCAGATTGTGTGGCAAATCATTTCCCCACAGCATCAATATTCTTTCTTTCTCTGACAACAGGACATTTCCAGTACCCTGTGCATTTGCTTGTTTACGGGTGGTGTGTACTACAGAGTCTGGCAGAAGTGGACCTCTGATGTAGGGTGTTAGAAGTGGAGGGCATTTTTTTTGTCAGCCCTCAGGCGGACTATCCTAGCTTTGACTGAGATTTTGAAAACAACCCGTGTAGGGTTAAGCTTCCTCTTAAGCATGGGTAAAAATCATGTGGAACACAGAGTGAGAACATTTCTACCAGGAAGTCATTCTCCTCTGCAATGGTAAGAAGGTTTACCTTGTGAAAGGAAGACCTGTGAACAATGTTGTGATAAGATATGGTATTGTCTGGAGCAGAAGGCTTGCCAGGGTAGAGGTCGGGGTCATTGTCATCTACAGGGACAACCCTGCAATCGTCCCACGTGGTATCCCAGGGCTCTAGGTTGTAGGGAGCATCATACAGGGCCTATGTACTGGGGACTCCCCCTCCCCATAAGAAGGTGTAGAGCCCTCCAATGAAGATGGATGGATGGAGATAATGAGGAGGTTGAGTTTGACGGGCAGTGTGGATTGGTGCCTCTGTGTTCGCCTTATGAGGTGGAGGGGGATTCTCTGCTAGCTGCTCCTGAAAAGTAAGCTCCTCTTGGGAGGAGGAGTCTCCTCCACCTTTGGTGGTGGCTTTGCTGTAATTCTCCACGTCTGGGGAAGTCAATGAACAGTTTTTGTGGCTAAGAGTCCAACTGTTACTTAAAGGCATTGCAGAACTGGCAGTCTGCTTTTGATGGCCTACTGGATGCCAAAGGCTGTTTCTGCTTCAAAGATGGATTCGACATTAACTGATGTTTCAGCTCCAAAGAGTCCATAGGTGTCAGCACCAGGATCCCCAAGGCTGTCGAGGGAGCTGGTCTTAAACGGCTGGCTCAAAGCCAAGGAGAAGTTGGACTCCGCTTCAAAGCACTAGGTCGTGCAAGCTGCGACTGGGATGCAGTGGTAGCCTGGAAGGCTGTGTCCCCGATAGTGGGTTTGAATCATGATCCCAGGAGGGGCAGTGGGTCACCTGATAGCGAGACCTGGTACTCACTGTTGCAGCCTTTGGGCACTGACCCAGCATGGGCTGTGGGTCTGGTGCCTTGGAGTCCGAGGGAAACTCCAGTTCCAGGCTGACAGACTCAACTTGTTCAACATCTGCCCCTCCTGTCACTTCTTCTTTGACTTTGCTACCAAAGTTGTCAGAGATATTGTCATCTCATTGTTGTTTAATGGTGCGTCCGACAATCACAATGGTTTCATATGGTCTTTTTGGAGCAGACGGCAAGGTAGGCAGATCAGGAGGCCTCGTGCTCCAGAGACAAGCAAAGAATAGAAACAGCATTTTGATCTCCCTATGAGCACTTGATATGGCACTGGGGACAGTAGTAAAAGAGTTTTTCCATCACAGGGCTCACATTGTCGAGCACTGAACCCGATGGAATAGGCCCGAGAGGGGTACGGGTCAGAGCGGGGTGTCAACAAACCCAAAGAAGCAGAACCAGATCTAAGGACCACAAAAGAGTCGAAGAAACACAATGCAAAAGAGAATTGTTTGAAGCTATCAGGAATGGAAGACTTGAGATACCCCCACCAAAAGCACCATACTGCGCTGACTCAGAGTCCCAGTGAAGCAAGTCCAACAGCGGAAGACAACAATCTATGAAGATGATGCCAATGTGCATTACCAGTCATAGGAGTCACTATGCCTCGTGACTCAAGAAGACATCTTCAAAGAAGAAAACATGCTGTACAGGTCCAAGCCCCACACTAGATGGCATAAGTATGCAGAGCATCTGTAGCTACAGCTACACATGCCAAAAACATAAGGTCTATCTCAGTTTGATTTAATTACCATTTGGGTGGCATACCTGCTTAATTGTTTAAGCAAGCAGCCTGAATGTTGTTGATCCCAGACACAAGGTTTGTGATCAACGTGATGTCTTTTGGCAATCACCCATTTCCAAATGTCCTATGCCAATGCTGAAGGAGAAAGGATACTGCCCCCATTATTAGTGTAGGTAGAACACGGATGTTGTGCTGTCAAAGTTTGCACTGAAAAGTGTTTACAATTAGAAACACTTAACGCCAAATAATGTGTGTTTTACTGAGTGAATGCCAGTTCTTTGTTCTCAGACTTTTGAATTTTCATATACGCATCTCACCAATGGTAAGATGTATCTGTTATAATGGCCTGTGGATCAGATTGCTTTAATGGTCTCATTTTGTCATGTTCTCCAAGTTCACCATTTAATTTCTTTTTGCAATTTTTTTATTAACAGCTAGATCCTTGTACTTATAACAATTGACTGTTTGGTCACTCTTATTATTCTCATAAGTAATGTTACTTTAGCAAACAATTTGATAGCCCATCATTCCCACACCTTTCATAACATTCCAAAATGTCTGATACAAAAATGCCAGGGGAGGGCAATCTGGTCTTGCAATATTGCCCACAGAACACTTAATTTTTCTGGTGTTGGTAATGATTTATTTATATTCAGTGTGAATGCCAACTGGAGGAAAGTATCCACAACTAACTGTTTGTCGTTTTTGACATTACTGGAACAAATGTGCCTTTATGAGTTAGTCATCCGGATATAGATACAAAGAAATTGAGTGATACTTTGCACACTCAGTGCAGATTTTATGCCAATAGCTGAATCTTCATTTAATGATGAATACCTTTCATGAAAAGCCTTAAATATCGAAGATGTGCTGGATGGCTCAGGACGTTAAAGTTAACATCCCAGACGAATAAGTTACTTACCTTCGGTAACTCTTTTTCTGGTAGATACAGTAACTACCTGTGGATTCCTCACCTAAAGAATTCTCCCCTCACGCCAGCCTCGACGGAAATTTCTTCTAGCTCTGCACGTCGACGATGACATCACAAACACCGACTCCACGCGACGCAGTATGACGTCATCTAGGCAATAAGAAGCCCTCGTCGACGTGCAGACGTCAGTTATCACCATTTTTAACGTGCCATAGAGGCGAACAGGTTAACCTTAAAGAGATCATAGTCACTTCAAATGAATGAAAACAGAACATTTATTATATACAAAAGTAAAATATGACATTCAAGTCCAAACATGTTTTCCTTGAACTATCTAAATTTGAAAAAGAAATGTATATACAGATGCCACAACTATATACATGATTCAGGTATATACAAATATACAAGGCAAAGGATACTCACCCATGGATTTCATGGTATGACCAGTCAGGCAACGGGGAGGCGGGTGGGACCGTGAGGAATCCACAGGTAGTTACTGTATCCACCAGAAAAAGCATCCGAAGGTAAGTAACTTATTCTTCTGATGGATACACCTACCTGTGGATTCCTCAACTAAAGAATAGAGTCCCAAAGCAGTACTACCTCCGGAGGTGGGTGCCCGAATGGTCAAACCAAGAAATCCTGCAGCACAGAGCGAGCAAAATGGCCATCCCTCCTAACCTCAGAATCCATACAGTAATGTTTAACAAAAGTATGGAGGGACGCCCAAGTCGCTGCCCTGCAGATATCAGCCACAGGAACACCCCTAGCCAAAGCCGAAGAGGCAGCCTTAGCTCTGGTGGAGTGGGCACGAAGCCCCACAGGTGGTTCTTTCTTCGCCAGAGAATAACAAATCTTAATACATAGAATGACCCACCTGGATAGCGTTCTCTTGTGGACAGCTCTACCTTTCCTCTTCCCCACGTATCCAACGAAGAGCTGATCATCTTGCCTGAACTCCTTCGTCCTGTCGACATAGAAGCTCAGCGCTCTTCGTGGATCCAGCCGGTGGAGCCTCTCTTTCTCCTTGGATGGATGAGGTGGAGGGTAAAAGGAAGAGAGAGTAATAGACTGCCCCAGGTGAAAGGGTGTAACAACCTTCGGGAGGAAAGCCGCCTTGGTCCTTAACACCAATTTGTCCCTATAGAAAGAAAGGTATGGGGGCACTACACTAAGAGCTTGAAGCTCACTGGCCCTTCTGGCCGATGTTATGGCCACCAGGAACACAGTTTTGAGAACTAGTAACCGCAAAGAGCAAGAATGCAGCGGTTCAAATGGAGACCCCATAAAGAATGTTAACACCAAATTAAGGTCCCACTGAGGCATAACAAATGGAAACGGTGGAAATTTGTTAGTAAGCCCCTTCAGAAACCTTAACACAATAGGAGATTTAAACAAGGAAGGCTGATCAGGAAGACACAGAAAAGCCGACAGTGCAGATAAATAACCCTTGACTGTGGCAACCGCACAACCCTTCTGTGCCAGGTAAAGAGCAAATTACAATACGTCAGACAAACGAGCCTTTAAAGGATCAATTCTATTCTCTCCACACCAGCATTCAAATTTAGCCCAACGACTTGCATAGATCGATTTGGTGGAATGTCGCCTGCCCGATAAAATAACATCCACCACTTCTGGTGGGAGAGAAAAAGCACTCAGATTGCCCCGTTCAATCTCCAGGCATGAAGGTGCAGGCTCTGGAGGTGGGGGTGTAGAATCTGCCCCTGCGACTGCGAGAGGAGGTCCACCCTGTAAGGGAGACGGAGCGGAGGGCACTGAGAGAGTTGGAGAAGGTCTGAATACCACACCCTTCTTGGCCAATCCGGAGCTATAAAGATGACCTGGGCTCGGTCTTGGCGGATCTTCCTCAGAACTCGAGGAATCAAGGGTATGGGAGGAAACGCGTAAAGCAACTGACCCTTCCAGGACATCTGAAACGCATCCCCCAAAGCTCCTTGCACCGGATACTGGAGGCTGCAAAATAGTGGGCACTGCGCATTCTCCTGAGTCGCAAACAGAACTATCTGTGGATATCCCCACATCTGGAATATGTACAGAACCAGATCTGGATGAAGACGCCACTCGTGGTCGACCGAGTTGAGTCGACTGAGAACGTCCGCACGCACATTCAGAGCACCGGCCAAATGATGTGCTACCAAGCAGATCTTGTGATCCTGAAGCCAGGACCAGAGTCGAAGAGCTTTTCTGCAGAGAAGATACGATCCCACTCCTCCCTGCTTGTTTATATACCACATCGGGGTAGTACTGTCCGTTAGGATCTGGACTGACTGACCGCGAATGGAAGGGAGGAAG
The DNA here is from genome assembly GCF_031143425.1 of Pleurodeles waltl. Classification (NCBI taxonomy): domain Eukaryota; kingdom Metazoa; phylum Chordata; class Amphibia; order Caudata; family Salamandridae; genus Pleurodeles; species Pleurodeles waltl. Next base: position 520,067,663 of record NC_090447.1, on the reverse strand, counting down.
GCCTTGAGAGCCAGACGTACTGCCCGCAATTCCAACAGATTGATGTGAAATCTCTGTTCCACTGGAGACCAAAGGCCTTTGACCTCCAGGTCCCCCAGATGAGTTCCCCACCCTAGAGTGTAAGCATCCATTACCACTGTGGCCACTGGTGGAGGCAGCGAGAACGGCCTTCCTTGTGACAGGTTGTAGACCTCTCCCCACCATTGAAGATCCACTGCAGTGTCTCTGGAGATCTTTATCGATTCCTCAAGATCTCCCTTGTGCTGAAACCACTGCCTGCGGACGCACCACTGAAGAGCCCTCATGTGCCAGCGTGCATGAGTGACCAGCAGTATGCAAGAAGCAAACAGACCGAGCAGACGAAGGACCTTGAGGACCGGAACTACCGCTCCATTTCGAAACACTGGAATCAACTCCTGGAAGTCCTGAACCCTCTGGGGCGGAGGAAAGGCCCGATTCAATGTTGTGTCAAATACTGCTCCTATGAACAGGAGGCGTTGAGAGGGCTCCAGGTGAGATTTGGGCACATTGATTGAAAAACCCAGGTCGTACAGCAATTGAGTTGTCGACTGGAGATGATGCTGCACGAGCTCCGGAGTCTTGGCTTTGATCAGCCAATCGTCCAGATAGGGAAACACCGCTATCCCCCTTCTTCTGAGCTCTGCCGCTACCACCGCCATCACCTTTGTGAAGACTCGAGGTGCTGAAGTAAGACCAAACGGGAGGACCGCAAACGGATAATGTTGCGATCCCACCACAAACCTGAGATACTTCCTGTGCGATTTGAGGATCGGAATATGAAAATATGCATCCTGCAAATCGACAGACACCATCCAATCTCCTTCCTTCAACGCCAAAAGAAACTGTGACAGGGTCAGCATTTTGAACTTTTCCTGCCTGAGGAACCAATTCAAAGTCCTCAAGTCCAGAATTGGTCTTAACCGACCATCCTTTTTGGAGATCAGGAAGTATCTTGAATAACAGCCCTGACCCCTCTCCTGCTCGGGAACCAACTCTACCGCGCCTTTTGCCAATAGGGACAACACTTCCTGTTGTAATAACAGAAGATGGTCTTCCGAACAGAAGGATGGGCGGGGAGGGAAGGGAGGAGGGAATTCCCGAAAGGGAAGAGCGTACCCCTTCTTCACAATGTCGATGACCCAAGAGTCCGTTGTTATAAACTCCCACATCAGAAGAAAATGGGCAAGTCTCTCCCCTACCGGAGACAAGTAGACAGGGAGTGGTGGAGGACTACGGCTGCTTTCCCTGCTGCACCCCTCCCGAGGAAGAGGCAGAGTGCTGCTGGGTGGCTCCTCTTGTTTGGACTCTGCCCCTGCCCCTGAAGGATCTGTATGTCCGGGAGCTTGCAGTTTGTTGTGGTCCTTGAAATCTGCCACGAAAGGAGGAGCCACGTCCAAAACCCCTAAACCTCCTATAAGATCTAAAGGAGGATGAGGCAGCCGACTGAAGTCCTAGCGATCTCGCTGTGGCTCTGCTCTCCTTAAATCGTTCAAGAGCAGAATCTGCCTTTGTCCCAAAGAGTTTTTCACCATCAAAGGGCAGATCCAGGAGAGTTGCCTGCACATCTGATGAAAAGCCAGACGAACGCAACCAAGATTGACGTCTGGAAACTATGGTCGTGCCCATAGCTCTTGCCACTGAGTCTGAAGTGTCTAACCCAGACTGGATCACCTGGGCCGCCGCCGCCGCCTGAGCGTCCGTCAGCAACTGTAACTTTCCTGGGACAAGTTTGGATGGCCTTTTGCTTCCTCCATAAGGGCGTGGATATAACGTCCCAAAATGCAGGTCGCGTTGGTTGACTTTAAAGCCATACTTCATGAAAAAAAAGGCCTTATTGGCAGAATGGTCCATTTTCTTCGATTCCCTGTCCGCAGGGGTCCCGGGAAACGAGCCAGGAGAGGATCTGGAAGAACAGGAGGCTTGAACCACTAAGCTCTCTGGTGTTGGGTGCTTGGAGAGGAAGACAGGGTCACCTGGTGCCCCCGATAGTGTCGTGCCACCGCTCTGTTGACAGCCGCTGAAGACAAAGGTTTTTTCCAGATGTCTTTAATAGGATCTAGAAGAGCCTCATTAAAAGGCAAGAGAGGCTCTGCCGTCAAAGAAGCTGGATGCAACACCTCCGTCAAGAGGTTCCTCTTCACCTCTGCAGCCGGAAGAGGGAGATCTAAGAAGTCTGCAGCCTTTCGTATCACTGCATGGAAAGAAGCAGCTTCCTGAGTGTACTCCCCTGGGGAAGCCAGATCCCATTCAGGGGAGGTGACAATGCCACTTGCAGTATCAAGACCTTGAAAGTCACCAGAAGGCTCCAAGATCTCACCCTCTTCCAGGTGTTGTCTGCTGTATTCTTCCTCCTCCAAAAGGCGCAAAGCCAGACGTCTAGATCGAAGCCTAGATTCAAGACCCGGCGTCGATAAGGTGTCGGCTGACGCCGAAGATCTGTCGGCGACGATCCTCGGATCCATCCGACGCCGGACCTTCCGGCTCCACAGGAACCTTGACTGTGGATTGGATCCGAGGTGAATCCATCGGCGCCGCAGCAGGTGTAACAGGTCTCCTAGGCGACGTCAAGGGCATCGGCACCGGTTCAGCTGTAGTAGACAAAGATGGCGTGAAAGGTGTCGACTTATAAGACGCTGGAACACCCAAATTAAAGGCCAAAGGGTCCGACGGACCTGCTTGTCCTCCACTCGGCGCCATGGTGGAAAAAATATTAAACATGGCATTTTAAAAAGCCACAGGATCCGTACCCGGCGCCGGGAAAGCCGGGTACTGCTGTTGCACCGGCGCCGGCATAGACGCCGTAGATGGGCCAGGTAACTCCTGCATAGTAGAACCCCCTGGTCTCTGAAGAGGCTCGACCTCGAAAACCGACCCAGGTGAAGTCGGAGTCGTAGGAGGTGGAGGGGTGACAGTCGGGCTAATCTCCCACGTCGGACGGCGCCGAGCTGACAGAGATGCCTATCTGGACCGGGACCGTCCCTTACTCGATCGGCGCCGGGAGTCGTGATGGCGCCGAGTCCCCATGCCGATGATGAGCCCTCGAGGATCTTGAAGAGGACTCCCTCCGATGACGCCTCTCCTTCTTTTTCTTGGAACAGGCCAAGAACAATTTTGCCTCCCTTTCCTTGAGGGCCTTCGGGTTCATGCGCTGGCAGGAGCCGCATGACTCGAGCTCATGGTCGGAGCTAAGGCACCAGAGGCAATTCTCATGGGGATCGGTAACCGACATTCGATCCCCGCACTGGTTACATGGCTTAAAGCCGGATTTCCTTGGCTGCGACATTGTAACCGTCGATTAGTAACTGTAGCTCCCTGTGAGCCTCGAAGAAAAACCGTTACTCGGAGGCACGGAAAAAAGGGAACTGACGTCTGCACGTCGACGAGGGCTTCTTATTGCCTAGATGAGGTCATACGGCGTCGCGTGGAGTCGGGCGTTTGTGACGTCATCGTCGACGTGCAGAGCTAGAAGAAATTTCCGTCGAGGCTGGCGCGAGGGGAGAATTCTTTAGGTGAGGAATCCCCAGGTAGGTGTATCCATCAGAAATAGATCATTTCTACATAATATTACTCCCCCAGTAAGGTAATTGTCTCTTGAAGCACTGTCGCTTGGAAAATTTGTTCAACAAGTATTTAAAGAGCAGGTCCAGGATTGGCCTGAAAGTTCAGTTATGTTTGCGTATTAAAAAAATATATGGAGTATGCCTCTGAATCTAGGTTTTTGGCTTGCACATATCCTACTACATCTTTTAGACGTACTACTTGCAAATTTCAACACAAAATGTTCTTTCTTGCAATTTTATATCTGATTTCATTGTAGGTGTTTTTCGTTTTACAGAGATTCTACACAATAGCTGTGCCTGATTAAACGTAATAAACACAAAGAACTGTATTTTGGGAACATAGGCCATTCAATCTCATTTCAGTGACGAAGGCTCTCAGGAAAGAGTTCATGAGTCATTCATAATTTGAGGCAGAGCTTTGTGTGGCCTGACCTCTTTCGCTAATTACCTCTAATTGTTTCTTCTGAATGTGCAGGATGTTGCCATGAACCTATCAACAAGAGGTGTCTTGTTTTTGTCTTTGAAATTGTGATGTACAAGATTCTACTTCCTGGCCTCTATGATACAATGAACACCTCTTTTAAAGTATCCTCGCACAGGCAAAGCTGGCATTGCCCTAGCAATCTCATTTTCTTTCTTCATTAGTGCTAGTGAGTCATCGACTTAACGATGAAAAGTGATTCCTGTAAAGAACCTAACAACGTGAGTCTGCAAATCTGTATTGAAGCCTCAAATGCAGAGCCAGGCACGTTTTCTTAAAACTGTCTTTGTAGATAACTGCTGATTTTAGGTAGGTGTTAGTGGTATTTTTCCCTTTGTATACCAATGCCTTTGCAGTTTCTGAAGGTCCCTAGAAGGTGTGTGTTTAACTCTCACCTCTTCCCTGTGTAAAAGGGCACTGAAGTTTGCAATATGCCTAAGTGTGGCTGCTGCTGACTCCATTTTTTGACTACCACCTCTATTTTCTTGCTATCTTTGTCGGACAGGGTACAATGAATGGATACTGACAGTGGCTGCAAGCAAAAGGCCTCGCAGTCAGTCAGCTTCTGTGTGTGTTTTAACGTAAGGAGACTTTTTCGAGGATTTTTATGTTTTCAAATCTTGGAGTGATAGATTCAGCTGTGGTGATTTTAGCACAAATACCGTCTTGTTGAATTACTCCTGGCAATGTTGACGAATATTGATGGGTACTGTGCAATGGAGTGTGTTCTCAAGAAGGCAGCACATATTAACTTGTTGAACATCCATTTCGGCTCCTCATGGGCCTACTACAACACAATACAATGATATGTCATCAGGAAGTAGCGGTCTGCTTAGACAAAGCAGACCTCCTGTTGGGCATCAGGTTTTATATCTGTTTTCCCTTCAGCTCAATGTAAAAGACTTATGTTACTTATCATGTAAGAATCTGTTTGTGGTTTGTAGTGCTGTAGATACACATGCTATGCATTCTCCAGCCATCTAGTGTTGGGTCCGGAGTGGTGCAAGTTGTTTTTTCAAAGAAGTGTTCCAAGTCACAAGATTGAGTGAAGACTCCTCTTGGAAATATTGCGCATGGGCATCGACTCCTTTGTTAGAATGTTTTCCCCCAGGGCAGTGAGAAAGGAGTGTAAGAAAGGAAAGTGCAGGGGAAGAGACGTCCATGCAAAGTGTGAATACATATGTACAAATATATACAAATTTAATGCAACTGCAACAGTCACAGGAAGAGGGAGGGCAAATGCAAATTTACAACACTACATGCCATGAGCAGATGCGTACAGGGTAAGTAATATAATCTGTCCGTTGGAATGTGTGGCTGTAGATACACATAGTCTGCAAAGATTGTAAAGCAGTCCCTCTATAAAAGTGGTGGCTAGCCTGTAGGTTTTGCAGTTGACTGGAAAAGTGTACATAGCACTGCCTGACCTACACTGGCTTGTTGGCATGCTCGAATATCCACACAGTAGTGTTTTGTCAATTTGTATGGAGTGGGCCATGTAGCTGCTTTACAAATGTCAACTATAGGAATGTTTCCAAGGAACGTCATAGTAGCACCCTTTTATCTAGTAGAGTGAGCTCTAGGGGAAGCATATAAAGGCCTCTTGAGCTTTGCATAACACATCTGTATACATTTGACTATCCATCTGGCTATGCCTGTTATGGATATTGGGTTACCTTTTTGAGGTGGAGAAAACGCCACAAAGAATTGTTTGGTTCTCCTGAACTCTCTGGGTCTGTCAATACAGAACATAAGTGCTCTTTTGACATCTAGGGCGTGAAGGGCTCTTTCTACAACAGAGTCTGGTTGCGTGTAAAAGGCTGGTAGTTCAATAGACTGGTTAAGGTGAAACTGAGAAATGACTTTAGGATGAAATGTGGCATTAGTGCGAACTACTACTTTATCCCTATAAATGTGGAAGAAAGGTTCTTCCAAGATTAGTGCCTGTAGCTCACTAACACGCCTGAGTGAAGTGATAACTAAGAAAGCCACTTTCCACAAGAGAAACTGAAGTGGACATGAATGGAGTGGCTCAAGTGAGGGAGCATTGTGTCTGTTGAGCACAATGTTAAGGTTTCGCAATGGTGCACAGGGTGTACCCTAGGTGGAATTACACATCTAAGACCTTCCATGAAGGCCTTAATGACTATGATTCTGAACAGGAAGCCTTGTCTGTTCTGTAAATATGTGGCTATTGCTGTGAGATGTCATCTAAAGGAAGTATAGGCTAGATTTGCTTTCTGCAATTGGAGTAATTAGCAGACAATTTCTTGTACTGTGTCTTTCATGGGGTCAATGTGTTTGGGTTGGTCATAGCAAGCAAAACGTTTCCATTCTGCAGCATAACATACTCTAGTAGTAGGTCTATGGCCTTCCTCGAGAATTTCCACACACACTGCAGGCAAGCCTAGATAGCTAAACTCTATGACCTCTGAAGCAATATTGCAAGGTTGTGTGACTAGGGCTATGGATGTCTGAGATTTTGAGTGAGAAGTCCAGCCTGTTGGGAAGCACATCGTGTGAGACTACTGAAAGATCCAGGAGTGTGGTGAACCTAGGCTGTCGTGCCCAGGTGGGAGCCACAAGGATCATGGTGAGAGATGTTTACCTGATCCTCCAGAGCAGAAATGGGATGACAGGGAGGGGTAGAAAAGCGTAGGCAAATATCCCTGACCAATTCATCCATAGAGCGTTGCCCTTAAATAGTGGGTATGGATACCTGGAAACTTTGGCATTTTGTGCTTTCTGCTGTGGCAAAAAGATCTGTGAGCAGTTCCCCACTTTTGCTGTGTTCTGCTGAGCAGGTCTACAAAGTTATTGTCCGCTCTGGGCAGGTAGGTGAATGTGGTGGTGAGGAGCCCACTTCTATAAGGTCTGAGAAACTAGTGAGAGTTGAGAATACCATGCCTCCCATCCCTGTTTCCGTTAGTAATACACAGCTGCCATGTTGTCCGCCCGGACTATGACAACCTTGTGAGACAGGTGAGGAAGGAAGGCTTGGAGTGCTAGGAATATTTCTTTAAGTTCCAGGCAATAGATGTGTAGGGATAGGTGTTTGGCATCCCAGAGGCCCTGCACTGTCAGGTTTTGAAGGTGAACACCTCAACCTGTCAGTGATGCATCTGTCGTCAATGTGACTGGAGGCACAGGGCCTAGAAAAGGCTGCCCCTCAAGAAGTTGTTGGTGTTCCACCTTTGCAGAGAACAGTGATTCCGGTGGTCTAACAACACTAGATCTTCCAGGTAACCCTGTTACTGACAGATTACCTAGACAGACATTGCGGTAGGGGGCGCACATGTAGTCTAGCATGTGGAACTATGGCAATGCAAAAGGTCATCATCCCCAACAGACGCATAATGGTCCTGATTGTATAAGTATGGCTCTCCTGAAATTGAGGCAGGTGGGTCTGGAAATTCTGGACACAAGTCGGGATGAGTTATGTCAACCCTAATTCTGCGTTCAGAAGAGCACCTAAATAAAGCTGTGCCTGCAGAGGCTGGAGGTGAGATTTGGGAATGTTGAGAGTGAAACCCAGGTAGTGAAGGAGATCCACTGTCAACTGATAGTGCTGTTTGCACTGGTGTAATGTGCTGGCTTGGATGAGCCAGTCGTAGAGGTAGGGGAAGACATGAACGTTCTGTCTTCTCAGGTGTGCCTCAACTACTAATAAGCATTTTGTGAAAACTCTTGGAGCGGTAGTGACTCCAAAAGGAAGGACCCTAAACTGGTAATTGTTGCCTGTTATGACGAATCTTAAGTATTTTCAATGTGCAGTGTGAATTGGAATGTGAAAAAAAGGCTCCCTTTACATCTAGAGCTGTCAAAGTTGCCTCGTAGGAGCAGGAGGACATCCTGAAGGGTGACCATGTTGAAGTGCTCTGAAATGATTTGTTCAGAGGCCTGAGGTCCAGTATCAGTCTGAGAGACCAAGTCCTTTTGGAGAATCAGGAAGTATAGTGAGCATACTCCTGACCCTTGATATTGTGGGAGAACGGGCTTGATGGCCCCCCTGAGAAGGACCTGGACCACTTGTTTGAGAAGAGTCAAGTGTTTCTGAGATAGCCTGCGAGTGTGAAGGGGAATATTGGGAGGAGTGGTGATAAGCTCCAAACAAACATGTTGGATAATAGAAGGGACACATTGGTCCGTGGTGATGATGTCCCAGGTGGAGTAAAACTGTTGAGAGTCTTCCCCCAACAGGTTTTGGATGACCGGGGGAAGGGGCAGGTAGTCACTGCTTAGCAGTGGAGGAGGACCTGCATGTGGCAGTGCATTTTCCCCTCCCTTTGTTGTTGGACCCTCTGTAAAACCCTCCTGTGTATGTGGGCTGAGGTTGTCTAGGGTGTGAGGTAGACGTCTCTGACGTGGATGACCTGCATGACTTCTGAACACAGGTCAACAAAAGAAGCCTCTGTGTGTGTAGTGGTCTGAAGGGCACCCATGGCTTTGGCAGCGTCTATGTCCTTTTTGTGCTTCTCTAATGTGGTGTCTATCTGTGGCCCAAACAGGGACTCTTTGCCAAAGGGCATATTGAGGGCGCCTGTTTAAACCCTGAGCAAGGCAGCGAAGCATGTCATATTAAAATGACACTAGTGTTTATGCCCTAGGCTGCAATGTCAATGGCATCAAGGGTGCACCTGACTGAATTGTTGGAGATGGTTTGCCCCTCAGCAACAATCTGTTGTCCTTTTTTTACTGTGCTCCTTATTTAGAAACTGAAGCAGTTCCTCCATTCCGTCCCAATGTGCCAGATCGTACCAGGACAACAGGGCTTGAGAGTAGGCTAGGCGCTTGTGTTTTGCAGCTTTCACTGCCACCCTTTTCTCAGTGGCACAGATTCTCTTACTGTCCTTTTCTGGGAGAGAGAATCCCCAATGGACTGACTATTAGCCCATTTACGAGCCATTGTTGTCACAATTGAATTGGGTGGATTCTGTGCCCTGATGTAGAGCAGATCAGAGAGGCCACCTTATACTTTTTATCCACCCGTGGTGTGATTACTCAGGAGCGGACAGGCTCCTTGAAGATGTGTCCGCATGCTGGAGCATGCCAGGGAGGAGGAGTGTGTGGAAGAGAGGAGCAGGAGGTGGAGGTGGAGGTGTTGGAGAAGGGATGGAGGACTAGTAGCCTTGTCCATGGCTTTCCTCTTAGAAGGGTAAGGAACATCCAAACCCTCTTGAAAGGTAAGTCTCCTTTTAGCGAACACAGGAGAGGAAGCAGTGGCGATGATCCGACCTGTTCCCTCTAGTATCTGAAGTCTGCGCTGTTGAGCGTCCATTTTATCCAGAATCGGCTTGACTTAAGAAGGGCTGGTGGAAGACTGGCCCACGTCTCTAATTTCCACGTTTTTTGGCTCCAAAGGCTTCTGCACAGACGTTTTCAGTTTTCAAGCTTGGTCAGCACAGAAGTCAAGGCTGGAGGCTGCCAGCTCGGTCCAGAGGTCCGGACTGATACCTAACGATCTCTCGGTCTGAAGCTATGAAGGTTGAAGCGGACAATGCAGTTTTGGTCCTTGTGACCATTTTTGGCGCAGAGTCCCAAGCAAGGCGACCGTAGCAGTTTTCCACTACCAACCATGGCCTGATGGCGGCGGCTGACAAGCGACCTTAAGGATGGCTGGAAAGTCTTTTTAAAGGACTTATGTTGGACAGCAGGGGCCACAGTACTCATGCACTGGGCAGAGGTGACTTTGTGGCTTTCAATGTCTGATTCAACGTACGACTCTGAGCTGTCCTGTATGGAAAGTGTTTCCTCCTCCTGCACAGGTTCCTCCTGAGCATGTTCCGCTCTGAAGATGGTCTGGGGTATCATTCGGCATCTTCTGGGCCATTTCAGGCCGACAAGCTCATTGATCCCAAAGGGTCTTTTTGGAGTGGAAGGACTTTCAGGCGTCTAAGTCAGCCTTGCGATAATCCAGAGAGAGACAATGATTGCAAACAAGGTGTTGGTCGGTGAGCAGGAACTTGGTATGGCACTAAGGACAGAAGCGGAATGGAGTCTGTTCCATCAGGGAATCATTCAGTCAGCTGCAGCCACGTGGAAGGTTGGCCTGAAGTGGGCACTGGCGCCACAAAGAGTGATCGGTTTGTGCCCTGAACTGATGGAACAATGAAAACGCTAAGATAATGAAAGCGAGAACGATACCAATACAGTCGAAATGAGAAAGTTTGTGAAAGAACAAACTAAAGAGAGTCAACAGACGGAGCGGAGGCACACACATCCGAACCAGATGGCAGAGAGCAAACAATCTAACAAAGCAGCTGATGCCCATGCGCAATATCATTGAGAGGAGTCGCCGCTCGATCTCATGATTCAGAACATAAAAAAAAAAAAATTTAAAAAAATTATTAGAAAAATAAATAAACACCTTGTACCACTCCGGACCCAACACTAGATGACAGGAGTATGCAGAGCATGTGTATCTACAGCCACCCATGCCATTGAACACTTATCTATTGATTGCTAGTGTCTGGACTGATTTGTACATTATTATCAGTATGATATTCTTTTTCTGCCTCCTCTGCTCTTCCTTCAATGGTGGAGGAGGTAGTCTCACCTTTACTTTTTGTTTCTGTGTCCTCTCTAATTCTTCTATACTTGAAGGATTAGGAGTCTGGTGTGCAGCTTTGGTGTTGACTGGGTTTTTCAAATTGCCTTTTACTCTTTCTTTGACCCTGATCATGCTCCGACATTTAGTCAACATCTTTTGGAAATTCCTTTCTGGTGGCCTTTTCTTTGGAATTGGTGGGGGGGGGGGGCTGTATTCAAACTGTATTCATTCCGTTTCAGTAGGTTTACTACTTTCAGAACCAAAAGGGTGTTTGTTTTGTACAACTCTCTTGACTGTTGAGGACTTGGTTTTGTGAGAACTTTTTTTTTCCATTGAGTGCTTCAACTAGTATTCTATCAGCTTTGATGGCCTCTCTCTCAACAGACTCAATCTTTTTCATTGGAGACAACTTTGGACTTCAAACCTTTACTTTTTTAATTGTGTTAATCCCAAAGCCAAAAAGGGGCCCACACAGACTTAGTTGACTGCGGGAGGAGCGGTTCTATTAATGCAGATACAAAGACCTTAAGTTAATTCTCCTCTATTCAACTCTTAAAAGTAGTGGTACACTTGGTGCGTGGAGATCACTGTGGGTTCATCCCATTGAGAACATGTGTGGAATTTGTGGTACTTGCCATTTATTATGCATAGAGACTCCGTGCGCCTTGATACTCGCCCCCAAAAAAAGCATTCAGTACTGTGAGCCCGGCATATATGTGGAAAATACTGGATTGCATAGGGCAAATGTACCTGACCAGAGTCCACTGCTGTACACCAACGGCCAGAGAGATCAGGAGGTCTAAGAAAGGTAGACCCTTGAATGATCACCAGACCTACATGTCCCTTCTCGCCCCTTCAATTTGCATTGGCAGCACAGACGCTGGGATATTGCTTGAAGACTGCTCTTCAAAACTAGGAATTAACAATTGGGAAGAAAATCACATGTGGTATCTATGTACACAGATGACACATAATTAACACAACCAGTGCACTTGGGTGTTTATACCACTTGACAAGCTTGATACAAAGTGTCAGATACAGCAAATGGGCTAAATACAGTTGGAGCATCATGATGTCTTGTCAATGGTCCCGAAGCAGAGACCTCCACCAACTGTTCACTTGTGAAGTGTGTGACCGCAAATAACAGATGACTGGGGCAACTTACAGTTTTATTCGCTAGGGACTAGTAACCTTTTATGGTAATGAGCCTACACTAGGGTGTAATACTCTTAAAAGGGTCAGTGAAAGCTCCAGGAACAATATAAGGCTGCTGCAGTATAAGGCATCAAACCCAGTGCAGATATGGGGTGTAGGGACATCAGGAGTCAGAAAAAGGGTAGGTCACTTAAGTATGGTGTTTGCTTCAACTAGTAAGGTGTTTTCCCTAGCAAGGAAACTACCAATAATGACACTGGGGGGAATCGTATTCACTATTACGGACAGGATGTGTCACAAGGGCCTTTGAGGTACTTTACCATTTTATTTGTTTCTCGCTTTATTCTAGACCCCTTTCTCCTTTTGCTCTCTTTCTCATCCTCCACTTCCCTCTTCATTTTCAAGGTTCTCTTTAAATTTCTTATTTAATACACCAGGACAGCTGTTACCATAAGTAGAGTGACACGTATTAATTTGTTATTTAGACATTATAGGTCGGTCTTTCAGGAGGAGGTTTTAAATAGATGTCAACTGTAGACATTTATAGAAAAAATATTTTTCCACTCCAGGTTTTTTTGCAGTAGTTTTGCTGAGGTGCGCTTAGATGGGAGAATTCCAACTTTCAATACATAGCCATTTATATTGTGTATGTTGTCAAAACCCCAAACTCACTGAATGCAGGACAAGTAGTGTTTGAATTTAAAGGCTCATCAAATTCTGGAACACTTTGATGTTGTTTGTGATGAGAGGGCTTTTGCTGGCTAAGACTGTGTTCCTGCCCGATGCCTTTACACACAATAGGGATTCACCTCACCCATTCTGTAAAGGGTGGAGAACTGGGAGGCAAAACAGAGTTAGTTTACACAAACTGAAACTACCAAGGGAAGAGAGAAGATGATACGGAATTAACTAAACGGCATCTCAACTGCAACATGCAATATACAATTTGAATAATGACACTAACTGGGAGAAGAACCTGCTGCAGTGGCCTCACAACAATATGTTGCTTTCAGAACTGCTTAAGATGCATCTGACAATCCTATGGTGTTTCTGTATGTAATCAGACACATGGGCCATATCGGGGATGGAGCAGTGAAGGCCCTCCTGAAACCCCTGCCAATAGCCCTCGCGAAGCCGTTTTTGAGTATCTGCCCTTTCTGACAGACTTAGAAAGAGATGGCAGTGCTGGGAGGGTTTAAGACACAGTGGGACTTGTAGCCTGGACACTATTGCACAGATTCGCAGACATGTGGAGAAGATTAGAGGCAGGGACGCCACGAAAGCTTGAGACAGAGACTTGGCTCTGGCTCAGTTCGAGGTCCCCCTTGATCCACAAGCCCAAAAGGAGGCGAGTTTCCACAAGAGGAGGACATGGCCTACTGGCTACAGCTGCTGACCACGAGTCATCAGGGAATCGGGTTTGAATCCTGCGTCCAGTGATTTCAGGTAAAGCCTCCCTGTGCTGAAAACAAAACATTTAACAGAATCTGTCTCTCTTGTGACGAGCTCATATATCCTTGGGCAAGGTTTGTGCTATGTAAAGGAGCCACTTATGGAGGCAAAACGAGAGATGGCATGTACTTAAACTTTACAATTCAACTACCTTCCTATGACTCACCTGACCTCACTTAAATTGAATATAATATACAGAGATCCTTCATTTAATTACCTGAGGTATTATCAGCCCACAGCTGAATTTTTGCCAATGACTACTGTACTGCAGAAAGGTGAATACACTCGAAGATTCAGACAATACTTCATATGCAATTAATACGGCAGCAGTGGCATACTGGGACGGTCAAGTTTGTACAATTTTTGAGATGCTGTCCTATTATGTTAAGTGATTACAATGAATCAGTAAACTGGTTTCCACACACATTTATGCAAATGAAAGTTCAGGGGTTTAAAATTACTATAGCCCAACACCTAGGATATATTGTATGAGGTCAAGGACAACAAGTTTTAAGGTTTATTTTGTCCTTGGGACAAGCAGGTCCAACCCCTGCAGAACAAATCCTTTGGCTTTCAATTTACAGTACCACATTATAGAGCAGGAAAAGGAATTGTCTGAAGATGAGGGACTATTTGTGACCATATGTTAACGCTCTTCGAACTTGTATTTACAGTTCAATAATGCAAATCCTTTATTGTTAGGGTGAGTGTTCTAAATAAATGTTGTAAGCTTGAACTGCACTACTGACAGTGGTTCCAATAAAAAAAAAAAAGTGCACACGTTTGCAAAATGTAAAAATATGAGCCTATGTATCATGCTCACAGAATGCTCTCTGATTAATTGCAAATATTTGCAAAAGGTTGAAAGCAAGATTGATGATTTTTTGATTTCAAAATAAAATGTTCAGAAAAAAGTGCATCTAGGAAAAAAAAGGTTGTGCTAAACTACTGTGAAATTTTATGGATCAAATCTGTTTATTAGCAGTTTAAGATGCAAGAAACATTATAAGCCATGCGCCTACAACCACACGGGCCGGCAGCATTTTGCATCTTCTGTCAACATGCCCCAGGAAGAAGCTCCAAGGAAAGGGCTATACAGCCACTGCTAAGTACAAACCCACCCCTCCCACCCGAAGAACCCCAAACTAGAACGAGACCTAGCAAGCGCTGAAAAGTAAAGAAACAGAAGAAAGGTCACAGACAACCATAAGAAGAAACGTAACAAAACCCCTCACAGCGATGCTCGGCTAAGGTCCACCCCGCGCCCACCCGTTCCCCCCACCCCCTGCCTTGCCTGTCCAGCTCCCCCCAAGCCCCAATTCCAGCTCCCCAATTAGTCAGCTCCAAGTAACCTCAGCACCCTCAGATATACAGGGCATGTGAGCTCATTAAATTCAGCAGATAGAATCTGAATGAAATGTTTCCACAGCTCAGCTAAGTTATCTGCCCTCTGGTCAGCCACTAAAGTTAGTTTCTCCATGGCTAGAATATACCAAAGCTTATAAAGCCAGGAGGTATAGCTCGGGACCCCGTCCGTGCCCCACAATCCAAGAATCACCTGGTGTGCCGCATTGAGGGCAAGGGCAATCTGCCGCCCCCGCAGAGAACGGAGGGGAAAGGTGAGAGGGTTAGGTAAACCCAGAATAGTGTATGCCGGGAACTTTGGGATCTCTGTGGAAAACACTGTCAATCTCATCCAGAATACCATTCCAGTATCTCGTGAGCTTCGGGCAGTGCCACAACAGGTGAATGAGCGAACCCGGATTCCCACACCCCCTCCAGCAAAGCCCAGATTTAGTAGAGTCCCATTCATGTATCCTCACAGGAGTATAGTGCCAGGAAATAGCAAGCTAGTAGGCCGTTTCAACCCCCGGGATATGGTGCGCCGCATGGTGCACCCTAAAGTAGATTCCCTCCCACTCCTCTTCCGAAAGTTCTCTCCCCAGCTCCCTCTCCTAGCGCAGCTGCCCTTTCGCCTTGTCAACGGGTACGGCCCTGAGAAGGAGTGCATAGATTTCTGACACCAACCGCTTATCATCTTTCTTCCCTACCAGCCGTTTCCCAAATGGTGTAAGCGCTCTAGCAACTAAAGGCTTGATCGCTGGTTGCAGCACCCAATGCCGAACCTGATAGTAAGACAGACTATCCGCCTCCGTTAAGCCATAAGTCACCCGGAGCTGGTCAAAGGGAATAATACCATCCTCGTCAAAGAGGCACCCCACCCTTCTGCATCCCTTTGCATTCAGATTCTGAAGGCCCTCAGAACTCAAGCCAGGCATAAACTCCAGTTTCGCACATATTGGTGTCATAGGGGAAGGGAAGGTCGTCAAGCCGCATCGGAGCGCCACCGCGTCCCACACCCCAAGAGTCGCTCCTGTGATAGGAGAGGAGTAGAGGCCCGTCGCTCTATGCCGACGCCGCAACCAAGGCTCTCTCCAGATATGGGAACCAGCCACCGCCTGGTCCATGAAACACCAATGCTTTTCGGTCAGCGGTCGTCTCCACTCGACTAGGAAACGTAGCTGAGCCGCCTGGCAGTATTTTAACAGGCAGGGCACCGCCAGTCCCCCGCTGACTTAGGGCGGAACAGCGTGTTACGGGAAATCCGCGCAGGCCTCCAGTCCCATATGAACTTCATGAGTGCCGCCTGAAGTGTCGCCAGAGTGTGAGGTGGAGGAGTGAGAGGAAGTGTCTGAAACAGGTAGAGTATGCGCTGCAAGATTGTCATTTTAACTGCCGCGATCCTACCGAACCACAATAGTTTAAACTTCCTCCATGTCTCTAGATCCCTGTGTATATCCCTAGAGAGGGCCATATAAATCAAACAGGCTATCCTTGCCACTGTCTTCGCTAGGACTATCCCCGGATACAGGATATGCGACGCTGCCCACATAGTGGGAAATCTAGAGCGCAACTCTGCCTCGTGGGCCGACGATACCGAAAGATTCAAGATCTGCGAATTCTGCACATTCACTTTGAACCCAGAAATCGCACCAAATGCGTCCAAAGCATCCACAAGCGCCGGGAGCGAAACCGTGGGCTCCGAGAAGGTGAGGATCACATCATCCACGTACAGACTAATAAGGTGGTGGTCACCCCCAAACTTAATGCCCGTAATATGAGGGGCAGCTCGAAGCCTCTGTGCCAAGGGTTCCATATAGAGAGCAAACAAAAGCGGGGAAAGGGGGCACCCCTGCCTTGTTCCTCGTCCTATTGGGAACGGCAGTGAAGCCGTTCCATTGACAAGCACCACGGCACTGGGTCGGCTGTAGACACACTTGAGCCACGTCAGGAATGTCAGCCCTATACCAAAAAGCTCCAACACACGGAAGAGGTACGGCCAATGCACTCTGTCGAATGCTTTTTCCACGTCGATAGTAAGAAGGAGGGCCTCTCTACGGGACCGATGTGTCTTATCAATCAGATGCAAAATCTGCTTAGTGTTATCCCCACATTGTGAGTGGGGTATAAAGCCCGCCTGATCCGGGTCGAAGAGCCCAGGCATATATGGGTTTAAGCGCTGCGACAATATACCCGTAAAAAGCTTGGCATCGGTATTAAGGAGTGAGCTGGGCCGGTAAGAGCCACAGTCCTCCGGGTTCTTCCCTGGCTTAGGGATAACTGTGATAATAGCATCGAGCATGCTAGGAACAAGTGTTTGGGTCTCTGTGAAAGAGTTGAATAATCGGGTAAGCACTGGGGCCATCTTCAAACAGAACGTTTTATAAAAAAGTGGAGTAAAATCGTCCGGACCAGGTGACTTCCCAGCCTTCAGGCGTGAAATCGCTGATATCACCTCTTCCAGCCGAATAGGCTCAACGAGGAAAGCCGCATTCTGCTCGCTAAGCGGTGTTACGGCGCAGTCAGGAAGATAGGGGGAAGGGTCGCAAACAATAGCCGCGTCCGCCGCATAGAGTTCCCGATAGAAATCAGCAAAGGCCTCTGCAATCTGTTCATCCGTGTGGGCCTCCCCTCGTGAGGAGGAGCCCACCATCTGCACTGCAGAGGCATGTCTCTGGGCCCTCAACTTCTGAGCCAGAAGCCTCCCACTCCTGTTGCCCCCAACATAGTACTTGTGCTTAAGTCGCACTAATGCAACCTCTGCCCTATCCCAGTCCAATCTCTTCAATTTCAAGCAGGTCCTCTCCAGCTCCAGACTCTAGGAGCTCCCGTAAATTTATGGGAACGCTCCAGAGCTCCCACTCTCCGCTCCAGGGTCTCTCGCTTGTCCCTCCGGGCCTTGTTTTCTTTAGCCGCGAGGGAGATCACATCCCCCCGCAAGACCGCCTTAAGCGCTTCCCACAGCGTTCCTATGCTAGTCTGTCCATCGTCATTCTGTTCAAGGTAGTGTCTAATCGATTGGCGCAATGATCCACCACCTCCCGAGACTGCAACATCATGTCCCGGAAACGTCACCCCAGACCCTGCACATAACCAGCCTCCACACGAGCCGTCACAGTGACAGGAGCATAATCTGCCAAGGCTCTCGGCTCAATCGACTTCTCCTGAACTGGAGTGCGGAAGTCCGAGGTGGCTAAGAAATAGTCTATGCGCGCATATGTTCTAGAGGCTGCCGAGTAAAACGAATAGTCTCGCAGACCCGGGTAGGCCACCTGCCAGATATCCTCCAAACCACAGTCAGCGAGCCACTGAAGCCCTGCCGGAGTTAAAGCCCCAGTCTGCCCATACCTATGCCCCGATCTATCAAAATCATTGTCCAGAACGATGTTAAAGTCCCCGCCTACTAGTAAAGCCCTGTCCGAGGTCGTAAACGTCGAAGAGAGCACCTGCTCTATAAAACTTTCTGGTTGAGTGTTGGGTGCGTATATATTAGCTAATGTGAAATGAAAGGAGCCTATGTGGATTTTCAGAGCCAGATATTTTACCCCTGACCTCGTGGATCTTAGCAACCACCTCCCCACAGAAGGACTTTGAAAACAAGATCGCCACACCATCTTGCTTTGTGGACACGGAGGACCAGTACTGCAGAGGAAACCACCTAGAGCGCATACAATGCGTGTCCGCAGCTAATAAATGCATTTCCTGCAACAGACAGACCTGACTCCCAGAGCGCTCCAAGAATGACAGGATCGCCAGCCTCTTCGAAGGATTATTGAGGCCACGTACATTAAAGCTAAGGCACTTAAAAGTTTAGACCTATGAGGAAGGAACAGGAACAACAACTGCCGGGCCATTACCATAAAGCCAGGCACGGAGGTGGCCCGGGCCAAGGCGAACAGGGAATCCCATAATAATCCCCAATAATGAGCAAATGACCTGTAGAGGGGTACAGTACAACCAGACAAAAAGGCACAACCGGTGCAGACCAACCAGTGTTCAAGTCCTCCGTGATACATCCACAGCGAGAAAGAGTTCAAACCAAAGTCAGGGACACACCACTGAGTGCGTGCCAAACTCCCAGGAGCCCCACCACCCAGGCTCTGCCCCAGTCCAATCCACGTCACCACTGCTGGGCAGCCCCCCAGCACCTCCCTTCACCAGCACTGACCATCAAGGCCTACGGGCCGGCACAGGCGGAGACACTATTCAAAACTGCTTGCCTCTCCCGCGCTTGCTCTCTGGACGACGGTCGCGACGGCCTCCGCTTCCTCTCCTTACGCGGCCATCCGGGTCACTCTCTACAAGGCCCCCACCAGGGGACCCATCTCGCTTCTCCGTCTCATCCAGCCCCAGCACCCGTCGGGCCTCCTGGAGCGTCCTCACCTGTCTCAGCTGATCGCCCCATCGGAACACCAGACGGAAGGGATGACCCGAGGTGTAGGACGTGGAGGTCGCCCGGAGGTGGTCCGTGATAGGCTTAAACTCCCTGCTCCTCTGCAACGTCAACACAGAGAGGTCCTGATAAAGCTGCAGATTATGCCCCCGAAACTGAATCTGCAGCAAATTCCGCGCCTTCTGGAGTATTGCTTCCTTGACCAGAAAATTATGGAAGCATGCCAAAATATTGGGAGGACGCACCCCGAAACTTCCCCCTCGGCTCACTCTATGAACCCGATCCAAAAGGATCTCCGGCGGGCTCTCAGGCGACAAGAGGGAGTTGAACAAAGCTGTAACGAACTCTCGGACATTATCTCCCTCGGCCCCCTGCGGTACCCCCCTGATTCGTATATTGTGTCACGAGAGCGATTTTCTAAGTCTTCAGTCATAAGCTGCAGCTGTTCCTGATGTTCACGCAGACGGAGTATCTCCTGCTGGAGTTGCTCAACTTCCTCCCCTCTGGAGACCTCGTTATCCTCAACATTAGACACTCTTTCCCCCAGAAAGGTAATGTCAGACCGCAGCTCACGCATTTCCTGGGATATGTCTCTGCGAAGTTCCTGCAGGTCCACTCGCAGCGAGTCGAACAGAGAGGTAAGGAAACTCTTTGTGACGGGGGCCTCACCATCCGCCTCCACGTCGCCCGACTGGTCAGCCCCCCGTGTCGAAGCCGCGGTCTCCGTCTGTCGGCTCTGTGCCTGGTGTGATCTGGTTAGCATCTCTCAGACCGATTGGTCCCTCTTAAGCTTGGAAGATGCCATCACCACCTCCTCAGTGTCCACAAGGCCACTGGTAATGTCCCCCAAGTACGTCCTCTCCACAGATTCTCCGTCCCCCCGCAGCGGGCCGCGCCGTCCCGCCGATCCTCCAACGCAGCCTACAGCGCCTCCTGCCCCCCTCTGGGGCTGTCCGAGCTACTACCACCACAGCCGGGAGGGCCTTCGCCACTTCTCTCTTCCCAGGGGCCACCTCCGGTCACCCCCGCGCCCCACTCAGGACTAGCTGGTCTCAGTCACACAGCACCGCAATCCTCAGTCTTCTCGCAGTACTCCTTCTCATATTTCTGCGCCACGCCGCACCACCTCGCCGGCCAAAAAGTCCCACCGATCACCTTAGAGGGCCAGCGCGGCACGTTCGAGGGGCCACCCGCTCACCACATCACGGGGTGGCCAAACAGCCCCCACCGCGCCACCAGCTCCCCAGGGCCCCGTCAGGCGGTGTGGCACGCAATCTCCACCCGCTCCAGGCCGCGGGCCCAGGCCTCGCATAATCGGAGAGGCTATTATCAGAGTTCTTATTTAATTGTCGCGTAGGCTCTCATTATTCTAATGAGACTACTGGATTTGAGCGGCAGAATCGCCTGCAGCGTGGGAGACTGAGTCTTAACCCACAACAGGTGACACCTGTCAGCCTAATCCGGGTTTTGCTCCGGCTAACAGTGCCTCATCTCTACCCAAGAGCAGGAATGATTGGGCATCCGAGCTCATGACACAATTGATTCCTCAGGGAAATCGTGGTCACTCAGATCTCATAATTTTCTCTCAGTTACATTAGTCTCACACATACAAGGACAAGCAGAGGCAGTATATGTTTTAATAAGGTTTCAATGAAGCAACTGCATCTTATATATTAAAGCATGCACTGCAATAACCAGGACGATAAAGCTTGTCAGGATTAAAATTGTGACAAGGAGAGTAAAGCATAGAAATAACGCTACCATATTGTCACTAGAATCAATAGACTAATTTCTATCTAAGCTATAACAGAGCACAGCATGTTAAGCTCTAGTTGTGCCCTTCAGGTTCCCCTGGGAAGACATCATCCCCCATACCTGAGCAAAGGCCTGAAGTCTGCATAAGCAGCTGTAGCGAAGAGTTCAGCAATCGGCATACAGTCGTGGTCATCTGTCTGGAATCTCCCTCTAACGTGTATGGGACAGAGAAGTGTTTTTATAATGAAACACCTGATGTTCTGAGAAAATGTCCCTACGTAAGTATGTGTATGTTTCTATGAATACCACAGACAAAACGTTACCACGTTTACCGGCAACCTATCTTACTGGAGCCTTAAGGGAAGCGCAGAGTAAAAGAAATGTCTTGTTTAAGAACACAGTGCTGTCCTAGGCAAAGAACAGCTAGATGGAGAGAGAAATAAAACAACAAGACCGCAAATGTGGCTATTGTTAAAATAATAAACGAAGCTGAATAGGTTAAAGTGCACTGCGGAAGGCCTAGTGTGCTAAAATAACGTGCAAGGAGCTATAACTAAAATGGCTACACAAAATAATGAGATTACTGCCATAACTAGTCACCGTACTATATGGCACCAAAGGGACAAGTAGATTTTTTATTTTTTTTACAAGACAAGTAGATTTATGAAGCAACCTGTCCCATGGACAAGTAGATATTTTATTAAATTCCACACCCCTGGATTTATGTATTGTTCTGAGCAAGACTGAAAATTAAAAAAATAAATTAAAGAAAATTGTAAAAGTGAAGAACACCCATCCACTCATGGGCTGGGCAGCACTACGCATCTGCATAGTAGAAGGAATTCTACTTGCAGGTACATGAACAGCTCGGCATGAAAGAAAATATTTGATGACTAGTGGTCTCTCAAAGGCATAAAATGCACTCTTGTTGTTTGATCAAGTTCGGTCTAAACTGCAACCAACGATCGCTGTAAATGTCAAAGTAATCATACTACAAGATGCTGTTGAAGAGACGTGGAGATAACACCCTTTAATAATAAATATTCTCTAACCCCATCAAACATTGTTGGGCGAATCTCCTAATTTCAGCACAGATCATCTTGCACTGGGACACCACCTTTGAATCCTTTGATGCCGCAGCTGACTTCTAGACCTATTTCAGTCTTCCTCTGGAGCTATTCGGTCAACCTCCGAAACCAACAGCAGAAAAAGAGAAACTAAAATCGGCAATGTGGTCTTACAGTCGCCATCACAGTTAATCATTCTGACTCCACCCATATTGATGCTCAAAGGGGAAAACTTCGAAACATTAAGAACACTTGCACGACTAAATGGCGCAATAATGCTCAGCATGTGAATCCAGAAGTGATTTGTAGCTACTTCAACAGCATAAAACTAAGGTGATTTTTGGGTGAGTAATTTGATAAGAACAATTGTGGTATACAAAGCTGCCCACCAAGAAGTTATTCCACAGCGCAGATGCCCCACTCCCTGGGTGAACTATTCCCAACACAACCCAAATTACACAAGAATATTCCAAAATATGGAAGAGGCACTCTGCATATAGTAACTCCAATCTCAAACGTGCTTAAGAGGTTGAATCATTAACATGTGAAGTCCAAGGCAATTAATCAATACTTCAAATAAACAGGTACTCAAGTGATATTCTTTATTCCCATCTCATAATATAAATATGAAAGACAAACACAGCCAATGTGTTTTGTCCCATGGACAGTGGGACTTACTCGGGGCACATGGTAATCTTCAATATGTATCCACTTCAAAGATGTATATAACAGTCTTCTGTAAATTCCATAGCAAACTCCCTTGAGAGTCACAAATAACTACAGTGCAAGTCAAGAACTGCAATCAATCTGGCCATAATAAGTCACCAGTATCAAACCCGATAATCTCAAACAGACATGTTTGTTACTGGTGGCTTATTATGGCCAGATTGATTGAAATTCTCGACTCATACTGGAGTTATTTGTGACAAAGAATGGAGTTTGCTATGGAATATACGGAAAACTGTTATACACATCTTTGAAGCAGATACAAATTGAAGATTACAACATTTCTTACCTTAATTAAATATTATGCCCCGAGGAAGTTCACATGTGTCGAACGCAACACAATGGCTGTTGGTCGCTATATGGAGCGAAATAAAGGATGCATTGACACAATTTGATTGGATGCTTTATCGTCTCTCTTCAAAACATTGCTGGTGCCCTTCCAATTGGCTTGTATGGACTTTGGACCTTTTTTTGGTTGCACCTTGGGAGCAGCGGGTTCCTTGGAGCACAGCATTCTGATACATTTGGGACAAGGGCGAGGTGCGATTGGACTATTTTGACTTGCTGCTCTGATTGGATGATACTTATTCAGAGCACATTATAATAGTCCACCAAAGTATTCCTATATTTAACACGCAACCATGATTGCATACCTCACCTGAGGGCATGGGGGTACTCCTGAAGTGAATAATTTTCAAGAATGAAGGCCAATAAAATACAGGAACACTTTCACAGACCATACAAATGTGCCCTGAAGAAGTCTCACTGTCCATGGGACGAAACGCGTTGGCTGTGTTTGTCTCTCACATTGCATTATGAGATGAGAATAAAGAAAATCAATGACTATGTCTGAATACCTTTTTATGTGAAGTATTAACTAATTGTCTTGGAGCTCACACATTAATGATTCAACTTCTTCTCGAGCAAATCAGAGTGGAGATACTATTTGCAGAGTGTCTCTCCCATATTTTGGAATGGTTCTTGGGAGACTTGAACGCAATCCTAAAATGAACAGAAAAATCAAGCAGCTGAAGATACTCCACATTATTACACAGTGCTTAGCCAGTGCAGCAACTAAACAGATAACAGGAAGACTTTGTTATTCATAAATAACACAGTTTGAAAGAAAATTCTTAAAGCAAAGACTATACATATGGTAGTAGAAAGATGCTGATGCTAGTCAGAAATAAAAGGGAGCCAAGATTGTTGGTGTCAAACACAGGCAACGGGACTAGGAAAATTAATGAGCTTAAAAATTTAAACAACTTCATTTCCATACAAAAGCTATTGTCATCCTGGTCTGCGTAAACATCAGGCTTCCTATTCGAGTGGGAAAATGAAAGAGTGAGATGAAAAAGTATTTATTGAGAATAAAAGGTTCATTTGATTGAGACTGCAACAAGGAGATTTTGTTAAACATATTGCACACACAAATCCTTTGCTGATGTTACTAAGATAATGAAAGCTAAATTCTATTTGTGCTATAAAAACCTATGAAGAACAAACTTCTATAACTCACATTTATACATTTTCAGCATATAAAGCTAAATTGGTCAGTGCAACACAGTTTTGTTATATCTAGAAATATTACCTCCTCATGTTGGGTTTCATATTTTCTAGTGAGGCACCCAGGTAAGCACAATGGAGAAATCTTGTACACTTAGGAAGGAGGTGCAGGTCAACTGTTCCCTTTGATGTGCAAGCTGACTGCTGTAAGGAGACAAACTAAGAATCAATATTTAATTATTAACATATGTACAAACATATATAACTATTAAGGCACTTGCGTTGCTGTTATCAAGCATATCAAGGGAACATTTAGTTTAAAAAAACTAATATGGAGTGCACAGTCGGAGAGCTTCCTTTAAATACATTTGTAAGACAAGGAAGTGTTCATTAAGATGAATACGATTGTCAGTATCTTCTGATCCACCCAAAAACTTTACAATACCTGTCCTCCTTCTGTACCTTTTCATTGCGAATATATATATATATTTTTTTTAACTTACAGGCAAAATGTCTAGGTAAGTAAATAGGTTAACATATTTAGCGCAGATTCACAAGGCTTCTGTTTACGTTTATTCATTTGTTTGTAGTACACCCCTATATTTCTCAAACACTCACATGAATGGCAATACTATAAAAAGCATTTGGTAGGACGAACCATGTGATCTTCTATACAATACTCCATGACCTAGCTGATTAAAACATTTATGCTTTTGTCTTTGTATTACCTTAAATTTTGAGATTGGGACCATAATTCACAACAAACTTGGTACCAAGCATACCTTTCGTTTTCCTAACTAGCACTCACTTGACTGTGGTTAAAATCTTGCACTCTGCATTTTAATTGAAGTGGTTTGCAACAGTGACGGTGTGGGTGTCCCAAATGGACTTCAACTCCAGCACTGCCACCCATAGGCCACACGTTGCCCTTCCCTGCCTCAGACAAGATGAATCCGCACAGCTTTTATATGTAAGTGTGGATGTCCAGAAGTGCAGGATCCATATACCCAACAAGTGGGCACAAGCAGTATGGAGGCACTGGCTCTGGGTTATTTACCTGGTGACTCAGTTAGGTACCACAAACCTCTCTCAACATTGAGGGCCAAGTGATAATATAGATAAATGATGGTAGGCAAAATCCCGTTGTTGGAGGGGCAGGCAGAGATTCGTAGGTAAGAGATGCCCGTCCATCACCTTTTTACTGCACTGATCTTTGTAGACAAGAAGAACTGAGACTTGGTAAGGGTATATACCACCAGAAGAACAATAGCGGTGTACATTTTCTCCTCAGTTTTTCCAACTAAGAAGTGAAAAACACCACTCTTCAACAGAAAAAAGTAGGCAAAATGGGACTAACGGTGGACAACGGTGCAGGATATCTGTCCACATTTGTCACAATGACGGGATTCCACCATGGAGTTAAAAAAGAAAACAACCTAACAATGAAAAACTGTTAATGGTGGGTCCTGGAATAAAGCTAAAACAAAGTGTTGCTTCAAGAGGCAAACATTTTTTAAGGATTTATGTGAAAACTATTCATAAGAAATACATAGCCATATGTTCAGGGATCCACTTGTAGCAGAACAAGCACTGGCAACGCAAATAGGCCTGACTTCTGAATGAAAGTGCATTTTGTGTCACTGATGGGTTTAGGCATTCAATAAGTCCTCATACAAGCATTCTGTCACTCATCTTTGCACATATGCATCCATTAAGCCATCCACTGACTCATTCTTACATTCAACCACCAACACAACCACAAGAGGCCAATCGAATATTCTACATAGGGAAACCAACAAGTGGGTGAAGCCTAAGCCCCTCTACAAGCAATACTCTGAAAGCTCTTGTTCAGCTGATCAACTATTGTCCTGGAACAACTTCCCTGTTCAGGCAAACCAAAAAAATGCATGTGGATTACTGAAGAATTGGGCGTCCGATAACACTCTCAAACACTCTAAAAAACTGTACTCTTAAGTCTAAGGTTCTTGAGTTAGAGCTACTGGCATTGTAAATTCATAACCAGACTTTTCTTGCCACATAAATTGGTCAACCCTGGCTCATAATTTCATCTTTTCCTGCTATATAATTCAAGTGGCCCTGCAGAAAACTAAAGCACTTACATGTACCTTCTTCCTCTATCTGCAGCAAAAAATGAAAACGTTGCTATTTAGCAGCGTTTAATTGGGCAAAGCTTAATTGAAGCACGGTAACGTTGTGTTTATTGGAGGCAAATATGCACTTACAAAATACACGATTTCCACTTAAAAACTATAGTCAAACTACGGAACACATTGGCCAAACGGAAAATAAATATTTTTTAAAAGCTAATGCCTGCATATTAATACAACTGTGTCTTTTAATATTTATGTTTATGTGTTGTTTTACTGGTGTGTCTCATATGGTGTTTGCCTGCAATTTACACTGTTTAGATGTGATTCACTCCACAAAGTTTTATAGCATCTGATAACATTGCTGCTGTCTACAGAGCAAGCCAGCCAGGCGTCATTTATGCTCATTCATCTGTGTGACTCTGCCCTTTCACGAACACATGCTAATGTTTTTGCTCTGTGTTTTTGTTTTTCATGTTAAACTTTGGTCTCCCCAGTAGTCTTTTTTACATTAATTTGCAGTATTCACAGTGTTTACGAGTAAAGAGTGATTCATGTCCTTGTGTTCAAAAATGTTTTCTACAACATAACATTTTGCTGTTTAAACTTCCTGCCTGGAAGCTTGTTTATAGTTTGGAGAGGAAGGACATTTTCACATGTTACAGTTTGCATTTCCAATAAATTATTCTTTATTTTGCCCACAGTAAATCAGTGAGGCAGAAAAATAACTGATTGCCCTTTAACAAAAATTGTTTGTGCCCTACATGAACACACCGGCTCAAATTGAGCACTGCAAACATAATAAGTGTTCCTTCTTTAGATCCAGCTGTTACTCTACACAGAAGGCTGATTTATTTTTCCTTGACAGCGAAGCCATACACTTTATGTTTTTAGCTTACGAGACCCACAATTGCCTTGTTAGCATCTGCGAGAAGAATATTTTTTCTAGGTTCAGCTGTCACTTTACACCACACGCTAATAACTGCGGCATATATTTTTACGAGTATTGAATACTAAAGCAGGCTAATTTGAAATTGCAAAGAAGTAAATTTTGTGTTGTTGGTGTTGCGCTTCAGTTTTGGTTTTGTTATGACTTTCCCAAGTCTCTCTTTTGGTCATATTAAATGCGGCACTGTAACCAAGAGATGAAGCTTGGAATTATAATAAGGCAGTACAGAGGGTTAATGTGGCTGCTACAAAGAACATGTTGTAGGCAGATAACAGACTGCATTCAATCTTCAAATGTTAAAATAACTCTGGTGATGTTATTCCTGGAGAAAGAAAGAACTTTTCTTTAGTGGAAGCTTGGACTAATTATAAAGTAGCGCAGAAGGTTACTTTGCCTGCTCCGAGGAACATGAACTAGGCATATAAGAACTAGCAACTAACATAACAAGCGACACGAAACTGACACGAAAGGCAATATTTACAGGCTGCTGACAAGCAGTGGAAACGTCACTGGAAGGACAGATGGGGATTATTTTTGTTAAAGCTCTTTCCCCCTTTGGAGGTGTTTCTGAAAGCGACTGAAACCAGGGGCCAGCTCAGCCCCTTCGCTCCTGATAGCCGGGGAGGATTTTGGTTTGTACGCCATTTCTAAGCAGTACCCCCATAGTGAAAAAAACATGAGCTGCTCAGAATGAAATATTCCAAAAGAAACAGGCTGATCAGCGTGTGCCCTTAAAACCAAGGCTGTTGTGAGAGGAAGAAAGGGCATAAAAGAGAAATAAGTACAACACACACTAAAGACATGATCAGTAAACAACTAATAAAAAAATGAAAGTAATCCATTTCACATAAGCAAGCCCGCGGCCGCCATGAGCATCAGCCTGAAGAGACACAAAAGGAAAAAGAAATTTGCTTGCAGTCAGACATATCGGCAAAAGTGCAATTAGCCATGTAACAGGGGCGATAGCCAAGGAGGTGACAAAATCACCGTAAGGAGGGACAAACATAAAGCATTTGCCAACGAAAAGAAAGGATTTTTGAAAGGAAAGCCCATGAAAAAGTGATAGTGATGGGTGTGCGGTGGGCGTGGCTAAAAGCCCAGATACATACAACAGGTCAGAAAAGCAGCACTTGCGCGCTGCTATGCTCGACCTAAAAACTCTGTAAATTATCTTTTTATCTAAGACACTTTAACAGGGCCATGTGAGTGCCGCTGAAGGTTCAAGTTGCATCCCATTGTAAGCTCAATACTTTATGCATGTTAGGAACAACTATACTGCTGCAGGCTCGTGCAGCCGGACAAACAAACCAAATAATCACAGCTGTGTAGAGGGGAAGAACCATGTATGTGAAAGCGCACAACTTCTTCCCAATCAAAACATGTACTCTACTACATCAACATGTGGGTGGAGCAAACACCCTCTCTGTGATGAATCTAAGAAAGAGCTTTCAGGACTATTACAAAGTCAAGCATCATCTGTGCTGTCAAGCTAGACCTAAAACATTAAACTGGTAACCAACTGTCACTTCAAATCATGATAGGACCTTAGTATTCCTAGGCTTTTTTCAGGTCCCAGTGCTGTTTTTCATCTACGGGAGAATTTCTTTCAAACAGAGAGGATAAACAGAGCTCAGAGTGAATGTAAAACCCTTCTTTGATTTCACAGGGGGTTTTAACATTTACATTTGTTTCATATTCTTGCCTATTGAAAACATACATCAGACATTGTCTATACAATGGCAAAGTTTTGTTATATTAAGGGACATGTTGCTTTTTGCTCCACTGTATGCATCCAGTGTACAAGCCAGTAAAATACAGCAACTGTCAGGGTACAATGCGCCTACTGGGGCTCTAGGCCCCGGTGCTGCTGAACCTGCTGCACCAGTGGTAGCTGAATCCCAGATACAAGCAGCTAGCCAATAATTATAAATATTAATAAAGATACCATGTGAGAGACGTAGTTATACGGTCACTGGTAAGAAATGCTTTTTTTTTAAAAAAAATGGCCCCACAGTGGCAGACTGAACTGGGATTCCCAAATGCACGACCAAAACCAAAACCAAAAAAAATAAAAAAAAGACAGGTACTTGCAAAGACAATAGTCTGGCGTTAGTTTCCAGCCTTTTGGCTTTGCCCATGCTGGATTTGTTTCCCAAAACTTTATTACTGGGGGAGCTGTTGGACCCTTACTTACACAAGAAACATTGTCTAAAAGCACAAAAAAAGAAGAAAAATAAATTGGTCTCAAAAAGCACATATTTCCAGAGTAGCCTCTAGCATTAAATACACTATTTTGTGTGTTAATGTGCTCCTTGCGAAAACGGACAAATACAGTCACTCACAGTAAAGTTAGCCAAATGACTGAAGTAGCTAACCAACTGATACATATAAAACATTTTGTTGGTAAAACCCAAAAGGCCTTGGCTAAAGTCAGATCTGACAGGCACCTACAAACCAAATAGGACTCATCTTTGGGACCGGCTGCCTTTTCCATTGTGTTTTAGTCATGCTGCACACCATCAAAGAGCAACACTGAGCTCAGTGGTGTGGGGCAGAGATGCAAACAGTGTGATCCCAGCATCCCAGAGACTTGGAGGTTGGGAGACTGCAGAAAAGCACATGGCAACACAGAGCAACTGAGATCAGGAGTGGGAGCATAGAGGCGACAGAGCAACAGAGACGGGGCTGCAGGAAGTAAGGCAGAGAAGTACACAAGGGAGACAGCTGGAAAACACAAGCACTCGTGTACAGCCCTTAACTAAAAAGAAAAGCAGTACAAAAAACTAGCTGTGTAAGAGCACAGTAATGCATGCATGCTCCAGCAAATGGACAAACTCACAACAGAGAAGTAAACCCTACACAAGACATCAAATTAGACGTAAGCGAATGAGAGTGGCAATGTAGTCAACCAATGGTGAGCAAATGGTAGGGTCTATGCCCACTGTAAGATAACAAAATGTCTCACAACATATAGCTCCTGCGCAAAAGGCAACACCTAAAAATGAGGCAAGATCACCTCAGAGGCTTCTTCCTAATTTCAAGAGCACACACTGACCAAAAAATAAACTTTAGTTCTTTACATCAACTGTTGCAGCCAGATTAGGACTATCGAAGGAAACTACAATGCCCTTCCCCCAATCCCAATTTTGTTGCCTTTTTCCATCTCGGCTAGGAAGGCTTACAGTTGAATACTGGTGCACTAAATCGCATGTTTTTTTTGTCTGTTCTTGGCTAACGAGCAAAGAAGTTTGCGTACTGACAGGCTTCAGAATTCTGCTAAATAACTTAAGTGGACTCCCTCTTCCAAATGGCAGTGCAGGCCATTTTGTGTACAAACAAGCCATCTTCACTGCCCCTCCCTAGTAAGATGCAGCCCAACATGAACAGCCACAAAAAGAGGAGAAAGGTAAACCATCACACAGACAAAGAACAAGAAATCTGTACAGCAACTTGCCAGTTCCTTCTTCATATTGGCTGAAATTTCCCACTCCCTGTACCACAACTTTTAACTGTCAGCCTCAAGTACACAAAGACAAATTTTGCATGTGGCAGTACATATGTCTTGCTTGTCCGCTTTAGCATAAAATAGTGGTTTCAAGAATAATGGCTGCTTCATTTTCATTCTTCGACTGCCAGTAGATCTATATTTTTTTTCCCCCACATGCACAAAGGATGAGTTGGCCAAAAGGTTTGATGCTAAATTTCTGCTTCCCTAAAAATTCAGGTAACAAAAAACATTTACCAGACGACAGGGGGCTTTCCGCCCTCCTGAACAAAAAGCCACAATGTGCAAGAGATGCATAAAACCACTATCAATTTTCAGCTCTGCGCACTACACCTCAAAGAAGTAAAATTACATCCTTCGCATACACTTAAGTACCCAACAAATAAAGATACGTAGGACAAAAGTACACAACAGGAAATTTAAAAGCATGATTAGTGGGTACAACTGTGTAAACCGGTAAAGAAATACCTATAGAAAAAAAACTCTCAAATTTGAAGTGGTTTACTCCGCACCTGAAAATCTGTGCATTGTTGATATGTTTGTTGGCAGTTAGTTGATTTCTAAACTAAGTATCAGTTTTAAAATTATATTTCTAATTGGCAAAGCCTGCCATAACATTTTTCAACTCCGAAAAAACAAAATATGGTGTAAAGCATCACTAACAGACTAATGTGAATTTTGTTTAAGCAAATGGTGCCAGTTTAGGGGCGTGGACTGGTTGCCCAGCAGGAGTGACTGACTTATGAGGCACGGAGTGGCCCTCGAAAGCATGGAAAGACCTGGGGCAAGTGGTGGCAATGCCATGGACTGGCTGTGGCAACCCTATTAGGTGTATAATTTCACCTGCTGTATATGATATGGGCATGTGGACTAGTCAATGTGTGTCACTATTGTGGTTCAAACCAAAATCAATAACAAATTGGTTATCAAAGAATTTACATCTAAATGGGTGGTACAGTCACTGCCACAGTGAGCTTGCATCACTAATGTTTTTACTCCATACTTTATAAACTGTACAACACATTAAAGTGACATCTACTCTAAATGAGCATGAAGTGCACCTAAGGTTAGACACAAGTGGGTCTAAATAATCTTCAAATTAACAAACACTTGTTGCAAAAAAGAAAAGGTAGCTTGGAAAGGGGATGGTTGAACACACTTTTCTAGGGAGTCACAATCAAACATCTGGCAACTAGACCAAGATTTCTAGGGAGTGACTGTAGTTGCAACAGGGAGAAGAGGTGTGATAACAAAGATATGTTGAAAATTCCTCTGCGTTTAGTAAACTGGTATTTATCAGACGTGTAAATGTTAGCTTGGTGATTTATTCGACTGTGTCAAGGAGCAGTTTGGGGCTATTTCTTGTGGAATCAAGTTGAGCCACTAAGGAAGGAGTATTTCCTTCAAATTTAAGTTTCTTGTATGAGCATCCTCCTGTTCCATGGTTAAATGTGAGAGTTTAAAAGGGCTGCTTTGAAGCCATTTAAACAAGAGATATCATTTGTGCAATTCAGAGAACCAAGACGCTGATATTTCCAAAATGTTTCGATAAAGGAGTTACAACAGACAGGATATTGGTGATAATCTCACAGTAAGAGGGGTTAGTTAATTTCTAGGAGCAAGGGAAGGCATGGCAGACAGACTGCATCAGCGTTAAGAAATCTATACCAGCTGTTTTTTTGTTTTGTGTTTTCTTTTTTAGGTTGAAAAGGGACAGTGATTTTATCGAAATCTGGTGAGAAGGGATTTGGAAGTGGTCAGACACCTTCACGGTAAAGAGGCCCTTTATCTGAAAACAGTCAGCTTTACAAAGGATGGGATAAAGGATGGAATTCTTAACTCATTCACAGCCAGGGTGTTTCTGCACCCTGTGCAAAAGCTTTTTGTACCTTAAAAAACAGCGCTGGGCTGCTCAAACACGTTCCTTGTGCAAACTATTTCATTTCCATGCCCATTCAACAATATGTACTGGTTCAAACCCTGTTTTAATATCTCACTTCAGCCCAAAGATATCCTGAAAAAAAAAGAGGAGATATGTTAATTGATTTAAAACATCTGCTCAACATTTCCTGCATTCTCAAAGGGAAATACAAATTCCATTATGCTAACCAAAGAAATGCTGCAGTGAATGTGTGGAGTTCGACAATACGAAATATATGTGGATTTTCCTAAAGAATGCACTTTGCACTATCAAGAGCATATCAATAAAATGTGGCTGAATCAATGTTTGTGCAATATTATTTAAATGATGGTGGATTTCAAATTCTGTACTGCAAGGAAAAAAATAAATACTATATATTGTCTTAGTTTTGTACAACCGAAGGAATCTAGTGGTAGACTGTCTGACCAATAGAATGTTCTGAACAAGATTTCCATAAGACAGAAATTCCCACACAGGCTGGGACATATCCTCGACCTACACCTGTGTTTCCTTAGGTCGTCTGAGCATGGAAGACGATTGGCTAGGTGCAGACCATTAGAAAAATTTCAAAAGCAACTGAAAGTGAAATACCGGTTTAGGTTATGTGCCTTATTTCATGGGTATCAACCCTGTACTGAATGGAAATCTAAACATCATATTGTTTCTACCACTGGGTGTCAGACATTCCCGGCCCAGATTCGCTAGTCAGGAGAAAGCAAATAACATACGTTTTTCAGATTTTTAGAATTGTTTTCGAAAATAAGGTAATTCCCTCTTCAAGTACCCTCATAAATAAACATCACCTTGCCAAGGATCGAAATACATCCATGTTCCCCTGGGCCACCTGAACATTCAGGAGAAAAAGGAAGGGTACCAGACATATGTTTTTTTTATGGGTCCAGGATGCAGAGAGGTAATAAAGTGGGTATAGTGCATTTTTGAATTTTCAAAATCATCTGAAGGCAAAATGGTGGTTTAGGGTACTTCGTGCCTGGGTTTTATGGAAACGTACCAAAACCATACATTTTCAATATCTATAGATTTAAAGATTTCTATCGACGGGAGCCATATTTCACTCTCCCTAATTGCCTTGCCAGAATAATGTGCAGCCAATAATACTGTCAAATTTCCAGCTATCCACCCCTAACTCCAAAATGTGGTAGTTCCCTTCAGCCTTTCGCATGCAAGAATGTCAGTCCTGACCAAAATCTGTGCTCCACTTGTTCTTTCGAGAGTGAGAGTGTCAGACATCGTTTTTTCAATGGGTTTCTGCAGCAATGAACGTATTCAACACAACGGAAAGCTTCTAATAGGGGCACAGTCCTCCACGGGCATAGCTTCAGTATCTGGGTCATCATCTGGCAGCCTAGGATACCGACTCACCACAGACATTTCCGAAAACTAGGACACTAGTTGAATCACGATTGAGGAGTCTTGTATGAATCCACAGAATAACCTTCAATTGCATGTGACAGAAAACTCCAGAGGTTCAGGAAAACCACAGAAGTCCTACTATACAAGATTCCCACGTCTCTCTAAATAAAAACATTCCTACTGTACAAGATGGAAATAGGCCACAACTTTGACCTTGCGAAAACCATACTGACAAAACTGAATTAAAAAAAAAAAGAGAGTTTTGGCCTGTGACTGTCCAACCCACCCATGCCTATGAGGTATTGGTTTTAACTGTAGCAATGTGGGAATGATGGGTGCTGTGACATTTGCTTTTCTCCAAAAACTCCGGTGCTTTCAGTTACTAAAGAGTAGAACAGGTACACAGGATAGTAGGACACACAACATTATTTACTGAATCCTCTACATTTGAAATCAGTGTCCACAAAACCAATTTTTTAATGACTTACTCGGAATTTCCGGCTTTTACGGGCAATACAGAATTCAGAATGTCCAATATCCTTAACTCAGATTGGTTGGGGACAATTCAAAACAATACATAGCTTTTATTTATACCACAATTTGCATTTATTCAATTTTTCCATTATTAAGTGATGTATGGTTTATACAGAGTAAAAAAACATTGTAAACACAACTCGATTGTTAGCTCTGGGATTCGGAGGCTTTTAAAAGAATACTAACATCACACAGAGTTTGCCGAACAGAATGGGTTATTATTTTTCTGAACTGGCCATCTGTGTAAAGCGTTTACATGTGAAAAACTTGTGACCAATTGCTCTTTTTCTCTTGGGGAAATCATTGAGAAAGTTACACAAATGATGCCATGTTGAATTTACAATATACTACTTTTTAGCAGCGTATAGATCACTTGGGTTTCCCATGGATTTCACACATGCTTCCCTTCACACAAGTATAAAGAACAAAAATGGTAAATGACTGGCATTCTCGGGCTAAGAAAGTTCAAACAGCGAATGACACCTTGCTGTGTCACAGATAAACAGCTCCTTCCCTTTACATTGGTAGAGGAATAATCTGTGCATCTTGTACCCCGGAAAGGAAGCTGAAGCAGTTTAGATTTTTCTAAGCTGAAAATCTATTTTGCTCCCAACAAATACAAGCATTTGCAATACAATAGATCTTGCAGTTTCTTCAGTTAGAGCTACTGGCTTTGTAAATTCATAACTGGACTTTTCTTGCCACATAAATTGGTCAACCTTACCTCATAATTTCGTTTTTTTCTGTGATATAATTCCAGTGGCCTAGCATTTAACGAAAGCAGTTCCATTTACATTCTTCCTCTATCTTAAAACATATACAGTTATCATAAAACCTTTATCAGAAATAACATTTTGGCATTAGAGTGTAATGCTCAAAACACCATAACAAAAATATCATTTGGGACGGACTGGAGGGTGAAAAGAAAGAGGAAGTCAGGAGTAAAGATCAAGAGGACAAGTGGCCTTGTAACGGTGTCATGGGCCCTGGAGTAAGAAAGGAAAAAGTTTGGCTGGAATTTTGATAGGAAAGCAGCAGTAATTAGTAACTGAGTGAGGTCTGTAGGTCTCTGGGCCCTGGTACCACTGCACCTGTTGCTCCATTGATAACTAGGCCTCAGGAGAGAAAGCGGATGGGGCAGAAAAAGAGAAGCGAAAGGAATACAAAAGGAAGAAAGAGAAGGGGTTGCAAAGAAATAAAGAAAGAAGGGAAAGAAAAAACAAGAAAATGAAAGCAGAACTGAGAGAAGAAATAGAGCAAGCGTGTGAGGCAAAAGAAAAAAGGGAAGGAAACTAGCGAGCAAAAGATAAAGAGGAAAAAATAATGAAAGAAGTGTGAAAAGAAAGAGAAAAATTAACATTAGAGAAAAAAAGAGAGATGGTGAAAGAAACAAGCATCGAACGTACCATGGCATGTTAATTACTGACACATTTCCCAGAGAGACAGACTGGGAAAACCACTTTGACACTTCGGGTCCCGACAAGTAACTTGTGGCTTTCACATACAGATGGGAAAAAATGGGATTTATAGTAAAAAGTGAATTGACAGATACAAATAAGAAAAACACCAGGGAAAGGAAGGAAGACATTTTTTTTTTTTTTAAAGTGAAAGGACACATACCGAAATGGCACATAGGAAAGAGCAAATAAAAAAGACAAATAAAGAATGAAGAGGAGAGAAAACAATAGTGAAAGAATGAACGCCTGATGAAGAAAAAAGAAGAAGAACGAAGCAAGGAAAGAAATAAGCAAGTTTTTGTGAGTTTGAAAGAGAAGGTAGCAAGAGGAAGAGAGACATTTTAAAAAAGGGAGAGGAGTAGAAATAAACAGTTGAAAGAAAGAGCAAAACTGTTAACATGTGGATTTGTAAGAGCTAAAAAGAGAAAAGTAGAAAAAAAAGAAAACATTGAGAGTAACCAGAGTAAAGAAAAGAACAGAGTGAGATAGGTGAAACAGACCCTCCCAAATAAAGATGGCAGCTAAGAATATATTTAATTGGCTCCCCCACGTCCTCAAACAGAAATCAGAGTGAGGAGCAGCAGGGGGCACTGTAGAACAACAGGAGATGCATTAGCAGAGTAGTATGTGAACCCCAATACTGCAATACTGGGGCGCTTCAGATCAGGATTGGGGGTATAGGAAAAGCTGTGTCCCAGCCCAGTGCTGGAATAACAGAAAGGCAGTGGGTGAGAAATGAGAAACGCTGCCCTGAGTAGTCCTGGTATTGGAATAATGGGGCACTGCAGGTTAGGGTTGAGGTGCACTGAAAAAGTTGTATGTGGGCTGCAGTACTGGAATAGTAACGGGCACAGAGGTTTAGAAGTGAGGTATGTTAATGGAGCTGAGTGTGAGACTGGAGGTGCCCTAGTGAGGATGCAAGTGGGGCCCAGCAAGGGAGTGGCACTGCCTCTGACCCACAGAAGAGAGGAGTCCGGAAGGGCATGTGTGCGAGCCTTAGTACTGAGAAGAAATGTGCACTGAATGTTAGAATTATGGTTTCTGGCGAGCTGAGGTGGTTCCTACTAACAGAGGTGTTGGATGTTAGACGAGGTGCACTGGCTGAGCTGTGTTTTGCTTTTTTGGGTCCAATATTGACTTGGCAGTGGGACTAAATATTAGAATTGAGCTGCTGTAATGGAACTGTAAGTGAGCGGGATTCCAATATAGGAAAAGAAGTGACCACATCAAGTGTAGTTGTTGTGCACTGATGGAGCTGCGCCCGAGGTCCCAGTACTGGAACAGCAGAGTGTACTGACTGTAAAAACTGAGGTGCTCTGGCAGGCAGCCTGTGTGGGGTTACTGGCACAGCTGAGAGCTTGGAGTGTATGAACGGAGATGCACTGATGGAGCTGTGCCCGAGGTCCCAATATTGGAGCAGCAGAATGTACTGACTACAAGAACTAATGTAAATCCTTAGTTTCCATAATTCCATCTGAAAGACATGAATCAGTCAATGCAAAACTTTATTAGTATCTGCTACTGAAAATCTGTTTGCTATTATCAAGAATACTACTACTAAAAATACGATAGCTCATACTAAAGGCTTTACATACATTTCTGGAGAAAATAAAGCGAAGGCCCATGATCCTCATCAGAACCAACAATGGCAACCAAAAATAAATTGTCATCCCTACATCAGCTAAATAATGCTGTAGAAAATTGAGAAAGATGAAAAAATAGCTATGCATTAAGAACAATACACGTTTAACAAATAACTCCTATGAGGTGTTTTGGTTATTTCCCACCCCCCACCCCCTTAAAAAAAACAATTGCCAAAACGTGACCTATCAGAAAAGCCAGTAGGTATCCTGCAACTGTGAAGGTACAAGCAACAATAACACTGTGCATACTTCAGAACCAATCAATCCTACATTAAATGAGAATGTCTCTCGTTCAAATGGGTCAGCATCAAGTCTGTAAGGAAACAGGATTTTGCAGGTTTACCCGCACCTTCTGTCCCCTTTGTGACAACTAGGTACTGGTGGAATGGCTCTGAAAAGCCCTGAACTCTGCTAAATAGGTCTCAGTGCATGTGCTTTGCCCCTTAAAAATCATGTACGTTTGATTGGTGCGTCCCCAGTTAGTACAGTCCAACTTACTAGTAAGTCTATAGTATACGTTATCAGGGCTACCTAGGGCCTGTAAGCTGAGATGTCTCTTGTGGACTGCAGCACTACTTGTGCACCACAAGTACAGAAGGGTAAACATGGCTCCAAGCCTATCACTGTAGACTGGAAGGGTAGAAAAGTAATGGCAAAGCTTAAACCTCTCTTGTTAATATTTATAAGTCACCCTTAAGGTAGGTCTAACAAGCCCTAAGGCACAGTGATGAATGTTAAAGAGTAGAAAATGTACTTTTACATGTTACAGCAGTAAAACCCTAATTTGTTGTTTTTACTGTGGAAAGGCTAGTAGTCCCACTGGTAGGTACAGAGCTACAGACGACACCTCAGCCCTGCTAACTTATGAATGTGACTACTAAATTTGGTACTGTACATTATCAAGGGAATTAGTGCATTACATCAGTTTTAAGGGTTAAATCAAAGTTAATGTCACTGATGGGGAATGTGCAACTTTGTAAATCTTGGGCAACTAAAGTGGCAACTTCCAGTGTCAATTTACTGCTGTACATGGGGGTTGCCCACACTGCTGGGGGAAGATGTGCAAATGACTCCCAGGAAACGTAACAATGAAAGCCTTCATGGGAGAGAAGCCACACAGGTGTTAGCCCAAAGACGAGCATCAAAGGGGAAGCCTCCTTTGAAGGGCAAATAGCCAACACTTGGGAGAGGGTCTGCTCTATAGATTAGGCAAACAGGCTGGCACTAGGGACACAGGAAGACAGTTGACAAACTTGTTTTCCAGGGTTGTGTAGCCCCCTTGGAAGCCTCAAATCTGGGTTGGGCTAGGAAGTGTTGGACTTTGAGATAGGGGTTCTACCATGTTGGAAGTGGGCAGAACAGTGCATGCTGGGATAGCCAGATGCCCTACTTCCCAAGATGTAGTCATCAGGGGGAAGGGAACCTGGTAGCCCATTAACTACCAACCGCATCCTACCCAAATGGAATTTTGTGAGCATAAATAGGGCACCCCTGGCACCCAGAACTCAGAACGCAACTGGACTGGAAGAAGGACCAAAGAATGTCTGCCCAGCTGCACCATGAAAACAGCTAAGAGAAGTTGCACCAGCAAGGGCTGCACCTGCTGAACTTGGTGGCTAGCAAAGAAGAGGAACTGTGCCTGCTCTTTCCTGCTCGTGGAAAAGTCATCTTCGGTTCCCAGCCAAAGCAAAGAGACTCCAAGGGTCTATTGGCTAACCTCCTGTTCACAGCACAGCTGAGAAGCCTGCTGGGTATGTTGGTAGCCCAGACCCTTCACACTACTGCTGCGATGCAGCACCAGGGACCAAGACCAGATGCTCAAAGTTGCACCAGAGTTCGCAGAGCCAGGGAGAGTCTTCAGAGGGCAGCTTGGTCAACCAGAAGCAGAGTTAACGCACAGGGAAGGTTTTGGCTGTGACCGCAATACCAGGGGACTGATAGATGTCCAGATGCCACTGGGCTATCAGCACAGAGAGGACTTTGAGAGGTGTCGACCCTGTGACCAGAACCACCTCACCCCCTTCGTGGACCGAGGAGTAGCCGCAGGAAGACCCCATTGAAAACATCATTCCGTAGGAAACGACTGCAATGGATAAAGTAAACGGAACGGACTGGAGACTGCTTCTCCTGCTGAAGTAACAGTTTACGAAGACCTTGCTGGTCTCCCCAACTGTCTCTCTACTGGAGTTGATTGCCTAAAACTGCTCTAAATGACGCACTACAACTAGCACAACTTTTTAATGAAAACTTTTCCAACTGTCCCAAAATTAGATGAATTCGCCAATGCTAGCTCACAGTGGAGTGAAATGGTTCGATTCACAATACCTTGTAAATTCTGAATCTCCGGAAACCTCCAGTGCATTTTATTTCCCTTGTAGTGCCTAAAAACAACTAAAATACAGTCTAATTTCTTTTAATTGTTATCAGATTTCTTCAGAGTCTTGCTGATTTATTTTTTAAGTGTTTTGGTGCTTTTTACATGCCTTACACTTGTTCCTTTGTGTAAGTGTTGATGTTCAATCATACCTGCCTAGGGGTAAGCTGAAAGTTGAACAAACTAAGCCTACTTTTCCTAAAGGGGCTGGTATGTGTATTACACAATGGGGTCGCACATTCACACCAAATAATACACCCCATCTCCTCAAAGTCCAAAAGCAGGAACAATTGGTATTACATCAGATTTTATAGGTTTGGCACCAAAGACAAAAGAATTCACACCAACGGCAAGTTTGGAATACAAAATAATCCAGCACTCACACTTTTGGCCTTTGATGGAGGA
This sequence comes from Pleurodeles waltl, assembly GCF_031143425.1. Classification (NCBI taxonomy): domain Eukaryota; kingdom Metazoa; phylum Chordata; class Amphibia; order Caudata; family Salamandridae; genus Pleurodeles; species Pleurodeles waltl. Next base: position 520,027,386 of record NC_090447.1, on the reverse strand, counting down.
CCTTGAGATTGACCTTGCCACGGCTCTACAGAGGGCTTCAACAAGATCTCCAAAACTCTCCTTCAAACCAAACAATACCATCAAGCGACGGCACCTGAAGGCGGCCAGACAACTAAAATAAGTGCAACTACCACAGAAAGTCAACTGGTTTACAGCCAACCAGTAATTCAATCTCAGACATGAACCAAATCATCTTTGCATTACCCAACTCAAACCATTAACCATTAAAACTACTTAATCATTTAGTACTTAAAGAATATCAAAGTGATAATCGAAAAAGATCTACATCAAGAATATATAATTTCCGATCTTTAGTAACAGAAAGTTTCAATTCTATTAGGGACATGGAGGCAAGGTTTCTGCTTTCATCTTACTTCACCTTTTATTGTAGCAGCCAACATCTCAAGAAGACAAAAAAAAAACACAAACTACGATCCCCAAGAACCACTAGGAACCACAACTATAACATCCAATCAGAACTGCCCATGAGTCCAACAAAGACTTTTCACAGTTTTTAGGTTGCCTCTTTCTTCGTGCAACCCTAACTTTCCAGAATGTCTTCCTTATTCCCGTTTAGAAGAGTCATTTCCTGTTGAGGTACATAAAAAACAACAGCCCTGTAACTGAATCATTCACAAATAACATGAGCATTTGCATCAAGCAATGTCACTGTATAACGTCATTAATCAATGATAGTCGCCACAAAAAAAAACCCAGACAATACAAACTCTCAAGAAAACATGAAAATGCTTAAACCCAGCGTAGTCCACTATAGGTCTCCAACCTCTTCAATCCATATCCGAAAAGAAAAAGGGGTTACTTCTGGAACTCATCTAGGTGGGTGTACTTCTTGCCTCCATGTCCTTAATAGAACTGGAACTTTCCATTACTAAAGCTAGGAAATGTTATATATTCTATGTCCGGACTGGAGGCAAGGCTTTTGCTAGTTCAAAGCTTCTCGATGACCACAGTGGCCAATATTCTATACCAATTTGAAATAAAAGGATTTAAATGTTGAGGCTGACGACCAACAGTCTGCATTCAAAATGTCCTTATATCTAGCCCCCAAGAAAAAGCCTTGGAAGCCACGGTTCCTTTGGCAGAGTGAGCGCAAAAAAATAATCTGAGTCAACGCTGGCTTCTTGCATGACAAATGCAACTCCTCTAGGAATAGTTTGAGAAGAATCTGCCTAAAACAGCTTGGAAATGGAGATCAGAAGCTGCAGCTTTCAGGCAGAAAAAAGTTCCTCCGTCATGGCTTCATAAGCTTTGAGACATCGGACTGCACACAGTTTAGGATGAGAAGGAAAAACATGATAGGACAACACCCTAAAACTAAATTTTGTACGTTTACGCTTGTGAAAGGTAACTCCCTCTGGAGTAAAAATCCTACCTGATATGTCTAGAGCCCAGACATCCGAGACTCTTTTGCAGGAAAGAAGACATAATAACATGGCTAGCTTACCAGATAACTGTTTTCTTGCCAGGTACTTGCTACAAGGCCAAGAGAAAAAAAAAATGAAGGACCTTGTTCACGTCCCATTAAGCAGGATACCTGGATTCTGGAGGAACAAACAAATAGATGCTTCTCATGATAGGTGCGTGTCCCAGCCAAAACTGCTAAGATATTGACCGATCGAAAGGAGATCCCCTCTGAAACCAGGAAGGAAAGGAAATTCAGAATGTGGACCACTCAAGGCCCCCACGGGATCTTTACCCCTTTGAAGAGATCAATGTACCCATCTTCCCCAAGACGATCTATATCTCTTGTTAGTTCCAGATGCCTAGGCATTTGACAACAATGCTTCAGCTACATGTGATAGTCCTCAGATCATCAATCAACTTCAGAAATCCTCCATACCATGAGCAGGAGCGAACCTTCCTGAATGAGGTGATGAGGCTTCCCTTTGTTGTCCATCAGAAGATTCCCCCTGTGGGGAAGACAGACTGGAAAATCCCAAGAAAGTTCCATCAATACTGGAAACAAAACTTGAGACCTCCACAGTGGCAAGATGACCACCAGATCCATGTTCTGTGGATGCAGCTGTGCCAGGCTCCCCATTGTCATAGCAAATGGATGAAAGGCATAACTTTTCTCCGCCCTCTAATCCTGGAGAAACGCATCAGTGGCCGCCATTAGAGGGTCTGGCCTCCAACTGAAAAACCTCTCCACCTCATAGTCCAGGAGTGAGATGAAGAGACTGATCGTGAACGGTCCCCATGGTCTCTGGATCATACGCAATGCATCTGGATGCAGCTTCCACGCACAGAAATCTTTGAGGTGGCAAGAATGCCAATTCGCCACCTTGTGGCTCACCCCGGGGAGGTACTCCGCTATCACTGAATTCTGACAGTCCAGGTAGTATTGCCAAAACTCCTTCACCAGATCCACAAGGACTCAGGATCGGGGACCCCCTCAAGCGATTGATGTAACAGACAGCCAAGGTGTTGTCCATTTTCAGCAGTATGCAGCACTTCATCCTGTTGTTCGTCCAGCATCGTACTGCGAAGACATCTGCAGCAAGGCCCTACAGTGGATGTGCTGCCTATTGACCGGCAGAACACAGAGTCAGACTCCCACCATACCTGTCAGAACCTATGGAGATCAACTGCGGAGTACCCCAGGGCTCCTCCCTGAGCTCCATACTCTTCAACATCTATATGGTCCGCTCGCATCCATCGTCAGAAGGCACGGACTGAACATCATCTCCTATGCCGACGATACCCAGCTGATTATCTCACTGACTGAACACCCAACAACTGCCAAGAAGAACTTCCACAACGGGATGGAAGCCATCACCGTCTGGATGAAGGAGAGCTTCTTCAAGCTCAACTCGGACAAAACAGAGATCCTCATCCTGGGACCCTCCACATCTGCCTGGGAAGACTCCTGGTGGCCTGCTACACTCCGCACCACCCCCACCCAAACAAACCATGCACGTAACCTCGGCTTCATTCTGGATTAATCGCTCGCCATGAACCGCCAGGTCAACTCTGTCACATCCTCCTGTTTCCACACACGCCAAATTCTCCGGAAGATCTTCAAAGGGATCCCAAATGACTGCCGCAAGACTGTAACCCACGCCGTGGTCACCAGCAGACTCAACTATAGCAACACCCTCTGCGCCTGCACTATCCAGAAGAATTTGAAGAAACTACAGAACATCCAGAACGCCTCCGCCAGACTCATCCTGGACGCACCCGCTGCGATCACATCACCAGACACCTAGGAGACCGCCACTGTCTCCCCGTCAAGAAAAGGATCAACTTCGAGAGCCTTGTATGCGTGGATGAGGATTTTGAGATCTAGGACCCACCTACCTCAACTACCACATCACCTTCTACTCCCGTGCCAAACCTCTATGCTCAAAAGGCACTAGCTACTGTACCCTGCATATGGAAGTCCTCGGCTGGAAGCAGATCCTTCGTCTACCTCGCAATAAAGAGCTGGAACACCTTGCCTCTTTACCTAAAGGCAGTTCTCGTTGTTACCTCAATTCAGAAAGGACCTTAAGACCTGGCTCTTCGGCTGAAGCACAGAGGACCAATCCCCCCTCCCCCTCCCTTCCCCCACAGTGCCTGGAGACCCTTACTGGTGAGTAGCGCACTCTACAAATTCCGATTGATTGACTGAACCGTCCAGAAGCTCCAATCCATTTATGTGTAAGTTCTGTTCAGCCACCTTCCTCCGGTAGACACATCTACGCAAGTAGTACCCCAACCTGACCTGCTCGTGTTTGACTTTATCACAAGATCCGGGCTGGAGCCGAAAATTGCCAGCAATTCCAAGCCTCCATGTGGGATAAACACCACTGCATCTCTTCTCAAACTTCCCCCATCAGAGGAACCAGCTCGGAAGACTTCAGGCCCCTGCGCAAGCGATATGCATTCAGACGTTAGAGAGCTCAATTATGGAGTGGACATGGGACGATAGCCTGGACCGACAACGCCTAAATGCTCACCAATCTGGCGATCTGTCTTAGGGACGCACTCTTCCGTGACATGGTCTACCAAAGTTCGTGTCTGTTTTGTGCAATTTTCCTGGCAGGGGGGCTGACAGTGGATTCTGTGAAATCCATGACGCACCCCAGGAATGTCATCTGCTGCGCTCGGGTAAGAAGCGACTTGCCCACGTTGATCACAAACGGCAGTTGCTCAAAAAGGTCGCTTGCCATCTGAAGCTGAACCACGAGGGTCCAAGGGCACTCATGCATGATCAAAATGTCATCCGGATACACGATCTTCCTGAGGCCTTCACCTCAAATGTGCTCTACCTCGGGTGGAGGACGGACGAATGGCAGAGTTGTGAACTCGAAGGCCTGCTCGCACCAGAGGAACTGGAGGAAAGGCGGATGTAGGGGAAAAATGAGAACTGTGAGTTACGCGTCTTTCAAGTGAAGGTGTACTATCCAATCCCCTTGGCCGGAGTAGGTCCCTAAGAAGACGGATCCCTTCCATCTTAAAGTGGGGAAACACTAGCCACTCACTGAATCTGCTGAGGTGTAGCACTGGACAGAAGCCACCATCTATCTTTTCCAATAGAAAAAGATTGCTCACAAAACCCCTTGAATGTAGCGAAGAAGTGACTACCACCCAAGAGTTTAGAGACCTCCTGAGTCGATGAGGGCTGCCTCTTCCATGGAAAACCTAATTGAAAAAGGTGTGAAGCCTTGGACAGGGGAGCCCCAAAACTCTATGTGGAACCTCTGAACCATCTGAAGCACCCAGGCATGTGACATAAACACCCTCCAATTGCATTGGAACACAGCTAAATGCTCTCCCGCTCTTAGTCAAGAAGAGAGAAGAGCCTCACCTTGGGCAGTTCCTGATGAACCATGGCCTCCACTGCAGGCTCCACGACTGCGCTAGATGTGCCTTGAGGGGTAGAATCTGCCAAACCTTGACTGGTCTTGCCAGTGCGCTGTGGGGGAACCCTGGCCTCGCTGGGGGGGGTATTGTCCATCAAGCGACTCAAAGAGCGCTCACTTACACGTCTGGCCCAGGCGAAAACCTTAGCCTTGAAAATCTTTTTTATGGAGGTTTGCCCAGTTCCTTGATTAACGTATCCCTGAACAAGCCGACCTGCGCGGCACGACCCGCATTCGAGGAGGCTAAATCGCCCAACTTCAGGTCCACCTTTAATAGCAAGGAGTAGTGTGTCTCCTCCGACAATGCACTATTTGTATTGCCCAGAAAAATGATAGCTCTCTGGGCCCACCCAGAGAGGACCTCTGTCATGTCCAAGATCTTGGTGAGTGGCCCTGCAATATCCAGCAACTTGTCCTGGCATGATCACCATTCCAGAGAAGGCCAGGGGCACTCTGATCTCAAGCGGGCCTTGATGTCTTTATCAAGAGGATTCTAGAGACGGCTAGCCACATAAGCAGCCACCTTAGTGCTAGGTACCCACATGGAGGGCCTATGGTGTAAAAGATCATTTGGATCGAACATGTCAGAACAGGTTTGACGGTCTGGAGCGCCAGGCTCTCCCTGTGACTGGGGATTCCCATCTCCAAATGAATCCACCTTATCGACCAGCAGGGCAGAGGGGTCCTCGTCTTGATGCTGCATGAACTGAGATTTAGGAAAAGCCTTCTTGAGGCACTCAAAAGCATCTACGTCTACCCTTGACAACAATGGTCTTTTTTGCTGCAGGTATCAAGAAATTTGGTCCCCAGAGGAGTCTGCTTGTAGGGTGATGGCACACCAGCTTCTCAGTTTTGTGCTCCAGAGGCGCCAACGCTGTAGTGATCACGTGGTGTACAGAGGCATCCACCACCTCACAAAACTCATCATCTGAGGGCAGCATTGCGGAAGATTCATCTTCCATGAAGGTAGTCTGGGAGGTCGTATCTCTATGGCCAGTAATCACTCAAGCCATCAGCAGTAAAATTAGGCCCTCAAGTCAACAAGCCTCTAAGAGTGTATGCCGACGATGTATATAAATTGGAAATCAAAACACACTCCCAGTAAGACTCATGTGTAAACAAGTATCACAGGCCGTTCACCACTCGTTTACAGGGGGGAAACGCAGCCTGGGCCGGCCCAGTGGTGCCACACAAGGACAGTAGGTCAATAAGTACAGACAAAAAGGGCGGGTGTCACTGGTCACCGCAATCAAGGTCCGACACACCTGACTGCAGAATACAGACCTGCAGGGCGGGCGTAGATCTCCAGGCTGCCTTCAGGCACAGATGAGATCAAGGCTCCGCAGCATGTTTGACAGGTTCTCTCTCTCACTGAAATTGATGTACGCAAGCAATCACTCCTTATGGTGTGCATACCCCCTCCAGGGGCAGCACAGCCCTGCCACATAAACACTGCCCCAGGAGGAAAATCGCCCACTTAGGATCGCCTAAGTCGATACCGCGGGTGCCTGCAACTGAAAAGAAAAAAAGAAAAAACACCCATGATTAGGCAGTCATACAACCAGGCACATAGGCGGTAAGCCTGCAACCCCGAGTGTAGAAAATTCAGCAACATCATACAAAACACTGAGCAAAAGAAGGAATACTTAACTTGATGGCTGCTGGAGCAGCGAAGAAAGAGGGTGCAAAGAAACTATGAAAGGACTTTGTTGGACTCGTGGACAATTCAGTTGGATGTTACTGTTGTGGTTCCCAGTGGTTTATGGAGAACATAGATTGTGTCTTTTTCTAGAGATGTTGGATGCTATTATAATGTCTGAAGAAAGATGAAAGCATAATCCTCACCTCCGCTCCGGACAGAGAATCAACATTGTTTACAAATCAATACTGCTAATTATAAAAAAAGACAAACACCAAAGTTATAAAATTGACTTCTTTCCAGCCTATCAATCCGAAGGAATCCATGATTCCTTAAAATCAACAGAATATTAAAGGTCTCTTTACGGTTCACAAAACGTAAAGATTTATGATCAAAATATCTGGTTGCAATAGAATTAGTTTCAGCAACAAGTAGCAAGACGAAAAAAAAAACGTACATCACCTGGTCATCGGAAGAATGGCAACATAAAATCCACCATAGGCTTGCAACCTTGGATGAATGGGGAAAAATGACTGATCTAGTACCACAGCCAAAATATCTGTTAGTTTGATGTCACCTCAAAACAAATTGAAGATTTAGATAAAACTAATTTTGAAAAACAAATTCCCTTCAAGAGCCTGGACATATTAAGCAATTAAACTGAAATCCTAAAGGTCACAAACAGAAGAAATAAAGCATTAGATTACTAACCCTGCACAGGAAAAATAATTATCTATTCAAAGCAAAGGAGACAAAATCTGGTTAGATAACTATGTTACCGGAAACGATCAGCAGTACTCCTAACAACAGATAAAGTGTTTTGCTTCCACCTGAGGAAAAATCTCCAACTGCTCGTGGGTCATAGCAAGGACAAACAGGCAAACGTAAATCATTTAAAGAATTAAGAGGGTTTCTTATTTAATAAAACAGCATCTGTTTTCAGGAATCTTCCATTAGCTTCACATTTGATAACTGTACCACGTTTTGAACTGCCTGCACATACAAATGCTATGGGCAAGCCTAGTGGTGGACTACTAGCTCTAGAGAGCAAGTTAGGAGAACTGGATGGGAGGATCATAAAAGTTAAGGCTCCCCACTTCTCAATGACTCCTTAAGGCAGCAGTCATAAATACCATTATTAATTATTTATGTATATTTTTGACCTAGTTATACCATGACTTCTACATTGAGTTAACTGGAAAATGTGAAACTATTTCTTTTCCAAAACCAAACTTTAAAAAACCAGAGACGTTAATGAATGTTTGCTATCAAATATTTGTGACTGTCCATTAAACAGCTCCCTGGATCTACATTGCAAAGTTTACCAGCTCAGGTAAGGAAAAATTACTTAAAACTTCACAAAATATAATTTAAAATTTCTTTAATGACTTGGGCTTCACAACATTAAATGGTCAACTTACTCAAGACTGTCTAGGTAAACCAACCTTTACATTAAATTATACTAATTCTGTCATATACTTTACATTTTGATATACAGGTAAGTATACCATGTGCAATGAATTTATAATAATAAAAATAAAGTAAAGCTATCATAACCCTCAACATATTAGTCAGGGTCTACGCATTTGTTTTGTTTTTGCATTTAGAAAATAAGCACCATCAACAATACAAAGCTGTGTTCACATACAGGGTACATAGGACAGATTCTTCTGGGAGGTCCCACCGTAGACGCAAGCTTAACCAAGTTATCAAAATAATAATCAGGAGAGACTGATCCCCTACATGGGCACCTCCATTCAGTATCGTAGGTGACCGTTAGAGGGTCTACGCATTTTAAGTTATAACTCAGTCATATTATTTTAAATGGAATAGTATTGCACATCAAACAATAAAAGAAAATATTAGTTTACTACTTCTTTTAACAAGCTAAATCAGCTTTGCAAGCAACCTTTTCTAAATTGCTGGATTACCTGTCCTGTCACTGATGAAACAAAACCAACAATAATTTCAACAAGTAATGCTTCAAGGGAGGGACAAGCACAAGATGATGAAAGAAAGATGGGCTCCTGTACGCAGATCTAAAAATCATTGTCCAAGCCAAGAGCTCTGGAATGAGAATTATACTTATGAGCTAAACAGAAGCAATGAAGGATGTAAAGTGGGTCTAAATGGCCAGGGTGTTCTGTATTGAATAAAACGAAGCATGTAGGAAAAAGAAAGTAGGAGGAAAGGCTAGTTATTGAGCAATGTGAGAGTTTAATAGAAGACAATGTGCTCATACTAGTTTTTCCACACAGTACATGGCTGTCAGGTCTGTGATTATCAAGACCACTTTGTGGTACAGAGAAATGTGAGAATGCAATTTCTCCAAGTTCCAGCACACGGATATATTGTATAGTTCGTTTCAAGGCCACTTTCTAGGAACTTAAAATCTGGTTAGAGGTACGCACCAACCTATCAGATGTACTTACAGTGGCGGTCACCTGCAGGTAGGAGTCCGCAAAACAACAAAAACAGATCCTGAATGGTTCCCATCCCTTGAGAACATTAACTCAATCTTTTTTGGTGTGATCACATCAGTAATGTTGCACAGAAATCAGAGCTGTATATGATGTCGTCACGCATAAAAACTTAATTATCTTCCTCACTGTAGAAAAATGTCCAATTGAGGTGAGCCACTTTCAGACAATCTAAAGCATTCTCATGTAGTACATACACATTAGGTGCGATTGAACTGAGGGTTGAACCTTACAAAAGTGTGCATCTTAAATTATGTGGTTTTGGCACACTGATGCTCAAGCCCAGGCTGTTGTAATTAAATAGTTTTCTTCTTGATTTCTGAACAGCCTTCTCTTTCACCAACAAACCATTCAATGAGGGTATATGTGAATGATTAATGGGCACTACAGACAGACAACTGGTAAACACTCTTGTTAAATTTACTCCAAATGAATGAACTTGTTAATTACCTCCCACAAATCGGCAACGTGTCTAATGCATCAGTTTGAAGAATTAGACATCCCCTTTTCAAGGCTATCAATGTGAAATCAACTTTTGTTTTTTAAACAGAAGTAGAATGATTTCCTGCAGAATCGAAGCATGAAGGCTAGCAGTAAGCCATTATTCATGGGGATGAACACCTAAACCCAGCTGCCCCATTCTGATACAGGCACTTTCATTAAGGTTACAGTTCCTGTTTTTCAGCAAGCTGAGCCCTTTTTTGGCTATTTGGGGTAGTTTGCACTTAGGCCTCCATAAATGTTTGCACACATAAGCTATTCACGACAAATTTGCGTCCTCATTTAACAAACATCCTGGGGATTCCAAAGGTGCCCAGGGTTTGGGATTCCCCTGGAAGTCCAAATGGGCAAAATATAGCAACATTTTGAGTTTTCTGAGAAAAATAGGGAAAAAGTGCTCTAGATACAAGTGTCTGTTTTCCCCCCAAAAACGGCATCCACAAACAGTTTGCTGTACTAAGGCCAGCATCATCACAGCTTTCAGGAACTTGCAGAGTTGAATCAAAAAACTAAATTTTGTACCACAGTTTTAGCATTCTTCTAAGAGGCAGCCTATTTGCCCTATTTTTTGAGCTCCCAACCTACTTCCAGTTTATGGTGGAAAACAGTGTGAAACCCATGGGTGATCCAGAAAAGCTATACATTTCTGAAAAGCAGATAACATTCTGAATTCAGCAAGGGGTCATATTTGTAAATCCCTCATGGTATTAAGAAAAAAAAACTGTTGAGATAAAGACATTTTGAAAATGAGTAGGAAAAAATAGACATTTGTGAGGACATTTTCATCTGCAACTTTTTGTCACAATGGCCTATTGACAAAAGCAATATACCATTACGTCTCCTAGACCCTTTGGTTGCAGATATATATATATAGGGATTGTAGGTTCTCCAGGAACCCAAAGTACCCCAGAGCCAACAACTGAGCTGCACCGTACATCGTTTTTTCATTGAGTACCAAGTATAGACCAATTCTTGCAGTGAAATAGAGTGAAATATGGAGATCAGGGAAATGTATGCATTTCTGAAATGGGCACAAGATATAGAGTTTAGGAGCAGTGGTTATTTGTACAGCTACGATTTTGCAGGTACCCACAATGGTGTATGATTTTGAGGGTATTTTTCAAAATGTCATCTTTCTTATACACTGGCTTACAATTGAATGGCACAAATGCAGCAGAATCCAACTGGTGATAACAAATGTTGTACTATTCTATACTCCCACAAGTCTCCTGATAAAAATGGTACCTCACTTGTGAAGGTGCACCTAGTGCCTGTGACAGGAAACAGCCCAAAACGCGACATGCATGCAGCACATTTTTCCAACAAAAACTGACCCTCTTTTTTCCAATGTGGGCAGCTCTCTATTTTGGACCCTAGCTCAGCTGGTAAGCCTAGCCAATCGGTACATTTTTTACAACTAGACGCCTAGAGGTATCCAGGGTGGGCTGACTTGTGTAGCTCTCACCACATTTGTTTTTTACCCAGAACCTGGTGCAAATCTCAAACTTGGACAAAAAAACACAATTCCTCACATTTCTGTGATGGAAAGTTCTGGAAACTCTGGGGAGCCACAAACTTCCTTACACCCGGCATTCCCCCGCCACCCTCCCCCCACCCCAAGTCTCCCAATAAAAATGCTATCTCACTAGTGTGTAGAATTCGTACCCACAACAGCAAACGGCCCCAAACACAATATGTATGCAAGGAAGGTATTTTGATGGGAGGTGGCTTTGTATACAAGGCAGGAGCTGAACATCCAAACAACAGCTAACTTCTTGCTGGCTCTGGCAGTATTTCATGAGCCCTGCCGCCCTTACCTACGCAGGTACTTTTCTGCTGCTGTCCAGCTCCCCTCGGTCTGGATGGAGGTGCCCAAAATCTACCAGGAGTAAAATGCCAATGCAAAGGGGTCGCCGAAGCTCGTGTGCTGCAGATTGATGTGACAGGCTCGGTGTTGATGGAGTAGTACAAGACTAGCGGCCGAAAGTAAAGGCCACCAGCCCAATTCTGGAGCCCTAGGAACCGGCTAAACTGCTTTTTCAGCACCCAGGGGAGTAAGATTCAGATTCACATTCAGAAGAAAGAGGCCAGGAGGGTCCGGATCGGCTGCGAATTGGGAGAGCTGAGTTGAGGCAGGATCGCCCCCGCCCACAGTGCCACCCGTCCTCACACCTGGGGTACGAGAACTTGGGAGACCCCTGGAGGAGCGGACATCCAGCCACCCTGGCCTGAAAGAACACCCCCACCCTCCCCATGAGAAGATGTCATTCATCCACTGGAGAAACACTTCAGACCCCCGCGACTGAACACTTCGTAGCAGGACGTGCCCCTCTGCCACGGACTGAGTGCCTGGACCCCCAGCTGGAAGTTTTGAGTACCGGTTGCAGCCGGCTGAGCGGTGACTGCACTTCCCTGTCTGCTGATGCCTGTGAGATGCCAGGAGTCCTGCCAGCAAGCTCGTGAGGCTCTCGCCTTCCCTCGTCCTAGGCGTGGACACAGCACAGGCTGGGTCATCCCACGTCCCTGCTCCTTCACCACCCACGCTGAACCTGGAGAGCTTTGGCATAATGACTCAGGCTTGACTTGATCCTCTGTTTACTTTGTCGGCTTGATTGTGTTATCCGATGCTCTGGCTGAAGCCTAGTTGTGCAGCTTGGTGTCCATCCACTAGCACCTCAATCTGCTGAAGTCAATCTCTTGGGGAAAAGGCAGTACACAATACGCCAGTCGCGGGACGCGCTGCTGCCTGCTGCCTGGAAGGGGACTCGGAGTCCCAGAACTCCGTTACATGCCCAGGGGGCGGGGTCTGCATCTTTGATCGCTTTTAGCGCTACTGGACTTCCCGCATTGCCAAGGGCAGGCCCGTCCCTTGCCCGTCATTGGCCAGAAGAGGCTGGGCTGGGCAGTCCCTCTTAGTCTCAGCAGTGGGGGTAAGTGACTGAGTTTTAGCCCACAGACATATCGTGGACAAGGGTTTCTTTTTTCCTTTTTTTTTTGTATTATCCCTTTTTTAAACTACATCTGTGGTAAACCTTTATGGTGGAAGAAAGTTATTTGGTTTACTAGCAACCCAAACAGTGGCCGTTCATTGCGACTGACTTGAGAGGCCTCTAGGGCATCTGAGGAGATCCGTGAAGATGGGCAGGAGAAAGTCTTTCGAAATTGGAGATCAGGGAGGAGGGGAAAAGGGGAAACTAAATTCTAACTCAACTTTGGATTCCTTTCTAGTGTGTGCTGTTGGGGTAGTCACAAGAGAGACTGACCTGGCAGAAAGCAGACTCTTGTTGGAACTGGGTGACTGGAAACAAACTTCCACTGAAGATGGGGACCATCGTGGGTGAGGATGGTCAGTCTCGGGATGGTCAGCAGGAATTGCCCAAAACCTCAGAGCAAGTAGAACCAGAGGGGGTCGGGGCAAAGGGTATGGGAGGTGGAATAAGGAAGAGCAAGCGGCATTTGATGGCCTCTCCGCCTTTGAAAAAAACAAGCCTGTAAATAGACCCGGGAAGAAAACGAAACTGTCCCAACTTGCTAAGTCTAACTGAAACACTGTGGGTCCTATGGATCAGTGCCCCTGTTCGTGCCTTGAAAGTTTATTGCCAAAATTCAAAGAATTGATTGAGTCTTGTTTGGCCCCGGTATTAGAAAAACAGCGGGTGCTTGAAATGGCAGTCTCTAAGATGAGTGGCAAAGAGGCCTAGGTTGGCTGCTGAGAATGAGGGCCTTTCAGATCCTAGGTGGCAAAGCAGTGTGGCCGAGAGGGCGCAGCAGCAAAAAGAAAAACCTAAATTCTTGTTGAGAGAGATGCAAAAACCTCCTAGTCAGTCAATCACAAGGGATGTTGGCATCCGTTTAGAGACCGTTGGGGGAGTCTCCTTAGTATCTTCGGAGACAAATTGTAGGAGGTTGGGTGGGCAATTTTTTGGCAGTGGGCATATGGATATTGTGGACATGATTCAAGAAAGAAGTGAGATTCAAAACTCACAAGGGGGAAATTGTCCCCCCCTTGTCTGCTTAGAGCTTCCTCCAGCCTGTGCACCATATGTGGTGGTGCTCACTGGTGTTCCCCCCCTAGTACCGGGTACAAGTGAATCCATGGCCCAATTAAAGAACAAGACCTGCCATTGGCTGAGTAAAAACAGTGATTTTGTGTGTAAGGACTTTGAGGATATCCTGTTTGTCCGAAGAATTGACTGGGTCGGGCCCTGGGCAAAGGCAGGAAATGGGGACTGTGTGATTATAAATTGTAGACATCCAGGTATGGCCCAGAGGATTCCTCTATCACATCGCTTAGCTTTCCAGCTGAAGAGCAAGATAGGCATTGTCCCTTTTGTTTTTTTTATACAACCACAATCAATCAATCATAGGATTTATAAAGCACACTACGTACCCGTGAGGGTTTCAAGGCGCTGGGGGGGGGGGGGGGGGGGGGGGGGGGGGATGGAAGGGGTTTGTTGTTACTGGTCGAAGAGGGTGTTCCAGGTTTTGGCGGCGAGGTATGAGAAGGATCTGCCGCCAGAGGTCTTTCTTCGGATGCGGGGGACGACGGCGAGGGCGAGGTTAGTGGAGCGGAGCTGATGGGTGGGGGTGTAGAAGCTGAGTCTGTTGTTTAGGTAGGCTGGTCCAGTGTCGTGGAGCGCTTTGTGAGCGTGGGTAAGAAGCTTGAAAGTGATCCTTTTGCCCATGGGGAGCCAGTGAAGGTTTCTCAGGTGGTGGGAGATGTGGCTGTGGCGGGGTACGTTTAGGATCAGCCGGGCGGAGGCGTTTTGGATGCGTTGGAGGCGTATTATGTCTTTTGCTGCGATGCCTGTGTAGAGTGTGTTGCCGTAGTCCAGCCTGCTGCTGACGAGGGCCTGTGTTACTGTCCTTCTTGTTTCTGTCAGGATCCACTTCTAGATTCTGCGGAGCATGCGGAGTGTGTTGTAGCAGGAGGAGGAGACTGCGTTGACCTGTTTAGACAAGGTGAGGGAGGAGTTGAGGATGAAGCCCAGGTTACGAGCGTGGTCGGACGGTGTCGGTGGGGTTCCTAGTGTGGTGAGCCACCAGGAGTCGTCCCAGGCGGAGGGGGTGGGTCCGAGGACGAGGACCTCAGTCTTGTCCGAGTTCAGTTTCAGATGGCTGTTTCTCATCCATTCGGCGATTGATTTCATTCCCTCGTGGAGGTTGGTTTTGGCGGTGCGCGGGTCTTTGGCGAGTGAGAGGATGAGCTGGGTGTCGTCAGCGTAGGTTAAAATGTTGAGGTTGTGTTGTCGGGCCACGTAGATGTTGAACAGCGTCGGGCTAAGGGATGAGCCTTGGGTGACGCCGCAGATGATGTCGGTGGCTTCGGAGCGGAAGGCGGACTCTCTGGGTTCTGCCGGAGAGGAATGAGACTATCCAGTTGAGGGCTTTTCCTTGAATTCCGGTTTCGTGGAGGCGTGATTTCAGGGTGCGGTGGCAGACTGTGTCGAAGGCAGCAGATAGGTCCAGGAGGATGAGGGCTGATGTTTCGCCATTGTCCATTTGGCGTCTGATGTCGTCTGTGGCGGCGAGAAGGGCCGTTTTGGTGCTGTGGTTTCGTCTGAAGCCGGACTGGGAGGGGTCTAGGATGCCGTTGTCTTCGAGGTGGCTGGTTAGTTGTGGGTTGACGATTTTTTCAATCACCTTTGCTGGGAAAGGGAGCAGGGAGATGGGTCGGATGTTCTTGAGGTCGTTGGCGTCTGCTTTGGGCTTCTAGAGGAGGGCGCGGATTTCGACGTGTTTCAATTTTTCAGGGAATGTCGCTGTTTCGAAGGAGATGTTGATGACCTTCCGTAGTTGGGGGGCGATGGCGGAGTCGGCTTTGTTGTATACGTGGTGGGGGCAGGGGTCTGACAGAGATCCTGAGTGGATGGAGTTCATGATCTTGCGTGTCTCTGTGTCGTTCACGTTGGTCCAGGAGGTTTGCACATGTGGAGTGTTCGAGGGTGGGGTCTGGCGTGGGAGTGGCGTCGAAGCTGTCGTGGATGTCGGTGATCTTCCGGTGGAAGAAGGTGGACAGTGCGTTGCAGAGTTCTTGGGATGGAGGGATGCCGTTGGCGCTGGGGTTGGAGAATTCTTTCACGATGTTGAAGAGCTCTTTGCTGTCGTGTGCGTTGTTGTCCAGGCGGTCTTTGAAGTGGGATCGTTTGGCTTGTCTGATGAGTTGGTGGTGCTTGCGGGTGGCGTCCTTGTGGGCTGTGAGGCTGTCAGGTGTGCGTTTGAGGAGCCATTCCTTTTTTAGCTTCCGGCAGTCGCGTTTGGAGTTTAGGAGCTCGTCGGTGAACCAGGTGGCTTTTCTTCTGGCATGGTTGTTGGTGGTTTTTTTGAGTGCCGCGAGGGTGTTGGCGCAGTTGTTGATCCACAGGGTGAGGTTGTGGGCGGTGGTGTCCGGGTAGGTGGAGTCGGGGGTGGGTTCTGGGCGAGGGCGTTGGTAAGCTGGTCTTCCGTAACTTTGCTCCAGCATCGGCGGGGTGGTTGTTGGGAGCGATGGTGCTCGGTATGTTTCTTGTAGGTGAAGTGGATGCAGTGGTGGTCGGTCCAGTGGAGTACGGTGGTATGGTTGAAGGTGATGTGGGCGCTTGAGGAGAAGATGGGATCAAGCGTGTGGCCGGCGATGTGGGTTGGTGTGTTGACGAGTTGTCTGAGGCCGTGGTTAGTGAGGTTGTCGATCAGAGTAGTGGAGTTGGTGTCGTTGTTGTTCTCCAGGTGGAAATTTAGGTCCCCGAGGAGGATGTAATCCATTGAGGTGGGTGCTGGTGAGGTCGGCGAGGGATTCGCTGAAAGGTGCTCGTGGTCCGGGGGGTCTGTAGATGAGCCTTCCTCAGAGAGTGTTGATGGGGACGATGTGGATGCGGAAGTGTAGGTGTTCGGTGGTCTTGAGGGAGTCGTGGGTGTCGACCTTGAGGGAGGATATGTGGGCGATGGCTATGCCTCCTCTGATTCCGTTGTTGCGGTCCCTACGGATGATCTTGTAGCCGACCAGGATGGCTATTGCGATGTCGGATGCCGAGGAGTCGTTCCACCAGGTTTCGGTCAGGAAGGCTACGTCTGGGGAGGTGGAGTCGAGCAGGTCCCAGAGCTCGATGGCGTGCTTGCGTGCGGAGCGGGTGTTGAGGAGTATGCAGTGGAGGTGGTTAGTTTTGGTCTTTGTTGGTTTCGTTGTTCTGTCGCAGGTGAATCTGCAGGAGCGGCATGCGAAGGTTCCATGGGTGTTCCTTGGTGAGGGCTTGGAGCATGCTGTGATGCAGCCGGGATTGAGGGCGTTGAGTTGGTCGACCGTGTAGCGGCGTCTGGAGGTGCAGGGGTCTTGCAGACCAGGGCGGGTGGCGCTGGGCACAGTCCAGGTGCGGACGGGCACAGACGGGCTTGGCCTTTGGCGCGCCTTCGGCGCGCCCGCGTCGCAGCTGCCATAAGAGTAGGGGAGGGTGGGAGTGGCAACTGGGAGGTGGGAGGGCTTGACCTATGGGAGGGCTGGGGGGAGAGGCCCAGGTGAAGCAGCGGCGGGAAGGCTAAGTGGAAAACGGTGAGAGAAGGAGGGGGGAGGCGGGAGGGGCCGCAGGGGACGCAGCGGCGGGAAGGCTAAGTGGAAAACGGTGAGAGAAGGAGGGGGGAGGGGCAGCAGCAGCGGGAAGGCTAAGTGGAAAACGGTGAGAGTGGAGGTGGCGCGGAGGGCAAGCGGGGAGCGACCTACCTGCAGTAGCAGTGTCAAAGGTTGCTCCCTGCTAGCGCGTCGCGGCTGCCATAAGAGTAGGGGAGGGTGGGAGTGGCAGCTGGGCGGCGGGAGGGCTTGACCTATGGGAGGGCAGGGGGGACGGGCCGCGCAGAAAGCAGCGGCGGGAAGGCTAAGTGGAAAACGGTGAGAGAAGGAGGGGGAGGCGGGTCAGGACCGCAGGGGATGCAGCGGCGGGAAGGCTAAGTGGAAAGCGGTGAGAAAAGGAGGGTGGAGGCGGGAGGGGCCGCAGTAGCAGGAAGGCTAAGTGGAAAACGGTGAGAGAGGACGTGGCGCAGAGGGCAAGCGGGGAGCGACCACACACAGATATGAGATGACACTTGAATTGGGAATTTTAGCCCTGGGAAGGGTACCCCACAGCTAAACAGTCTGGGTCATGTCTTTACTCCCTCTAGAGAGCTGTAGAGTGTGGATTGACGTTATGCACAGAGTCACCTAGAGGGGGTGATGATTTCTCCTCCTGTTGCCTGGAATATTCAAGGACGGGATGGTTCAATCGGGAAGTGTTGTCTCATCTCCTGGAACGTAGCTGGGTAGGACTCTAGGCTTTTAGATAATAATTGGTTGAAGTTTGTGGCACACTATGATTCATTCTTATTGCAAGAGACCCGGTCAGATGGGTGGCTGTATGGGATGGTTTTCAAAGTTTTACAGCCCCGGCCGTAAGGTCCCAAGGCGGGCACCCAAAAGGTGGTTTAGTCACCTTAATTTGATTCTCTAAAATAGCTACAGCTTATCAAATTACGTGTAAACATCAGGGCTTTTTAATCACTTGGGTAGTCTTCTCAAATACATTTTATGTTGTGCTGGTCAATTTCTATAATGCTGTTTGGGATTCTGTGAGTCAAATTGAGGTGCTTTTCTCTGTTTTGCTGAAATTGAAGTGTAGACTGGAGGGTTTTGGGTTGGCTTTTTGCGCTGTGGTGGCAGGGGACTTTAATGCCAAATTAGGGAGTTATAGCACTATGGAGAACCCATTTGAACAAGATTACAAGACAAGGTCAGTAGAAGGACACATGATGTGAGGAGTGGGGTGTTGATTAAAGGCTTGAGGAGCCTGGGCCTCCTGAACTTCAGCGATCTGGGAGTGGTGGACTCACATGAGGCTCCCACTTTTGTTGGTAGGGGGCTGGAACCACAATCAACTACATTTTTGAGTCCCCTCCCTTAAAGAATACGATCATGGAAGATGAAGTAGTAGTGCAGCATTTTAGTGATCATAACCCCCTTAGGATTTCTTTTAATTTCGCTGAGAAAATGCAGAACTTAGTGAGGGGTGGGCAGGTCTTGGTGAGACCTAAAGACCAGGGTTGACATCTCAGCTGGAAACAAGTTAATATTCAGCAATTAACAGAGAGGATAGTGGGTAAAAACTAAAATATAATTTTAGGAACACTCTTGGCTTATTCTCCGATCCCAGGGGAAGTCATGGATGCTATATTCATTTTAAATAGAGCCTTTAAAGAAGGCATGACTGCAGCTGGCCAGCGCCCGTGCAAGCCTCAGGGGGTATGGTTTACTAAGCCCTGTTATGAGGCCAAGCAATCTCCGAGGAAGGCTTTGAAGGGTAAACCGAGACACATAACCTTAGTAAGAGATTTGAAGGCCCTTTATAAATCTGTCCTGGCGGACAGAAAGCAACAGCTTAAGGAGCAGGCTAGGGAGGTGCTGGAAAGGGCCACTCTATCTAAGAATCCCGGTCTGTTCTGGAAGGTGGTCAATAAGGGCTCTATTGAAACGAAAGCTTCTGAGGGCTTGGGTTGCAATATTACCCGAGACGTGGGTGGCCACTTTTGTGGGATTTTTTTCTGGATGCCCTATAGGTGACCAAAGGGGTGATCAGCAGGGACACTCCCCAGATCTAGCTATGAGGTTTGACCTAGAAGAGTTCAAGGAGGCGCTGCAACGCAGTGCGAGTCACAAAGCCCCGGCTAATGATACTATTCCAATGGATTTATACAAACATTGTCCACAGCTGTGGGCACCAATTTTGCTCACTGTTCTCAATGCAGCAGTGAGTGGGGGAATCCCTGCTAGCTGGAGATCGGCATGTATTGTCCTCGTTTACAAAAAGGGCAATCGTAATGATCCGAAGTCGTATCGCCCGATTTCTCTGCTCGACTCCTCAGTAAAACGTTTGGGTCGGATTATTCTCAGTCGCATTGAGGATTGGATGTCTGACAATTCAATCTTGTGTAGGGCTCAGTACCGCTTCAGGGAAGGGTTAGGTACCCTAGAGCAGTGTTTAAATCTGCTTATGCTGATTGGCAAGTATACACAGGCCACAAGGGGTACCCTGTACCTTGCTTTTATGGACCTAAGTTGCGCCTTTGATAAGGTAAATCATAGTAAGCTCTTGGATAGGCTTACCCAGATGCACATGGATCCTCTCAGTGTGGAGCTACTTCGCTATCTCCACTCAGGTACCAATGCTACTGTGAGGGTTGGGCAGCATGGTGAAAGTACAGAGTTGTTTGAATTAAATAGGGGAGTGCGACAGGGGGGTGTTTTGGCCCCTACCCTTTTTTTGCTGTACACAAATGGGTTGTTCGACTTTTTAGCTGAGAGATGTAAGGACACTCCTAAAAATCAATGGTAAGAGTATTCCTGTATTGATATACGCAGATGATGCTGTTCTTATGGCCCGCACCATGAACGGTTTACGTGAGGCAGTTAAAGCTTACGAAAGCTTTATGAAATCGTTAGACTTGGAGATAAATTGCAGAAAATCTCATTTTATGGTCTATGGTAAACCTTTAAGTAAGCTGGGCGTTTTACAATTAAAGGAACAGGTGATTGGAAAGGTGCAGGATTTTTCCTATCTTGGAGCGATTTTTGATGATAAGGGTACGTGGAAACCCTGTATTGCCAAGAGAGGGAGGCTTTTTAATTCTACAGTAGGTGCTACGTTTGAATTTGCTGCCAGGGTGGGTAACAAACCTATAAAGCCACTGCTCGAGGTATACAGGCATAAATGCGTTCCAATTTTGTTTTATGGGGCCCCACTCTGGGGTTATATGGAAAATAGGATCCCTGTGACTGAGGAAAACCGTTTTTGTAGAAGCCTTTTAGGGGTGGGTCAAAATACTTCTAGATTTCATTTGCTCCTTGAGCTGGATTTGGATTTCATAGAAGACACCATTAAATTAGCTCCTGTTTTATTGTGGATATGGACGACTGAATCTGCGCCCCTAAACAGGGAAATCCTGCATGCTTGTTTGCGATGCGATCACGCTAAGGAAATTCCCTGGTTGGCCTATGTAAGAATTGTTAATGCTTTGGGACATCCAGACATCTTTGATGCTCCAGAGTGTTTATCTAGAGTGGACAAAAAGTGGGTAAAGGAGAATTTTCTTTAAATGGTAATGGCCAAGAGGGAGGAGATGGAGCTAAGAAAGAAATCAGTGAGGGATTTTATTATGATAAAGATGGGGGTGGGCCCAGAGACCTACCTCTTGGAGGTAAAAAATGTATGGGAAAGGACCCTCATCACGCGTTTTCGTTTGGGGGTGACCAGAACTAATCTGTGCTTCCCTTTGGATCGTGGGCTGCAGCCGATGAAGCCGCACGCCTAGCGAGACGCTCCGGGGTCGTGAATGGGGCCCAGCTAAATTAATAGCGTAAAAGAGCCCTGAACTGACCTCACAACCGCGTCCCTGCTCCAGGGAGCCCCTGTGGGGACGACACCCAGGAAAATTGACCGGCGGCTGGGGAGAAATTGGAGATTTTCCCTGGAACCATGGGAAAACAAGATGGCGGCCGCATCCGAGCGCCAGCTCAATGGAGTGCTTGTCCTGGGGGGGTGAGTGCGGAGAGCCTGAAACCGCGGAAGTTCCTGCCCTCCGGAGCACACCAGCATTGACAGCGAGCCCCCTCACCCCCCCCTTCGAAGGAAACGAAGAAGGAACAGGGTAAGAGAAGGGGGGCAGCACGGCAACGCGAGTGAGCCAGAGCGGGACGACCCATCCGGTCAAAACCAAGTGGTACACCGCCAAAACTGTGGCCTGCAATCCTGCGATGGCAAGAAGCTGAGAATGGCATGAACAGTCCTCCCCGCAGCTACAAAAGTAGGAGCCCCCTGGAAAGGGCACACCCTGACTTGAAAACCACGCCCTCCCCCGTGCTTATCCCTCAATTAACAAAAATCTTGAGGATCTCCGACATCTGACAAGGGAGAGGGGGGAGCGCAACCACCCGTTATCCCGAGATAAGCATCCATCCGCTCCACTGGGAGCATGAGACCCTGTGGATCCCTGACTTCCCTCCCCCCCATCCGAGGGCAATAAACCTTTAACAGAATTTCCATTAATACGGATGGGAAGAAGACACTTAATCCTCCCTCGCAGCAATTTAATCTCTCCCATCCTAGAGATTTACGGTGCATTTCTGGAATAACAGGGGGCCCTCCCTGAAGACAATTTTGGAGTAAAGAGACTCGGAACTTAACAAACAAAGACACCTCCCTTTGTGAATATCCACAAGAACAGAGCAATGGGAAAGCCGAAAAAACGTCATGGGCAAGACCTGAAAGAAACCACAGTAACCAGGCTGCCTGAGCAATCCCTTAAACTAAACTCCCAGGATGGCTCAACACACCAGGAGACGACACTAGACATGGTCCTTCAAGCCATCAGGGAATCACGCGAAGCCCTCGAGCAAAAAAATAGACAACTTGTCTGTGGACCTTTCTTTGCTACGGGATGACCACCGTAGACTTCAGGAAAGAGTAGGAACGAACGAGAAGGCTCTTGAACAAATAACATCAACGCAGAAATCCTCAACCACTGAACTCATGGAACTTACCTCCCGGGTCAAAACTCTGGAAACCAGGGCAAAGGACGCCAAAAATTGCGCCCGCAGGAGCAACCTTAGACTGATCGGCCTGCCGGAGGGGGTGGAAATATCAGCAGCAAATATGGAATCCTTCCTGGAAAACTGTCTCAAAGAAACTGTGGCCCCTGAGGGCCTCTTGCTGTTTTTTGCAACAGAAAGAGCCCATGGAGTACCCAGCAGACCCCCTCCCCCCGGAACGAGACCACGCCCGATAGTGGCAAAACTACTCCATTTTAAAGACAGAGACTATATACTATCTCAAACCCGTTTAACAGGCGAAATCACACTAAAAAAAACACAGCGAGCCATGATCTTCCCAGATGTCACAAGAGAAACGCAAGCGCAAGAGGCCTCCTTCAACGACCCCAAACGCATACTACGCGAAAATGGAATAAAATATGCTATGTTTTTCCCAGCCAAACTCAGAGTGGAATATGAAGGCAAAACGCACTTTTTCACATCACCGCAATTGGTCAAGGAATGGCTGGAATCCACGAATATTACCACCTCCAACCCTCGTCGCAAAGCCCCTCGCATATCCGATAGGAAACACAGCAGATCCACTAAACGACGCACGGAGGTCGCCCCCGAGGCACCAAACTCTCCAAGAAATGCGTGAAGCAGTGGACGCTGCAGCAGCACTGAGCGGAGGAGCCCTCCCCTTGTCCCAAGCATCTGGAAATACCTCGGATCCCTACTCGAGCTGCGGAGGCTCCTCAATCTCCTCACGGGATACCCTCACCAGTTTGCCTAAAGTGACCCCAAGATCATCGGAAGACATTATATGATCCGTTAAAAGGAAATTTGGGACCCTGTGAATTTTGATACCAATCCAACCAACTTGCAAGGATAGGGAGGAGAAGAAAATACATGAACCGCTGAATGAGGCATAACTTGAACAATAACTCCATGGGCAGCTGATATAAATGAGCTGGGTCCCGGGAACGGCCCGGAGCATAGGCTCTTGGTCTCTTGCGCACCACGGGACGGGGATAGTTCTGGTCACCGGTCGTGGGGAGAGGGAGTTGGGAGTTCAGTTTATTAAGTTAGAAAAGGGAATAATTCATGCTACCATTAATGAAGCTCATGGCTCTCGCATTCGTAACACATTAGCGAAACACAAGTCGAAACACCCTAGACCGACCACTTACTACAGCCGCCACATACAACGAAACCGAGATAATGACTACAAAGTATAAAATAATCACCTGGAATGTCAGGGGCTTAAACAATATGTCCAAGCGGTACAAGGTGTACAGCCAACTGAAGCGCAGGGGGATACATATAGCTCTATTGCAAGAAACCCACCTACTGGAGCAGGAAGTTAACGCTCTTAAAAAAAGATGGAGAGGCCAAATAATTGCCACTAATTACTCAGCATTTGCTAGAGGAGTGCTGCTGTGGGTCCGACGGACACAAAGATTACGCGAGATTATAGGCAAAGAGGGGAGATATGTAATAGTAGCTGGGAGATTGGAAGGAAAGGATGTAGCTATAGGTGGTATATACACACCAAATCAAGAACAGGGGAAATTTTTTGACCAGCTATACCTGGAAATAGGCCCACTCCTAGCAGGTCCAAACTTAATCGGGGGTGACTTCAATTGTATAGCAAATGTTAACCTGGATAGATCTCATCCTCCTTTAACACAATCCCAGATCCTAAAAACCGCCAAATCATTCACAGATTGGCAGCAACACTGGCAGCTGGGAGACAGCTGGAGGCAACTCAACCCCAACACTCGGGATTACTCATATTACTCGTCAGTACACGATTTACATGTTAGGCTTGACATTATTTTAGCATCCCCTGAAATACAAAGCGATGTGATTGCGGGCGAATACCTTAGCCGCACAATCTCAGACCATAATCCTCTGATGGTCTTCCTGACCTGGGGTAGAGAGAGACCAACAATTCCAAAGTGGCACATCAGGGCGGAAATACTGGAAGATGAAGCATTTAAACACTTTCTACATACGACCATTATCAAATTTTTTAAAATAAGTACAGGGACGGCGTACTCCAGATCCATTGAGTGGGAGACGTTCAAAATAGTAATCAGAGGCACATGCATTAACGAGAATATAGGAGTTTGAAAGTCACTGGAAATGGAGCTCCGGAGACTGGAAGACTCCCTTAGAGATACCGAGCGTAGGTGCCCTGAATAACCAGACATGGCCCCCCTGTTGAATGAAACCAAAGCTAAAATAACTGAAACTAACATAAGATTAAAACGCTTTGATTACAAGCAGTACTTAATCAAACAACACTCAGAAGGAGACAAGGCAGGCGCACTGCTAGCCTGGCTCGCTAATCCACCAAAACAACAAACAGTCAGTCGAAATTGAAGAAACCCCAGGTAATGGCATATATAGCCAGAAAGAGATAAACGCTAGCTTTGCTAAATACTATTCTACATTATATGCGCCACCCACCGAAACCCTAACTAACTCCCAGATACAGGAGCTGGAGGAACTGGCCCTCCCTAAACTGGGACCTGAGGAGAGTTTGACCCTGGCCATACCAATATCGATCGCGGAGATCAAGGCCGCGATTCAAAGTATGGCAAAGGGCAAGGTCCCGGGAGCTGATGGACTCCCATTAGAGTACAATAACCTATACCAGTATCTACTAGCCCCACATCTTTGCTCAGTATACGCAGAAGCATGGAACAATAAAAGCCCACCTCCATCCACTAACGAAGCTATTATGGTACCTCTCCTGAAACCAGATGAACGAGTTACTTACCTTCGGTAACGACTTTTCTGGTGGATACATTAGCTACCTGTGGATTCCTCACCTCATGAATACTCCCATGGCACCAGCATTCAACGGAAATCTTCTTACTAGTCTCTGCACGTCGACAAGGACGTCACTCTAGCCCACGCGACGCCGTCTGACGTCATACAGGCAATAAGAGGTCCTCGACGACGTGCGGACGTCAGTACCAATCATTTTTTACGTGCATGAGAACAACCAGGCAATGCAATGAAAGAGCAAGGCAACATCCCATTATATTGCAAAAACACACAACATTGTATGAATAACTGTAAATCTTTTTATATAAATATATATATAAAACTTTCTCTTTTAAAATATATACACACACCAAGTATATATACAAAGATATATACATATATACATATATATAAATATATATTATATACACATCTATTGCACCCTCAAAGTCCAAGAGGAGCGCACTCAAGGATTACTTGGCAAGACCAGAAAGGCAACGGGGAGGCGGGTGGGACTGTGAGGAATCCACAGGTAGCTAATGTATCCACCAGAAAAGTCGTTACCGAAGGTAAGTAACTCGTTCTTCTGATGGATACAACTACCTGTGGATTCCTCACCTCATGAATAGAGTCCCAAAGCAGTACCACGCCTGGCGGTGGGTGCCTAAATGGTCAAACCAAGAAATCCTGCAGCACTGACCGTGCAAAATGGCCGTCCCTTCTAACCTCAGAATCCAAACAGTAATGTTTTGCAAAAGTGTGAAGGGACGACCAAGTTGCGGCCTTGCAGATGTCGACCACAGGAACACCCCTGGCCAAGGCCGAAGTGGCCGACTTAGCTCTGGTGGAATGAGCTCTAATGCCCTCAGGAGGATCCTTCTTTGCCAAAGAGTAACATATTTTAATGCAAAGAACAACCCACCTGGATAGTGTTCTCTTGTGGACTGCCTTTCCTCTCCTCTTGCCCACGTATCCAATAAACAGCTGATCCTCCAGCCTGAAATCCTTTGTTCTATCAATAAAGAAGCTCAACGCTCTCTTTGGATCCAGACGGTGCAGTCTTTCTTCCTCTTAGGAAGGATGAGGCGGAGGATAGAACGTGGACAAAGTAATTGCCTGAGCCAAATGGAAGGGTGAAACAACCTTCGGGAGGAAAGCAGCCTTGGTCCTCAACACCACCTTATCCCCATAAAAAGTTGTATAAGGGGGCTTTACTGATAAGGCCTGCAACTCACTCACTCTCCTTGCTGATGTTATAGCTATCAGGAAGACTGTTTTTAAAACCAAATACCTCAAGGGGCAAGAATGCATAGGTTCAAAAGGGGACCCCATAAGGAAAGTCAGGACCAAGGACAAATCCCATTGCGGCATAACGAATGGCTTTGGAGGATATTGATTTAGAAGACCTTTCAAGAATCTGATAACAATAGGGGATTTAAATAAAGATGGTTGGTCTGGAAGACATATGAAGGCTGACAAGGCCGATAAATAACCCTTAATGGTAGCCACTGCACAACCTTTCTGCGCCAGAGATAGAGCAAAAGACAAAACGTCCGATAGATGAGCATGCAAAGGATCAATCTGCCTCTCTCCACACCACGCAACAAATTTAGACCACCTATTAGCGTAGATAGATTTAGTGGAGTGTCGCCTGGCCGCTAATATAACATCCACTACCTCAGGCGGGAGAGAGAAGGAACTCAGGTTGCCCCGTTCAATCTCCAGGCATGTAGGTGCAGACTCTGGAGGTTGGGGTGTAGAACCTGCCCCTGCGACTGCGAGAGGAGGTCTGCCCTGAAAGGGAGACGGAGCGGCGGGCACATTGAGAGTTGGAGAAGGTCGGAGTACCACACCCTCCTTGGCCAATCCGGAGCTATTAAGATTACTAGAGCCCGGTCTTGGCGAATCTTCCTCAATACTCGAGGAATCAAGGGTATGGGAGGAAACGCGTAAAGCAACTGGCCGCACCAGGTTATTTGAAACGCGTCCCCCAACGCTCCCTGCATCGGATACTGAAGGCTGCAGAACAACGGACAATGCGCGTTCTCTCGAGTGGCGAACAGATCTACCCGAGGAAACCCCCACCTCTGGAAGATTAAACGGACTTGATCTGGATGGAGACGCCACTCGTGGTCTGCCGAGAAGTGGCGACTGAAACTGTCCGCACGCACGTTCAAAACTCCGGCCAGATGGTTTGCTATCAAGCAAATCCGATGGTCCTTTGCCCAGGACCATAGTCGAAGAGCTTCTCTGCAGAGAAGGTACGACCCCACTCCTCCCTGCTTGTTTATGTACCACATCGTGGTAGTATTGTCCGTTAGGACCTGTACCGACTGACCACGAAGGGAAGGGAGGAAGGCCTTGAGAGCCAGACGTACAGCCCGTAACTCTAACAGATTGATGTGAAACATCTGTTCCTCTGGAGACCAAAGACCTTTGATCTCCAGATCCCCCAGATGAGCTCCCCACCCTAGAGTGGAAGCATCCGTTATGACTGTGGTCACTGGTGGCGACTGCTGGAACGGCTTTCCTTGTGAAAGATTGTTGCTTGCAATCCACCACTTCAAATCCACAGCAGCATCTCTGGAGATCTTGACAGTACCCTCTAGATCCCCTCTGTGTTGAGACCACTGCCTTCGGAGGCACCACTGAAGAGCCCTCATGTGCCAGCGAGCATGCGTGACCAACAGAATGCAGGAGGCAAAAAGACCGAGCAGACGAAGGACCTTGAGGACTGGAACTACCGCTCCATTTCGAAACATTGGAACCAAATCCTGAATATCTTGAATCCGCTGAGGCGGAGGAAAGGCCCGACCCAATGTTGTATCCAGTACTGCCCCTATGAACAGGAGGCGCTGAGAGGGCTCTAGGTGAGATTTGGGCTCGTTCACCGAAAAACCCAGGTCGAACAACAACTGGGTTGTTGACTGCAGATGATGCGACACAAGCTCCGGGGACTTGGCTTTGATCAACCAGTCGTCCAAGTAAGGGAATACTGCTATCCCCTTCCTTCTGAGTTCTGCCGCAACCACCGACATCACCTTCGTGAAGACTCGAGGTGCTGAAGTAAGACCAAACGGAAGGACCGCAAACTGATAGTGTTGCGATCCCACCACAAACCGGAGATACTTCCTGTGTGACTTGAGTATCGGGATATGAAAGTAAGCATCCTGCAAGTCGACAGACACCATCCAGTCTTCCATGTTCAACGCCAAAAGCACCTGTGCTAGGGTCAGCATCTTGAACTTTTCCTGCTTGAGGAACCAATTCAAGATCCTCAGGTCCAGAATTGGTCTCAAACGACCATCCTTCTTGGGAATCAGGAAATACCTTGAGTAAACTCCTCGACCCCTTTCCTGCTCCGGGACCAACTCCACCGCGCCCTTTGAAAGGAGGACTTGCACCTCCTGTTCTAGCAACAGGAGGTGTTCTTCTGAACAATACGAAGGGCGGGGCGGGATGAGGGGCGGGAACTCCCGAAAGGGAAGGGTGTAGCCTTTTCCCACAACACTGAGAACCCAAGTGTCCGATGTAACAGTCTTCCATTTGGTGAGAAAATGCTGTAATCTTCCCCCTACAGGAGAGGAGTGAGTGGGAAATGGTGGAAGCCTAAGGCTGCTTCCCCTGCTGCACCCCGCCAGAGGATGAGGAAGAGGCAGAGTGCTGCTGAGAGGCTCCTCTGGTGCGGACCCTACCTCTCCCCCTGAAAGATCTATAGGGATGGGAAGAAGCAGGTTGCTGATATCTCCCCCGAAAGGAAGAGGAGGAAGAGCCACACCCAAATCCACGAAACCTCCTGAAGAATCTGGAAGAGGCCGTGGAAGAAGGAGCTTGGAGCCCTAACGACTTAGCCGTGGCCCTGCTTTCTTTAAAACGTTCCAAGGCCGAATCAGCCTTAGCCCCAAACAGTTTGTCCCCATCAAACGGGAGATCCAACAATGTGGACTGTACATCTGCCGAAAAGCCTGAGTTACGGAGCCAGGCCTGTCTCCTTGCCACCACAGTTGTGCCCATTGCCCTGGCTACCGAGTCGGTGGTATCCAGTCCCGTCTGGATAATTTGGGTCGCAGCAGCCTGGGCATTTGAGACAAGATCCAAAAGACCCTGGGGAAGCTCTGTAAACGAAGAGGAAATGTCATCCATCAGAGCATGAATATACCTCCCCAGGATACAGGTTGCATTGGTGGCTTTTAACGCCAGACTGCAGGATGAAAAAATCTTCTTCGACTGCGCCTCTAGCTTCTTTGAATCTCTGTCCGCAGGCACCGTCGGAAAAGAACCAGGCGCTGACTTGGACGAACAGGAGGCCTGCACCACCAAGCTCTCCGGCGTAGGGTGCCTAGATAGGAAACCAGGGTCAGTTGGAGCCGTCCGATACCTCCTGGCCACGGCTCTGTGAACTGCTGGGGAAGATGCCGGCCTCTTCCACACCTCTAACACCGGATCCAGCAGAGCGTCATTAAATGGTAACAGAGGCTCCGCCGCGGCTGAGGCCGGATGTAACACCTCTGTCAAAAGGTTTTGTTTTGCCTCCACCACCGGCAAAGGCAGGTCCAAAAAAACTAGCTGCCTTCCGTACCACTGCATGAAAGGAAGCAGCCTCCTCAGTATATTCCCCCGGGGACGAAAGGTCCCACTCAGGGGAAGTGTCCAGCCCACTGGCCGACTCCAGTCCACGCAGCCCATCACCCGAGTCCTCTAGCTCTCCTTCCTCTAGGGCTCGTTGGTACTCCTGCTCTTCCAATACACGGAGAGCACGTCTCCTTGAATGAAGTCGTTGCTCAATACGCGGAGTCGACAATGCCTCCGCCGAAGTCGAAGACAGAAGAGCAACTGCCGCAGATGGACCCACCGGAGTCACAGGCCGAAATCCCGACGTCGACGGGATGGAAATCCCCGGGGCCAATTCTTCTGAAGCCACCGGAGCGGCCACCGGCGCCGACAGTGGCGCCGAGCCCACGTTCCCAAACGGGAGAAAGGGCATAAAGGGTGCCGGCCGAAGAGGCGCAGGATCACCCAAAGAAAAGGCCAAAGGCCCAGCCGGAGCACCCCCTGGAGCCATCTGTTGGAAGATGGCATACATCGCATTCAAGAATGCGGAACTATCGGCTCCAGGGGTGGGAAAAGCCGGATACTGGGGTGCCTGTCTCGGAGGCGACCCCGACGCCGGCCTCGGCGTCTGCGCCGGAGAAAACACTTGAGGCTCCAATACCTCAATCACCGACGCCTGTCTAGGTGAAGTTGGAGACGCCGGAGAGGGCAACGGCGTCGAAGGATGCGGCGTAACCGTGGGACTGACCTCCCATGTCCTTCGGCGCCGATCCGGAGACCTGGAACGAGTCTCCTTTGAACGACGCCGAGATTCTCTACGGCGCCGGGAGTCTCGATGACGCCGATGTCTTGGGGAAGAAGACTTCTTGTGATGTTTCCCCTTTGACTTGGCCATAAACAGCTTCGCCTCACGTTCCTTGAGGGCCTTCGGATTCATGTGCTGACATGAATCACAAGTCGAGACGTCGTGGTCGGAGCTCAAACACCAAAGGCAATCGGAATGAGGATCCGTCACCGACATCTTGCCTCCACACTCACGACAAGGTTTAAATCCAGACTTCCTCTGCGACATTATTTCCACAGCAAAAGACTACGCAGCAAGATATACACTGTAACCGCAAGAGTAACAGTTGCTCCCTCGAAGATAACCGTTTCGAATGCACGGAAAAAAGGGAACTGACGTCCGCACGTCGTCGAGGACCTCTTATTGCCTGTATGACGTCAGACGGCGTCGCGTGGGCTAGAGTGACGTCCTCGTCGACGTGCAGAGACTAGTAAGAAGATTTCCGTCGAATGCTGGCGCCATGGGAGTATTCATGAGGTGAGGAATCCACAGGTAGTTGTATCCATCAGAAAGACCACCTACTGATGTCCGCTCCTACCAACCATTATCCATGCTTAACATGGATTATAAAATCTTAAACCGGATACTAGCTAATAGACTTCTACCTCATATGCCCTCATTAATCCATCAAGACCAATCGGGCTTCATCCCACATCATAGTACAGCTCAAAATATTAGGCGGCAGGTTTCAGTATTCCATTCCATACCCCCAACAATGACACAAGCAGCGATTATATCAGTAGACATTGAGAAGGCCTTTGACAGCCTGAGGTGGGACTATCTGGAAGAGGTCATGCTAAAGCTAGGGCTGGGAACGGGATTTGTACAGTAGACAAAACTGCTGTATACTATTCCTACTGTGAGAGTGCGAACAGGCAGTACCATGTCTGGCCCTTTCCAGGTTGGTAGGGGCACCAGAAAGGGCTGCCCATTATCTCCCCTTCTCTTTGCGGTGGCAGTCGCACCCTTAGCTCAAATGGCCAGAACAGGGCAGTACTTCAGGGGCATCCCAATTAGCCATTGGACTCATCATATTGCCCTCTACGCAGATGACATGCTGCTCTTCCTTCAGAACCTGGAGGCCGATCTACCAGGAGCAATGGCTATGTTGGAGAGCTACGGAGTAGCCTCCGGGCTCCGAATTAATTGGAGGAAATCTTCTATCTTTCCCATGATCGAGGGCACCACTAAGCCCAATGACACAAGAGGTCTGCCCTGGTCCCCTAACATGTTTAAATATTTAGGAGTGAACATATACCACAAAATGGAAGATTTGCTGGAAGGAAACATACAGGGAGCATTCAGAGGGACTAGAGCTAGCATGCGCTTCTGGGAAACACTGCCCCTGACGGTATCAGGAAGAATCGCCTTGCTTAAAATGATAGTACTACCCAGAATGTTATATTACTTCTCCACTATCCCACTCATAATCCCGAAAGCAGTGTTCAGAGAAATTGAATGCATGACCACAAGCTTTATTTGGGGAACAGGTAGGCACAGAATCGCATTACACTCCCTTCAAAGACCCACTGCAGAGTTAGGATTGGCTGCCCTAGAGCTAGAGATATATTACTGGGCAGGGCAACTACAATGGCTAGCAAAACTAATTGGCGAACCCCCAGTTGCAAAAGAACTACGGATCCCTTTCAACTGACCACTTGAAATGATACTGGGTATATTATTGAACCCCAGGAAATCAAAACGACAATTGCCACTGGAGTGGGAATCGACAAGATATTGTTGGGAACAATACCTAAAGCGCACTCAGACAGACTCCATACGCACCAGAGGCACCTCTGGCCTACTTGAAACATATAACAGGGGACCAAGCGCTAATAGGCCTTAATAAACTAGTGGCACCTAACATCACAAAGCTGGGAGATCTGTACTGCAACGGGAAACTGCGCACATACCCAGAACTACAACATCAGTTCGATCTCCCATCTGGAATATTCATTACCTACAGCGCAATCACCAGAATCACTCAAAAGACATGGAAAGCGGGAACACTGGAGCCTCCGACCCACGGAGGTTGTAGCCTTATCTGCTCATTAGGGGAGAAGAAAGGGGTGATATCAGCAATATATAAATCCTTACAAAACAGCACATGTACACCTCTAAACAAACTTAAAACTAAGTGGCAGACAGAGTTAGAAACCACCATAGATGAACCACAGTGGGCCAGGATCACATCTCATATTTACTCAGTGTCTAGAAACGCCAGATTGAAATTAATAAATTTATATATCTACAATAGAGCCTACTTAACCCTGCAAATGATAACTAAAATATACAATACAAATGACACAGGCTGCCCCAGATGTGCCAAACCAGCCGCAGGACTTGTACACCTGCTGTGGAGTTGCCCACGGATTAGTCCACACCGGGAAGAAATATTTAGGAAAATCTCCACTAGCACTGAAAGGGCGCTGACTCTGTCTCCTTTAGTGGCTCTAATGGGGGACTTCCCTCGTCCCTCAGTTTATAAAACGTCTAACTAATTTATCAGTCTGGCTCTTGTCCTCGCCAAAAGGGAAATCACGTTACATTGAAAAGACTCAGTAGGTCCGCAAGTAAATAGATGGCAAGACGCGTTAGAAAGATGGGCGGAAACCGAGGGAACTGTACTACTACGAGAAGCATTACAAGGGCGGAGACCTAGGGATAGTGCTAAACAATGGGACTCAATACTGGAGAGCCTGAGGACCCTTGACGCCCCTGTCCCTGAAGACGATTCGTCTGCCTCAGAATCCGAACCGGAGTTTGCCCCTACGCCAACAACATAGAACTGTGCGCGCTTGTGTTGGGCTGTCATCTCAATCAGAGAACTATCGGCTGTAGAATATAATATGATGTCATAAGTGCATGAATGGGGGGAGGGTGGGGTCCGTAGAGTGATGTTAGAAATGTCAATTGTGTGCATATTATTGAAATGTTCCAAAAATGCAATAAAAGATATTTAAAAATATATATATCTGTCCTTCCCATTAGGCCAGTTTGATCAGAACACCATAAAACTGTGTCCGTGTGATGGTGTTTCCCTGCTGACCCTAATGCACTTTACTATGTTTAGTGAGCTATATGCACCTTTTAGGAAACAATATTTAGTCCCCCTTTTAAGGGACAGGGTTTTTGTGCAATACCGTCCAGCTTTTTTATGGCTATGTATGACTTCGGAGGCGATAGTGTGGCGAGGGATTGGTTCTTTTCTAAAGGGAGCAATAACTTGGCAGAATAGTCTACATTTGCAATTATGGTGTAGTGTCTATACAAATTTTTATTGTAAGCATGGTAATATCAATTTTGAGTTTCAATATGTTGTCATATTAGGGAGATTGCAAGATCTAAGAGATTGTTATGTCTTGTGTATTTTTTTACCTGTTAAATGTGTCTAATAACCGGGAAAGAGCCTTATTGTTAAAATTCAGAGTTGGCATTATATCTTTTATGCTATTTTCTGGTTTTGGGATCCTTGGAGGGTGAAGTGTGTTTGTGACAATGTGTTTTCCCAATCCTTTTGTACTTTTTGGTATTTTGTAAGCTGTATAAATCTCTTAGAGTTCAATACTTATTGCCTCTTTTTAAAACTCAAAGTTTTAAACAATGTAAAGCTGTTTTTCGATTTTAAAAATTTTAGTTTTCTTAAAGCAGTTGTATATTATCACAAACGCTTTTACTTTTAGATCATATTTTTGTATTTATTATTGTTCACCCTTATAGTATTTCCTATGTGTCTTTTATACATTGTGTATATTTTTTATTATGATTGTTTTTGATATTTGAATAAAGAAGAATTGAATAGGTATGCAGTGCATGTCTCCACCAAAAACTGACCTCATTTTTTTGATGCAAGATTTTGGAACCTAGCTTAGCCAGCACCTAGGTAAACCTAGCTAACCAGTACATTTTTGAAAACTAGGCACCTAGGGAAATCCAGGATAGTGTGACTTGCGTGGATCCCATTATGTGTTCTTACCCACGATGCTCTGCAAACCACAAACTTTTCCTGAAATCACACAGTTTCCTTATATCTCTGTGATGGAAAGTTCTGGAATTTGCAGGAATCCACAAATTTCCTACCATCCAGCATTGCCCTACCTGAGTCAATAAAAACGCTGCACTACTTGTGTGCCTGCGCCGAGTGCTGTGACAGGAACAGATCAAACAAAGGACAGTGGGAGCGCTTGTCTGGAGATTCCTACTGACCTCAGTTGGATCCGAGGGGTGAAAAATAGCCAAACACCTTTTTGGGGGTCAAGGACAACAAGTTATGTTTATTTTGTCCTTGGGACAATTTACAGTATCACATTAATGAGCAGGGAAAGAACTGTCTGCTGTAGAGATAATGTGTCCATATGTTAATATTATTCAAAATTGTATTTAAGGTTTATTAATGCAAAGCCTTTATTATTAGGATGAACATTCTAAATTTGTGGTTCCCAACCTTTAGACTTCTGTGGACCCCTGCTTTATCAGTACTAGAACCGAGGGACCCCCCATTGAATCATTATTGGAATCCAGAGACCCCTTCCCCATGAATCTTTACTGATAGCTGGGGACCTAATCTGTTAGTATGATTAAATGTTCTAAGCAGTCACGGGCCCCATGAGGAGGCTTTGCAGGCCCCTAAGGGTCCCCGAACAACAGGTTGGGAAACACTGTTCTAAATAAATGTTGGAAGTTCTGACTGCAATACGGACAATGGTTCCTGTAAAAAAATGTGTACACACGTTTGTAAAGTTTAAAATATGAGGCTACCTATAATGCTCCCAGAATGCTCTCTGATTAAATGCAAACCTTTGCAGGAGCTTGAATGCAAGATTGTATTTTGAAAGAAAAAAACATCCTCAATGTTCACATAAAAAAACTTTGTGCTAAACTAGTGTGAAATTTAGGTACCATTTGTTTGAAGCATAATTTATTAAAATGTTCATGATGGAAAGTCACTGCAACCAGTTTCAACAAGATTATGGGAAACATGAATATAAACAAGCATTGACAGAGCCAACAGGTCCAATATTGGTGGTCAGTCTATTGGTTTGTCAACGCATGTCTGTTTTAACATGGCTTTTGTAAAACATTATTGTTGTGGGAGTTGCTGGGCCCTCACCAGTGTAACAAGTATTAGCAAAAAGCTAAATTATTTTTGGTTGCAATAAGAACACATTGTGTCAGTAATTGCTGGCACTGAGCAAAACTACTTGTGTGCCGGTTTGCTCCTTGTGAAGGAGCAGATTGCAGTCATTGTAATGTAATGTAACATGAATTTATAGAGCATGGAACTTGTCACTTGTGAGTGTATCCAGGTGCTGAGAAGGCACGGGTTCTGCAAGTAGGATCAGTCACAGTGAAGCCAGTTGAGAGATGGATAGAGAGAAATATAATTTTAATGAAACAAAAAGGTCTTGGTTAACACCAGACCTAATTAGGTTCCCAATTCTTAAAGGAAGTCACAAAAATGTGCCCATTGTATAGGTCTATATGCCTTTGCATTAGTGCAGATTTGTGTGTCTCAGGAATTCACAAGAATTTACAGAAGTAGACCAGGAAATCTTTGTTTTAGAAAATAATTTTGAACTTTATTTTAGCATGGGCAAATATGCAGGTGTAGAATTGCTCGTGTGAAAATCTGTTGATCGTTTAAAAGTTCACTTTCCCTTTAACCACTTTTTTCCCCCAACACTGGAAGAAGTTTTACTTCTGGCCCTTGTCAGGAGTAAATGATATGTCCAACCTTTCTCAGTGTGGGAAATGATTAAAGAAGAGCTGGTGAAAACCCTTAAACATGAAAGTTAATAGGTTTGCACAGACTAAAGAAGGTATTACAACCTTGCAACTACTGCTTACCGCTACCTTCCGCCCCAATATGTAGATCTGCGGAAAGGTGGCAAAATAAAGGCATTTGTGGTGTTCAAGCACTATTATAGTTTGAGCCTAGCATAATCAGAGAGGCTATTATCAGAGCTCTAATATGAGATTTCTCCCATAATTTGTTACCACACTACATGGCACCAAAAGGGACAAGTAGATTTTTTCAAGGGACAAGTAGATTTATGAACCAACCTGTCCCAAGGACAAGTAGACATTTTATTAAATTCTGCACCTCTCGAGACGTTCCTGTGGCTGGCACTAGGCCCAACCACAAAAGTGGGGCAGAATATTTTTTCATCGGCATAGGTAGGGCAATGATGGGTGCTAGGAATTTTGCTAATTCCAGTGTATTTTGACAGTTTCCATCACAGACATGTAGAGAGAATGCCTAACTTTAGGAAAAGTGGACTGGGGTGGGGTGGAATGGAATGGATGCAATCAGGGTAGGGTGGGTTGGACTGGGGTGGGGAGGACTGAACTGAAGTGGGGGTGGAGTGGATTGGACTGGACTGGAGTGGGATAGAGTGGATTGGACTGGAGTGAGGCGGATCAGAATGGGGTGGGATGGATTGGCGTGAGACGGATCGGACTGGAGTGGGGTGAACTGGACATAAATAGGTTGGATTGGACTGCAGTGGATTGGGGTGAGGAGAGGTGTATTGGGCTGGAGTGGGGTAGATTGGACTGGGCTGGATTGGTGTGGGGTGGACTGGACTGTTGTGGGGTGGATTGGAATGATTTGGGAAGGAGTCAGTGGATTGGATTGGGGTGAGGTGGATTGGAGTGGGGCAGATTGTTTTGGATTTGAGGGGGGAAGATTGTTTTGGATTGGAGTGGGCAGATTGCAAGGGGGCGGGATGGAGTGGGTGGATTGGATTAGAGTAACTGGATTGGGTTGGTGTGCATTGGATTGGAGTGGGGTGAATTGGGATGGAGTGGAGTGGACCTGATTGGGGTGAGGTGATTGGAGTGTGGCATTGTTTTGGATTGGAGTGGGGCAGATTGGAGTTGGGCGTATTGAGTGGGAAAGACTTGAGTGGGGTGGGTTGGAGTGGGGCAGATTGTTTTTTATTGCAGTGGGGCAGACTGGAGTGGGGCAGTGTGGTGGGTTCTTTTACTGTGAACATAGATGACACTCAGACGAAAAGGTTGATCTGATATTTTATTGAGTGTGTTTCTTATATTCTTATGTAGGCTTTTTATAGGTCTTTTTGTTTTTGCTCTTCTCAAATCTTCTTTGTTCTTCTGGCTTGTCTTCTTTATTTCTCTTTTTCTTTCTTTATTTCTCAGGTATGGAGCGGTTTGCAGAGAAAAGTGGCGTTGGTGACTTTCCCCGGGAAGAGAGAGGAAAAGAAAAGGTAAGGCTCTTGTTTTCAGACCTTTTTATTTTGAGGGTAGGGGATGTAGTATTTCACCCAAAAAAATAAAAAAAAAAAAAAAACAGTAGAGATCTCCCAGTGAATAGGCTTAAAAAAAAAAAAGACATTATCTAGGTTCTATTTGGAAAAGAAAACGGGTTTTCTGTGAGTGAAGACAAAAAAGTCATCTGGGTTATTTAGGTTTAACCCGGCATCAAAACTCATATTTCTTCCCTATCCGAGAGCGGTATGAGAAAGGAGGAAGAGAAATCCCAAGAAGAAGAAAAAAAAATTGAAATCCCCAGTGACCAAAAAAAAAAAAAGGAAAACCAAATGACTCAAACAAGCGTAGAGAATAAGGAGCTATAAAGCCCCTTTCACCAATAATACCCTGCGGGGTTCAGAATGCAGGCACTTACCTGCGAATGCCACGTCCCTCAAGGGACGTGGCTGGCACTATGGCGTCAGGAGTTGTTCTCAGGTAATTCCTCTTGAGGAGTTGGCACAGGTGTCGGCGTCTCCGCTCCTCTTTCTCCTGTTCCATGTTCATCTCCCTGGTTCGGCGTCTCCACCCATCTTCTGCTCGTCGGTGGCAGGTGCGCCGGATCCTGGAGTTCCGTTTAGTTAAATCCGGCACCCGTGTCGTCGTCAGATGACGTGACTTCCGGGTGCAGGAAAGTGCCCCCAAGGGGAGTTTTGCACGTCCAGGGGGATCCGTTTGTAGAGGAGTCGCGTCGGCTCTGCTACAGGCAGACTGTTCTGTAGTGGAACAGATTGGATTGGGGTAGATGGGAATGTGGCATATTATACTGAATTGGGGTATATTGTTTTGGATTGGAGGCTGTTTTGGATTTGAGTACAGCAGATTCCAGTGGGGAAGATTTTTTGGAGCGGTGCAGATTGTTTTAGATTAAAGTGAGGCAGATGGAGTGAGGTGGATGAGAGTGAAGCAGGCTGTTTTGGACTGGAGTGGGTAGATTATTTTAGATTGGAGTGAGGTCGATCGTTTTGGATCATAGTGCAGCAGATTGCAGTGTGGTCGACTGTTTTGGATTGTGGCAGAATGGAGTGGGGCGGGATGGAATGGGGTAGATGGGAGTGGGGCATATTGTTTCGGATTAGGGTGGGGCATAGTGTTTTGGATTGGAGTTGAGCATATCGTTTTGGAGTGAGGCAGACTTTTGGATTGGAGTGGGGCGAACTGGAGAGGGTCAGATTAGATTGGGGTGGGTTGGGAGGATTGGAGTGGGATGGAGTGCATTGAAGTGGGTTGGCGTGAGTGTTTTGGATAGGTTTGTTATGGGGTGAGGTAGGGTGGATTGGAGTGGGGCAGATTAGGGTGTACTGCACCATTATATGTTAAAGCATAATTTCAGAAGTTACACAAGAAAGAAATAATGTTGCTTTGCAATATTTAGAATAGTTATCTTTTGAGAACAGCGTCCACAAGCAAAAACAAAAGAAAACGTGAGTGCAAAGTGATAAAAGACGCTTTACAAAATAAAAGAAAGTTAGCTATAAAAATAAAAAATAAAAAAATAAAAATTCTTTGCAATTTTGTTTATCCTGCCGGAAACATTTTTGTCAGTCACAAACCTTCTGTTTGCAGGTCACTAGAAGGTAAAAAGAACAAAATAGTACCTCAATCACTTTGGGAGCAGCTGACTGGCACTGATAAAGTTGAATTACTCAGTGCTTGGTCCCTGCTCCACACAGATGACCGGAAATGACACTTGGAATACAGTGCAAACGAGGCTGTAAAAAAAGCGTGACATGCAAGCCCACAAATGGTGAGCGACAGGTGAGCTCCAAGCCCTTTACTGTACACAAGAGAGTCTACCAAGAGAAACTCAAGCGCATGCACTCGCAAGCTCGACCCTAAAAAAGGCTAAAAGGAATTACACCAAATTAGGCAGGAAGCTAATTAGATAGTGCTTTTTGTGATTAAGTGTCAATCTGTTTAGTCGTTTGTGAGAAATTAAGAGTAAAAGATATGGTCATAGATAGACGGTTCACTAGAGTCATGCAAGACTATAGCAGGAGCACCTATTTAAAAACAGAGTGTTCTGATTGGCCCAGGCAGCATTATTTCCTTTGGGCAATCCTGCTCCCATGGGAGTCCAACTCCTACGAGAGCAAGCGCTCTGGCTGGCTGCCAGCAACATGAGACAAATGTTGGTTGCAACCATTACAGGAATCGGGGTCTTAGTTCCCTGTCCTGAAAATAGAAAAAAATATATATTGGGGCAGGGTAGGGATAAACCCTGACCCGCCTAAAGCCCCATGGTGGAGACCACGAAGGACCCCTTCTGGGACCAAAAATTGCAAAAATAGCTGTGATCCTGGGAGACTCACAGGATCAGCGGCGGGGGAGGGAGGGGTGGTTTGCGGCCTGTCCCCATTTATTATACTTATGCCCTAGGGAGTCTATTCTGAAGCGGATTTCATAAAGGGGAGGGGGGCTGCATTCCACATGCCCCTGGGACCCAACCTCCAGAGGTGACCCTATATTTGGGCAGGAGGAATGCACAGCCCACCCTAACTGAGCCACAAAAGGCCCCAGGGCCATCCCCAGGGCTGAGATTAAGCAAAATGAAAGGGGGCCACACACCTTCCAGTGCCTTAAAAGGCCCCAGAAGTCCAACCCCAGGGCCAATTACTTTAAGGGAGGGGGGTCACGTGGTCCTCCTCTCTGAGCTATTAATCCCTCTGGGGACCCCATCCCACGGGGACAGCTCAGCAACTATGTACTATGGAGCCCACCTGAGACATAGCAGTTTCCCTGCCTGCAGCGTTTAGGGCAAGTAAATCTGTGTTTGTTCTTGCTTGGCAGGAGCATTTTCAAAACTCTTGCCAAGTGGGAGCAATCATCAAGTCCACTCCCCAGCAGGCAGGACCTTTAAAATATATTCAGTGAAAAAGACAAAGGTTACAGCGACATTATGGTGAGGTTCAGATTTTACACATACAAAATCATAGAAATTCATCTGTTAGAGTTATTTCAAGTAACTATAACTCGTGCTCTAAGGTAACTATAACTCGCAACCTCGCCATCCACAGTTTTCTCATCAATATTTTTTAATGCAAATGTTATAGTGAGATTATCAATGATGTCAAAGAAGAGGACATGAGTGATGGAACATCCGGGGTAATTAGCAGTGTGGCAGGGGTGTGAGTTATGGTTACCTTAAAGCACAAGTTATACTTAAAATAACTATAACAGCTGAATTTCTATATTTTGTGCGTGTAAAACCTACACCTATCTATAATGTACCTGTAATCTTTTTTTGTTTTTATATTGTATTTCCTAACTATAACGTTCCTGTAACCTTTGTCTTTTTCAGTGAATTTCTAGGGTTTTCTTAGCATTAAGATGCCCATCGCAATGCACGGCGGAGAGGCTTAGACGCAGGGACTGGCACTGTGCTGCCCCAACCTAAGCTTGCTGCTCCTGCCCCCAACCCCCTCCTTCTTGCCATCCATTGTCCATGTCCAGGCCCCTGCTCCTTCAGTACAGCCCTGTGTGGCCATTGTTCTGCCACTGCCCTTCCTGCCTGCCCTGAACAGTTAGCGTGCTGCCACACCCACCTTCTCCCTACCCTCTGTTGTCCGAGTCCATGCACCAGCCTCCTCCCTCCTGCCCTGCATGGTCACGATGTGCTCCACTGCCCACTCCCTCCTGCCTTTTATAGACAGTTATGCTGCAACTTTCCCTCCTGTCTGTCCAGTATGGTCAGCTTGTTGCCCTTGCCTCATTACCCTCTGCTCTTGGTTGTCCGTGTGCATAGCCCTGTCACCTTCCTATTGCTGTTCATGGTCCACTGTACTGCACTGCCATCCCACTTGCCCTGTGTGGTGTATTGTGCTGCTGCAAAC
Source organism: Pleurodeles waltl (assembly GCF_031143425.1). NCBI lineage: Eukaryota > Metazoa > Chordata > Amphibia > Caudata > Salamandridae > Pleurodeles > Pleurodeles waltl. The sequence continues at coordinate 519,986,097 of NC_090447.1, read as the reverse complement.
CCCGACACTTGCCCTGTAAAGTCAGTTTGGTTCCCCTGCCCATCTCCCTCCTTCCTTCTGTTATCTGACTCCATTTCCCTACCCCATTTCTCCTACCCTCCGCGATCCAATGTACCATACTTGCCATCACTTTGAACTTGGCAAGAGGGAGATTTTGAAGAAAACAAAACTAGGGAATTTATTTTCCTCATTGATTTACATTGAAAAAGAGGATATTTTAGGCAGGGGGGCAGATAAAATAAAGCCTTTTTGGGCTCAAAAGCACAGGAAATCTCCTGTCTGAATTGGGTCTGTTGGCATGCACAGTTGTCTGCCAATGCTTCTTCCTTCTGCTCTCAATGTCTGTTATATTGCCACAGATTCTCTTGCCTGTCCTGCATGGTTGGTTTGTTGCCCCTGCCCACATTTCCCCTCCCCTCCATGATCCATTGTGCCGACACTGCCCCTCCCACTTGTCCAGCATGGTCACCTTGTTGCCTCTGCACCCTCCTCCCTGCCCTCAATTGTTCAAATCTAAGCCCCTGACCTCTGCCTTCCCACAGTATTCTAACGAACAACTAAGTTGCTAGCGCTCTATATTGATTACAAAAGTGTGGCACGCCTGACGTCATCTTGAAGTAACCAAAACTGTATTACCTAAAGCATTTCCTTAAGAAATTATCAAAAGGAGAGGGTCTTATTCCCATAGAAATTACAGTCAGTGCTGTAAAAAACTAAAATGAGGACATATTTTCTGAGTGCTCAAATAGTGACAAAGCACTTTCAAATGATTTTCTATCTTTATGTATTTCTTATCCAGCTGATCACTTGATTATTTGTTACACTTAGGGGAGAGGATGTTGAGTTACTACCAGAGCTGCAGATCTTGCAACTGGGGAACCAGGTTCGAGATTCAGTGTCACTCTGCTTCCTGTGATTTATGGCCAATCACGTAATCTCTCCATGCCTAAACTAAAATGAATTTGTCCATGTGTAATGTAACTGATGCTGCGTTATATTAAACTGCCCAAAAAAAAATATATATATATATATATATAAATATCTATATCTCACACTAAGGGCCAGATGTAGCAAAGGGTTTTTCCTATTCTGTGTCAATGGGAAAATGTGTTCGTACATATGGCCCTAAGTGTTTTGCACACTTCTGTCATTGGTCTATACTTGGGCTACATTTGGGTGATATCTGTGCTACATTTGACCTCTTTTCTCTGTTGGCCATCTTGGGAGACTTATTTTTTATGAAGCTCCCCAATTTTCTAATTTACTACAGTATCCTCAGTAGAAAATGCTTTCAGTTTTCAACTTCGATTCCATCAAGATGGTGTTCAGATGTGCCCCACTTTTGGCATAAATTCAGAATGTTAGCGCTCTAGTTGTCCATTAGAACTGTAGACAAGTTGCTCATCACTAGGGAGTTAACTGAAGTCTGCTGCTGGCCTTGTAAGTGCACATTTCAGTCTGCGTGTCAAAATGTTTTAATGAAATATTAGAGGAAGATATCTGAGAAATCGTGTAAAACATATCCTAATTTTTCTTTCTACAGCACTAACCATAATTTCTATGACAAAATAAAACCCCTCATGTGGTTCCTTTCCAAATTAAATGCTCTACGTTTTACCAGTTTGATTCAATCAAGGTGGCTTCAGCTGTACCACACTTCTGTCTTAAGAAAGACTGTGAGCGCTCTAGTTGCTCTTTAGAACACTCTGGGAGGCTGCAGTAGAACACACGTGAAACAAATGACAGACTGATCTTGTTGGAAGTATGTGTTTTACTGAGAATGTCAGACTTCATCATCATATGGCTGAGAAAGATAGTGTAAACGCACAGAAAATATACTCTCATTTTAGCTTCTGAAGCACCTTCCATACCCTCAATTGGAAAACCATGAGAAAACAGTTTACTAATAACATGATTCATGAAGGCTTTTTCACAGTGTAAAATCACCTTACAACACACCACAATTCATCCAATTAGTATGATACCATCAACAAATGATTTATATTGTAACTAAAATCTGTTATCACCCTTTATATGTTCTCCTTTTTGTGACCTCAAACCTGTCATTAACTACAATGCATTTCAAAGGGGTTCTACCACGTATATTGGTCCCAGGATGGCTGCCAGCACTTCCTGGTTGAAATGCTGACAGCCACTCAACTCAGCATGAGATCTGTGCTTAGAGTCCACTCAGATATCTTATTTCTTTTTCTTTTAATAACTCAAAAACTACTGAAGGGGTTTACACCAAATAACAAAAAGCACGATGTGTGCACCAAGATCTAGCTTCCTGGCACATTTGGTGTAATTCCGTTTAGCGGTTAGGGCTGTAGTCATGTCTAAAGACCCTATGGTAAAATGCATGGGGAGAATGTATTTTGGGACCCCTCTTTTGTCTCAGCCCCCACTTGTCAGATCAATCCAAAACTTTCAACACAGCAGCTGAATTCACTGTCATACTAATTTTGAAAATTGTGTGAAGAATTATCAAACGGCATCAAAATTATTGGCAAAACAAAAAAAACACTGCTTTTCCTATGGAAACTAGGTCCTAATTATAAAACTATAACTATGTACTGGCGACCGCTGAGATATATATTTCCACAAAAAACACAGAGCCTGCTATTCACCAATACTGGAAGCTATGGGACGTTGTCTACTTTTCCAGTTTTGGTGAATAGCAGGCACTGTGTTTTTTGTGTAAGTATTTGGGGTTTTTTGGGGTTTGCCACCCTCCCAGGAGCTAGCCATATTTGAGGGCGACGATACGACGAAAACTTTTGGATTGTATATATATATATATATATATATATATATATATATATATATATATATATATATATATATTTATTGAAAACCTATGATGTAAATCTTCAATCGTTACCATGTATCTGACAGACAGACCAGTCCGAAGGTGTGTTGAATGCTCACAATTAATCTTTTATCTTTTACAATCCATTCTTAATGAGGTGTGAACATATCAACATTCAACCACATCCTCGCAAGGGGTGAGACTGGACTGCCCTGAAGAGGGGTATTTGAGTACCGAGAAATTAAACAGGTAGGGGTTGCCAGAAATAATGAAAAGTTGCAGGAAAGGCCAAAGTCAATACAATGGTAAATAACGGAGTTAGGTGCTGAATAGGAAGAAACTGGACAGTTCGAATTATTTTGCTTAATATGTGTACTTTGGCTTTAAAATAGCATGAACTTTAAGTAGTGTTGTACATTAGACAACCCATTTTTAATAGAAAGAAACTAGATGGTTAGTTTTAAAATGTTGCATACATGTGCACTTGGTTCTAAGGTAAATATTGTTCCTTAAATGTAATGAACTGCCTTACTATTTAATGGACTTTTATGATTTTGAAACCTTAAAATAAAGTGGATACTGACTGACAGTAGGACATAATGCAAGAGAAACAAATTGATTAGCACCTGGGGGTAAGTTTGGGGGGGGGTTAAAAAAAAATACATCTCTGTGATCAAGTATGACACAAATGGATAAACAATGACAACCACCGATTTTGGCGATTTTTGAAAACAGTGAAAAAAAGTTTTAAAAAAATTCTCATCAGAATTCACGACAAAAAGAAAATGAGAACAGGAAAGTCTCAAGATAATTTATTTCACAAACAACATCACCACCTTCAGGAGAAGCACGTGAGCACATGCTCAACTGGATGATAATGTGGCAAATTATCATATTCTAAGCAGCATCCTCTGTGACAGTTAAGAGTCCACCATTGTTGAGAAAACCTCCCACATTCGCAGAGGTGTTAAGGGGCTAAGGAAGAAGGTAAAGGAAAGTCGCTTGTGTCACAGGATCCTTGATCTTGGGATCTTCTGGACCCTGGTCATTGTTGGTAAATTCCCACTACCATTGGGACACTTAGACTAGTGTCATCATTGTGGAATTTGAAGGTTGTCAGTTAAGATGGGAATTTTTTTGTATTTTATTTTTATTTAATCCTACAGCAAGGCTACACACTTACACGTGTCTAAACTACAGGAAATGCTACGGGAAAGCACCCATAGTCTTTGCTGGGTCAGTTTTTCATCTTTTTTCAGGATTTCATTAATCTGTGGTCTGAATAAATGCTCTAGAAAGCCATGTTTTTCTTCCAAGCACAATACTCAATGTGCCCACAGATGCATTCATGGTATACTGAGTGCCGATTAGAGATGGCCCTACTTACCAAAACTATCTCCCTGGCTTTCGTTTTGCAAGGCTCTAGAAAAAGCTGAAGTAGTTCTTCTATTCCCTCCTCCCACTTGAAGACAGTCTTAACAACAGACAAGGTTGAAAATTACTAATGACCCAAATAGGCTAACAGTCTAACAAACTGAAGCATCCAACATCCAAATTCATTTTCTGGTGGCAGCCCTTCTGTGAGACCAGGATTGAATGCACATATGCGAGTTAAGGACCCCCATAACACAAAAAAAGGTCACTGATGGAATGCTTGAATCCTTACCATATGCATATCAGTCCTGGCCCTGCTCCCTCAGTCGTGAAGCCCAAGCTGCTTTGCCAGGTGCCACCCAGACAGGAACACAGCAACACTAGATTAATTTCAGCCTTCACAGTGAGGTATAGCTTAAGTCTGGAGGGCACCTGGTCTGGCATTTTCTTGATTTATATTTTCCTCCTGCTCTGATTTTACCAACTACATTTCTGCACCACAATAAAAGCATTTGATTACTTACCGCATTAAAGTCACCCCCTCTTTCGGTTTCTCACTATTCCCCAGTACACAAGGGAAAATACTCCACCGGCTCATAATGGGCCCAACATTCTTGGCTTTGCTCCTCCTCACCATGTTAGTCATCTCGGACAGCTCGGCATGATTTTTGCCGCAGACCAAGTACACCCATTGCCCGTTTGTGATAGGCACCTCTTTCATGGTTCCTTGGTAAGCAACGCTGCCGCTCCTGAGTGGATGAGAAAGCAGCATCTGACCAAATTTGATGTGGTATCCTCTGCGGCAGTTGGGAAGTCACCACTGTAGAAAAAAACCTTCCTCGTCCCCCGAGATGGTTTAAGGGGCTGGGAAAGAAAGTAAGGGAAGTTATTATTTGGTGTCAAAAGATCCTCGAAGTTGGGGATCATCTGGACCTTGGTTATGATTCATAAATGTTTACTACTGTAACATCCTGAGGGGACTCCTTGCTAGAATTCTCTTGAGCCAACACAATTTTCTTGCACCAAAAGTCTTTACATGCATAGTACTTGGACTTATTGTGATACCAAGAGAAGCTAATGTTGCAGGATACTTCATAAATCTACTTCTCCTGTAAAAAAAAAAAAATCTACTTGGTGCCATGTAGTGCGGCAACAAATCAAGGCGACGATCTCAGATTATGCCAGGACTTCAATACTAGCAATTTCCTTATTTTGCCATCTTTCTGCAGATCTATATACTGAGGCGGGAGGTAGAGGTAAGCAATAGTTCCAGGGCTGAAATGCCCTTTTGAGTCTATTTAAACCTAGTAACTTGAGATGTTTCAAGATTTTTCTCCAGCTCTTCTCTGATCTTCTCCCATACTGAGAAAGTTTGGAAATTAACTCCAGATAAAGGTCAGAAGTAAAGCTTTTTCCAGGGTTGGGGAAAAAGTGGTTGGAGGGTAAGTGAACTTGTAAACGCTCAACAGATTTTCACATGAGCAAATCTACACATTCATATTTGCTTGTGCTAAAATACAGTTCACAAATATTTTCAATGAGTACGATTTCCTGGTCTACTTCTGTAAATTCTTATTAATTCATGAAATACATAAATCGGAACTAATGCAGACATATACTAGGAGTGCAATTTTGTAAGAAGAAGGCCCCTATTTAGGTCTGGCATGAACCAAGACCTTACATTTTTATTCAAATTCTCCCTGTCTATCTATCCATCTATCAGCTGGCTTCACTGTGAATAATCGGGCTGTCATGGCAATGTGTGTTTTTTTGAGACCAAAAAAAAAAATGTTTTGCTTTTTGCTAATACTTGTTACAATAGTGATGGCCTAGCAGCTCCCACAACTATAGCTTTACATAAGCTAGGCTTTACATTAATGGACCTTAAATGTTTAAGCAACATTAAAATGGACAGAACTATTACCTCAACTGAAGACAATTCCCTTTCCTTCTCCCTAATGTAGTATTTTAAATTGGCAGCCAAAGGGTGTGTCCTGCGGGGGTGGGCATACTTGTCCTAAGGACAAAATGCACCTGAAATCTTGTTGTACTTGACCCCAAACAAAATGCCCAGGGCATCTGGCTATAGGAATTCCACATCCCTGTGTGTACATCTTCTTTGTTGAGTTCAGGCAAACAACTATGAACTTATTGACAGAAATAAATAATCTGGAGAGTTTCCTTCCACCTGCATTGTGTGTTTCATATTTATTTAACGCATGACTGATAATGTTCATTTAATGCATATTTGTTCTTCTTTTCCCAGCAAAAGGCTACGAAAAGAAGAACAAGCTTTAATACTGCAAACCCAATAAAATATAGTAGCATGCACAGCATATGAATCTTAAAAAAGCATGCTTCAAAGAGGAGTGGGTATAGAGCAGGACTTTAGGGGACCATAATTGGATTAAAGAGGATTGGGGGTAACGAAAAGTGGAAAGGACTACTTGAGGAGGGACAACTGGCAAACGAAATGGAAGAGAGAAGAGATCCTAAAAAGGTCCTTAAACTTACGAATGGTTAATGCGGTACAAAGCAGAGTTCAGTGTAATGTGTGTGTGTGTTTGAAAATTATATATATATATATATATATTCACAAAAAAAAACAAAGGTTACAGGGAAGTTATAGTTAGGAAATCGAATTAAAACAAGCATTTACAATGGAATAGGGCTCGCATTTACTTGAGTTGGAGCTACTGGCATTGTAAATGCATAACTATTTTTTTTGACACATTAATTGTCCAACCCTGCCACATATTTTGGTCCTTTCTGCCACATAATTCCAGTTTCCCTGCATATAACTATAGGGCTAGTAGGCCTACTGGAATATTTTTTAAACAAGGCCCTTAAAACACAAACTACTCCCAGGTGCAAAACATATTAATTTGGCAGTTGGTACAGGCGACATTTCCCACGAGCAATGAATAAATAATTGTACTCCAAGGATGCATGCTTACTGGATTGCAGTCTGGGGAGTCAAGCAAAACGCCCATGATTTTTTCACATGCTTGAGAGCAGCCACCTCACATGACATTAATGATCCCCAGTCAGTCTTGAACTGAAATATTGGTTATAAAATATTGACCATTGTACATACAGCATAATCAACTGTAAGCTCTCCTGGACGTTAGTTTTATAAATACATGCACACACAGCTCAGGTTTCACAGACTCAAACCTGTGAAATTCATCTAGTCAGATTTCTGCTTCGTATTCGCAGCTTATATCACGTTATAAAAATAAAACTAGAAGTCCCAGAACGCCAAGCTGAAACAAACTAAATGAGCGAATCATGCATCGAACTAGGGAGCTGCACAACTCTACAAATACTACCCAAGGGCTGATTTCCAGCTTGTATCACATTACACAAATAAAACTACACGTCCCAGAATGAGCATGTGTCCTGCAAAGAACGTGTACTAAGCAGATCAGAGTGCATATAATGTAAAAACGTCAAAATAACTCTGGCGATTAAGGTTTTTTTTAGGAGAGTTAATGTACTTTTGTCTAGTGGAAGTTTGAAGTCATCATAAAGTAACGCAGAGGGTTAATGTGTCTGCTGCAAAGAATGCGTGCTAGGCAAATCACAAAGTGCATGTAATGTAAAAATGTCAAAATAACTAGTGATTTATGTTCTTTCTGGAGAGAGAATGTACTTTTGTCTAGTGGAGGCTTAAAGTCATCATAAGGTAGCACACAGGGTTAATATGCCTGCCGCAAAAAATGTGTATTAAGCAGATCAGAGTGCATATAATGTAAAAACAATACCAACAATTGAGTTTGCACTCCAAGCGCCCTGGCCGCCACGATGCGCAGACAAAAGAAAAAAAAGTTCCCCCATGCTGAAGTATATCGGCAATTGTGCAATTATCAATGTAAAAGGGTTGGTGCCCAAGGCGGTAACCAAACTGCATCAAGGCAGGACAAATGTAAAGCATTCACCTATGACATCAAGTGATTTTTGAAAGCCAAGGCCATGAACGAATTAAAGTGATGGGTGTCAGGTGGGTGTGGTTAAAAGCCCACAATACTTAACAACAGCTCAAAGTGCTTGTGAGCTTGACCTAAAAAAAAAAAATAAAAAAAAGAAAACAAGAAAAACAAAAACATCGAAATTCACTGAATAAAACAAAGGTTACAGGGACTTTACAGTTAGGCTCACATTTTAAATGTACAAAACCATAGAAAAATCAGCTCTTACAGGTATTTCAAGTAACTATAACTCGTGCCCGAAGGTAACTATAACTTGTGCCCCCATCATGCACAATTTTCTCAACAATGATGTTTCTGAAAATGTTACAGTATAATTATCAATGCTTTTTTTAAAAGACGTCATGAGCGCTGTAATATCTGGGGTAATTAGCAGTGTATGGCGGCCAAGCCCCTATAACCACCCAACCCACCCGTGCCAGTACAGTAGTTATAGACAGGACCTACTTTCCATAGAAAAACGTATTTTGACTTGCCTATATCTTTGGTACAGTTTGATAAATCTTCACAAAAGTTTCGACAAAAAGTGCTCTCTAAGGACCGGTTGTGTATGGAAAGTTACAGGGTGATATGTCAAGCGGAGGCCAAGAAAGTCAGGGGGGGGGGGGGAGGGGGGAGGAAATTCTCATGTTAATTCCCATTGAGTCTTTAGACATGCCTGCATCCCAAACAGCTGGATGGAATTACACCAAATTTGGCAGAAATATAGCTTTTGGTCCGGAGATCGCATTTTCTGTTTTTGGTGCAAAGCAGTTCATTAGTTTAAGTGAAATTAAAGAAAAACAAAATTTGTATATCTATAGGCGCGAATCCACACATGGCGAAATTGCGAACCCTCAGGCCACAGCAAGGCCTTCGTTTTATGCAACGGGACACAGTCCCTGGGGCTGAAAACAAATAAGAAAAATGTGATAGGGGGTCAGGGTTGAGGCACCCTGATTCAAGGGGTGATATACAAGTGTGTTTGATGGTCATATTAGGAGTTCAAAATGAAGAAAAATGTTTTTTCCAATCACACAGGATATTCGTGAAAGCGTTACAAAGCTCAGCACAGCCCCTGTGTAATGTGGAGATGAACTCATGAATATCACGAAACAAAAAGATTCACAAACTCACAGATCCACTCACGCATGCACCCACTCACAGACCCACAAACGCGTTTCCCACCGATTTTGGAGACGTGTTCTTGATGCGGTGGAATACCATCTCCGCCAAACCAAGAAGCACTTAATGAGTGCCCTGCAGCGAACCCCCATCGCATATGGCCGAAGGCTGTGCGTTGAGCAGTGTTGCGTGGTTATAGGGTGCGGCCAACCCTGTGGTACAGGGTTAGTTGGTTATAGGGAGATGGCCCCAGGCCAGGCCCTGCAGCCAATTCCCGCCGCACAAAGCATGAGGCTGTGCCATGTGCGGTGGTGGTTGGGTTAATGTAAAGTCATTAAAATTACTTTGTTAAAAAAAAAAAAAAAAAAATCACTGAAAAAAAGAAAATGGTTACAGGGACGTTATAGTTAGGAAATGGAATAAAAAAAAAAACACATTGAAATTCACTGATAAAAAAAAGCTAACTTTACAGGGATGTTATAGTTAGGCTCACATTGTACAAAACCATAGAAATTCAGCTGGTACAGTTAGAGTTATTTCAAGGAACTATAACATGTGCCCTCGCCAGGCACTGCTAATTATATATATATATATATATAAAACTAGTGAAGAAAGGGAAGGGGGCCCAAACCCATAATAGTTAAAACCAAATGACCTAAAGGTGACATGGTTCACAAGCATTGCACTGCTTCACAGCATGTCCAGAATAAAGGCATGAGGCCTTCTGGCCTCAAGTACTCAAGACAGCATTTACCATGAATTTACAAGATCAGGCCAGGGAGTGCCTGTTGAAACAAAGGGAAGCACAAGCTGAGAAAGTAGTCAAGGGAGAAGGGAACCTGGTACTTTACCTGTTCTTCTGCAACATGATGAAAAGAAAGGGCCACTGTTCAAGATTCCCGGACTACATGTAGGAAACCAGCAATCACTTACCACTAACCCACTACGCTTGTTTATTTATGTTTCATGGTTTCCTCGCCCAAAGTTTTAACATCTTAAGATCAAGAGATTTCACATATCTAGAAAACTAACTTTACTTTTAACCACTGGTCAAATCCTGCAACTTCTGTGGCCCAAGAAGAGCCCAGATGTACTAAACACCTGTCATCCAGTATTAGATTCCTAACTGCTTCACACATTTCTTCATGTTACATCATCCTTAGAAACCACTATGAAACGACTATCAACTGTGTGTAGTGCTTCATGTAAAAAATGTAATTTACTACACGAGATATGTACATGTGCGAATTAACACAAAAATCTTCAATAGCCAAAAATGTAGATCAGCAGTTCTTAAATTTTGACTTCTGTAAACCTGTGCTGGATCACTACTTGAAGCAGAGGACCACGATCTCAGTTATTTTAACAATTTGAACCTCAACCCTATACACAAAAAAAAGTTAAAAAATATACATTAATTAAGCAAATACATGGGCAAAAAATACAAATATTTGAAATTCTAATAGGAAGGCTGGACATTTTCAAAATGTAATTTTATTTTTAAAAGACAAAACGTTACACTAAAATCTAGCATACAAATGTCCTTTTTGCTCACAATAAATGCTCACTTTTGGTCATGGCACATCAGTGCTTCACCTGATATCAGGTATACTAAGTTTGTTTTTAGCTTCCAATTTGAAATTCTATCCCATCTACAGAGGTTTAAAATGTTTAATTATATTTGATTTTTTATGCATATTTGCACACACTATTAATCTGCTAAAATTTAATTTTCTAAACAGTGTGTAGAAAACTATCCCAGCATCCCACAGATCCCGAGTTAGGAACCTACTAGATTTAAATGTTTTTAAAAACAAAAAAATAAACCACTGGTGGTGGATTTAAAGTATCTGAAGTATGGGAATATTTATTGAAAGTGCTGCGGGGAATGGGTTTTGGATCAGGCTTTCTGGCTTGGATTCGACTATTGTATACTGCCATGACAGCACGTGTGCGTGTTGGGGGAGAGATGTCTGCTGATTGGAAGATCGGTAGGGGTACTCGACAGGGGTGCCTGCTTTTGCCACTTTTATTGGCCATGGCTGTGGAGCCCTTGGCGATCTGGCTTCGAGAGGAGTTGGCGCAGTGGGGGATCCCGGTGGTTCGGGCCGTTCATGTAATCTCTATGTATGCAGATGACGCTCTGGTATATGTGCGGGATGCCTGTGTGTCGGTGCCGGAGCTGTTGCAGAGAGTGAAAGTATTCTGGGCTGTATCTGGTTTTAAGATCAATATGAAAAAATCACTTCTGTTCCCTCTGGGATCTCTGGTTGGAATTCCATTGGCTGGGCTCAGTGATCTGGGGTTGCGCTGGGAGGTAGAGTGCTTTCGGTACGTGGGTCGCCAATTCGGTGGAGGTGCATAATGAACACAATACTGAGCGTGTGGTAGCCGGATTGGAGCGCTCGGTGGCTTTCTGGAACAAGTTGCCCCTTTCTATTATGGGCCTGGCAGCAGTCGCAAAGATGGTGTTTTTACCCCAGTTTTGGTACAGAACTCATTGTATCCACTACCTGTTGGCTCTTTCGACACTTGGATAGCCTGTTGATCTCCCTAGTATGGGCGGGAAGGCAAAGCAGGGAGGTGCTGTCCGTCCTGCAGAATGATCTAGAGGGGAGCGGGGGGGTGCACTGGCGATCCCTAACATGAGATATTATTACTTTGCGGCACAGCTACAGTGTGCAGCAAAATGGATGTCAGAGAATGATAATTGGGAAAAGAGGTTGTATACTGGCAGGTGTGATGGGTGGGCACTGGCGCATGTTCTCATGTCTGGGAGCAGATCAGACCCCGCTGCAACTTATCTGGTGAGAATTACTGCCGGGATCTGGGAGCAGGTGGTTAAACAGGTTCTTAGGCGGGCTCCTTTTGACAGGGAATTAAGAATATGGGACCTGTCTTCGTTTCAGGATATAGTGAGGACAATGTCAATGGAGGCCTGGCGATCAGGTGGTTGTGAGGTGGTTGGTGAGCTGTACCCTAATGGTGAATTTATTTCATTCCCCCACGCCCAGGTGCCCTGTGAGTTGGGTACTGGCCAGTTTCTGCAATATGCCAAACTTGAAAGTGTAACCCGCAAAATCTGGGATGGATTCCCGATGGCCCCCAGGTCTTCTTCGGTTCTGCACGGTCTTCTTAACTGGGGTGAAGATACGCACTTGATCACTCGGTTCTATAAGGCTCTACGGGAGGATCGAACGGGGTGCTTAGCGTGGGACGTAGAGCATGGGAAATCGACTTGGGGATGCCTATCGAGGACGATGATTGGGATGCGGCCTTGTCTTTGGTTCGAACAGTCTCCTGCAATCACAGGTTTAAACTTTTGCATTTTAACTTTATCCACAGAACGTACATCACTCCCAGCAAGTTAAACAAGATAGACCCGGGTCGAGGGGCTTGTTGTCCTAGATGTGGTGAGCTGAATGCTTCATTTCTGCATATGGCCTGGTCCTGTAGTGCCGTTTATGCATTCTGGCAGGAAGTCATAGAAGCAATATCCAAGGCTACGGAGATAGAGTTGGAGGTTACTCCTTTGCCTTGTCTCCTGGGGGTGGTGCGCAGGTCGCGGAGCAGAGGTGTGGTCTATAAGATGGTGCAGTTAGCGGTAGTACTGGCTAAGCGTAGAATACCGATTGCCTGGATAAGTGGGCGGACCCCGGTGACTTCTGATTGGTTGCAGGATTTGCTGGAATGGGGGGCGGCAGAGGAACAGCATATGCGTATGACACACAGGGATGAGCGGACCCTCACTGATGGGGCATTCTGCTGGAAAAGTTCACTGCGGAAGGGGACGCGGGCTCTGCGAATAGCAGTGGGGCGGTGGGGGATGGGGACGCAGGATATCCCTCTTCGCACTCTTGATGACCAAATGCGGAATTTGGTTACCTTGCTTGGTTATGCTTTGTAACGTCTGGTCTCATTGGGATGTAGGATCGGGGCTTTTTGTGATTCAGGGTGGGATCAGGGAGGTGTCTCTGACTTCCCTGTGAGTACAATGCTGTGTTCGCTCTTCGGACATTATTTTATGTAGGTCAAATTCTGCTCTGTTACACTTGCACTGTGCTGAGTTATTACACAAGTTTGTAATGTTTTCTTTGGAAAAATAAAAATAGATTTAAAAAAAAAAAAAAAAAAAAAAAGAATATCTGAAGTAGCCTGAAACCAAACATGAGCCAAAAGATTTTAGTTTTAACAATTATGAAGGTACAACTGATAAGCACGAAAAGGAGTTCCTCCGATCTTGAGCTTATTGTTCAGCAGTAATTAGAAGAATGGTCTTGTATGAATCAGAAGAAAAAAGAAAAACCTGCAACTGGTGACATTTAAAAAATACATTACAAAAAAAAACAAAAAACACTACACACAGTAAAAGTTGTATTTCAGATTAACTAGAAGCAATTCTGGTAAACAAACATTGGCAAAGCTAATCATTCTCACCTTTGTAGCGTTGAGCTGTTGGCTTTGCTGGCTAACTGCAAGTATCTACACCGACCGAGGACACTACAGAAGATACCAGGCCTGTAGAAAATTTGGGACATATATGGACCGTCACATAACTAGTCTTTCCCATTACCTAACCTGCACCTGTCCCAGACCCACTAAACTTTGGGTATTGGGACTAGGTCTTAGTTTAGTGCAGAAGATTGCTGGTCTAAGCTAACATTATCAGAGTGAGAAAAGGCAACCAAGAACGAGCATAGGTGAGGCTCTCACTGGGAGGTTGTTCAGTTAATGTGAAAATTCCATTCTCTGAAACGAAGTTGCAGATTTTTATAATGTTCCACTCTTATTTGCCCTCTTCCTGTCTTTTTATCCGCCTTGCCACCCTTCTTCCATCCTCATTCTCCACTCATCTTAATTTTGAAACTGAGGCTTGGGGACCACCTCCACTCCCTCATCTCTTGCTTTTCTCTACCTTTGCTCTGAGCCTGGTAATATTTCCAATCTCCACGTCCCTTTTCCCAATATTGGACTTTTTTGGATTCCCCACTATTATTTCCTCTATCTCCTTATACCTTTATAATTTAACCATCCTTTTTAAGGACTGTGGGGGAAGGGAGGGTTGGGAAGTGTTGCCTTTGAAAATGGAGATGTAGGACATAATCTGGATAAATAATTGTCCTTTGTTTCAGAGAAAGAATGTTATTTAACAGACATGACCAATTCTGCCTTAACCCAGTCACACATTATGCACTATGGATCATCAGGGATGTGGAATTCCTATGGCCCGACACGCAGGACATATTGTTTGGGGTTAAGGACAAATGTCTATTTTGTCCTTGGGACAATTAGGCCACCCCCTGCAGCACAAACCTTTTGGCTGCCAGGTTACAGTACATTATGAATCAGAAAGAATATCACAGCAATGAAATATTTGTGTTCATTTATTAATGCTGTTTGAAACCTGTATTTACGGTTTGTTATTTGAAGCCTTTATTATTAGGGTGAGCGCTTTAAGTGTTGTAAGCCTCTGACTGCACTACTGACAGTGGTTCCAGTATAAAAATGTATGCACAGATTTGCAAAGTTTAGAAATATGAGGCTATGTATAATGCTACTATAATGCTGATTAGAAACAAATATTTGCAGAATCGTGTAAGCAGGCTTGATGATTCTTTGCTGTCAAAATAAGTTGTTCACAGAACATGCAACTAGGAAAGAAATGTTTTGCTAAACTACTTTGAAATTTTAGGTACCATTTCTTCGAAACAACTTATAGTAAAATGTGTTGATGCATGCTAGTATTTCTAAAAAATATTCATAATGAAAAATCAGGTTAACAAGTTTCAATAGGACTACAAAAAACATGAAAATAAACAAGCATTGGCAAAACCAAACGGGCTGACATTGGAGGTCAGCCTTTGGTTTTGTCAATGTGTCTTGTTTTAACATGTTTTTTGCACAACTTTATAGCTGTGGGAGCCATCACCACTATAATGAACATAAGCAAAAATAAAACTATTTTGTGTTCTCAAAAAGCACACATTGTCACAACGTTACTGTCACTGAATAATGTGCTCCTTGTGAAACAGCGAAATGCTGTCATTCACAGTGAAGCCAGTCAATAGATAGATAGATAAAGATATAGCATTTTAATCAAAACAAAATGTCTTGGTTAATGCTAGACCGGCCCAATTCTTAAAGAAAGTCCCAAAAATGCACACATGGTATGTGTTCTTATATTAGTGCATATACATGGCTTTCTTGAATTCACAAGAATTTACTTAAGTCAGCCAGGAAATCGTACTCCTACAAAATATTTGTGAACTGCATGTTAGCACAAGCAAATATGTATGTGTCTATTTGCTCATGTGAAAATCTGTTGACAGTTTACAAGTTCAACTTTCTCTCCAGCTACTTTTTTCCCCAACCCTGGAAGAAATTTTACTTCTGCTTGTCAGGAGTGCATTTCCAAACTTTCTCAGAATGGGAAAAAGATTAGAGAAGAGCTGATGAAAACCCCTTAAAAATGCAACTTAGGTTTGCAAAGACTTAAAATGGCATTCCAACCTTGGAACTATTAGTTACTGCTATCTCCAGTCCAGTATGCAGAAAGGTTGCAATATAAGGGAACTGCTAGTATTCAAACCCTACTATTGTATGAGCCTGGGCATAATCAGAGCTCTTATATAATGAAATTGCTACCATAATTTGTCGCCACAGTATGAGGCACCAAAGGGACCAGTTTTGTTTTCTCAATATCTTTGAGTTTTACATCATATATCTGCATGCCTGTTGAAGACATGTTGCAAACTACATACACAGCAAGAGCAAAGATTTTTACATTGATACAGAAATCAGGGATTATCTCAACGAACAAGTTACTTACCTTCGGTAACGCTTTTTCTGGTGGATACAGTAGCTACCTGTGGATTCCTCACCTTACGAATTCTCCCACTGCGCCAGCATTCGACGGAAATTTTCTTCCTAGCTCTCCACGTCGACGAGGACGTCACAACTGCACGGCTCCGCACGCAACTCTGTCTGACGTCATTGTTGCAATAAGAAGTCCTCGCCGGCGTGATAACGTCAGTTTCACCATTTTTTACGTGCCTCCGAGGCGAACAGGTGAACACATACCTCACAGGAACAATATATACCAATCCAAATACAAACATAAACCACAATATTTGTTTATATAAAAACACCAAAAACATATACAAATTTATAATAAAAGGAAGTCTTGGTATGACCAGACAGACAACGGGGAAGCGGGTGAGACTGTGAGGAATCCACCGGTAGCTACTGTATCCACCAGAAAAAGCATTACCGAAGGTAAGTAACTTGTTCTTCTGATGGATACAAGTACTTGTGGATTCCTCACCTTATGAATAGAATCCCAAAGCAGTCCCGCACTCGGAGGTGGGTGTCTGACCGGTCAAACCAAGAAATCCTGCAAAACAGAACGTGCAAAATGGCCACCCCTCCTAACTTTAGAGTCTAAGCAATAATGCTTCACGAAAGTGTGGGGGGAAGACCAAGGTGCGGCCTTACAAATTTCAGCAACTGGGACACCTAATGCAGAGACCGAAGTGGCAGACTTAGCCCTGATGGAATGGGTCCTAATCCCCTCAGGAGGTACCTTCTTTGCTAGTGAATAACAAGTCTTTTTGCAAAGAGTGACCCATCTGGAAAGAGTTCTCTTGTGGACAACTCTGCCCTTCATTTTGCCCACATATCCAACGAAAAGCTGATCATCAACTCCAAAGTCTGTTGTCCTCTCAATGTAGAAACTCAGAGCCCTTCTTGGATCCAAGCGATGAAGTCTTTCCTCCTCCTTCAATGGATGGGGAGGAGGGTAAAATGACAACAGTGTTATAGACTGACCCATATGAAAGGGAGTGACCACTTTAGGAAGGAAAGCTGCCCTGGTTCTCAGCACCACCTTGTCAGCATGAAAGGTTGTAAAAGGAGGTTTCACACTAAGAGCCTGAAGCTCACTTACAAATCTAGTTGACGTGATAGCCGTTAGGAAAACTGTTTTTAAAACTAAAAGCCTCAACGGGCAAGAATTCATAGGCTCAAACGGTGAAGCCATCAAAAAAGTCAGAACCAAATTCAAATCCCACTTCGGCATGACAAACGGAGTGGGAGGAAACTTGTTAGTCAAGCCTTTAAGGTACCTAATATCTATAGGGGAATTAAACAAGGACGGCTGATCAGGAAGGCAAAGAAAGGCAGACAGCGCTGACAAATAGCCCTTCACAGTCACAACCGCACAGCCCGTCTGTGCCAAGGAAAGGGCAAAAATCAAAATATCAGACAAATGGGCCTTTAAGGGATCAATCTGCCTCTCTCCACACCAAGTAAAACATTTCCAGTTTGCCTCTCTCCACACCAAGTAACAAATTTTGCCCATCTGCCGGCATAGACAGTCTTGGTGGAGTGTCGCCTGGCCGATAAGATAACATCCACCACTTCTGGAGGGACAGAAAAGGAACTCAGATTGCAGTAGCCCTGCTGTCTTTAAAACGCTCAAAAGCTGAGTCGGCTTTGGACCCAAACAGCTTCTCGCCATCAAACAAAAGGTCCAACAGAGTTGCCTGAACATCCGTGGAGAAGCCAGAAGACCTGAGCCACGCATGCCTCCTGATCGCCACTGAAGTGCCCACTGCCCTGGCAACTGAATCTGCTGTATCCAAACCAGATTGAATAACCTGCTTGGCCGACACTTGGGTGTCCAACAGGAGTTAATCAAACTGCCCCTGCATATCCTGAGGCAAGCTTGGCACAACAGCTCTTGCCGTGTCCATCAGGGCATGTATATACCTCCCCAGCACACAGGTAGCATTGACAGACTTCAAGGCTATGCTGAACGAGGAGAAACCCTTCTTTGCTGTTTGCTCCATTCGCTTAGACTCTCTATCTGATGGAGTAGCAGGGAACGAACCAGGTGCAGACTGGGCAGAACAAGAGGCTTGCACCACCAAGCTTTCAGGTGTTGGATGCGGAGACAGAAACTGCGGATCCCCTGGAGCAATTCTGTGCCTCCTAGCCACAGTCCTGGAAACCACTGAGTCGACATGGGCTTCCTCCAAATGTCTAGAATGGGCTCAGTAAGAGCATCATTAAAAGGGAGGAGGGGCTCAGAATACATAGCGGAAGGATGCAACATGTCATCAGAATGTCAGTCTTCGCCTCTGATGCTGGTAAAGGAAGGTCCAAAAACTCAGCAGCCTTTCTTATTATGCTGTGGTAAGATGCTGCCTCCGCTGTGAGCCCACGAGGGGATGAAAAATCCCACTCAGGGGATGTATCCAGGCCACTTGCAGAGTCCAGGCCCTGAAATTCACCCATAGGCTCAGGGATCTCCCCTTCCTCCAACAGCTGTTGTCGATACTCCTGCTCCTCCAAGATCCTCATGGCCCTTCTTCTCGACCTCAGTCTGGCCTCCAAATGCGGCATCGACAGAGAATTAGCAGACATCGACGATGCTAGTTTCGAAGCAGATGGACGCTCTGGTGGAGGAGAGGGCGGAGACACTGCAGCATGATGGATCCATCGGCAACATCATCTGGGGTGACAACATCATCAGTGCCGAACCAGCACCTTCACCTGGATAGAAGGGTACAAACGGGGACTGTTTGTATGGTGCCGGCGAACCCAGTGTGAAAGCTAATGGACCCGTGGGAACAGCCGGTGCACCAGCAGGGACCATAGCTCTGTTGAAAATGCTAAACATAGCATTGAGGAACACTGATGAATCCGCTCCCGGAGTCGGGAAGCCAGGAAACTTCTGCTCCTCCTATGGGGGCTTGAACCGAATCCGAAGCCTGCACACCCGACTCCTGACCATGAGTGGACATAGGAGAAAAGTGAGCCAGAGGGCTCGCCGGGGACTCAAAGGTCTCTATCAACATCAGCGCCGGAGAAGCCTGTGGACTCTGAAGCTGAGGAGTGGCCGTTGGACTAACCTCCCACACCGTCCGGCGCCATCTCGGAGGGGACTGAGACCGATCCCTGGAAGCACAGCATCGAGAATCGTGCCGGTGCCGCTTCTTATGAGATCAAGGACTTATGCAAAGACTAACCCCTCGCCTTAGATCTTCAATGACCCTTATGCTCCTTTTTAGCTTTTGCCAAGAAGAGCTTAGCCTCTCTCCTCTTCAAGGCCTTTGGGTTCATCCACTGGCAGGACACGCACCTCTCCACATCGTGGTCCGAGCTCAGGCACCACAAGCAGTTCTCATGAGGGTCTGTAACCGATATGCGACCCCGCACTCATAACAAGGCTTAAAGCCCGATTTTTTGGGTGGAGACATTGTAATTCAACAACAACTCCTCAAAACAGTAACTTGTTCGAGAGCCAGGAAAATAACCTTAGCATCAAAGGCGCAGAAAAAGGGAACTGACGTCAGCACGCCGGCGAGGCCTTATTGCCACGATGACTGAGTCTCGTGCGGAGCCGTGCAATTGTGACGTCCTCGTCGACGTGGAGAGCTAGGAAGAAAATTTCTGTTGAATGCTCGCGCATTGGGAGAATTTGTAAGGTGAGGAATCCACAGGTAGTTGTATCCATCAGAAGTTTATCGTTCTGGTGCTCTCTGCTCATAGATACCCATGAAAGCTATTGCAGTAATAACAGCTTGTGAAACTTCACTGGGCTCAGGAGGGGTGGGGTTGGGCAAGAGGGGGCTGGATAAACTGTAGAACTGGAAATGAAGAAAGGGTGGCATTAAAAGGGAACTGAGGACGGGCGACGCATCTATGTCTGAATAAATAAAACACTCAGAATCAGTGTGGAGGGGCAATTGGGGGGGGGGAGAGACAGTCTGCTATCAGCTCTTTAGACTGCAGGAGCATGATGTCGTATGCGGCGGGCTTCTTCCCAGTGTAATGCGGAGCTCTCCACCTCTCCCCAGCGTGAGAGCGCGGCATACCATTGAGCCAGTGAGGGAGGGTGTACCAAAGGGATAAGATGATTATTTTACAGGGCAAGCTGATTTATGAAGCAACCTGTCCCATGGAGAAGTTGATATTTTAATAAATTCCACACCCCTGGATCATACTCACATGAAGCAGACATACCAAGCAGTGACCAGTGGGAAGGGCACCAGCCAATCAGAGCAGTGGGCGAGTCAGGTTCCAACATGCCAGAAACCCCCATTCAGGCAACTCCCTCACATCAGCGACACAGACACACACACACACACACACACACACACAGACACACACACACACTGTGCCTCCCTCACTTGTGCTTACACTTCCTTTAATTATTTCTCCTCTTATTTTTTTGTACTAGATCCAAATGATATGATCTGTCCACACACAATCTGTCCAAATGTGTGAATTACACACACAGGAGGGAGCTAGAATTGGAGTGCCTTGCCTGTGAATGACTAAATACTGTAAGCAGACAGAAAGCAGCTATTAATGCGCCCATCTATGCACTGCATGTGTCACCTTATCCAGTAACCAACCATATATTGCAATCTTGACATAGGAAATATTATTTGCAAGAGTGATACACATTTAAGAGGCTTCTTGAGAAGCTATACTTGTTTTACATCATGTATCCTTTCTATCAGATCCAAGAAAAAAGTATTTCCTAATGAAATACTTATTCTGAATCTTTGGATAAGCTACCTTCTCTTAGCAAGACACATTTGTAAATTCTTGGCTACCAATATTACGCTACCTCTGAGTCCTATGAACGCCACTTTCTGCACAAGTATATTAGAAGCCAAAACTTATTTTCCTCACTAACCATTCTTATGCAGCTGTTTGAACTACTCAGCGAACCAAGGCACTTGTATTGTACTTCCTAGGAAACCCCCCAATTCCTCTGATAAACTTCTGAAGCTTCTCACTCTTTCTGCGAACCCTTTACATCAAGAAACAGTTCTGATATTAGGAAAGCACCAAGGCGCCAAGTCTTAATCTTAAAAGAGGCCCACGTCATGGACAGCAGGCCCTCAACTTCATGCCCTCAGCATGGAGGGACACCTTTATATTGATGAAGGTCATTGATAAGGCTCAATAATATCAGGAACAGTATCCACACTACCTGAAAATTAGTGACCCTCACTTATAGTATTTGCACGGGGTTTGAATAGGAACCGTATTCGCTCTACCTTATCTGGCCAATTCAGGGCACCGGCAAGTCCATCAGAATATTTTTGGTGACGCAGAATCCCCAAAAAATAAATGGTTAAATATTACAGTGCCTCTGGAGGAAAGAAATACGACAAAGGCGTCGAAAGGGTGATGACAATAGTGCCTAAATTAAGCGCAGCCACTGATAATCACTTAATACCGCACTCCAGTCTGACATTTAGATTTTGTAATCACTAAGGATGAGTCCAGTCATTTCGTTTTATTAGGTTCTACTAATCCTTTTCACAAAAACTTCTAAAATGTATCTTTTTCCTAAGTTTATTATTTTATTTCACTTTGCTGCAACAGAACTCTAATACACTTCCTTGTCATTAACGTAACCAATTCGTTTTATTTTTGATCAGACAAACTAGAAATGCTTCTATTATCCCATAAATGAAAAATCTTAATCATTGCCAACATCTTTTCAAATCACACAATTTTAGCCTGTTCAAATGCGGTTGCCTTTTAAATAGTCTGAAATTGAACAGATAATTTTAAAATAAAACATGTCCCACTGTCTACAAAAGTATTTTTGCAGCGCTGAATGTTGAAAGGCAACCACTGTTCGCTTATTCTGGGTGTGGAAGGCGAATTTAATGATGCGGTTCAACAAGGCATTTATCAAACCAACCACATCAAAGCTGCAGTTAGTGGGAAAAAAACCATTTACAGCACATGCCACACAATTCCTAACCCACCTCATATGAATTTGGTGGTATGAATAATGGTTAAAAAAAAGTAAAATATTTACTTTCTGTGCATAGATGGCGTTGTTTTCGAGTACGCCTCTCTAAGTAAAGAGCAGAAAAGTAGATACTGTTGTAATCGTTTTGTTTAAACACTGGCCAGTAATACTATGTCATTTTATCTAGAAGGCACTTTTTCGTACAAAATGTTTCAACTACCAATATCTTTAGTTCTTCGTTACTTGCCAAAGAAAACGTACGAGACTATTATAAAAAAAAAATGCAATAATTTAAACGCCTACAAACGTGTTTGCTAACAGCTACAATAAGTGACCTGATTAACATAAATTATATTTAAAAGTTAAATCTCAAAAAGTATAATATCCAAATGTGTGACTGTGTATGCAAAACATATAGAAGAGCACAATATACTTAAAAACTCCCATTCTTTGTCATCGTGTTCTAACATGACAATGCAATGAAATAAAGAAGCATTGGCAAAGATAATACTTCCCGCTTATGCAAGATCTATTGGCTTTGTGAATGTTTTTCGCCCTATTGTACAGCAAAGCTGCTGCTGTGCAGCATGACTGAAAATTTATGGGGGGAGGGGTGCCATGGCGTAGTCAGCGCTGACCACAAGGTGCAGTGATCATTTTTCCTAATATCAAATTACAGCGCATGTAATTTTTCTTTTGAAATGCTTTTTCTTTTTTCTTTTTTTTAAACACAAACCTTTTCTGTTATTGAAAAAAAAAGTTAATTGAGTGTTCGGTGGTGTTAAGTGGTAAGGGGTGCACAAGTGATTTTAGGGTTTAGGGCTAGGTAAAGTGAGGCAATGTGGTTTTAGGATTTAGGACTAAAAAGAGGAAAAGAAGGCAGGGATTAAACAAACCTTTTGACAAGCATCAGCAATGCTAATCGGTCTTGCCGTTGTAAATGACAATGTATTTTACCCATGTGTTATGGAGTGGAGTGACCGTATGTGTGTAGTGGAATTATGAGGGTTGGATTGAAATGATGTGGTGTGTTGAATTTTGGGCCATGATGTGGTATTCTGTCGAGTGGATTGGATGCATATGGTGTGTTGTGTAAATGTATTGTTGAGTTGAATTAAGTAGTGTGTTGCCAAATCATGTGGTGTGGATTAGTAATGTGTGGAGTGGTATTGTGTTGCAGGGAACTGTGTGGTGTTGAGGGAAACTATTCTGATTGGAATTATGTGGCATGACATGGAGTGTATTTATGTGGATTGTTGCTATGTGGCATCAGATAAACTTAAAAGCCATATTGTATTTCAGATACCAGGTGATACAGAGCCTCTCTGCTAATTCCACAGGTTACCAGTGAACTCAACTTAATGTCTGTAGTCCGGTAATGATGTTTCAACGGATGACATCTGTCCATAGTTTCTGTACATCTGGGTCACACAGGAGCTTTTACAGCCAGTCCGACGGCTGAACAGACATTGCAGTAACAAGTGTAGATAACAGTCACACAAGAATCTTAAAAATGCAGCAGGAAGCAGCTTTGCTGGAACTTAAAATAGTCATGATGGGGCATGCCCAGGAGATGGAATGTGCATGCGAACTTGTGGGGGCAGAGCATGGACCACCAGACCTTCATAGAGAGCAACACCTCAGCGGTGACAAAGCCAGAGGACAAGCTCCTTCTGGGGCCTTCGTGTTTCGTTGCCCCATTTTGTGCCTTCAGGACCAACCCATGCAGGCTAGCATGGAAAGTAGGACAGTACTGTGCCGCCCTCCCACATACATACAATCAATGTTTTTGTTTTACCCTTTAAACAATGCACCGGATGAATACAGCATAAACATGATGTACACTGCCATGCCCCTCGAAGATCAATATACAACACGTTGTTTTTGCCACACGGGTAGAGGGTATTGTTACAACGGTGTTAGGCACTTCCACTTTACACAAACATGGTAAAATATGAAATGGGCCCGGGAGCACACAATGTGCAGGAATGTAGCATCAGAGGGTGTTACACCAAGCCTATGTCTCAGTTCCACAGTCCACATCTTCGGCTTGTCACCATTCAACCCAACTTTCGCTCCTCCACTGACCTGTAAGTCATGTTCAGTGGACAGGTTTGCAGACTTGTTTATGTATAGCACGGCTATTTTAATGGTAAATGTATACAAGTGCCCAATGGTAATACCTTCAGATACCCTTTATTTTAGCAGCTGTAAGTAAAATTTATAACAAAAGAGGCAGATAGACATGCTTCATTGCAAAGGTAAATGGATGCTCAGGCACCCTGTTGTTGTGCCACAAGATAGACAGGGTGGGGACAGACCACGCTTCAAGCGTGCGCACACACACACACACACACACACACACACACGTGTTTTTCAAGGTGACTTAGCCAGCAAAGATTCCCCCCCAGGATACCCCCCTTAAGTTAAGAGTGAACGAGGAGGCAGAGCAAACAGAGAAGTGCTGAGAGAATAAGTCACCAAACAGGTTCCTCTCTCACTCACCAGAAGAGGATCTCAGCCACCTAAAGAGGAGAGGAAATGTGATCCAGCCAACCGCTCAGGGCGGGGGCAAGGTGAAACTACAGAACTAGGCGTTAAATCCCTACAAGCGAAGACCGAGTCACGCAGGGGCTTTTGCAGCCATTCCGATGGCTAAACAGACCCCGGTAGTTAAGGAAGAGAAGGATGGACTTGTAATGTGTCTGACGGTCTAGGATTGAAGCACTGGGGTCACCACAGACAATCCATGTGCGCTGCACAGAACTGGGACATGTCTATTGGTTGTGAAGTCTGCATGTGCCTCTGTAGCGTATAAACACTATAAAAGCTAAACAAGTCAGCGGCTTAGTCTCGGCATCAGCTTTCCTCGTACCTACAAAAAACATGCTGATACAAATATATAAAATTAAACAATGACGGAAACAAAATTACAAATGCCGATCCGTACTGGCAATGGCTGAACTCCCTTCAGTGAACGCATACCTTATTGGGTGAAAACTACAGGAAGGAAAGCCCACATCAAAAAAGAAAAAAAAAAGTGCATTGAACAAAACATAAATAGAGAGTAGGGGAGCATGTAACCAGGGCAGAAGGCATGCAAGTGAAAAACACTCCCAATGACTAAACAAATAGCAATGTTTCACCAATGAAAAGAAAAGAACTTAGAAAGGCACATAAATGAACAAATGAGAGCGGACGGGTGCGATGAAATCCCACAAAGCAGATACAGCATGTCTCGAGACTGCGCCTCCTAGGCAAGACCTAAAAACACCACGTTTGAAAGGAATAAAACATCCTCTAAATTATAAGAAGTAACCAACAAATAAGTGAATGTGGTAATCATTCAGAAAATTATTATTAGACAACAGTCTTAAATGAAGGGAGGAGTTTTACAGCTTTATCATCAATAAAAGTGACACATCCAAAATGTAGGTTTTGGAAATTGGTCACACGTGACAAAGTTTCATTATTGCTAGATATTTGTGTTCACCTCTTGGAAATACCAGGAAGCGGCAGCTTCATCTCTGATGGTTTCAAGCCGTCTTGCAAGCAAAAGCAAAATAAACAAGCAGTGGCAAAGCCAACAGGGTTTGCCTTTGTGTGATCTATTGGTTTTGGCAATATTTTTTTCAACATGTTGCAAAGCTATTTTGACAACATCTCGCCCTTTAGTGCCTCTTTTCAAAGCATTATCTAGATCCCCTTATAAAAGAAAAAGTATACATCTCAAAATAATGTTGAAAATCCCATGAGAACACATTTTTGCAGGCTCTGCAGTTGAACACATGCCTTGTCTACTGCCATATATGTAATAAAACTGAAGCTGCAACTGAATGTTATGCAACTGAACGCTATACAATTAAACAATAACAGTTTTTTTGTAAAGATACACTGTATACGTGTGGGAGACTGCATGGATTTGACTTTGCTGCAGGCATGGTTTGTTTTAATATCAGGGAAATCAGCAGTAAAAATCAGCCCAGAAGACCATAAAAAGGTGCAAAAACAGTCAAAAAACGGCCAACACACTGACCTGTGAGACCAGCCCGTTGGGCACTGCCTGAATACCTATACTGCTCAGGTTGAAAAACACTACAAAAAGAGTCAGTATAATGAAGAATAAAGATGGATGTGTAGAAATGGCAAAAAACTATTTTGCACCTTCCTAGAATCATGAACTGCATAAGAAGTGATGCATATAATTACTCCCCACTATGCCAATAAGAAGAGATGAGAATATGCACAGGCCTACACTGAGGGAAAAGTTGGTCTACTACCTCACTACTCAAACAATTTCAAGCTTGTAACAAATCCGAAGTGCTTTGTTGTCACTACCTCACAAGGCCCTCCCCATCAAACATCCTTACAAAACTAATCTTGTGAAAAGGACCAAAAACCAATCTTTTGTGAAGAAGGTTCTGGGCAAAACATTGCAGCCTGCACATTAATATGATGATTTTATATTGATGAATCATTCATTTTTATGTTTTTGTTTCATATTTCATGGTCAGGGGTATGGAGCTTATCCCTAGAAATGAATGTATAACTAAAAATACCAAGGTCAGTGATTCTGTAACTTTTCTGTGACATCTTGAGGGGTGCCAGTTTAAATGCCACGTTCTGTTACAGAACCATGGTAATCAGGTGCAAAACAGTGTCTCAAGATCAGGTGTCACAGTCCTTGTGTACACTGAATGTCACCGGTAAGCATATCAGTAAAGAGACAGGGGCAGCCTAGGTGAAGTTGCTGACACAGTCTCATGACAGCCATACTGAATCAGCCCACTGATTGGTGTGGTTGTAAGCAGCACTTATCATGATGTATTTCCCGGGTTCCAGGCTCCAAAGTGAGGTCTCAGTGTTCACAGTCGAACTCCACCCCCTCCAGTGAGTATGCGCGCGGAGCTTCCATCCTTTACTGCTATGCAAGTCGCAGTGCTGCGCAGATCCACAAGCACTTTTGCCTTTCTTGAAGAAAGAGCTATGATGCGCCCAGTGCTGGGCGTCAAAGTGTTTTTTTCCTGAGGGAGAGAGGGGGGAAGGATGCCAGAAGGTGGGAGGGATGACAACAATGAAGCAGGAGGGGTAGGAGGGACAGGGAAAATGACAAGGACACAAGATGGATGTGGGAGGGCTGGGAAGGGATTTTCTATCAACACGAAAAGAATGATAGGATAAATGAATTCACCATAATTAGAACATGTGATATAAAGAAAGCACTTAGGATGCTGAGCTACCTAACTAACACAAAGTTATTCAGATAAGTATGAGGAATGAATTGGAGAATGGTTTTCAAAATTTTGAACAGTGAGCGACATCTGAGCAAACATGAGCTTAAAAAAATTAAAAAATTATTTAAAAAAAAAGCATATTTTTCCAGCACAATCCCTTCTTAGAAAAAAGAAAATGATGAAAAATATGTACAGGCTGCCTCAAGGAAAGCAACTCAAAAGGAATGTGCAAACAAATCAAGATCTACTAATTGGTGACAGGCAACTCACCAAGAGCCAAAATCCCGAGAATTCATTTGCTCTAATCACATTGCTTCAGTAGTGTCACAACAACTGAAAATAACAGGTTAAATTGTCAGATTTGTTTTGAAGAACAATTGAGTTTATAGTGTGTAAATGATCGTCAAAATAAGGTGATATGCTCTTAACCTGAGGCCTGCAAAATAAAGTTAACAGTGTTTAAGCTCTTCTTTGGTCTGGGTTGCACTTTCAATTGTGCAGTTTGGAAAAAATACTAATTACAGTAAAAATAGCACCTAGAGGACTCTGTAGTATTTTCAAATCAGAAGGTGAAGCTCGAGCTCTTGGAATATTTTTACAGGGTCAATGGGAGTGCCAAATACTAGCTTAAAAGCTGTATTGAATGTTTGCCATAGGAGAGCTGCAATATAAAGCATTGCATCACAAGCAAAAACAAACATTTTGTTGCCTTTCTTGAAGAAAGTGTTATACCATGTCCAGCGCCAGTTGTCATAACGCTTTTTCTTCCGGGGCAGGGTTTGGGGCGGAGGGAATGAAGGAGGCGAGAGGAGGTGGGAGGTACAGCAACAACGAAGCGGAAAGGATAGGGAAAACTACAAGGACAGAAGAGGGGGGTGGGAAAGATGGGGAGGGGTAGAGCGTGGCAAGGTACCTCTACATGCTGCAGCCAGTGGAAGGACACTGCCCGCATAGAAAGGAAAGTGCACTTGATCCAAGATCCATGGACAACAGGAAGAACTGAAGAAAGTGGAAGCAGCATGAGGCCCCGACGAATGAGAAAAAAGGAAATTAGAGCGACATGGGAGCCAACCAATGATAAGTAACTGTAATTATGGGGATGGCTCCAAGACCGGTTAACATGCTGGTTTTTTTTTTTTTTTACATTTACAATAGTTTTCACTTACAGTGCATGCGCATTGCAGGCAAAACCTACAATAAATACCACAATCCGAGCGCAAGCAGCGTGGAAGAACATTAATCAAGAAATCAGTACTTGGTTCATGCTCCAGGGAGGAAAATACACACAGAGACAAGACAAAGTGAAGTCAGCATACGCTAACACATACCAATGAGTGAAATTGAAGCTAATCAATGGTCAGTAATGATGGGCTAAAAGCTCCTTTTCCGAGTTAAGTAAAAATAAAGAAACAAATAAAAATGAAGAACATCATTGCATGCAACACCGCATACACTGTTTCTAGAGAGAGCTAAAATTGTTCCTCTTTGTTGCTTGTAATAAGTCATTATGTGCTACTAGTGACATAGCCATGTTCCAATGCCATGGCTGCCATCACGCCAAATGATTGTGTGGAGCATCTCAAATACTGCAAGTGCAAAAGCAAGAGATTGTAAAGCACAAGGTTACTTTTTCCAGTGCAGAAGCATTACTCTAGGATCCAAGTAACGCAATTTCACTCATCTCCAAAACAGATTTTCTAAGGCACCCTGTAGAAACCAACATCGCAGCAAAGCCAGTCTGTCCAAGTAACAAAGCATTTCTTCAATGGGGAGATAAGCAACGAAGTCAACGGGAGCATGTAGCTCAGTGCATAAACAAAGTAAGAAAACAAACTAATTACAAACATGCAAGGGGCACAGTGTCATGTGGCATCTAAAGACAGTTTTGCCTTTTTAGTCTACAACAGGTTATGCTGTAGGCATCTGAGGTAAAGGAAAATGCCATGAAGGTTATGGCGGGTAGCGCTATTTGGCACAATGTCACCTTTGCTCCATATGGACCACGAAGCAGAATACAGTGGAATGTCTGTTGATCAGTTCATTGACCAGCATTCTTAATTTATTGCCAGAGAGATTGGCTTCCTCTAGCACACACATTGGTTGGGTGATTTGTCTGGAGTAGGGGCGCTAATTACTGACTCCTCCAGTTACCCTGGCAGCACTTCCTTGAGAGGGAGATCATCGCTGGCATTGTGGAGGCACTCCTTTGAATCACTGCCTGCTGTAGTCAAGCAGCATCACTCCCCACCTCACTGCACCAAACAGGTTTTGTTAGCCAGCCCAGGTGGGTTTCAAGGCCACTATATTGGTTCTTACCTCTGTCATTTTCACAATGGTCCTACTGCATTTTGATGACAGAACCACTGGGTCACATCTGGTTTAGTAGGGAGCACCAGCTGGGGCTGTTCAGGTACCTAGCACAGCTTACTCCAGTTATCCGGTACAGCCCCCTCCACATGTGGTCTACTATCTCCACACTACGCTATGGTTGCAGGGAGCACAAGCAACTGTCTGGGACCCCTTCTCAAAGGCCAGCTGTAGTCAAGTTTCATCTGTGTAGTTTCAGCTGGATGGATGGTGGATGCCAGTATAATGTAAGGATTAACAGGGGGTATATGTTGCAGCAATAAGCAGTTGTGTTCTCTGTGATGGCTGTACAAACGAAGCCCCTTTCAAAAGATTATTTAAACAACCTTAAAGTGATATCTGGAGTCTTTCAATTAAGAGAGGGTTTCCTGAAGGGCCCTCTCTGGAGGGTGAAAAAATTCCTACTATAAAAAAATGAACACCTTTGAAGATTCTGTTTTGTGATTAAAGATTACAGATACAGAAGGACCATCCAGTGGAGTCATAACCTAGACCAAACAGATGCTGATTACAGGTTTTCCATGGCCCACAAGAGGCGATGAACGTTAAAAATCAACCATATAGCATACCCTTATATTTGCATTACCAATGAAAAACGCCATCACAATGTTAAGTGGAACCAGAGAGCAAATGTCACCTATGCAAAAAGTTGTTGTAAAGACGACAGACATCAAACTATCAACCATTTATAAGGTTGCATTCTTATTGATCTCTGAATTTCATAACATTAAATAAGAACAATCATGCACACAAGAACAATCCAATCCATTTGTAAATCAAGTAATACAAACGAGTTGTCATCGCTTAATATTTTGCAAACATGGGTGTATTTGATTCAAACAAAAGTCTTAAAAACATCTGTGCTTCTTAGGAGTAAAGACTCACATTAAAAGTTTTGAAAATTTAGCAAAATCGAACAGATCATTACTGCTTCTACTATTGTTGCAGAATATACTTCACAAAATAAGCAAAATTATAGATACTGACCTAATAGATGTAATCTCTTCTAAGTATGAATTCTGGGTATAGATTCTGAACTTCCGTATGTCAGCTTCCAAATCAGATCAATATGGTACAATTTCTTCCAAAGGGATGCATCAAACTAGTCCACACACCCCACAACTAATTAGTAAAGACCAGACAAACTGATAACTCCTACTGAAACAGTAAAGTGGGAAGAGAGTCTCCTTTGTGACCTTTCCCTTTACATGCCAGCCCAAAATCCTCCGGCCATCATCTTACCCATAAATATAGACAAAGCTCTCTCCAAGTTTTTCTTTTCCTTTTTGATTTACTGCTGTACTCAGTTAACATAACATAAAACCTGACAAGCGGCATAGTAAGAAGTAATGAAAACCCACTGCACAAGAGCAAAAATTGATTGAAAAATCAAGCAAGGTATTATTTGTAAATCCACAAAAAACGAGCCTTCGCAAGTAAACAAAGCTCTCCAGATCTATATAATAAGAGAGTGGCTGGTTTTAACTGTTAACTGTCTAAGATTTTTTTAATTAATTCCAAGGACAAATAATAATGCAGATAATAGCACTATATTTCATATGTAGGAGGAAAGTGGCCCTTCCATCAAAGAAGGAAAAACAAAGTAGTTCCAGTAACCTAGGGGAAAAAACAGATCTGGTTTTGACTGGTTCATAATTTGAATTGCAGAGGAACAAAAATCTATCCCTCATTTGTGGAAGAAGCCAAAAACGTACCATTTAAAATACGTTTGAGGCAATTTAGCTCAAACTTTCCAAATAAAGATGAACCTCCCTGCCCTGACAAAATCCACCAGTTTATATAGGTTGCTTTTCCTGTGGATTCAAGGAGCACCTACAAATGTGTCACAATGAACACAATAATCAAACTGTACGGAAGTCTGTACAGGGAGTGCAGAATTATTAGGCAAATGAGTATTTTGACCACATCATCCTCTTTATGCATGTTGTCTTACTCCAAGCTGTATAGGCTCGAAAGCCTACTACCAATTAAGCATATTAGGTGATGTGCATCTCTGTAATGAGAAGGGGTGTGGTCTAATGACATCAACACCCTATATCAGGTGTGCATAATTATTAGGCAACTTCCTTTCCTTTGGC
Organism: Pleurodeles waltl; assembly: GCF_031143425.1. Lineage (NCBI taxonomy): Eukaryota > Metazoa > Chordata > Amphibia > Caudata > Salamandridae > Pleurodeles > Pleurodeles waltl. Next base: position 519,954,331 of record NC_090447.1, on the reverse strand, counting down.
AAAATGGGTCAAAAGAAGGACTTGACAGGCTCAGAAAAGTTAAAAATAGTGAGATATCTTGCAGAGGGATGCAGCACTCTTAAAATTGCAAAGCCTCTGAAGCGTGATCATCGAACAATCAAGCGTTTCATTCAAAATAGTCAACAGGGTCGCAAGAAGCGTGTGGAAAAACCAAGGCGCAAAATAACTGCCCATGAACTGAGAAAAGTCAAGCGTGCAGCTGCCACAATGCCACTTGCCACCAGTTTGGCCATATTTCAGAGCTGCAACATCACTGGAGTGCCCAAAAGCACAAGGTGTGCAATACTCAGAGACATGGCCAAAGTAAGAAAGGCTGAAAGACGACCACCACTGAACAAGACACACAAGCTGAAACGTCAAGACTGGGCCAAGAAATATCTCAAGACTGATTTTTCTAAGGTTTTATGGACTGATGAAATGAGAGTGAGTCTTGATGGGCCAGATGGATGGGCCCGTGGCTGGATTGGTAAAGGGCAGAGAGCTCCAGTCCGACTCAGACGCCAGCAAGGTGGAGGTGGAGTACTGGTTTGGGCTGGTATCATCAAAGATGAGCTTGTGGGGCCTTTTCGGGTTGAGGATGGAGTCAAGCTCAACTCCCAGTCCTACTGCCAGTTCCTGGAAAACACCTTCTTCAAGCAGTGGTACAGGAAGAAGTCTGCATCCTTCAAGAAAAACATGATTTTCATGCAGAACAATGCTCCATCACACGCGTCCAAGTACTCCACAGCGTGGCTGGCAAGAAAGGGTATAAAAGAAGGAAATCTAATGACATGGCCTCCTTGTTCACCTGATCTGAACCCCATTGAGAACCTGTGGTCCATCATCAAATGTGAGATTTACAAGGAGGGAAAACAGTACACCTCTCTGAACAGTGTCTGGGAGGCTGTGGTTGCTGCTGCACGCAATGTTGATGGTGAACAGATCAAAACACTGACAGAATCCATGGATGGCAGGCTTTTGAGTGTCCTTGCAAAGAAAGGTGGCTATATTGGTCACTGATTTGTTTTTGTTTTGTTTTTGAATGTCAGAAATGTATATTTGTGAGTGTTGAGATGTTATATTGGTTTCACTGGTAATAATAAATAATTGAAATGGGTATATATTTGTTTTTTGTTAAGTTGCCTAATAATTATGCACAGTAATAGTCACCTGCACACACAGATATCCCCCTAACATAGCTAAAACTAAAAACAAACTAAAAACTACTTCCAAAAATATTCAGCTTTGATATTAATGAGTTTTTTGGGTTCATTGAGAACATGGTTGTTGTTCAATAATAAAATTAATCCTCAAAAATACAACTTGCCTAATAATTCTGCACTCCCTGTATAGTTGTGTCTGTATAATTAACAATCGAAAATCAATGTTAATAAAAAACAAATAGCTTCTAATATAGTGTAACTATCTTTGTTGGTGGTGACTATGTAGCTATGGTCTAGAACAGATAAGTGTTTTTGGTTGCACATAAATAAGTGAACTTTAGCCTCGCTTGAAGAATCTACCAGACATTTCTTTTTTCAAAAATTAAATTGACTGGGTGGGGTTATTTGTGTGACTGTTAGTTCAGATTTCAGGTTGGATCCCAATATAGTGAATGGCATCAGATAGCTTTCCTCAAATGTCTGTGGTTCAGGGTGAGGTGTTAGTACTTTGGAAAAGTTAAAAGACCTGATCACAAACAGTATCCACCCCAACGAGGGACAGACTCACAGCTGTAAATGTTTAAAAATATCCACATAAAGAAGTAGGAAAAAAAAAAGGTTTACATTCATATCAGGCAGATCCAGTAATGGCTTTCAGAGATTGATCAAAGGGTGGACAATGGGTCTATGGTTCTAAAAGCTTAATTTCGCTTTCAATAATTATATCACACTTCAAAAAAGCCTACCCCTTAGACAAGTTAATTTAAAATGTTTAACAGAGTTTAACATTACATTTACATGTGCTGCAAGTCGGGTCTTTATTTTTGTCTGTTTTTTTTTTTTTAACTCAGCATATTAGTACATAGGATAACAACTCTGCTATGCAATCAACTCAGATTAAATTTTGATCGAAGTGTAAATAAATATTTCTAAAAGTTTAAATTTCAATTATACTATCTCTTTAGAGTAGTGTTTAGGATTGGTTTGTGTTTTCTTTGGTTTAGAGAAAAACAGAGTATTGGTGGTGGGGGTAAAAAGTAAATTTTAGGGAGCAGGGACTTGTTGGGGATAACTGTAAAAAAGAAGTTTGAATAAATATATACACACACACTAAAATAAAATCCGAACGAATTGAACACGTCAATTACTCATAACTAAATATCACCTGAATTAAAGTAGATCACCTGATGGAATGGCACCTACACGAATCTGAAGAGATGACATACAACCGGCACCTCATGGGCTTCAGGAATACAATTATGGAATGGCCCCAGCTGCTGCACACAATACATATTCCTAGGGCCAGGACCAAGATGGTATTGGGAGTGTGGATGGCAGGGAGGTAAACGCCAGGGGTGTCCACCATCTTCCCTCCTATTCACTCTAGTAATGGAACTGCTGGCAACTTCATTAGGAGAGGTGTCAATCCTGGCAGTGGCAATACACGGAGTCAAGCATGCAATCTCCTTGTATTTTCTATTTAGAGAACAGCAAATATTGAATCTCCCAACTGATGCCCACACTTGAGGCTGTGGGAGCCGTGGCAGGACTAGTGATGAACAAGTACCAAAATCTGCTTCTTTCCTCTTACTGCAGTCGCAAGTATCCTGCCTTGATAGCAATGCACTACCCTCCAAATGGGATGAGCACAATTTCATATACCTAGGAATGCAGGCATACAGAGATGATTATGATGTAATTGAGGGCAATAACAGTTATGCTACACATAGTGCAGGACATGCATACACCCAAGACCGCTACTTCAATGGTGAGTAAGGCAGACAGCAAGAGAAGCATCACAAGTCAATCGAGAGCTATTATATTTGATCGATTTCACTTAAACCCATCACCAGATGATCAAATGGGCCACTAGCAATACTGGAGGAAGAGAAATGATGGGGTAAAAGACGATTTAACAGACATGTAAGCTCCCTCAGTGTTGCAGCACCCAACTAACCTACCTCAAGCAAATTAGGAGACTAAAGAGGACAAGGTTTTACCCGCAAAATACTTCATTCCAAACTCAGACTGAAGCTGCTGGTGTTGATGTGGAATTTCCTTTTTATTAAACAGTTGCAACTAAAAGGAGTCACCACTTTTCACCAGTTGAGGATAAGGACTTTCATTAACCCAAATTATAATTGCGTAAGTGGCGACTCTCCAAAATCTTTTAAAATGTTTGTGACATTTAGTTCATTTGTATTTTGTTTTGCTTGTGTCAAACGCCATTGCCTAGAGGTTTTCTTGTGAAAATAGCAAATTCAGAACACTGTACGTAATATTTTGATTTTATATCACATTCTGATTAGCAATTGTAATAAAAAAAATCATTATAAAATTTACTAGAACAATAAGGAAATGATGTGTAGTGTTACTTTTGCTGTATGCTACACATTTTAATTTTAAAATGTTATACAAATATGGAAAAAATAGTAACCTGTCAGCATGTTTGCACCCAGAGAGGCTGCAAGTCAAGTAACATTTTATAACCACATTTTATTAATTTTAGTGAGTTTAGAATAGTGTACACACAGCATGTTCCAACACTGTCCATCATAGAACTCACACAGTCAGAGAACAAATCATAGATTATCCACCAATCAAAATGTAACATTACAACAGACCTCCGCTGTGGATCCACCATTTCTGCCATATTTTGTGATACTTTTCCGGGCACCCTCTGGCCGCATAGATTGTTTTTTCTTAGTGGGTGCACCAATCCACCCCCACCCTCCATCCCATCAATGATGGACCCCTGGGTTGCCTCCACAGGCGGGCTCTATCTCTTTTGGCCACGAGACATGCAACATCCACAAACGACCGGTCTACACGGGGCCACACAGATCCCCCAACAATGCAACCTTTAGAGTTAAATCTATGGAACGTCCCAAAACCTCTGCCAATTCTTTACTGACTCCCCCCCTAGAAGGGCTGGATCCGACAACAACTCCATACCAAATGGGGGAAAAAAAAATCACCACCTGGGAGGTCACACCTAGCACATGTGATCAACACCCTACCAGACATTCTGGAGATTCTTACTGGGATTAAGTAAGTTGCATGTAGGTAATTGAACTGTACCATCCTCAGCATAGCTGAGATGGCTAATTCCCTAGGTGGCAGTGATGCGTCCCGACAGTCGTCGTCATCCAGCTCCCCGACCCAACGTGTCCATTTCTGACGCAGGCAGTCAAACCCATTTGGTACGTTCGTAAGTAGTGATTTGTAAATTTGAGATATTGCTTTCTTCCCCAAACCCCCAGTTAATAATTTAGCCTCAAGCAAGCTGTAGTCAGGGAGGTGGGCGTTAGGGGGAATGTGGGCCCCCAAGGCGTGACGCAGCTGCAAGTACCGTAAGAATTAGGACTTATGAAGCCAGTAGTGCTCTCTTAGATCTTGGAATGACATCAGGCTACTTCCTGTGTACATGTCACCCAACTAGGTGATCCCTATTGAATCCCTTTGATGAAACCCCTCCAGTGTAGTGAGTTGATGCAGCCATTCCCCTGCCACAGTGGAGTCAATCGAGTAAAGCACAGGTCCCATTTTATAAGTTTAAGGGGCGCTCCCAGAAACCTACAGCAACCCGGGTACAGGACGCTATGTGGACAGGAATCCAGTCTTCGTAAAGCATCCCCAGCAGGCCACCAAAGCAAACCTCATGGATTTTGAGCCGGTACGCTGGGTCATCCCAACCCCCGCAAACCAATCACTTATAGGCATCACCTGAGCTAATATATATTTAGATCTGGGACTCCCAGCCCCCCTTCCTATGGAGACTTCCGGGCTGTATTAAAGACCACTTTGTGGCGCCCACCATTCCATATGAAATTAGTAAACTTAGAAGTGAGGGCCCGGACACACACCCTAAGTATCTGATAGGGATAGTACGTGAGGGCACATAGGTAGCGGGGGAGCCACATCATTTTAAGGAGGGCAGTGCGCCCAATGGGGTTTAAGAGGAGGTCTTTCCATTGCTGTAGGTCCCTCTCTAAATGTGCTGATAGACTCTTAAAGTTCAATACCCATGCCAACTCAGGCAGGATGGAGATGTGGATCCCCAGGTATTTAAACACATTTCTCCGCACTAAGAATTGGGGGCACCAGTGTTGCCCCGCCGCATCCCCCCCCTACCTCTACCATAGCTGATTTTTGGGTGTTGGATAGCCCCTGAGACACCTCCCCAAATTTCTCCAACAACTCCACACATTTGGGGTCTGACGAAGGCGGATCTCCTAAGAATACCAGGACACTGTCCGCATATAATGCCACTCTGTCTTCCATGCCATCTCCCCACCTCCAGCCCCACAAAGGATCGCTTCGCAACAGGTACACCAGGGATTCAATGGCCAGCACGAAGAGCAACGGGATAAAGGACATCTTTGACGGTTCCTCGTTGGATGGGGAATGCATGTGAAAGCACTCCATTCACCCGGACTTGGCTCGTAGGGTGCTGATACAGAAGCCGGAGCATTCGGCAGAGCTGCTGCCCCAGCCCCATACGTAGCAGGATTACCTCCATGTAGTCCCACGAGATTGTGTCAAATACCTTGAAAAAAATCAATTAAAAGAAGAGCAAGAGGACTATCGGACTGTGAGCCACGAGATAAGGCCATCTGAACACGGTGGATGGAGTGCAGCGTACTCCTGCCTGGCATAAAGCAACACTGGTCCGGATGAATAAGATAAGCCAGCGTACAAGTAAGGCGCAATGCCAATATTTTGGCTTATATATTTTTATGTCAGCATTGATAAGGGAGAATGGTCGATATGAAGCACACTGGCCTTGGGGCAGTGTCTCCTATGGCAGGACCATGATTGAGGCATAGTCCAATCAGGGGGAAAGGCTCCTTGCGACAATGCCTCGGCATAGAGGTTCAAGAGATGGGGCACCAGCAGAGAACAGAACAGTTTATAAATTTCTATTGGGTATCCATCCGGCCCCACCATTTTCCCCCGTTAAGCTTTGATACTGCGGCATCCACTTCAGCTGCCGACAATGGTCGGTCCAATTCTTGGGCAAGTTAAGGCGGGATAGTCTTTAGTGGAAGATCCCACACAACTGAGCCCTCCTATGCCAGATGCAGGAGAGGATCCTCAGAGTATATGTCTCAGTAGTAGTACGCGAAGGCCCTGGCTATCGCCACCAACGCTACTTGGAGGTTTCCCTCCCTATCGCGTATGGCAGGCACAACCCTGGCTGCTGCCCCACGCGTTGCCAACCAATAAAGCAACTTGCCAGACTTATCACCCATCTCATACACTCTGTTAGCCCATGCCTGCCAGCATTGTTTGGTCTCCTCTAGGGATATTTGGAGTAGTTCAGACCGCACCAGGGCCAGTTGGCGCTGTACCTCCTGTGTCTGAGTACCCAGACTGTCCCTCCAACTCCAATATCTTAGCCTCGAGCTGGACGCATTTCGCTTCCTGACACCGCTCCTGCCCACGAATATAGCTTTTAATAGTGCCCCGCGTTGCTGGCTTACAGGCCGCCCATAGCATCGCCCCAGAGTCCACCAAGCCCACACTGCATCAGAAGAAAACCTCAAGTTCCCCCCAACAAAGTTGGCGCACTACAGAGACTTCAAGTACCAAGCGTTAAGTCTCCAGGTTGGTCATTGTGCCTGATGGCCAACACCCCATTAAACCAGCAGTGGTGCGTGATCAGAGATAACCCTGGGGAGGATCCGAACTGACCTCAAAATCGTGAAATCTGCTGCCGGTACCCACACAGGGTCAATTCGGACCTCGATGTGATGGGCAGCAGATCGCAGGGTGTAAGCCTGCTCGTATGGGTGCCAGACCCGCCATGCATCGCATAAACCCCACCAATCTGCCCAGGCCTTAAGGCACACCGAACAGAGACGTCGGGCGCAGCTGGGATCTGCAGAGACATCCTCAATTGGGTTCGGCACAGCATTGAAATCTCCCAGTGTGAAACCGGCCGGGAGCGACGCCAACAGTGAGCCAATCGCCTCACAAGTAGGCTGCAGTAGATGTGGGGGAATGTAACAGGAAACCAAATTATAAAGCTTGGCCTCTATCCAACCCTCTACTCCAATGTACGTCCCCAAGGGGTCCTTGTGAACCTTTGCTACTGTCAGTGGTAGCAACTTGTGAATCAACATTGCTACTCCCCGGGACCCACGGGTGAAATCAGAATGGTAAACCCGGTCATATCCGAAACGTCCCAAAATGGAGCAACAGGTCCCCAATAAATGTGTCTCCTGCAGGAGGACCACCCCCTGGGCATGTCTCTTGATAAATCGGAGTACTGCTGTCCATTTAATACGGTCAAGGAGCCCATTAACGTTCCATGAAATTACTGAGATGTCATGCTGATTGTAGGGATGGATGCGTGTAGGCCACAGAGCGCCCCCATGGGCAGAGGACACCCCATGTGGCCAGTGGATCACAAAAGTCATAGGCTATCGACCCACCACTAGTTCTACTTCGGTGTTTCAGAACATGTTTGTGCGTGGCATCAGTGGTACACAAGGTCTTCCTTTTAACTGGAAGATAACATGCAATACGAACTATTATGCTAACCAAAACAGTTCTCCATCCCCCCAACTCCCCCCACCCCATACTTCCACCCTAGAAGCATCTGTCACCCCCAAAAACATCTGAAACTACGATAACTCGTGGAGGTGCTCAGCTTACTAAATCTGGATACCCCCCACTCATATACAGATAATCTGCTCGACAGCTAAATTCACATTAGCAAGGAACAAATAATGGGAAGCTTGTACTCGGCATCAGCAACCCCACTCCCAAAACGTCAGCCCAATCTCCCTCAACCCTCTTATGATGAAACAGACCCAATACAATAGCACATCTATGCAGGCATGGTGTAATACATAGTATCAAGCCAACATCAGTTTCGTAGACCAAGCCACTCATCAAGGAGGGCCCCCATTCGAGTTAAAAATGTCCGGAGTGACAGAGAGTGGAGTCCTGGAGTTCCACCTGCATCCAGTTCAATCCCAGAGCTGAGCTCGCTGAGGCGTTCCCCCCACCACCATGATGCTGGGGGAGCCTCCTCCTGGACCTTCAACAGCGCTCACAGGCCTCCCTGCCAGTCCAAAAAGGCAGAGCTGTCGAACCATCCACGAGGCCCGCCACCAGCTTTTGGGACGCAAGTCCTGCTGTTCCTTCGCCCACTCCCATGCCTGCTGCGGTGTTTCAAAGAACAGAGTAGAAGTTCCATAGATCACCTTTAGTTTGGCTTGGAAAAGAAGCATATAGCGCGCGTTCAGCGCCCGTAGTTTCTGCGTAACATCCTCGTACGGTCGCCGGCGTTGCTGAACAGCTCGCATATAGTTTGGGAAAATCAGCATTTTGGAGCTGGGGTACCGTACCTCTTCATGGGAACGGGCCTCCTGCAGAACAGTATCTCGGTCTCTGTAGCTGAGGAGTCGGACCACCACAGGCCGGGGAGGAGCCCCTGGTGGAGGCTTCTTTGCTATCACACGATGCACCCATTCCACCACAAAGCAACTCGACAGCTTGCCTTCAGGGACCCAGGAGAGGAACCAGATTTCCATGAGTTCTTCTATTCTACTTCCTGCTATCTCCTCGGGCAACCCCAACAGGTGAAGATTGTTTCCACGGGACTGGTCCTCGGCGTCCTCAGCCCTCTACTCCAGGCCTGCCACCAGCGAGGTGAGCCGAGAGACATTTGTCTGGAGGGAGTTCACCGCATCCTCTGCTGTGGAAATTCTAGTCTCAGTTTGACAACCTCATAGACACTCGCCGCAGGTCCGGATGAACCAGGGATAGGTCCACAAGAACTCCATCAACCTTGGAATCCACTGCCTCTCTTGAGTCTTGGAGAGCCTTCAAAAGCGTTGACATATATGGCAGGGGTCTGCCTCTTTCCACGTGCCCGGCACTTGACCTGTGCCAGATTCCCTGGGCACTGTGTATTGGTCCATTTTGGTCTGTGCCACCTTACTCTTGGGGGGCATTTGTCCCGTCCCATGTCCGGGAGAAACGCAGTCAACCAGCCAACCTCTCCAAAACAACAGGCCACCAAGAAGCAGAGATAAACATCCTCGGGGCTGACAACTGCACCACCATACAGTATGTTAACCTTCACACAACAAGCCTCAATGTGATGCCTCCAGATGGGAAGGCCTGCATTAATCTATGCTAGTCCTGCAACTCAATACTCGCCTGGCCTAGGCGGGATGAGCGTCTGCACCCCCTCCAAGTGCACAAGTGCACCGGATCCTTATCTGGCTGTTGGACCCAGTTACTTCCTGTGCAGTGTCCTACAAGATCCAGTGCAGACCTTCCTTCGTAGCAGAGCCTGGCATCCACTCAGCCCCAGCCCGGGGTCCCGCTGGCAACTAGTGCGGTCACGTAGCGTGATCCTCCGGTGCCCTGGTCGCCAACCTCCACGTCTGCCGCTGGGTCTTCATCATCCTCCCAGCTGGGCGCTGCCAGTACAGCCTCTCACCACTACTGTGCCGCGGGTCCGCCCCCCAGGCCGAGCCTGCCAGGCCCAATAAGCCGGAGCCACCATCCCAGCAAGGACCGATTCACGGTGTCACACACACGGGGTGGGGGCGGCAGGAGGAATGGGAGGGATGGGGAGGCCTGAGGGGGACCACACTGCCACCCACTCCGTACACACCAGGCTGCAAAGTCCTCTCCTCTCCAGGCCCCCGTCCGGGCCTCAACTGCTTGTACTCCTCGGTGCCCAGCCGGCTAGCCTCCGGCTCCCAGGCTCTTCCGGGGCTCCGTCACAGCGCGCCGAGCAACATCACAACCTCCTGCTGCCCGCTGGGCTGCCTTTATGCATCAATGCGGAGCCTTTCGCTCTGCCCAGGTCGCTCCGGTTGGCAGAGTATAGGCCCAACAGGCCAGCCCAGGACACAATCTGTTCTATGCCTGCAGGCAATCTTCCCTCGCTCCGCCATCGATCCCAGCCGGCTGACCCCATCCCTGGATGTCAGCCCAGCTCGTGTGAGCCACAAGGGGTGGATCAGTTGTCAGGCTGGATCATCAGATGGATCGGCGGAGCGGGAGCGCCCACAAAGTGCGGGCGCCATGACGGCTCGCCTGGCCAGGCCCCCATGTAATAACATTTTAAACCATATTACAATGGTACATCAGTCTTTTAAGAACAGCGTATTATCTTCAGAATCAATTAACACATTTCCAATGTGGATGATGACATTGGACTAGTAGTAGACATGCTCACAAGAAATCTGAACTTTTCTTCCCAATAACAGTGTCTTCCCACTCTGAAATCATTAAGGATTTTAGATATTTTTCACTGTTCAGTCGTGCCTAACGCAAAAAAACTATTCTACTTCTACCCAGCATGAAGGTATTTAATAGAGGGGGGAAATAAGGTGCACACATACATCAAAGGCTGACATCAAATCTACAATGCTCAAGTAAAACTTCTCAGATTTCTTTAACTCTTTTCTGCCCACAAGAACAGCCTTCTTTCGCACCTCCTTACTCTGCACACAGGCAAAAGGTTTGTCCGTACACTGAAAGGTTAGCGAATAGGTAGAACGTTCCACGTGTTGTTGTGTAGCCATTTTAGTTATAGCTCCATGCACGTTATTTTAGCACACTAGGCCTGCCGCTATGCACTTTAACATAGATATATTTTTATTAAGCTTTGTTTATTTTGTTTTTTAACAACAGCCACTTTTGCAGTCTTGTTTTATTTCTCTCTATCTAGCTGTTTTTGCTTAGGCCATCACTACGTTCTCAAACAAGACATTCTTGTTCACTGTGCTTCTTTCAAGGCTGCAGTACAATAGGTTGCCTGTGAACGTGGTAAAAGTTTTGTCTCTGGTATTCATAGAAAAACACACATCCTTACGTAGGGACATTTTCCCAGAACATCAGCTGTTTTATTATAAAAACACTTCCTTGTCCCTTACACGTTAGAGGGAGATCCCAGCCAGAGGACCACAACTGACTGCTGATTGCTGAACGCTTTGCTACAGCTGCTTATGAAGACTTCAGGCCTTTGCTCAGGTATGGGGGATGATGTCTTCTCAGGGGAACCTGAAGGGCAGAACTAAAGTTTAACATGCTTCCTCTATTATAGCCGAGGTAGGAATTAGTCCATTGACTCGAGGGACAATAATATAGCATTATTTCTATGCTTCATTCTCCTTGTCACAATTCTAATTCTGTCATGCTGTATCGTCCTGGTTACTGCAGTACATGCTTTGCTATCTAAGATGCAGTCGCTACATTAAAAACCTTATTGAACATATACTGCCTCTGTTTTGTCTTTGTGTATGTGAGACTAATGTAACTGAGAGAAACGGATAGGACCTGAGTCACCACGATTTCCTTGAGAAGTCAACTGTGTCTTGCGCTACCTGCCCAATCATCCTTGCTCTTCGGTAGAGATGAGGCACTGCTAGTTAGCTGGAGCAAAACCCAGATTAGGGCGACAGGTGTCACCTCTAGTGGGTTAAGACTCAGTCTCCCACACCGCAGACGAGTCTGCCGCTCAAATCCAGTAGCCTCATTAGAATAATGAGAGCCTACACGACAATGATTGATAGGTTTCTGTAGTCTGTTGCCTGTGCTATAAAATATTTCAAAAACAACCCATCAAGCAGATACAGAGTTGTTCTACTAAAGCAGTTTTCTGGGAAGGACATTCCTTGCCATGTTCCCCAAATGCATTGTGGTAATTACAGCCTTTATGAAAACGGATGGAACACCCTCCAGGTGGCTGCTGTGGAGGGAATCCTTGTGGATGGTCTCTAAACAGCCACAGACACAAAAAACAGAGAAGGATGAAGAAGTGGGACATGGGCCTGTTGTTGGGATGCCTCAGTTCTCCATTTTGCAGTCGCTGTGCTTCCAAATATATATATGATCACAAGTAGCTAAGGGCAACCCTAATGGCAGGTACACCAAGATTAGGTGCCAGACTCATACACCAGAGGGGCCACGGGGGTGCTAGGTCCTCTGGACTACTTTGTGAGGAGACTAATGGAGGGTGTAGCAAAATGCCAGTGACCTTAGGATCAGGCATTCAGACAGGGAACTTAGAGGGACAAAGTAAAATAGTGGAAATTGTGCATGATCACAATATGTTGGAGACTTGTTGTTACAGCTTATATCTTCTATTTTTTCACTTGTCTTTTTAAAAGAGTGATCATTTTCAGTCGAAATCACCACTAGAAACGTTATAGTATGATACGACTTATTTCTTCATTTGTGTTTCTACACTGTATCTGACTTTGTATTCTGAGTACGTACAAAATCGTGGACTGTTATAACAGAAACCTATTTGTGTCATAACCACTGACATATTCGCTGGGAATAGAGTAGCACACTTCTTTTTGGATACATGGTTTTGCCAGGTAAATTAATATTGGATACCCAATTGGCTGCCCAATCATCCCTGCTCTTGGGTAGAGATGAGGCACTGCTAGTTAGTCGGAGAAAATCCTGGATTAGGGCAATAGGTGTCACCTGTAGTGGATTCTGACGCTAAAATCCAGTAGTCTCACTAGAATAATGAGAGCCTACGCGACATGGTGCTGTCAACGTAGGGTCAGGCTCTTATTTTCTGGTCCTCCTCAGTAGCTCTGTCTAACTGTATACATTACGGCTCAGTACTATATACGGAGACATCCGTGGTAATGAGGATTTCCTCCAAGTAGGGAACACCTATCGGATGTTGGAGGTTGTTCAAACTTGAACTCTAAAAGGATAATCCAGATTTGGTGCGCTTATCTCTGAACAAATTTACCATTCGTTATGGCGAATCCACAACAGGTAGCAATTACAGTCAATATGAGACCATCCCTTACTGCACATTTACTGGCAAATGGCCTAATGGCCCAGGGGGGTCCAGTCACATTTGTTGTTGACACGCACGCAGCTTACAGAACAGAACTCTTTTATTCTTGGGTCACACTTCCAGCAGTTGATGGGAACACAAATACATTTCATCACTATACACTTACAAACGTACCTGCACAATACAGAGCATATGTATATTTATAAATACCATTGTCTTATCAAGAACATAATTATTGGCTTGATGGCGCCCTACCCCACACAATTTTACCTGTTAGGTCCCCTAAGTAATGATGGTCCTACCTGGCCTTTGTTGGCCAGTTATACACCTCACCCGGCTGAAGCGAACCTAATGGTAGATGAAGTCTGTCACTTATATGCTGACATGACGGCAATATACAGACGGGTAGTACAGTGTGTAATGCAAACATTAAACACAAACCCAGCACATGCTGCTCCGGCACAACGACATGCTGTAACGCATTACTGCGACTGTACATGCAATCATGGGGAAAGTACCTGCCAAACGAGAAAAAAATCAGTTTTGGTTAGCTCAAAAAATAAATGCGCTAGAAGCAGTATTTTCCCATACGGACCTCAGGATAAACACAGAATATTAATGTGCTTGCCAATTGGGATGGTTCACACAATAGATAACTGCAATACATGGGGCACGGTATTTGCTGTGCTCTATACAACCGCACACGGTACACCAACACTTGCCAATCTACCAGAAGTGATTAAACAAATTCAAGATGAATATGGGGCTGCACTGGCCCTGGAATTGGGGATGAAATTTATGGGCAACTTTGCCACAGTATCCTCAATTATTTTAAGTAACCTTAAAGGGGAAGCTGTAGCACTAGCAGTGCGTATGTGCTCCGGGACGTTCTTCCACAGGATCAAGTACACAACCTGCCAAAGATTATCACAGAGACATACTCTAGCATTGGTCGAGATAGTCTGGGGGCCAGACCAAAAGAACCACAATTCCAAGGTAAATCTAATAAAGATTTTACAAAGCAAGCTCCTGAAGGTAATTAGAAATGCTGGGATAAAAAACAACAGATTCCAAAAAAAGAAAGGGGAGAATTTCCACATACAAAGACCCCACAGAATAGATATAATCTCAGAAATAGAGATAATATAAAAACGCCTGACAGATAAAAACATACTGATACCCCCCATCTCGTTCCTTTCAGGACTCATCAGAAAAACGCAGTGAGAGGTGGGCGGTCAGAGTGAAGAACTCAGTACGTGAAAGCGAGACAGGAATCAAAACACTCAACACAGGTTTCTGTTAAAAAAGAAGAGAAACCTCCTCAACAAAATCCCCAATTTAAAAAAAAAAGGTGGCAGCAGTTGCGGTTTGACATGTCACTCAAGAAGAGGGTTCTCTTGAAGAACAAGGAGCGGGCACTAGCGCTGGTAGACAGCGCGGCAGAGGTCACAATAGTTCGCTGGAATCTTCTAGAGCATCTGGAGGTGAAAGCAACTGATGACTTACTACAACTAGAAACTGCAGACATGCGTGTATCCACGCTTGACAGGGTGTACAAAGTAACGTTACAGTTAGAAGGAGGCACTGAACGCACAATAGATACAATATTTTGGGATCGCGTGGTAAACATATATGATATTTTGTTTGCCAAACAAGATTGGCCACCTGACTTTGTTCGTACATGCCCATATGGGGAAGAAGTTATTAAACCTTCTTTCTCGCCCCTTGTTCCCGAGGAGCTCGCAGAATCCTACGCCATCAATTGGGCATTGGCGCAGGCACCCGTGTTATATCGCAGCCACATAGGATGGGACAAAGATTCCCCCACCACGTAATTCCTATTAAAAATCAACCTCAATATCCTATTAAACATGATGCTAAAGCACCAGTGAGAGAAATCCTCACACAATTGGAGTACCGGGGCGTAGTTGAACCCTGTGTCTCACCTATGAATAATCCCTTATTCGCAGTAGCTAAACTGGACCATTCATATAGAACAGTCTTAGACTACAGACACTTAAACAGTCATACAGGCACACATGCTATATAAAATTCACAGAGCACAGCACTCCTGAATAACAGAGCGCAAAAAATACAAAACAACACAGGACACTTCCAAATTTTTTTTCTGCCAAAATATAGCGCCTGAGAGTAGAGACTTAACAAGTTTCAGCGCACTAGGCCCCCAGAATAACATTGTCGTTTACCCCAGGGGTACAAGAACACTCCAGGACTGTTCGCAGCTCATGTGACTTCAATATTGCACGACATTGACCCTGAAGCATTGTCCTACGTAGATGATATCTATCTCACGGATGATGAATTACTGCAGCATTTAAGACGGGTAGACTGCACTGTTGTTGGATTTTCCGAGCTCGGCTACAAATTCAATTTAAAAAACACAAAAATAGCCTTCCTTAGCATCTTGTTTTTGGAATATTAGCTATGGAGTGAAGGAAAGAGTCTACAGCCACAATTCTTGGAAAAATGCACACAATTACAACCTCCAAGTACCGTTAAAAAACTCCAATCTCTATTGGGTTTCCTAAATTTTAGCAGACCTCACATTCCTGATTATGCATCACGCTTAAAACCATTATATGACGTGATACGTCCAGACTTTAAGTAAATACATTTTGGACAGTCCAACACACATGCATTCACAGAGACCTGCAGACAGACATGATTGCACCACAACATTTACATACAAGGGACAACAAAACACATTTGGTCATCAGAGTAATTGCTGGTGCCATTGGTTTCACCTATGTAACTTTTAATGAGGGTGAGACAGTCCTGACTGCATACAAGTCACATTTGTACTCAGCAGCAGAACGCTTTGCTCCCACTGAGAAAATTCTCACTGCTGTACAGATGGCTGTCATTAAAGAAAGACTTCAGGCCCAAGGAAAACGCATTATTGTCGTCTCTTCAATTCCGGCCCCTGAGGCTGTTACCAAAGCTAGAGTTCCTAACGGTAAAGCATTACATCCACGTTGGATTCAATGGGCTGATGTAGACTACATTTTTGACCCAAAATTACAAACTCAAGAATTTTTGCAATATGAACTAGAATAAGCAGTTCCAGCAAACACACTGCCTGTTGATCAATATCAAAGAGTCATGTACACCGATGGCTCAGCGCAACCTGCAATTGGCACTAAACACCAATACTCCGCTGCCTGCACAGTTGTAAGCGGCTATATGGAGGACAATAAATTTTGTCCCCATCATACATTTACGCAAACCCCAGAGGACTGCACAGCACAGCTAGCAGAGCTAAAGGCTTTGGTGATGGCACTGGAACACACGGATCCTGCACATCCTGCACAGCTAACTCTGATTGTTTGTGATTCGTACTACTGTGTCCAGTACTTCAATTAATACCTGCATTACTGGCGCCAGAATGCGTTAAGAGATTCTAAAAGCAACACCAAACACAGACTTCTGTGGGGGAAAGTAGCGGATATGAAGGAAATGCTACCAAATATCCGTGTTGTACCTACACTTGGACACCAGCGTGTTGGAATACACATTGCTGGGAATACACTGGTTGATGAAGCTGCAAAGTCAGCAGTTGCTACGGCCACTGCTGCTGCAGTAACCTGCTTAGGTGTGAAACCGGGTGAGGACATATGGGCTGCCGTGAAAGCTACTGCTGAAGGTACACCATTTCCAAAAGCATTTCCTGCAAAATAGTCCTACCAAATGGGAGGTTGCCTAAACGATGAGGTTAAGATCCCAGGCGTAGGGGTTCGAGAAATCCCCAACAAAGACATAAGACCAGAGTTGATTAAAGCAGCGCATGAAGGGGCAGCATCTGCCCATGCTGGTGTGGGGCTACAATATCATTGTTACAAGTCCGTTTTTGATGGCCAGGCCTGTACAAAGAGGCCAAGTTGTATGTCCTTTGTTGTGACATCTGCCAACAAATTAAAGTTTCCACTGCTAAACGCCTACCGCAGACACCCCTTCTTATTTCAAACAAACCATTACAATGTGTGTACTTGGACCACTGTGGTCCCATAACACCGGACGCTGCATATAAATACATCTTAGTCGCTGTTGACTCTTGCTCCAGATTTCTATGGGTGTGGCCACAATGCTTGGCTGATGCTCGGACTGTTATTAAAGATTTTCGAGTCTTTATCGGTACATATGCAGTTGCGGCTTTCCACTCGGACCAGGGCCCTGCTTTCGCCTCAAGGGCATTCAGGGACGCAATGACTTTGTTAGGGGTCCAACTGCAGTACTCATCGCCATTTCATCCCCAGGGAAATAGTGTTGTGGAGCGACTAAACCGTGACTTAAAGCAGTCCTTAACAGCCATAGTCTTAGGTATGGGCCGTAGTTGTCTTAACTACCTGTATGGAGTCCGGAGAGCACTTAATCTGCCTAGAAGATCCTGGGGGGGTGGGTGGGGGGGAACGGGGCGGTCGTACTTCATAGGAGTGCCTGTTCAGAACTCGAAGGTATGTTCCAGATCTTGATGGTCCTGGCTTGGAGGCAGCAGAAACACCCTTTGACATAAATTAACATGTCACTGTCTTACAGGAATTGCAACAGTTCCGTGATGACAGCGCTTCCGCCAGTGCTGCCGCCACCGAAATTAAGGATGTACCAGTAACACCTACAGGCTGGATTCCTAAAGTTGGGGATCTAGTACGTGAAAAGGTTGCTGTGAAAAAGGAATTTGGTCCTACCTATCGTGGAACGTCCCAGTTTTGGGAATACACAGCACCAGAACTGTCATTCTACCACCATTGGCTGGTACGAAAGAAAACAGCTTTGTATCTATCGACAATGTCAAGTTACACCATGTGGCCGATCCTGCACAGCAGACCAAAAGGAACAGCCAGTAGTTCCCGAAATCCTCTCACTACTGGTCAAGAAGTTCCTCTACAAGTTGTAAGCAGCAACACTGACATCTCCGAGCTTGGGGAGGGTGAAAAATGATCTTGCATTAGTTCCACTAACATCTGCTTCAACAAATAATACAGAAATAATTGATTGATCTGACACAACTTCAACACAGATGGATGGCGTAATTTATTCTGAACCAGCGTGGGAAACACCCACCGGTTCTCCACCTACAAACACGGTTCCAGCTTTTGCACAAACTGCTTCTGGATACTTTGCTGACATCAACGACACAGTTTCGGACTCATTCGCCTCTTCTACATCTGAACTGTCAAAAACACGTAAGCTGACAAACTGGATTAAAGCAACTTATTTTATTCTTCCATGGAACTATCTGTGGCTTTCTTTGACTGTACTGGCCTTCCTACTTTGGATTAGGTTTGTTATAACATTTTTTTTTTATTAATACATGGTCATTTTCTTCCTGAAAAATCAACCATTGAACTGGTGGATGAGGGCCTAGAAACACATTTTTCTTCCCACAAGGCCCGCAGAGACTTGTCTTTTGTGAACATTTCTGCTATACCAATTCCTGATGGGATTGTTTGGGATAAAGTAACATTTGATATATACAGCCCCACAGAGGTCATTCAAATACCATATGTGTTTAAACTTTCAATGAACGATGCAATAATACTCAGAGTTGTTTTGGATGATTGGGATGTGAAAACAGTTGATTCCATGATGACTGAATTGCAGTATTACACTTTATTTGAAAACGAAGATGTTTACCAAATCGAAAGAGAATTATGGTGATATGTTTTGCTATAATTATTATGGGCACCATTTCATCCACAGAGCAAGTACCCCAAAGACTGTTTTTAATTACACACAATGGGAACATTGTCCAACTCCACCACAAGGGAGTTCTAAAACATTCTCTAAAAAGTTTGCATATTTTTCTGGGCACAATGATAAAAATGCGGAGTCATATTTTAAATTGCCATCGATAGAAAATGTACTCATATTGTTGACGGATACGAAATGTATTTATTCGGATTCCTTTGTTTACCGGTTGACTATAGAAGGCTATGAATATTGGCTGAGGTCGACTGACTTAAAAAGTGTGTGTGGAACTAAACATTGGCAAATACAGGGGAAGGAAGCTTTATTTAGAGCATGTCCGATACATGTTCAAATGTTATAAATGAAACTGTACAACAAATAAGTTGTATAGGCTTAGCTAAGATTAAGGAAATTAATGCGGCCAGTATTCCTGCCCCTGCAAAATTTTATAAATGCAAAAATATATAAATGCAACTGAAGATCAGCTCGATGAAAGGGTCCAGAATGGCACACTTAATGCTTCACTGTGACATCCTGGCGGGTGGTTATTGAGGCCAATAGATACCATAGGGTTTCAAACATTTTATAAACTCCACAGGGGGTTTTAGATCTAGGGGGCCAGACCCTCGCTATATATCATCCAAACATGTGGGTATAGTAACAACATACAGTGTAGGGAAACTATGCAAGCAGTGGTTAAAGAGTTCCTCACTAGATGCGGTTAGAGAACACCTCAATCTCCTGTCTAATAACACTGATTTACAGGACTTTCTTTTAGGCCCTAGAAAACAACGCAGAAAGCGCTTCTTATATGAAGTATATAACGAAATTTGGAAGCTTTCCCAACAAGAAGCTGCTGCCCGGTTAAGGCAAATAGATCAGGAAAATTTACAGAAGGCATTAGCTGTTGTAGACAATGGGATTAATACCCTGTCCAACCGGATATACACCTTAAATAACAGTCTCTTCTGCAATAGACATAATGCAAAGTGATATGTCTTCTTTACACCATAGACAGAGTCAACTAAGGTCCATTATGCAGTTGGGTTGAACACTTCAAACACTGAAGGCAGGTCGTGTTCCCTGGCAACATGTTAGCGCAAGGGACATATTCTCTACATTTAACTTAACGTGACAACAACAACTAATGGCTCAGAAAGAAGCAACTTATGTCATGTTGAACATCAAAAAGTTAGAAAAATTGCCTTTTACTGTGGCTGAAATACCATCTGCTGAGTGGTTAATACATGGGGTCATTAATCTGCCTATTTCAACACTTCAATTCACGTCCTGTTTGAAACACATTCCAGTGGGCAGATATGAAAGGCTGGGAGATAGTTACATCAATGAGGTATGGGAGCTACCCTTCTCGTACAAATATCTCAGTGGCATGAAAGAAGTCTTTCTTAGTGGTACTGAATGTAAGACTTCTGTCAGACATTTGATGGTTTATAACACAGCTGTCCTTGCACGGGGCATGTAACATATCAGCAGCGAACTTGACTTTTATCTGAAGGGAGTTCCAATCCCCTTGATCAGATCTACGTTCCAGGTGATTTCAAATGGCAGCTATGTTCTCCTCAATGGTGAAGAGTGTTGTGGGATGTGAGCCGGAATAGTTTATATTGTTTTGGTCTCTAAGATTGTTATATGCTGCGGGAACGTACTTTTTC
This sequence comes from Pleurodeles waltl, assembly GCF_031143425.1. Classification (NCBI taxonomy): domain Eukaryota; kingdom Metazoa; phylum Chordata; class Amphibia; order Caudata; family Salamandridae; genus Pleurodeles; species Pleurodeles waltl. The sequence goes on along the minus strand of NC_090447.1, from coordinate 519,933,986 downwards.
CTCCCACTAGGTTAAAAGAGGTAGCTGACATTTGGCCCCATATTGCTACTGCTAATGTGAATTTTGACAAGCTGAACAGACTCAAAGCTTTACTGTTCCAGAAACATGTGGCCCTTACATCTGCACATGAGACCTACACACTTCAGGTGGCAAGGTCGTCAGCAGAGACGCAGTCCCTTTTAAGTACAAACTTTCCGAGACACTTCGGTGAACTCGTGGGACGAATATTTAATGCATCCAGTACTACCGGAATTGCAAATTTCTTTAAGGCTGTTGGTTCTGGTTTCGTTCACACCTTCTCCTCCATATTCAGTTGAATACCATCAGCCATCAACTCAATATTCTCCAGTATTTTGGGGGGGATTTCCAATAACTTTGGCTATAATAGGTGGCATTTTGCTATTGCTACTTTTTCTGCGCAATGGCTGTCCCGCCACAACAAGCAGAAATGAAAGCGCTTCCACCAGCGCAGCTGTTAAGTGAACGCATGATCCAGTACTTTGGAGCAACATTACTGGAGGAACTGGAGTGTGACCGGTCTCTGTCATTCAGACCGGTTTCGCATTGTGTGCAGCCCGTGTTTCGGTGCCTCTGGTGCTCGTTCGAACATGCACTGAAAGTTTGCCTTTCTATGCAGTGCTTGCTTTCATTGGACGCTGATCTGTTGACGTTCTCGCTGAGGGTTCATTACCAGACATGGGCATTGAAGGTGCGTTTGCTATGGGAAGCTGCTTACAAGTCAGCCTTCCTGGAGGATGCGGCTCTGAACTCATTACTGGGCACACCACTGATTGCTGATGTCTCGGCTGAGGCTCAAGCTATGGAACACGACTGCTCCTTGGTCCTTCTCGGTGAAGCCCTTCCAACCTTAACACCTGCCGAAGTGGAAGATTTCCTGGCATCCATTGTCCCGGATTCAACTAGAAACTTTCAAAATGACTCTGACTCTTGAAATTCGGTCCTTTTAAAGCCACATGTTGACATTTTAAATTGTCCTTTTATAAATGCTCATGTGTCCTTTTAACTTGTCATTATTGACACCTTTTACACATAAATCTTAAGTTGAGATTTAGTAGCTTTTATAAATATTGAAGTTTTGAACCACCTTCAACCAACAAGGGGAGGGTGTTCTGTAGCCATTTTAGTTATAGCTCCATGCACATTATTTTAGCACACTAGGCCTACCGCTGTGCACTTTAACCTAGATATATTTTATTCAGCTTTGTTTATTATTTTAACAATAAATAGCCACTTTTGTGGTCTTGTTTTATTTCACTCTATCTAGCTGTTTTTGCTTAGGCCAGCACTACGTTCTCAAACAAGACATTCTTGTTCACTCTGTGATTCTTTCAGGCTGCAGTAAGATGGGTTGCCGGTGAACGTGGTAAACGTTTTGTCTCTGGTATTCATAGAAAAACACATATCCTTACGTAGGGACATTTTCCAAGAACATCAGCTTTTTTGTTATAAAAACACTCCCTTGTCCCTTACACGTTAGAGGGAGATTCCAGCCAGAGGACCACAACTGTATCCGATTGCTGAACGCTTCGCTACAGCTGCTTATGCAGACTTCAGGCCTTTGCTTAGGTATGGGGGATGATGTCTTCCCAGGGGAACCTGAACGGCAGAACTAGAGTTTAACATGCTGTGCTCTATTATTGCCTAAGTAGGAATTAGTCCAGTGACTCTAGTGACAATATTGTAGCAGAATTTCTATGCTTCACTCTCCTTGTCACAATTCTAATTCTGTCATGCTGTATCGTCCTGATTATTGCAGTACATGCTTTGCTATCTAAGATGTAGTTGCTTCATTAAAAAACCTTATAGAAACATATACTGTCTCTGTTTTGTCTTTGTGTATGTGAGAAACAGTTGGGACCTGAGTCACCACGATTTCCTTGAGAAGTCAATAGTGTCACGTGCTCGTCTGCTCAATCATCCCTGCTCTTGGACAGAGATGGGGCACTGCTAGTTAGCCGGAGCAAAACCCGGATTAGGGCAACAGGTGTCACCTGTAGAGGGTTAAGACTCAGTCTCCCACACCACAGGCGATTCTCCCACTCAAATCCAGTAGTCTCATTAGAATATTGAGAGCCTACATGACAGTGTGTTTTTAGGAATGAGAAGCATCAATAAATTATGTGACTAGTTACACAGGACAAAAAAAGAAAGTAAGGCACACTTTCACAAATTATTCCAAGTCAAAGGAAGGTGAAAAACAGGGTCTATGACATGCAAAGCGTTCAACTACTGTCCAGCGCTGCGTAGGAAAGAAAAAGAAAAAGTAGTCCAGAAGCCATACATAAAACTTTGGGCCTTGTATGTTTTCAGTAGTTTACCGATGCTGTCGAGGAGGGCTAAAGATCAGAAAAGGCATGACATATGCATGCCTTTGAAAAATGAAATCAAAAGGATTTTAAAAAGGCAAGCTCATGAACCAATGAAACTGATGGGCGTGGTTAACAGTCCACAGAGATTACAATAAGGGCCAGAGCACTCAACCCTAATAAATAGTGTTACTGGTAATTAACATTGGCAGCCAGTGCAGGGAGTGCTTATCTTTTGAACCCATATTCTATTGTGTTAGTCTACTGTGCAATTTCAGGCGTGGTACTAGTACTAAGTATGGGCAACTAAAAGAAAATCTGGTGTTGGTCACATCTGCACAAATATCTGAATATCTTTATTTCACATCTTCAACATGCATGCTTGACTGATTTTTGGTTATGTAAGAACTCTTCTGCACAACGGATGGGTGGGTCAGCTTTGAACCACAGTCCAGGAGTATGTTCAACTAGTGATAGACTTGTGTCTGCGCTGCCGCTGCTACCTATGCATGAAAAAGCATACAACTGATGTGAGTAGCGCACACTAAGTATCTTTGCTCATTCTGAAACAAATTAACAGAATGAGATTGCAAAACCAAGCTTGAGAAACCATGTGCCAGGACCCTGTAGCCTACAATGAAAAAGGAAGAAGATGACATTTATTAGCCAACCACAATCTAAATCAGCATACTGAACAAATGTCATAGGTGGGTACACCTCAAGAGAAGTCTGCCTTAGTAACAATACAGTAAAGCTCATAAGGAACAGACAGTAAGGAATTGTGCTCCACAGTAAACATTACACAGCAGTAATTACAAAATACACTAAAGTAAATCTTCTGGCAGACACTGATAGTTCATAGCTCTGGTATTGTCACCATAGGGGGGCTGCATCAACCAGTGCTGAACTTCTAACCTACAAGTAACTGATTTCAGGTATGTACGTTTAATTCATTCAATGGAAGCAAAACAAGATTAAGACACCTGGAATGCATCATACATAAGTCCAGGACTGGAAACTGTCATTAATGACCTGGAGAGAGGTGGTATTGTGGGCGACCCACATCCCCACTCATATCCCTCACAATTATGATCTATATTCACTATTGTACTTATAATTTAATCATGAACAGTGGGGCAAGAATGCAGTGAAATGTTTTTTCCCCAGCTGTCCGAATAGTCTCAAATCTCCAATGCCAAGCTTTCATGGCCTGAACCTATTAACATTTCCATAGAAATTAAGGTGTATTAGGCATGCAGCATAGGCTACCTGGCCTCTCGTACTCATTCTAAGACATAAAGACTTTCAATTGATTTGATGATGTAGAAAGCTTCAACCCAAAGATTCAGGTCACTTCGCATTGGCTTCTCATCGTAATACCCCTAGAGTCAGCACAATCTTTCATATATGAAGGTCATCCTTGGTAGCAAAAGACAAGATAACGAAGTATCTGGAAAAATATAACAAATAAAAATTGTAAATGGACAATGGTTCTTTGATGGTCTTCAACCTACATCCTGCTATTTAAATGCCTGCTTTGTAAATGCTTTGGCATACATCTCATATAACAGTCTACAGAACAAGACGCTCAGATTTCTGCCAGCCATCACTCTATTCATACCTAAAAATGGTGGGAATTAAATAACAAGAAAAAAAGACAAGTCTTTTCAAACATGCGCTTTTATCTTAATGCTAGTTTTGTTGTGTGCCTACATCATCCCTATGTTAGTCTGTGTTACGTTGTTAGGAGCAAACTGCCTCCAGAATGAGGACTTATGCCCAAGGAGATGAAATGGTGAAGCAGAAGGATGTAGGTGTGTGCAGAGGCTTCCTTGGTGTACCAAGCTCCTCTGGTTTTATCAGCAGGGTTACCACTGCAGGTAGATTCTACTAAGCAGATCAGCCCAGCAGGTATGGTCCCCAATTCAAAAAGGCCTGTGTACAGCAAATGCAAACAAATGGAAAAGAGTATTCTATTCTCACAGGGAATGATACATGTTCCTGTTTGTGGGCAATTTTACAACAATTAATTGATATGGTCAGACATTGACAGTGCTGTTGGTCTAGTGGCAGTGTTGTCTGGTACGAAGATGATCAAGTCAGTGTGCAAGAACAAGTACTGTATTGCCTTTCCCAGATAGTCACCATTTCCAAGATAAATAAAACAGTAGTTAGACCAAAATAATATGGACAATTACTCCAGAGTCAAGATCAGAGACATTATCTCAGACTTGTCTACATTTGTTGGTGGCACACACTGAGTTGCTGCAAATCAGCTGGTCAGTGTTAGCTTCTTTCGAGCAACCAGATGCACCAGCTAGGTAATCTAGTGATAACTACTCCTACATCATCACTCTTATAACGGCCATTTCAGTTAACTATTTGTGCATCTCAGCCTGCGCTCAAACTCCCAAGACCACCCTTATGCGCTCAAAATGGAAGCATTCATACTACATTGTCACTGGAAACCCTCAACTTGCTCAATGGGACTTTCGAGGGCTGGAGGCAAGACGCCGGTGCCTTGCCCGCAAAAAGAAAAAAGCATCCCTGCAGATCAGTTACTAAGGCACCTGACTCTCGCAAAGTTCCTCTCTCAGAGGCCATCCTACAACAGGTTGTGTGTGTGTGTGTATATATATACACACACACACACATAATGGGAGTTGCCACTGTGTAGCTAAAGTTTAGCCTCATTTTTCATTTAAAAGGCATTTTTTTTAATTTGCCTATGCCTTTACCTCGTGGAACTGTCTGCAGTAAGTCTAGCAATAGTTTGGAGTAGTCAGCTAAGGTCCAGCATGCCAATTTTGGGAAGATCCATGCAAGGAAGATAAAATAACGAGTAGGGTGAAAAAGAATGCATTTTCCTAATTTTAGCACTTATAGGAAATTTGACTCGCGCCAAAAGTCCAAACCGCTTAACAGATTTATACCAAACTTCAAGAAAGTAGAACTTTACTCTGAAATTATGCATGTATTGATTTCGTGTAAATCTGTTCAGTTGCTTGTAATAGACCATATACAAAAATTGCACAGCAGGGTTTAAAGAGATAAAACATTTATGTGTATGTGTTGTTTGAGATTTGTGAAACCAGATATTTTGAAAATTAAAAGGAATCCAATTGGATGAGAAATGATCTTCCCATACCCCAGATTCCACTCCCCCCCCCCCCCCCACCCGCCACACATACACATACACATTTTGTCCCTTTCAGAACTGTGGTTCCAAAGTTGGATCTGAGGATTCAAGTGATTGATGGATCAGACTGGGGAGAGTTTATCGGACAACCCTACTGACGACTGCAAGGGCCTGGGGGCTAGGCCTCGTTGATCAGATGGGAGAGCCTGATCTACATTGAGCAGTGCCTGGCTGAGGGGCATTCATCACACCAACTCCTTCTCCCAGCAAATGTCTCCATTCTGCCTTCTTCCTGGTCAGGGTATGACACTCAGGGAGATCCCAGACCCGCCAGACTGGACAGGTTGCATAGACTACCACTACAGCAGAAACTCTGGGATTAGCGAACCAAGGGGCCATGCATGGGAGGAGGCAGGTGGCCCCAGATATCACCCCCTGTACATCTCTGCTTGCAGTGCCTGCTGAGTATGTAGTACCTTACTGACACCTAACTGCTATCAGTCTTCATGCGGGGGGCCTCAGACATTAGGTTGCTGCACCGGCGCTCTCCCTCCAGCCTATCATTTCACCAGCTAATGCTGCGCATTCACCCGACAACCCTGGGGCTAGCCTCTTTGCCGCGTTCGGTTGGGTGCACTTTCTTTAACATATTACGCCCGGCAATAGCAGGGCCCTACCATCTCCTTCTTCCCCAACTTCACAATGATGATACAGAAGACATGGTGCAGGTTCACAGAAGCAAACCCATGATGGAAAACAGGGGCTGAAATATGCCATGCTTTAACCAGCCCACCATTGCGCTGGGATTCATGGTAAAGGTTGTTTTTTCGATACCTCCACTGATGCACTGGCCTTCTGCAAACATTGTGGTAAGGAGAGATCACTCCACACCCCCTCATCGTGGTACACCTGACAGGCCCCCCCCCCCCAAGCTGCGTGCATCGACTAGTACCTTTTCCCACTGAACTGAATTGCACTCAGTGTTGCACACCCTGGAACTGTCATCTTTGTTATTGACGGTCTACTCCTCATGTTACTCGGCAGTACCTTTGATGTTCCCAATCCTGAAATGGCCTCCGATTTCCTAAACTTTTGAGACCCAGTCCTATGCTCTATCTATTATTTCTCACTTTACAACTGGGGACCAATTGCTGCAGCACTGCTCACCCACCAAGTGTATACTGTCTTGAAAAATGTTGGGGTCTATGTTTTTTCTGTTGTATGTTCTGAGATTTGCTGGGCTGACCAGTGCCTAGTGGTGTGGGGGGTGTGGGGGGTGTGGGGGGCTCTTGAGGTTTATGTTGGCTGATACCGCTTACCAGGATGGAGCCAATGCTGCTCTTTGATACATACACTCGCATATGCACATTTCTAGATGACAGCGACACAAAAGATCAAGATGACGTGACTGAGTTCACGTTCTTATCGTGAAAAATTAGAGGTCACAACAACCTTCGCATGGGCAAGAAGGTTCTTCACTATCTTGCCAGGCACAATATAAAACTTGCCTTCATACAGCAGACGCGTCTACCTACAAGGGCTTCCCATACCTTTGCATCTTCTTGGGGCTCGCACAGATACTTCTCAAACTATAGTACATACTCTTGAGGAGTGTGTACCTTAATACACATAAGTCTACCCTTCCACCCCTTTGCTAATATTATTGATGACAACGGTGGGTATGTTATAGTTGCAGGAACTACAGCAAGTCTAAGCCTAGTATTGGTTAACATATACGCGCTGAATGCAGACTCTCCAGATTTCTTTCAAGACCTCTTGTTCATGATGGGACACGTGGATGCTGATCTTATTATACTAGGAGGTGGCCTTAACATGCTTATTGACCCCCTGCTTGACTATACAGGCATGGGGCAGAGTGGTAAGATATGGTTGTTATGGGTCTTTCGAGATATCAGCGACACTTATATTCTTAGGAAAGCGTGGCACCTGAAACACGCTTCCACTCCTGTATACACATTCTACAGTGTGCCCATTAATGTGCGGATTTGCATAAACTACTTTTATGTATCAGCAACTGCGACCCCATGGCTGGACAATGTGAAACATATTCCATGCACACTATCAGACCACGCCCCGGTGCCAATGGTTCTGAAGATTCCCTATGGCACTTTACGTGCATAGCCCTTTATGATGAGGTATTCCGCTATGAACTTCGAGCCTCTATCACAGAAATACTTTGAGTTAAATGCAGGATCCATTACTAAACAGGCTACCGTATGAGGTGTCTTCAAGGCATACATTCACTGGGTATTCATATCCAAATATGCTGGGATTCTGCGGGATATATTCAGCAATCTAGCTTGTATTGAAACTGTACTGAATGATACTGATTAAATAGACACTCAACAAAGGCATAAGCTCCACTTACAATGCAGTGCGACACTGTGGGAAGAATACAGAGAGTTGGTTGAGTGTGAAAAACCTATCTGGGGAATTATGTGAGGGCCCGCTGATGTGGACAAGGTGAGCGCCCAGGCTACACACTAGCTAGACTACGCCACATGCCCCAAAGCAGTGGTTATATATCTGAACTGCACCAGTCAGACGGGAGCAGTGGAACTGACAATTGTGACATTCTTAATGAGCTCCTTTGATATTATATGCATTTGTACACCTCCCGCACAAGCAGTGACAGCATTGCCTCCACGGACTACTTGTCAGAAATTAAGATGTCTGGATAACTGATGCACAAAGACAATTTCTTAGCAGCCCTATTTCAAGCAAGGAGATACTAAGGCCAACTGACTCCCCAGATGAGTTCAAAGCAGACAGCCTAGACAGAGTTATGGGGGTCTTTTTCACGACCTATAAACATTTCCTTGCACTGCATCATTTGGAAACGTATGCTGAAGCCCTCGAGTATGGGGTTCTTCCCTCTTCTTTGCGTGAGGCGGTGACCACTCTATTACTGAAGCCTTGCAAAGACCAGCGCTACTGCACTGCCTATTTCCCTTTGTTGCTACTTAACTTGGATAATAAAATACTAGCTAGACAACATCATCTTGTTTGTTCGTCACCCAGCAGACAACCTGGCCCACATTATACAGGACATTGTTTGGTGGGTTCTCAGACCTCAATATAAACTGAGCCAAGTCTGAGTTGTTTCCGCTCATAGACATCACTATGGCAGCAGCATGTGACTTCCCCCTGACATGGTGTGATGGCCCAAATAAGTATCTGGGCACTGAGTTGAACCGCAAGAAGGAGCAGGTGATCCGTCTGAACTATGGTCCCACCATGGACAAACTGACCACTCAACTGGTCAGATGGCTTCAGATCCCTCTTTCTAAAGCAAGACGTATTGCTATCATTAAAATGGTAGTACTCCCCTGATTTTTGTAGCTCTTTTTAAATATACCCACCTCTCACCAATTACTTGTTTCCCACCCTGAGTGTCCTCTTGTTGAGGCTCATTTGGGCTGCCTGTAGACAACAGATCAGCTAGAGTACTTTGGTGCTTCCCTATGACTGTAGGGGTTTGGCACACCAAATTTCCACCTCCATTATCTAACTGCAGAGTCAATTTGCATGTCTCCCCCATGCAAAACCCAAGAAGGACCAGGCGGGGTCCATGTTATTGCACTCCATTCTCCCAAAAGGCCATTCAACTGGACGCCACTGACATCCAGGCACTCTTGACTACCAGTTGGGCATGGAAGACACTAAGCTGGTTACTTGGGGAGGTCCCCTCTACTCACCCGCCCTGCCTTTGGCAGACAATCAATGGGCCATTTTCACACAAGAGAAATTCGTACCAACGTACTCTGTTACAACATAACCTGCATATTTTAGGAGACCTTTTCCCAGATGGCACATCTTCTCACATGCCGAAATTGCCCCACATAGCCCATTTTGTATTACGACGACCTCAAAGCATGCTGTGTGCACAGGTGCCTTCTTATCCACTAGCTCAGGAAGAGATCACTCCTTTAACAATGGTGATAAAAGACAACAAGGGGGGTAGTCTCTAAACTTTACTGTCTGCATGGATATGTTGCTGGCACGAGTCGGGAATGTCAGAGCGATGTTGGAGCGTGAACTGGGAGCCTATTGACCAACAGAATCTGGTACTGTTGTTGCAAACAAACCCAACTAGCCTCTCCCAATCACAGACACAAACTCATACACTATAAATTTTGCACAGGGCATTACACCGCACCTAGTTGACTGGCTAAGCTCCATGAGATCCTGTCGCTGTCACAAATGCCATGCGGAGGGGGCAGACTTTGCACACTTGACACAGACATGCCACCATATGGGGGCTATTAGCACAATGTGTTCTCCCAGCTGTCTTTATTGATAGGGACTACGTTCATGCCTGACCCACTCTTGACTCTGCCGGGATACTGTAGCCGGGCACCTCCGGACGCCGCGGCTTCGTCAGAGAAGACGGACGCCGACGGATACCCCGGGGGCATCCCAGGAACTCCTGACGTGATGACGTCTAACGTCATCCGTCAGGAAGAAATACGCAAACCAGAAGACGGACAAAGAACGGAGAGAAGAGAAGAGAGAGACGCCGACACCGCGAGGAGGACCTCCGAACACCGCAACCCCCTGCGTCCGGAGGATAACCCTGCCGCGAGAGAAGGAAGACGTACAAAGAACGGAACACCCAGGACGCCTCCCGCCCCTGTACAAGACAAGTCGGGAGACTGCCTGCAAGCCGGCCGCGTCCCTGGAGGGGCGTGGCCCAACCAGGTACGGACGTACCAAGGGTGGAATTGGGGCTACGGGTGGCTGACTGGGCGAAAGGACAACCAGGAGAGGGAGTTAAGGTCCTGCAAAGAGGGGGAGGTGGTATAAATGGGACCCCAGACCCTGCCTATAACTACAACCACGACCTAACCCAGAACCAGCAAGGAAAGCTAAGAGACAGGGGTCACCCAGAAGGACACTATAAGGAACTAAGAGGCATAGCTTCACCTATTCCCCCCCCCCACTTCCTCGTCCCTCACTTCCTACTAACCATAAAAGAAACAGGAGATAAACTATATTCCCCACTTACCTGTACCTTGTTTTTCTTTCTTCTTTATTTTTTTGGAATCCGGTCCCACTGATCGCCGGGGGAACAAGGCCTCCCTCCACACCGGACCACGCCATTCCCGGAACTCTCGACCCTGAAGAAAGGGGATTCATATTGCTTTCTGGACTCTGACCACACCCCAAAACTTTGCGAGACAAGCTAGTGTCCCCTCCGAGCAGATAGAAATAAAAACACTAACCCCTTAAAACCCTGAGTCTGTCGCCTTATTCCAATATCCTTTCGACTCGGGATAAAGAACCCGCTACAGTGGTGTCAGAAGTGGGATATTGGAATTGGCGACAAGGGCTTCCAGGAAAATGGAGGAACAGTGTAGCATGTCTGATATGATGCAACAGTTGGCCTCAGGACAAAGACACCTACAATTAGTGTGGGAAGAGCAACAAAAAGAGGCTAAGTTGGAAAGAGAGGCACTACAAAGCGCACTTAAAAGCCAGGCTACTATAATGGCCAACAACCAGTTGGTTCATGAAACCGCCATTAAAAATCTCACGGATACAATAGCCGCTACTCGCGTGCACCCAAATGTGCCTAGTTCAGTCCTACAACGATATCAAGAAGGTGAAGACCCCGATGCCTTTTTCACCAATTTTGAACGAGTTGCGACTTCCGCTACCTGGCCACCGGAGCGCTGGGGCCAATATATCGCCCCCTTATTAACGGGAACACTCCAAGCCGCGTATCAGGCGGTAAACCCCGGGGGAACAACCCCATATAAGGATATTAAAAAGAGCATCTTGGAACGGGTGGGATTTGACTCTGAACATTATCGTGTCCGATTTAGAAAGGCTAAATGGGGACCCTCCGAAAATCCCCGGGCTCTATACTTTAGGATTAAAGATCTGGGTCTCAAGTGGTTGGGGCCCATAGGGACTAATCGGGAAGACATTATTGAGATTGTACTCTTAGAACAATACCTAGACGCTCTACCGCCTTCTACGCGTAACTGGATCAAGCAACATCCAAACCCGGATACCAACACCACCATCGAGCTAGCCTGTGCTTTTCATCGCTCCCTCGAATTCAAAGTCACACCACCTCGATCCACGCCTAGTCCCCTGCGTCAAGGTTCTGGGATATCTTCATCAGCGGGCCGAAGAATTAATGAGGAAATAGGGAAGCCACGGGGTCTTGAAAGGCCATACATACAACAACCTCAGTGTTTCAGCTGCGGAGAATGGGGTCACATCGCTCGCGGTTGCCCCCTGAAAACAGAGAAACCAGAACCCATGGAAATAGGGGTCACGAGGGGAAGGGTCTTTTACACTGGGAGAAGGGCAACCCCTTACAAAAAGACACTGCTTATCAATGGGAAACCCACGGTGGCCCTTATTGACTCAGGGTGTAGCCAGTCAGTAGTCAGGGCTGATTTAATTAATGAGAGTCTCCACACGTCAGGACTTACGGTATCAATCTGCTGTATTCACGGAGAAACCAGAGAATACCCCCTGATTTGGACAACCCTCATCTGGGAAGGAAAAGAAAACCCCATAAGGGTGGGGTTAGTAGAGCAGCTGGTTGAAGAGGCCCTTATAGGAACTGACTTTTCGGAGTTTTCCAAACTCTTGGAGAGTGTTCGCCCGGCCGAAGAACCGAGTACCTGGTGGAAGGATGCTCCTTTTTCCAGTAGTCCTCTGTCACCTCCGACGGTGCGACCCAAACTCTCCCGGAAGGAAAAAAGAAGGATCAAGAAAACCTACAACTCAGACAACCCCAGTCCCGCGAGGGTAATTACAGAGGTTTTTGCCCTTACTACTCTTCCCCCCTTCCGGACCTCTCAAAGAGAAGACCCCAGTCTAATTCACGCCTGGGGAAACGCACGACCACGGACCCCACAAGACAAGGGTCCCTCGTTCACTGTAATTAAGGATCTTTTATATCGAGTCACTAATCAGAACCAAGAAGAAAAAAAGCAGTTGATAGTTCCCGAACCTTACAGACAACAAGTCCTACACTTAGCGCACAGCCAGCCAGGGGGTGGCCATTATGGAAGGGAGAAAACAGAAGAATATTTGTTGAGGAAGTTTTATTGGCCGGGGGTTTTTTCACAGATTAGGAGGTTCTGCCAACAATGTCCAAAATGCCAATTGATTGATCCAGGTTCACGGAGAAAGGCCCCCTTGCAACCTCTTCCCATCATTGATGTTCCCTTCTCCAGAATAGGGATGGACCTGGTTGGCCCCCTTTTACCTTCATCCAGAGGTTATCGTTATATCTTGGTATTAGTGGACTACGCCACTAGATACCCTGAGGCTATTCCCCTCTCTAGTATTAGCACCCAGAGTGTCGCCCACGCCATGATTGGGTTCTTTTCCCGAATTGGATTTCCGCGGGAGATCTTAACAGATCAAGGCACCCAATTCATGTCCAACTTGATGACACAAATATGTCAATTATTAGGGATTAAACAATTGCGGACGTCGGTCTATCATCCACAAACCGATGGTTTGGTGGAGAGATATAATCGCACCCTAAAGACACTACTAAAAAAATCCATCTCAGAGACAGGTAAGGACTGGGATAGAAAACTTCCCTTAGTCTTATACGCAATCAGGACCCACGAACAAGCATCTACAGGCCATAGTCCTTTTGAGTTGTTATTTGGGCGACAACCCAGGACCCTACTAGACATGGCCGCGGAAATGTGGGAAGAGGAAGGAGGAGAGAAGACCCTTCTAAACTATACCCGAGACTTAAAAACTCACCTACATACAGTATGGGAAAGCGTTAGGGAACACATGGAGAGGGCCCAGGACAAACAGAAAAGGAATTATGATCGGAATACCCAATTAAGGTCTTTTGCCATAGGAGAGAAAGTATTAATCCTTCTCCCCAGTTCAGACAACAAATTGTTAGCAAAATGGCAGGGACCATACCTTATAACAGGCATAGTAACACCCGTAACCTACAAAATTCAGCTCAACGATAATCCTAATAGATCACAGATCTTCCATGTTAATTTGTTAAAACGATGGGAAGAACCTCCAGCCGAACCAAGGCCAGGATGTCTAGTTAACACTGTTAAGGAGTTGGAGATAGGATGGTGTCCCACTGATCCGCCTGGCGAAAGGGAAATTCCTGTCATAAATACAGACCTCTCTTTTCACCAAAACAGACAGTTAGACAAACTCCTCCATAACCATATCCCGGTGTTCTCATCGATGCCCGGTAGGACCCGATTGGTATACCATAAAATCATCACCCCCCCAGGGAAAACAGTACGGTTAAGGCCGTATCGTATCCCTGAAGCTCGGAAAATCCTCGTAGAAAACGAAATAGAAAAAATTTTAGACCTAGACATCATAGAGCCTTCCCAAAGCCCCTGGTGTTCACCAGTGGTATTGGTACCCAAGCCTGACGGGTCTATACGCTTTTGTATTGACTTTAGACAAGTCAATTCCATATCCCAGTTTGACACCTATCCTCTCCCAAGGATAGACGAATTATTGGAAAGGTTAGGAAAAGCCAAATACATGTCCACCCTCGACTTGACCAAAGGGTATTGGCAGATTCCGTTGGCCCCCGGTGATAGGGGAAAAACGGCTTTCGCTACTCCCTCAGGGTTGTATCACTTTAAGGTACTTCCTTTTGGGTTACACGGCGCTCCTGCAACCTTCCAGCGTCTCATTGATACCATATTACGACCTCATAACAGATACGCGGCAGCCTATCTGGATGACATCGTTATCTTCAGTGAGACTTGGGAAGAACATTTGGTCCACCTCGACAGAATCTTCTCGGCTTTAAGGAAGGCTGGACTAACGGCCAATCCCGCCAAGAGCCGACTAGTTTTTAACGAGATCTCATACCTGGGATATCACATTGGTAAAGGCATAATACGTCCACAAATGAATAAAATCGAAGCCATCCTACACACTAAGGCTCCCGCCACGAAGAAGGAGGTTCGTTCCTTTTTAGGATTAGTGGGGTACTATCGAAGGTTTATTCCTCACTACTCCAGTTTGGCGGCCCCCTTGACAGACCTATTAAAGAAAGGACAACCAAACAACATCACGATCCTAAACCCGATCCAACTGCGTAGTTACCATACTTTACAAAGGTGTCTCACCACTCAACCGATTTTACGGTGCCCTGAGTTTGATAGTCCCTTTCATCTCCAAACAGATGCCTCCGACGTCGGAGTAGGTGCCGTCCTTTTTCAAAAGGACGAAGACGGAATAAGCCACCCCGTTGTCTTCATTAGTCGTAAGTTACTTCCCAGAGAACAAAGGTATCCCATTATAGAGCGGGAGTGTCTTGCCATTAAATGGGCGATCGAAAGCCTCCAATATTACCTCTTAGGACGGCCTTTCCTGTTATATACAGATCATGCACCCCTTACCTGGCTCTCAAAATATAAGGATACCAATAATCGAATATTAAGATGGTTCATAGAACTCCAACCTTTCTCCTTCCAGGTTTGCCATCTCCCTGGTGACCTTATGGGTCAGGCTGACTATTTATCCCGGTTCCCGGGTCTTGCGGGGCTCGAACAGCCCCCTTCATGTGAGGGGATGTGTAGCCGGGCACCTCCGGACGCCGCGGCTTCGTCAGAGAAGACGGACGCCGACGGATACCCCGGGGGCATCCCAGGAACTCCTGACGTGATGACGTCTAACGTCATCCGTCAGGAAGAAATACGCAAACCAGAAGACGGACAAAGAACGGAGAGAAGAGAAGAGAGAGACGCCGACACCGCGAGGAGGACCTCCGAACACCGCAACCCCCTGCGTCCGGAGGATAACCCTGCCGCGAGAGAAGGAAGACGTACAAAGAACGGAACACCCAGGACGCCTCCCGCCCCTGTACAAGACAAGTCGGGAGACTGCCTGCAAGCCGGCCGCGTCCCTGGAGGGGCGTGGCCCGACCAGGTACGGACGTACCAAGGGTGGAATTGGGGCTACGGGTGGCTGACTGGGCGAAAGGACAACCAGGAGAGGGAGTTAAGGTCCTGCAAAGAGGGGGAGGTGGTATAAATGGGACCCCAGACCCTGCCTATAACTACAACCACGACCTAACCCAGAACCAGCAAGGAAAGCTAAGAGACAGGGGTCACCCAGGAGGACACTATAAGGAACTAAGAGGCATAGCTTCACCTATTTCCCCCCCCCCACTTCCTCGTCCCTCACTTCCTACTAACCATAAAAGAAACAGGAGATAAACTATATTCCCCACTTACCTGTACCTTGTTTTTCTTTCTTCTTTATTTTTTTGGAATCCGGTCCCACTGATCGCCGGGGGAACAAGGCCTCCCTCCACACCGGACCACGCCATTCCCGGAACTCTCGACCCTGAAGAAAGGGGATTCATATTGCTTTCTGGACTCTGACCACACCCCAAAACTTTGCGAGACAAGCTAGTGTCCCCTCCGAGCAGATAGAAATAAAAACACTAACCCCTTAAAACCCTGAGTCTGTCGCCTTATTCCAATATCCTTTCGACTCGGGATAAAGAACCCGCTACAGTGGTGTCAGAAGTGGGATATTGGAATTGGCGACAAGGGCTTCCAGGAAAATGGAGGAACAGTGTAGCATGTCTGATATGATGCAACAGTTGGCCTCAGGACAAAGACACCTACAATTAGTGTGGGAAGAGCAACAAAAAGAGGCTAAGTTGGAAAGAGAGGCACTACAAAGCGCACTTAAAAGCCAGGCTACTATAATGGCCAACAACCAGTTGGTTCATGAAACCGCCATTAAAAATCTCACGGATACAATAGCCGCTACTCGCGTGCACCCAAATGTGCCTAGTTCAGTCCTACAACGATATCAAGAAGGTGAAGACCCCGATGCCTTTTTCACCAATTTTGAACGAGTTGCGACTTCCGCTACCTGGCCACCGGAGCGCTGGGGCCAATATATCGCCCCCTTATTAACGGGAACACTCCAAGCCGCGTATCAGGCGGTAAACCCCGGGGGAACAACCCCATATAAGGATATTAAAAAGAGCATCTTGGAACGGGTGGGATTTGACTCTGAACATTATCGTGTCCGATTTAGAAAGGCTAAATGGGGACCCTCCGAAAATCCCCGGGCTCTATACTTTAGGATTAAAGATCTGGGTCTCAAGTGGTTGGGGCCCATAGGGACTAATCGGGAAGACATTATTGAGATTGTACTCTTAGAACAATACCTAGACGCTCTACCGCCTTCTACGCGTAACTGGATCAAGCAACATCCAAACCCGGATACCAACACCACCATCGAGCTAGCCTGTGCTTTTCATCGCTCCCTCGAATTCAAAGTCACACCACCTCGATCCACGCCTAGTCCCCTGCGTCAAGGTTCTGGGATATCTTCATCAGCGGGCCGAAGAATTAATGAGGAAATAGGGAAGCCACGGGGTCTTGAAAGGCCATACATACAACAACCTCAGTGTTTCAGCTGCGGAGAATGGGGTCACATCGCTCGCGGTTGCCCCCTGAAAACAGAGAAACCAGAACCCATGGAAATAGGGGTCACGAGGGGAAGGGTCTTTTACACTGGGAGAAGGGCAACCCCTTACAAAAAGACACTGCTTATCAATGGGAAACCCACGGTGGCCCTTATTGACTCAGGGTGTAGCCAGTCAGTAGTCAGGGCTGATTTAATTAATGAGAGTCTCCACACGTCAGGACTTACGGTATCAATCTGCTGTATTCACGGAGAAACCAGAGAATACCCCCTGATTTGGACAACCCTCATCTGGGAAGGAAAAGAAAACCCCATAAGGGTGGGGTTAGTAGAGCAGCTGGTTGAAGAGGCCCTTATAGGAACTGACTTTTCGGAGTTTTCCAAACTCTTGGAGAGTGTTCGCCCGGCCGAAGAACCGAGTACCTGGTGGAAGGATGCTCCTTTTTCCAGTAGTCCTCTGTCACCTCCGACGGTGCGACCCAAACTCTCCCGGAAGGAAAAAAGAAGGATCAAGAAAACCTACAACTCAGACAACCCCAGTCCCGCGAGGGTAATTACAGAGGTTTTTGCCCTTACTACTCTTCCCCCCTTCCGGACCTCTCAAAGAGAAGACCCCAGTCTAATTCACGCCTGGGGAAACGCACGACCACGGACCCCACAAGACAAGGGTCCCTCGTTCACTGTAATTAAGGATCTTTTATATCGAGTCACTAATCAGAACCAAGAAGAAAAAAAGCAGTTGATAGTTCCCGAACCTTACAGACAACAAGTCCTACACTTAGCGCACAGCCAGCCAGGGGGTGGCCATTATGGAAGGGAGAAAACAGAAGAATATTTGTTGAGGAAGTTTTATTGGCCGGGGGTTTTTTCACAGATTAGGAGGTTCTGCCAACAATGTCCAAAATGCCAATTGATTGATCCAGGTTCACGGAGAAAGGCCCCCTTGCAACCTCTTCCCATCATTGATGTTCCCTTCTCCAGAATAGGGATGGACCTGGTTGGCCCCCTTTTACCTTCATCCAGAGGTTATCGTTATATCTTGGTATTAGTGGACTACGCCACTAGATACCCTGAGGCTATTCCCCTCTCTAGTATTAGCACCCAGAGTGTCGCCCACGCCATGATTGGGTTCTTTTCCCGAATTGGATTTCCGCGGGAGATCTTAACAGATCAAGGCACCCAATTCATGTCCAACTTGATGACACAAATATGTCAATTATTAGGGATTAAACAATTGCGGACGTCGGTCTATCATCCACAAACCGATGGTTTGGTGGAGAGATATAATCGCACCCTAAAGACACTACTAAAAAAATCCATCTCAGAGACAGGTAAGGACTGGGATAGAAAACTTCCCTTAGTCTTATACGCAATCAGGACCCACGAACAAGCATCTACAGGCCATAGTCCTTTTGAGTTGTTATTTGGGCGACAACCCAGGACCCTACTAGACATGGCCGCGGAAATGTGGGAAGAGGAAGGAGGAGAGAAGACCCTTCTAAACTATACCCGAGACTTAAAAACTCACCTACATACAGTATGGGAAAGCGTTAGGGAACACATGGAGAGGGCCCAGGACAAACAGAAAAGGAATTATGATCGGAATACCCAATTAAGGTCTTTTGCCATAGGAGAGAAAGTATTAATCCTTCTCCCCAGTTCAGACAACAAATTGTTAGCAAAATGGCAGGGACCATACCTTATAACAGGCATAGTAACACCCGTAACCTACAAAATTCAGCTCAACGATAATCCTAATAGATCACAGATCTTCCATGTTAATTTGTTAAAACGATGGGAAGAACCTCCAGCCGAACCAAGGCCAGGATGTCTAGTTAACACTGTTAAGGAGTTGGAGATAGGATGGTGTCCCACTGATCCGCCTGGCGAAAGGGAAATTCCTGTCATAAATACAGACCTCTCTTTTCACCAAAACAGACAGTTAGACAAACTCCTCCATAACCATATCCCGGTGTTCTCATCGATGCCCGGTAGGACCCGATTGGTATACCATAAAATCATCACCCCCCCAGGGAAAACAGTACGGTTAAGGCCGTATCGTATCCCTGAAGCTCGGAAAATCCTCGTAGAAAACGAAATAGAAAAAATGTTAGACCTAGACATCATAGAGCCTTCCCAAAGCCCCTGGTGTTCACCAGTGGTATTGGTACCCAAGCCTGACGGGTCTATACGCTTTTGTATTGACTTTAGACAAGTCAATTCCATATCCCAGTTTGACACCTATCCTCTCCCAAGGATAGACGAATTATTGGAAAGGTTAGGAAAAGCCAAATACATGTCCACCCTCGACTTGACCAAAGGGTATTGGCAGATTCCGTTGGCCCCCGGTGATAGGGGAAAAACGGCTTTCGCTACTCCCTCAGGGTTGTATCACTTTAAGGTACTTCCTTTTGGGTTACACGGCGCTCCTGCAACCTTCCAGCGTCTCATTGATACCATATTACGACCTCATAACAGATACGCGGCAGCCTATCTGGATGACATCGTTATCTTCAGTGAGACTTGGGAAGAACATTTGGTCCACCTCGACAGAATCTTCTCGGCTTTAAGGAAGGCTGGACTAACGGCCAATCCCGCCAAGAGCCGACTAGTTTTTAACGAGATCTCATACCTGGGATATCACATTGGTAAAGGCATAATACGTCCACAAATGAATAAAATCGAAGCCATCCTACACACTAAGGCTCCCGCCACGAAGAAGGAGGTTCGTTCCTTTTTAGGATTAGTGGGGTACTATCGAAGGTTTATTCCTCACTACTCCAGTTTGGCGGCCCCCTTGACAGACCTATTAAAGAAAGGACAACCAAACAACATCACGATCCTAAACCCGATCCAACTGCGTAGTTACCATACTTTACAAAGGTGTCTCACCACTCAACCGATTTTACGGTGCCCTGAGTTTGATAGTCCCTTTCATCTCCAAACAGATGCCTCCGACGTCGGAGTAGGTGCCGTCCTTTTTCAAAAGGACGAAGACGGAATAAGCCACCCCGTTGTCTTCATTAGTCGTAAGTTACTTCCCAGAGAACAAAGGTATCCCATTATAGAGCGGGAGTGTCTTGCCATTAAATGGGCGATCGAAAGCCTCCAATATTACCTCTTAGGACGGCCTTTCCTGTTATATACAGATCATGCACCCCTTACCTGGCTCTCAAAATATAAGGATACCAATAATCGAATATTAAGATGGTTCATAGAACTCCAACCTTTCTCCTTCCAGGTTTGCCATCTCCCTGGTGACCTTATGGGTCAGGCTGACTATTTATCCCGGTTCCCGGGTCTTGCGGGGCTCGAACAGCCCCCTTCATGTGAGGGGATGTGTAGCCGGGCACCTCCGGAAGCCGCGGCTTCGTCAGAGAAGACGGACGCCGACGGATACCCCGGGGGCATCCCAGGAACTCCTGACGTGATGACGTCTAACGTCATCCGTCAGGAAGAAATACGCAAACCAGAAGACGGACAAAGAACGGAGAGAAGAGAAGAGAGAGACGCCGACACCGCGAGGAGGACCTCCGAACACCGCAACCCCCTGCGTCCGGAGGATAACCCTGCCGCGAGAGAAGGAAGACGTACAAAGAACGGAACACCCAGGACGCCTCCCGCCCCTGTACAAGACAAGTCGGGAGACTGCCTGCAAGCCGGCCGCGTCCCTGGAGGGGCGTGGCCCGACCAGGTACGGACGTACCAAGGGTGGAATTGGGGCTACGGGTGGCTGACTGGGCGAAAGGACAACCAGGAGAGGGAGTTAAGGTCCTGCAAAGAGGGGGAGGTGGTATAAATGGGACCCCAGACCCTGCCTATAACTACAACCACGACCTAACCCAGAACCAGCAAGGAAAGCTAAGAGACAGGGGTCACCCAGGAGGACACTATAAGGAACTAAGAGGCATAGCTTCACCTATTCCCCCCCCCCCACTTCCTCGTCCCTCACTTCCTACTAACCATAAAAGAAACAGGAGATAAACTATATTCCCCACTTACCTGTACCTTGTTTTTCTTTCTTCTTTATTTTTTTGGAATCCGGTCCCACTGATCGCCGGGGGAACAAGGCCTCCCTCCACACCGGACCACGCCATTCCCGGAACTCTCGACCCTGAAGAAAGGGGATTCATATTGCTTTCTGGACTCTGACCACACCCCAAAACTTTGCGAGACAAGCTAGTGTCCCCTCCGAGCAGATAGAAATAAAAACACTAACCCCTTAAAACCCTGAGTCTGTCGCCTTATTCCAATATCCTTTCGACTCGGGATAAAGAACCCGCTACAGATACGTTAAGGAAGTACCACATGAAGCTGGAATGTTCACTGCAATAGCGCTGTTGTTTTGCAAAGGAGAGACTGCGTTGCACTGGGGTAGCAGACATTGTCCAACTACTGCTGCATAGTTGAAAAGCCCTACATACTTATGACACTACCAGTGAAATCTATGCCATGTTGCAGGGACGTTTGGCAACAACTTCAGGGCTATCTGCTGACTCTGGAACCCACTGACCCGGACTGATTCACTGTGATACAGTTTTTTGTGAGTATTGAGAACTATACACTGCCCTATCCATAGGTGGACCATACCCATCATCATGTTCCACGATGAGCTCACCAGGAAATCCCCTTTCATTTTGCGAATATCGCTTAAGCTGCTGTTATATACTTATTGTCTTATGATGGCACTTCCAGAACTTTTAATTTGCTGGCATCATTTGTGGATTGTCTACCCACTAATTGGGTTATTTAGTGTATGTTTTTTGTGGTTAGGCAAAATGATAAAGTTTTAAAAAATTAGGACTTCACACCTACTTCCATGGACGCCACGTAAATTTGAGGAAAGGTGGCAAAATCATGACCTAGCTAAAATCTAACCCTGCTATAATACGGTCCTTAACCAGAGAGGCTATTATTAGAACTTTGAAATAATGACAATGCAGCCAAAAATGTTTACCTGAATGTACAGCACCGAAAGGGACAAATTATGTTTTGTAAAAGACCAGTAGTGTACTGAAGTGTGTATATATATATACACACACACACACACACACACACATATATATATACACACACACACACATTCTAATATTCTACACCCCTAAGTAGTTAATTTAAAAAACACAACAAGGTTTAGTAAAGTGAATAAAGGTAGCACTAGCTGCCAGGATTTTGGATCCAGCAGTGTTTATTTTGCTTTGTCGTGGTTTCTGTAAAACGTCATTATAGGGGGACGCTCTCAGGCCTTCCATAAATAAAAATAAATAAATGTATAAATAATGGCAAAAGTAAAAACAATTATCAGCACAAACTGCCTTTGTACCTGGTACTGGATAGTACTACAAACAGATGTGCTCCTTGTGAACTTACCTGGAACAAAGCAAATGGCCTGAAGGGGGTGACAGGCAGGATGCTACAGTAGGTGGAAGAAATGTGTGAATGCGAACAACAAATGCTTTATGAAGAGTGCTGGCTGAGAGCTCCTAAAAGTAAGTATTATATATTATTTATGTCAATTGATAGAGTCTTCCAGACATAAAAAGAGTTCAACAAAATAAATGTAAAAAAAACCTAATTCAAAGGCTGCGTGCATCCCCAAAATAAAATTGGGTACAACCATCAACATCAAAAGCAAACCAAAAAGCACACAAAAAAGGGAGATTTACTTTGTCATCTGCAGAAAAGTGAAAATTTAATATTTGTGCACTTAATACATATGAAAATACAAGAAACATTATGGTACTTGCACAACTAGAGAAAGAAAAACATGGCAGAATAGAACGGAAAGAACCTGGTAAAAAAAAAAAATGTTGAAAAGAAACTCAAGCTACATCCATGTCTGACCAATTACAAGGAGCAATGTAATGAGCTGGTCAAATTATTTGATAATATACTTAAGACATAACACAACAGCAGATGGCAAATATACGCCCTCTACCTGGCTGATACACATCAACCTTACGTTACCTACTGATAATAGTATCCGTTTTCACACCCTCTAGAAAAGACATGAAGAAAATCGCCACAACACAATTCCACCAAACCTAGAAAAAAATCATCTATTGCCTCCTACTTTCCCAATGGAATACAATTAGAATATGTAGGTGCTTACAACCTCTGAACGAAAACAAGCCTAAACATTCCTTACTCCAGTCTAGCTGTGACATCACTAGTCACCTGTTACAAGAAAATGACACAGCTGCTCAGCTGTGATAACTTACTCAAGATGAGCTGTGAAATCACAAGGTCTACTCCTAGACTGAGCAGGTAATGTGAAAGGCAAGTCACTGAGCAGAACATCTGCTTAAAGAAATAAGGAGAGCTACTTTCCCTTCTAAGCTGTTTTCCTGAAAAGAAAAAAGTTATTTTCAGAAAGGAGCCATTTATTGCAGTGAATTTATTTTTCCAGCGTTCATTAAATGAAAGCAGGAATCTGCCAGTTATCACTCATTAGAACTTTAACTATTTTTTAAAGTGACTGCACATAATGTTTTGCAACACATTACTAGCTATATATTTAGGTGTTTCATTTTACACTATAGATTCCACATTTATACCACAGATTTTGCAAACCGTACTCTTTCATATGAAGGAGCAAAAGCTTTTTCCTTGAAGGGGAATGGTGTAACTAAGCATTACAAGGAATAAAACATCCTTTGCTATACACTGAAACAATCCTGCAAGTCATCTAGCAGATCCATGAGCTTATAAAGAAACTCTGACTTTTTGCCTCATTCCTCTATCCTGTGATGGAACCCTTGAGTTACATGCAAAACCATCATATTGTATGGCAGGGTATACTTCATCTCATATCAATTGCTCCCTAGCCCAGTGAACTGTTGCACTGTCCAAACTTCCATAAAGAAGGGAATAAGCAAGTGAATACTGAAAAGAGAAGGGGGAAAAAAACAAAGACTCACCCCGAATGCAACAAAAACAGTTATCATTATCGATGGTCTACCCTTTATGGCATAAACTTTACAGAAGCATTTCGCTAATAAGCTGTATATTTTCACCTATGAAAATAGCCTCCCTAAATAATTATAAATCTGGCCTTCGCTTGGGGCACTGCACAATTTCTTTCAAATACTGAATAAAAATTAAACATGCTAGCTAATTTTGATAAATTAATCTGCAGCTTGGTTTAGTTGACCATGATATACCACTGGTTGGCCTTCTCTCAAATTTTGTTTTTCCGAAATGGGGAGTGACCCAGTTGAGGAAATAAGGGGTGAGGTCCTTAAACAATAGCACAAGTACTGACCCTTGTGAAACCCCAAAAAGAGTTTTACTCAAGTGCAAGAAGTCATTCATTTTCACTCTCTGTAAGAATTCTTAAAGGTAGGGTTGAAACCACTGAAGAACCATTCCACCAAGGCCAAAGTGTGAGAGGATAATAAATAAACAAAATATTACCTCTTATACTATGGATGAAAGAGCCACCAGTTATTTATTTTGTAGCATGTCGGAAGTTACAAGGTCAACTCTCGAGGCAGAATTCCTAATACTCTTCCCCATGAAGAACAATATAATTGGAAAATCTGACTTTAAACTTTAGTGTCCTACACAATAAACTAGTTCAGCCTAGAGTAAGACCTTCAATACTCAATTATCAGGCCCACACAGAAGGATGAACCATGTTAGCGTTATATAGTGGATTTGGAGAGCAAATACAATAACATGAGGACAATTAGAGCAATCTAATTGGGACTATAAGAATTAATTTCCCTAAGTAAAGCATATACAGGTTTGAGGTTGAGCCCCCACCACACATGGGCCAAATAGTATAGTGTGAAACCAAACAAGAGGACAAGGATGTACTCCCATTGATAAAAGAGGTTGTTTGAAACCGAATGATGCAAAAAAGCACCGCTATTGGACACTTATTAATGTTGGAAAATATATGTATCATTATGTTGGACGCTTATCTATGTTGACAGAAAAGCACTAATACTACAGGAAGCAGAAATGATGGTGTTTACGCTTTCAGTTATGTTGTTTAATTTACCACTTATGTCACGTTTCATGCATTTTAATTTCAGTGTTTGTTGAGTAAAAAAGAAGAAATAATTTGTTTTGCTGTATCAAGTGTTACGTGGAATCATCAGTAATTCACACATTTGGCTGTGCATGTCTGTCCTGTATGTCCGGTCATGATCACAGGCACAAAGGTGTGAGGACAGATCACAAAGAAGTGCATTCAAATACGCTAAACTAGAGATTGTTAAACCCAGATACAAGATAATAAAGTAACCTGTGGTTCTTTCATCCATGGTATAAGGGGTGATATTACAATTATTTATTATCCTCTCACACTCTGGCAGAATGGTTTTTCGGTGGTTCTAAGCTCATCTTTAAGATTGCTTACAGAGAGTGAAAATTAATGGCATCTTGTAAATGAGTAAAAACTCTGTTTGGGGCTCCACAATGGTTAGTACTGGTGCTGATCTCATTTACCTTTTTTTCTGAGCCCCTCTTACCACCAATGTGGACAACACACAGATTTAGATTAGGATTAAGGACATCTCCATTAGTCTTATAAAGGACTGGCTCTCTAAAGAACAAACTTCCATGGTTAGAGGCAAACTATCAAGAATTCCGTTTTGCTCTGATTCAGTTTCAATAAGCCCAGGAAAAGGAGCAAATATACAGCTTATATGCGTTACAGAATTAGGTATTTAGTCTGAGCTCCCACAGAATCCCAAATCTCTGTGTTTCACATTAGACAACATACGACAGTTAGAGGTCTAAACAAGATCATGGGTAAAGGATAATCAGCGTCAGCTCAGATACACTGAATCAGTCAAGATATGCAGACCCAAAGAAGATATTAAATAAATTCCCTGGTAACCGTAAAAACTAAAATTTGGAGGGGGATGGGTGTGGTGGTCGCTATCCTTACTGGCCACCCTGCCATCCCAACAGCCCCACTGTAAGCAGTCAATAAACGAAAATTTGAGATCTAGTACACCAATGCTAATTTAAGTCTAAATAACACTATTTGGCTGTCCTTTCAAATCTACAAGGCATTTTATTCAAAGCTGTGACAGTGAACACTGCACGAGTTAAAAAATAAAAATAAAAAAAAAATAAAAACTTAAATCTCAGCCAGATTGAAACACATTCTCAGAACCAACACACTACAATTGGAAACAGTGATGCAACAAAACCTTCAAACAAACCTGCTCCTCTTTAGGTTTTACTCCAAAAGGATGGAACAACATCTATTTAAGAACTGATAATGAACCATTCTTCACATCATCCAAAAACTGGTTTAATATAACATGATTGTGTCCAAAACTTTTTTTTTTCCCCCAATTATGACTTAAAAAGCAGTTACCCAGGATGACAATAGGCGCCTTTCAGTTTTTTCAAAGCCACCTAACGCTAAATACAAAAATTGTAAACGCAACTTCTGTCCTACTAGCTTAAACCGTAGCCACATGCTTGTCCTCACTGTTTTTTTTACCCTTAGTGAACATTAAAGTTGTAACTGAACCACATCTTAAACCTAAAGAAACGTTTACTAGTACACTCTTAGATTACGAATGCATTGTAGCTAGTTCTAAACATTTTTAAAACTCTTACTGCGCAGCTGGCAAATTCAGGAACGCGAGATGAGTGACATCACAGTTCCTCATCCACCACAGCTGAATGAAAAAAGAGAGACGAGAGGTCTGCAGCAACAAAATATAGACCATACTTGTCCTTTTCATTGCCATTAGGTGGTATGAATAACTATTTGGAGGCACTGTAGGTATTTCAAGTAACCCGGTAGTGTTTACTCCGCACAATAAGATACTATGCAGTTCTCTCTGGGGTGATATATATATATATATCCCAATGCATTGGAAGCTGCAAGGAAACAGGGACCTGTAGGGGCTCATAGTATTTATTTCTTTTAACGTTTCACTTATTTACTTATTATTTGTGAACAGTTGTTTGGACGGGTTGATTATAGTAGTAGTTGGCACATATATTTTGTACGCGATTGTTTCTACACAAAGTGATAAATATACATCTATATTATCTTTTGAGAACAATTCCAGTGGTGGGGTGTCAAAGGAATCTTGTTTGGATTTATGGATGTGAAGCGTCAATCATGTGAAGGTTAGTTTTTTTTTTTTCCCATCTTTTGGTCTCATTTCAAAGCTATTGGACATTATTTTTGGAGGTATTGGTCATATATTGGGAATTTTACCCTGCATTAACGTGTACAACACATTGCTAGAAACACTAGAAGATGGTGGTTTGTCGGACACTGAATGTGAATTTCTACTTCAGTGTATATATACAAATGAGGTAAACTGAGTTATGACTAATTAATTAGTTTTGTTCGTATATGTACATTAGATTATATTTGGGTGGTGCAGAGTTTGTGTCCAGTGACGCCTCACCGTGATGTAAGGGAACATATTTATTTTTGTTTGCGGTCCTTCAGTGTTTAACACATTGATTTTGGGACACCTCATTGGTATTTTCGTGGTTTAATGTATTAAGACAGCTCGTGAGGTGAAATGAGTTTGTGTAACATTTGGGCAAGTCTTGTTTCACTTTTTATTGCAAACGCACTTGATAAACAAAGGGTATCCCGGCAACAGGTCATGCCGCCAAGACCCATAGCGATCAAAACGCATTAATGTTTCTCTTTCCTCTGCCAAACAAAAGGATTGTCATCACATACCAACTAAGTGGCTCGCTTCTGCACTATCAAATGAGTGTGGTTTGCATTGTGAAATATAGCGGTGGATGCCCACACATGAGCCCAGACCCCTAAGGCGGGGAGCCTTTGATGTGATGTGATTTGAACTTTAATGTATTATATATATATATATATATATATATATATATATACATATACATACACACACACACAGAAAGAAAGTTGTTATTGCGGGGCATCTAATTTGCAGACTGAAATCAGTAAAGCAGTATCTTTTTCAGACATCATTTTAATAGCAGGCAGTGTGTTATTATACAAAAGAACATTTCTTTTACAGAGCCTTAAATAATGAAAGCAGCTGCATTTAAATCAGACTTTGCAAGTACTATGAGCATATATCACTGGAAAAAACAAAGGTTAGAGTGACGTTATACTAAGGTAAAAATGTTAGGATAAATTTAACATTTTAAACTAACAAAGCAAAATCAACACAATCCATGTTGAAATTCACCATTTATTTCATGTAACTATAATTCACATCCAAAGTCAAGGTTTTAGCCGGCTCAAGACCCATTACAATAAGCCCACTCGCACATGTGAGGTACTGCTTTTAACACTAGAAGTGTGGGAACACTAAGATTTTTTTGGTGTTCACAAATTTCAGAACTTTGTCAGAGAAATGTGAGGGAATTCGGTTTCTTTATATATTTGCAAGACATTGTGGGTAAGGCTAAGGGCTGGCATTAACACAAGCCAAACAATCAAGGACTGATGTAGGTGTGTAATTTTCAGAAGTGTCTAGAGTTGCTAGTTTTCTCTATGCGCTTATCGACCCAGGGACCAAACACCATGCCTACCCACAACACAATTCCAAGCTGCTTTCTTACACTTTCCTGGGCTTTTCCCATCTCAGATTATAGTCCCTGTTATACATGTGACGTACCATTTTCTTTGCCAGAAGGCTAGCAACACAGAATGATACCACACTTCCAATTCTCTAATGAATTCCCCAATATTTTGTTTTCCTACTGTAAGTCAGTGTCTGCAAAAATACTTTATTTTTTAATCCTCAGAATTATCTTGCATTATGGGAAATCCAGAATATAGACTGGTTCAGATGATATCCTATCTATGAACTAAGATTCCAGAGGCAATTCAAAAACAGATACTTTTTATTCACTCAATATTTGCATTCATTAGAGTTTACATTATCAAGTGATCGGCAGTCAGTATACACTAGATTGTTGGCTCTGGGTATTGTGGCTGTGTGAACAAACTATGAATACTATACTTTGCTAGGACATAAAATTCTGTGCCCCAACATGAAGCTTAACAGGATTTTTATTAGGTGAAGGAAAAATGCAAAACATGTTGCCTTGCTGGGGCACGGAATTGTACGTCTGTCCTCCCAAAAGGGAGCAATCCTAATGTATGGACTTTTTCATAGGCTAAAAGAAATATCCATATAGTATCTAGCTCTTTGAATGGGCACATACACAGCTCCTTTGTTTCACAGTGCTTTTATTGCACAGAGAAGCATGATGAAACAGAGGTGTTAACTCAAATGCAATCAAGAAGTGGAGACTAGAAGGGGAGGGACTAAGAAGAATCCTAGATCACCCTCTTCCAATCTCTACTTTCTGGTTCAATTCTTATGCTGGTGAGAAGCTGGGTCGCTTCCTCCACCCTCTTCCTCTAAATCAACAAAAAAGGCTGATATGGCTGATGGGATAACTAGGTAGGAGGTGGGGAAATTAGGAGCTGCCCTTTGGCATTCCCATAGCCCCACTCAGGAGCCTGATGATTGGAAGGCCCTCTTAGGGGCTAAAGAATGCCTCCTATGGCATTCAGCTTTGCGTGTGATGTCATTTGAGACACCACATACGTTTCAACAAGGCAGCCCGGAAGGTAGCAAAGAGTTGCTTCATTCCGAAGTTTAGCAGTGCTTAGAAGGGAACATGCACTGCTAGACTGCTCCCAAACAAACCAACACCAAGAGGAGTTGGTCCCCAAATGTGGGGGGTGGGAAAAAAGGCATCCTGAATTGCAGTACATTCCCGAATGGAGCTCGAAAGGCCATGGTGCTTGGATCTTTTGTTTTGATACTAGCTCCCATTCCTGGAAGTTTTCTAACATTTCAGAGTGACTGGCCATGGGTGGCATGGCATCACAGATGGGAAGATAAAGAGGAAACAGGGAAATATAAGAGATGCCATATGGCTCGAATTCTCCAGGAACAAAACTCTCTAATTAATTCATAGGGTGCTCTTCCTATTCATCTTGCACAGAAACTGCAGAAATGATGGTTGCGCAACTAGCACCTCTCCACTAATATTATCCCAGGGCTTCCGTCACTGTTTGGGCGTGCGGTTTCTCTGCAAATGCACTTTTTTGTCCATAGGAAAACTTCTTACCCTGTGGAGAAAGCCTTCCCTAAACCCACAACATGCCCGAGAATTATTTGTTCTCGTTTTCATCCTTGAAGGGGTGTTACTTTCACCATTCCAGGGTGGAAATGGGTTGAATCTGACTTTCCGGATGTTTGCAAATCTTTAGGTTTGCGGCTGTTCCTAAACATTTAAGTCACACCTGGAAGTGCCCATTTCCCAACCCTTGAGCAGGATTTATTACTGCAGATTGTTGCCCTTCCAGAAATCCACGTACCACACGAATTGACATCTGCCAGGAACCACTTTGTGAATTTCTGGCAGGCATAATGAGGCAAATTCTGCCACATTTCCCTTCGTGAATAGTGCCCTATATGTTTAGGGCCATAAACAGTAGAAAACAGAGTCTTATTTAGATACATGCTTACAGCAACCCACATGGTTCTAATCAATGGTCTTAATATTTGTTAAACCATCCAGTGGGTGCCACGTTTCTTATCAAAATTACAGAGTGGTAGATTCAGAAGGGAGGGTGATTTAAGACTAACAATATAGTTATTTGTGAGCCTCGTTGCTCTTTATAAAGGAAGGGATGGTTACTTGTTTGTACAAAAGTCAATAAAAATGCTATGGCTTGTGATTCAGAGGCAAATGACACCCTGGTGTGTAGAAAAGTGCCAAATGTATAATTAATAATATGCCCATTGTTGAAAGATGATCTTCAGATAAGAAGGGATGTTAATTATTTGTATAGAAATCCCTAGAAATGCATAGGCTGAAGGTGGCACCCTATTAGTGTCACAAGACTAGAAGCATCTTGCTTAGTGCAGTCCAATTACACGTAGAAAGCGTGGTGGGGTATACAAATTATAAACAAACAAATATATGAGGGCCAAGTTGATCATTATAAAGGAAGGGATAGTTAATTACTAGTACGGATCACCATAGGAATGCACTGGTTGGAAGTGGCACTTCAGCATCATACTTCAGCAAAACAAAGAAAATAAAGATTATTGGCAACTGATTCCAAAAGGATTTTCGAAGAGTATGGTCTTTATGAAGAAAAATCCAAGGGTTGGGTTGTGAACCAATTTGGCTTGTACATAGAAAAAGTATAGTTGCTTAATTGGCAGTAACTGCACAGAAATACACTGGACTGAACATCATTCTTTTGGTGCCACCTGCTGCGACAAATCCCCTTTGGCGCAGGAAAATAACACACAAGTATTGAAAAGGGGAGCCTGATTAATAATAAAATTTTGGTGAGCAAAGTCGATCTTCTTACAGAAAAGGATGGTTATTTATTTAGCTACAACTCAGTATGAATGAACTGCCTCGAGTGTGCCGTGTTTAATGCTGTGATTTGGTGGAAATGTTTCTTAGCTCCAGATTCATAGAAGAGTACGAAGGACTGCATTGACTTCAGAGTGGAGCCAGTTTAATGCCATATAATGTGATGTTTTTATCAGCTCGAGCAAATAACATATAGGCTGTGCAGAGGACTGTTCCATTTATAAGTAAGAATCTCATTATTTGTGAGCCAACTTGATATTTATAAAGGAAAAGAATGTTTACTTATTTGTATATGTGTAAAGAAATGCAGTGGAGAAAGGGTGGATACTTAGGTGCCACTGTTTGATGGAAATGTTGCTTGGCTCTGGCCGAACTACATGGATTTTGTAAAAGGGTATGGGCTTAATGAAAAAGAAGCACAAGGACGTGTGAGCAAATGGGACTTTTGCAGAAAAAAAGTACAGTTACCTATTACACCATAAATGAATTTAAAAAAGCAGAATTCATTTGGTGTCAAATGGCATGACAAATCGTGTTAGCCTCAGACAACTTACACAAATTTATGATTTAAATGCAGCTATGCGCATTATTTAATGCTCAGAGAACAATGTGCTGCTTCCTGTGAATAAGATGTTAACTTCTGCCTGCAAATAAAAAGCTGGCCCAATAAGATCTCAACTTTTAGTATCATACAACTCGCCGCAGTTTGCCTTTTTGAAACCAATACTTCTAGCAGTCGAAGTGCATAAAGAAAAGTATGGGAACTGTGATCCGGAGCCCAATGATGCAGGGTCAGCGAGTGTGGGGGCTGGGTTCAATGACATGGATTAAAAGTGCAAAATATTCTAGAACTATTTTGTTGGCCTTTCATCTACAGGTAACTACATATAAAATATAATGAACATACCATAAATGAAAAATAAACGCATCTTATAATAATTTGTGAGAAATGCATTTTCTGGTAGGAAAGTTTGGTTGGTTAATGTGATCATTCCTGATTTCTGTGGGTGTAATTGGACAGTCACTTATTTGAATCCTGATCGGTGCATAGGGGGAAATACTGACGTCTATTTGTAGGGCTAAGAGGCCCAAGCTGTGACAGGAAGCACTGTGAATATGCAAGTCATTCGTTAAAAAAATATAATAAACACAGTACAACAAAGGTTGCACATAATATAAATAGGCTGTTGCAAAAAGACGGAGTTTAAATGTTTACAGGGTTTTCAAACGTTATGTTTCTAATAACATGCTGACTGTACTCAGTGCAAATCGTTTCAAAGGTTTCCGTTAAAAGTAAACATTACAGATTCTATCAATTAAAGCCTAGACTGACTGAAAAGCCGACTTTTGCTTTGTTGATTAACCTTTGCATTTCTTTCACATAGCAGGTATCCTGAAAAGGAGGCTTGCTTTTCTCTAGCTGACTCTCCCTTCTCTCAATTCACAGCAAAGGAGGCCCCTGGTCCCTTTTTTTTTTACCTGCAGCAACCGAGCCCTTCAAGGACGGCTGTTTTAAAATAAAAAGTAAGAACTCTTTTGATCAAATTAGTGAAGCTTGGGAACGTCGTTCCTCTACCCACTTCGATATCTGCACGTATAAGTAACCGCAGGACAACATCCAAATGTTCTGAAACAGGCTGAATATCGGTGGAGGGGGCGGGGACAGCAGCCAGCTTCTTCACCTCATCTCCGTGAAGACAAACACCTCCAAAAGCAGTTGATGGTGACAAGAAGGGAGACCTCGCCTGACGCCCTGTGTACAACTCGTACCATACAAATAACTGCACGTACCAAGTACTTTCAGGGCGAAAGCACTAATGGAAACCCAAGAAAAAAAAACAGAAAGCAAACTGAGGTTAAGGAGACCATTCCTCCAGAAAGGTAAATCAAAATTTCCTATCTGAGACGTTAGGGTTAGACTGTAGAACAGAGATCGAAAGCGGTCTATATTTTACCGACTCTATAAAAAAAATAATAGACATTTAAAACTATATTGAAGTTATTTTACTCGGACTGTCCCGCCGAGGGACAAAGCAACGGTGCATTTTCCAAACACAAGTGACACAGGGCAATCCCTGTATTTACAGAACAGCTGAACTGGCGCTTTGCGGGTCCTGGCAGTAAGCAACTGAGAGCATCTCCTGTGTCCCCTGAGCGGGCTTAAATCAAAACAGCCAAGCCCCTCCCTGACCCATTGAGGGCGCGCAGCCCATGTGGTACCCCCTCAATAGGTGAGATCGTACTTCACTCACCGGCCTCGCAGAAGCACCAGGGGCGACGCAGGCCTAGGACAAGAGTTTTAAGAGAGGTACCATCCAAAGCCGTATTCGGCCTACTGTACCACACAGCAGGACGGAGAGCGGCAGGGGGGCGGGGCTCCGAGCGAGGGAGAGTGTCTAGGACCGCGCGGAACGCACAGATAGGTGACGTATCACGACGAACAAGCACGTCGAGAGGTTCTCGGCTACAGAGTGCACCAAATAATGCTGTGGTATGAGCAGTCAATTTACAAGCGCGAACCCCATTCAAACAAACACAAGCAGTGTTGCAGCAAAACTCACAGCGAGGGCACTTGTAGTGTACATGGATCACACAGCCAATGAAAATGCCCCAATAGGTACGTAGCTAGTTTCGGTCACCGTCCTATAACTCGTCCTGTCAGCCAATAACCAACTGATGAGAGTTTACCCAGCCACTTGAATGCCACGACCGAGAACTCCCTCGGCAAATCCAATGTCAAGAAAATTCTTCAACCAATCCAATCTCTTCACAACATTCCCCTTACAGATAGAATATGTTTGGGCCTGCCTGATTGGCTGTGAGCCGTTCCGTGGCGGGACTTTGGTGTTCTCCAACAACACATAGATATTTGTGTTTCAAACGCTTTCCAAAACATATTCAGAATATGACGGGGGAAGGTAAATGTTGCTAATACTATTCTACATGCTAACATCCGGGCAGCGCTAAGAGGGCGATTTGAGAAAAAAATGAAGGGATTGGGTTTGTGTAGAGGAACTTTTTAGAGGGAGAAAAGTTAAATGAAGTCCTTTTTGTTTGTTTTTTCGCCTGAACAGGGAGTGTTGAAATATATAAGGTGTCTACCACAAACTTACATCTACCGGTCAATGGGGACGTGTACAGGAGCGTAGCTTCGTCAGTAAAATTGGAGGAGTGAGAACTTCAGATTTTCCGACCGTCAGACTGGCATGTAATGTTTAAATACATTATACGACAAGCAGGGTATATGGGTGAAGGGAGCATAAGAGGCAGTGGAAAGCACGAGGAATGTGGATTGGTAGGGATACTAAAGAGAGGGAAAACACATTGTTTTGCAAAATTACCAATATTTCTGACGACTTTAAAAACTGAGGGAGAGAGTGTGCGTTTTTGTCTGTATGTAAAAATCCCTGGCAAAATCCGGTAGACATCTCACCATAACTGACTGAAACTATTAATCAGAAAATTCATTTGTTAGGGGGGTGTAGCACTCCACAAACCAACCCTGAAGCTACGCCCTGGACATGTACTTAAGCAGAATATATTGTAAACCTTTCTCGTTAAAGAAAGGGCTCTCTTTCTCTCTTCTTTGGAAGTCTGAGCCCCCAGTACAAAGTCCTGGTCTTCCAAACGTGAGCCATTGCACCCAAAGTTAAGTAAAAACCATTAGTCCAACCCTCTTTGGGCAACGTACTATCAGGGCAATTGTACAGCCAAGTGACAGGCATTTGTTGTTAGTGCCACCTGTTGGAGTCTGCCACCACCACTTCCTGCTTGCGCTAGCTTGATTGAGGTCTACCGATTTTAATTTTTTCCAAGTAATTTTGTTAAAGCATGACAAGACTGATCGCAATTTATTTCAAACAGAAAATGGGTTCTAAGGGTGTTAAGGCGTAGTTCTGAAAAGAACGCCTCTTAGAACTTTTGGGAGTTTCCAGGATATAAAGGTCCTGCACTTCTACTGAGCCCTAGAGGCGAGGTCTTTGAGGTAGATAATGTATAATATTATGAAATGCACTTTTAATAAAAATAGCATACATTAAAATTAGCGTTATTAGAGTCAATACTGAGAGTTTGGTTTCTATATTCAAGGTTTGTTAATCCTTGATTAGGTTTTGTTAATCATTCATTAAAATCTTTATTGGCAAATAATTGAAATCAATGCAAATTACAGAACAAAGCATATAGCATGTCCCATAAAGATCTAATCCATAATCTCATTTAGTTTCAGGAAATTAAAGTTCAGCAGAACGCTTACAAAGTTTGTGTCTCAGATGTTAAAGCATGTAGTTTTTAGTCAAGTATCTCACTGAGAATTTCAGTAGAATCACAATAGAATCAAGCAAGATAAAGTTAGTCTCAGAATAAATCCAAGATATCAGCAAAGAGAATAGGACAAAATGTGTCAGAGATAGAGTGCTGTCTCTCAGAAGATTAATAGGGAATCTTAACAAGCAAGGGGAGTCTAGCCTTCTCAATCAACTTTCTTACCTTAGTCCAGGAACACATTTTAATAATAATATACACTGCAATAAATTATAAAGCTTGAGTAGATAATCTTGGGCTCAGGCCAGTCAGCGCTTTAAGTCTTCATGTGAACAGGGCAGCTTCAGTCGCAATGGCACGCTTTAACAAAGAACATTCTAAATACACAATACATTTAACTATTATCTAATCAGCAATAACATGCGCACATGTTTGTCCACCAGTCATTGTCTATGAAGGAAAGAACAATTAAGCGAGCATGATACATTTTTCAAATGATTTAATTTCCATTCTCACATAACTTCTAGCAAAGCCATTTCATAAAGTAACAGATTTAAGATTAATGTAACTTTGCAGTAATTCATTTTGTACGTTAAATGGCCATGAAACAAAGTACTAACATTCTCTCTATTCATTTGTTTGTTACCATAGAACATTTGCATCATGAAATGTTATACTTATGACCATGATATAGGTTAAAACTAACAAAGAGGAAAAAATGAGGGAAAAGGAAAGAAATAGGAATTTCTCCTTGTTAGCGGTTCAACCAAGTACTTGTTGTGCAAGCTTCAAATTCAAAACCCACGTTTAAATGTAGTGTTTCCTTATGGTGTACAGAACCCTTCCGTACAGGTAATAATACAGTGTTTTTATTCTTGTAAAATACTGTCTCTCAAAGGTCATCAGAAGACCAGGTCCATCTCCATCCTGTACTTGCCCCATCTGTCCTAATTTGAAAGCAGACATACACATCATTCAGTATTCTATTTTCAACCCTTCCACTCTACATTCTACCTCAATTTACTTTGAGTATAATAGTTCAACAAGCATTTACCACAAAAAGCATTTATGTACTAGATTTCTCCTTGCCAAACTCTTTATTCAAAACACAGGCTTTGAGACAGTCATATCTGTCCTGTGATTTGGAGAGAGGCCTGGCTAAGCATATACACTAGCATGCATATTACATATGTTCTCTAACCCTGATTACTGTATTCTCTGAGAGTGCTGAACTTTTTTTCAGTTATATATACATATTGACATTGGTACCATTACTTCATGGCAACTCTAATAAGACCAGGAAGTGGAAGCATTAAGCCATGGCCATTATTGTGCAGGTTGGACACCATTATGCCATACATGCCCTCAATATGTCGTGGTTTACCAACATAACAAGTGAGCGTTGAGACGGTGACACAATACAAAAACGCCAAATTTATTCTGGAGTCTTGTACAACCTACCAGCAACCATACTTAGACTTCAGCTTGAACACAAAGGCAAAAATATCTCATGTTTTTATCAGTTCAAAGCACGCAGGAGAAACCCTCCACAAATGAACAGCACATGCCGGCTTTGCAACTCAGAGAGGGAAACATATTATTTGCTCATGTCCCAAGTTATTGGACATTCATAAGAAACTCCAGAAACAGACATTTAAATCAGAATGGATAAGAACATGATGCAAGGCAATTTTATTCTGTTTTAGTTGCACTTCACCAAAACATAAGGGACAGATAACATTTGTAACCTTAGCAATTAGGAGGTGGGATTGTAAATCTTTGATTATTTGAATATGGCGAAAGTTAGACCAAAGGGAATTCATTTTCATGCTTTTTAAAGATTGTAGAACCTGGGCTGGATGTTTGTATTTATGTGGTCCACTTTGTCATGAATGTATTATATATTGTATATGGTTTTAAGTAACTGAAACATTAAAATACCGAGGTGAATAAAAAAAATTCTATCATTCGCGCTAAGAATTTTTCAATTCTATTAAGGACACGGAGGCGAGGATTATGCTTCTCTTTCCATGCTTTATTTTTAACAGCAGCCAATGAAAATCATGGAAAACAAAAAACTACATATCCCAACACTTGCAAGATCACGTGATGACCATAGAGGAGGAAGCCTATAAAGTGTTGAACCACACCCAGCCACTCCTCTTTATTTGTCCAAAACTCGCAACAGATAAGTCAAAGTCTTAACAAGAAACTTGAAAACGAAATCCTGAAAAACAGAAGAACTGGAGTCCAACTTGACTGGAATTAGAACGATACCAGAATGGGCCGAAACTACTACTCGTCATTTCCTAGGAAAAAAAAAGGAAAATTCAGGCCATAAAAACTGAATACCATAAGAGCTACTTATATCTACTACTAAACAGGGTGGGTTAGCACTGAAATACAGCAACTTGTACATAAACATCAATAAATAATATGTATCACAATAAAACATATACAACAGTGCGGCGGGATAATCCTCGCCTCCGTGTCCTTAATAGAATTGAAAAATTCTTAGCGCGAATGCTAGAATTTTTTTTTATTCTAAGTCAGGACCGGAGGCTCAGATTATGCTTGTTCAAAGCTGATTTACAACCACCGATGCAATATCCACAATAGGTTTACAAAATAAAGTTTTAAAAGTCAAAGGAGAAGACCAGTCTGCTTCCCTTAAAATGTCCTCTAAGAGAGAACCCAAAGCCAAAAACTTTGAAGCCATAGCGCCTCTGGCAGAATGAGCACCAAATCTAGAAATATCAATGCCTGCTTCATTCAGTAACCATCACATCCATCTAGCGAGGGTGGCTGACGAAACAGGATGATAAGGCTTAACTAATGAAATGAGTAATTGTCCCCCCATATCAGAACGAAATTCTTCTGTACTCACCTCGTAAGCTCTAAGGCACTGCACCACACAAAGTTTGGGGTTGTCCACAAAACAGGGATAAGAAACGGCCTTCAGATTGCATTTAGTTCTACGCGAAATAGAAAAAGAGACCCCATCTGGGGAAAAAACTCTCCCAGCCAAATCCAGAGCCCTAACATTTGAAACTCTCTTACAAGAAATTAAACATAACAACATAGTGAGTTTAGCTGACAGCTGTTTCCTAGACAAAAATCTATTGGAAGGCCAAGATTCTAAAAAATGAAGGACAATATTCACATCCCAAAGGGAAGAATAACGAGGACGAGGGGGGTTAGCCAATCTGATACCCCTCATTAATTTACACACAATTGGAGACTCCCCTATGGGTTTACCCTCCACTGGTAAATGGCCTGCCGAAATAGCAGACCGATAATTATTGATAGAGCGATAAGCTAGACCTGACGCCGCTAGAGAGGATAGGAAATTTAGGACCAGACAGCAACCTGCTGAAGAAGGATCCGCACTCCTAGAACTACACCAAGAACTCCATCTCCTCCAAGCCGAAGCGTATCTCTTGTGAGTACTGGAGGACCAGGAACCTGCAATGAACTCGGAAGACTCTTGCGAAAGCCCTGTGATGCTCCATCTTTCCCTGAAAGACGCCAAGCCACCAGTGATAGCTGACCCGACAGGATTAATGGATGCAACAGACCCAGAGGGTCCTGGAGAAGATTCTCCCGGAAGGGAAGAAGGATCGGATGATCGCAACTCAACTCCATCGCCAACGGGAACCATGCCTGAGATCTCCAAAGAGGAGTCACCAGGACCAACTCCGCATGCTGACGTCTGATCTGAGCCAAAACCCTGGGTATCATTAAGGAAGGAGGAAAAGAGTAACTATGTTCTTAAGACCAGTCCTGAAGAAAGGCATCCATCTTCGATGCTTCCGGATCTAGTCTCCAACTGAAAAATCGTTTTATCTGCCGGTTGAGGCGAGACGCAAACAGGTCTATTGAAAAAGGACCCCACCGTGCAGAAAGAGTTCTGAAAACTCTGGGATGTAACCTCCAATCGCTGAAGTCTCTCAGGTGACGAGAGTTCCAGTCCACAACCAAGTTGCTGGCCCCAGGAAGGTATTCCGCCACAACTGAAATCCTGTGCTGAAGGCAAAAATGCCAAAACTCCTTGGCTATCTCCGCTAAAACGCGGGAACGAGTTACCCCCAACTTGTTGACATATCTCACTGCTGAGATATTGTCCATGCGAAGGAGAATACAACAGTTCGCCCTGATGGGAGAGAGACTCTTAATTGCAAATGAGCCGGCTAGGAGTGCCAAACAATTGATGTGGAGGTTCAACTCCGTGCTGGACCATCTGCCTCCCAGGGACACTGATCCGCACCGGGCTCCCCAGCCCCAACGACTGGCGTCAGACTCTATCACTACGTCTGGGTAAGATCTGAAGATGGCTCTGCCGTTCCAGGCTTCCATATGATCCGACCACCAATTCATCTCTGCACGAGACTCCTCTGATAGGGGAACCTGATCCGCATAACTGAGACCTTTCTGAAGACGAGATATCTTCAAACGTTGAAGGGCTCAGTAATGCAAGGGACCCGGAAAAATCGCCTGAATCGAAGAAGAAAGCAGGCCCACCATGCGGGCAATCACCCTCAATGATACAGTCTGTTTGGATAATAGAGACCTCAACTCTCTCTTGATCGAATGAATCTTCCCGGGGGGAAGAATCAATAGGGATTGTATCGAGTCTATCTGGAAACCCAGAAAATCTATCTGTTGAGAGGGAACCAGAATGGATTTCTGGGCATTGATTATAAAACCCAGACTCTGAAGTAGAGACACTGAACATTCCAGATGAGACAACAGCAGGTCTCGATCCTGGGCCATGATCAGAATGTCGTCTAGATAAATGATTAACCGGACCCCTTGGGAGCGAAGGAATTCCACGACTGGATGCATTACCTTCGTGAAACACCAAGGGGCAGAAGACAGACCAAAAGGGAGAACTCTGTACTCGTAATACTCGGTCTCCCAACAGAACTGGAGAAATCTCCGATGCGGAGGAAAATTAGGAATGGTCAGGTAAGCGTCCTTTAGATCAAAGCGGACCAACCAGTCTCCCTCTTGGAGAACGTCTCTCAGCAAATGGATGCCCTCCATCTTGAAATGACGATACAGTAAAAAAACGTTGAAGTCTTTTAAGTTTAGAACCAGGCGAGAACCGCCACCTTTCTTGTCCACTAGAAACACTGGGCTGACAAAACCTGAAGGGTGACGAGGAACCCTGACAATGGCGCCCTTCTTTACCAGAGCTGAAATTTCTGCGGTAATGAGACTGTTCTTGAAGGGAAAAATATACTTGCCCGGGAAGGCAATGTTGATACGGGGACTCGTAAAATTCTAGCTTGAACCCCTGCACGGTCTCTAAGACCCAAGCATCTGAAGAAATCAGCCGCCAAGCCTCCAAAAAACTCTGAGTTCTGCCCCCCAACATTACCTCTGAACTTACAATCAAGCTCACCCGTGCCTCCCGACTCCTGGGAGAAAGATTGATGGCCTTTGGCTCTCCCCCTGCGGAATCTGCCCCGACCAGATCTTGGTCTCGACGGGTAGAAGGTAGAAGAGGAGGAGTCGTACTCCTGAAAACCTCCTCTTCCTTGCTGATAGAATCCACGTTGAGGGCCTTGTTGGTTGTAGCGGCTGAAGACACGGCCTCTGTAGCGTCCGGCCCCTCTAAAAAGTGGACGCAGCACTCTCCTGATGGATCCTTGTGCCTTGTCCAAACTGGCGTAAGTGGAAACAAACTTGGAAAGTTCCTTCATAAAGGGGGACCCAAACAGCAAACCCTGGGCCACGGGGCCTGATTCAGATGCAGCGAGGTCTGCCAATTTGGGATCTAGCTTCATCAACACAGAT
This sequence comes from Pleurodeles waltl, assembly GCF_031143425.1. NCBI lineage: Eukaryota > Metazoa > Chordata > Amphibia > Caudata > Salamandridae > Pleurodeles > Pleurodeles waltl. The sequence goes on along the minus strand of NC_090447.1, from coordinate 519,892,655 downwards.
CTGCGACGTTCAGAAGATATGGCGCAATTGGCATTGCCCAAGAAGCAAAGAGCTCTCGGAGCCCGACCTACAAGAATGTCCGGGTTGATAGGCTCACCCGACTCCTTGGCCTGAAAGGCCAACTCTAAAATCTTAGTTAAGGGACCGGAGATGTCCAACAGCTTATCCTGGAATCCGCGCCAGGCACGATCTATACCCTTCTTTGGGTCTTTCGCAGATTTCTTGAGGAAAGTGACCAGAGTAGGAACTAATTTGGGGGTCTCGGTAACTTTGGAGGGAAAATCTGGTCTGGGGCCCTCAGACCTCAGCCTAGAACGAATATCCTTATCGAAGCTGTGTCTAATGTGAGCTTCCACATAATCCGCCACCTCAGAGGGTGGTAACTAAAGTGAAGATCTGGGGTGCACGATGTCCTCTGGTTCGAATGTCAGAACCTTAGGGGTAGGTGCCTCCTGGTGATGAACTTTCTTGCGCTTACAAGGGGGATCATCTCCCTGCTCGGAGGAGTGCTCAGAAGAAGAAGAAGCTGGGTCACTAACAGCTTTCTTTTGCGATCCCGCATTATAGTCATGCTCCCTTGCCATATTTCTTATAAGGGATTCAAAGTCCGCAGCATGCAGGTTAGTAACCTGCTTAGAAGCCTGGGTGTTCGTTGAAAAGGAAGATTCCCCAATGGGTTAAGCGCCTGCCGGGGCTACCCAGCCCTGTTGTTCCACCAAACCCAAGAGATGGTGTTTGATGGGCTGAATAGCTTGAGCTAAAGCTTGATTGACCGAGTGATGCACTCCTGCGTCAAGAGCATATACCAAATCTTGGTCAAAAGAACCAGCTGTATCGTCCAGGTAATACAATTCCTCGGCTTGGTCATCGTAGCCAGCGATACTGTAGAACAGCAGAACGGGCTCCAAAGGAGCAATATAAACAGTAGAAGAAGCAGGGCAGAAGAAACAAATCAATTAGGATGTGGAGGGAGCTGCCCTGTGAAGGGGTTAATTATACCCTTGGAAGCAGGCCCAGCCTGAATAATAATTTATTTCAACCCCAGTGTACAGGCACTGGGGTGTAGGTGGGGAGTTTAGCCGGTGGAATAGAAGTAAAATAACAGCGCTGCCGCGCTTAGTCAGGAAAAAGAAGAACCTCTGAAGAAAGTGCTCAAACGAGCGTGAAATCGCCTTGAAAAGGCTTTAGAATAATTATCCACGCGCTCCGGCACGAGCGCTACAGGCAGGGGACCCCCTGGGGCAAAGCAAACATTAAACTCGGCACGGCTGATAAAGCGCTCGGGACTCGAGTAAATTCCAGGCCCCCCCCGGGGTAGAGCAAACAACACGCGGCTTCGCGCTACCTCCTCAAGGCAGAAGAAACTCCGGAGAGAAGCGTGCACATGGGCCGCACTGCTCCGGCTAACGCGCTCACGTAGGTCGCGTGCAATAAAATAATATAATTAATTAAACACAACACCGGCTATTGAAGAGAGGACTGCGCGGGAATGCGCGAGTCCTCGCTCCCCTGCTCCCACTCCACACAATTATAAAGCGATCCAAACGGACGCTTTATAAGGAGGGAAAAACCACTCCATACACAATAACATTTACATATACTTATAAGGTGAAAAAAGGGAAAACCACTTAACTGGCTGCGAAGCAGCAAAGAAAGAGAAGTGGCTGGGTGTGGTTCAACACTGTATAGGCTTCCTCCTCTATGGTCATCACGTGATCTTGCAAGTGTTGGGATATGTAGTTTTTTGTTTCCCATGATTTTCATTGGCTGCTGTTAAAAATAAAGCATGGAAAGAGAAGCATAATCTGAGCCTCCGGTCCTGACATAGAATGGGTCAACATTGTGGCAGGTATTGGTGCAATAGAAGCAAATAATAAGTCAATAATTATTATCACTATCCAGGGCATCCCAACAGTATGGCAAGAATCACCACCATTTTGCCAGAACCCCTGTTATGCCATAGGTGCCTACAGTACACCAGGAATTACCACCATTGGGAATTATCACCATTGTGCCAGAGCGACTGTTAGTCAGGATTGGGCATCAGTGTGCAATGAATGTGCTAGCGCGCCCGTCCTTAGTAAGTAAACTTACAAGGGGACGCGTATAGGTCGATGAACCTTTTGAATCACATGGAGTATCCTAGTCTTGCAGTGATCACTGAACCAATAATCAACAACAATAAATCAATATCAAACACTTAAGAAACCAAAAAAGAAAACCATATTAATCAGAAATAACCATCACTCATGGAAAAGGTTAACACGTTTTTATTCCCTATTGATTCGATTCTAGGTAATCTGTTAGTTCAAAGTTTATTAAATCAATTCTTTATTAATTCATCAGTTATACGACATTATCTCTTGAAAAAAAACATATGCGACCAAGCAACAACATAAGCTATGAATATCAGCATTAACAATGCAATTCAGCAATTCAATTCGTCAGTCATTTGTCACTGTCAACGTCTCCCCCTATCAACCTACCTAACCAAGATTAGCATCAGCATGTTGGTCTTCATGCGAAAACAATTTAGAGAAATTAATAATTTGGAAAAATCTACCTAAGAGAGAAAACTATTGAGAAACAGCGCAGTTGGCACCTAGAAGAAAATGCACAAAATTTGTCAGTCACATTTTCATAGCTACCTATCCAGGATGGATCAGCAACGAGTCAGTCTTCGTCCCCAGGTCATCAGTGGTCAGCTACGTATCAGGCTCACAGAGTATAAGCCCAGTTATCAGCACTTCGGACAGCGTCTCCTGACGTCATCAACTTTCTGCTCGCAGTTATGATTTCACTCTCCTTGTCATGACTTCTTATTAGGGTCTCCCAGTCCATCCCACTAATTGCTAATTGGTCAGTCCATCAGAAGTTATGACTCTAACCTATAGTTTTTGCTTACCAAATCTCTAATTTTGTATAGGCTTCATGTCCCATAAAATAGATTTGTCCTTCTTGCGATGAGAACATCATCCGGCTCTTCAGGTAATGAAATTGTTGCATACAAGTCTTTAGTCAGTGCCTCTATTGTTCTAGTCCTGGGAAAGTACATTTAGCCTACACTACACGTAATTGTATCAAATTGTCTTCATCATCTCCTGTCCGCTGGTACATTGCAGAATGTTCAGCTGAGCCGTCTGAACTCTAAACAGTTCAAGGTCCCTCCTTCCAGTTACCAGTCTTCGGAAAGTTTTTCTGAGTCTCCATGTTATGAGCAAGCAAGGCCCGGTGAAACCAGGCCATTAGTCCGGCTAATTTAAGAGTATGAATTAACATAAAACATAGGTTTCACATCCAGTTATGATATAATAATACATTTCATATACATTTTTCCCTTATTTAGCATCTGTTAATACAGATGGTTACCACTCTCTGTGGGCACATTTTCGATTATGCACATTATTTTCTAATATCAATTTCTCTATGCATTTTTCTCATTAACAAACAAACATTAATCATTAGAAAGTTCTTCAATTAGCATATCTGCTCCATCTAATGTCCACCATAGGCAAATAATTATCACCATACTACCTTTGTGCTGAGAGCAGGTACGACAGCATGTCAGTAATTATGAACATCATATAGTAGATGCTGACAATATAGCAAGAATCTCTAACATACTGACAGAATCTCTTTAGTGCCATGGGTGCCCAAGATATACCAGGAATTACCACCATTGTGCCAGGATGACAATTATGCTATAATTGAGCACTATTGTGCAGTGGAGGTCCACAATAGGCCAAGAATTATCACCATATTGTCATTTTACCATAGTGGGTACTGCTCTATGTCAAGGATGGCTAGCAATCTGTGAACATCAGAATTCTGCCAAATATAGATACTGTCTTTACCTGGTACCCACAGTATGCCAGGAATTGCCACCATTGTGCCAAGGCCAGCATTTACCCGGGGTGGGCACCTTGCCATGCTGCTTACAAGTTGCCAAGATTTGCCACAAATGTCCCAAGGCTAATATTTTACTAATGGTGAGCATAATGACATAGATGACAACATGTTTCAGAAAATATCACCACTATACTCAGGCCACAGTTTTAGCAGGCCTTATAGGTAGGCAATGGGCATCATTCCAGCAATGCAACATCATCCCATCAGTGCCCACAATTTACCACGGATTGCCACCATTGTGCCAGTATCAGCATTTTGAATGTGTGTACTATAAGCATTATCCCATGGATGCTCAGAATTTACCAAGGATTACCACCATAGTGACAGCACCTTCATTTTAAAATGGTGGACACTGAGCAAGGGAGGGAACTACAAGAGACAGAATGGCCAGACTCCAACTCCAGATCAGAAAGGTGATGCTCTCCCAATATGATGTGGTTGCATTACAGCTTCTAGCTGAGTGCTTTCTTGTGGTATTTTGGTGTATTTAGGAACGCCCAGAATTTCAAACGTGAACTTTCCATATATGAGATATGCACACGGAAGGGGGTTTGGACTTACGTTGAGTTACATCTCCTATACAGAAGCCCTTACCTGAATGCTCAAGCTTAGGGGAGAAAGGCAAAATGTTGGCGGTTAATTGAAGAGGTAATTGGTTCTCATGTTGGTCCCTTTAATAATCATAACTCTACCCCAACTGAAAACATATCCCACAGAGGCATATCTATACAACCTAGCCTTCATAATATGTATTAATAACATTTTATCTAATCTGTCATTAAATTTTGCTAGTTTAAATGGAGAGATTCTTAATGCATGGTAAAGAGGAAAGTGGTTCTAAACTAACTGTATGAAATTTTGTGTGGTGTACGTTGTATATGGGACCTACCTACTGACAAATGATTAGTACCAAATGTGTTTCCTGTGGCCTTCTCGAGGTTAAACAAAATTAGAAGAGACGCTTGGTAAATGTTAGAAACCAAGCTAATGGAGTTTGAAACCAACCATAATGGAACTGAAACACTTAAAATAATATACATAGTAAGAACACAACATCTTACAATCCTCCATTAAAGGCTACAGTGCTCTGGGGAACATGTGGTAAGATAGTATTTTATCTGGCAAAGATGTTACACAGAACTGATTGTTTTGTTTTCTTCCCCCTGCAGGACTTGCACCAGATGTTGCAGGATAGGGTTTGGCTAAGCACACTCGAAACTTCGGACACATGCCTCCCAGACAGATTATGGGCGGGCCTCACACTCACAGTGCACAAGCATGATGGCAGCGTTTTACTTGATTTGTGCCACAATGAACATAATGCACTGTACCTTTTAGCCCCTGGGGACATGCTTCAGTACGCCGACGTTTCCCAGCCTTGACATATATTGGGGCATACAGCACGCATCTTGCCATTGGCTACAATAGGACACACTTCCCAGGCATGATGTGTCCAGGAGTTTAACAAATAGTGGGGCATATACCACGCTACGCATCTCCAGGCTTTAATGGGACACTCCTTCTTGAGATGATGTGTCCCATCCTTGATGCATTACTCACGCCTCATCTAGTGCCCTGAACACGATCAGCTGAGCAACACAGATGCAAGAGATGCTGCACCAAGGAGGGGTGGGTTCAAGACAACATAAAAAAGTGGTCAGATACAGTTCATCTTTCTACCAGATGGCTGTTCAGAAGGGGAGGGTAGGTATGCAGAGGGCGACCTTCTTTGGTGAAGTAAGTGACACACGCTCCTTCCAGTATAGGGAATCTTTCTCCCTGGCTTGGCTAGGTAATTTTTAACTACAGCCCAAAACCATGATGTTTGTTGAACTTGCCTAAGGACGGAAATATGGTCTTCTTATAGGAAAGCAGAAAGTAGAGTAAACTGAGCATATTAAATACCTATATGTGAGAAAGGTTCCATTGCCAAGTGGATTTGGATCCTGAAAATGCAAGATGCCTACTGATATGATAATGTATACTATGTATCCCTAGCAGAGTGTGACAATAGGAGTCGCCCACTCCTGAACAGACCATGAGCCACCGGGTCTCCCTGAATTAGGTAAAGTAGCAGGGATTACACGGCAGTTGAGCATGTGGTTTACCCCCACGTGCCATGTCACAGGTGTGTTTTTTAATGTTTTCTAGAGTTTTCGCACAACTTCAATGCAGTAGATGTTTTTTCTCATTGATTGTCTACCTTAACACTACCATTTCACTTCATCTCTTTACATTAGGTAAATTTATAATTGTTCTCATAAGGAGATGCACGTCCTTCGTTTGTGTTTTTTTTACATGGATTATCTATAGTGATTCTTAGATAAGCCCTGATGAATGCCCAAGATCTAGCTATTCTAGCATGTCGGCACCATAGGGGTACGTAAAGGTCATAGCACCCAAGAATGTCCCCTGACTACACTGCTCTAGTGTATTTTTATACTTACTGGGGTACCACCCAATAAAGGAATCTTTGTGATTTACCTGAGGTATTTTTAGTTCAAATACCTGGAGCACAGATTTATCTCCCTCATGATAGTCCCACATGAGGTTGAGTCTGCCCTGATAGTAATATCTGACCTGAGTGGGATGATGTGGTCTATGATGACGCATGTCACATTACGTGAGTGAGTCCACCTCATGGCTCAAAAAATCTACTCGACCACTCGCTATTGTGAGTCATTTTTTATGAAGTCGAGCTATTTCTAGAAACTACTCGACCCCTCTGGCGAGTTGACAAAAGACAGGTGTTCTGTTCAGACTGAAACTTATTTAGCAATTAAGATGCCTTTAAATCTTATTCTTGTCACATTTGCTCTCTGTTCAGAGACGGAGGTCAAAAGCCAGTTTGTCTAATTGCAATGCAAATACTTTTGTTGTGACTGCAGAGTTCCAGGATTTTGTAAGGTGATCTGTCTGACCTGTGTGAAATGAAAGGCTGTGGGCATCAGGTCTTTCCCAACACACAATATTTGTAAAAGTAAGTCAACTTAACAAACATTTAAAAAAGTATTTCAGTAGCTGCGAAAGACCATTTTTTTGTTCTTGGTGATGTGCAAATGATACATATTTTCTCTAAAACCTAATTTTCACAGATTATTGTTAATAGACTATATAGTTTTATGAGTAAAGCTGTAATTTACTGGTAAGGTTTTTGAACATTTCTTGTAAATTTATCAATCTACTCAATCAGTCAGTTTTTGTAAAGCACGGGTACTCACCCGTCAGGTTCTCAAGGTGCTGGGTGTGTGGGGGTGGGGGGGCTCATCCGAAGAGCCACATCTGAAGATGGTGAGCAGTGGGCTTTGTCTGAGGTGCAGGGGGAGGTTGTCCCAGCTCTTTGCTGTGAGGTAGGTGAAGAATTGTCCTACAATTACAAATGCGAGGGATGGTGGCCAGGGTCAGCTGGGCGGAGGGATCTGGCGGGGTTGTGGAAGGAGGCGAGGTGGTTCAGGTAGGCTGGTCCTGCGGTGTGTATGGGTGAGTAGCTTGAAGGCGATTCGTTCCTAGACCAGATGAGCCCTCAGGTTTTGGGAGTTATGTCCTTGCCGTAGGAGGTCCAGGATGAGTCTGGCAGCGGCGTTCTGGGTAAATTGTAGTTTTTTTATGTTTCTAGTCGAGGTGCGGGCATAGGGGGTGTTGCCGTAGTCGAGCTTGCATGTGACTAAGGTGTGGGTGGCTGTCCTGCAGCAGTCTGCTGGGATCCATCTGAATATTTTCTGAAGTTTGTGGAGTGTGTGCCAGCAGGAGGAGGCAACTGAGTTTACCTGGCGGCTCAGGCATAGGGAGGATACAAGGATGATGCCTAGGTTGCGGGCGTGCTCAGTCGGTGTTGGGGAAAGGGCGCTGAGGGATGTGGCCCACCAGGAGTCGTCCCAAGCTGAGATTGGGTTTCCAAAGATGATAAGCTCAGTCTTGTTGGAGCTGAGCTTGAGGCAGCTTTCCCTCATCCAGGTGGCAACGGTTTCCATTCCTGAGTGGAAGTTCCTTTTGGCCGTGTCCGGGTTCTTCGGTGAGGGAAATGATGAGTTGTATGTCATCGGCATAAGACACGATGTTTATTCCTTGGAGTCTGACGATGGCTACTGTCTGTAAATGACAGTGTGCTACCACATCATGCTTTAGTAATATACTTATTAAAAGTTAGTGTTTAAACATAAACTGAGAAACACTCCTGCTCTGATGGCAAAGCTACTAGTAAACTAGGGGGCAAGTCACGCATGGATCATGTGTACTCTAAATGTGGGTTATAACAAACATTTGGGGCCATATGTACGAACACATTTTCCCATTGACACAGAATGGGAAAAACCCTTTGCTACATCTGGCCCTTAGTGTATTTAATCAAACAAAAGATGACTTTTTTACAGCAGAAATGTTGAACTCACATATTTGAAGGTGCATTCATGTGAGAATGAAGGACAAAGGTGACTGTAACACACAATTTAAGACCTGTTTCCGGGTCAAGTACATTACAGTTAGGGCGAGAAGATTGTTCAAGCTACTTGACCTGCAGGTCTAGTAAAATTTTTATGTTTTTTGAGGCATGCACCTTATCCAATTCTTGGAATTGTCTAATTTTGGAGTAGTAATTAGTGTAGGTAGATGAAAATCTTTGAAGGGGCATGAATCAGAAATGTGCCTTTCCAGCCTGCCACCACGTCAGTTTGTGTTGTTATGTATTATTTGAGGCAGACTCTGGGTAGATCCCAGCCTCTTTTTCTCTTTTATAGTGATGCTGATCTGTAAATTTATGCCCATTTCAATGGAAATTACGCTGTCTATAAGTGACTGTGCGCTACCACACCGTGCTTTAGTAATATATTTGCGACACTATGCTCCAAAATGCACCACTGGCTACATACAACACCCTTACCACTCTCCTGCTGAATGGGCATGGCTTGTTATTTGTGTGATGCTTGAATTTTTCATAATTCCTATGACTTCAGTGATGCAACATTTACGGCACCACTCTGAAAATTGTTCCAGCACTACTGCATAAAGTCCTTTATAATACACTCAAAGATGAATACGACTTCAATAACTCTTACATTGATCACGTCCTGCAGCTGACACATCTTGAAATAGTACCGCCTGGAACACCACAATCTCCAAGACTTCAACTTGCTAGAGGCTAAAATAACCATGTAGCCGCTGGGTAGGACATCCTGAACTTATCCTTTGGATTGACTCTTCAGACCCTCCAATACAGCTTTGCTCCCTTTGGGAGCATGACTTACAGATTTTGGATAAGGACGAATGCGGAGAAGCAAAGGTGACTCCACGAGTACTGGCAATATCTGCCATATTGTGATAGGCATTTCAGATACTTTCACAGAAGGTAGTTCACAGCAGAACAGCTACAGAAAATGGGAAGAATCTGTACAAGATGCTCATCAAGTTTCATATGGTATGGGGGAGATGCACAGTGTTTCAAAAATACTGATCACAGACACTACATGCTGCCAGATATTATGGGCAGACCCTGGATTTTAATCCAAAATCAGCACTCATGGGACCTTGGTGGTATTAGGGGTACCTGTACTTTAATTGGCCTGGGTCTTCTCACTGCTAAGTGCAACATTGCATGCAATTGGTGTGTGGCAGTTATACAAATGTGTCAAGTTGTGGTCCCTTCACTGCACTCCTGTGTTTCAGATACTAGTTAATTCATTGTTTAATTTTTGTCGCATGCTTCTAAGGCACACCCTCTATCCAGAGTGTTTTCATGAATCTCTGCTTGCTGTTTGTTGACAGACAGTCCCATAAATGTACTGTTCAACATGCTGAGCACAACTCTGAAATTTGAATCCATGACTACACCGCTTCAGACAAAGTATATTTTTGAAATGATTGTCCTTTATTTCCATTCCATCCAACTAAATGCTGCATTTTAAACTGCATTTTCTTTTCCAAACTCTGCGTGGCCTGCACTTGCTTGACTTGCTAACGTTAACAAATTCCACACTGCCATAGCTCAATTTAAATGTTTCTTTTGTGACTCCTGCATTACTTTTCATGACCCAAATGTCCTATGCCAACAAAGAAAAGTTATATTTTATATTATTTGTAACCGCTTGACCTACATTAGAATCTCTTATTGCTTAAATAGTCTTAAAAATTTGCTTTTTTATGAATAGGCTTCTAGTGTGGAGGGGTGTGGGAATAAAAATGACAAACGCTGTTTGTGCATAAAACTCAGGCCTCGAAAAATCTACTCACCCACTCGCTATGGGGAGTCAGATTTTTCACAGGGTAAGCTATTTTTAGCACCTAGTCATCCGTTCTGGCGAGTTAACCTAGGCTGCAAGGAACAGGTGTTCTGTTCATTCTGAAAGTGAATGAGCAATAAAGACACCTTTAAATATTTTAATCTTGACACACTTGCTGTCTGTTCAAGGACAGAGGTCAAATGTTAGTTTGTGTTTTTACTAATTATTTCTTATCTTATCCTGGAAAATTGTGTTTACTTTTCTTTCTCATATTACATTGGGAAGTGTTTGTCAAGTGAGCTGTCTGACAATCATTGTGAAACAAAAGGCTGTAAGATGTTAGTTTTTTTCCAACACACAACATTGAAAAAGCTTGTAAATGAATAGCACAAGTATTTAAAAAATATCAGGAATTACGAAATAAAGTTTTTTTGTAATGCAGAAGTGTGATGCAAACAAACATTAAAATAGGAGCAAAACAAATCAGAACACTTTACTTGGTAATGTCCAAACATTGTACTCTGTATAGTTTTATCATTAAAATGACATGTCAGTGGGAAATGTTGTGGCTATTTCAGTGGAAAATCAACTGATTGCAAATAACTGTGGTACCTCTACATGTTTCAGTTATTTATTTATTAACACTGATAGATTGTAAACATGATTTGAGAAGCATTCCTGCCCTTATGACAATGCAGTTAATGAACTAAGAGACACATTAGCAGTCATGTGTATCCTATATGTGGTTGGATTTGTCTTATATATGGATCAAATGTTTTTTTCTATTAAATCAAACAAGTGCTTTTTGTACAGCAGACATGCTGAATTTGCGTGTTTGAAGGTGCCCTCATATGTGATAAAGAAGAAAATGGCGGCTCAGTGAGTTAAAATATTTGCCCAGGATCACATATTTTAAAACCAGTCTATGGGTCAAGAGCATTATAATTATGTTAAGTAGATTATTTATGTCACTAGAGCTGTAGTTCTAGTAACATTTAAATGATTTGTTGAGGCCTGCAACTCACATGAATGTTCTGTCTTTCAGAAACCAGATGTATGTGAAAATATTTAAGAGTTACACAGTTGTGAAAAATGTATTCGAATATTTCTTGTATGTGGAGACTCTTTGTTAGAACTTACCCTCTCAAAGGAAACTGTTGCTGTCTCACAACATCCTTGTCTTTTTATTGGTTGTTCTTATATATATCTGTGAAATTGTTTAAACGTTTGTATCTTTGTACTTAGTATAAAAATTTCCCAGGGAAAGAACAGGTTCAAATGATATGACAGAGCACACACTGTCTGCTCGTTGCTCATAGCTCACTGCAGAGATATTCTCTCTTTTTGCCTTGGCCGGTACATTCTTCTCATTTCGCTACTGTACAGCCTTAGTGGCTAGACAGATTATTGGATGCTTATTCCTTTTTGCTAGTTTATAATTTATTTCTTGATGCTCTCTGACTCAGATGATTCTCTGTTGCTAAACCTCGACTGCTCTCTTTATGAGAAAACTCTTTAGGAGTTACTCGATTCCAATGTACTTTCCTAATTTAGAAGTATAATTTAGGGTTAGATTTATGCGACATGTTTTATGCTATGTTCTGTAACCTATGTTTGATCAATATAGGTAAATAAAAAAAATCTGAGAACTAATAATTAATAAATCTTTTAAAATGTAACCACAACTCTTGTTATTGACTTCAGAGATAGAAATGCGATTGGAGTAAATTAATTGCGTTCTAGATGGATGCAGCTTCCTGTTACCCAGCTCATTTCCAAGGTCCACAATCCAGTATTTTAAGAGCTGTATAGCTTTTATGAATATTTAGGGCTCTCCACTCTCCCAAAAAGTTAGTAGCAGAGGTATCATTTAAATGACGGAAAGAAGCTGAAATAATTAAAAAGTGCCCAAATTAGATAAAAGCCCAATTGCCCAGACCCTGATTGCGAAGACTAATCAAGTACAGTTTCTGAAGCAGTTACAGATAGCAGTTGAAGAACTGGTGTATCGATGTGCATGAATATCAATAGGGTGATGTGCCAATATTGTGATTCTTAATGTGGATTATGCATTTATGAATGGCATTTGCATATTGATGTCTTGAATAGCATTATTGATGTTACATGTGCTTCTGTCGAATAAGATAAAAGGTTATCGGACTAAGAAGTAGTTTAAGATCCTGAGATACAGATATAAGAAATAGAGGTATTCTTGTCTGCTAAGAGAAGTGTAAGTCGTGAGGCGTTGTTGACTACACAAATAGATAGGGGCGTAATAAAAATTGTTGTAGTTGTACGAACTTTGATTGGTGTTTGTGAAACCTGATGGGCAAAGGAGCAACACTGATTAGGTTATTTTCCCTCAGGTCAAGAACTCATCATTGTGAATGGAAAAATGCTGGCTGATTGAAAGATCAGAAAGGCTAAAACCTAATTTGATTCCTGATTTTACTATTGTTTTTCCTTAGAAGAAGCAGTCAAAGATTGGTGTTAATTTTTGTTGCTTAGTTATTAGAATTTAAGCTTTTCATATTGTATGAATTATTGTATGAAGAAATTGTAAAGGAGGGTGAGCTGCTGTAAGAAGCGAGTTGTTGCATCATATTATGATGCACTGGTATTGGTCGGTTGGTGTAACTCTGCTCTGGGATTGGTTGAATTACCCAAGAGCTGTGATGAGGTTGGTTGATTGAAATACAGAACTGTGTTGTGTTTTAAAGAAAAGATCTTTGAGATTTGACATACACAGAACAATTTCAAAACAACTGAGACATTGCAATTTTGATTATCAATTCTGTTGAAAATAATTTGCATTCACTATTTTTTTTAAAAGCTTTTATGAGTCTAATAAGAGATGATGTAGTGAATCCAATAAGGGAGGTTGAGGAAGCACCTCCTGAGGTACGCTGGCATACCACATGATGATTGATGATGGGTTACATACATGTTTTTGGCTTGGTCAGCGTTGCAAGATCACTTAAACAGAGGGTGCATTGAGTTTTCCTAGATGGGGTACATTTAATTTAAGAATTCTTGCCAAATTACGAGAAAAACCTAATGAAATGACGCCACCTCCTAGACCTGCACAATTTGAAGCATTTAGCGATTGGGAGAAAATGGCTCAAAATAAGAAAATGAACTAAAAAGACAATGAGAAACTATGCAGATACAATTTTGGGTAGTCAAAGGTGGAGAAAGAGTATAGTGGAGGGTGCCAGGTTATATCATTTACTTGTAAAAAGAGTTCAAACGCTGACAAATTTGAAAAGCCTAAAAAGAAAAAGATTAAAGTGGACAAAGAAATGACAGCTAAAATGAAATCCAACACTGATACTGATTCAGGCGACTATATTTTTAGATGAACATTTGGCCACACATCAGCCACCTTATGTGGGTCCCATATGCGATAATGCACATCTGACAAATAATGTGACCATAGCTACGGCTCCTGTAGAACCAGTTGTCTCACAAGTTACTAGTCCAATACAGGCAATCAGCCAATTGGTGCAGTCTGTTATTACACAGCCTGTAATTCAAGAAGCAATTACAAATGTTCCAACACAAATCAGAACTGCTCAGACTTTAGTACTCGTTGATGCTACAGCTTCTGTGATTACAATCCCAGCACAAATGACTTAATTGGTCTCAACCAAATCAGTGCATGCACAAGTTGTTTGCACACCAGCTACAGTAGTTCACAAAGCTACTGGAGGTATTCCAGTTAATGGGTTTACCCTGACATCGCAAAACTCTCAGATTGTGGTTTGGACACCCCTTCACAAACTATTCAAGCATTAGAAGAAAGAAGACGATATGTCATAACCACACAAGCAGTGCCAGGTGAAAGTCATTTGTTAGAAGGTGGGATTTTTCCCCCTTGGTTTGAAGAGGCTGCCAGAAATTGTGTGAAAGCTGAAGATGTAGAAAGACCAAGTACTAGTTCAAGTCCAAATACTCGTACAGTCTCAGAAAAAGAGGGACCTTTAAATGTTCCAACATTATAAATTGAATTGGAAGAAATATTTAGAAGATGTTTAGATATTGATCATATGAATCATTATCAAGAGAAGGAGTTAATTTATTTGTGTAAAGAAATTACAAGGAGTGCTGCAACTATACATGACAAATTAACAGAATTAGCTTAGAAATATGATGTCGATATCTCAAGGAGTGGCCCACTGCAGAAAAGCTTTAGGGTAAATCTGGATGATAAATGCATTGACAACCTGTGTTCTTTAGGAAAGTGATTACGTATTACTGAATTAATGAAATGCATATGAAGATGGAATGAGATTGATAAATGGGAAAACAAATGGTTACAAAAACATGAAAAGAAAAAGAAACAGGCAGAGAAGGCTGAGGGGAAAAGAAAACACACTGCACACAGCAGCAGAAGGGATAAAGAGATATACCAGGTAGAGGTTATGTGCATGTGCCTTGGAGTAGGGGAAACCCTGGGTCAATTATGAACAAGTTTCCAAAGCTGAGGGTAAGTTTTATGCAATGGTACACACAGTTTGAATGATTTGTTTAAATGTTAAAAGTGTGGGTTGATTGATTGAATTCATTCTTTGATATTGTGGTTCCAAGTGACATGTGGGCAGTATGTAAGATGGCTGTACAATGGCCAGATGCAGAACCAGCTAGAGATCCTCACACAAATGCGCCTTTACCTCAGGTAATGACTATAGATAATGAGGTGATTACATTTTTGAAGGGTAGAATCCCTCCTAAAGATTTGGAATATTTGAGAATAAAAAAGTTCAACAGGATTTTAAGGAGTCAATTCATGATTATTATGAGAGATTGATAAAAGCATGTCAGCAGCATATATGACATACGCATGTTGACCAAACACATATGGGATTTTTCATTTTACAGTTTGTGCTTGGTCTGAGATCTGAGATTAGTCAGCATATACAGCAGAATGTGATTTGTTGGCAGACAACGTTCTTGGATTATATTTTGAAATATGCACAATATTGCAGTGATGAGCAGGAGATAAAAAAGCATAGACAAAGAAAGGTTTATGTTGGCACAATTTGCACAGTGGGTTTCAAAATTAGTGGTTTGTGTGAACTGGTGGTGCAGTTCAGAATGTGAATGGTTTTATTACGGCGATCGTTCCACCTGTATTGTAGTTATTTATTAGTCCATATGCGTGTTCAAATTGGCACCACTGTATCCACAAACAATTGGTATATAGTCCAATGAATCGTATTCCATAATTCTCTACATCAGTTTACCAGCTAAGCGTTCACATTGAATTTCCACCAATAGAAACTGTTGATATCTCACAAGTTCCGCCCTCCAACACGTGTTTCGTCAGGGTTGTTACCCTTATGACTTCCGGAGGGGCTGTAACAATGTATAACACACTTATTAATGCATATAATTTAAATACCCATTTTCCTACTAATGTGAATAACCATGCGGTGTCGTTTGGGCAGATGAGACAAGAAAACCAAATAAACACATTGTATAACTGTGATGGGTAGCAACCAATATTTGTGCAAAGGTGACCATATGCCCAAAATTCCTAAGTGTCCATAGGTGAATAACACTCATCTCAATACTATAAACCAAATTTGACCAACAGTGCAGACTGTTCATGTGTGCATGCCACTGTGAGTTAAACCCAAACAAAAGAAAAATGTGATTTCACTAACCTTAATAATCTGGAAATCCTTCCATATGAAATTTCACTCAATTTCTCTAGAGTCAGATTGAGGTACTCACTTCAATAGAAAGATTATAAAAATTTTGTGGGCAGCTTTACAAGTTGATCAGCAGCTATATTGCAGTTAGAGACCAGAAACCTCTGGCATAGTGGAGCAGCTTAAAAAATGAATGATTAATTCAAGATTGGCAAAGTTTTGTGCATCCACTTCACTGAAATGGCCTGACACTTTGCCTGTGGTGTTAGTGAGTCTACAAAGCACAAGAAAAGATCATGACAAAAAAACGGATTTGTTGCCACACAAAATATCGATGGGCAGAGCAACGAGGAATGATGATGTCTCAAGGTAGCGGTGCAGTTCCAGCAAATGCACTTGTAAACATAACAGATGACATGGGACTCAATTACTGTAAAGGATTGGCTGATGTGGTGCATTCTGTCTGTCAACAGGTTGAAGCTGCCACTGCAAATCCACACCAAGAGCAATGCCACGACTTTAGTCCTGAAGACTGGGGCTTACTCAAGAAACATGTGAGAAAATCCTGTCTAGAGCCACATCAGAGAGGCCCCTATCCAGTAATTCTGATCATTGACAGAGCTGTCAAGTGTGCTGAAATTCCAACCTGGGTATATACTTCACATACCTAGAGAATAAGAGATCTGTATGAAGGCACAGTGTTCTATGAATCAGAACCAAGAACTCTGGTGAATGTACCACCACAAGTTGTACAAACTCAGACTCAGAGGAGAAAAACCAGTGATCAGGAACAACAAGAAGGAGTAAGAGGTGAAGAAACTCTGACAGGTGAAGAATTCCAGTTGTCAGATATCTCACAGAGTGGTATTGCAGCTCTAGATACGAAAGAAGAGAAAACAGGGAACCAAGACGAAAACGTAACCTCTGGATCGACATCAGAGCAACCTATTGACCCTGAAGCTCCAAGAGAAATTGCGAGTTCTGGAACAAGAATAAGAAAAGATCCACATAATGCTAGTCAAAAGAAATTGAAATCAAGTGTTGCAGTTGAATCCATACCACCAATAATCCATGAGGAAACAGAATCAAGTGGTACAAGTGACTCAGAAGAAGATCAAAGTACACTCAGAAGATCTAGAAGATCCAGAGTACCTTGTCGAAGACATTCAGCACCTGAATGGACATACTATGTCTTTCAAATTCTGAACATTCCAATTTCAGATTTGCTTGAACAAAGAGTTGCCTAAAACCCCCTTCAAAAAAGTCAAATGAAAAATCTTTGGTTACACAGGAACTATTGAAATTCAAAGGAAAAACAATAAATAAAAACATATTCAGTTTATAGGCTCAATTGAACAGGACTAACAAAATACTAAAAGAAGATAAGAAGAGTACCCAGATCCGAGAGAGCAGAAGAAGAGTAGGGATAACATTTTTAGAAGAACACGGAGTAGAGTTAAGGAAGTCTATACGAAGATTGTTACTAATAAGGCTTTAAAAAAAGAAAAGAAAAAGACTAACTTAAAATAAAACTAACCTGAAGAAAACAAATATTGATATAGTTCAATTATTGGTAGCAGAACTGATGTTAGAAAAAATGTGTACTGTTAAATAAACAATTGCAAAATATTTTTAGGAGTTTTATCTACATTCATAATGTTGGTAGGAGTAGCAATAGTATTAGTCTGTAGTATAATTTATAAATGCAGTTTATAAGCCAAGTATAAATGAAGATGACCTGAAAGTGTCATTTGTGGATTACATGAATAAAGATTATTCAATGAATGTTTATTCCATTCTAGACTAGTACAAGAACACACTAAAGCTTTTGATGTGAAAAAACTGTTGTTTGTGCACACGTCACTTTCAGGTGATGAACAGGTTTCCTATCATCATACTGCACTTTCCTATGCTATTTCATGCAGTATATTTCTTAATTTAGTTTATAGGCTAACACATTTCGAATACTACTATTCAAACGTTGACATGGTTCTTTCAAAAGTTACACTAAAGTAGAGTATGCATATACATTCACAAACTAGAGAGATGTGGTCATATTAGACAATTTCTTTCAGTTGACACTGTTAAGATACATGAGAAAAACCCAACAAGACTAATGAATTCACAAGAGAAATCTTTTGTCCTAATGTTAGAAGACATAAATTAGCAGTTTGCTAGAAGTGCATATAAAAAGGAAGATGTTCAAAATAATGTATAGAGAAAAGAAGATGATGAGTTTAGAGAACAATGTCTGACCCTAAACTAAAATAAGATAGAAGGCATAAGGGAAAAGTGTGTGCGTTTTAAAAGAAAAGTTAGCGACAAGAGATACCAGTCGGAAATAGCAATTGTGAATATTGTGTTTGAATTGTCTGAAGGATCATGGCAAATGTTACCAGATGACGATCCAGCTATAACTGGAGTATAATTTATTTGTTGAGAGAATGCTTAATTTACATTACCAGCAAATTGGGAGGAGATTTGTTTCTTAGGTTTGCTTTTTCTGAAAATGTACCATATACAAAATTTAGATGCATGAACACTGACACCTGCAAATAGATACACCCATAGTGTAGATGAAGGAACACAATTAGTTGAAGATATGTTTGGAGCAAAAATACCTGCTGTAGGAGTGGTATTGAATGATGAGAAAATTAAAAAGCTTTCAATAGTAGTAGATACATTGGCAACCAGTATTTCTGGAGAATTATTAGTAGACAACTCAGATCTTGTAGCAACTAGACCAATGGTTTTGCAAAATAGAAATGCATTAGACATTTTACTTGCAGAGAAGAGCAGAGTAAGAGGCTGAAAATTGAGAATTGTTGTACTTATATCCCTGACAGGAGTAAGAAAATAATAGACTATACAAAGAATATTTTTGATCTGAAGCTTGATCTTGAAACTTTAGAAACTACTAGCATAGCTTTGCAAAAGGGATTTCTTCAGTAGGTAATTGGTTTAAGGTAGTAGGAGGAGAAATCCCTAAAACTATTTTGGTTCCTGTGCTATTAGTAGTAGCTTGTTTTCTCTCTAAATTAGCAGTATACAAGATACAAGGCAATACAAATGTTACTAATAAAGAAGAGAGGGGGGTCTTCATAAAAGAATGACAAAATAATTAGATTGAATGAAAGAGTAAATGAAGAATATAAGAGATAAAATAAAGAGAACATTTGAAAAAGGAAAAGAAGAGATACAGAAGAGGATGAAAGGGAACTTTGACAAACATTTGTGAATTACATTTTTGTGACTGTTCCAAACCATCAGATGAGGAAAGTTGCTAGAGATTTTAATAAAATAAACATAATGTAATTAATAACCCATATGAGTGAATTGGAGGCCTAACTAAACAATGCATTTTAAACATGCATTTTCCTTCCTAAACTCTGTGTGACCTGCACTTGCTTGACCTGTTAGCGTTAACAAATTCCAAACTACCATAGCTTAATGTTTCGTTTGTGACTTTTTGCATGACGTTTCATGACACAAACATCCTATGCTAAGAAAGAAAATGTATAATTTCTATTCTTTTTAACCACTTGACCTGCATTGGAATCTCTGCTTGCTTAAATAATCTTAAAACTTCCTTCATTATGAATAGGCTTCTAGTGTTACAAGTTGAACAGAAGCTATATTGCAGTGTGGAGAGGTGTGGGAATGCAAATGACATAAGGTGTGCATAAAACTCACATGAATATTCTGTCTTTCAGAAACCAGACGTTTGTGAAAATATTTGAGAGTCACAAAGTTGTTAAAAATGTAATTGAATGTTTCTGGTGTGTGTAAGACCTCGTTAGATGTTACCATCTCAACAGAAACTGTTCCTGTCTCACGACGTCCTCTTCTTTTCATTAGGTGATTGTACATATATCTGTGAAATTGTTCAAACTTTTGTATCATTGTACTTTGTATAAAATGCCCCAGGGAAAGAACAAATTCACATGATATGACACAGCTAGCAGTATCTGCTTGTTGCTTATAGCTCACTGCAGAGATATTCTCTATTTTTGCCTTGGCTAAACAATTTCTCAGGCGCTTGTTCCTCTTTGCTATTTAATATTTTATTTCTTGATACTTTCTGAGTCGGATGATTCTCTGTTGCTGAGCCTTGAATGCTCTCTTTATGAGAAAACTCTTTATGAGTTAATCGATTCCAATGAACTTTCCCGATTTAGAAGTAGATTTTAGGGATAGATTTATGGGACATGCTTAATGCTGTGTTCTGTAACTTATGTTTGATCAATAAAGATAAAGAAAAAAGACCTCATAACTAACGATCAATAAAACTTTAAAAATGTAATCACAACTCTTATTATTCAGTCCTGAGATTGAAATGTAACTGAAGTAAAATAATTGAGTTCTAGATGGATGCAGCTTCCTATTACCCAGCTCATTTTCAAGGTCCATGATCCAGTGTTTTAAGAGTTGAAGAGTTGCAGATGTTTTTTAAATATTGAGGACTCTGCCCTCCCACAAGTGCAGATGTAACACTTGAGGCAATTGGTGGCAACTTAAGCTGACCTCCCTTGGGGGAAGAGGAAAGGATCACCAGCTACAAGTTGACTAATAACATTGTGTTCGGTAAAGGGTGACCCAGAAAAGTCAGTGGTTTTTTTCTTTTCTTCTCACATTTGTGCCATTATAAGTTGCAAATATTTCTGGGTATTTATCAAGATGTTCTGACATTGTCCTAGTGATACAGCATCAGCAGTAATCATCATGATTACAAATAATGTGTCCTGTAAGCCATGTTTTACTGGACTTTGGATAAAGGTCAATTGAAAGAAACAGTTTTTAATGCAAATGGCAAAACAATATCCTCAGCTGGCTCACCATTGAAGTTCTTCAGCCTCTTGTTCATGACCCATTTTCATGACCCTTTTTAACCCTGTCTGAAGAAATACAAGTCATTTATGAAGAAAAACCCCACAACATGATAGAGCAGCGGTACTTAACCTGTGGTCCACAGTCCCTCGCAGGTCCACCACACCTACTCAGGGGATCTGCAACTGTTTAGAAAATGGAAAATCTGTAATTGTGAAGGAATTAGACATTTGGGGGTAAAAACGTAGTTGGTATACTTAGCTTAACTAGTGGGAGTAGCTCAAGTACAGCAAACTGTAGTGTGCACGATTAATTGGTGGCTTTAACTGAAATACTCATTTGCACATCAAATCATGCTAAAGGCTAGTATATTGCTTTGACTTTTAGAAATAAAACCACCTTTTTAAAAGCTCAAATGTTCACACTAAGCTCTAAATTTTAATTTTTGTATTTTTTGTATGTGAACTGAGAAAATATTTCACAATTTGTATATTTAACAGTAACTCAGTGCGTGTCTACAGAAGTCATGAGATTATGAATGATGTTTTAGAGTTTGCCCTTGGGGTTTTTCTCTGCACAACCACCACCCTTTTCATCTCAAAGAATGGAGAAACTGAACTGTAACCTCTCATGGAGCATTTACACTTGAGATGCAATTCACAACAATTTCATATTCTCTTTAAATTGTGACTCATACTGAAATATCTGTGTAAACATCTTCCAAACATGTTTCTGCTTCTGTTGGAAAGACTGAATTTATGAGGGGCTGTGTTTTCATTTGTTTCTGATACATTTATTTACCATACTATATACCTTGAAGTTAAGTTATCCTTCTTTATTTCAAATGTCTTTTGATAAAACATGCCTTGATTTCCAATGGACCCTTCGAAGTAGGGATGAGGTTCTCTCCATGTAACTGTTGTAGGCTGTAAGACCTGACAGCCTTAGTGTGGGCATCCCCCAATGTTTTTCCTGCCTTCCTCCACTGTTTTTGCTGGTGTTAGGACACTGCACACTTTACCACTGCTAACAAGTGCTAAAGTGCATATGCTCTCTCCCTTAAACATGGTAACGTTGGTTCATCTCCGAGCGGCATATTTGATTTACTTATAAGTCCCTAGTAAAGTGCACTACATGTGCCCAGGACCTGTAAATTAAATGCTACTAGTGGAGTGGGCCTGCAGCACTGATTGTGCCACCCACCTAAGTAGCCCCTTAACCATGTCGCAGGCCTGCCATTGCAAGGCCTGTGTCTGCAGGTGCACTGCCACTTCGACTTTTAAAAGTACTTGCCAAGCCTTAAACACCCCTTTTCTGCATATAAGTCACCTCTAAAGTAGGCCCTAGGTAACCCAGGGCAGAGTGCTGTGTAGGTGAAAGGCAGGACATGTACATATGTGTTTTATATGTCCTGGTAGTGGAAAACTCCTAAATTTGTTTTCCACTACTGTGAGGCCTGCTCCTTCCATAGAGTAACATATTATGCCCTCATATACTTTTTGATTGGTAGATTCTGATCTGAAAGGGGTAACCAGGTCATATTTAGTATGGCCAGAATGGTAATAGAAAATCCTATCTATTGGCGAGGTTAGATTTTATATTACTATTTTAGAAATGCCACTTTTATAAAGTGAGCATTTCTCTGCACTTAAAACCACCTGTGCCTTACAGACTGTCTCCAATTAACATCTGGTCTGTGCCGGTTGACAGCTCCCTTGTGCATTTCACCCAGACAAACAGGACATTGAGTCACATCTGCATTCATCTGCATACTGAATGGGTCTTCCTGGGCTGGAAGAGTGGAGGGCCTGACACTTACATTTCAAAGGCCAGTGGCCTGCCCTCACACAAAGGATTGATAACCCCCCACAGGGTCCATGACAGACAGGACTAGGCTGAAAGGGGAATGTGTGCACTTCAAAACCACTCTTTAGAAGTCCCCACTTCAAATCATATTTGGGTATATAAACTGGGTCTCTGACCCCACCAACTCAGACTCCTCTGGACCTGCACCTGAATACCTGCCTGGCTGCCCAAAGGACTCTCTGGCCTGCTTTGCTGAGAAGGACTGCTGCCCTGCTGCCTGCTGGCCTCTGACTATGCTGGAAAGACTCTATCTTCCCAAAAAAGTTCTCTCCAAGAGTTTGGATTGAGCTTGCCTCCTGTTCTGAAGTCTCAGGAAGGCGACGACTTCAACTGCTAGCTTTTTGCTATTACCCGACTCCGGGACGACGCAGGGGACGCTGCAGCCTGCTCCTGCTCTGTGGACCTCACTGCACGCAACGACTGCGGCCTGCAACGCAAGTCTGACTTTGCTGCGACTCCGCTGACGTCACTCAGGGTCATCGCAACACTGTGAAGTCGACACATCACATCCTGACGGACCAGCGGCCCCACCAGGTCACAAGAAATCAACACATAACAGACAACGCATCATCTCTCCCTGCATCCAGACGGAACCGATGCCTCACGTCCACCTGCTTCGCAGCACGGGAATGACGTCTCTTTCCTCAGAAGCCACAAGGGACTGAAGCCGCACAGACTCCAGCGACGCCTCTTTCCGACTTGTGCGATGTCCCTGTTCTTTGTTTTCAAAAGGTACTGTACTTGGGGGGTACGTGTGACTCCGTGACCGTCACTGGTGGTGTCAGATTGTTGGGAACAACTCCATCAACAATGCCGTGATTACCCTGTTTGGAGCTATTGTGTTTTCTAGGCGCTTTAGTTGGACTTAATCTCTAAAAATTCATAACTTTGTTTGTGTATATTGAATGTTCACTGTTTCTACAGTATTTTATTTAGATTTTTCTAAATATGTGTGGTCTCTTTTTGTGGTGTTTTCACTGTGTTACTGTATAAGTTCTGCACAAATACTTTACACATTGCCTTCTAAGTTAAGCCTGACTGCTCAGTGCCAGGCTACTGGATGGTGGGGGCAGGATAATTTGGGTTGTGTTGTGACATACCCTGACTAGGATTGTGGCCCCTACTTGGACAAGGGTGTATACCTCTGCCAACTAGAGACCCCATTTCTAACATAGGCCATTATTAAAAAACATTTGTCTTGGGTTCCCCGAATTACGAAAAATAATCATGTACAAAATATGCATTTGCCAAACTGAAATCATGGGTACAATAAAGATGTATATGCAATGCCATGTTTCTGCTTCTTAACATCTAAGTAGTGCTGCCCCCTTCGACTTACCAGGTGTAGCCTATTTGATATGAGGATTAGAGCTCAAAAAGAAAGAATGAATATCAGGAGTCAGGAGGAGGAATGGTCCTAAAGGGTGTCAGTCTTGCAGACTGAACAACAATTTGAAATATCTTTGAGGGAAGTTATAACACAACTAAAGTCTTAACTGGACTCTTTAAGTAAGTGGAAGCAGATGAAATAACACTGGGAATATCAATTTCCTAATTGCAATTCTCTCCAAATTAGGAAATCAGTATTCCTAATATACGAAACTCCTTTAAGTTTCACTAGCAATTCCTAGTGGGTCGCAAGTATATATACCTCTTGAATATAAATGAGGTAGATCACAGTTTGCGACCCATTAGGAATCACAGCCATCAAAGGGATGGTGGCTTGCTGGGCTCAGCAGATCACCATGTCTGTGATTGCCTTTTAATAAAGCAAACTTACTTTTTTTAAATGTGGCCTGTTTTTCCTTAGGGAAAAAGGGATGTGTTCAAAATAGAAAAAAAATTCAACGTTTTCTTTTCATTTTTAAGTGTAGGCAGTGGTCTGTGGGGCCACTGCCTGCTCTTAAGAAACGTTTTCAAACATTGACAAAGGGGTAGGTACTTCACCTACCTTGAAGTAGGTGATAAGATGAGAATGTTTTGTGACCGCATTCTAGTCACAAAACATTTTTATTTACCACTGTGATTCGGTATTAGAAAGGGATGCCCTATACACGCCCCTTCCTAATACTGAATCAGTATGTTTTTGCAAATCCAAACTGCGATTTGGTAACATGTTATCAAATCTCAATTTGGGATTGATACATACCAAAATTCGCTTTTCTGGTCGCAAACAGCCCAATTCTACAAATCAGGCCATTTGCAACTGGAAAAATTATTGATACATCTGGCCCTTAGTGAATTGTAAAAGTTAATGATGTCACACCTCAGAGGGAAATAGCACTGTTTTGCTGTGGTGTACACATTAAAAAAATACAATGGAAAAATGTAGCTTTACAAATTCCTGGAAAAATGCGATAAATAAGTACCCAAAAAACAATTATTTTCTTTAAGTATCTATAAAGTGCATGATTACTCAGAGGCATCCTGGCACTGAAAATGAGTGATCTACAACTATTTGTTACACCTTGCAGGAGGCTGCTACAACTCCAAGATGTTTTCTGAATACTAAACAGTTGTCAGTGACTGTACGTTTTAAAGGCAGTGCCTCCTAGGATAAAGAAACCTAATAGGGAAACAGGCGCTCTCCTAATCTTATCATCTTTGTCTTTGTCTTTGGAGCCATTAGCAATTACAGTGAAGCTGAGCTTAAAGTAATTTTGGAGCACTACCATAATAGCATATGCCTGATAAATGTTGATTGTTTGTGTGTAATGATTTTAAACAGATGCAAGGGCTCTTAAAGAGTACCCTCTTCTTCCCCAGGTGCCACTGTTGTATCTAATATCTGAGTCCAACAGGGAGGCTGGAGTAATAAGTGTGCAGATGCATTTTGGTCCAGCTGAATTTGTTGGTTGATAGTGACAGGTAGGGTCAAATATTGCACATTGGTATATTGATCCACAAGCTCACTCCTCCATCAAGATGATATAATTAAGGTTTTCTGGAAGAAAAGGCAGAACTTTCTTCAGAATTTGAAGATGGAAAAAGCAGAATGAAGATACTTTGGGCCTTTAGTGAAGGAAACTCATGAAAACCCAAACCTAAGTGTTTACCATCTTAGTCGGTGGAGGATAAAGATCTTCAGCAAAAACCAATCCAAAGTTTCTTACCATCTTGGTGGGTGGAAGACAGCTCACCAGTCCATCAAGCCACTATCTGGAGGTCCAAATTGAAGGTAGACCACTAGCCACCATTTGTTTCAGAGCAATAATGAAAGTTTTATTGACTTTCCTCACTATTACCATAAAGCCTCAGAATGAGTAGTGAATTGCCAGCGTACCACACACAAGACAGACTGAAACAGAGGGTATTTGCCGTCAAGGGGGGCACATTGAGATTAAACCTAGAGTTGGGCTATGGAACACACCATAGAATCTCAACAAAAGAGTGTTCTAGGTATGAACCTAAAAGGAGGCAGACCGACGAGATGACCAGTCCCATTTTAGGGATTTTTGAGACCCTTAGTGTTGCTTCAAGAACTTTTAATTTCTTACCCATTTTGGCTAATCCATGCACTACCAAAACTGGCATAGAAAAACTGCTGAAAGGTCAAGCTGGCTGGCCTTCACTAGCCAGGGGGTTCCAAATGAGATCTCAAATATTAATTGATAAAGTCATGTATTTTTGCAATTGGATCTTAACTTTTTTGGCTTGCAACATCATTTTGTTTCATACAATTCAGTGTCTAATCAGCCTGCATGCCACCATACTCTCCTGACCCCATTCTAAGAAAGTAAGAGTAGGGATGAATTGGTAGACGATTAGTGGACTCATAGTTGCATATAATTGTATTCATCAAGGAATTCCTTTTCACAACTGGTATATTTGTCGCAATAGTGAAACTCAATGCTCTGCTCTGAGGAGTTTCATAATTCGGTTAGGTGAAATCTGATATTTTCATCCTTAATTCTCTGTCCCTGTGTTGCCCCTCTTCTCTTCTATCCTGTGTACATGTCTATGCATTAACATCTGACACTGCTGAATAAGAGACCTGGAAGCTGCTGTGAAGATGAAGAAGGATATAGAGGTTAAAGAATGGTGTAATTAGAGAGGTGAAGTTGAGGAAGAAGGGATGAAAAGATGGAGATGTGGCAGAGAGACAGCTGAGCTAGGGAGAGAGAAAAATAAAGAGAGGGGAGGTAGCCTGAAAGTAACAATACAGAGAGTTGAAAGACTAAGACGTAGGTAGAAAAAGAGAGGATGATGTACAGGTAGGATTTTAAGTGCTGTAGAGACAGGTAGAGATAGAAAGACAAAAATGTGAACAGAGGGAAAGGTGTTGAGTACGCTGAGGGTTGAAATGGTAAGAAAGGTAGGAAGAGAGGTGAGGTAGAAATTGGGAGAGTAAGAGGTAGACAGGTAAAGGCGTGATGTAGTGAGAGAAGTATAGGGAGATGCAAAGGAAAGAGTGTGTTGAGATAGAAAGCTAGAAAGAGAGGAGGTGTAGATGAAAAAGCAGTGAAATAGAAAGGGTGAAATAGAGAAAGACAGGTGAGATTGCTAAAGTAGTAGAGAGAGGGTGTTGTGAGGTAGAGGCATGTAGAAAGAGAAGGTGAGGAAAACAGGATGAGTTGAAATAGTGAAGATGCAGAGGTTGTTCCGCTGCTGCCTTGCCCAATGCCGATTCCCATGGTGTTCTCAGGGGGGCAGGGCATGGTGTTCGATTTTCTCAGGCAGGCAGAGCACGCAGTTCATGGAAGGCAGGATAGGTGCAGGGAGTGCAGCTGGTACATTCTCTGCATGTCCATTCTGTTCCTGGCTTTTCTGTCATCTAGATTTTCCAAAGATAATCTTCTTCCTACCCCAGAATCTTCTATCGAGGGTTCGTGGGATATAGCTTCCCAATACAAGATAGCGGCCACCGATAGACTATAATTAGACCTTCCCAATTTATCATGGTTCCATCCTCTCTGATATCAGTTCCTGTTTTGTGGTATAAAAGGAACTCAGAATTCTTTTCCTTTGCATCACATCACGTCAGAAGTCTTGTTGTTAGCCTCTTTCCTCCCTACTTCTTTCCAGTTATTCCTGGTTCCTGTTTGGGATTTCATCTTTCTTATATTCCTGCGTACTTTTCAATCTGCTCCTTTTTTGCTTGCCTGTTCCCTGGATTCCTTGTCTGCCTCTAAAACCCATTGTCTGCTTGTGGATTTCTCTGCCATCCTTGGAGGTTTTTAGTCCACTGGGTTTTTTCCTCCGACAGTGGCTTTTTCTGGAGGGCACTATCTGCTTTGGTGCTGGCACTATCAGCTGCATTGTGGCTTCTAGAAGGGGTCTTTGGCTCTGGACCTGCATCAACCTTCAGAGGATGACAGGGATAAATAAGAGAAAGGATATAATGTTGGAGAAAAAGATAGAATAAAGAAGAAGAGGTAGCAAGAAAGGTTTAAGGTAGTGAGAGGTGAGGTAGTTATAACTACAATAGAAAGAGTGGGAGGGTAGGTGAGAGGTGAAGTAGCAAATACATGGTGGGGTTATTTGAGAGGTTAGGTAGTGGCAGGTGGAATGTAGTAAGAGTGGGGTAGTGAGAGAGGCAAGGTAGGGAATGGTGTGGTATGGAGAGGACAGAGGTAGAGGTGGAATTTAGTAATTGAGAAAGTTAAGGTAGAGGTTATTTCTTTTAGTAGAATATATTCTGTCTTGGAGACTGAGAAAGAAGCTCTTAAGCTCTATGTGGAAGAACGTACGGAATGGATTAATTACCCAAACTCCTTCTCCAGCAGGGGCTTCTGTGTCCTTTGTTCCAAAGAAATCAAACAAACTCAGACTCTGCATAGATTCTAGAGGCCTAATTAAGAAAACCATCAAAAAAAGGTATCCTTTGCCTCTAATCAAGGATATATGGGAATCCGTCAGGGTTGCTAAAATCTTTACTAAATTAGATCTTTGTGGGGGCATACCATCTGTTGCACATCAAGGAGGGAGATGAGTGGAAGACTGCTTTTAACCCTCCTTTAGTACACTTTGAATATTATGTAATGCCCTTTGGCTTATGTAACGCTCCTGTTGTGTTCCAGTGTTTTATGGCTTGTGTTTTCTCTGACATGCTAAATTAATTTGTTGTGCTTAGCTTGATATTTTCCAAAGACCCCTCTTTATATCACAAAAATGTCAGTCAAGTGTTACAAACTATGTCAAAATAAGTTATATTGTAAGCTGTAAAAGTGCAAATTCAATCAACCTGAAGTGGAGTACTTAGGTTTTCGTCTAAACAGCACCGGTGTTTCTATGGCTTAGTACAAGGTCTCTGCCATCCGAAATAGGCCTTCCCCTTCAAATGTAAAGGAAACTCAGTGCTTCGTGAGGTTAGCCAATTTTTATCAATAATTTATTGAAGACTTCTCTCATCTCTCTAGCAATATCACCCGCATCTTAAAGCAGGACATGTTTCTTCGAGATTTTCAATGGGATGCCTGAGCTGAGGAAGCCTTCATCAAACTAAACCAAGGCTTCACCTAAGCTCCAATGCTTCGCCATCTGAATCCAACAAAAAGATCTATTGTGAAGATGGACTCTTCCGATTAGGCTGTAGGGGCCATACTCTTGCAGACTCAAGAGGATGATGGGTTGGAACATCCAGTTTTTTAATCTGTCTGACATGTTGTCTGACTCAGAGAGAAATCACTTAGTTCTACAAAGGGAGCTACTGGCCATGAAGATGGCCTGTTCTAAGTGGAGAATTTTTTTAATGGAATCCTTTGAACCTTTTCGAATTCCAAAATGACCATTGTAATCTTCAATAGTCTTCAGGCTCGCTAGGCTTACTTTTTTAATCGGTCTGACCTTTTTATTATTTAAATTCTCAGCACCATGAACACCCTTGCTGGTGCATTATCACACAGATATCCAGAATCTCTGGCAACATACCCTCTCCCAACGAATAATTGGAGTTCCCCAATCATTTCCAAAGAAGGTGCAAGCTTATTATGCCAATGTTACAAAAAAAAAGACTGGAAAACAATTCAAGGACAAATTCATCAACAAGGAAACTCAGTGTACAAACAGAAGTCTTTATTCATCCCATTCAAAGCATTAAGGGATGAAGCCTTAAAGATGTGTCACAACTCTCCGGTTGTAGGCCACAGAGGTGTCAAGGCAACTCGAGAACTCTTACTCCACTTTTTTCAAGAGGACATTGATCTCTATGTCTCTTCCTGCCCTATTTGTGCTCAAAATAAGGCTTCTCACTCACAACCATCTGGGCAACATCATTTTCTTCCGGTACCACCCCAACCCTACTGATTTTATTGTAGCACTACCTTCCTCTGAGGGTAATCGAGTCATTAGGGTAACAACAGACTGTTTTTCCATGATGGCACAATTTACTGCCTTAAAGAAATTACCTTTTGCAAAAAACATGGGGCTGAGGTTTTTGAGGAAGATCTTTTGTCTGCATGAGCTCCCCACAGGTTATTGTACCTGATTGAGAGTATTGCTTTTGCTTAAACTAAGAGAAAACAATGCCAAAGAATGTAGCACTCTTTGCCTGAGTAATTAATTTATATATAAAAGGCACACAAATATATGAAAATAAGCATGTAACTCAAATTAAGTAAAACGTGTACATACAAGAATAATCACAGCAGTTAATCAAAGAATCAACAGTGAAGAAAAAAAAAAATATATATATATATATATATATATATATATATATATATATATATATTTATGTTTACAACGTAGTTCGGAACGCAGAAGCCATGCCGCAGGGGTCTTGGTCTGGTTCCGAAAAGCCCATAAAATGCACAAATACTCCTCTTCATTCAAGGATAACCAGGACACCTCCGAAGTGCTGTAATTACTTATAAAATTTATTCTGAAAAATTGATTTCGCCTCCAACGCATTTCGGCTGTAGCATTGGTCACGGATGGAGTGGGCGTGTGCTATACATGATTAAATAACAAATGAAACAAAAAACGGACATCAATACAAAACTCCCTGGTATTACTCCGGCAGTGTCGGACATCTTAACATATCTTGATCGTATTTCATAAACAGTATTTCGTCACAAATTCATTTCTAATTACTATGTAATTCAATGGGGAATGTAATGCATAGTTATAATTCAATAATATATTGGTCCATGTTAGACAATTGATGTTAAAAATCCATATTCAAAAATAACAAAGCCAATAAATCTCAAATAGACATAATCGTACTTGAAATACTTAATATATTAAATAAATTAAATACGCAACAAGGAACAAGCCCCAATGGGCACTGACCATTATTCAAAATGCTTCACAAAACCAATACAAAATATTCAAATATATTATATATACAGCACTCCACCACTGTTTTCCTAAAAACAATAATTTTCTATATTCATATACCTAATTAATCAACTAAGTAGGATCTTCTGCTGCCAAACGCTTCCTACACTAACACCATTAATATGCAAAAAATATTTTCCAATAAAGTGAATACACCCTATCAGAACAAATGAAATAAAATCATCAAATCTAACTCTTCCTAGTATGGCTCACACAATCATTGTTTAACTTTTCATCTCAACCTAAATGTATACTCATTTCTTCACTGGAGTTCAACCCTGAGGGATCAAGCGTCTCAAAGTTTATTATATATTTAGATTCCAAAATTCTCAGTTCTCGTTCTCTATTTCCTCCTCGAATATTTGTTTTAACTTGATCAAACACTACAAATCGAAGTAAGTTTTCATTTCCAAAGTGAACCTCATGAAAATGTGTAGCTACCGGATAGCTCTTATCATGATTCTTAATGGCTCTTCTATGTTCAAGCGCTCTTTTACAATTGTAGTTCCCTTTGATAATATATTCCTTCTCCCTACTTGTCATTTTCAACTTCTTGCAGTTAACACTGTTTCTGCATGTTTTACATTGCATACAACAGTAGAACCCAGATGGTGGCACGTTGGTCTTACTGTTCTCACATGTCACAGAATTATGGCATAAATCATCTTTTAAAGACCTGCTCTTTCTGAAAGTTACTTGCGGTGTGTCACTCAGACATTTACATAATACTGGGTCAGTCTGTAAAATATGCCAACTTTTGCTCAAGATATTTCTCACATTGAACGATTAGTTACTGTATGTCATGATAAATCTAATTGTTGCCATTTCATCTTCTTGGTCAGTACATCCCTTATATAATAGATCTTCCCTACAGGTTTATCCACCTTTTGTTTTGCTTGCGTAATGACCTTGGTGCTGTATCCCCTTTCCCTGAATCTTTCACACATAACCTCACATTCTTTGTAATAGTCAGACATGCTACTGCAAATTCACCGAGCTCTTAACAGCTCCCCGTACAGAATACTTTGTATTAAACTGGTAGGATGCACACCGCGGGCATAAAGTAAGCTGTTACCAGCCGTCTGCTTCCTATGTAGCTTAGAAGTGAGGATATTATTCCTCACTAACGCTCCAACGTTCAAGAATTCGATACCTGTTGTACTAAGCTGTTCAGTAAACTCCAAGTTTAATTCATTCTGATTCAAATCCCGAACAAATCTCATAGCTGACATTTCATCTCCTTTCCAAATTACAAAAATGTCATCAATGAATCGACACCATAAGATCACATTCTCATCAAATCTTTCATTGTGTCAGACACCAATTCCTCCCACCATCCCATGAATAAATTTGCATAACTGGGGACAAATCAGGTACCCATTGCAGTCCCCTGTAGTTGCCTGTATTCTTGGTTTTCAAAAGTAAATAAATTGTTCTTGAAACAATAACAAATCATATCACATAACGTTTCAGTATGAAATAGCAGCGAAATAGATCTTGCTTGCATGTAGTACCTAATCGCTTTTAAGCCCAGATCGTGATCAATACTAGTGTAGAGACTTCTAACATCCAAAGTCAATAGTAAATAATCATCTTCCCACTGTATCCCCTCTATAGTTTTAAAAAAATGCATGGTATCCTTCACATATGAAGGTACTGTTCCTACAAAGGGGCAAAGATAATGATCAATGTACTTAGAAGTATTCTCCAAAAGAGAACCCATAGCTGAAACAATTGGTCTCCCTGGTGGATCTGATTTGTCCTTATGTATTTTAGGTAAAAGATATAGTATAGGGATTTTTGGATGATCACATTTCAAAAATAGATATTCCTCCCATTCTATGAGACCCCTCTCTCTCCAATCAATAAGCATCTCAAAGTATTGATCATTCATTTTTTTAACATCATCCCTACTAATCTACATATAACATTTGGTATTGTTCAACTGCCTTTCCCTTCTGCCAAATACTTGTCAATATCCAGGACAACTACATTGCCCCCTTTTTCAGATTGCCTGATAACAATATTTTTATCCTTCTTCAAATTTAATGAGGCTTTTCACTGTTATCCAGACAGATTATTTTTCTTCACATTACTTGGTTTATGTCTTATTTTCTTCAATTGTTTAATTACTTCACGCTCAAATACTTCTATTGCATCACATTGGATACCTTGGAAAAAGGTGGACTTGGGCTTAAACATACTCAGCATGTTTTATCAAAACTTATGCCCAACACTTCCAAATTCATAATCGGATCTTCATGGGCTACAGAACCGTCATGTAAGTCAGTCAACATATGCAAAATTTCAATGTCCGAAATACAAAGTTTGCTCAGATCTTGTTCTCTTTTCTCATTGAATTACATAGTGATTAGAAATGAATATGTGACAATACTGTTTATGAAATGCGATCAAGATATGTAAAGATCGACACTACCGGAGTAATACCAGGGAGATTTGTGTTGATGTCAGTTTTTTGTTTCATTTGTTATTTAATCATGTATAGCACACACCTACTCCATCCCGTGACCAAGGCTATGGCCGAAACGCTTTGGATGGGAAATCAATTTTACTGAATACATTTTATATGTAATTACAGCACTTCGGAAGCGTCCTGGTTATCTTTGAATGAAGAGGAGTATTTGTGTATATATACGAAATAATAAAAAATGCATCACCAATGGGTTTTTTCCATCATCCTTGCCAGCCAGACTGGGGAACTCGTGATCAGCCAAAGCAGGAGACCCCGCAAATTGGAATCAAAGAGATCCTGGGCAGCGCATCCGCTCCACAGGTGAGTTCCTGTCTTGGTGCCAAGTCTCTTTGTCTTTTATACCTTAAAACAAGCCCAAGGAGAGATGTCTAGAAAACTCCTCCTCTCTGTTATGAAATTAAATGCTGACTGTACTTTGTTTGCGTCGAAAACATGAAAGAGGGTTGGCCAGACTTCTTATGCTTATTTCTGATGCAGAGATGTACATTCCTTTGATAAAAACATTCTCAGCCTTGTGCACTCCTATCTAGTCTGTATCCCCCATAATATGTTCCAGCACGGTATGAGAAGAGAAAAACAAGTTCTGTGTGGAAAACAAGGTTTGTGTGAAATAACATCTATGCTGACTGCAAATGAAGTAGGGCACAAAATGGAATCACTTGCACAAAATGGAGTCGATGGTCAAACATTGAGGCAATGATTAAATACACATACAGCATTACATCGAGGTCCTCAGTGTGTATCCCGTTTATGAGAATCATTTGTAAATCCCTTCAAATTGAGGTTGCCTTATCCTAAGGTTTGCAGGTCCAGACCGGTGGTTAGACTTAACGGCTTAACCAGAGACTCTAACAATATCTTTGCTGTTTTTGTAATTCCACACAGACCTATTGGTTTTCTTTTTTTATCTCTGACTGAATTTTCCTATAACAATTCAGTGCACACTGCCACTAAGTCATGCCCATTCTTTTGCCTCCAGGGGTTACATTCTAGGGCCTTTCTTTCAACTCTTTTTGGTCCTGTCTTTCTTCCTGCTGCTATTGGTTTCCTTAGGCAGTTACAAACTATAAAATGTAGGGTTGTTCTTAATCTCCATGATGCCACAGTTAGGATGCAATCCTCTGCTGACAGTCATTGGATCCCTTCCACTGTATATACACTTGGGGATAAGCTGTGGCTCTCCTCAAAGTTTGTACCTGTTAATCTTCCCTTTAATAAATTCAACCTTGATTGTATGGCCCTTTTAAGATTGCTCAGGTCATCAGTCCTGTAGCCTTTAGGGTCCAACTGCCTTTGAACTGGAAGATCCATCCTCTATTTCACTTCTCCCAGTAAAAACTTTATCAGGTGGGCCTTCACCATTGCCTTTTTTCCAGATCTCCCTCCATTTTGATGAATTATATTCCTGAGTTTGAGGTTCTCGAAATTTGTGATTCTTGATTCCTTCAAAAGATGCAGCAATTCTTGATTCGTTGGAAGTGGTACCCTCCTAGTAAAAGGTCTGGGGATGATGCTTCCTCTGTGCATGCTCCTTATCTGGTCCAGCGCTTCTTTCCTCTATTTCCTGATAAGCCAGGGACCTCAGGGAGGGGACATACTGTTGAGCTGCTGCCTCACCTGATGCCGATTCTCATGATGTTCCTGGGCAGGAAGGTTGTGCTGTGTGCAAAAGGTAGGAGGAGTGCAGGGAGTGGCGGCAGACTGCTGCGCTCCCTACAGGCCTTAACTTGCAGGGACCGACCTGCATCTCCATTAATTTCCTGGGTAAGTAGTGGCTAGGAGGTTCCTCTGGTCTCTCCATTACCTGAGACAGTCTTCTTCCCAGAATCCTTTACTGAGGTTTAATGGGATAGAGCTTCCCAATTCAAGATCGCGGCCAACCACAGACTATTATTTGGTATTCTCAATCCATCATGGAACCATCCTGCCTGATACATTTTCCTGGTTTTTAGGGTATAAAAGGAACTCAGAATTATTTTCCCTTATGTAGCAATGCTTTGGCAGTATTCTCGTTAGCCTCTTCACTCGTAACTTGTTTCCAGATATTCCTGGTTCCTGTTTGGTATTTAATCTTCCTTGTATTACTGCGTTCTCTTCAGTCTGCTCCTTGTTCCTTGGCTGTTCCCTGGATTTCTTGTCTGCTTCTGGAGCACATTGCCGACTCCTGGTTTATCTGCCATCCTTGGAGGTTTTTTACCCTAATGTTTTTTTTGCTGCAACAGAGGCTTTTTCAGAAAGGCAGATGTGAGATAGAAGGGCATTTGAAGTTGAGAGATAAATGAAGTAGATGGAGAGTAAGATAAGCAGAGGTGGACTAGAGAGAGATGTATTGAGGAAGATGTGAGGAATACCTAGGTGTAAAAGATATATTTGAGAAAGAGGGAGAGTAGGTGCATAAAGAGAAAATGTAAGAGAGCATTTAATTGCTGCCAACAACCTGAAGGCACAAGTGTTTAGCACATGCATCCCAGCCATAAAAAAAAGAAACTTTTTTATGCTCACAGTTATGTTGGGATTTCTGACTGTCCGAACCACTTTACAAGGGCACCATTCAAAGGAGGGGACCCTGGGCAACTGCCCACGTTGTCCATGCCTTATCAAGCCTCTGCTTATGATGTTGTGACGTTGATTGGACAGAATAGAACATATCCATTCCAAAGCCTTGCCTGTGACCTTGACCCCCCCCCCTAGTAACTCCAACAGAATGGAGTGACATACCATGTCAAAGGCTGATGACAAGTTGAGTAAAATCAGAGCTGCTGCGCCTCTGTGGTCTAGCTACATCCACAGGTAGTTCAGGACAGTGAGCACAGCTAATTCTGTTTAATGGAAATGACAGAACCCTGCCTAAAGGGGATTCTGAACTGTATTAACCTTAATATAGTCAAGGATTTGTGTATTGTTTTTATTTTCTACTAACATGGCTTAGTAAGATAGAAGTGAATTTGACGATAGTTACATGTGATGGAATTATCAGGTGTGGGTTTCAAGAAGAAGTGAGCCCCACCATGATGGTTTATTTTATCCTAGGCATGGCTAATAGCAGGAACACTGCCAGGCTAAAGTTGAAAGTTAAGCGATTAGAGGAGAGGTTAGTATGTGAAGTTGAAGGACAATGAGAGGTTTCAAACTGCCAAAAATCCTTGCCACAAACAACAGAAAGCCAATCCAACAAACCATAGATAGGAACCCAATCAAGGGGGCTCACTTTATCCCAAGCACCGACCATAGCAGGGAAGAACTGTGGGCAGATGGTGAAGCTGAACCTGAACACACATCTGCCGATTCTACTGTACAGCAGCTCAGGTAAGAATGAAGGTTGTATCATGGAAGGATCAGGCTGAACTCTACATAAAAAAGACGTATGTATCTCCCCACTTACAGGAAAAAAGATACAATACTTAGGAATCAATAAAAGATCTGTCATGGAATATTGCAGGGTAAATTTTAAGCTACAGGATGAGGAATGGTCAAGGTTCATCAATATCTTTGTGGTTTGCTGTTTCCAAAAGATGTGAGTTCTATTTTAAAGAGGTATGGATGGATTCACAGAATTTGTTGTATTTGCACAGCATTCTAAAAAAAGGTCAACTGACGGGGGGCCTAGCAACATACGTATCTTGTCATTTGAATTGTGAGATGCAAGAACTTGGTCGAAGTTTTCTTTCCCAAAATACTAACAAAGGTCAGTAAAGGAGTAGATGGTATAGACATCCTTAA
Organism: Pleurodeles waltl; assembly: GCF_031143425.1. Lineage (NCBI taxonomy): Eukaryota > Metazoa > Chordata > Amphibia > Caudata > Salamandridae > Pleurodeles > Pleurodeles waltl. The sequence continues at coordinate 519,855,693 of NC_090447.1, read as the reverse complement.
TGTGTATTTTCCAAAATATTTTAGATTATATTAACTCAATCAGTGAGGTCTGTGTTGACTCCCCTAAGGAATGATGCAAGGGGCAATGACTGCTGCTGATTTGTGAGGATTTCAACACGTATCCCTCTGATGATGTTAGCAAGGAGGTACTGACAGAAGGATTATTGTCGGGGTATCCCGAAGCTCGACATGAGATGGTTAAAAACAAAAAATAAGAAAGGGGAAGCATTTTCAACTTTTCTTATAAAGTATGGTCTTTATTTCTTGAATGGCTGAACCCCTTCTGACTGCCTAGAAAAGAGGTTCTTTATTGTTGGCCAGAAAGCCTCATTGACTAACTGCGTCATAATAAGGATGGAAAACTGGGTAAAAGTGTTTGATGTGAGAATTGTGAGGAGGATTGAACGTGACCCTGACCCCTCTGTAGCTAGTCTCACATGATGCACTCGGGGGCAATGAGTTAACACCAATCATATTTGCATAGTCTATCATCTTGGTGATTCATCTAATTAAAAGAGAACTGTACGATGGGGCTCAGAAAAATAGCTTGATGAAATCTAACTACTTATTTGTATTTTAAAGAATTTTGGAAACAAGATTTTCTTTTTGAAATTGAAAAAGATAGTGCCCAAGTTGCCATTGGAGTCATCTCCTACAGCGAGTGGGGAATTATTTATTTTATGCTCTCCCTCACTGGAAGGGTTTGTCTGGTGGTGACAGACAATAAAAATGGCTATCTGTCCGCCCTTCCTAATTGGGTGTATTGACATATAGCCAGTGCCCTTACTCCATCGCACCATCGGAGGGGGTCTAACCATGATGTAGACAAAATAGTCTCTGCCATGGTTAGTTACACCAATGGTCCATTTGCATATAAAGTGGGAGGGCAGACCATTATGTTGGCGGTAAGTATAATCCGTTGTCGTTATGACAGAGAATCCTTACTGTCAAGATATAGCTTAGTCCCTCAGTCCCTGTTGATCTGATGCAGGCGGACTCAATAGTTTTGGCCCGTATACTTATTGAAGTATTTAGTTCTGCCATTGTCCATACTTATATTCCACATTCATGGCATTTTGCCATCCTGATACCTTTATACAAGAAGGGTCATCAGGTAGCCCCAAATTACCAGCCAATCTCTTACTGGATGAGGTCAGTAAGATGTTTGCTAAACTCACGTTGAACAGACTCCAGGGCTGAGTGGATAACTCATGCATTCTGTCCGAGGCCCAAGCCAGGTTCAGTTCAAAGATAGGAACTATTAATCATGCCACCCATCTATATATATATATATATATATATATATGATTTGTTACAAATAATGTGTAGTCAAGAGGGCATCCTTGTTCCTCACCTTCGTTGACCTGAAGTTGAAATTGTATTTTGTTGACCGTACAAACCTATGGCACTCACTCAAAGGAAAGGGAGTGAACAGCTAAATCCTGGGGGAGTTAAGGGGCTTACTTATGGGACTGCAGGAAAAGAGCCTTTTTCTAAATTACAAGGTTGTCTTCATAATGGAAACCCCGCTTGATGTATCTATAATTGCAGTTCTCAAGGACCTGATCCTCCTTTTTGCATATGATGCGCTTCTATTGTCTAGAACTGAAAATTCAATGCACAAACTATTGGGAAGGTTTGTGGACTCTTGCAACCAGAAAGGGTTAACCATTAATCAAAGGAAACCAAGTTTATGTAACTGAAGCCAGCCCCTAATTTAAAGAGGAAATTAGTGGTCTATGGGGAACGAATTGAGGGCATAACACGCTATGACTACCTAGGCATACCTTTTACTTAACATCTTGGCTGGAAGGATCTGATAGTTCCTAACGCGGGAAACATCAAAGATGATGCTTACATGTAGATCACTACATTGAACAGCACCATCGTCCAGATTACATCAAATGGTCTATCTTATATGTAGTTGACAAAATAAAAACAGTCACCATATTAGCTTCCGTTTTGGATAAAATGGAAGCTCGTCTGATAGAAAGATTTGGGACGGCCAGGCGAGGTCTAAACGATTTGTCTGAGATGTGGGCCTTAATCAAATTGTAATTGTTTTACAGTGCTTCTTATACTCTGTGTTATGTAGAATATGTTGTATAGAATCAGTCCCAGAATTGTATACTAAGTTTGTTTAATGTTATTGTGGATGTTGTCTGTGGTGGGTTTTCAGTGTATATGGGACAACTATGAATGTCTCTAAATAATATATTTTGTGAAGTTAGAGCTTGATGAGATAGGCTCTATTAATAATTGGTGCTGAGGTCCTACTTATGATTTTGTTTTTAGTATAAGTCCTGGAATTATGCAGTGTTTGTGTAGTTTGTTTAATGATTATTTATTCATTGGGGTTTGTTTCATATTTGTAATCAGTTTCTTACTGCTAATAACATAATAACAGGTATTGTATCTCAAATGCCCTTTATTAACTTTGTTACAATCTAATCATGTTAAGTAGTTTGTCCTTTAGTATCTCTTTAGTTACGTTTTTTGCACATTTCAAAATGGCTCCCATAGTTTTGATGTAGGAGGAGAAACATGTCTAGTCCCCTTTTTGATGTTTAGTGAGGACGCATATCTAAGGTGACGGCCCGACATGGTGCTCTCTTTAATGCATGCCGTTTCAACTCGTAACGCGGCGAAGCTCTCATTTCTGCAGAAAGACGTCTGTCTATTTACTGATAGAAAGGTATGCGCCGCGTGTTTTGGCGCGCCCGCGTCTGACAGGCTTTGGTTCTCGTTTTAAGCCTGTTCTAGTAAGCCTAAGTTCTTTATTTCTAAACAGCATTAGTCCGGTTGCACGTATTATTGAATTATCGTTTGTGCAACGTACAAATTCACCAAGCTAAGGTTAGTCCCTTTAGTTACGCTTCTCTTCTTATTTATAGGGAAGTATTATAATTGTTGTTCTGAAGTTAATATGTGACTTTGTTGGTTTGTTTAGCTTTATTAACAGTTTTTAGTTTTGTGGGGTATACCTCTTGGATTGATTCTTTTCTATACAGCATTTATTATAATTAACCAAAGTGACTATCGATGAGGTTCAGCCTGATTTAATATTTTTGTATATATAATTCTTTAATATATACCCTTTTAGTCATTATTTCTTTCACTATAAATATATTTCTTTTTATGTGCACACATGAGGGCGTGTTGGTGAACAGGTGTGGGTTTCCCTACACCTGGTGGTACTTATGGTTATTATGGCTATAAGTTTTTTAGGTAACTTTCTTGTGTTGTATATATAGGCACTGTCTTCATTGTCCTGAGGAGGCTGTAGTTGTTAAGGCCGAAACGCGTCGACTATAACATACTAAGGAGTGACTGTTGGAATTCCTGAAACATCTGGATTGAATAATTTGTGGACTGTATCGGACATTCATCTCAGTGATTGACTTTTCTCACTGTTGTAGGATACTTTCCTTCCACTACTGTCACTACCTGGATTGGTGACTGCTTGCCACTTGATGGTTAAGCAGCCTATATTTTATGCATCACTGTGCTTGTTTGGAATTTTAGGGTTGCTTTGGATTTGTATATAATTAGCTTTTGTGTATTAATTTTTTAGGTAGATAGGCGATTTGCTGACACTATGATTGAATTGATTTATTTGTAATAAAGAAATTACTACTCAGTAAAAAATTGAGTTTTTTGCTTAGATATTTGTTACAGATTTATCCCCGTTGGATATTTTGCTTTTTACATGTAGACACAAGGCAGACAGGCAGTGTATAAGGGTCATTCTTCAAATGAAAACAGTAACCGCTGCCTTATACGGTGCTGCTCTGCAGGGGTATGGCAACCTTCATTCGCTGCAAGTAATTGAGAACAATTTTTTTAAGAGGCCTTGTAAGATTAAGGCCAGACACCTCATTACTTGCTCTCTATTTAGAGTTTGGTTTTACTACAATTTTGGCCTGGCTGAACCAAATACCATGCTGTACTGGATTAGACTGATTAAGAACCTGAAAACCACTATATAGCTACACACAGTGAGAGAAGTGTAAAATTATGGTAGGTTTGGTAAAAACAACTGGTCATTCATATGTTAGGAGACTAATAACCACTCTGCTACTGGAATTTCTATAGGCAGGTTAGCCCTGGTACAGCAGAAACTGTGAAATAACTCTTCCTGGCATTCAAGTAGGAGATAAAACTAGCCAGGGTGAGATCAGGTAGCAAGTTAGCAGATTACATCGAGCACAAAATGGAATTGTGGTGTAAGCGCTACCTGAGTCTGATCTAATGTGAAAAGAAAGATTCACTTTATATTAAGTTCAGGTTGGAGTTTTTCTCACCAAAGAATTTCTTGTGAGAAGTGCAAGACTGACCAAGGAAAGTGAATACTGTAATTGCAAGTTTGGAAGGAAGGACAATATAATGGATTGTTTGCTATTCTGTCCTCAGTACATAATATTTTGTAAAAGGTGAATTCCGCTTGTCTTCTGGTTTTATGAAATCATATCAACCTTAACCCATATACCTCTGTTAGAGGACCAATGAGGTTATGATTTTTACTACTATATCTTCCTATCTATGGGCAGGATCAACATCAATACAACAGAATATTGCAATAATCCTTTGAATATATAAGTCACAAACTGATTGTTGATCAACCAATATCGTTATAACATCAGCCTTAACTACAAACTTTCACAAACGATTGTTCCTTGTTGAAGTTTGGTTAGGGTGTGCAAGGAACATAGTTGCTGCAAACTTGCATATCTATTTGTTCCTTATTGTGTCTCTTTGTACTAGAGGATTGGGATTAAATTTTAACACTTACATATTTAAGTATTTTATTGAAACATAAGGCCTGATTTATATGCTGGTGAATGGCTTTTGAATCTCCCAGGGCCACGGAGTAAATTACTCAACTGTCCTGTTTTAAGGACCGCCCACCAGATTCATAAATGACCACCAGGCAAGCAGTCATTTATAAAAGCATTCCCAGGAACCGCCATGATTTTGGTTCCTATCAACGCATTTTACTCTCTGCAGCCGGGCTGCATCAGCAGGATGTAGTCCTGTGGCAGCAAGTATTTCATTTTTCTTTTCCAAATGAAAATCCTGAAGTGGGATTTTCTTTTTGAAAAGGTAAAATATATTGCTCCCCTCACATGTGAGTCTTCTCCGATTGCAGGGGAGTGTTACAATGATTTTACTGTTCCTTATCGCCAGGTTTTACCTGGCGGTAAGAAAAAGTACAAAATTACTACTTGTGCACCCATCCAAATTGGTTGGGCAGACCAATGCAGCCATTTTTCTGATGGCCCTTACTCTCCAGGGCAGTTGGAGGGGATTAATCATGGGTGGGGAGTATAGTACTCTCCTCCATGACTAACCCTAAGGTCTGCCCGCATGTAAACGCACTAGGCAGACCACTATATTGGCAGGGAGGGAACTCCATCACTGTTGCGACTGAGGACCCTTTCCGCCAAAACATGTCAGGCCCATAGTGAGGAATTTTAGACCACATTTTTTGCTTATATTCATTGTATTCCCTTGTACAAATGGTGAAATTATGGTCATTTCAAACCTGCATACAAAATTGTATTTTACAGTCTTTCTTGTAACAATGTCCAGGTTTAATTTTACTTATTATTATTGTCTGTACTTTATTGAAATGAGGCAAGTAATAACTTATTTTGAAATTTTGCGTATTTAGTGCACTTTCTTGTGATTTTTTGTACATGTGGACCAGGCTTGGACTAGATATGGTAACGATGGGTTTTGTAAATTTGCACTTTCAACCCTTCCACCGTTTTTCCTTTATTCCTATACTTTACTAAACGAGTACTTTTCGATATTCGCTGTACTACTAAGGATATAGAGCCAAACTGTTAATAGATTAATTGTGTGAGACGCTTTTGGGCTATAGAGTTGTTTTTAACATTTCTTCTTTTATTTTAGGATTTTATTATGGCTACTGTAATTGTACTGTCTGTGTTTATTTTACTGGAAGGCAATTGCTGAAACAACTAATAAAAATTGACAGTACAGCAGCAAAGAAGCATTTGAGTCCACACACTTGCTAGGGAAGTAAGGAAATGGAGTTGGAGCATTATTCCTGTTCTACTGCTCTAGGGCATGTCGGAAACGCACCCCAGTTAAATGCAGCTGAATTATTCTGACAGTCACTCAGATAACCCAGAGCTAGTAAGCTGATATGTATCCTCTTTTCATGTACCTCCCCGCCCCATCCTCTACCCAGAATTTTCCACAATTATGACATTATCTGGCTAGTAAAGTGTGGGTAATGACCTGAGCCAACACCTTTAGTAAGCTCTTATCTGTGGAAAATGTGACTTATTATCAACAGAACAGCAATACCCTTGGCTGTGTTTGTTGCAGAGTTGCTTTATTACATTATATACAATCAGTGGGCAGACAGGTGATTAACAGCATGCATTTGTTGGTCCAAGATGTACAAACCATAGGTCTTATTCTGTTGTACTACTGTTCTGTCCAAGTGAATGTCCTGGCCATGGAAATGTTATTCCCCTTTTTTGCAAGGGTGTCCTGCGATGTTCTGTCTCACATTGGAACTTATAACACCTTAGCAGCCTTTTCACGGATGTAGTTTTTAACACCTTAAAAATGTGAACCTAGTACACAATGGCTAAAGGTTTACATAAGTGACACCATGTTATCCATATTCTAAACTTGTTTAAGTATCTGCATACTGAAGAAAAAGGGACTGAAAATATTTGGACACCACACATAGCATTAAACCTTTCTTTGTGTGACGAGTAACTCCTTATGGATTGAAAACTGACTTTTAATTTTGCACAGAGCTCTATGTTCCTTATTGTGCCTTTTCTCGTTGTGTGTGACTCAGTTATAGTCTGTGTTCCTTGTAACATACTAAAAGGTTGCTCTACTTTTGTGCTCCTTGGGATCTTTTTTAAGGTCAAATTCTCGAATTTCGATTTTTAAATGAGCCATTAGCCTTCTCTTGTCTGTCTGATGGTTTCCCACCATGAGTGATGGAATATGTGGTGAAAATAAATCTTTGGTCAATGACCCCTTTTTAGGTTTGGCCTTTGAGACAGTGTCAACCTATTGTGTTGCCCAAAAAACTATACATAATACACATAAACAGTGGGGCTTTGGGTCATCCATGGGTCTGTTAAATTGTCATTCACATTTTGCTGCTGCCCACCACAGCATACAACATAGGGCTATGGGTAATCTCACTTTACCCACTGACTCCTTTCACTTTGTGTGACTGCACAAAGTTTGTGCACATTGTTCATATCCACCAGAAAATAGTTCCTTTCTCTTAATTTGACAAGCTAGTTTAAAGCGTGCTTTCCTTATTGTTATAATAACTTTAAATACTGGCAATTTATTTTCCCCACACATCTTCACAAAGTTTATGTTATAAAGTGTGTGACACTGTAACTCTGTAGCTGCCTGTGATTTAAATGCTTGATTAGGCGGTGATTTATTTTTGTCTCCCTCAAAACAATACCAATAAAATGCATGGAACAACTTAAAAGCTTGTTATTTATAACACATTGCGATTAAAATTGCTACATCAATTTTTCTTTTAATTTAAAATTGTCATTGTGACCAAAAGGCAGACATTTAAGTGGAAAACATATTATTTTTTATCTTTTTATTTTTATAGGATATGCTTGCAATAAAACAAATTGCCATGGCACTAGCTTTCCAAGGCCAGACCTACTAGCTTTGCCAATGATTTTTTTTTGGTAAAGATCAGAATTCATCTCTCTATTCATTAATGGAATTCTGGGGGGCCCCACTGTGTCCTTATTAGAAGCTGGTGGACCCTTGGCTTAACCCTTTACTATGATTTGAACTCAAAACAATACACAAAAATACAAAAACCATTATACATCACAAATGCTCAGATATTAAAATATTTTGTTTAATTCACAATCAAAGGCTGAAAATGTATTCAGTTCTTCAATTTTGCTTCTTTATTTGTATATTATGTATTATTTTAATTAATTAATTTTACTATTATTTAATTTTGTAAAACAGTTGTGAACCCCCTGAGTAGTGCTCACGGATTCCAAGGGGTCCTCGGACCAAAGGTTAAGAACCACTGGTCTAGACCATGCTTCACTGCACTCCAATTTTCACAGCACATATTGCAAGCTTTGGAACTAGGCCTGTTCAGGACAAGACAGCTCATTACATCTACCTACTTTACTTTTAAACTTGATGCCATTTATGTGGGACTGTTGTCAGTGTCTTTCTCTTTGTGATGGTATGTTCATCTATAAATTAAAATCAGACACATTCTCTTGTCAAAATCACGATGCTTGTGTTATGCAGTTAACTCTTATTTGGGATCATCTTTGGTGCATCATGCTACATTTCAGTCGGGTCCATTTCTATACATTTGTGTAACGCCGCTAACTCAACAGTTTTAAAGTGTTGGGGCGGAAAGTTTAATACTTACATATATATAAACAGAATGTACCTCTGCAATAGGATTTATTTTTGCAACATATTGCTAAATGTACTTGAAAGTCGTACATAAAGTTACCTTGATTGACGTTCAGATGCAGTGATGCTCCCGAAATCAAATCCCCTGCCTCTCACTTCCGGGACCTGAACCCGGGGAACATAAGGTCCAAGCACCCCAGTGAATTCAAGCATTGCTCTCATGCGTATTCAAATACTTAACAACATAATAACAGGGCTAGGATTGGATGGGTTATGCAAACACGAAGCTCCATTTAACTCTGATGGGGCTGTGTCTCTGCACACACAGCTCAATGGCAACCTTTAATGTGGAAACTTTAACTGCGCATGTCAAGCTGGCCACAGCAAAACACTGGTCAATCTGACATGCTCTGTTCAGTGAAACTTCTTACCTAACCACTGCATGCCGGGAGAGTAGCCGGCACCATAACAAAGGAAAGTGAATGGAGGTACAGGGAAAATATTTATGTTCGTAAAAATAATGAGCCTGGGAATTAATAAATCTTAGTAGGGGGTCAACACCCCTTTGCCTCTGTGGATGAGCCACCCCTGTTACTCAAGAGTGTTGGTATTCCTTTCATTGGGTCCATACACCTAGCCTGAAGACACCAAAGACTTTCAAGCAAGCTTTCTCAGGAAGTGATTCCACACTCTGGAATTCCACTCCCCCAATCAGGATGCTTACCTCTGTTGTCACCATTGAAAGAAAGCTCAAAATCCAACTATTCAGATGGCACTATCCAATAGGAACATCACTTTGATGATCTTCAGGTTAATTTACTGCAGCGACATGGTCTAGAACTTTTTTTCATTATCTAACACTCTATAATCATGGACTAGTAAAGTGGATCTTAGGATACGGCTGTACACAGATGCCAGATAAGTGGAACATTGTCCCTAATAAAGTGAACACCTCCCTAGTATGTTGCAGGAAGAATTTGTATTTTTGAGTTCTACAGTCTTGTCACTCCAACTATAATTTTATGACTCCTTTCGTTAAAGTGCTGACATTCCCAGGTGGGTCTGGTTCGCACTTTACAAATGCACAAATGAATTCTTGTAGTTTACACATTTCTCATATGAAGCATTGGCGCCAAGCAAACTGATTGGTTGGTGACATGTTTTTTTTGTTATATTTCCTTGGTTGGTAACATGTTTCTTTTATTAAATATCTCTTCCATCTGAAATGTCTTGTGGCTCACTCACCATCATTGAATGTGAGCTACATAGAGTTGAAAACTTTACTAGAGTAAGATATCTCCGTAGAATCTTGATTATGCTACTTACTGTACTACTAAAGAAATTGCCTTGTCAGTGTACCCTGTTTCAAGAAAGAATGAATTTTCTCTGGCAGGGTATTAGAAACTACATTCTCTAAACATCTGGTGTGGACCCATTCACTCTCCATTCTTGGTAATTACTTCACACTTGTAGGAAAGTCCTCCTTTTTCCCCTGATCACCCCCACACTTTTTGGACAGGTACTGGTGGTTACTGACTCTTGGCTGTGCCCTGGGTACTGCTTACCAGTCCCAGGGCCAGTGCTCTGTGTAAAATGGATATGCAAATTAGGCTAATTATAATTGGCTAAGTTAACCTACCTATATGTCCCTAGTATATGGTAGGGCATGTAGGTTTAGGGACCACAGCATAGGTGGTGCACCCATAGGTGCACTGCTGAGGTGCCCAGTGTCATTTTAAAGGCAGGCCTGCCTTGCTGGCTGCTTTTAAATTAAAGTTATATGCAAATTCGACTTTGGAATTAAAAGTAGTTCCAAAGTCTTAAACTACCTTATTTTTACATATAAGTCACCCCTAAGGTGTGCCCTATGTGTCCCTAGGGCTGGGTGCCATGTAACTATAAGCAGGGACTTTATAAAAATAGTTTTATAAGCCCTGGTGAGGTAAAAACAGCCAAATTCGTTTTTCCCTCATTGTAGTAAATGGCCTTCATAGGCTAGAATGGGGAGACTTTGTTTTAAATTTTAAAGTCTCCTTAAATGATGCATACCAAGAATTTGGTATCAAATTAATTGTTGTAATAAATCCCACAACTTCCAGTTGTGGGATTTAATATAACTTGTTCAGGTAAAGAGTTTTAGACTTTACCTAAAAAGTTGCCAATTTCAGCCCTGCATTGTTTTTGCTGCTGTGCTCTGATTGGCGAGCCTGTAGCAGCTTAGCCAAGCTGCCTTGATGAGGTGTGAAGTGGCCTGGCTTCACACAAAGGAATGTGCCTGTGGGAGAGAATCTCCCCTCAGCAGATGGTGAGGCAGGAAGGGGGAGGGCTGCCAAACTGGTCTTCAAAGGCAGAGGAGGACATTTGGAGCAACCAGCAACACCCCCACATCCTGCAACCCCAGACAACTAGGTGCCCCCTTGATTAGATTAGGAGAGGGGTGTGTTTATGATTTTTAGCCACACCAGTGGGTGGGCTCAGCCAGATGTAACCTCCAAAAATCAGATTCAGCCATGTTAGATTTTTAGAGAATGTTGGCCTCTGAGATGGATTTTTGCCAAACTTCCTAGGAAGTGGTCATCGCAGGGGGAAGGACCCTGCCCCTGATTGGAGAACCAGGACCCCCCTGCTTTTCACCCAGGAACAAGGATAAAACTGGCAGACCTGCACCCACACCTCAGATCCCCATCAGATTCTAACAAGGAAGAACTAAAGGAGAAGAAGGACTGCCCTGCTGGACCCCTGGCCTGCACCTGGAACCTGCACTCAGAAGGACTGCACCAGCTGCACACTTGGGCTTCACCACAAGAAGGACTTTGCCTGGCTTCAACTGGTTCAAGGAGGGACTCCCTGTTTGCTACAGGTGAAAAATTGCTAACCAGAGTCCCCTGCACCAACTCCTGAAGAAAGCGACCAGCTGACCACTGCCCAGTGGCCAAAAAGGAGTTTGTGCCAGGTGCATTCTGGGAGTTGTAGTCCGCACCCCCCAAGGACCATCTCAGAACTTCTGGACCCTTGGGGTGAGCTGTGGACCCCAAAAGAACCTTAAAAGGACATCTGGGTGAAGCCCCAGAAGTTTGGAGAAGTTTGGAGAATTTTTGTAAAAAAGCTCCATAGAGGGACCGACCCGCCGCGGCAACTCTAGCCGGCTTGCCTCAACCGCGACCCGGCCTGATTTGCTGGTTCGTCCCGGTAAAGAAAAATCTCCGAAAAAGAGACTAAGTCCGAAGGTAAAAAGTTGACCGGGACCTCCCAGCCATCGTATCCGAGAAGGGCTCCATGGACGTCGGATCAAGATCCAGGTTTACCCCGGTCGAAGGATTTTCACCTCGAAAAAACGACTAAGTCCAAAGGTGAAAATATCTCCACCAAGGATTCCAGCATCGCGTATCCGGAGAAGGGCTCCAGGAGGTCGGATAAGACTGGCAGGTTCGTCCCGCTGAAGAAAATCTTCAAAATAAAGACTAAGTGTGAAGGTAAACTTTTAACCGAGGCCTCCCGCGACCTGTAGCCGAGCAGGGCTCCATCGCGGTCGGCCTGAAACTTTGACTTTGCCCCGGTCGAGGTGCAACCAGATGACCCGATTGGCGCTTTTTGTTTCTAAGCGCTAGAAAAATAATAATTCTTTAAAAATTCATATCTCCGGTTCCCTTATCCGATTTTATTCGTTTTTGTGTCATTTTAAAGATAAAAATATAAACTATTTTTATAAATTGGTTTTGGATTTTTAAACTGTTTCCTGTGTTTTATTTAATTACTGTTTTGTGATATTTTAATGTTTTACACACTGTCTCCTAAGTTAAGCCTTGACGCTCGTTGCCAAGCTACCAAGGGTTGAGCTGGGGTTAATTTACTGAGACCTAACTGGACCTAAGTGGAGGTTAGTGGCTTGTTGCTAGGTGTAGGTACCTACCTGCCCTTACCAATAACCCATTTTCCAACATTTTTGGTGGCAGCGGTGGGATCCTGTACTTGTGTTCAGTATCACGTTACAGTTTTAAGTAAAACAAATTAAAAATCCTTTAAATTGTCTTAGTGCAAATTTTTTTTTTTTTTTTTTTAAATGTAAATTTTTTATTTGGATTAATTTCTATTATTGAATTTTTGTAATTTTTCTAAATTATTGTTTCCAATTTTTGCAAAAAGTTTTTGTTGACACAAAACTAGGGAACCATGGAGCTTGATCTGGCTAGCCTACCCACACTGACAGTAGTCCAGCTTAGGGGGTTGTGTACTGAAAGAGGGTTGCCCGCAACCATTGACCTCAGGAAGCAAGTCCTGATCAAATCCCTGACAGCATGGGCTGAGGCCCAAGAGGTAGACCCAGGGGAAGCTCCAGAGGAGGGAGAAACAGGGGAGGATGCTAGCTCTAACCACTCAGGGGAGGGAGGGCATCTGAGCCTAAGTGAGGATGAGGAAGACCGGTCCTCAGTACATACAGTCACTAGGGGCAGACCCAAAGCTAGTGGTGGGAAGGGGGTCCCTTCAGGAGGAGAGAACCCATCCATCAGAGAAAGAAAGCTGGAGGCCCAGCTAGCATACATAGCTTTGGAAGCAGACAAGCTGGCCCTAGAAAAGAAAAAGTGGGCAAGGGAAGAGAAAAAAGATGGTGGCAGCGATAAAGAAGCTGAGGTGTCCCTGGGTGGGGGGTTTTCCCCCAGATTACCCAAAGGGGTGGTTCCTGCCTATGTAGAGGGGGATGATATAGATAAGTGGCTGGGGGCCTTTGAGAGGGCCCTCCAGATGAGGAGAGTCAAGCCTCAGTGCTGGGGTTCACTTCTTTGGGAGTTGGTTCCCAACTCTGGGAGGGATAGGCTCCTAACCTTGAGGGGGGAGGACGCAGACTTATACCCCAGTATGAAGAGATGCTTGACTAAAAAGTTTGGTCTGACCCCAGAGCAGTATAGGCTCAAGTTTATGGACACCCAAAAGACAAGCACCCAGTCCTGGGTGGACTTTGTGGACATTTCAGTAAAGGCACTGGAGGGCTGGATACAGGGCAACCTTTGAGGGGCTGTACAATTTGATTATGAGGGAGCACCTTCTAACCAATTGTGTCCAAGAGAAGCTCCGCCAGTATCTAGTTGACTCTAAGTTGACCAACCCCAGAGAGCTGGGGGAGGCAGCAGATGACTGGTTAAGAACTAGGGTTAACCAGAAACCCCCAGGGGGTGATCAGAAAAAGGGAGGACATGGTTCTTCTCAGGAGAAGAACCAAGGGAAAGATGATAAAAAGCCCAAAGAGTCCTCACAAGAGTCCCCAAAAACTTCTCAGGGTGGGGGAGCCCTGAGCCATTCCACTTTTAAGGGGAAAGGGTATCAGGGAAAGAATTATGATCCTGCTAAAGCAGGAAAGTTTCAGGAGCTTGCTAAGGCCGGCAAGTGTTTTGAGTGTCATCAACCTGGACACAAAAGAGGAGATGCTATCTGCTCCAAGAAGCCCCCCACTGGTGGGCAATCCCAGGGGATTGTTAGTGTAGGGTTGGGAGTGGAAGTTGGCCCAGGGCTGGGGACAGGGTACACAGAGGTCACCTTAGTATCCGTGGGTGGGGTGGACATTGCAACTATGGCCACCTTACCTCCCAGCATGGAGAGGTATAGGCAGAGGCCTAAAGTCAATGGGACTGAGGTGGAAGCTCTGAGAGATACAGGAGCCAGTGTGACCATGGTCACAGAGAATCTGGTATCTCCAGAACAGGTCTTACCTGGTGTCTTCCACCAAGTGATTTATGCAGATACCAGAACCAAACTCCATCCCATGGCCATGGTGAGTCTGGAATGGGGAGGAGTGACTGGCCCTAAGAAGGTAGCTGTAGCACCTGCCCTCCCAGTAGAGTGTCTGCTGGGAAATGATCTTGAAGCATCTGAATGGTCAGAGGTGGAGAGAAGGGTCCATGCACAGATGCTGGACCTCCCTGATTGGGTGTGTACTGTGACCAGGTCACAGGCGGCACAACAGGGAAGTGCTGGACACTTGGACCCTGGAACAATGGGCCAAGCCTCCAAAAAGAAGAGAAAGGGCACTGGGTCTGGCTTGCCAGCCCCTACAAGTACAGAGTGTCAGGAGGAATCCAACCCTGAGGGGGAGGATCTGACCTCTGAGGGAGGGACACTTCCCCTGCAAGCTCTGCCTGACTTGGCAGAACTGCAAGGGGCAGGTGGGCCCACCAGAGAAGATTTGTGCCGGGGACAAAGAGAGTGTCCCACTCTTGAGGGCCTGAGGCAGACTGCTGCCAGGCAAGAACAAGGGGATACCACTGGGACCCACAAGGTTTACTGGGAGGATGGAGTTCTCTACACTGAGGCAAGGGCCCTCAAACCAGGGGCTACTAGGAGAGTAGTGGTCCCCCAGAAGTATAGAGAATTCCTCCTTACCTTAAGCCATGATATCCCCTTAGCTGGACATTTGGGACAGACCAAGACCTGGAACAGGCTGGTCAACCATTTTTATTGGCCCCAAATGTCAGAAAAAGTCAAGGAGTTTTGTAGCTCCTGTGTCACCTGCCAAGCCAGTGGCAAGACAGGGGGCAAGCCTAAGGCTCCCTTGATACCACTGCCAGTGGTTGGGACTCCCTTTGAGCGGGTGGGGATTGACATTGTTGGTCCCCTAGACCCACCAACTGCATCAGGTAACAGGTAACAGGTACATTTTGGTGGTTGTGGACCATGCCACCAGGTACCCTGAGGCAATACCCCTCCGGACAGTCACTGCTCCCACAGTGGCTAGGGTCCTGCTTGGTGTGTTCACCAGAGTGGGGTTCCCAAAGGAGGTGGTCTCAGATAGGGGCACAAACTTTATGTCGGCCTATCTGAAAGCCATGTGGGATGAGTGTGTTGTTACTTATAAGTTCACCACCCCCTATCATCCACAGACCAATGGTCTGATGGAAAGATTTAATAAGACCCTGAAGGGCATGATCATGGGTTTGTCTGACAAACTCAGGAGGAGATGGGATGTTCTCCTCCCATGCCTGCTGTTTGCCTACAGAGAGGTGCCACAGAAGGGGGTTGGATTCAGCCCCTTTGAGTTACTGTTTGGGCACCCTGTAAGAGGCCCATTGTGCTTGGTGAGAGAGTCTTGGGAAAAGCCTCTCAGAGAGTCCAAGGAGAATGTGCTAGATTATGTGCTGGGCCTGCGGTCACGCATGGCTGAGTACATGAAGAAGGCAAGCAGAAACCTGGAGGCCAGCCAGGAGCTCATGAAGCTCTGGCATGATCAGAAGGCTACCATGCCTGAGTATCACCCAGGACAGCTGGTGTGGGTTTTGGAGCCCATGGCTCCTAGGGCACTTCAGGCCAAATGGACTGGGCCCTATCCAATTCTGGAGAAAAAAGGTGAGGTCACCTACTTGGTGGACCTTGGCACCCCCAGGAATCCTCACAGGATCCTGCATGTTAACAGGATGAAACCCCACCAGGACAGGGCAGACATGACCATGCTGATGGTCACTGATGAAGGGAAGGAGGAGGAGGGTGAACCTCTGCCAGACCTCCTGTCCTCAAAAGCACAAGATGGGTCAGTGGAGGGAGTGGTACTCTCTCCCAAGTTGACAGACCAGCAACAAAAAGACTGCAAACAAGTTTTGGAACAGTTTGCTAGTCTGTTCTCCCTGACCCCTGGACTCACCAATTGGTGTGTCCATGACGTTGACACTGGTGACAGCTTGCCTGTCAAGAACAAGCTGTACAGGTTGTCTGACCAGGTCAAGGCCAAAATCAAAGCTGAAGTGGCTAAGATGTTGGAGCTCAAGGTAATTGAGCCCTCTGACAGTCCTTGGTCCAGTCCAGTGGTACTGGTGCCCAAACCTAATCCCCAAGGTGGGAAGAAAGAATTGAGGTTTTGTGTGGACTACAGAGGTCTAAACGCAGTCACTAGGACTGATGCTCACCCCATACCTAGAGCTGATGAGCTCATTGATAGGTTGGGGGCTGCCAAATTCCTGAGCACGTTTGATCTGACCTCAGGATACTGGCAGATTGCCCTAAGTCCAGGAGCTAAGGAGAGGTCAGCATTTTCCACACCAGAGGGCCACTTTCAGTTCAAGGTGATGCCCTTTGGCATGAAAAATGCTCCTCCCACCTTCCAACGGTTGGTGAATAGAGTCCTGTCTGGGTTGGAATCGTTCAGTGCAGCTTATCTGGATGATATAGCTGTATTTAGTTCCACCTGGGAGGACCACCTGGTCCACCTGAAGGAAGTGCTTCAGGCCCTGCTTCAAGCAGGCCTGACTATCAAGGCAAGCAAGTGCCAGATAGGGCAAAGCTCAGTTGTGTACCTGGGCCACCTTGTTGGTGGAGGCCGTGTACAACCTCTCCAGCCCAAGATCCAGACTATCCTGGATTGGGAGGCTCCTAAAACCCAGACTCAGGTCAGGGCCTTTCTTGGCCTGACTGGGTACTACCGGAGGTTTGTTCAGAATTTTGGGACCATAGTGGCCCCTCTGACTGAGCTTACCTCCAAGAAACAGCCCAAGAAGGTCATTTGGACCCCAGAATGTCAGAAAGCTTTTGACACCCTAAAACAGTCTATGTGTTCAGCACCAGTGTTACTGGCCCCTGACTATAGCAAGGAGTTTATAGTGCAAACAGATGCTTCAGAGGAAGGGATTGGGGCAGTGTTAGCACAAGTTAATGAAGAGGGCCAAGATCACCCAGTTGCCTTCATCAGCAGGCGACTACTCCCCAGAGAGAAAAAATGGAGTGCCATTGAGAGGGAGGCCTTTGCTGTGGTCTGGTCCCTGAAGAAGTTGAGGCCTTACTTGTTTGGCACTCACTTCCGTGTACAAACTGACCACAGACCTCTCAGATGGTTGATGCAGATGAGGGGGGAGAACCCAAAACTGTTAAGGTGGTCCATTTCCCTACAGGGGATGGACTTCACAGTGGAGCACAGACCTGGGACTGCCCATGCCAATGCAGATGGCCTTTCCAGGTTTTTCCACTTAGCTGATGAGGACTACCAGGGTATAGGTTAGTACCCATCACCTTTCATCTGGGGGGGGCAGTGTAGGAAAGTCCTCCTTTTTGCCCTGATCACCCCCACACTTTTTGGACAGGTACTGGTGGTTACTGACTCTTGGCTGTGCCCTGGGTACTGCTTACCAGTCCCAGGGCCAGTGCTCTGTGTAAAATGGATATGCAAATTAGGCTAATTATAATTGGCTAAGTTAACCTACCTATATGTCCCTAGTATATGGTAGGGCATGTAGGTTTAGGGACCACAGCATAGGTGGTGCACCCATAGGTGCACTGCTGAGGTGCCCAGTGTCATTTTAAAGGCAGGCCTGCCTTGCTGGCTGCTTTTAAATTAAAGTTATATGCAAATTCGACTTTGGAATTAAAAGTAGTTCCAAAGTTTTAAACTACCTTATTATTACATATAAGTCACCCCTAAGGTGTGCCCTATGTGCCCCTAGGGCTGGGTGCCATGTAACTATAAGCAGGGACTTTATAAAAATAGTTTTATAAGCCCTGGTGAGGTAAAAACAGCCAAATTCGTTTTTCCCTCATTGTAGTAAATGGCCTTCATAGGCTAGAATGGGGAGACTTTGTTTTAAATTTTAAAGTCTCCTTAAATGATGCATACCAATAATTAGGTATCAAATTAATTGTTGTAATAAATCCCACAACTTCCAGTTGTTGGATTTAATATAACTTGTTCAGGTAAAGAGTTTTAGACTTTACCTAAAAAGTTGCCAATTTCAGCCCTGCATTGTTTTTGCTGCTGTGCTCTGATTGGCCAGCCTGTAGCAGCTTAGCCAAGCTGCCTTGATGAGGTGTGAAGTGGCCTGGCTTCACACAAAGGAATGTGCCTGTGGGAGAGAATCTCCCCTCAGCAGATGGTGAGGCAGGAAGAGGGAGGGCTGCCAAACTGGTCTTCAAAGGCAGAGAAGGACATTTGGAGCAACCAGCAACACCCCCACATCCTGCAACCCCAGACAACTAGGTGCCCCCTTGATTAGATTAGGAGAGGGCAGGGGAGGGGTGTGTTTATGATTTTTAGCCACACAAGTGGGTGGGCTCAGCCAGATGTAACCTCCAAAAATCAGATTCAGCCATGTTGGATTTTTAGAGAATGTTGCCCTCTGGGATGGATTTTTGATACACTTCCCAGGAAGTGGTCATCGCAGGGGGAAGGACCCTGCCCCTGATTGGAGAACCAGGACCCCCCTGCTTTTCACCCAGGAGCAAGGATAAAACTGGCAGACCTGCACCCACACCTCAGATCCCCATCAGATTCTAACAAGGAAGAACTAAAGGAGAAGAAGGACTGCCCTGCTGGACCCCTGGCCTGCACCTGGAACCTGCACTCAGAAGGACTGCACCAGCTGCACACCTGGGCTTCACCACAAGAAGGACTTTGCCTGGCTTCAACTGGTTCAAGGAGGGACTCCCTGTTTGCTACAGGTGAAAAATTGCTAACCAGAGTCCCCTGCACCAACTCCTGAAGAAAGCGACCAGCTGACCACTGCCCAGTGGCCAAAAAGGAGTTTGCGCCAGGTGCATTCTGGGAGTTGTAGTCCGCACCCCCCAAGGACCATCTCAGAACTTCTGGACCCTTGGGGTGAGCTGTGGACCCCAAAAGAACCTTAAAAGGACATCTGGGTGAAGCCCCAGAAGTTTGGAGAATTTTTGTAAAAAAGCTCCATAGAGGGACCGACCCGCCGCGGCAACTCTAGCCGGCTTGCCTCAACCGCGACCCGGCCTGATTTGCTGGTTCGTCCCAGTAAAGAAAAATCTCCGAAATAGAGACTAAGTCCGAAGGTAAAAAGTTGACCGGGACCTCCCAGCCATCGTATCCGAGAAGGGCTCCATGGACGTCGGATCAAGATTCAGGTTTACCCCGGTCGAAGGATTTTCACCTCGAAAAAACGACTACGTCCGAAGTTAAAAATCTCCACTGAGGATTCCAGCATCGCGTATCCGGAGAAGGGCTCCAGGAGGTCGGATAGGACTGGCAGGTTCGTCCCGCTGAAGAAAATCTTCAAAATAAAGACTAAGGGGGTGATTCCAACCCTGGCGGTCCGAGACCGCCAGGGTTGGGGACCGCGGGAGCACCGCCAACAGGCTGGCGGTGCTCCCTTGGGCATTCTGACCGCGGCGGTACAGCCGCGGTCAGAAACGGAAAACCGGCGGTGTCCCGCTGGTTTTCCGCTGCCCTGGGGAATCCCCATGGGGATTCCGACCCCCATACCGCCATCCTGTTCCTGGCGGTTTTGGCCGCCAGGAACAGGATGGCGGTATGGGGTGTCGTGGGGCCCCTGGGGGCCCCTGCAGTGCCCATGCCAATGGCATGGGCACTGCAGGGGCCCCTGTAACAGGGCCCCACAAAGATTTTCAGTGTCTGCCATGCAGACACTGAAAATCGCGACAGGTCGAACTGCACCCGTCGCACCCCTTCCACTCCGCCGGCTCCATTCGGAGCCGGCATCCTCATGGAAGGGTGTTTCCCGCTGGGCTGGCGGGCGGCCTTCTGCGGTCGCCCGCCAGCCCAGCGGGAAACTCAGAATAACCGCGGCGGTCTTCTGACCGCGCAGCGGTATTCTGGCGGCTCCCGCCGGCCCTGCGATTACCGCGGCCGGCGGGAGTCAGAATGACCCCCTAAGTGTGAAGGTAAACTTTTAACCGAGGCCTCCCGCGACCTGTAGCCGAGCAGGGCTCCATCGCGGTCGGCCTGAAACTTTGACTTGCCCCGGTCGAGGTGCAAGGAGATGACCCGATTGGCGCTTTTTGTTTCTAAGCGCTAGAAAAATAATAATTCTTTAAAAATTCATATCTCCGGTTCCCTTTATCCGATTTTATTCGTTTTTGTGTCATTTTAAAGATAAAAATATAAACTATTTTTATAAATTGGTTTTGGATTTTTAAACTGTTTCCTGTGTTTTATTTAATTACTGTTTTGTGATATTTGAATGCTTTACACACTGTCTCCTAAGTTAAGCCTTGACGCTCGTTGCCAAGCTACCAAGGGTTGAGCTGGGGTTAATTTACTGAGGCCTAACTGGACCTAAGTGGAGGTTAGTGGCTTGTTGCTAGGTGTAGGTACCTACCTGCCCTTACCAATAACCCATTTTCCAACAACACTCAAGGCAGATATTTTGTTTTTAAAGTTTTACTAAGGGCTGTGAGACTTTTGAATAATTTTCTATAATGCACTGTGTGATGAGGAGGCATCCTCAATTTCTGGGGCTCATCTGCCATTTCTGTTGGAGATCATGGCCTTCCTAAAGGCATAGAAATCCTGCATTTACCCTTTCTATTTTTCACCGTTTTAGCATAACCCCAACATCCGTCAGCTGTGTCAGAACAAGTCTGAGTTCTGAGAAGGCACCCTCACTATGAGATTAGATTGTGCCACTTATTAATAATTGCCTGTCTGTTGAATAATTTGACACTAACAAAATATTCCCTAATATCATCATTTTATGTTTCAAAGTGAGTGCGAACAATAAGGTATGGTCCATAGAAATACAATCTTCTCCCCAATAACTTTCTACATTTAGTGTAAAATACATCACATTTCCTGGAATGATCAGACCAAACTTCACTTTGATTTATAGGAGAAAATTCACTGCAGTCTCATGACATAAACAAGGAAACAAATATCAGCTATTTGTAGCAGGTTCTGGTCAGAGAGAAGGGCCAGATGTGCAAATCCTTTTAACAGTAGCAATACTCAGAATCTGAGTTTCTAACTGCAAAAAAGATTTTCACGTGTAGCAGTCCCATTTTATGAGTGGATGAAGTTTTCCAGACTCTTAAGATGGGATTTGCCACTGGATACCAATTTGGTATTTGGAAAGGGCATAATGTTGGTATCCCTTCTAGATTCACAAAGCTAACCTACGCTTTGAGTAAGTTTACACATTTGAGTAAGCTTACTACTTTTCGGTATTCACTAACTGAACTTTTGTAGTAACTTACACATTTTTAGTAAGCCCAGCACTATACATGGCCAACTACCGGTGTTCCCATAGAAAATAATTTAGGTAGGGACTTAATACAAACATGTAAGTCACACCAGAAGTACAGTTTGTGAATACTGAAAGTAGTAAACTTACTGAACAGTGTACGTTACTACAAAAGGGAGGTTTGTGAATAGCATGAAGTAGTATGTCTTGTAGTATTTTTGTAATTCTACAAAACATACTACAAAGTGCAGTTTGTTAATTAGGCCCAAAGTGTCCAATATATCAATTCTTTGTGACAGTAATTGCGAATAGGAAACCATTGAAAAGTTATCACCTGTCTTCTTAACTCCCAGGGATGACAACACTCACATTTGCAATGTGCAACAGAGTCTCTTTTTACCTCTACCGTGCTTATACAATATCCCCTGTATAGGTTTCACATTACTCTTCTCGCTGCTAGATATGGAAAATGGAACCCAATAGAATGAGATTTTACATGGGAATGTTTGAGATATTCTGATGAGAGCAACATATAGTGATGTGATAGGACAATACTGTTATCCAAAAGTCTCAAACCTGTTGTGTTCAGGCTGACCAGTGAAACGTGTACACTTGTTTTAACTAAAGGAGTTAAAATCATCTTTCTTTCTCCGGTGTTTTGAATATGAAACAGGTTTAGACTTGTGTCTAAATGATGTGATCCACGGACATTGTGGGTCAGCGTTCTCTGTGATCAAAACTAGGTGATGAAAGTAGAACTTGACATCAGTGAGAGACAAGTGGAATATTGCTGCCAATAAGTGGCCTAGTCTCAAATTTAGATACTTTAACCCTATCACTACATCCCTATTCATGCAGAGGAGATTAAATTCAGTGCTTACATTAAAAAAAAAAAAAGAAGTGCAGGGACAACTCTGACTGGGAAAAATAGGAGGGTCATTAATAAGAGACATGGAAATGCAAACCAAACCATCTGGGACAGCGAGAGACGTACCATGTTAGTGATAAATAGGAAGGTGAATAGCTGGAAAGAGTGTTCGTTCGTTCGTTCGTTCATTAGCTTTATTTCAGTAAAAGTAAATACCATAAAAGCACACCACAATTCACAGTTTTACAAAGCAGCAGGTTATAAACAGAAAATTTCGAACATAAGAAGTTGGACTACATAAGAAGATGTTAAACATGGGAGTTTTCCTTCTGGAAGTTCGAGCCATATTATAAAATCATATGATGGTGCAAAGATTTGCATGTTGGGCATCAAGATTCAAATACAAGCCTAACCGAACATGTCACAAAAGGAAACATTTCTATTTAAAAATATAAGAATATCTATACATTAAAAATGTTTTTAAAGAATAAAAGTGTATATATTAACCATCAAAATTCTTCCTTTAAAAATTTCAAACCATATTAAAAGATCATGTAAGAATACAAAAATTTTGCATGATAAATATCGAAAATCAAATACAGGCTTGGCCGGTCATATTAAATATAATAAGACATTTCAGTTTAAAAGAAAAAAGATATATAAAAAAAGTCTAGGCATAAAAATACTTTAAGCAATAAAAGGTAATAGGTGCCTGCATTAAAATTCACAGGTGAGTTCATCAACAACCGCTCCCCACGTCTATGGTCGAGTTTACCTCTATTTTTTTAAGCATGTTTAATCTACAGTGCCAGATGGAATCTAAGTATTTTGCCAGACAGCAAACCACTAGAATGGATGGATCAGATTTAAAAATTCTCAAGGCCAGTGGACAGTTCTTAAAACCCATTTTCCCTCACAAGGGGATAATCCAACGAACTCTCTGGTTTTGGTATGCAGGACATTGAAAAAGAATGTGGGTTAAAGATTCTTCCCTGGCACAACCCATTGGGCACATCTTCGAAGTGCAGCTAGTATTGGCCCATTTATGTGTTAAAATGCGCAAAGGGAGAGAACCTACCCTAAATCTAATATACAATGCACGTGCACGTGGAGAGAGAACTATGTCCATATATTGCGCGGATTGATAATGGCATTTTATTTGTAAAAAACTGCCCGTCGTGGATGATGGTGAGACAGCAGACAGTTGTGAAAGATGCACATGGAGCCAAAACACATCCTTCAGTGTCTGTGTTGCGTTTTTTGGAATGGATAGCGGATCCTTCCAGTAAGACCCCAAGCCACGTAGTGTGAAAATCCCTTCTACATACACACACCACTTGATTTTTGGACTAGTATTATTGGCTATCAGGTTGACTAGCCCACATCTATAGGGAATAAGAGAGTCTAATGACCATAGACGGATCCAATACAACAAGGGCCTGAGCGCAGCAATCTGGCAAATGGGAGGCAAGTTTAGGTCCATTTGAATGGGGAGCATTGGGGTACTAGAAGGAACTCTTAGCAGGGACCTTAAAAAAGAGTTTTCCACTTTTGTCAAATCATCTAGATTACAGTGGCCCCACAGCTCAGCTCCATAAAGGGCTCCCCCCCCTTGCTTGTAATTTGTAAATTTCAATTGCGGGTGTCACAGCAAAACTGGGAGATCTAGCTGCAAATCTTATGATACCGCTCGTCCGTTGTTTCAAATGGAAATTTGCTTTCTGAAGATGAGAATGCCATTTGTGCGAATCTTCTAGTTTCAGGCCTAGATATTCAAAAATCGCCAACTCTTTCCAATCCGGCGCCCTCTAAATAAATGGGGCGCCGCATCCTACCTTTTTTATCCCCAAACACCATACACTTAGTTTTTGATCGATTGATTTCCAGTCCATGATCATTACAAAAGGTCATGAATCTCGAAAGCAGGATTGTGAGACCTGTGGCTGTTTGGGATAAACAAGGTGTCATCAGCAAATAGGAGGCAGGGGATCTTCTGCCCTCCTATTTTGGGGGCGTCATTGGAGCACTCCATAAGATACGGAATGCATGCGTTTATGAAAAGGAGGAATAAGGTAGGGGCGAGTACACAACCTTGCCTCACACCACGAACAGTGGGAAATTTTTCAGTTAGTTCACCATGCTGGCCCCATCTGATTCTACCATAATTTCCAGTATAGAGATCTCTAATGATATTTAAAATAGGGCAAGGGACTCCCATTTTAGACAAGACCTCCCATAGTTTATTGCGAGGTACCAAATCGAAAGCTGATTTTAAGTCAACAAAAGCTACAAATAGGTGGCCTGAATTCACATCAACAACTTTCCATTTAATAGAGATAAAGCGAAATATCTGGTCTGTTGTGCTGATTTTTTCTCTGAAGCCCGCTTGGAGGTGATTTAAAATTTGGTTATCCACTATCCATTTACTCAGCCTGCTCAACAATTGGTGGCAAAATATTTTTTGGAGATTGTCAAGGAGGCTGATGGGTCTGTAGTTTCCCGGGGAATTCCTCTCTCCTTTCTTATAGATAGGCACAATAATAGCCTCTTTCCATGAGTCAGGGTAGGATCTGGTAGTCAAAATGGCATTAGAGAGCCTATTAATATACGGGCTCCAGGTGTTCAGGTCCGCTTTAAACATATCAGAAGGAATCCCATCCGACCCAGGGGCCTTCGCTGCTTTTTGGGCTGTGATGGCCAGGGCGGTTTCGTTCAGTGTAAAGAGAGGCAAAGAGGACGCGGGCGAATAAGATGTTATCAGCTGTCCCAAATTTGGGGCTTCGAGGGCCAATGGAGAGCCGTACAGTTCTTTAAAATGGGAAAGCCAGGCATCAGGAGTAATATGAGACTCCAAATAAGGGGCTCGGTTCTGATCACTGCGAGATACCAAAATCCAAAATCGTTTGGAGTCATGAGCTCTAGCTGCCTCAAATAGGTCACTCCAGAGCTCCTCTTCATGCTCATGTTTGCTCTTATTGCATATAGAAGCATAATTACGTCTAGCATTGATGATACCTAGTCTGTCCTTTGTCCATAAGACGCTAACCAGGGTATTTTTTGCCTCTCTACACCTCTTGTTGAACCATTTGGAGCAGGGTTGGGGGCAAGAGTTAGTCAACGGCCTTGGGCATCTAGAAAACAGCTCTTTCAGGGTAGTAAAGAGGTCGAAATGGAGGGATGTAACTTCAATTGGAGAAAAAGTAAGACCATGGTCAAATAACTGGTGGGAAGAAATTAGATCACACAGTTTTTCTCGGAGCTTGTTCGATTTCTCAAAGGAGTCCCATCTTACTGTGCGCCTATTGCTAGACAACTCCATAACAGCAGGTAAAGCAGAAGGAAATATGTCTCCTGCTTGAAGAGGTCTCTTGTACGTAATCTGTAGAGGGGCATGATCGCTAGTGTGTGGATTGCCCACTTCCACATCTAGTATGTAGTGCCAAACTCTTAAATAAAAAAAAAATGTAATCTAGTTTACTACTATAAGAACCTCTAAAAAAGGTTGGTCTTGTGGGGGTGTCAGCTGGGAAACGGCCATTGCCAAGACGGATACCATGTGATATCATAAGATCTATTACCTGCGTTGCCCTAGCGCAAGGTTTGTATGGGTTTTGCTGGGTGGAATAGGGAGGAATGTTCCATACACTATCGTCAGGTTGCATGACATCTATAAGATCTAAATTGATTTCAAGTTGGACATTAAAATCCCCTGCTATTATAATATGATATTTAAGACGAAAGTCTGAAATAAGAGGATTTAATAGCTCAATGATAGTAGAGCAATTATTGGAGGGTCCCGGCCTGCTATAAATGTTTATACAGAGAACGGGGGAGCCTGAGATTGGTTGGATAGCAATAGCCAAAATGTCATGGGAGTCCACGTATATCTCCTTTATTCCTCCCACCTCTGTCGATTTTACCCAAGTACATAAGCCCCCTACTGCCCTACCTGCTAAAGAAGGCATAGCCGGTTTAAAAAAGGAACTAAACCCCTGTCTATATGTGCAGTTTTTGGCCCATGTTTCCTGGAACATACATACATTAACATTTTCAACAAATGCCCCCCACTCAATGTCTGCAAGTTTGCCATTGATGCCAGCCACATTCCAGGACAAAAGTTTTGCTGGTGTCTGGGCAATAGAGCAGCTTGGTTTCACAAGAGTGTCGTCTGGAAGGTTGCTGGCAATAAGCTTCTCCATACGCGGACTTGTAAATTGATTAATATTAATGAGTTGTGAACCCAGAGGGGAAGCAACACCTGGGCTAAGTGGATAGAGTGAAGAACCTATAGCCCGTCGGTCTAAGCTAGGAATGGGGACGCAGGAATTAGTAGAGTATAGTCAATCGATGTCGGAGATGGCCCCCTGGAGATCGAAATCAGGTGCTAATTGGCCACTAGAAGTAGGGCCGGAGCAGGTATTTGGGGCAGGGTCAGATGGTACATGTAGGAGGCTGGACTGGCTTGTAGTGAGTACCTAGGGGTACTTACACCTTGCACCAGGCCCAGTTATCCCTTATTAGTGTATAGGGTGTCTAGCAGCTTAGGCTGATAGATAATGGTAGCTTAGCAGAGCAGCTTAGGCTGAACTAGGAGACGAGTGAAGCTCCTACAGTACCACTAGTGTCATATGCACAATATCATAAGAAAACACAATACACAGATATACTAAAAATAAAGGTACTTTATTTTTATGACAATATGCCAAAAGTATCTCAGTGAGTACCCTCAGTATGAGGATAGCAAATATACACAAGATATATGTACACAATACCAAAATATGCAGTAATAGTATTAGAAAACAGTGCAAACAATGTATAGTTACAATAGGATGCAATGGGGACACATAGGGATAGGGGCAACACAAACCATATACTACAAAAGTGGAATGCGAACCACGAATGGACCCCAAACCTATGTGACCTTGTAGAGGGTCGCTGGGACTGTAAGAAAACAGTTAGGGTTAGAAAAATAGCCCACCCCAAGACCCTGAAAAGTGAGTGCAAAGTGCACTAAAGTTCCCCAAAGGACATAGAAGTCGTGATAGGGGAATCCTGCAGGAAAGACACAAATCAGCAATGCAACAACAATGGATTTCCAAACGAGGGTACCTGTGGAACAAGGGGACCAAGTCCAAAAGTCACAAGCAAGTCGGAGATGGGCAGATGCCCAGGAAATGCCAGCTGTGGGTGCAAAGAAGCTGCTACTGGACAGTAGAAGCTGAAGATTCTGCAGGAACGACAAGGGCTGGGAACTTCCCATTTGGAGGACGGATCCCCCACGCTGTGGAGAGTCGTGCAGAAGTGTTTTCCTGAAGAAAGACTGCCAACAAGCCTTGCTAGCTGCAAATCGTGCGGTTAGGGTTTTTGGATGCTGCTGTGGCCCAGGAGGGACCAGGATGTCGCCAATTGCGTCTGGGGACAGAGGGGGCGTCAAGCAAGACAAGGAGCCCTCTCAGAAGCAGGCAGCACCTGCAGAAGTGCCGGAACAGGCACTACAAAGTGGAGAGAAACGGTGCTCACCCGAAGTCGCACAAAGGAGTCCCACGTCACCGGAGGACAACTTAGGAGGTCGTGCAATGCAGGTTAGAGTGCCGTGGACCCAGGCTGGACTGTGCACAAAGGATTTCCGCCTGAAGTGCACGGAGGCCGGAGTAGCTGCAAAAGTCGCGATTCCCAGCAATGCAGTCTGGCGTGGGGAGGCAAGGACTTACCTCCACCAAACTTGGACTGAAGAGTCACTGGACTGTGGGAGTCACTTGGACAGAGTTGCTGGATTCAAGGGACCTCGCTCGTCGTGTTGAGAGGAGACCCAGGGTACCGGTGATGCAGTTCTTTGGTGCCTGCGGTTGCAGGGGGACTATTTCGTCGACCCACGGGAGATTTCTTCGGAGCTTCTAGTGCAGAGAGGAGGCAGACTACCCCCACAGCATGCACCACCAGGAAAGCAGTCGAGAAGGCGGCAGGATCAGCGTTACAGAGTTGCAGTAGTCGTCTTTGCTACTTTGTTGCAGGCTTCCAGCGCGGTCAGCAGTCAATTCCTTGGCAGAAGGTGAAGAGAGAGATGCAGAGGAACTCGGATGAGCTCTTGCATTCGTTATCTAAGGAATCCCCAAAGACAGAGACCCTAAATAGCCAGAAAAGAGGGTTTGGCTACTTAGGAGAGAGGATAGGCTAGCAACACCTGAAGGAGCCTATCAGAAGGAGTCTCTGACGTCACCTGCTGGCACTGGCCACTCAGAGCAGTCCAGTGTGCCAGCAGCACCTCTGTTTCCAAGATGGCAGAGGTCTGGAGCACACTGGAGGAGCTCTGGGCACCTCCCAGGGGAGGTGCAGGTCAGGGGAGTGGTCACTCCCCTTTCCTTTGTCCAGTTTCGCGCCAGAGCAGGGCTGAGGGGTCCCTGAACCGGTGTAGACTGGCTTATGCAGAAATGGGCACCATGTGTGCCCATAAAAGCATTTCCAGAGGCTGGGGGAGGCTACTCCTCCCCTGCCTTCACACCATTTTCCAAAGGGAGAGGGTGTAACACCCTCTCTCTGAGGAAGTCCTTTGTTCTGCCTTCCTGGGCCAAGCCTGGCTGGACCCCAGGGGGGCAGAAACCTGTCTGAGGGGTTGGCAGCAGCAGCAGCTGCAGTGAAACCCCTGAAAAGGCAGTTTGGCAGTACCCGGGTCTGTGCTACAGACCCGTGGGATCATGGGATTGTGCCAACAATGCCAGGATGGCATAGAGGGGGCAATTCCATGATCTTAGACATGTTACATGGCCATATTCGGAGTTACCATTGTGAAGCTACACATAGGTAGTGACCTATATGTAGTGCACGCGTGTAATGGTGTCCCCGCACTCACAAAGTCCGGGGAATTGGCCCTGAACAATGTGGGGGCACCTTGGCTAGTGCCAGGGTGCCCACACACTAAGTAACTTAGCACCCAACCTTTACCAGGTAAAGGTTAGACATATAGGTGACTTATAAGTTACTTAAGTGCAGTGTAAAATGGCTGTGAAATAACGTGGACGTTATTTCACTCAGGCTGCAGTGGCAGGCCTGTGTAAGAATTGTCAGAGCTCCCTATGGGTGGCAAAAGAAATGCTGCAGCCCATAGGGATCTCCTGGAACCCCAATACCCTGGGTACCTCAGTACCATATACTAGGGAATTATAAGGGTGTTCCAGTAAGCCAATATAAATTGGTAAAATTGGTCACTAGCCTGTTAGTGACAATTTGTACAGAGAGAGCATAACCACTGAGGTTCTGGTTAGCAGAGCCTCAGTGAGACAGTTAGGCATCACACAGGGAACACATACCTATAGGTCACAAACTTATGAGCACTGGGGTCCTGACTAGCAGGGTCCCAGTGACACATAACAAACATACTGTAAACATAGGGTTTTCACTATGAGCACTGGGCCCTGGCTAGCAGGATACCAGTGAGACAGTGAAAACACCCTGACATACACTCACAAACAGGCCAAAAGTGGGGGTAACAAGGCTAGAAAGAGGCTACTTTCTCACAGTACACCTTTTGGGGCCTGATGGCCTAATGGCCTGAAATCTCGATGGTCTATAGAACGGCTCGAGACCCAGTTGGCTGTTCTAGGGAGGAGGTTCGGCTTCATATAACCATCGGTGGGTCGATTGGCGCTGAGAAAAATAGCAGATGGCTTCCTATTTATATTACGTGCTTCCATATCTAGAAGACCTCTTACCAGATGGGAGTTTTTGAAATTGAGTTTTATGAAGTCTCAACAACCTGGAAGGCCATTCGCTCGTTCGGCAGATAAAATGTTGTCGTGGATGACTGAGCCACAACCTCTAACGTGTCTCAGCCAGTGCGTGGCCTTATTGGTTAGTGAGGCTTTGTCTTCTCGTGTATTTGGGGGCAGAGGTGGAACATTACACATATATATATAATTATTCTTCGTTGGGTCAAAGTTTTGGCGGGAAGCTTTAGTAGTGTCCCATTTGAGAGGGACATTAAAAGAAAGAGGAATATTGCGTTCAAAAGAGGACATGTTCTGGCTATAAGAGTGCTGCCCTTCCATAAAGGCTGCTGCGCTTGATGGCGGTGGCAGGGACTCAGTTGAAGAAACAATTTTTACGTGTGAGTGGTTGGATGTTGTAGAGTTTGGTTTGGGCTCACCAATAGGGAGAAGAATTTTACCTTTGAGAAGAGTAGTAATTTCAAACAGTAAGGATTTCAGCTCGCCTATTTCGCTCTTAAGACTAACCACCAATGCTGGCAAGTCATTTAGTAAAGGAACACTCTCCGTATATGGCAAGGTCGTAGAGATTGATAAAGGATTTTCCAGAACTTGGGGGGCCAGAGAGGAGAAACGGTTAGAACAAGGAATTGAGAAATGTGTAATATTGTCGTTTAGTACTTCAGGATCAAGATGAGATGCAGATGGGGAAGAAGAACTACCAATATTAGTAGGGCCTTGGGGGGCTGATGCCTGATGAAGTGACGTAACAGTTTGCGGTTTGGGGGCAATATGCGAACTTGGAGTCAAGAACGGGATGAGAGTACCAGATTTCGGCTCCTTTCGCCTGATCCTCGCCTTATTGTTTAAAATCTGTTCAACTTCTTCAATCAAGTCATCTATTTCCTTGGCAACACAGTTAGTATGTGGTAACGTGGCTTTATTGGTTTTGAGTATTTTAGATTTTGCAGAGCCCAGTGCAGGGCTACCTTTCGCCTTACGCTTCCCCATTGAGGATTAAAGCTACAGAAGCAGGGCAAAATGGAGTTTTAAAGGTGCTTCCTAGTACTAAATGAACTAATAGCGTACCTTAGAGCCCAGAGGGGGGGCCCAGCCCGGCCTCCTTCAGTCTCGGACGGGCCCGCCCTTGGCCCGGGCTTGGCCCGCGCACGTCCCGCGCATCGGTGTTGCACGGTGCGCTTTGTAGCGCCCGCGATCAAAGACAAGTGGCCCGAGGTGAAGAGGAGCCGGCAGCAGCGAGAGGGAGCCTGGGACTTGGAGTCCCACCAGGCTCGTCTGGTCAGCAAGGAAAGAGTGTTCACATTATCAAATGGGAACGAAGTGAAGATAATATTACTTACATTAAGGGGCTGAATGCTCCAGTAAAACAGATGTTCAATTTGCAAATACTTCTGGTGCTGGGGTTGGGGAAGATCCTTCCCGATCCGAGAAAATCCAGATCAAATTGGATTTGTAAGAGACCTACAGTCCCATGACAATATATACAGAGGGTGGTAAACCTGGTCGAAAAAGTGAATAAAAAACATACCTGCAGTATTATTAGATATGTATGTGGAAAAGGCTTCGGCTGAGTGGACTGATCCTTTCCACGGATGGTGGTGTCACAAAAGGAGGGCATGGGCCCAAATATTTAAGGATGCTAATGGCAAATTACAACAACCTAGAATGAGTAGCTTCCTTAAGAGTGGTTTATCACAACCAGTTCAACTAAAAAGGAAGTCACAACAGAGTGGCCCCCTCTTGCCACTACCGTTTGATTGTAGTATCAAACTAGTGACACGTAAGATAATGGATTCTCAACAAATACAGAAAAGGTTCAGTTTGGGAAGGATGAGCAGCACCAAGTCATTATTTTTGCTTATGTTATCTTCCTCGTGCTAGGTTACCCAGTAACATCATTACCAGAGGTGCCCCACCTAGTATCAGAATTTGAAGTACTGGCGGGATACAAGATAGGCCTTGACATATTTAAATATTACATCTGTCACTTCTCCTGGTGCAACACAAACTCTAGAAACCTTAGATTAATTTATAATGGCAAAAGGTATCAAAAAGTTAAGGGTCAAAATAATCCCCTCCAATAAAATACTTATGAAAGCACACTACCCACCACTGGCTACTTCAATTACAAAAGATCTAACAATGTGGTTGTCACCATATATCTCATGCCCAGGAAGGAGAAATGTTAAAAAGGAAACATTCTGCCAGGATTTGTCTACCCTTTGCAAGCTTTACTGACCACTTTGAAGGGTGCCTTTTTATTTTAGATGCAAAGCAATTTAAAATAAATTCAAAATAAGGATCACCACTTACCTTCTGCAACAAGCTTAATTAAATGGGGAATGGCACTACTTGACTTGTGTATGTATTGCAAAGCTTCACAATTTCATATGATAGCAGAGTGTTCAAGGGCGGACCCAGAGAACAGCATATGGACCACGAGGAAACAAGTAGACCGCAGTGGAATAATGAACCAGATGCTCTAAGCATTTTTATGGTCACAAATCCCCTAATTCTGTGTGCTCGCCATTGAAAATACTTTTTCAACTGTTCTAATCCCATTTTAGGAGTTGGACTTGCTTTTCTGACTCTTAAAAGGAGATTGTGAATGGGCATCTATTCAGTATCTGGAAGGTGCGTGCATCTCTTTTAAATATCAAATTGGTGTGCTATGTATCAATGTTTTGTGACTGAAATCCAGTTGCTAAACTTTGAAAAGTTACAGAGACCTCAAAAGAAGAGGTAACCATTTCGCAAAATGAAAGGATCCTTTTGATACCACTTCCTCTTTAAAAATAAAGTTTGTTTGAAAATAGGTAGTGTGACCCAGAGCATCACTGCCACCTCTCAAACAAACAAAAAAAGCTTTTGTTTTTCAATCCAGTCTGCTTTCCTTCAAGGAAAATGAGCTGGACATTTAAAAAATAGGTTTGCTTATTTAAAATTTATACCAAAGACATGGTCAATCCCTGTGATGACCTTTAGTCCTGGTGAGTTGCATTAATAGTCCTAAGGTAGGTATGATTGCGACCCACTATAATTGAGAATTTTGCAAACTGACCTATTAGTACATAGGTTGGTTTCTACAATTACTCACTGGCTGCAAAAATGCCGGCCACAAATTATGAGTAGTATATTTTGTGACCGGCTATTTGTACATCTGGCCCCTTATTTGGTGAGAGGAAACGCAGAGACTACTGAATGTATAATTAAGCACACCAGTGGCCACAACACTAAAAGTATAGGACAAGGTATCGAGACAGAAGAAGCTGATTGGGTTATC
This sequence comes from Pleurodeles waltl, assembly GCF_031143425.1. Classification (NCBI taxonomy): domain Eukaryota; kingdom Metazoa; phylum Chordata; class Amphibia; order Caudata; family Salamandridae; genus Pleurodeles; species Pleurodeles waltl. The sequence continues at coordinate 519,822,483 of NC_090447.1, read as the reverse complement.
CTCCCCCTGCACACCAATCTATTTTAATGCTGATTTCTCCCTCCAGTTAATGAGGGGACTTTTGAAAATGGAAGGAGTTTGGCTGTACCAGTATATCAGATGTAATTTTGAACAGGACCATTACGTCCTTCAACCAATGTAAACTAGAATTTGGTGTAGAAGAAAAGGAGTGTCTGTATTATCCAGAAATACTACATTGGGTCTTACAACCTTTAAATAAAGCTGATGTCCACAGGAATCTTACAATGTCTGAGACATGACTACCTACACCCATAGGCTTAAAAGAGACCATTGTGCATCTCTATGCAATCTTCCTGAAGGCATCCACACATTCACACCAGTCCCACCTTGTGGTATGGGAAAAAGCCACAGGTGAAGAGATCACACAAAACAATTTGAGAGATCAACATGGGACTTACATAGGGATTCTTTATGTATTAAAATGAGGAAGTCCAATTTAAGGTACTATCTGAATGGAATAATATACCAATCTGCTTAAAAGGATGTATCCCACTGCCAATTAGAATTGTTGGAAAGGTGGCGGGTTCGAAGGTAAAACAATGCACTTGAAGTGGGACTGCATGGTAACTTAGAACATGCTTAAAACATTACAGAAAACATTACAACAATCATTGGTATACCCTGTGCCAAATGACCCTGCAGTTATGATTTTGGTCCCAAGACTACCAAGCTATAAACGTTTGGGAAAGCAAGCATAATATGTGGTGCTACAATGAGTAGGGACAGCAAAAATGACCATAGCCTTTAATTTGTGAAAGAGAGATGCTGCAAATCTCGCAATGGTATTACAGGCTGCAGTCAATGCTGGGCCTGGAACGCTCAACAAGTAATTTGGAAGACACACATATAGATTTTTAGAGCAAATAGAGACCTCTCCTAGATGCTCTGGGTAGTAGAGTATTAAGTACACTTTGCACCCTAAGATGGAGAGCTATGGTTTTTACACATAGCAAGGATTTTGTGGAAACTTGTTATGGATTATGGTCACAAGGGATGGTACCTACCAGACTGCTATGGTCCATACACAGCAGATCGCCACATACTTGCTGTTTGAAAGCAGCACAAAGGATGAATCATTATAAGGTGAAATAAGTGCTTCAGACTGGTGTCCTAGGCTAACTCGCTGACACTATCTCTCGGTGAGAACATATTTTGAATTTTACCTGCTATGGGGAGATGATGGGACTTTAATGGAGAGTCTCAGGAGATATTAAACATGATTTAATAATTGATATGGGCATGATATTGGGTAAATGTTTATTGATAGTTGCATCAATTACATACTGAAAATTAAATAAAAATAAATTTGCCCAAAAAGTTATAAACTAACAATGAATCATCTCACAAATATTCTGAACATACCCGAGCCTGACACTTAACGATTTTTAGCACCTAAGTCCAACATAGGTGCAAAATCACAAATATTTGCGAGGGTGAAGTCCTAATTTGCTCCAGTGGAAACTCTGAAGTATGAGCTCTCATTACAAATGGCTTGGAAATGTATGTGATATAAAATGTATGTGGTATTTATCACACCTGATAAAATCTGACCCGGCCTCGTCAGAATTTAGCTGGCGCGTTAAATACCACTCAATTATAAGTTTTGGGGAATAACGCGGATTTTAGTGCTTACTATACCAAAATCTACATGTTCCAGTAAATACAATACATTTTATCCTGATAAATACTGGCAGGTCAAACCTGCTAAGATTTATCACAACCTTGCTGCAGACATAGGCTCCAAGCCTGCCCTGTGCCAATCCTGACGCTGCTCAGAGCAGTGTCAGGATTGGCTGGGAGCACCCAGCCAGGGCGCTGCCAGGCAGAATGGGAGCCTGTGCATGCTCTCTCCAGCCCAGCAACTGTGTTGTCGGGCTGGAGAGAGCCTACTGCGCATGTGTGTTTGGCCGGCCTGAGACGGGCAGCCAAACAAACATGCGCAGTGCGGGGTGCTATGCACTCCCCTCACAGCTCGCCACCCCCATGGCCCCGCCCCTCTACAAGAAAACAATAAAATACTCAGTTTATTATCGTTTTCTGGTAAAGATTTTGCAGCTGCCGCTGCTAGAGGGGGACATCGCTCCTCCGCTCTAAAGGAGGAGCCGCCACTGCACCTACACACTTGTACTCACCAACAATTTACACATAGTTTTCCACTGTGGAAACACATCAATATTACTCCTGCCAAGGACATGAGTAAATGCCTCATAAAGTGGGAATGAGGAATGATTTCACAGAGGAGTAGATAGAGGTGTATTTCTAGGTGAAAATCCTTTCCCCTTGGGAAAACAGATAGATATGGGAATGCATTTGGATTACACTTCTGCATTATATCCTTGATTACTTTTCAGCTTACAGAAATGCATGTAAATTTCAGTTTAGTCTTGGTATTTTTGACTGTCGCAGATTATCAAGGCACTGTGCCTGGAATTTTTTGTCATTTCACCAAGAAAGTTGAACATTTACTCCAAAGTGGGTGCAGATTTCTGACATTTTTCCACACACTTTTGGTAATTGGGCCTTCTATTAAAATGCCATCATTCCTTCTTCCTTTAAAGAAAATCTCATCAAGTCGAACTGGCATTTTAGAAGACTTTAGGTTTCAACCTATTTACTTTCTTTAATTAATTCCGCAAACCAATATGCAACTATAATTCCTCTTTTTTATTTTTGAAGAATTAGATGTACCCCATCATATTCCTCTCTACAATAAATCCAGCAGTAACAAGCCCCAAATCCTCCATAATTGCTTTGTCAGTTGGTGGAACTATTGCTATACCAGCCATTATATTATTCCTTTTACATTATGCCGAACCAATACTTGTTCTCCGGTGTGAATACGTGCACCATACACTGAAATAAGAATAATGACATGTTCACTTACTTACACTAAAATAGCAATGTTTGTTACCAGGCCAACCAGATGCCCAGAAGTTGAACTAGCAGAATTTAACAAACGTAAAATGTGCTTACAAATGGAGAAAATACCCTCACATACTGGTGGAATTTCCACATTTCCAAGCTTAGGGTCAGAGGCCGGGCTGTGAGTGTTCGAGGGAGGAAGGTTTGCAAAACGAACTGTGCCCACAAATGGATAGATTTCTTAATTTCCTAAATGATGTTTCAAATACTGTCCCAACCTGGAAACGCATGCAGATTTACTCCTATTAATTAAATGCAGACTTAACTGCTTTTCCATAGCAGGAAGAAGAAACCAATATCCAAAACCCATGTTGGTTTCTCTATACTATAGGAAAAATATATTCCCTTTGAACAAAAGTATGGAAATGGGCAAATGCGAATTTCATCATAATTTACTTAACCTAATCTAAATTCACATTTGTAGATTTTGCAACTGGCATATATTCCCTGAAAAACTGGTATAAAGCATTTTACGGTTGCAAACGTGGTTGGTGTTTGTTACCGCAAAAATGCTTTTTCTAATATACTATCCCACTTTCGGAATGGGTAAACTTTTACAAACACCTGAAATGGGATTGTTACACCATATTGATTCAGTATTTGGAAGGGGCATGTTGTGGCCATCCCTTCTAATTACTAAATTAGTATGTGATGTATCAATGTTTATAGATGGGGGCAGCTGCAAAACTGGGCCTTCTTTTGTCTATTTTGACAGTTTTGCCAACTAAGTAGATTGTATTTTGGTGGGTGGGTTTTTGCTGCCCGTACGTAGGCAAAATGCATCACCAGCACCTTTCTAGCCCTGTAACCGGGCGTCTATCACCTCGGTTACTGTCCGTCAGCCGGAGCCGACAGCCCCATACCCCTGGGGCACTCCAGAGAGACTGGAGCGAGTGACGTCAGACGCTGAATGCGTCGAAATCAGAGATGAAATTGAAGACGGACACCCAAAGGCGTAGTCGGAGAAGCAGGAAGGAACCCTGCCTTCAAGGACCGAGAGGAAGGAGACGCCGGATTTCTTGGTGAACGGAGGATCCCAGGAAGTCCGAGAACCGAACCCAAAGGAGCCGGAGGAAGGAGAAGATCTCTTCCCGCCGCAGGAGAACACCGAGGAGAAACCAAGACACCACGAAGGGGCCCGCCACGTCCTAGGAGGGGCGTGGCATTCACAGGTACGATCGTACCTAAACCTTTCTTTTGTGCTGGCATGGTTACAGGGTGGTAGGAAGTGTAAGGGAACTACAGGGAGGAGCGGAGAAAGGTGCTGCAGAGAAGGGGAAGTCTGTTGAGCCCAAATCCACTAATCCCAATGTGATAAAACCCCTCTCCCAGCTAGAGAAAGACCCTAAAGAGGAGAGAAAGAGAGAATTTCACGGGAAGGTGAAATGCACTAGAAATTTAAAATACCCAACCACAACCCTGCACAAACCCCATCCTCCCACCACCCCTATTAACCCTGTTAAACCCCATACCTTTACCTCTACACTTATCTGTTGTTCCATTCTTTCTGTTTTGGGGAACCCGGTCCGTCGTCACGGGAGAGAAGCACCGACCTTACTCCACCAAGGGACAGACTGGCTTGAGACCTCTATCCGAACACTTAACAGAAAGGAAGAGAACCCGGATAAACACAGTAGCGCGCCACCCAGAAACCTAAAACAAAAAGAGGAAAAGAAACTTTAAATACATACCAATAAAGCAATTATCCAACCCAAAGCCGAGGCCTATAGTATTATTCCAATATCCCTCCCATATAGACTAAGAACCCATTACAGTGGTGTCAGAAGTGGGGCATATTGGAATAGGCGCCCAGGACGGATAGAGACTATGGAAGGTACCCCCACAATAGCGGACATGATGCAGCAATTGGCTGAAGGGCAGAGGCACCTTCAGATCGTGTGGGAAGAACAACAGAAAGAAGCTAAGGTTGAAAGAGAAGCTCTACAAAGCGCTCTTAAAAGTCAGACCACTATCATGGCCAACAATCAGTTGGTACATGAAAACGCCCTAAAATCCTTAACAGACACCATTGCGGCCACCAGAGTACATCCGAATGTACCAAGCTCAGTGTTACAAAGGTACCAGGAAGGCGAAGATCCGGACGCCTTTTTTACAAACTTTGAGCGAGTTGCCACTTCAGCCACCTGGCCTCAAGATAGGTGGGGCCAGTATATTGCTCCTTTGTTAACTGGAACCCTCCAAGCAGCCTATCAAGCTGGAAACCCGGGAGGTATGACGCCCTACCAAGATATTAAAAAGAGCATCCTGGAGAGGGTAGGGTTTGACACAGAACATTATAGGGTTCGGTTTAGGAAAGCCAAGTGGGGACCGTCCAAGAATCCAAGGGCCTTGTATTTTAGGGTAAAAGATCTGGGTCTCAAATGGCTGGGACCCATAGGGACTAATAGGGAAGATATTATTGAGACCATTCTGCTGGAACAATATCTAGAGGCTCTGCCCGTCACTACCCGCAACTGGATCAAACAACATCCGAGTCCCGACACAAATACTACCATAGAGTTGGCCTGTGCTTTTCACCGCTCCCTCGAGTTTAAGACACCCCTCCATCGCACAACCCCTACCCCAGCACAACAAAACCTAGGACAGATTTCCCCCCTGGCAAGAAGACCAGTTGAAGATCCTGTAAAACCCAGCGGGGGCGAGAGACCATTTTTGCAACAACCCCAATGTTATAGTTGTGGGGAGTGGGGCCACATAGCCTGGGTCTGTCCCCTTAAAACCGAGAAACCACAACCTATGGAGATAGGTATTACTAGAGGACGGGTTTTCTTTACAGGGGGAAAAGATACCCATTATAAGAAAGAGATAATGATCAATGGAGACTAACCATGGCACTTATCGACTCCGGATGTAGCCAGTCAGTAATCAGGGCTGACTTGATAGACTGCCATACCCTTACTCCTGGGATTACCGTTTCCATTTGTTGTATCCATGGCAAAACCAGAGAGTATCCCATGACTTGGGCCACCCTTTCTTGGGAAGGAACAGAAACCCCATAAGAATGGGAGTAGTAGAACGGCTGGTTGAAGAAGCCATAATCGGAACGGATTATAAGGACTTTGCTGTTCTTTTGGATAGTACAAGGAATACCGTTAAGGAGCTAGAGTTGGGTGGTGTCCTACTGACTGACATTCCAAAACCGAAGAGCCACAAAGAAGTACAGATCTCACGTCAAAGCAGAGCAGCCAGTTAACCCAACTGCTCACCTGTCATAATTAAGTGTTTTCTACACAGCCGGGTAAAACCACTTTAGTGCAGCACAAGATTTTAACCCAACCAGGTAAACTAGTCAGGTTACGACCCTATCGTATTCCCGAGGCCCGAAAAGTCCTAGTAGAAAAAGAAATAGAGAAAATGTTAGACATGGGTATTATAGAGCCCTCAAAAAGTCCCTGGTGTTCCCCGGTGGTGTTAGTCCCCAAACCGGATGGATCCATACGCTTCTGTATTGACTTCAGACAGGTCAATGCAGTGTCCCAATTTGATACCTACCCCCTTCCCAGGGTAGACAAACTCATTGAAAGATTAGGGAAAGCCAAGTATATGTCCACCCTTGATTTGACAAAGGGGTACTGGCAGATTCCCTTAGCAGCAGAGGATAAGGAAAACACTGGCTTCTCTACCTCCTCGGGCCTATATAATTTTAATGTTCTCCCTTTTGGTTTACATGGGGCTCCGGCCACCTTCCAGCGTCTTATAGATTCTATATTACAACCTCATACCAGATACTCGGCTGGCTATCTGGATGATATTGTTATTTATAGCGAAACCTGGGATGATCACTTATGTCATTTACATAATATATTTACTGTCTTACACCAGGCGGGACTTACAGCCAATCCCTCTAAAAGCCAACTAGCCTTTCATGAGATCCCTTACTTGGGGTATCACATCGGAGGAGGTATCATTAAACCACAGATGAACAAAGTGGAGGCCATTACTCGCATAAAAGCTCCTACCACAAAAAAGGAGGTACGTTCTTTTTTAGGCCTAGTTGGTTACTATAGGAGATTTATACCGCATTATTCCACCTTGGCGGCACCCTTGACAGACCTCCTGAAGAAAGGACAACCCAAAAATATTATGAGTCTCACCCCTGTCCAAACCCATAGTTACCAAACCTTACAAAAATGTCTCCCTACTCAGCCGGTATTGAGCTGTCCAGATTTTAATCTTCCATTTCACTTGCAGACTGATGCCTCAGATGTAGGGCTAGGGGCGGTTCTTTTCCAAAAGGACAATGAGAACATAAGCCACCCTGTGTTCTTCAAAAGTCGCAAACTTTTCCCCAGGGAACAGAGATATCCTATAATAGAAAGGGAATGCCTGGACATCAAGTGGGCAATTGAAAGCCTACAGTATTACCTCCTAGGTCAGTCCTTCTTACTGTATACTGACCACGCTCCCCTTACGTGGCTCTCAAGACACAAAGATACCAACGTCCGTATTCTGAGATGGTTTATGGAACTTCAACCTTTTTCCTTCCAGGTATGCCACCTTCCTGGGGAGCTTATGGGTCAAGCCGACTATTTGTCCCGTTATCCGGCCTCTCTGGGACTCGAACAGCCCCATTCATGGGAGGGGACATGTAACCGGGCGTCTATCGCCTCGGTTACTCTCCGTCAGCCGGAGCCGACAGCCCCATATCCCGGGGCACTCCAGAGAGACTGGAGCGAGTGACGTCAGACGCTGAATGCGTCGAAATCAGAGATGAAATTGAAGACGGACACCCGAAGGTGTCGTCGGAGAAGCAGGAAGGAACCCTGCCGTCAAGGACCGAGAGGAAGGAGACGCCGGATTTCTTGGTGAACGGAGGATCCCAGGAAGCCCGCGAACCGAACCCGAAGGAGCCGGAGGAAGGAGAAGATCTCTTCCCGCCGCAGGAGAACACCGAGGAGAAACCAGGACACCATGAAGGGGCCCGCCACGTCCAATGAGGGGCGTGGCATTTACAGGTACGATCGTACCTAAACCTTTCTTTTGTGCTGGCATGGTTACAGGGTGGGAGGAAGTGTAAGGGAACTACAGGGCTCAGCGGAGAAAGGTGCTGCAGAGAAGGGGAAGTCTGTTGAGCCCAAATCCACTAATCCCACTGTGATAAAACCCCTCTCCCAGCTAGAGAAAGACCCTAAAGAGGAGAGAAAGAGAGAATTTCACTGGAAGGTGAAATGCACTAGAAATTTAAAATACCCAACCACAACCCTGCACAAACCCCATCCCCCCACCACCCCTATTAACCCTATTAAACCCCATACCTTTACCTCTACACTTACCCGTTGTTCCATTCTTTCTGTTTTGGGGAACCCGGTCCGCCGTCACGGAAGAGAAGCACCGACCTTACTCCACCAAGGGACAGACTGGCTTCAGACCTCTACCCGAACACCTAACAGAAAGGAAGAGAACCCGGATGAACACAGTAGCGCGCCACCCAGAAACCTAAAACAAAAAGAGGGAAAGGAACTTTAAATACATACCAATAAAGCAATTATCCAACCCAAAGCTGGGGCCTATAGTATTATTCCAATATCCCTCCCATATAGACTAAGAACCCATTACAGGCCCTATCCCTCATTTCATGCTTTCATGCTTTTTTCTTCTTCTTCTTCGCGGCCTTTGGCATACCTATCTGTAAGTGTTACTTCTGACATCCATAATCGTTCATGATGTTTGTAGTCCTCACAACCTGAGCATGCTACAAATAGTACAGTTCATAATTGTTTAGTTGTGTTTCAGGTTTATGCGTGAGCTTAATCTTGAATTGTACACTAGGTTGGTTCATTTTTGTTGTCTTTCAGGTACCAGCATACGTAGTGTGGAATGTGGAGTCCTCGAGTTCAGAATTTTCTTCCTTATCTCCTTTATGTCTTCCCTTTCTCCACCACTCCTGGTTTCATTGTTCCCTTTACCACCCTTTCTTCTAAGGAGCAGAATCTAATTTTTTTAGAGCAAACTGCTAATTTACAGTGAAGTAGTAATACTTATGTGAGGCTGTAAAATACTTGTTTTAATAGTTCCCTAAAAGAACCGTTAATTGCATGTAGTAAGCAATACCCCCATCTTATTATTTTCTACTAGGAAGACCAAATTCTAAAGGTAAGGTCTGAACAGGAATTGCAGAACTTACTTTTCAAAATTTCTTAAGCATTTTCCCCTTGCAAGAATTTAAATATGACAATTTTTCTGTAGGTATGTATTCTAGGGCATAGTTTCAGATGAGTAAATTTTTTACTTTATGCATTTCTAATAAATGCAAGAAATGTCTTCTTCCTAGAGAGTTATAAAATGTATTAAGTGCGTCCTCGTGTACTAATGAATTACTCTCATTCAGGTATTAGTGTTGTTTACTATTAGGATTCCGAGAGAAAATTCTAACAAGATAGGTGTGACAATTAACTTGTTCTAATTTTTCATCACCTAAACACCAACAATAAAGTTTACAGTGCTTTCTACCCCTAAAAGGCAACACCTTCGTTTTAGTAATATTGATTTTAGGTGATGAGCGCTTTTCATTTTCTCTGCAATCCTATTGGGGTCAAACCAGATAAAATCACATTGCCAGCATTCATCAATAGGTGCAGAGACTGAGCTCCTACTCTGAGGAGAACATTTTTAACCTGCATGAATGGGAGGTTAGAGCACGCAAAAACAGAGAAAACAGCACTGGTGACAATTTACATCCCCGTTCCAATCTATTCCAAGGTTTTGTCTTACAGGTTAACTCAACTAACTCAGGTTAACTCAAGGATTAACCCTTTGTTCCCACCTATCAAACCTCTGCACCATGTTGAAGAACAGAGTACAATTATTACTCTCAAGAAATTTGGTGGGAAGCCCAGCTCAGCAAGTTTCAAGTATATTTTCCACAGGGCTGGTCGAGCAACTCTGCCAAAGGCTGTATAAAAATCTATAAAAGCCGTATAAATCATTTGAGATTTAAAAGTTACATATTTATGAATTAATGGTTGAACAAAACTAATATTATTGAGTACAAAGCATTTAGATCTAAACCTAGATTGTTCTTGAGGAATTATTCTATTTTCATAAGCCCAGGCCTTATGAGGGTGCTCAATGGGAGTTTTAGAATTTCTTAAGGAACATTGTTGATATTAAGATATTTTAATATAGAGGTTAACATTTCAAGTGAATGATACAAGTTTACTGTTGACTTGTCCAGTAATGAAAATATTGACTCTAAAATTTTCTGTAAAATTTGTAGAGCTTCTGAAAGCTGCACGCATTGTCCTGTAGCATGTGCGGAAATATTTAGTTGGAATTCTGGGGTATTGGAAAATGTGTCAATATTAGATCCTTATTACTTGGTATACTGTTAATAGGTTCTAATCTCTCTTTTACTTCTCTTCTCCCTGCTGGATAGGTTAAATTATTGATCTCAATATCGGGGAGTATGTATTCCATTGGTGTCAGTAGCAGAGACTTCTCATTTAATGATTTTGTATTGAGTGTCCGGCATTGGAAGCAGGGAAGGGATGTGTTTCCATAGTTAGTTCCCTTTCATATATTAATATAGGAGAATCATCTTCTTTAAATTTAACAAGATTAGTTACCTCTTTTTCCATGACTTTTAACTTCGGAAATGTTTTTGGAATGGAAGGTAAACCAACAAGAGATCCAACATGAAGAGATGTGTTCCGCCCTCCCTTTACTCCTTGCTGGGGCTGATGTCTCTTCAAATAAATAGTAAGCTTTTTTAGCTTTTTAATAGTCATGCTATCAAGCAGGATTCAGGAGAAAGGTGTATAAATAAACAAGTGAGTTTAAGTATGTACTGAAACACAATCAGTAGTTTACTGGAAGTGCCAAACTTAGAACAGAATAGAACAATTTACCCACCTCCCCTTGGAAGTAATAACATTTGAAAGAGAGTGTCCAGAGGATTCTGGGGAGAGGTAACAGACCACACCAAGAAAACAGACAAAGTACCTCGTCCAAACCTTCTCCAGGCTGACTTCCGCTGCTTATACATGATTGCTCAGCAGTCTCAACTCCAGCAGGGCAGAGGAGGATAAAATGTAAAGAAAGGTGGACACCCTTAGTATGTAGCCACACAGGAGGAAAGCAGAAAGGAGAGTTCACTTTTGGCTCTGGGCAACCAATTCTGCAATTGTTCTCCTGATTGTTCACTGTAGCTGATGGGTGACAAATCTCTATGTGCACACATGCACACCAAACACCAACGGCAAACTTCAATGACCTCCAACTCGAGCCACAAGGCTTCAGACCCTAACCCTGTGGGCAGGCACAAACATGGCAAGGATACTTTCAGAAAAAAGGAATCAACTTTGCCCTAACAAGCAAGCAAGCTTTTTCTGTGAAAGTGACTTGATGTCAGTAGCTGCGTGTTCAGTTTCACCCAGCTGCAAGTTTGCAAAGTTTACCTCTAACAAGTAAATCAACAGCAGAATCTCAATGGCACTAGTGTCAAGCCTGCTTTCCCTGCACCATGCAGCCAAGTCATATGTGCACCATTATATTGCTGTCAAGGCTGTGCTCTCCGGAGGCTTTGATTGCTGTGCTGCCATTGACTAAACCATGAGAGTAAGATGTTGCTTAGAGAGCATGAAGAGCATTGAGTTCTAGTTGGTGGGCATCTTGAGATTTATTTGTCAGTCTGCAAGATTATGCCTCTTTGGGCAAAATTCGAGGGCATTACATACTGTATGTGAACAACTGAAGTGTAAGCATGTTTTGTGAGTACAAATCAGCATTAAAAAAATTGCCACATCCTTCACCAAAAATGTGGCATTGCAATTAGTGAGGGTGACTGCACAAAAGACGAATTTGCATCCTCTGTGCCAGACATTTTTACTGTGCTTTTTTCAGGGTAGACTTGTTGTCCATAAATGTTAACCTAACTCACCCCTTCTAACAGCCTTCAGGCACAGTGAGCAAACGATTGAACTGATTTTGATCTTGTTAACAACAGGGATCTTCTCCCACACCAGGGATTTGACAGAAAAAGGGGATGCTGTACCAGGCCCAGCAGCAGTGAACCCTTCCTTGATGGGAGTTGGTGAGGCACTGACTTCCAGAGCATCATGTTCATGTTCAAAGATGCCATAAACACAGCGCTGTATTACTGGGGCTGCTGCAAATCACTGATGTGGCTGCTCCGATAGGGGCAGCAGCTGGGGCCCCTTGGCAAGTGTCACATTTCACTGCTCCTCTTGATGACCACCATCTTCAGTCTGCCAGGACACATGTCTTCCATGCTCAGATTCGACATTTTGTGGTCAATATCATTGCTGTAAAGCCAGCAAGTGGCTGTGCAGTAAAAGCATGTGGTAACGCTATTAAGTGGTTTGATTCGTCCTAGCATAGTGTGTCACCCGGGTGGTGTAAAACTGCTGCTTAAGCTAGAATTATAAGCAATGCATAATTTATATGAGTCTGATGGCAGCCGCTTGCTGTCTCTACAGGGTCACATGCTCTTACTCCAATGAGTCCTTAAGATTCCAAAGGAGTCCTGTTGGAGTACACAGTACCCAAGGCTGACTGGAAAGTCCATACACAACCTTGTAATTGTCCTGATGAGCCCAAATGTTTTAGGCCGAAACGCATCAACAGTCTTTCAGAGGAGTTCTGATATGAATTACTGCAAATGTGTCAAATGATTGATGACAAGAAAGAATTATAGTCTGCAATTCAAGAAATGCAGTTACTTTGTGTTTATTGCAATTTGAACTTACTCAGGGTTTACAATGGATACTTTAATTTTGTGACAACGCCCATTGCAGATTTGTACAGGGACTGGGCATTTCCGTCTACTTATGTAGTTTTGAGTATGTCTGTCTTTATATGATATGTAAAATAAATTGTTCAATATTTGATTCTACTAAACCTGCTATCTTGAACATTGGATAGAACTGAAAAATGAGTAGTGCTATTGTTGCTGTGGAGAGGTACATTTGATATCATATACTGTATATTAATTAAATTTGTGCAAGCTCCTTTTGTGGCAATTTCCAACACTGATGAAACCATTATTGTACACTTCAAGTAGTGTAGGATTTTATTTTTCCCTTCAGGGAACCCTGTTCTGCTGGTAATCGTGAAACATTAAAAAGGTACATATCAAGACTAAAATTGCAACATTAAATATAGGAGACCTTACAGTAGTCAAAAAAGCAATCCACAACTTTGAAATTTAAGCGTTTACAGGTATATGTGACAGAGAGGAATAGGATTTGAATATTTCTTCAACGTTTGCCGGTTGAAAAAATGAGGATTATAGTGTAAGATGCAAATGTTAACCAGGTACGTACTTGTCTGTGACATTAACCAGGTTCTTCTCACACCCAAAGCAAGAATTATTCCCCTTGCCGATATGCCAGGCCATGCCATGGCAATGCACTTGGAGGTCTGAAAGGAAATGCATCAGAGCAAACAATAAAAGTCATTGTGATGCAAAAGTAAGCCACATGAGCCTGTTCAGCAGGGGCATGTATATACAACACTGTACTATTTAGTACAGTGCCCAACAACTGTACCAGATCCATGCAGGCTATGGGTGCTGTAAATAGTAGTGCAAATAATGGCAACCAGTTTCAAAGAGACCATTGGCACTCAGCCTTGCAGGCTTGCAAGATGGGGTTGATCAAGCTGGAAACTGAGCCTGTGATTCCTAAGCCCCACACAATCCTTGTCAGTGTTTTCTGAACCAACTGAGCTATCTCACCATTTGCTGAAGTGAAAAGGAGGGAATCACAGATAACTAAAATAGTATGTAGAGAACACATAATAGGCCTATTGCTTACAGGTAATTTCCATCACTCCTACTTTACCAATATTGTATAAGCCTGCATTATCCTATTTTCCCTGTAAGGTTAATATGTTCTGGATCACTAGTGAGACTGGGGAGCTATCCAGGAAGAACTAGACACAGGGGCATAGCTAAGTCAGTGAGATTCAGGGGGTAGGGGAAATGTGAATCTCACATTTCACAACTAAAAAAAGCAGTGGGCCACAGGGTGAATGGGTGAGGTGACGGAGGTTCAGGATGGACTGTTCCTCTGAAGAGCAAGGTCAGTACTGATTTGCATTAGGTGGGCCTCTAGGGCTGATTTAGAGATTGCCGGACAGGTACTTCATTGCACTGGTGACAGAGAGCCCTGTGCCAAACTCAAGGTCTAGCCATCTGATATTTTGAGTAGGGTGTACTGCAAGCTTTATGCTCACGAAGTAACATTTACTCTGTTGGTGTAAATCTTCCTCTGGCGGCCCAACGGAATAAGGATCAGCAGCAGCAAGCCATCCAACATGCTGCTTTATTTAGAGTGGATGGTCTGGTGGCTGTTTTTTACTGTCCATCACTGCCAGGTATATCTTGGATGTGAGGGACAGGAAAAATTACCCTCAAACCATGGAAGAAAGCTACCATGGTGTGGGGGTGATTACTTCAATATTTTTTTCAAAACAAAAAAAATCCTGCTTTGGGGGTATGTTTGATGGACCTGTCCGTGAAACTTTTCGTACATTGACAGAAACCACCACGCCAGTAGCTTCTGCCAATTTATAGAGATGTCTGCGCAGCAGACAGACATCTCTAAATTTGGCTGACACAGTAAAGGCAGGGTGGTAGACATAAAGCCCACTACCATACTCTCTGCCTTTACTCAGTCTGCCACACCCTAAATTAGGGTTTGGAATGCCACCTGAGGGATTACCAGTGGATAGACTATTTAAAAACATGTGCCCCATTTTTGATTGCTAGTAGTATGACTGGAAACCTGAGACTGGTTCATCTTTCCAAGCCGATTGCTGCCAATGTTTGTCAATTCTAAAAAGCAGTAAATATGCACCTTTCAAGGAGCACTTCTATGCTACTTTTTTGGTTAATTAATCACTGTACATAACTAACTTCTTGATCCAAAAAATTAACAAGTTAATACCTCTGACAGAAATCAGGACTACAAGAAAAATCAACACAGACATAGCAGACCCAACTCAGGCCCCCAGACCTAACTACAAAACTAAGAAATCATTTATTTGGCAGGTACCACACCCTAAATTCTCCTGAAGCTACGCTGTGATTAGACACCTCATAGGAGAATGGGAGGAGCTTATGTAAAGTTTGGCTTTTTTATAGTTTGATTTAGTAATTGCTTGCCCAGTGGGTGAGGTGGAGAGAACTCAGGGTGCAAGGCCTCGGATGAAAAAAGGGAAGCATGAGTGATGCAGAATACTTGTATGTATTTTGAGCATTAGACCCCGTCATTTCAACATCTGCTTCCCAATCACACTGTTTCCCCTCTGATTGAACACCAGTAGAGCTGGAATACGCATGCCCGAAGAGGACAGGGCCAGCAGGATCATTGACTGGAAAAAGAGCCAGGGCTCCTAGACTGCCATTTTGAATTCAACTAGATTCGTTCCCCCCATTAAAAATATTGAAGAATAAAATGAAACAGAAACATTTCAAACCGCACCTAGCAAAAAAAGAAAGGGGTGTCAGACAGAGAATAACAAAACCAGTTTCAATAAGGTGCATGAATCACTAAGAAACAGGAATTGCTAGAGGAGGGGTTGACATATCTTAATTTAAAGGGGCTAGCAAAATTGCCCTTTTCCTAGACATGGGCTCTCACTTTTATTGTAAAAACTGGAACAAGCAACAATGGGTACATGGTAATTATAAACTCTCACCACAGCAGTACCCCAAATTTGAGGTGTGCAGTACATGATTAGTAAAAAACATAGGTACATATTTACGGGCCCCTTGCACCACTGTTGTGTCAGTTTTTGTGATACAATGGCAGCGCAAACCTTGAAATCATGTCTATGGGGCCAAGGAACGCCACTTTGCGTGGCTTTGAATGGCCTCTTAGATATGAGTAAGGCAAGACGGTGCAAATTGCTTCGTTGCCTTACTTTGCACAAGGGAGGCGTTCCATTGGTGTTTTGGTGGTTGTTCCCATGCAACACCAATGGATTTTTACACATCCACTGATTTACATAACTTTGTAAACTTGGGAATGCACCAAAACCTTATGCCTCCACAGGGGAGGCGAAATGAGAACAAATATCTTTTTTTGTCCTCGTTCTCCCCTCTCTGTATGCAGCATTCTGCAGCATTCATAGAAAGAGGCAAAAGCCACCAGAATTGTTTTTGTGCAGGAAGGTGCCCCTTCCTGCAAAAACCACAATCCTGCTCCATGGTGCAAGGGTGCCTGCGTTGGCATTAGGCTCCCAGAACGGCACCAGAACAAAGGGAAAGGACAGGGATGCAGATATGCCATAGATATACCACATCCCCACCCTTTCCCTTTTGGCCGCGCAGCAAGGTGACTTACTGCTCTGCCCCTGACCAAAAAAAGCCAGTAAATATCGGCCATAATTGCAACCGGACAACATTTTTCCTAGGAGCTGCTGTTAGGACTGCTGATAGCAGGGCTTGCTGAATACCAAGCCCACCTTGTCTTGATTCCACCCAATGCCTCTCTCTTCCACCACCCTACACTTCCAGTCTCTTTATCTCACTCTCGAAGTTGTTTTTCATTCCTGTTTTTCCCGCTCTGCCGCCGTTACCTGTCTTTCTCTTCCTCCTTCGTTCTTCTTTTTCTGCCTTAGTGTATTTTGCTCCAGGTCAAAACCTGATGACAAAGTCCCAGCTCACAACACTTGAGCCCATACCCACTAATTGAAAACACTGGCACAAATTAAGGGCCAAAAATGGTGCTCTTGACATCTACGGATTACAAACAAAAGTTATAATGCGCAGTCGAGCTATGCAATAGCGGGTTTCAATAGCATCATCTTGTGTAAAGTATCGAATGCATCCAATTAAATAATATTTACTTTATATCTACTAATAGTGGACCACAATTCACCATGAGAATTGAACCAATATTGACTTCATTTTTGCACTATCGATTTCCACACTTAGATTTTCCATGCACGTCAAAACTGATACAAATATAGGAGTGCGTTATAATTTCATAGGCAGACAAAGTACGTTTTCAAGTGATTATCTGTCTGTTGGCCTGGTTTTTAAATCTGCACAACGTATTTGTAATTCCGTTAACGCTTCCTGTTAGCACAAGGAATTCGCTTGCTGTATTACTAAGAGTACATACAGTTTGAAAGAGATTCTGATTTTATAATGTTGTAGTTGCCATTTTCAGTCAGCAGATGTCGTTGTGGTACAAGGAGAGGTTCCACAGGTCTGGGATTGGATGACACATTTACCGAGTATGTCAAAAACAGGAGGTTTATAGAGCAAACATTTAATTGTGAAGTGGGGGACTTTTTTTTAGCATAAACAATGCTCATTGATGTGACATGAAGTGATCGCACAGCCTTTCATATCCTTCACTTTAAGGAAAATTGACCTCTTTTACAAATTGAGATGGTTTGCTATGGAAGATATTTGAAAGTTGGATAGATAGATAGGTAGGACCGAGTTACTATGTGGTGAATCAATATTTATTGGGAAGCAGGAGAATTTGGCTTGCATGCCTGTGCCCCCTTCACCTAGTGACTTTTAACATACTTAGATTGGTCTGTTTTAGTCCATTTATTTTATTATTTCTTTTAAGATGACAGCCATTGTTATGGTTATAAAAATGTTTTGATTTGCATTATCAGTTCCACTCTGTGAAGGCGTCACTATCAGCGTCAAAATCAAGTGCTTTAAGTAGGATTTCACATCATGTCCCTTTCCCACTTAAGTGAGACACGAACATAATGTACTTTTGGTGGGAATTGTTCACACAATTGCCGCCACAAGCCTGCCCCTTATCTATTTTTTGAGAACATGCCTGCATTAGGGGTCCTACAAGATCTGTATGAATACATCTCAAACAGACACCGCAGTGGGATTCCTTCCAGATGCCATCTACGCCTTCCATGCTGCACATCACCCTGCTGCGGAATTCAGTCTCCCCACGGAGTCTGACCTAGACCTCATTCCAAGGTACCAAGGGTTGGGGGGCACTTCTCATGGACGTGGTACTGGCAGATTAGGTATATCACACCTACCTCTCATTAGGTTACAAATTAGGTTCCCCATGCTAGGGATTTTTTATTTCATGTTTATTGCAAGATGGTGGGGGTCTTTGTATTCATGACTCATGTTTACAATCATGCTTCTTTTGTTATGCACTATCCAAATCATTGCAGCTCATCCATTTTACCGTGGATTGCAGTCTTTTCAATAAACCTATTGAAAACTCTCCTGCATCTCCTTTATTGCCTGTGTGCGACTGAGACTTAATCGTGAGAAAAGGGTAACTTCCGTTCCACCACTACTCCCCTGAGATGTAGCACTCTAAAGTCCATGCATAAAGCTTCCAGCAATCACCTTTTACTGTTTGGGTTTTTGGTGAGGTACTACTTTTTAGCCGGGAGGGTTGGGCTGGCAGTTGAGACTTGTTGTAGGATTGACTTAGTCGCTGCCAAGCAAAAGTGCTGTAATTCCTAAACCATCAGGCTCACCTAGGAGCGATAGTCCAACCATGACATGGCGCCCCCAACAATGGTGTTTTGGCACTAATTTACAGATATCTTGAGTATCTCTGTCTCACACGCTGCAGGTACCCTAAGTACCATTATATGGAGATGTCTTTGGTTTTGGGGATAATCAGCCTCAGCTGAATAGGGAGCACCTACTAGGCTGTAGGTTGTTCAAGCTTTGCCTCTTAAAAGGACTTTCTCCCCATTTGGTGTTCCATCTCTGCACCCACTATTCAACATGGCTAATGCCATAGACATTTCAGAAAATGTCAGACATGCTTTAACAAAACATTTAGTAGCCCGTGGCTTAACAGATGAGGGCGGGATGTCACATTTGTCTTGGAAGCTCATGAGGCTTACCAAACAGAAACATTCTATTCCTGTGTTACCTTTCCTGAGGAAGACACTACAACATACACATTTCACACATACCAAATTGCAAACGTACCGCGGCAGTAGCGAGCATATCAGTATGCAGTATATCAAAATGGGTTCAATGGCTCCCTACCATATGTAATACAACCCATGAGATTAGGTCCTTTAAGTAATGAGGGACCAGCGTGGCCCATGTTTGCCACATACACACCACATCCTGTCATACAGGCTATGCAAATAGCCGACGTACGCACACTTTACAGTGAGCTAGTACAACTTTATAGACAATTAGTACTATTCACTATGCAGACATTGAACACCTCCCCAGCACGGGCTGCACCAGATGGTCACCAATTGGTTGCTACTGGATTAACGCACAAACAATACATTTTATCATGCGCAAAGTGCCCGCAGAACATGAAAAGATTCAGTTCTGGATAGTGCAAAAAAATAACCAGCTCAAAGCAGTGTTTCCCCATACTGGAGCCCAAGATAAACATAGAATTCTCACACTGTGCTTGCCATCCGGAATGGTTCCCTCAATGGACGACTGCACCACATGGGGTGCAGACTTCACTGCGATTTACACTACCACGCTTACTACCCCGACACTTGCCAATTGACCAGAAGTGTTAAAACAGATAAAAAATTAGCACGGGCTGCTACAGCCCTGGATTTGGGGATGAAACTGATGGGTAACTTCAACAGAGTCTCCTCAATAATTCTCAGCAATATTAAAGGGGAAGCGGTAGCGCTGGCTATACACCAGCGGCTCCAGAAGATTCCACAGTTGGAACAGGAGCGTCAACTACAAAAAATTATTTCCGACACCAATACTAGTATAGGACGGATAGTTTGGGAGTCCAGCAGAAGAATCCTGAAATTCAGAGTACCACCCCTAAAGACGGTACTAAACAAGCACAAGAGGGTTCTAAAAGTACACTGGGATAAAGAAAAACAAATAAAGACAGATGAAGTCACAGAGCAGACTCTATACATCTGGAGAACTCTGATAGGAGATATAGGGGTCATTACAACCCTGGCGGACGGTGTTAAAGGTGCGGTAATACCGCAAACAGGCCGGCGGACAAAAAAAGGGAATCATGACCGTGGCGGAAACCGCCAACATAGACAGCCACTTTAACACTCCGACCGCCACGGCGGTACAGACAAGCAGCGCGGCGGTCACCGCCAACAGACAGGCGGGAGACAATGTACCGCCCACAGTATCACAACCCGCCAATCCACCACCTTTTCCTGGGCGGATCCACCGTGGATAAAAACACGGCGGAAACAGCTTTTGCAATGGGAAAACGCTCACCTTCTACACATCCCACGAGGAAGGAGGACACCATGGAGCCGGAATTACAAATCCTACCTGCCCTTGTCTTCCTGCTCATTTACGAACACCAGCAACGGCAGCGCCGAAGACAACGGTGAGTACTGCACCTACGACATAGGGGAGGGGGAGGCAAAAGTCAGGGACACACACGCAACACCCCCACCCCCACCCTCACCCTCGCACATTACAACACACACACCAATGCATTTCCAAAATCACAGGAACAACCCACAACCCCCCGGAAGAATGCAAAGACCAAATGAAATCAGTTCAAAAATTGTAATGTATCAAAATACAGTTACCAAATATATGCAGATATATATACACATTCCAGCTTTTATACATTACGAGAAGTAGTGCAGGTATGCACATATCAATGTCCGTGCACCACTGGGCCAAAAATGCATAGGCGAGGCCCACATTAGATACCTGTCCACAAACGGAGAGAACACTGCTGGGGCATCAGATGGAAATACAACAGGCACCTCAGGGGGAAGGGAGGGGGGGGGGCACCTCAGCCGGATGACAGTACCACGCCAGATCCACGACAGGGCTCCATGCCCACTGTTCCATCCTGGGGAGTACAAAGCCACAGTCTCTCAAGTCTCTACAGTGGGTGGGTTGCCCACTGTGCCATCCTGGGGAGTGCAAAGCCACAGTCTCTCAAGTCTCTACAGTGGGTGGCTTGCCCACTGTGCCATCCTGGGGAGTGCAAAGCGACAGTCTCTCAAGTCTCTACAGTGGGTGGGTTGCCCACTGTGCCATCCTGGGGAGTGCAAAGCCACAGTCTCTCAAGTCTCTACAGTGGGTGGCTTGCCCACTGTGCCATCCTGGGGAGTGCAAAGCCACAGTCTCTCAAGTCTCTACAGTGGGTGGCTTTCCCACTGTGCCATCCTGGGGAGTGCAAAGCCACAGTCTCTCAAGTCTCTACAGTGGGTGGGTTGCCCACTGCCATATCCTGGGGAGTGCAAAGCCACAGTCTCTCAAGTCTCTACAGTGGGTGGCTTGCCCTCTGTCCCATCCTGGGGAGTGCAAAGCCACAGTCTCTCAAGTCTCTACAGTGGGTGGGTTGCCCACTGTTCCATCCTGGGGAGTGCAAAGCCACAGTCTCTCAAGTCTCTACAGTGGGTGGCTTGCCCACTGTGCCATCCTGGGGAGTGCAAAGCCACAGTCTTTCAAGTCTCTACAGTGGGTGGGTTGCCCACTGCCATATCCTGGGGAGTGCAAAGCCACAGTCTCTCAAGTCTCTACAGTGGGTGGCTTGCCCACTGTGCCATCCTGGGAAGTGCAAAGCCACAGTCTCTCAAGTCTCTACAGTGAGTGGGTTGCCCACTGTTCCATCCTGGGGAGTGCAAAGCAACAGTCTCTCAAGTCTCTACAGTGGGTGAGTTGCCCACTGTGCCATCCTGGGGAGTGCAAAGCCACAGTCTCTCAAGTCTCTACAGTGGGTGGCTTGCCCACTGTGCCATCCTGGGGAGTGCAAAGCCACAGTCTCTCAAGTCTCTACAGTGGGTGGCTTGCCCACTGCCATATCCTGGGGAGTGCAAAGCCACAGTCTCTCAAGTGGATAACAGTCTCCACTGGTTCTGGAGGGGGACTGGTGCCCAGAGTGCTTCATCCTGTTAAGGACAGACGGAGGGGATGCATGTCTCCACTAGTTCTGGAGGGGGAATGGTGCCCACACTGCATTAGGCTCCCCGTGACGGTTCCTGTTCCGTCACTGTCCCAGCTGTACATGGGATAACAATGCTTGATGTGGCGGTGTTTTCCTTCTTCAGCGGTTCTCTGCCCTGTTCAGCGGTGCTTTGCCCTGTTCAGCGGTCTTCACCATGGCGGTGAGTTCCTTGTTCAGCGGTGCTTTGCCATGGCGGTCTCTGACCTGTTCAGCGGTGCTTTGCCCTGTTCAGCGGTCTTCACCATGGCGGTGAGTACCTTGTTCAGCAGTGCTTTGCCATGGCGGTCTCTGACCTGTTCAGCAGTTCTCTGACCTGTTCAGCAGTTCGCTGCCCTGTTCAGCGGTGCTTTGCCCTGTTCAGCGGTGCTTTGCCCTGTTCAGCGATCTTCACCATGGCAGTGAGTTCCTTGTTCAGCGGTGCTTTGCCATGGCGGTCTCTGACCTGTGCATTGGTGTGTGGCATGACGGTCCCTCATTGCCCAGTGGGGCTGTGGCAGCCGGGGCCCTCCTGGGCACTGACTCCGGCGGTGGTCTCCTGACCAGTGACAATACTCCTGCCCTCCTGGGCAATGACTCCGGCGGTGGTCTCCTGACCAGTGACGATACTCCTGCCCTCCTGGGCACTGACTCCGGCGGTGGTCTCCTGACCAGTGACGATACTCCTGCCCTCCTGGGCAATGACTCCGGCGGTGGTCTCCTGACCAGTGACGACGGTGCTGGCGGTGGCGTCCCGGCCGCCGGGGAGGATAGCGCCCTTCTCCGCCGTGCTGCTCTTACCAAACTGTGCAGACTTCTTCTGGCACTTCACCACCTTTGGAGGAGTCACAGCTGACTCTGCAATCCCCCTGGAACCCTTGTGAGCAGTTTTGCCGCCAGGAGTCTTCACCCTGTCCCGTCGGCCACTTTCCAACTTGAGATGCTTTACAGGGGGTGGACTGGCAGTGCTTTGGCTCCGTGTCACACTGCCTGCCCTGGTGGCCGGTGCACTCCACACACCTGTAACACGCACCACTGGTACTGGAGTCTTTTTGGCTGAGGCGCTACTACATGACTTATGAATTGGAGGGGTGGGGGTGGGGGCAAAGAGGTCAACGTTGCTGAGGGAGAGTTTCTGACGAACACTGGGATGGGTAGCTGGAGGGGGTCTGGGAGTGGAGGAAGAGGAGGTGGTTGTAGGAGGTGTCACTTTAGGTGTTTTGGGTGCAGGTGCAGGTACTGGAGGCTGTCGTGAGGTGGATGGATGTTGGGTGTGTGGGTGCCCGCGTTTGTGTACTTTGGGAGGGGGCGTCACAGACACACTGGGTGAGGACACAGGGGACGTGTAAATGGTAGTGGGGGTGGTGAGTGCAGGTGAGCGGGGTGTGGTCCTGGGTGTTCTGGTGCGAGTCCTAGTGCCTGTAGATGTACTGCATGCAGGTGAGAGTGTAGACGAGACTGGGAGGGAGGAGGGAGACGACGACGAGGGGGACACAGTGGAGGCAGTGGATGTTGCTGTGTCTGTATGTGTGTGATGCTTGTGTGAGTGCCTGTGGGATGTGTGGTGCCTATGTTTGCCTGAGCTACTTTTGTGGGTTGAGGTGTATGCATGCTTGTCTGATGGTGTGCTTGGGATAGGCTGGGGTACAGGGGATTGGGTCTGGGTGGAGGAAGTTGGAGGTGGAAGGCTAGACACAGGGACAATGGCTGCCATCAGTGCTGAGGCCAGAGATTGCAGGGTTCGATGAAGGGCAGCCTGACCAGAATGAATGCCCTCCAGGAATGCATTACTGTGTTGCAACTCCCTTTCTATATCCTGGATGGCATCCACAATGGTAGACTGCCCAACAGTGAGTGACCTGAGGAGGTCAATGGCCTCCTCACTGAGGGCAGCAGGGGTGACGGGGGCAGGGCCTGAGGTGCCTGGGGCGAAGGTGATGCCCACCCTCCTGGGTGAGCGGGCACGGGGCGAATGCTGAGGGGCTGCTGGGAGGGCGGTGCTGGTAGGGGAGGTGGCGGCTGTACCTGTAGAAGTGGTGGGCACAGATGGTGCCGCCACCACAAGGGAGCTCCTATCGGCAGACGAGTCCGTGTCGCTGTTTGGTGATCCGGTGACCGACGTGAAGCTCCCCTCGCCCTCCGTCCCACTAGTGCATTATGAGTCTGTGGTGTGGCCCTCCATGGCCATGTGGGATGCAGCTCCCTTGTGCTCCGGTGCCACTGTACCTCCGCCTGATGATGCTGATACACAAAAGAACAGGGAGAGCACAAAAAGGGGGTGGGATGACAGAAGAAAAAGAGGTTGAGTGCATGGATTACCGCTACCGTTGGCGGACAATACAGACACAGCAGCCCCCTGCACTACGCCGCGCTCTAGGCCTCTACATATGCAATTCCTGGGATCTGGCCTACATCTCTATGGTGCACATCTGCACACATGGATGCCACAGGGGCATGTATACCTGTACTTGGCACTCTACAGAGGTGGGGTGGAGTGCCACATGGCCTGCATTACGGAGGGGCCTAGCCTACGGAACTCGCCCTGGCCTAGGGAAACCCACAGCCCTCCTCCACCACCCAGACACCTTCACTGCGCGCAAAGTCCCCACAATGAGGGTGTACTCACCCCCTTGTGTCTGCTGTGATGCCCTCAAGCGCCCATCCAACTCCGGGTATCCCACCGCCATGATCCGGAACATCAGGGGGGGTCATGGAGCGACGGGTACCACTCCCACGTTGGGAGGCCATCCCCAGCTGAGCCTCCGCCGTCTTCTTGCTCCAGCGGCGAATTTCCTCCCTTCTTTTCCGGCAGTGGGTGCCCCGTCTCTGGTGGACCCCCAGGGTCCATACGTCCTTGGCGATGGCACGCCAAATGTCCTTCTTCTGGTGGGCGCTGACATACATGACATGCACAGGGGAAGAAGAGAAGTCATTACCAATTGCACCGTCGAAGTGAGTGGCCCACATCCCTGCCCTTGCCATGTGGCACATGCATTCACACTCATTCATGTTCCCTGAACTCTGCCCCCTTCCCTCTTACAACCAGCCCTCTCCACACAGGCATAGCCCATACAACGTACTCCCTGTGTACTTACCTGTTGGTCTGGAGGACCGTAGAGTAGCGTGTACTGGGGGACGACCCCGTCTACTAGCTTCTCCAACTCCTGAGCAGTGAAGGCAGGGGCCCTTTCCCCAGACGCAGCAGCCATTGTCTCTTCCAGACTGAGGTCACAGCAGCACTTGCAGTGTAGGTCCTCTCCTGTCGAAGATCAGGTATCGAGTGATTGAACAGATAGAAAATGACGGTCACGTCCGCGGCGGTGACGTCTGCGGTGGTGCGTATCATCACCGCCGGCGCAATTCATCATTGGCTCCTGGGACCCATAGGGTCCAATGTTAACCAATGCAGCATTGCCCCGTGGTCTACGACCGCCTACCGCGACGGTGTACAACGCCAGCGCAGTTACCTCACACCCCATTGTCCCAGTTTAGAGGTCAGGCAGCCGCCATTTCAGGGGCCCGCATGGCTTCATTTACTACTGCGACACACATACCTAGGCCTACACTAGACACACATACAGGAAGATTTTTGTTTTTGGTGTCGTGTTCTGTGTATCTGTGGGTACATAACTGGGATTTTGTTGAGTCTGTGGTCGCTGTTGTCCTTCCTAGGCACCGTCAGCTGGGACATTTGAGAAGATGGCGGAATCCTCCGGTGTACCGACCGCTGGTGGACCTGTTGACAATGGAGGGGCGACATTTAATCATCACCTACAGGTTTGACAGTGCCACTATCCATGAACTATGTACCCAGTTGGAGCCAGACCTGATGTCACCAATCCGCCATCCCACAGGAATCCCCCCTGACGTGCAGGTGCTGTCAGTGCTCCATTTCCTTGCAAGTGGGTCTTTTCAGACAACAGTGGCCATGGCATCAGGGATGTCCCAGCCTATGTTTTCCAATGTGTTGTCCAGAGTGTTGTCTGCCCTGCTGAAACACGTAAGGAGCTACATCGTTTTCCCTCAGGTGGAGGATTTGGCTACTGTTAAAGGTGACTTCTATGCCCTTGGACATATCCCCAACATCATAGGTGCTATTGATGGGACCCATGTAGCTTTGCCCCCCCCCCACAGGAGTGAACAGGTGTACAGGAACAGGAAGAGTTATCATTCGATGAATGTACAGATGGTATGTTTGGCAGACCAGTACATCTCGCAGGTAAATGCTATGTTCCCTGGCTCAGTGCATGACGCCTACATCCTGCGGAATAGCAGCATCCCTTATATGATGGGTCAACTCCAGAGGCACTGTGTGTGGCTATTAGGGGACTCTGGTTACCCCAACCTGTCCTGGCTATTGACCCCAGTGAGGAATCCCAGGACCAGGGCAGAGGAACTCTACAATGAGACCCATGGGCGGACTAGGCGGGTGATCGAACGTACCTTCGGCCTACTGAAGGCCAGGTTCAGGTGCCTCCATATGACAGGTGGTTCCCTATTCTACTCACCGAAGAAGGTGTGCCAGATCATCATCGCCTGCTCGATGCTTCACAATCTTGCTTTGTGACGCCAGGTGCCTTTTCTGCAGGAGGATGGTCCAGATGACGGTGTTGTGGCAGCTGTGGAGCCTGTGGACAGTGATGAGGAGGACGCTGAGGAAGAAGACATAGACAACAGGGAGTCAGTCATACAGCAATATTTCCAGTGACACACAAGTGAGAACAGTTTTCTTTTTACCATTACATTCACTTTCACACTTCTACCTCTATCCTGTCTGTCATTTCATAGCAGTATTTGGTCACTGAGTTGTACCTTTCCATTACGGTTTCACAGGTGTGGTTAGAAACGTGTGTCATCTGCTTGCATCCTTCAAGGACTTGTGATGTGTGACATAGGTATGTTGGCTTTACAATTGGAAACACATTTTGACACTGTCATTGATAATACATATTTACCAAATCACAGACTGACTCCAGATTGTTTTGTGGTTCAAGGGTGTTTATTTAAGTGCCCAAAAATGGAGGGGGTAGTAATATGGCGATGGGGGACGGTGGAGGAATGTCCATGGCAGAGTACAGTCTATTAGTCACACAGGTGCATTGCCCAGATGGGCATAGGAAGTGGAGCTGGGGCAGTTCCAATCTGGACAGGGTAACAAAGTGGGACAGTGGGAGGACAATCAGGGTGGTCTCATTTCCTGGCGGGGGTCTTGCCATCTTGCTCTGTCCTGTTCCTGGATATCAGGGACCGCTTGCGTGGTGGTTGTCCGTCTGCAGGGGGTGGGGTGCTGGTGTGGTGGTCCTGTGGCGGGGCGTCCTGTCCACTAGCGCCGGCGGAGGTGGTGGGCAGTTCATCGTCCTGGCTAGTGTCAGGGGCCCCTTGGAGTGCCACGGTGTCCCTCATGGTCTTTTGTATGTCCTTCAGCACCCCTACGATGGTGCCCAGGGCGGAGCTGATGGTTCTGAGCTCCTCCCTGAACCCCAAATACTGCTCCTCTTGCATGTGCTGGGTCTCCTGAAACTTGTCCAGGACCGTCGCCATCGTCTCCTGGGAGTGGTGGTATGCTCCCATGATGGAGGAGAGGGCCTCGTGGAGAGTGGGTTCCCTTGGCCTGTCCGCCCCCTGTCGCACAGCAGCCCTCCCAGTTCCCCTGTGTTCCTGTGCCTCCGTCCCCTGGACCGTGTGCCCACTGCCACTGCCCCCAGGTCCCTGTTGTTGTTGGGGTGGTGGGTTATCCTGGGTTCCCAGTAGTGGTGGACACACCACTGATTGACGTGTCCTGGGTACGGAGGTATGGGCCCGCTGGGTGGGTGCTGTGCTGGTGTTACCAGAGGGTGGAAAGTCAGTGTTGGGCTGTGCCTGTGCAAGGGGAACCGACTGTCCCGAGGCCCCCGATGGTCCGGGCTGGTCATCAGGATCCAGTAGGGCAGAGCTGCTGTCGTCACTGTGGGCCTCTTCTGTGGGTGGAGTGGAGTTGTCTGGACCCTCTGGTGTGGTGACGTTCCTTAGTGGTCCTGCAGGGATATAAGAGCATGATTATTGCATGTGTGTGTGTAATGGTGTGCAATGGGTGGGTGTTTGTGTACCCCAGTGCAAGCATTCCTGTGTGTGGGTTTGTGTGATGATGGTTAGGGGGTTGTTCTGGGTATGTGCAGTGAGCATGCTTTGGTGAGGGGTGACCATGCTTAGTTGTGTCATGCAGGGCTTGGTGTTGGGATGAGTGGATTGTGTTATTAGGACATTAGTGAGGAGTGTGAGTGTTAGGGGAGGGGGTGAGGGTGCGGGTGTGTGATAGCATGCAGGTAGGGTGGGGGATATGATAGTTGAGATTTGACTTACCAGTGTCCATTCCTCCACCGACTCCTCCGAGGCCCTCTGGATGCATGATGGTCAAGACTTGCTCCTCCCATGTTGTTAGTTGTTGGGGAGGAGGTGGGGGTCTGCCGCCAGTCCGCTGTACCGCGATATTGTGCCTGGAGACCACTGAACGCACCTTCCCCCGTAGGTCGTTCCACCTCTTCCTGATGTCCTCCCGATTTCTTGGATGCTGTCCCACAGCGTTGACCCTGTCCACGATTCTTTGCCATAGCTCCATCTTCCTGGCTATGGATGTGTGCTGCACCTGTGAGACAAATAGCTGTGGCTCTACCCATAGGATTTCCTCCACCATGACCCTGAGCTCCTCCTCGGAAAACCGGGGATGTCTTTGGCGTGACATGGGGTGGTGTGGGTGATGTGTGGGGTGGTGTAAGTGTTGATGTGTGTGTTGATGTGTAGTGGTGTGTGGTGTTTTCTGCGTGTAATGTTGTATGGGTGATGGTGTTGTGTGCCTCTGTGTGGTGGGGTTCTCAGTTGCTGTGCTCTCTGTCTATCTGGCCTTCGTCCGTGAATTGTGGTCGTAGGGGTTTGTGGGTGATGTGGGTGTGTGTTTTATATTGTGTTGGGTGTGTGGAAGTGGTGTTTGTATGTGTGTCAGTTGTGTGTATTTTGAATTGTCCAATGTGGCGGTGTTTTGGAGATGTGTGTGTGTTTTGAGCGCGGCGGTGTGTACCGCCAAAGGAATACCGCGGTTGAAAGATCGCCGCGTGGATTCATGGGTCGTGATAGTGTGGGCGTATTTCTGTTGGCGTGACGGTGGAGGTTTTTTTTTCGGCGGTTTAACACTGACCTTTGGTGTGGCGGAGTTGTGTGGGTGTCTGAATTTCGGCAGATTCCGAGATGTGTGTCATAATAGTTGTGGCGGAATTCCGCAGCCGCGGCGGTGTTTTGGCGGTCTTCTGCACGGCGGTAAGCGCCTTTTACCACCAGGGTTGTAATGAGGGCCATAATCTCAGAAATAGAGAAAATATAAAGGCTCCTGACAGATATACTGATTCATTTCCTTCTCGTTCCTTTCAGGACACACCGGATAGCTGTAGTGACAGAGTGGGCTGGTCAGAGCAACACCCTGACTACGTGGAACAGAAGAAAGACTTACAACAGTCTTCAGACAAGAAAGAAGACAAGTCCCCACAACAAAAGCCAACATTTAAAAAAAAAAGGTGGCAACAATTTTAATTAAACATGCCAGCAAACTTGAGAACTTGCTGAAGAACAAGTCATCGGCAGTGACCCTTCTGGACAGCACAGCAGAAGTCATGATATGTCACTAGAGTCTGAAAGATAATATGGATACAACAGCAACTAACAACTTTCTTGCAGTCGAGACTGTGGACGGGCGCATTCTCCCACCCGACAGAGTTTAAGAGTTAAATATCCAGATTGAGGGAGACATAAAGCGCACCATTAGTGTAATTTGTTGGGATGAACTCAATTGTGATATCCTATTGGCAGAAAGAGACTGGCCACCTGAACACACCCGTAAGCTTCCACATGGGGAAAATTTGCCTTCTTTGTCAGATCTTGTTCCCGAAGCGATAAAACAAGCCTACGCTGTAGACTGGGCTTTGGCGCAGGCACCTGCGCTATACTGCAACCACATAGGGAGGGATAGAGAATCCTCCTACCATGTAATACCTATCAGGTCTATACCCTAGCTTCAGACCCAATATTCTGTTAAACATGAGGCTAAAGCTCCAGTGAGAGAGATCCTCACTCAGCTCGAGTACCAGGTAGTGATAGAGCCCTGTGCCTCTGCAGTGACTAATCCGTTATTCCCCATTGCAAAACCAGACCATTCATATAGAATAGTCTTAGATTACAGACACTTAATTTGTTTCCATCTTCCAGACTGTCTTCGGAGTCATTCCATCAGCTATACATTTTCTCTTTTCAAGTGTGGTTGGTGGCTTTCCTGTGACTTTGGCACTGATTGGTGGGTTTCTGCTGCTGCTATCCCTAATACACAGTGGCTGTGCCTTCTCAGCTCAGCGGAGTGATGGAGCTACTACCACCAGCCCAGCTGTGCCGTGATTGCATGGTACAGTTCTTTGGTGTTCTGTTTGCTGGACAAATTGGAGCATGATTAGTCACTGTCATTCCGACCAGTCCTGTGGTGCCTGTTACCTGTCTTTCGTTGCACCTGGTGCCTCTTCAAGTGTTAACCTTCAGTGTGTCTTGCTGTTGCATCAGTGCCTCCTGTGGACAAGGAACTGCTGATTTTCCTGATGAGGGTTCATTCATGGTCGTGCCCCATGAGACTGAGGCTGATTCGCAAGGCCACCTATGATCCACCTCTTGTGAACTATTTGGCTCCATCAGGCACTATGGGGGTCATCCTGACTCCCGCCGGCCGCGGTAACCGCAGGGCTGGCGGGAGCCGCCAGAATACCGCTGCGCGGTCAGAAGACTGCCGCGGTTATTCTGAGTTTCCCGCTGGGCGGGCGGGCGACCGCCAGAAGGCCGCCCGCCCGCCCAGCGGGAAACCCCCTTGCACGAGGATGCCGGCTCCGAATGGAGCCGGCGGAGTGGAAAGGGTGCGACGGGTGCAGTGGCACCCATCGCGATTTTCAGTGCAAAGCAGACACTGAAAATCTTTGTGGGGCCCGGTTAGGGGGCCCCTGCAGTGCCCATGCCACTGGCATGGGCACTGCAGGGACCCCCAGGGGCCCCACGACACCCCTTACCGCCATCCTGTTCCTGGCGGCCAAAACCGCCAGGAACAGGATGGCGGTAAGGGGGTCGGAATCCCCATGGCGGCGCAAAACCGGCGGTACACCGCCGGTTTCCCGTTTCTTACCGTGGCTGTACCGCCGCGGTCAGAATGCCCAGGGATGCACCGCCAGCCTGTTACCGGTGCATCCGCGGTCCCCGGCCCTGGCGGATTTTACCACCAGGGTCGGAATGACCCCATATGATGGTACAGCACACTTCTGCTCTGTGGATTTGTCTGCCAATCCAGTCATCGATCTGACATCCAATGATGTGGAGTCACTCGTGGTTGCACTCCCATTCGATGACTGCTGAGACATTCTTCAAGATCATAACTATTGTTAAATGATTTGACCATTGGCCTTATTCTAAAGGTTCATGCCAGATTGCCTTATTAATTCAATTTGCATTTGCCCTGCTGCGCTTGTCATGGTCGACATTTTATCTCTTAGTATGTTTTTAGCCTAGTTTTTAATAAGGTTTTTTGTATTTTTTTGTCCCAGAGCATTTTAGCTTGGACTCATGCAGCTCATGCATTATACTGTTGATTGCAGTGTATTCAATAAACCTATTGAAAACTCTCATGCATCTCCTTTATTGCCACTGTGTGACTGAAACTTATTGCTAACGTGAGAAAAGGGTAACTTCCATTGCACCACGACTCCCCTGAGATGTTGCACTCCAGAGTCCATACGTAAGGCTGCTTGAAATCACCTTTTACTGTTTGGGTTTTTGGTGAGATACTGCGTGTGAGCCAGGAGGGTTGTGTTGACAGTGCGACTTGTTGTAGGATTGACTTAGTTGCATCCAAGCAAAAGTGCTGTCATCCCTAAACCAACAGTCAAGCCTAGGAGCGAGACTCCAACTATGACAACTATGGGAAATAAAGTTATTGATTTGCTATTAATTTTGGCACAGTTTGACAAATATTCATGAAACCACCCTGTCACAGGGTCCTCCCGTGGGGAAAAGGGGGAAGTACGCTGTTCACCTCAGATGTAAAAGTACTAGACCAGTCAGGGAGGTATTCTTAAAGCAGTGAGTTCTTTATTGGTATATTATTGTATCTGAATGAGTACAGTTTGACTATTGTCCTCTTCTTCTTTCGTGGTGTTGCCTCTCGTGGTGCTCTTCCTTTCCTGGAGTTCTCGGCTTTCCTCCACTGTCACCGATCCATGGGCTCTGGGAGCAAAGAAAACAAGAAGAATGGGGTCAGGTATTTGTTTCTTAGCTTTACCACTATCTTAGTTATTATTATTTCCATGCAGAGTGAAAACAAGGGGAGGGGTGTGAGGTAATAGTGCTTTGGTGTCACCAAGTTTGTGCTGATGCTTCAAAATAGTGTCCCACGATACACCACAGTGATATGGTTTGTTGTGCTGTGATGTGGTCCCAGATTGGGTTTACCCCTCGGACCTAGCCCCGTGTGTTTTGGCCTTTTGGACCTAGACCCATGTGTTTTGGCCTTTCATCTCTCCCTTCTTCCCTACCCTCTTTAGTAGTACTGATCCCAAATGGGCGCGCCAGTGGCCACGTACCTGGGAGAGCCACGTCCCTCCTGGGGTGCGATGGACCCTTCCGCGTCTCCTGGATCTTTCCGCGTCGGCCTGCCATTCCTTGGCCCTTCCTTCCTTCTCTGGATAGCTTTCCTTTCCTGGTGTTGTCTTCAGTTCTCATCCGGCTCTCCCCAGAGTCTCCTCTCCAACCTGCTCTTCTCTGTCCTGTTCTCCTTCCTCAGTGTTTGCATCCACCTCTCTCTCCGTGTTCGAATCCACGCGCGCTCTTGTCTCCCCAGCAACGTCTTCTTTTCTTCCGGCAATCTCGACACACCACCATGCGATTAAAGTCCGTCCCCCTGGGGCACTGGAGAGATGGCTCAGGGCTCTCTGCCCACTTCTATTTCCTAACTCCAGTGACTCCCTGTCACATTCGCTCACCCCTGAGGGTGGCTGATTCAGCCACATGTCCGTAGGATATCCTGATAGGAAATCAGCATTGGTCAAAGAGGAACCAGGTGTATGGCGCACCTGAAATATAAAGTATTGGAGGGATAAGAACCATTGTAACACTCTTGTATTGGTGTCTTTGTGATGGGCTAGCCAGATAAAAGGGGCGTGATCCATAAGAAACAG
This sequence comes from Pleurodeles waltl, assembly GCF_031143425.1. Classification (NCBI taxonomy): domain Eukaryota; kingdom Metazoa; phylum Chordata; class Amphibia; order Caudata; family Salamandridae; genus Pleurodeles; species Pleurodeles waltl. The sequence continues at coordinate 519,789,458 of NC_090447.1, read as the reverse complement.
GAAGGGTCGACCTAATAGATAATATTGCAGGGCTCCAGCATCCCACTTCATGGCCAGACACTCTTTTCCAAGGGTGGGATAGTTCTTTTCTCTTGGTAACAATTTCCTGCTGATGTAGACTATGGGGTGGGAATGCCCTTCCTTGTCATTTTGGGAAAGAACGGCCCCTTATTCATGGTTGGAGGCATCAGTCTGGAGTATAAAAGGCTTTTGGAAATTTGGGCATCGTAACACCGTATTAGTGACCAATGACTCCTTCAGTTTTTCATAGCTAATGTATTGGATCTCTGTCAAGTGGAGTATTTTGTTTGATCGGTTCTTTACTAGGAGATCTATTAAGGGGGCTGCGTGAGTAGAGTAGTGTGGAATAAACCATCTATAATACCCAACCATCCCATAGAATGACCGCATGTCACGTTTTGACTTTGGGGGGGTATCTTCCTGATTGCCTCAGCTTTGTCCAACTGAGGTCTAATGTTTCTGTTTTCAATAAAGTAGCCTAGGTAGTTAATGGAATTTTAGGCTAGGCTGCATTTTTTTGGGTTAGCTTTTAGGCCTGCCTCTTGGAGGGAACGTAAAACAGCTGATAACTGTTCTAAGTGTTGATACCATGTACGACTATATATAACTTTATCGTCTAGGTATGCAGCAGCATATTCATCATGGTGTTTTAGCACCATATCCAAAAGGCGCTGGGGACCCATGTAACCCAAAAGGCAGCACTGTAAACTGAACAAAGACCTGAAGGGGTAGAGAATGCGAGTTTCTCTTCCTCTTAGTTATTTAGAGGAATGTGCCAATACCCTTTTGTGAGGTCTAAAGTGGTAAGGTACCGGGCATCGTCTAAGCATTCGATTAGTTCATCTACGCAGGGCATGGGATACATGTGAAACCGAGAAAAGGCATTAAGTTGGCGGAAGTCTATACAGAACCGAACTGACCCATTTGGTTTAGGCACTAAGACGATTGGGAAACTCCAGCGACTATCTGAGGGTTCTATTATCCCTGCCACCAGCATTTCTCCTACGTCTTTTTCTACCTTCTTCTTGCTTCTGGGATACAGTAGGGTTTTTGTCATACTATTTTCCCTCCCTCCATCTGGATGTGGTGGTGTTTTAAAAAGGATTTCCCAGGAATCTTTAAAAAAACGCTTCTATGCTTTCGGACAAAATCCACTATTTGTGTCCTCTGTATCGATGATAGGTTGGGACTAAGAAAGGTCAGAATCTCCCTATCATCTTCCGATAAAGGCAGAAGGGGTATCTCTAATGTTTCAGTCTTGCTAATGAGGAGGTTGGAATTACTCCCGGAGGGTTGACTGTCATCCCCTTCCCACATTTTCAACAGATTGATATGATAGATCTGAGTTTTTCTTGGGTGTTGGGGGTTCTCGATTTTATATGTGACCGGGTTACTCTCTCAATAACCCTAAAAAGAAACTACCACTTTAACAACAGTTTGTTTTCTGTGCTTGGCAAGAGAACAAGGACCTTACTACCTATCATGAGGTCTCTTAGTCTTTTTCCTACATCATATTGTTTTTTCTGTTTTTCTTGACTTCCTTTTAAGTGAACTCTCACGTCCTCCCATATCGTGTGTAGGTTCTCTTTCAGTTGTTGGGTATAAGTAAGGATATCATTGACTTCCTCTTCCTTTTCCTCCCATTACTCTACTGCCATGTCTAGGAGAGTTCTTGGCTGCCGGCCAAAGAGCAACTCAAAAGGGCTATGCCCCGTAGATGGTTGTACATGGGTTCTTATGGCAAATAAGACAAGGGATACCTTTTTATCCCAGTCCTTCCCAGAGTCCGATATCTTCTTTTTTAACAGGGTTTTGTTGTGCCGCTTGACCAGGCTGTCCGTCTGTGGGTGATAGACAGACGTACGTATCTGTTTTACCCTGAGTAGCTGACGTATCTCGGCCATCAGATGTGACATGAAGGGGGTACCCTGATCAGTACGGAGTTCCCGAGGAAACCCTACCCTAGAAAAAAACCTAATCATAGCATGGGCGATGCCCTTGGTAGCCATACTGGTTAGGGGTATGGCTTCTAGGTACCGAGTAGCGTAATCAACTAAGACCAGTATGTATTGATGTCCTCTGGATGAGGGTAAGAGGGGTCCTACCAAATCCATGCCTACTTGGGAGAAAGGAGTCTCAATAATGGGTAAGGGGAATAGCGGGGTCTTAGGGTCATTACTGGGATTTACCATTTGGCATTTTGGGCATGAGCTATAGTGTTTCCTAATGTCTGAATATCCTCCCGGCCAATAAAAGCGATGGAGGAGGTATTCTTCTGTCTTTTCCCTCCCAGAATGTCCACCCCCTACCGGTCCATGTGCTAAATGAGGTACCTGTTTGTGAAAGGGGTGGGGCACGACTAGTTGGGTTTTGAGATTTTCTTTCTGTTGAATCGCTCTATACAATAACCCATTCTTCACCAGGAAATAGGGGCCCACCTGTCCCCTGGGACTGGAGAAGGCAGAAAACCAGGGGTGTTTCAGGGAGGGGTCCTCCCTCTGGCATTCTCTGGACTCCCTTGAATTGGACAGTACCCTCTTCTCTGTGGAACTGAGCATATGACTAGCAGGAGGATTTTTCTCATAGAATGTTCTATTTTGTATCCTCGTCTGCTGTTTTGTTAGTTTTACTTTGTCCTGACCTGGTTCTAGAGGGGATATGGAAAACGGAGCACCAGCCAACCACGAGGTCATAGGGTCCTGAGCGGTTACTGATTCTAACAAACTCGGGAACCCCGAGTAATCAGTCCCAATGATTATGTCTTCCATTAGTTGCGGAATACCACCATCTTTGATTTTCTCTTCCCTCCTCTTCCCTTTGATTGTTACCTCAGCCACAGGATAGGTCTGCCTATCCCCGTGTACACAGCTAATGACTACAGATTCACCCTCGATCCACTTCTCATCTGACACCAATGTCGCATTGATCACTGTTTGGCTGCATCCTGAATCGACCAAGGCTCGAATACCTTTATGATTTACCATCATTTGTTTGGAATATCGAGAGGTCTTTTCACCCAACTACAAGGCTCTACTTTTGGTCAATCCTATTTCCATCTGTTCCAGACTGGGGTTTTTGCGGGGACAGTTACGCGCAATATGGCCCCATTCTGCACAATTATAGCACTGAGGTGCTTGACTGGTCTCCTTGGCTAGAAAACGTCCCGTAGGATTGGCCTCTTGGGGATATTGGGGAAAAGGCTTCGGGTGAGAATTGGATGAGTGTTCTTAGGAGTGGGAGTTATCCCTTTTATCAGAGTCACTCTGAAATCAGGGGCCCCATGAAAAGTGCGGGCCAGTTCGATAGCATTGGCTGTTGTATCTTCCGGGTGTTGTTTGATCCAGTTGCGGGTACTACTGGGAAGGGCCGCTAGATATTGTTCTAACAGTATGGTGTGGCTCGCCTCCTCCTTGATACTTTATGTGGGGGTCAGCCACTTAAGTCCTGCATCCTACACCCTAAAGAAGAGAGTCCAGGGATTTTCTGAGGGATTCCATATCATTTTGCGGAACCGTAAACTATAGTTCTCCTTATCAAGGCCAACCCTTTCCAATATGGCTTTCTTCACCTCATCATATGGTGTGGTTCCTCCTGGATTAACGGCTTGATAGGCAGACTGTAAATTCCCAGTCAAAAGGAGAGCAGCATACTGACCCCACCGTTCAGGAAGCCAGCTTGCAGATGTGGCCACCTGTTCAAAATTGGTAAAAAACGCTTTGGGATCTTCGCCTTCCTGGTATTTTTGCAATACCGAACTCGGGACGTTCTGGTGGATTCTGGTAACTGCTATGGTGTTGGTAAGTTTTTGTAGGGCGTTTTCATGCACTAACTGATCATTGGCTATGATAGTGGCTTGAGTTTTTAATGTGTTCTGTAGTGTTTCTCTGTCTGTCCGGGCTTCTCTTGCTTGCTCTTCCCATAGTAGTTGGAGATGTCTTTGGCATTCCGCAAGTTGAGCAACTATATCTTCCAGAGATGGATTGACCTTCAGGGTCCCTTCATTGTCCAGGCCAAATCCCACTTCTGACACCACTGTCACAGGGTCCTCCCGTGGGTAAAAGGGGGAGCAACACTGTTCACCTCAGATATAAAAGTATTAGACCAGTCAGGGAAATATTCTTAAAATGGTGCATTCTTTATTGGTATCTTATTATATCTGAATGAGTACAGTATGACTGTTGTTGTCCTCTTCTTCTTCTTCCGTGGTGTTTCCTCTCGTGGTGCTTTTCCTTTCCTGGATTTCTCGGCTTTTCTCCACTGTCACTGATCCGTGGGCCCTGGGAGCAAAGTAAACAAGAAGAACGGGGTCAGGTATTTGTTTCTTAGCTTTACCACAATCTTAGTTGTTCTATTTTCATGCAGAGTGGAAACAAGGGGAGGGGTGTGAGGTAATAGTGCTTTGGTGTCACCTGGTTTGTGCTGATGCTTCAAAATAGTGTTCCATGATACACCACAGTGATATGGTTTGTTGTGCTGTGCTGTGGTCCCAGATTGGGTTTACCCCTCAGACCTACCCCTGTGTGTTTTGGCCTTTCGTCTCTCCCTTCTTCCCTACCCTCTTTAGTACTGATCTCAGATGGCCGCACCAGTGGTCACGTTCCTGGGTGAGCCATGTCCCTCCTGGGACGCGGCGGACCCCTCCTCGTCTCCCGTATCTCTCCACATCGGCCTGCCTCTCCTCAGCTCTTCCTTCGGTCTCTTGATAGCTTTCGTTTCCTTGTGTTGTCTTCAGTTTCACGTCCAGCTCTCCCCGGAATCTCCTTTCAAGCCTGCTCTTCTCCATCCTGTTCTCCTTCCTCTCTCTCTCCGTGTTCGAATCTGCGTGCGCAGTGGTCTCCCCGGCAACCACTTTTCTTCTTCCGGCAACCTCGACACGCCCCCCCATGCGACTCGAGTTTGTCACCCTGGGGCACTGAAGAGACGGCTCAGGGCTCTTCCGCCCACTTCTATTTCCTTCGTCCAGCGACTCTCTGTCACACACCCAAACAAAAATGTTCAACAACTTCAGCTTCTTCCTGGAAAGTTTCACAGTGATTTGTAAAGTGGGGGCTGAGAAAAGGGGAGAGGGCAAAAAACCTAATTTTCACAGGGTTTTTTTAACAGCTCTACAGCCAAAATAGTTAAACTGAATTTCACCAAGTTTGGCAGAGAGCTAGTTCTTTACCCAGAAAGCATACTTTTTGTGATTTGGTGTAAATCCATTCAATAGTTTTTTTTAGAAAGTAAGGTTCAAAATGTATAGGTATTATGGCAGATGGGTCTGCAAGAGTCCCACAGGAACATAAACCTTCAAATACTAGAGTTATTTTATTGTCTTACCCTACCCCACATCCAGTATTTTGGGGGGTTGGGGGTCAGCAGCCTGCAGGGCCTTTGACCATGCGCGGGGAGGGGGGCTATGCTGCAAGTTGGAATAGGTGGCAATAGTAATTAAATATTTCTTTTTTTTTTTAAGATATATTTATTGACAGTTTTCTCATAAAAGAAGTCTTTTTAGGATTAACAAGGTTGTGTTACAGAGCATCCGGATCTCAATACAGTTATATTCAAATTCACTACAGTTGGTATGCAGTACAAGTCATCTCTTAATATGCTGGTATATGTAATTTACTCATCTTTACAACTCTCCTGCCTTCTGCTGCAACAGTTCACGTCATTTTCCCCCATTATAAGTCTCCCGCTCTGCAACACTATATCAACATGTCTGATATATTGTTATAACTAGAAGTTTAACTTTGCACTGGTAAGACAGTTCTGGTGCTGACTCGTGGTCGAGGGTAAACAGGGCTCCTACCCAGGGGTGGGCTCCCTCCCAAGGCTCCCTCCCATCACTGCTCCTCCCCTAGGCGTTCCCACCGGATGTCTTCACATTATACAACAGCTAGTTATCATAAATGTCACATAGAGGGTTCAAGGTGCTCTCTACTTAGTATCACATTATTCTCTTTTAGAGTCTTCTGTTATAGTGACGGTCCACTCTTCCACCCCTAGTCCACTTCAGCCCTGTGTACTGTCCGTACTAGGCCCCAGGCAGGCTGCATCCACCACTCCCTCCCTATTCTCTGATCCATTTCCTCCTTCTAACATCAGTGCCTCCCAGGTTTCCAGTAATTCAGCCCAGAGTGGGGCGATTGGGCGTTCTCGGACCCCCCGGGCCTCCTCTCGCCTCAGCGCCTGCAATTCCGCTTGTGCCCAGTTTGGCACATCGTGTCTCCAGACCACCACTAAATGGCTGCTAGGGGACTTCCAATGCATAGCGATTCAGCATTTACATAATGCCAGCGCCAGGTCCAGGAATCAACCGCTAGTTTTCCGGGAGACCAATCCCGGGTTCAGACCCAGCAGACACACAGAGGGGTCCATCTGTACACTCACTCCCAACACTCCATCCATGTCACCCAAGACACGCCGCCAGCCTCTCTGTATCTCAGAACAGTGCCACAACATGCGATCTAGGTTTGCATCTACAGCCCGGCATCTGGGACATGCCCGGGGGTCTCCCCCGTATATCAACTGTATCCTGTGCGGTGTAATGTATGTTCTATGGACATCATTTTACTGGATGTACCATAGGCGGGTGTTGCGTGATATCCTACGGGGATGTGCCAGCACCCTCCGCCACTCCGCATCTGTCATGCTTCTACCCAGTGTTGTCTCCCATCTTGCCCTAAGTTCTTGAAGGGATCCAAGTGTTCCCACACAGTGGGCTCTATACAATTTAGTAATGAGGTGAGTATCTCCCCCCATTGTCAGTAAAAGGTGAAAACTGTATGAACCTCTGGCTCCGCGTTCACAGTGTGCCAATGTTCCTTAATGGAGTGTGTCAGTGCTTGATACAGGAGGAATTGACCCCTCGGGATTCCACTTTCCTCCTCCATATTAGTGAAGGACCTCATCACACCTTCCCTAAAGAAGTCTCCCAAGGTCTCTACTCCCACCCGTGTCCAGGCCCCAACTTAAGCTCTTGGTAATACCTTCCATGGGGTGCCCTGGGGCAGCACAGCTAGGGGTAGCGCCGGTGAATAAGCTGACTTCGTTCCCATGCGTCTCAAGCACCTCCTCCAACATGCGAAGGCCACCGTCAACAGGACATTTCCCGCCTGTAGTGATACCCGGTTATTAGGCATTCGCGCCAATATCAGGTCCCCCCTGATCTCTCCTCCGGAAGTCACCCGGTCCAGTCGTCCTTCCCCTATAAAGGATCTAGCCATCCATTGTAGTTGGCACGATAAATAATAGAGCTCGAAATCTGGAACCCCGAGGCCGCCCTGTTCAACAGGTCGACATAAGACAGATATGGCGGTTCACCTACGGCCCCCATCCCATATAAGCTCGCGAAGCAATGTATTCAGTTCCCTGAACCAACTCGCTGGGATCGTTACCGGGATATTGGAAAAATTATGTAACAGATGGGGTAACATGATCATTTTTGAGAGGGAGATCCGTGCCATTATGGATAATTTAAGAGAGTGCCAAAACGCCACTGAAGACCTCAAAGAGCGCAGAGTCCTACCCGGGTTACCATCCCAAAGGTCCTCTAGATCATGGAACACCTGTACCCCCAGATATATAAAAGTACTGGGTGCCCATCCAATATTTTCCGGACAGGATAGTGGCCTCTGATTGCCCGCCCCCACGGGAAGACGTGAGTCTTATTTCTATTGAGCCTAAGACCCGAGTGACCGCCAAACTCCTCCAGCAACTCAAGTGCCCATGGAATCCCAGTTCCACCCTCCCTCAGGTATATTAATATGTCATCCACATAGAGTGAAATGTTATGCTCAACTTGACCCCACATCACTCCTCTGCCCCGGTCCTCTGCCCGAAACCTAGCTGCTAAGGGCTCAACAGCCAGTGCAAACAGAAGAGGAGATAACGGACATCCCTGTCTAGTACCTCTGAATATAGGATAGGCGGCCGACACCATTCGGCCCGTCCGCACCGGCACCATAGGTTCACTGTACAGCAGAACAACCCACCGCACCCACCCTTCGCCCAGGCCCATCCGAAGCATCACTGCTCTAAGGTAATCCCACCTTACAGAATCAAACGTTTTCTCCAAATCTACCGAGAGACACACCGCTCTGGGCGGTCTCTCAGTGCTCGGCATATGTAGGAGGGTAAACAAACGCCTAAGATTGAGAGATGTGGATCGGGCCAGTACAAAACCATTTTGATCCTCATGGACAAGGGAGAGGATATGTTGCACCAGTCTACTAGCCAGGATCTTTCTTAGTATCTTAAAGTCACAATTCAGCATAGAAAGTGGCCTAAAGGCAGTCACTGGCGCCTCACGCTTATGTGTCTTGGGCAGGGGAACTACCAATGCCTCTCTCATTGTCTCAGTTAACGTACCCAACCGCAGCGCCTCTGCGTAGAGCTCGACTAACATGGGCAACAGGATATCCGAGTAAGTCTTGTAAAATTCCATAGGGAGTCCCTCCGTACCCGGCGTCTTCCCCGCTGCTAACTGTTCTATACCTGTCTTAACTTCCTCTAGTGTCCCGGGTTCCCCAAAGGGACTCTATCCTCCAGCGCCAGGGTGCGCAGGGACAACGAGTCCAAATGAGCTCCCAAAGCCTCAGGTAAGTCCGTTACTGGTTTCCTGCACAGGGTCTTATAGTAATCCATAAATGCATTATTAATTTCAGCCGGCCCATGCACATGGACTCCTGCTGTATTACATATGCTCGTTATTGGGGCACCTCCCCCCTGAGGCCTCACCAGCCATGCCAGCATCCTGCCCGATCTGCCCTCCTCCGCATGCATGGCTGCCTGATATCTCCGGTAACTGTGATGCCTCAACTGATTTTCAGCTAAATTGTATGAGGTTCTCACCTCAAGGAGCCTATACCATGCTGTCTGGTAGTTCTCCGCCTCGTGTATTATCCTTTCTAGGCTGACAAGCTCACGTTCCATTGTCCGTGTGATTCCCACTGTCTGTCCCATGCAATGTCCCCAGGTCACCACTTTAAGGGCCTCCCATTCCACGCACCTGGCATCTGTGGACCGTTTATTGGCACAAATTTGCTCCAGTAGATGGGCTCTGAGTGCTTCCCTATAGGGTAGATCCTCTAAAGCGCCTGGCCTAAGTCTCCACATCGGGACAGGCGATCTAATCTTCGCACAGCGCCAGGTAATATGTAGCAGTCTGTGGTCTGAGAGGGTGCGTCCCAGGTACTCTGAATGCATTATTTCACGTACTAATTCCCCGGTGCAGACCACTCTATCTATTCTGCTATGCACCTGGTGCAAACCCGAGTAGTAGGAGTAATCGTTCTCCCCTGGGTGCTGATTTTGCCACACATCCTCCAGCCCCCAGTGAGTCATCCAGTCCCTCAACCCTTTAGCCAATTTGAATGTTAGTGCCCCAGTTAATGGAGGAAGGGACCGGTCCAGCTCAGTGTCAAAGACACAATTAAAATCCCCTCCAACCACTAATTGTCCCCCCAGCTGCCTGGTGAGGTGGCCCGAGAGGCACCGCAAGAAAGGCACCTGGTCCTGATTGGGGACATATATACAGCTTAGTACCACCTGTTTACCATGTAGTCTACCTTCAACAATCACAAACCTGCCCTCTTGGTCAATGTCAACTGATGTAGCTTCGAACGGGACCCCTGCTCTTATCCATACTATCGCGCCTCGTGCAAAGGTTGAGTATGTAGTGGCAAATACCTGCCCCCTCCATCTATGGCACAATTTGCAACTTCACTGGAATTAAGATGGGTCTACTGCAATAATGCAATGTGTACTCCTCTCCAAGTAAGTCAAGACTCTATGGCGGTCATTCTGACCGCGGCGGTCGGCGGTCGCCGCCCGCCAAGCGGTTCCCGCCGAAAGACCGCTCCGCGGTCAAAAGACCGCGGCGGCCATTCTGGCTTTCCCGCGGGGCCGGCGGGCGACCGCCAGAAGACCGCCGGCCGGCCCAGCGGGAAAGCCCCTACAACAATGAAGCCGGCTGGGAATGGAGCCGGCGGAGTTGCAGGGGTGCGACGGGTGCAGTGGCACCCGTCGCGATTTTCACTGTCTGCAAAGCAGACAGTGAAAATCTTTGTGGGGCCCTGTTAGGGGGCCCCTGCACTGCCCATGCCAGTGGCATGGGCAGTGCAGGGGCCCCCAGGGGCCCCACAGCACCCGTTCCCGCCATCCTGGTTCTGGCGGTGGACACCGCCAGAACAGGCTGGCGGGAAGGCGGTCGGAACCCCCATGGCGGTGCTGCAAGCAGCGCCGCCATGGCGGATACCCTGGGCCAGCGGGAAACCGGCGGGAAACCGCGGTCAGAATCGCCCAGGAAGCACCGCCAGCCTGTTGGCATGGGCAGTGCAGGGGCCCCCAGGGGCCCCACAGCACCCGTTCCCGCCATCCTGGTTCTGGCGGTGGACACCGCCAGAACAGGCTGGCGGGAAGGCGGTCGGAACCCCCATGGCGGTGCTGCAAGCAGCGCCGCCATGGCGGATACCCTGGGCCAGCGGGAAACCGGCGGGAAACCGCGGTCAGAATCGCCCAGGAAGCACCGCCAGCCTGTTGGCGGTGCTTCCGCCGCCCTCCGCCATGGCGGTCATGGACCGCCAGGGTCAGAATGACCCCCTATGTCTTCTGGCCGGCGTCCCCATCCCCCTAATATTCCAAGTTAACAGATTGTAGTCTGTCATTTTATATGCGTTGTGTTAGGAGAGACCTCCCACTCCTCCATGTATCCACTGCCGCAGGCCCCCGTCTCCCCCTCCCCGTCGCCAGCATCTGCTTCAAGACAAAACTGCACAATCTCCATCGCTTAACACATAACATGAAACTACAAACCCCAACTCCCCTTCCCCAAGGCGCCACTCCAACAGTAGGCTTCCCAATTAATGGTGCAAATGCACAACTAAAATAATATGTCATTCTGCTTTCTCACCGTACACGCCTCTGCGGCTGAGAATCCAGAGGGGGGGGGTTTCTGCAGCCAACAGGACCCCAATTCAATTCAATGCCCCCATCACAGGGCTGGGGTAGCCTATACAAACTCAGCCCAAGTCGTTGGCAGTTTGGCGGTCAGATTGGGAGCCCAATCCGGGCTACAAGAGTCTTCTTTTGATGATTCTGATGCTCGGTCGGAATCCCTTCCACTGGTTTCCATTGAAGAATCTCTGCACTGTAACAAAGCTGTTACGGGGCTTGCTTCGCTGCCTCCTTGGCCCCCAGTGGCTCTGGCACCCTACTCACTCCACTCTGCCAGTTATACCCCCCCCAGCCTTATGCAGCTCTAACCATTGTCACACCTCATCTGGAGTCTGAAAAAAGGTGGTACGATCCTCAGTGACCACCCTTAACCTGGCTGGAAACAAGAGGGAGTATTGAATCCCTTCGTCCCGGAGTGCTCTCTTCACTGCTATGTAAGAGGCTCATTTGTTTTGTACCTCCGCTGTCAAATCCAGGAATAATGTTACCGTTCCGTTTGCAACCCTAAAGGGTCCAGCCTCTCTAGCTCTCCGCAGCAGCACGTCCCTATCCTGGTAATGCAGTAACTTGGCCACAACCACTCGTGGGGGTCTTCCCGGTGCCAATCCCCTTGCCGGCACACGGTGCTCACGCTCCAATGCCAAAAAGGGGTTAAGGAGCTCCGGAGCCACATCTGTCCTTAGCCATGCTTCTAGGAAAGCCACCATGTCCTCTCCCTCAGCACCTTCCGGTAGGCCTATGATTCGCACATTGTTTCTGCGATTGCGACCTTCAGCGTTTTCTGCCCTGCGTTCCAGACGTTTTACACATTCCGTGAGCTGGAGAACTGTGGCCCCCAGCTCCCGCAGTGGCGGTGAGAGTTCCGCTGGAGCCGTCTCGGCCTCCTGGACCCTGTCAGCTAATTTCTGGTGGTCTAACCTGAGCTAACTCACCTCCACAGAGACCTGGCCAATGTCCCGCTGGAGAGTCACCTTAGTGTCTTCCATTGCCCCCAAGATCTTGTGCGGGGCCACCGGATCAGCCATGGCTCCTCCAGTCGGGTCTCCCACACACTTAAGGGCTTGCACTTTACTTCTTATCCTGCCCTTGGAGCTCATCCGGTACGTTGGGGTGAGAGACGCCCTCCCCGTTGCTACCAGTATGTTTCGGACTTGCGGTTCAGCCAGCTATCCTTTTCGGCTGCGCCCTCAGTCCCTCTCCTCACACTGAATCAACATAGTTGGCCACTTGGGCAGGCCTCCGACTCCTTCCCCATTCATTCATATAGGTAACACATGTGTCCCTGTTGTCTGAATCCCCAAAAGAGATCTTGTGGTCTCCGGTCCTCGCCAGGACCCCGTCTCCCAGCCGCTACCTTTGTTGCTGTATCTGCTGCTGTCTGGTTCACTCTGGCTCTTATCGCCAGGTAGGCCCTGCCCCTTGGGCGTCTCTTGTTATATGCCACCAAAGACTGCCAGCATCAATCTCCAAGACTAGGCCCCTCAACTTGCTGCCGGCTCTCTCTGTTATGCTGCTGTGTAAAGATCTCTCCGCTCACTCAGCCGCACACTCCCTCAGCCACTGGGCTTCATACTAGCGGAGTCGGCTCACTCAAAGCTCACTCTCAGCCTCCGGTGGGTTTCGCCCGCAGTCTGCAGCCGATGCAGGCTTTCCCAGCTGCCGGGCCCCGCCTCCACAGGCCCGGTCCTACGGTATCCTGCTCATTGTGTTACCTCACAGGGCACCGCACCCCCTCAGTTACCAAGGTGCTCCTGCTACTGCCACTTGTCTCACTTGGCCCTCGGGCCCCTTCTCTCCTGCCATCTGCTACTCGAAGCGGTGTGTCACAGCCGTCTGCCAATCCGCTCCCGGCCCGGCAAGCTTCTCTTGCGCCGTGCGCCACGCACAGCCCGGCTCCAGAGAGCCCAAAAACAGCCTTGGTCACCTGCTCTAGGGGTCCCCATCGTCCCCACACCGTCGTAGGCCACCTCCAGCTCCCGGAGGGTTATGGATGTTAAGGATAAAGTATAGGCCCTTGCGGAGCCGTGCTCTAACTCGTCCGCCATCTTGGCCGCCCAGGCCACGCCCCCATCAGTAATTAAATATTTCCTTACGTTAAAAAATCTTAAACATTCACAAACTAAAACAAAGGTTAAAGTGTGTACGTTTATTTTTTTTCATAAATCTGTTTATTGGTATTTTATCATTACATTGCTTCATGTTTTGACACTTGTTTCATTTTGACATAGTATGGTGTGCGCTGTTTATACCGTTACATATTGGTTGATATATACGAAACGCATTGCTACAGCATATTGTACAGCACATACTTGTAGTTATTCAACTATTCATCCTGTTCATTATGTTACCTGCAGTTGTCTTACAGTGTTGTTTTTATTGTTTGGTGAGTTTTATCGTTGTCGGCCCGTTGCGTGGTTACGGTTTGAAAAGTCAGTAGTGTATCTAATGTCCATCGCCCAGTGCGTCGTTTAACAGCGTTCGCCGGTTTAATGTTATTTCCAACACAAATGTTCAATTGGGGCGGTTTTGTTAAGAAGGCGGAGACTATGGATTTTATATATACTAACTTTTAAAGAAAAGGAAAAAAAGAAAGAAAATAACAGTAAAATTTGCCGGTAACGGACACTTGTACAAGTTTCACACATGTAAATACTTTCCAGTCGGGGTGGGGATCACCTCGCTACGAATCTATTTGCTGACGGAGGGGCTGGGCTGGGTGTCAGATCAGGAGAATGCTGTCCCTCTGCTTCCCATTGTTGGAGCGTATCTCGCTAACTTTCACATTCAGTTCCCTCGTGCAGTGCGTTTTCTCGTCGGCAGACATCCGCCTGTGTTATTCCATTCCCTCCTCTACTGGGCATACTCCCATGTTACGCAGTCGCAGCAGCATTCCCTCCCAGCTGGCGGACAGCGGAAACTGTCTCGACCCCAAAACCTCCTCCCGTGCCAGCGCCGTGCCCTCAGCCCCCGCCCACACCTCGAGAGAGCGCCTCCAGGCCTGTACCGGTGGCGGATCCGGTGATTTCCACCTGCGGGTCACTAATCGCTTTGCCACAATGAGTCCTAAGTCCGTGAAGCGTACCTCCGCTCTGCACTGCTTGCTTCTGGGGAATAGTCCTAGAATTTAAAGTGTGTATGTTTATTTAGATATTGTACAAATATTTTACGTTACATTAAAAAGACCTCAGAAATTCTCTGAAAAAAACAAATGTTAAAATGATGTTATATTTAGGTGAAAATGTAAGTTAAAACTTGGCATTATAAACTCAATAAAACACTGACATTCTCCAGTTATAGTTGAATTAAGTCACTAAGGGCCAGATGTACCAAACAGTTTTGCCCAATCTGTGTCTATGGGAAAATGTTTTTCGTACATATGGCCCTAAAACTTGTGCACTCACCATGCACTGCTTATGACTTCACATATTACATCACTCATGACGTTGTGTTATATCTTTGATAACATCACTGATGACATCTGAAATGACATCATTAATTACATCACTGTGCATGGCGAGACCCTTCATTTAACTATATATAACTGGTGAATTTCAGTGTTTTTGTAAGTTTAAAATCATCTTGACGTGGCATCATCTTGAATTCTTAAGGAGCATGGTTGTTTTATTCTGTCTCAGTTGAGGTTCACATCTGCTTATTTCCTTTCCCAAAGTGCCTTTTGAGAAAGTGATTTTAATGTATTTGAAGAATTGAAAACGACATGTTGCAAAACTGGCCTTGATGAATATTTAGAAAGTTCAAACTATTGCCTCAGAAATGCCTTGCCTCACTTTACAATACCGACGTCAGCACGGCACGCTAGAACCACTGTGCACATGCATGAGTTTGATTTGATCTTTTAGGTGCAAAGATAGCTGCACCAGTTATAGTTGTACATCTACCAGGCAACGATGTTTGGAAAAAATACACACAAGTAAAACGTGTTTTACTATTTAAATAACTGCAATATTAGACCAGGTGAGAATTTCACTGGGCCAGAAGAATGCTTAGCCTATTAAGTGAAGTGTATAGGTAAATAATACTGACATCACTGAAAAGGAAACATTAGTAAATGCACATTCACTAATGGAAATCAATCAGCTCAGATAAAAGCACAATTTGAATACAAAAAACATATAAAGGAAAATAGTAACAGAAAGAAATGCAAGGAAAGAGTGTTTAATGATTATATGCTAGCAGCAGGGTTAGGATGCCTCCTTAGGAACCAGTAGTGGCTGCATTTAACTTGTGATTGGATTGTAATTCTAATTGTTTCATAAGAGTTGCCACTTTTTCTGGTTGTTGTATAGTGGTGTTCTGGGTTGAGTTAAAGAAGCCAGACAGTGTAACATGAGCATCCGGCCTTTATATTTAAATTAGTAAAAATAAATAATGTATCCAACCCATTGAGTTCTATCGTCCAAGCATATGCATAGAAATGTGGCATAGCTACATAGTGAAATTTTCAGCAAAGCAAATTCTGAGTTACCAATGTCCTAAACTCTTTCTTCGTCCATTCTCCGTGTACAGTCCATTCATCTAAGCACTGAAGACAGAGGGAAAGAAAAGAACAAAGTGAAAAAGGGAAACATTTTGCAATTATTTGCTAAAAGGTGTGATGCAGTCTCTTTTAAACTGTGTTAACTGATCTTTTTGTGTAGTGGTGTGTATGAAAAGGTTCAATTAAACACAAGGCTTGATGTTGTAAGGCAACTGCAATAGAGTAAAAGATCTGGCCCATTACAAATGTTGTTATATGGGCATATGAAGCAGTATGCTGTATTCCCGTAGTCATATAACACATCTCTTACACTCAAATGTCACATGCAGGCTGATAGTCATCTATTGCTCAATTATTTTGTGATTCCTGACAGTTGTAGTGTCTTAGGACTGGGAGCATTATGACCCCGAGGCCTAAAGGTTATGAGAGAAAAAGAAGTCAGTTGAATGTGGTATGCTGATTACCATGTCCGATCTTCCTGTGCATGCATGGGAAAGAATAGCCATAGACTTCTTTGGGTCCCTGGCAAACGGACATCATCTTATGGTGGTCATCAATGAGCATTCCTGTTTTCCTCTGGTAGAGGAAGTCATCAACAACTCATGGCAAAGTCATTGAGCAGCTAGACAATATATTTGTAGTATGGGGCATACCAAACACACAAGTCTGACAATGGTCCATTGTTCAACAGCACAGAGTTTAAGGATTTTCTAACTAGACTCAATATCAAACATCAGAAAAAGCACACCCTGTAGCCTCAAGCTAACAGTGTCGCGGAACGGATTATGGGGACCCTGAAATCAGTCACCCAATGTGCATCAATGGAGTGAATTAAGGTGAGTCAGACGTTATGTCACACCTTCTGTGCCGATAGGTGAACTCCTCACTCTATGATTGGTGAGAGTCCAGCCATCCTGGTGTTTGGGAGAGGTATAAGAACCAAATTGCCACAGTGGATCCCTGAACGAACCCTGAATGATGACGAGGTTTGTTTTCGTGACACTGCTTGGAAACTTCAGATGAAGGCATGTTGAACTCAGGAGAGCATGTTCGATGAGGGTGACTGGGATCTCATCAAACAAAAACGGAAGCAAAAGATAGATCCTCCATTTGATGTTCATCCCTTGAAAGTTGTAAAGTGCAAGAGACACATGATAACGCTGCACCCTCCTGGCAAATTCATCACAAGAGACTCGTCATATTTTAAACTTCTGTCTCGCCGATCTTTGGTCCCTGCAAGCCCAGAGGAGCGTGTTCCACCTGAAAGCCTTAATCAGACATCAGACCCTGTACCCTCGGGTCCACCTCGGGTACAGCTCAATTACTTTATGTCATGCAGTGAGCCCGAACTGTGTGAGCACCCAGAGGGCTGATTGAGGAAATGTAATTTTGCTATTTGTTCATGTTTTTATGTCTTTTTGTTTCACAAAGGGGGAGATGTAGTGTCTTAGGACTGTAAGCACTAGGACCCCGTGGCCCAGGGTAGACTCCATGAAGGGATTACGCAATCATTTGGGGAGGTGTTAAAGTGTGGTCTTTAACAGTTATGAGAGAACAAGAAGTCAGTTTAATTTTGTATGCTGATGAATAAAGACGTTAACTATGAGCTTTGTGTGTGGTGTATTCTTGTCCATTCTCCCAGGCTGGGGAAGATGCACCAGCAATAATGAGTAATTTGAGTTCTTATGCATAAGGAAACTGTGTATGAAACGTCAACATCAAAAATGTATTTTGATTAGCTTATTTCACTTATAATTTATACGAAATGAAAATTTCACATTTATTCTCAGAGATACATTGCTGAGAATAAATCTTCTGGGGTGAAGGGGTAATTAAAACAGACTATGGTATTAGTGCTGGAAAGAAATCTGCAATATCCTAAATAAAAGATCTGGTAGGGATTAACTTGGATTTGCCAAGTTAGTCTGAATGGGCCTTTGTTCAGTGTTCCTTTCAACTGGGGAAGCTTTCCTAGACTTCTTTCTGTGTTTATCTGTTGGTTTAACAGGGAGAGTTCTGGAATACCTTTGTGCTCCTTCTGGATTTGTTTAGTTTCTTGAAGAAGAGTGAGATTGGTGGACCTAAAAGCACATATCATAAGCCTTTTGTGGCATTACACTGTAGGAAAAGTCTGAATGTTAGCTCTGGGATGTGCGGTAGGATAGGGTGACCTATTGTTCCTCTTGCCTCTCTTAGGCTGTCGGGCTTCCATGATCTGTTCAAAATTATCTTAGAATCCTAAAATTCAATGCTATCTTGGCAAACATTGCCCCGGCCCATGAACAGAAGTTCCTCAGATTCAGAATGAGCCCAGGGCTGCTGCCAATCAAAACTGATATGTCCAGTCACTCTGCTGCCTTCTGGCTGAATCATTAACACACTTTACTATTTTGTTACATAGGTTGACTTGGACCTTGCCTCCACATCAATCCAGCAAGTGTTGGCTGTTCTCATAGGATACTTCTATAAGAGTCTTGCGAAAGGATGCCACACTCCATCCTTTGCAAATACCGCTATGGAACCATAAACTGATTCTCCTCTTAATCTCTCACAATCTCACGTCTTGAGGCTGTTCTAGGACTCAGCACTTTTCTATGACTACAAAACAGTTCCTCTGCCAGTCAGACACAAAATGTACCAAAAACCATAAAAATCTGCGAAATTGTAAAATATCGACCACTATACAGTTGTCTGGAGTAACACCATGCTCTAAAACAACCCTGACAGATGTTTACACCACATTTCCTTAAGACTTTCTGAATGCTACTGTGCCTGCACCCTTGGGCATGTTTCCAAGACATTGCCGATCAACCACCCTTACAGATCAATTATGGCCGCAGCATTCATTAAACAACCCACAGTACTTTGTGTATCACTTCAGGAATGGTCATTTCAGGACGATACCCTTTGATACTGTCACGGTAGTTTATTTGCTCTTGACACACTACACGAATCAAGTGGAACAATTGTCAAGCTCTTAAATGCTATGTCTAATGTTACATAAGTACTTCCTAATGCAGAATCAGTGCTCCTGCACTGGTGGATCAGAACTGCAGCACTCTCAGAATATAGACTCTCTTAAGCCTCAGCATTTATCCACCGATTCTCTAATTCTCAACCTATTACTAGTGGACTGATCTTTAACGTGTTGCTGCTATTTATCAGTGCCCTTGACTTTGACCTTTCAATGCCTCTGCTAGAGATTAAGCTTTTACGAAATCAAGATCAACAACCAATGCAGGTGTGCTTTAGTGCACACCTTGTCTTCTGGGAATAGTGGTTTTTAAACTTCCAAAAACAACACAACCCCTCCAAAAAAACAAGGGAACAGAAATCAAGGTAATGCAGCTCGCTCCATGTAAAGCAATATCACCCAGTCGGCGGTAATAAATCATGAAAGTAGCCAGCCATTTACCCCATATACTCATATGCTTCTCTGGGCATCCTCAGGTTCTGAAAATCGTATATTTCCCCAAGGTGCAATAGTCCATCTCTTGTAACCACTCTGCCACCACAGATGGCGCAGTTTTTGCAGTATCCCCCTTGGTCACTAAGCACCAAATATGAAAGAGCAATTTTTCCTCACTCAAACCATCCCATCCCTGAAGAACACCCAAAAGTGCCTTTCGGGGGTTAGGTAATACCGGGAAACAAAGAACTTGTCATAAGGTGGCGTGGACCTGGGACCAATATGGTTGAATTTGTGGACATTCCCAAATTATGTGCAACAGATTTACCACCCCTTATTCACAGCGAATGCATTGATTACCAACATTTTATAAAGTCTCAAGACACTTTTACTTTGTAGTGCCCAAGAACCAATTTGGCCTCAAGTGGGTTATAGTCCGGGATGGGATTAAGGGACTCTTTGTACAACTCAAGGGCTTGACATATCTAGAGGAAAAGAAAATATTGTGTTTTGTGGAAATCATATTCAGTCCCCAATTCTGTAAACAACTTTATTTGTGAGGAAGCCCAGATATCCCCTAAAGTAAAAATGCAGATTCTGTCCCAGGGCTCACATTCGTTAAGCCTTGAAACAAAGGGCACCCACTTTCCTACCAGTGCGAGGGGGGTCCAACCTAGTCAGCTTTTTCATTCATGCAATCCATTGTAAGGCCTTAAACCAGCATTCTATAGCTTGATTTGAGACTGGCAGGAGATCTTCTAGCAGTTTAGTGCTATAAAGGAGTGCCAACTTTCCACCCCTCGCCACTGCTCTCAATTCAAGTCTAATAGCAGGATTACCTTTCTCACCAAACAACCAGTCAGTGACGGAGAGCATCTGTGTGGTGGAATAATATAGTTGTGCTTCTGGTACTCGCAATCTTCCATCCCACAGTGACTGGACACATTTAGCAAATGCATCATGTGAGGTTCCATATTCCCACTGTTGTAGTTCGACTCTTGCTTCTAGGCGAGACTGCTGTTTTAGGGATGACAGCTCTTTTATTTGTAGGTGACTCGTCCAATCCTACAACAAGTCCAACTGATGGCTCAATCCTCCCAGCTCACAAGCAGTACCTCAACAAAAACCCAAACAGTAAAAGGTGATTTCTGGCAGACTTTATGCATGGACTCTAGAATGTGACATCTCAGGGGAGTTGTGGTGGAACCGAGATGACCCTTTTCCCACGTTAGCAATAAGCCTCAGTCACATACAGGCAATGAACAAGATGAGAGAAAGTTTTCAATAGGTTTATTAAAAAGACTGCAATCTACAATAAAATGCATGAGCTGCAATGATTAGGATAGTGAACAATGCAAGAAGCAGAATTGTAAAGATGAGAGTTGTGAATACAAAGACCCCCACTATCTTGCAATAAACATAGAATGTAAAATCCCTAGCCTAGAGAACCTAATCCCTAACCTAATGAGAGCTAGGTGTGGTAAACCTAATCTGCCAGTACCAGGCCCATGAGAAGTGCCCCCCAACCCTTGTTACCTTGGAATGAGGTCTACGTCAGACTTCTTGGTGAAACAAAGGCTGAATCTGCATCAAGGCGACGTGCAGCATAGATTGCGTCAATAGCATCTGGTAGGGATCCCTGTGATAACCTTGTCTGTGTGAGATGTATTTATACAGATTTTGTAGGACCCCTGACGCAGGTATGTTCCCAAATCAATAGAAAAGGGGCAGGCTTGTGGCGGCAATTATGTAAACAATTCCCTTCAAAAGAACATTATGTTTCTGTCACACATAAGTGGGAAAGGGACATGATGCAAATACCTACATACATCACTTGACTTTGACGCTGATAGTGATGCCTTCACAGAGTAGCTCTGATAATGTAAAATCAAAACATCTCTCTAGCTATAAACATGGCAGCCATTTAAACATAAATAATTAAATAAATAGGCTAAGAATGAGCAAGCTAAGTAGGTTAAAAGTCACTAGGTGCCGGGGGCACGGGCTTGCAAGCCAGAATGCTAAGCTAAACTCCTGAGACCCATTCAATCTAAACAGGATCCACTACACCACACGTAAGAAGTGAGACTAGCCCACAGATTACTTAAGTAGGAGGAGGAAAAAGTGACCAGATAGAGCAATTGTGGAAGAGAAATCATTTTGTAAAGGGACCCATGAAAGAGAGTGGGAGTTTACCCCATGTTGTCAGCTGCTGCTTGAGTTTAGTCAGCAATAGCTCCATGTTCAATTCCCAATATTCATCCTGCCACAGAGAGATCTGAGGCCAAGGTGTCTGAAGGGGCTCAATGATGTCTAGGACTGGGGTTGTTGGCAGGACCATCTCATCGGACATCCCCAGCAGGACCATTACCGACTTATGCCAATTCACCCTTAAACCTAGTGCGTCTCCATGTATATTAAGACTCTGAAAGATTCTAGTGACCAACAGTTGCAGACGTTCCAAGTAGAGCAGAAGAGCAGAAGACCATTTGCATAAAGAGATATGCGGTCCTTTATGCCTCTGCACCAGTCTATTCACCAGACTTGAGTATCGCCTTGAACCCACAGCATCAAGGGTTCTATTGCCAAGGTAAACAGGAGCAAGGAAAGTGGTTATCACTATCTTGGCACCCTTTCTATATGACCGGCACGGAACACCATTTATACATATTTGTACCCAAGGAGAGGTGTAGAGTAGCTGAATGTACGATATGAACTTTGGGCCCAAGTTCATTTTTCTAAGTTACTGATACATAAAGGACCATGTGACATAATCAAAGGCCTTTTCAAAATCTATGGGGCATTGCAGAAGCTGATCGGGGAGCCAACAGACGGAGGCAAATACTACATGTATACTCCTATTACAATTTCTGGACCCCTGCAATGGCATGAAACTGTTTTGATCTGGGTGTACATCGTTCGTATCACCCTGGACAATCTGGTGGCGAGAACCTTGGCCATTATTTTCAATTTAGTGTTAATGAGAGAGATAGGTCTATATGAATGAAGCACAATCACTGGGATCTTTACTTGGCCTAAGAATAACAACTAAAGTGTTGCGGCCAGTCACGCATACATAGGGCCTCTCTATACATGGCCTCCAAGGAAACATTACTCTCTCAGGTTGTGTGTTTTACTGCTGATACTTATGGAGAGACATTGTACACAGAGGCATACTTAGTTCACTGTAGGGAATAACTGTACAACCAAGGGCTTTGTTCAGTATCCGTGTGTATGTGTGTGTGTGTGTATATATATATATATATATGATCTTCTTATGGAGCACAGCATCGTCAGCAATATTATCACACTCTATATATCGCACCTTTTTCATATAAAGCCAAAAAGAGTCTGACAAAGAAAAATGTGCCATGTCTTCTTTGCTAAAATTCATTTGTTTTTTCACCAAAAAGTTTTCATGTTTCACTTAATGGTGAATGAGTGAATAAGGTATGGATAATACCTCAGAATCATACAAGACATATTCCAATGAATGAGTCCCACAGGACATTTGTTGCATTATAGTATAATTACCCTGGCCCTCGTGGGCAGATAAGGTTTGTTGGAAGTTGGGTGTCTAGTTGGCAGAGGTTTGCACTCTGTCCAAGTAGGGACCACAATCCTAATCAGGACAAGTAAGATACACACTCAACGTTTACCTGTGCTCACCGTCTGGTAGCTTGGCACAGAGCAGTCAGGCTAAACTAAAGAGGCAATGTGTAAAGTATTTGTGCACACACTCAGTTACAGTGAAAACCCCACAAAAGGACTCCACACCAGTTTAGTCAAACAACACAAACATGACAAAAATCCAACATACACAAATCAAGTTATGAATTTTCAAAGATGAAATCAGAGTACAGTGCTTTGAAGACAATAGCTTCAACCAGAATCATCTGGTTGTGCTGGACTGGGGCAAATTCGAAAGTGCAGTCTGACCGCGATGAAGCGCAGGCCGGGAACAGGAGTCACGCAGACCCGCTGACAGTACCTGTGTTGCGCCGATGCTCAGTGATGATGCATTGATCCAGAGGAGGGGATGCATCGTGCTTGCAGGTGATCCGTCATTTCCTGATCGGGCAACGTCATTGATGTGTCAGTGTCCAGAAGCGACAAGTACTGGTTCCAATGCATCAGTGCTGCATCGGCCAAGCCAGGGCTGTGTTGTAAGTCAGGGTTGTTGTATCACGCAGTCAGCGAACTGTGTCCACAGTTTCAGTGCAGGCAGCAGCAAAGCGGTGTTTCCGCAGCGGTATGCATCGGTTCCAAGTGACACACTTGTGTGGTTATGTCAGTTCTTGTGTTGCAGCACCACACTCACCTCTAAGGGCCCAGGGTGGTATTTGGCACCACTTGGCAATGTAGAACTCACAGCAGAGGAGGCCAAGTGTTCGTAGCAAGATACAGGTAAAGTCTTTGATATCCCTGAGACTTCCGAAACAGGAGGCAAGCTCAGTCAAACCCTATGAGAAACTTTAGATTGCAGGATGTATATAGTTAGATCCTGTACTCTCACTCCCTGGTAGGAAGTAGCAGGCAGCAGGCCAACACAGTGGGGCAAACAGCAAAGTGGCAGCCCCTCCTGACAGCACAGCGATCCTTCTTACCTGTAGAATGTCGTCAGTCCAGAAGTGTTCCAAATATATGGTGTCAGAGGCCCAGTACTTATACCCTCATGTGCCTTTGAAGTGGGGGAGACTTCAAAGAGTGGTTTTGAAGTGCCCCAATTCCCTTTCAGCCTAGTTCTGTCTGCCAGGACGTCTGTGGGGGGTTGTCAGTCCTTTGTATGGGGTCACATCACTACCCTTTGAAGTGTGAGTGAGAGCCCCTTCAACCTTCCTGCCCAGGAATACCCACCAGTATGCAGATGGAATGCAGGGGCAATGGAGTGTCCTTTGTTTTATGGCTGTCTGGATGGAATGTACTGATGTAGCTGTCACCTAAACCCACACATCCCAGACGTTGTTTGGAGGCAGGCTAAGGCACAGAATGGTTAAAGTAAGAAAATGTCAACTTCTCTAAAAGTGGCATTTTCAGACTTGCAATTTAAAAACCACCTTTAATAAAAGGTGTTTTTTTGGATTGTGAGTCCAGAGACACTAACCTCCATTTTCTAGATTTTCCCAAATGGAAATTACGCTTTAAAGATGTTTTAAGGCAATCCCCACATTAACCTTTGGGAGAGATAGTCCTTGCAATAGTGAAAAACAAATTTAAGTTTGTCACTACCTAGACATGTTAAACTTAAATGTACATGTACAGCCTTTTAACTACATTGCACTCTACCCTTGGGGCTAACCTAGGCCTACCTCAGGGATGTCTTACATGTAATAACAATAAAGATTTAGGGCTGGCAAGTGGGTATACTTGCCAGGTCAAAATGGCAGTTTAAACTGCACACATAGGCCCTGCAATGGCAGGCCTGAGGCATGTTTGAAAGGCCACCATAGTGGGGGGCACAACCAGTGCTGCAGGCCAACTGGTAGTATTTGACGTATGGGCCCTGAGCACACATAATGAACTTTACTAGAGACTTACTAGTAAATCAAATATGCCATTCATGGAGAAGCCAATGTTAACATGTTTTAGACAAAGAGCACATGCACTTTGTCACTGGTCAGCAGAGTCCTAAAGCCAACAAAAACTGGGTCAGAAAAAGATGAAGAGAAAGGCAAAACGTATGTGGATGACGCTGCAGAAAAGGGCCATTTTCAACAAAGTTGTACAAAGTTGTACTTGTATTATATGATACCCTACTGTTGAATCAAGTGCTGTCTACAAACAGCCTGGGACAAAACCCCAAACACAACAACCCCCACCCCCTACTTCCTAACATGAAGCTTTTGTCACCCACCAACTCTAACTGTGTGCCTTCCATCCGTATCAAAGTACCTAGCTGCTGCCACCCAATAATTATAATGACTTCAAATTTAGATATCATCAATGGAAGAACTGTAGATTGAAGACCCTTGTTTGACTAGGTACATGGGTGGGGGGGCATCCTCTCCATCATTTGCCCTATCCTCCTGCCCTATTCCACTCCTCATTGCAGCCATCCCTTCCTCCCCGCTAGAGTCTGTGGAGAAAGCATCTCTGCCTCTTCCTGTCTTCCAACACCTCAATCCCAGATGTTTCTTTCACTGGCTTTTAAGCCTGGGATGATTTTGTGTTGCCTCCGTCTCTGTCCATCCAGCATCTCTGTCCAAAGGCTCTAACTCTATGCAGGAGCCCAAGGACATTAAGCGACTCCTCCATCCAGTTCAAAACTCTCTTGTGGTTTAAAAAAAGAGCACTTTCCCCTGGTGGATCACTTTTTAAGTTTAGCACAGTAAAGCAACGTGTATGGGAGCTCTTGTGCTCCTAATTTTTGTGTCACCTCCTGAAAGAATTTGTGTTGATGCTGCACCTTGTTAGTAAAATCAGAGAAGATACGATCTATGAGGTGTTACATAGCACTTATCCATGCTCTGGTGCCAACCGAAGTATTGTGTCAGTAGAGTTCAGCCCCCTTACTATCATTGAGAAAGAAGGACCTTGGGGGGGCAGAAAGGGTGAGCTTGGGCACCAGGGAGCGATGTGCACATTCCAGATTAAAGCACGAAGAAAGGGCTTTAGGTTGGACCTAGGATTTTAACCAGTCTGACACGAAACCTGTAGGGTGGAAATTATCCTGTCCCTCAGGTATTCCCACTAGTTTAAGATTATTCCGATTGGGACCTGCACAGTAGTTTGTTTAAGCTTGTGAATGTCTGTTGTGAGAGCACAAAACTGGTCGAAGAAAATTGTTCCTTAGCCTCCTTTGTGTGGTCTGACAGGCCGTGTAAATCCTGATGCAGCAGTGATACTTCTGCATCCATTTCCCCTATGTTGTCATCCTATGTTGTCCAGGTGATCTGTGTAGGATAATTTCAGGTCTGGTTCCAAGAGAGGGCTCTGTGTTTCCAAAACAAGTGGGGAGAGTCTCCCTCTCCACCGCCTGCTACATTGGAGGACCTGATGAATGTGTCTAACTGGGCCTGTTTTCCCATCTTCAAGGTCTTGCCTTAACCATGGCGACCAGTCAGGTGAGGCTACCACCCTCTTCCTCTCGCAAGGAAGGCAGTCCTGCTCAAATCCACCACTGAAGGTTACCACCTTGTATCATTACCCAGTTCTACATATGCTCTAGTAAAGATATAGTTTAGGAGGCTCTAAAACACTGCAACCTTTCTGACCACCACCTTTGGTCACTGCTGGGTATAGGTGCATCTTCAGGTCTCCAGTTGTACCTAAGTAGGGCAAAGTGGATCAGAGGTGTGTTAGCAAGCAAATTGTCCCCACTTGGGTGGGGCATCTGAGTCCAAGTGTCCCTGTGACCCTCCTCTTCCCTGAATGTCTGGAGTTTGAGCGAGTGTCCTGGGGGGGAAGGGGAGTGAGTCAATGCCTCATAACACCTACATCAGTTTGAAGTGAGCTCACTCACTTCCACCCCTTGCGCCACTGTTTTTGATACCTCATTGCCAAATCCGAATGGAATCCCCAACATCTTACCTATGACCATTACAAGCTTCCTTTCAATGTAGCTTCGGGGTGGAGGGGAGGACGAGACAAAACTGCTCCTGCCAGCTTTACTAGCCAGAGGCTCCACCGTATGTAGGCTCAACTGCTTTACTCTGTGTGCTGTGCTGGGCCGGGGGGCCCCAGCATTTCCCAGCTCTCTAACTATTTATCCCCCACCGGGGAGAGCAGCAGCATTGACGATGATGTAAGCGAGGCCTCACACCTACCGGTAAGCCAGGAATCAAAAGTCCTGCCATCTCATCTCACTTCATACCAATGGGCACCGCAATAGCCAGGGTACCTCCCATAACCACTGCACTGCCAGTGTCCCTTAATGTCTCTCCTGTACCTGGAGTTGTAGTACTCGGCCTCAGGCAGCAGCAGGACCATCTAGGGCCTCAGCACCTTCCTGCGTTACTGCCTCCACTAGCCAATGTACAGCTCAGCTGGTCAGTGTACCCCAAATGCTGAGATTAGTCCCTGACCTCAGTGGGAAATGTGTCTCTTGCAGCTGTCTTGAGTCTTCTTTCCCACAGGACTCCCACATTCAGAAGGGCACTGTGGACAACCAGAGGACAGCCTGCTAAACACTCAATGGGACACAGGAGCCAGGATTCAAAAAAGAGCAGCAAGCAGTAACTTTGCTAATTTGTGGCTACCAACTTGTCCGCCATCAAAGAAGGCCTTTTTGGCAAGAGTTTATACAAATACCATTTCTAGAGTCATATGTCCATCCCTTAAACCATATGGAGGCTCATAATAATGCTCTTGATTACAGTATGTATGATTGTCCTACTCTTTCTTCACACTCTCCCAAACATAACCATACCTAGGTACAGTGTCAATGTTCACAACATTGTACCTACATGACATCTCAGAACCTCACACACAACACTGAACTGTTCCCTCATAGATGTCAGTGCATCTAGATACACTCACAGAAAATTTTCAATTATGCATGCATGCTACTACCTGTAATTAAATAGAAAAGAGTGAGAGCTATGAAATCACACACGTAGTAGCGGAGTGCTATGCAAATGTCAAGTAACAATGACAATATCTTTTCTGGATGTTCTAAACTTGAACAGGGTCTTCCCTAAACCTCCCCATCAACCGTTAGGGACAGAGAGACCTGCTCTTGTTCTGGAATCTCTACCTTTCTCCTGGACACTTTTGTTGTGAGAAGTCTGGTGATTCTAGAGGGGGATGCAGGCTTGTGGAGGATTCCAAGCCAGGTGGAAGTGCTTGAGTCCTGTGTGGACAAGAACCAGTTGTGTGTTGAGCACTAATCTACTGTAGATGATTATTTTCTTTTCTGACCTCGAGTACTGCTAGGTGGAGAAGGCCTTCAAAAAGAAGACGTCTGTGGCCAAATTGAAGAATCTTAAGTGACCACTCATTCTGGGAGGATTTTGTGAGTCTTGGCCCAGGTGAAGGAACACCCTATCACATTTACATCCAAGAGGCTCAGACATTGGAGACCTATCCAGAAGATTTGGGCAAGGGCTGTCACACTGACAAGTCTTGTCCTATAACCTCTCCCGGGCATAGAGGAGTTTGGTTGTTTCTTGGTGAAGTGATTTGTGGGAAGTGGGTGTATCACCACAAAGGTAGCCTAGGTCTGAGTACAGTGGATACCCATTTCCACAGACCAGGGATCAGGGTAGCTATTATTTCCCTCATTAGTCAAGGGAGTAAGAACGTGCTTAGGAGATAGGGCATTTACTTTTTGTGCTGAGTTCAGTTAATATTTGTTAGTTTCTTAGTCAGTGTTTTCTCAGGAGAGTGGGAGTTCTTTCATTTATTTAAACTGTGCATTCTTTTTATTGAGGCGTGTCCTCTACTGCTTCCATACCAATAAATACAAGAAGGTAGCGACATCACAGAACTGTATTAGTTTATAGCATCTGTACCTCCGTCAAATATTTTCAACATCTTTGCAGCAGCAGACCCTAAACTCAACCTCAAAATGTCAGGTGGTTTCTGCTCACTGTTCCTCCTCCTGTTACTAGGTAGTGCCAGGCTATGACCCTTTACGATGCACACTTTTATAGTTACATATGCCACTGAAAATGAGTTTTAGAACAATGACATGGTCATCAGCTTTACACATTGCTTTACAAATTGTTTGGGAATATATGTACACTCAGGGCTGGGTTTAGCATTGGTGCCACCCAGTGCGGCAATCTTTGCCCCCCTAAATCCCTCTTGCCAAAACCTCCTTCTCCAAGAATTCTCTCACTTCCACGCTCTGCCAGGGCCTCATGTCTCTCCATAGCCCCTCTATCACATGCATTTAATTTATTATATAGCACTATTCATACCATTGTAGGGTGTCAGAGCATTTTACACCACATACAGTATATACAGACCCAATGAATTATACATGTGCAAATCGTTCTATAAGAAATGTTGCACAAGACAATGAGGATTACAATATGTGAAGAAGCACAAACTCGGAATTTAAAATGTACAACAGTGGTGGCTTTACTAGTAAGAATATATTTCTAACCTAACAAGCCACTTTTAGCAACATTAGGATAATGAAAGAATGGAGAAAAACACAACTTTGTAACCTATACCTTGCAATTTGCATGCAGCTCTTTGATGACAGATCACAACTCACTGTGCTATATTAGGATTTTCACTTATGAACTGCAAGTAGCAAAAGGATTTCTGTATCAAAAGCAGTAACTTACTGAGCAATCCACAGAAAACACATTTGGGTAATTTGCAGAGTACACATTCTTTGCAGCAGGCATCTTACCACTCTGCGCTACTTTATCAGGAGAGGAAACTGCCACTCTGCAAAACTCTGAGCTCTCCTGCGGGAATATTAATCACCAGAGTCATTGAGACATTTTTATTATTGTCTGAAAACTGCAGGACACAATTTGCAAGAGGCAGCAGGGGCTCCTTCACTATGGCGGAGGAGAGTTGCCCCCCTGCCAGCAGCAGCTGCTGCAAAACTTTAAAAAGAAAATGATAATAAACAATGTTTATTATCATTTTATTTTTATAGGGGTAGGGCCATAGGAGATGACAGGCAGGGAGGGGGAGTGGTGTGCACTCCCTTCAGTGCCCATGTGTGTTTGGCTGGCCATCTCAGGAAGGCCAAAAAACACATGTGCAGTGAGCTGTCTCCAACCTGAGCTGCATTGCCGGGTTGGAGACAGAAGGCACAGGCTCCTAGTCTGCCTGGGAGCGCCTAGCCAGGGCACTCAGGCTAATCCTGATGCTGCTGTCATGCTACCAGCAGCATGAGAGCAGCGTTAGTATTGGCCACAGGGCAGGCTGGGAACCTGTACCTGCCTGTAGTAGAGACCTGAAGAGTGGCGGCGATGCAGCAGGGATCTAGGTAAGTTTATTATTTTTCTTTTGTTTTGTCCCCCCCCCCCCCCGCCGCTGCCCCGCCACTAGCCGCGACTGGCAAGAGGTGTTTTTTAATAGAGGTGGGCAAGCCCTTAAAAAGCTTGAGCCTGGCTTGTGCCAGATGCCCTGCTCTGTTTCCTCATTGACCTTTGAGCCCAACACGATCCGAGCCCCGCCCCGATTTAAGAAACAAAAACATTGATGCATTGCTTATTGGAATCTTTTACTAATAGACAATGCACCTATGTTGGTGTTTTTAAAGTTGGAACAACTGGATGGTTTTCCCAAGCAGTGGAAAAACAGCATTAGGCTAAAACACTAAAAACATCAACACAAATGCACTTCCCTTTAGCATGTCTGTCTAAAAGACAGTGCACCGTGTTGGTGTGTTTTTAAAGTTGTAAGAGAATGTTGGTTTTCACAGACTGTGAAAAGCACCATTGTGCTAAAACTGCAAAAACAGCCACCACAAGAAAGTAGGCACTGTCTTTTAGCACATCATCACAGACACCAAGCCCAATGCCCCAGGGGGTCGGAGGGCTGTATTAAATGTATTACAATCAGCCTGCTCTCACTGCCTTTTAGCACGTCAGCACAGCAAGACTCACGGACAGTGGTGGCCTGCAGGTCTAAAATATTTTGGGACATCATAGCACCAAACTCACCATATTTGCGCCCCACCTGGTGCAGCACTTATCCCCTGGTGTCCATAAGCAAAAATGGAAGGACTTTCTTCCTGATCAGTTGAACAGGGTTCCAACCAATCCTGGAGCATCTCTCATGCTGTTTTCAGCATGACAGCAGCTCCAGGATTGGTGGGGGCGGGCTAATTCATGGGTCATTTTGAGGCTGAGGGCCTGTGCCGACAATCCTGCTGCTGGTTGACAGCCCTGGGATTGCTGGGTCTACAGTGCGCATGTTGGGTTGGCCGTACCTAGACAGCCGGCCAACCCAACATGCACACTGCCCCATGTCTTCACTCTTGCGCTGTACATAGAGCGAGCGTGAGGGCAAAATAAAATGGCATTTTTATGCCATTTTATTTATTTGTGTTTGCCTGCTGTGCTCGCAGCAGTCGGGGCAACACTCCTCGCTCCTTATGAGGAACTGCCCCTGCTCACGGACCGACCAGCGCAATGTCCAGGGCGAGGGCTGTGTTAATTACTTTACATTTACATGGTTGCCATGCTAAATCTTTTTCCTGGGCTCGGCTCGCACTTGGGCTTTTAGAGCCACGACGGACCTCTGACTCAGCTCGTCCCATTAATTCTTGGGCTCGCCCACTTCTACTTTTTAAACCTGTTTTTTCTAAACAATAGATGTGCACAGCCCTAAAGCCAGCCCTGTGTATGCTTAAACTACTGTAAGTAAACCTTTCATTCCCTAGGATAAAGGCCCCTAGACCAGCAATTCTTAACCTGTGGTCTGTGGACCCCCAGAAGTCCAGGAACCCTACTCACAGGTCCACATCCGCAATTGTTTAAATACCTGTAGCAGAATAAAGTATGTTGAGGAAAAAACAAAATGTAAAACGCAACATACTTTAAAAGGCTTTGTAAACTTGAAGGAATTTGAAATTGGAGATTTAAAATTAAGTTGATATTCCCAGCTTGATTCATGGGAACAGCTCAAGGACAGCAAACAGTAGTATGGACAATTAGTTGGCTCAATTGAAACACTAATGTGCACCGACAAAAATAGATGATGCAGTAACGGCAAAAAAGATTAAGTCATATTCTACAGCCTAGGGTGTGGCTTGTTCTTTTAGAAATAAAAATATTTTTTAAAAGGCTCTAACCATCCCACTAAAAGAACCTTTCGACTTCTGCATATGTTTTAGTTTGAGAGTTAAAGAAATTATTTCGTAATGTATGTATGTTTGATACACTTGTTTCTATAGTTGTGTGTACTTTTAGATGTTCAGAGCATACAAAGTGAACAGGCCAGGGCCCCAGATTCCAACAGTGGGATCCACAGAAGACAAAAGTTTAAGAACCGCTGTTCCAGAGTATTACTCACACGCCTCAATGTATACAAAAGTAATCTGACCAGCTATCAGATGATACCATGAAAATCTAAAATATTTTAAAATACATATTAATGATGCCTATGTGCGAGCCATTTAAGAACGAAATACATGTTATAGTGTTATTTCTATTCACCCTTTAAAACACTCACAGATGAGTAAACAGTGCATGGCCGTCGGTCTGTGATATTGTAAGTATCGTTTGCTAAAGGATTTTTGTGGCTATTTGTTCCGCTTTAAAGACACCAGTGAGGAGCGGCAGCAATGCAAACGGAAAGTGACTGCACAGTCGTTGCTGCTCTTTTAACAAATATTCCACTGTGTCCCAGTCCAAAGACACAGCGACGCTGCTGGGTATTAGAGGTTATTGGACTGGGATCAAGAGAGTCTGGCAGAACTATTCATGTGTACTAAAGCATTCTGGGTTACGTAATTTCGCCAAAGGCACACACTTTTTATAATTTTCCACTATGGCTCGTATATAAATAGCTTTTCACTGCAAACGCCCTTGTTACTCTGGGAATGTACTTTAGCTAACGTTTAAAGTACCAATGTCTGTTAACATTCCCAGTTCATAATTTGTGCCGGTGGTTGCAGGTAGTGCGCACTGGTACTTAATTTTGGGGACCACGACCTATTTATCATTAGAATTTGACCCAGAGTACGAGAAAGGATAGAAAAGAAAGATAAATATAAGAAAACAGTGACAGAAAACACACCTGCAAGAATCACAGCGAGACAGAAAGCGGAGGAAGAAAGAGGCAGGGAGTGGAATAAAGATTAGGCAGCCTTAGTGTTTGCAGTCCCACCATTGGAGAACACCAGCAGCCAGCTACTGAGCAACACTCTGGGCCCCTGCACATTGGGTGTTCCAGAAAAACCTCTGGGTCATTGTAATTATCATTATTATTATTATTATTTCCAGTATCATAGGCCACTTCCACGTGATGGGCTGATATTAGTTTCTTCCACGGTTGATCGACCAGCATCCACTTAAAATAAATACCCAGCTGCATAGGAGTGAGCCTCTAGAATGTAACACTTCCCATTCCAGCACATCTGAACCAAACTTAAGGTGGGGCTAGTTCTCCCAGGTAGCATTGCATAGCCAGCTCCAAGATGAGGGAGGCTGTCATTCCTGTGACATGACCACATTACACATGTAAATGAGAAAGGCTGAAGGATGGCACTACTGCCAATTTTGGGCCACACGTACAAAGGCTCTTTGTGGACGCAAAAGGGCTGATTCGCAGAATTGGCCTGTTTGCAAACGCAAAAAGGCTTTTTCACATGTGCAAAGCCCTATTTACGATTCAGTAACCTTTTACTGAATCGCAAATTGGGTTTGCAATTCAGTAAAAGGAAGGGACATGTTTAGGGCATCCCATCCTAATACCAAATCGCAGTGGTATGTGTGAATGTTTTGCAACCAAAATGCAGTTAAGAAACATTTGCATTTTACGACCTACTTCAAGTAGTTGGTAACGCATTCACAAATGGGAAGGCGTCCCCTAGGGACCCCGTTCCCTTTGTAAATGTATGTAAAAGCATTTTTTATGAGCAAGCAGTGGTCCTATGGCCCACTGCCTTCTCTTGAACATGCATTGGCAAAGCCAATAGTTCTCACATATACAAGAGCTACTGGCTTTGCCAATGTGTTTTAGCCATGTTGTTCACCAACGTGGCTGCTGTTCAGCATGGCTAAAAGTTAGTGGCATAGAGGAGTGTGGTGTGGAATGTTGTAGAGTGGAATGGCAAAAAGTGGAGTAGAGTACTGTAGAATGGAGAGGCACAGACTGTCATATTTTAGAGTGGCATAGTGTGGAGTCACATAGAGTGGCATACACTGGAGTGCCACACAGTAGAGAGGGCTGCTGTAGAGTGCATTGGTGTAGTGTTTTGCAGAGTATAGTGGCATAGAGTGCAGTGGCATTGAATTCAGCGTCGTACAATGCAGCATTGCAGAATGCAGTGGCTTAGATTAAAGTGGTGCATAGTAGATTGCAGTGGTGCCGAGTGGCACAGTGTGGAGTGGCACAGAGTAGAGTGGCGTAAAGTGATGCAGAGTGGAGTGGCGTAGAGTTGAGTGATGCAGAGGGCAGTGGTGCAGAGTAAAGTTGAGTGGCATAGAGCGCAGTGGCATACAGTGCAGAGTAAAGTCGAATGGCATAGAGTGCAGTGGCATAAAGTGGTGCAGAGTAGAGTATAGTGCCATAGAGTGTAGTGGCACAGAGTACAGTGGCGTAGTGCAGAGCAGAGTGGTGGAGAGTTCAAGTGGCAGAGCGTGCAGTGTTGCATAGTAGAGTGTCAGAGTGCAGTGGGTTAGAGTGAAGTAGAGTGGCGTAGAGAGCAATTGAGTAGAGTACAGTGAGGCAAAGTAGAGTGCAGTGGCGTAGAGTTCAGTTACATATAGTGCAGTGGTTAAGGGTAAAGTGGCGTAGGTTGCAGTGGCATAGAGTGGAGTGGCGCAGAGTGGAGTAGAGTGCAGTGGCGTAGAGTAGATTGTTTCAGGGTAGAGTAAAGTGACAGATAGTGGTGTGGTGCAGGGCAGAGTGCAGTTGTGTAGAGTGGCGTAGAGTAAAGCAGTGTAGAGTGCAGTGATGCAGAATAGATTAGAGTGGTATACACTGAATTGACATAGGATGCAGGGGCATAGAGTTGAGTGTTACAAGTAAAGTGCATTTGTGTAGGGTGTATTGACATAGTGTGCCGTGGTGTGGCGTGCAATGTTGCAAAGTGGCACAGATTACAGTTGTGTAGAGTGGAACTGTGCAGAGTAGATTGTTGTGCCCTAGACTGGAGTGGTGTAGAGTGCTTTGGCAAAGAGTGCAGTAGTGTAGAGAAGAGTAGCAAAGAGTGCATTGGGATAGAGTAGAGTGGTAGAGGGTAGAACAGAAAAGAGTAGCTTGAAGTGGCATAGACTTAGGTGGTTCAGAATGCAGTGGCATGGAGTGGTGTAATAGAAGTGGTGCAGGGTAGAATGCAGTGGTGTGGAGTGGTGCAAAGTAGAGTGGACTAGCGTAGAGTGGAGTATTCATGGGCGGTAGCACACTGTCATTACAGACAAACCATTTTCAGTTGTAATGCCCATTACATTTGCACAGACATACAGCTTTACTTATAAAACTATACATTACACAGATGAAAATGTGTGGAAAATGCATCACATAGTTTCATGATTCATTTTGACCATATTAAAGTATTTGTTTCCAACACACCAGAAATAACACAAAATGTGCTTCATTTGTTTGTTCATAATTCTGATGTATTCTGAAATACTTACACAGTTCATTTAAACAGTGTCATGTGCTAGAAAAAAAACTCTTTCCTACACCCAGTAACCAGCAAGATTGTCACATAAATCCTCTCACTTTGAAGTCAGGGTTGAAAAGGAAGAAAGTGCCCTTGGAAGACAGTGCCTGACATTTAACCTCAGTCTTTGAATGCACAGCAAATGTGATGAGATAAGAAATTATGTTAACAGAAAGTGACTTTGTAGAGGAATACAGTAAACACGGTTTAGGCAACGGAACGACAAACTGAACCTGAGAGTCTAAGGTACATAAAGCCAGAAAGTATGAGTTACAAAGCCAATGGTAATCAATAAGCAGAATGCATTAATAGTTCAACTTTCTGAAAGACCCCAAGATGTCTTTAGCAAACCAGACAGCTGCCCTGTCTGGTATGCAGCAACCTAAAAATAAAAATAAAACTTTATTTTTTTAATACAGAAAACGTGCTGCATTAAAAAAAATATATATAGCTATATTTAAAAGCAATCATAGACTGACCCCAGCAGATCACCATTCCTGTGATTTTAGTGATTCCCAGTGGGTCGCAAATGGAGACCTACCTCATTAATATTCATGCTGTAGGTCTATTTGCGACCCACTGGTAATCACAAAATGTGTCAAAGACACATTTGTACATTGGTGTTTGCGATTACCAAATAGAGAATGACAAAAATGTGTTATTTAGTAATCGCAAACAATTACCTTTGTACATGTGGCCCTAAATGTTTTATGATAGTAGCCACCCTTTATTTTTTTGGGGGGGCTGAATGCATGTAATTTATTTTCCTTTAACATGAGTTGCACTGCTGTTCCTTGGGACATACTATTTACACCACTAGCAGTTGCACAATGCCTGTGCTGCATAAGCTGATACAAGTGAACCAGAAAAAATACATAATTAATGAAAAATAACACAATTATATAAAATACATGCAATCTTAATCTCTTACACTTAAACAATTGTAGCACAACAGTCATGAATTGACTTAAAGATATTTTTCAGGATAGAGCAAGTAGAAAACAGAAGTACAGGGTATGTGTCCCTTACAAATGAACAAACCAACATTGAAATTTGCGCAAAGAATTAGTAGGACAACAACTAGATACATGAAAACTAAACACTGAGGGATCCGAATCACAAAGAGCCTCCGCAGTTATGGTGGAGGCTCCGCAGTTATGGCAGGGTCTCCACACTGCAGATTCTCATTGTGGAGATCCCGCCACGACTGCGGAAGCCGGATTCACAAAGCTTTTTCTGCGGTTGACTCTAACTTCAGATTATAAGTGAGTTAATCCTGAATTTCCTGAAGTAAGACATACTCAAATTATGAAAATACGTTTTTTTTAAAATTAGACTCCAGGAGTCAAAAATGATTTTCAGATGGGCAGATGCATAATAATTGAATCACTAGATAATAACAAAGTGAACCACACCAAAAAAAATGGTTACAAAAAGGAACTCTTTTGGAGTAAATAGCAGAGGCTAATGTGTAGAGATTCCACTATGCGAAAAAAAGTTGTTTGCTACACTTCGTGTTTGCACTAGTTCAGATTCTGTTTTCACAGGGGATGTAAAGCATCCATACTCCTGCACAATAGCCGGTACGGGACTATTTAGACTTGTTTTGCTTTCTCAATTTGCCTTTTGTTGGAAATATATGAAGAAACAGAAAACATTAAGTTATCACATAAAAACATTCTGTTCAACATTGCTGGCACAGATCTGTGCGTCATTTTTTCAAGTAAGTACTGAGAAAAGAAAGCAGGGATGGGTAAGTTTAAAATCATTTAATAGAAAGTTCAAAAGAAAGGCCAAGAAAGTTGACCTTCGAGCACCAATGACATATTGTGTTATTAAAATGTCAAAAGCTAATGCTTGCAATTGCTCTATTGTATTTCCAAACAAGAAAATCATAGAAATACAAATGCTAATCCTAGAATAGAAAAGAGCAAGGTCAACGTTGAGCTACACAATAATGTTGTTTTTGTCATAATGCCTAAAAATTGGTATCTATTTGTATAATATGTTCTTTCAATGCTTCAGGTAAACACAGACATCTCCTGCGCCCAATGCATTTTCAATGTACACACTGCTTGAGAAGAAAAATATTAATTAAAATCCTGTCTCTGTAGTGGAAGACCCACTTAATCAAACTTTATCCAAACCATTCATAGAGAACGCCCATTGGGAAAACCAATATGTCTGCCATTAGCTACCAACACTTTGCTTGTCAATGCTTGTTTTATTTTGTAATTATTTTTTAAAAACTTTACTGTTGGGGAAGCTGTTTACAGTGGCCAAAAGCAAACATATCTTACTGGTCTTCAATAGCACATATCGCAATAGTAGTGCCTAGCCCTGAAGGGAACTTACGGCTAGATGTACAAGCATTGGGAATACCGATTTTCTAATTTCGATTGTCTCCAAATCGCAATTAGAAAATAGGTATTCCTAATCTATGACAAGCTTTAGAATTTCATTAGCGATTCCTACTGGGTTGCAAATAGACCTACCTCATGCATATTAATGAGGTAGGTCGCAATTTGCGATCCAGTCGGAACTGCAGCCATCACAGAGATGGTGGCCTGCTGAGATCAGCTGACCACCATGCCTGTGATTGCTTTTTATTGAAGCAATCTTTAAAAAAAAAATACAGGCCGTTTCCTTAAAGGTAAATGGCATGCCTTTAAAAATAAAAAACGGAAACTTTGTAGTTTCATTTTTTCAGAGTAGGCATATGTCTGTGAGACACCGTCTGCTCTTAAAAACATTATTATTTACATTCTCAAATGGGAAGGGGTCCTTGGGGACCCCTTCTCCTTTGCAAATGGGTTACTGGCAGTTTTTCACTTGTGGTAAAGTATTACTGTTTTGTGACTGGAATTCAGTTGCAAAACAGTAATACATACTTTATCAATTTGCATTTGGAAGGGAAGCCCTAAACACACCCCTTCTAAATACCAAATTGCAAATGCAAAATGTGATTTCGTAACAAGTTACTGAAGCACATTTAGCATTTTATACATTAAAAAATAAACATTTTTCTGGTCATAAATGGCCCAATTCTGCGAATTGGGTCATTTGCGACCAGAAAGATACTTTGTACATCTGGCCCTAATTTTGATGTGAATATGCTCCCAAAATGCCAGGGCTCACAGTGAAATTAGTGAATGGCTGAAGCAGGCTGACCAGTTGCCCCATGATGTATGCTGGAGTTGGGAAAATAAAAATGTGAATGATACAAAAGCAGACCAACACGTCTAAATTTATCGAGGAAAATAATGTGCTGGACTCAGTTCAAATTGGTTTTAGACCAAATCACAGTACAGAGTCCTCTTTGATGGTAGCTGCATACCAAGTGAGGTTTATTTTAGGGAGAGGTGGAAAAGCTGGAGCGATTTAGTTAGACTTATCGGTAGCTTTCAGCACTGTCAATCATGAGATCCTGATTGCATGCCTGGCAGATGTTGGCATTAGAGGTTCAGCCTTAGAGCTGCTTCTCTCTTTTTTGTCCCAAAGAAACCATTCAGTGGTTCTGGGCAAACTGGTCTTGAAATCCTTTTTGCTACCATGCAGGGTGCCCCAAGGATCATCATCAAGTTCTATATTGTTTAATATCTATGTGGACCCCCTGACAAAACTAATTTGATCTTTTGGCTTCACCCCGGTAGCATATGCAGACGACATTCAGCTTACTGTGTCTATCTCAAACCATGCGGAAGAGACAGTGCACTGCCTTAATAGTTGTATGAGTGCTATAGGGGAATGAATGAACACCAATAGTCTTATGCTTAATTCAGCAAAAACCGAAGTCCTGTTCTTTGGAAAAAACTCACCATCTTGGGTCCAATCTTGGTGGCCTCAAGAACTGAGTCCCATCCCTATTCCAGTATTTACTGTCAAGAATTTGGTAGTAATATTTGATTCTGGTCTGATATTCAATGCCCACATAAATAAACTTACTTCATCTTGCTTTTTCTTATTGTGTAAGATCAGGAAGATTTTCCTGAATATACCGTTTGATTTTCAGAGAGAGGTACTAACAGCCTTGGTGTTATCAAGGCTTGATTACTGCAACGTCCTATATGTTGCCATTCATCGGCTTTCTTTGCAAAAATTGCAGTACCTCTGCAGCAAAATTGTTGAAGAAAA
Organism: Pleurodeles waltl; assembly: GCF_031143425.1. Taxonomy (NCBI): domain Eukaryota; kingdom Metazoa; phylum Chordata; class Amphibia; order Caudata; family Salamandridae; genus Pleurodeles; species Pleurodeles waltl. The sequence continues at coordinate 519,750,206 of NC_090447.1, read as the reverse complement.
TTCCCAAGTTCCAGTCAATATCAGGGTCTTTACAAGAGTTACACTGGCTACCAATAAAGAACAGAGCCAGATTTAAGGCTCTTTGCCTTGCCCATAGAGCTGTCCCAAACTTCCTGGAGGATAATCTCACCTGGTACACGCCCAGAAGGTCACTTCATTCTACTAATGCTCACCTAATAAATGTGCAAAAAATCAAGAGATCTAATCTTGGGGGGCAGAAGTTTTATCTACACTACATCTCGACTGTGGAATATTTAACCAGATCAATTGAGAAGTACATCCAATCATTTATACTTCAGAAAACTTCTCAAGACTTGGTTCTTCGTTGGTTCATAAAACTGAGTGGTAATATTGTTTATCGGGGTATGTCAGGATTTCAGTTGGGCTGGTAACATAGCACCAAGATACCTTTGGCATTCACGCGCTTTTAGAAGATATCAATATCAACGGATGTAGAGGGCGGACTGAAAGCCCCAATATATAAGCATATTATTATACATATAACTTTTGTAAAATCAAAAGGTCTTAGCTAACACCACACCTAATAGGATTTGTTTGGAAAATAAAACCATTGTTGCCATGAATAGAATGCCATCCCTCCAACTAATCCACCCAAAGCAAAATCAATTCACTTCTCACCGAGCAAACTTTTAAAATAAATATTGAAACATACCTTGTATCTGCAAACAGCAATCAAGTACATTTGATGAGCTGGCTTCAACCGTTAGAAAGAGTAAAATAAATTCAATGCTTCACTTTAAGTAGGGAGGATTAGGTGTTTCACAATTACATTTTAAAGTCATTCAGACAAGTCAGTGCAACATACTTGAAGTGGTGGGTGACAGTTGCAGGTGGTCAAGTTTGAAAGCGGTGGGGAGTAATGCCTTATTTCAAATTAAATAGAATGGACCACGACAGCCAATGATGCTCAAAAGTATTCACACTAGGAATCTGTCCCACTGAATTTGCAAATGTATCTGGCCCAATCTAATTCGGGGTCTGTGCAGCTGGTGCAGTAGACACATTAGGGGTTACATCTTGTGCAGCTTCACTTGTTGCTCCTACCTCTACATAATGGTATGAAAGCGGACGATTTAGCAATATCTGACTTATAAATTCATTGTCTGAATCACTCTTGTATGTCACAACCTTTTTCTCTGTATCTGTTGTCTGTTCTACTTCTCTGTCCTTTTCGTACCCTTTGTCTACTACTGTCTCCTTCTTCACTAGTAATGGCTGGATACAATCTAGTCCCCTCAATAATCTCTGTTCTCCATGCTTTCTGCTGATCATCCCACCTTGCCTCTGCAATTGTCTTTAATGCTCTGTGCATTCTATTTCATACTTGTCTTTCAGTTTTCTGATGAGCTATGTGTTCCCAAGTATTAAGCTCTTCAAATTGTATAGGTCTTGAAGGAGGTTTCATCTCATAAAGTACTCGCCTCAGGTTCTCAAGAATTCTTATATTAACAGTTCCTCAGCAGTGAAATGCTAATGCACCTTCTTTCTCTGTAATTTTGTTCCATGTTTCAAGCTACAAACATGCATGAAGACCTTTTTCGGTTATAACATGATGATCTTCGGGTGGGGTAACTATTCCCTTTCTCTCTGTAATATATTCTTATCTTCTCAATGCACTTTTAAGGCTTTGAAGAACATAATTTTCAAACAAATTCAGTATCTCACAATTTACTTTCCGTTCAGATCAGGAAGTAATTCTGTTCCCACATTTCTCTTCTCAGTGCCCTCAACCAGTAGCAACGCAACGCTGTCCACCAATACCAGCTGGACTTCACACCAACTGACCTATACCAATATGACACAGATTTACATCTATCTCACTCCTTGCAGCAACTCACCCTCTTTGCAGTTGTCTCTCACACAATTGCGTTTACACAAACCTAATGTAGATATTACAAGCGAAAAACCAATGAACTGTCTGCTCACTACAGAATATGGTAACCAAACTCTTCAAAGCAGTATGGAGATACACTTTCTGGCTATGCTTTCACAACTACACAACAAATAAGACTTGACCAGCAAACCTCACTCTGGTTGACACAGATCCTCCATGCGTACTCAGGATTCACTTAATACCAACCAAACCAGTCCGGATGACTGGGTCATGGTGAAAAAATATGTGAGGAAATCTTGCTTGGGACCGCGGTGGAAGGGGCCTCACCAGGTAATGTTGGTCACTACCACAGCTGTGACATATGCTGGTCTCCTTAACTGGGTACATGCGAGCCATACTTGCTAAGTTCCAGGTCCTCTAGATAATACAGCACCTGTACCAGAAGGGTTGGTTACAGTGAGTCAGAGGGTTCATGTTAGTCAAGCTATAAGGGATACGCCAGTGGATGACACAGCACAATTGTGGTATGAGGAGGGTCTGAGTGAGTCAACAGCAGTGGTTGGTACAGAAAGGTCGAGAGAGAATCAGTTGATTCCTGGAAGCTCAGATACTGATAAAGGACCACTGGCCATATGTACGAACACATTTTCCCATAGACACACAATGGGTAAAACCATTTGATACATCTGGCCTCCTATGCTGTAGCAAAAAAGGTTGTACTTGGAGACAATTGGCCAAGTGAGCAAACTGTGCCAGCTGTACAAGTGTCCCCAATGATTGCTGAAGAAACTGAGGAGTCAAGTCAAAGTGACAGTGATGCTGAGGGTCGAGTAACTTAGAGATTGCAGGGAAGGAGAGTGCCCAGTCTCAAATATGCAACTCCTGAATGGACATACTTTGTAGTAAATTAATGGGAGAAGGAATTTGCAACCTTTTGCTTTACCAATACAAATCCAGTTCAACATTCTTGAGTTTGTGATTGCAGTGGAGCTGAACTTTGAAATCCTATTACCATTTGATGAACAAAGACATTATGGCCCTCATTACGACTTCGGCGGTCTTTTCACAAGACCGCTTAAGCCACAGGCACCAGAAGAACACCAGTGTTGGCGGTTCAAAGACTGCCATATTATGAGTTAAGTTGGATTTCCCCCCATTTATGGGTGGAAATCCCGCAATGTCGGCCTGGCCGAATGTGGAAAAGAGGTGTTTTTCACCGCCAGCACCGCTACACCAAAACAACTCCGCCTGCCGTATTACGATATGTAATACGGCGCAGCGGTGTCCTGAACTGCGGTGCGGTGCTGTCGGTGGAAAACGCTGAGACCCATCCCCTCCCAGACAACCACCTCGCTGAGATAGGTAAGTGGACCATCTGAAAGAGGGGGCGAAGGGGGTGGGGTGTTACGTGCATGGTGTGTGCATGTATGTGTATGTGTAGCGGTATAGGTGTGCGTGTGTGTATTTATGTGTGCTTGGAGGGTGTGTGTGTCTGAATGGAAGCAGAGGAGAGGGGGGTGTCGGGTGCAAGTGAGTAGGTTTGTGAATTGGGATGCATGCGAGTAGGGGGTTTGTATGGGTGCATGCGAGCGAATGGGGGTGTATGTCAGGAAGTGTGTTGATGAGTGGGGGTGCTTGTCTGTGTGCAAGCGAGTGGGGGTGTCTGGATGTATGCGTGCAGTTAGGGTGCGTGTCTGCAAGTGTGGGGGTGTCTGCAAGTGTGTGGAGGAATGAGGGGGCGTCTGCAAGTGTGTGGATGAGTGGAGATGGAGGTGTCTGTGTGCATGTGTGTGTGCTTGTATGCAGAGGGGTAGGGATATCTGTAGGTGTGCGTGTTTGTGGGCGAATTGGAGTGTCTGAGTGCGTGTTTGTGAGCGAATAGCGGTGTTCGTGTGCGTGTCTGGTTGCGGCGAATGGGGGTGTTTGTAAGCGGTTGCGTGGGTGAATGGGCATGCGTGTCTGCGGGTGTGTGGGTGAGTGAGGGGCATTTGAAAATGTGTGGATGTGTGGGGGTACGTGTGCCTGCGACAGGAATGGGAATTCGCCAGGTACGTTACCGCCAGGGTTTTTGTGGCGGTGCGACCGCCATGGAAAGCCTGGCAGTGTGCCTACTCGTAACACCACTGGCAGACTTATGGCTGCCGCTGGGCCAGAGGTACACACCTCCGGCCTGGCGGTCCGACTGCCCTGGCGGCACTCTTGGCGTTGTGGCAGTTTGGCTTCAGCCAAACCACCAATGTCATAATACAGCGGTTTTTACTGCCAGGCCAGCTGCAGTAAGACCGCTACTGCAAGTGTGGCTGTCTTAAGACCGCCACACTCATAATGAGGGCCTATATCTTGAAAGTGATTATTAGTGACTACGAGATGTGCATACATTAGAGACATTTTGAACTTTAGTAGAAACACTTGGGGAACTTCTAGAAGATCAAGGAAACTTTTTGTAAAATAACTTGAACTTTTTCAAAAGCAGCAATTTTTTATATTTGCTTTGCTCAAAAATAAAAAAGGACTTACATCTGGATCTAGAGGGGTGGCGATCCTGATTTGTAGGTCCCCCCCTTCCACATCACCCATCGATGGTTAGACCCGGAGGGCAGATATGTGGGAGTGAAAGGGTTCTGGGGGCGGAGAGAGGTTTTTTTGATGAGTGGATATGCCCCGCCTAGGCTCCAGGCCCCCCGTTGGAGACATTGGCAAAGATCTTGCTAGGGGTAAACTCCCAGCTTCATGTTCTGGGAGGGGATTTTAATGATGTGATGGTGGCGGATATAGATAAATCCGGGATGCCGAAACCTTCATGCCCCCTCTATCCCACTCTATGAATTTGCTACAGCACTGGGGTTGTCGGATCTCTGGAGAAGGGCCCATCCCGTAGACAGAAAGTATTCCTATTTTTCTGGGGCCCATAAGGTGTTTTCTAGACTGGATTAATCTTTACCCCAGCAGGAGAGGTGGGCACTATACAACTGGCGGACTACTTAGCGAGAGGTTTGTCGGACCACTCCCCTCTGATGGTGCAATCGAAATGGGAGGGACAGAAGGTGGAGGTTGGGTACCTGGAACCTACAAGATTGTGAAGTGGCATGTGGTCTTCGGATAGACACTGAGCTATGTTTTAGAGACAATGTGGGGTCAGTCGGGTCTGCAGTGGTGCTATGGGAGGCATACAAGACAGTGCTTCGGAATTGTGCTCAGAACTTAGTAGCCCAGAAGCGAAAGAGAGAGACAGAAACCCTGAGTAAGCTGGAGCACCATCTGCTGGCCCTTGAGGAGACCCTGGGACAGACGCAGCCTCTTTCTGCACTCCACCAACTGGAATTGATGAGAGCTGAGTACCGAGAAACTGCAGAGAGAGAGGCTAAGAGTCAGTTACGGGCCACTCAATATAGGCTTTATGAGGCAGGGGAGAAGGCCTGAAAACTCCTAGCTTGGCTTGGGAGAAAGGAGATGGAAGCAAGGTGGGTGCAGGAAGTGGAGACCCAGGAGGGGGTTAGGGTGCCCTCCGATAAAGTCATTGCGGAGACCTTTGCCTGCTACTACAGGGACTTCTATAGGGCGAGGCCACAGGAAGATGTTGACCGAATTGCTGAATATTTAAAAAATATAGTAGTTCTTGTCTTGGATGCAGAGACCCAGGCAATTCGGATTTGGCCCTCAATACAGGGAATGGGTGAGGCTGCTCTACTATAATCTATTGGCGGCAGTAAGAGTGAATGGGGTCCTTTCTTCTGAATTCCCCATCGCCTGGGATACTAGACAGGGATGCCCCCTGTTCCCCTTGTTATGTGCCCTCACTCTGGAGTCCTTGGCATGTAGGGTCCGGGCATGTTCTGGACTCCATGGCTTTAGGCTGAGAAAGGAGGAGGAAAAAGAAGAAGAAGCCATTTCTCTGTATGCAGACGACATACTTTTATATGTCGGGCGCCCAGAGATATCCCTACCGATAGTCTTTCATCTGTTTCAAGAATATGGGAAGCATTCGGGGTATCGAATTAACTGGGATAAATCAATACTATATGCCTCGCAGGAGGATGTAGTGCTCCCTTCCCTCAACCTGCAAAGCTCTACTGAAAGATTCAAATATCTTGGGACTTATATGACACACAGGACAGAACTTTGTCATGCCAATAATTTGGGGAGGGTAGTGAGAGAATGCCGGACTGACCTGGAGAGGTGGAGAACTCTTCCTCTCACGTTGATGGGGTGGGTAGCCATGGTTTAAGATGATCCCACTTCCGAGGCTCCTCTATGCTATGCAAAACACATATTACCAGATCCCTTTGGGACTTTTCGCGACCATAGACCGAGATATGCGACTCTTTTTGGGGGAAGGGAAACAACAGAGAATAGCCCTCAAGACGCTACAGCGCAACCACTATGCGGGAGGACTGTCCCTCCCAGATCTGGAGGCGTATTACTGGGCAGCGGACTTGGTTAACGTGAATGATTGGCTATTTCTTCCCGGAGATCATCCTACCTTTCGCTTGGAAAGATTGCAGTGGGAAAGGAAATCCTATATGGGGGAGGGGGGAGTAGACATCTCTTGCTGGCCACCCGAGTGGCCCTCAGGGCATGGACTAGGGTCACCAAGCTTATGGGATGGCACCGCCGCCCCACCGGGGAGACCCCCCTCTGGGAGGGAAATTGGGAAGCTGACAGGTTTCAAGAGTTGGGACCAAACTGGTATCTCAAAGGTGGGGGATGTGTTGGGGGAGGGTGATATCATGCCTTTTGTGTCCCTCCAGGCACGAGCTTAGTAAGACGCATTTTTTCCATTACGTATTCTTATGACATGCGTGAAGGGCAGGGGGTCTCCCGGGATAGGGAATACCTGATTATGCCCCACTAGAAGGTAGATTATTGATGGACGGCTTGGACACTAAAGCAATGTCTTTGACGTATAACACTATCAATAATAACATGCCGGACTCACTTCTGAAACTGCGGAGGCGGTAGGAGGTTGAACTAGAGGACATAGACTGGGAGACAGCGCTGATGTTTCCAAGAGAGGTGGCTATCCGGTCAAGACTCAGGCTAATTCAATTCAAAATCCCCCACAGGATATATTATGATAGACAACGTTTACATATGATGGGAAGGGCGCAGCATCCAAATTGTCTTAGATGCCGAGGGAACATTGGAAGCTTCCTACATACACTTTGAAAGTGCCCGGTAATCCAGGATTACTGTAATAAGATAATGGAAGAGATAGAAGGGGTGGTATCGGCCCAGATCCCCCTGACCCCACATTTATTCTACTAGGAATACCCAACAACATTGATTTGGCCCGAAGACGGCTTTTCCTCTGTGGACTTGGACTGATGGTGGCAAAGAGAGATATTGCCCGCCTCTGGGGCTCTGAGACGTGTCCCTCTGTGGAGGTGTGAAGGAGGGGAATGGAAGGGTTCATGATAGGGGAGAAGGTGACCTTTATAAATAGAGGCTGCCTGTGGAAGTTGAAGACGGTGTGGGGAGACTGGATGACATACTACTCCTTAGATGTGTTGCTGCTTGTTGAGTATTGACTCATGGGCCAATGGGAGGGACATATGTTATGGAATTCTGAATGCCCTCCGGAATATCCTGTGGGCAGAGGGGGAATGGAATTGGGGATCACTCAAAGTACCAGTGGGCTCATGTGTCTGGGATGGTTTGGGGGGAGGGAGGGGATTGTTCATCATATTTTCCTATTTTGGGTGTTTTGAAGGTATACTACGATGTAATGCTTACTTGGATATGCTATGCACCTGTTGAAAATAAAATAAAAAGATTTATAAAAAAAGGACTGAAAGAGAGTTGATATTCTGCAGCTGCATTTGCATTTTTGTATTTTTAATTTTTGACTTTGATTTTTAAATTTTTGGTCTGAAATTAGAGAACTCGAAGTCAAATAGAATAAAAGTAGTAAGTGTAAGTACATATTTGTAGAATTGTTAGTTGTGACAGACATAATTATTATGTTTTTGCTCATTGGATTAATTGTACCAACACCTAGTGACTCAGAAAAGTTAAATCCACAAGTGTCCCAAATTTTACCAGCACAATCACAAACCATAAGTCTTTGTTTACTGAGAGAGAGAGTTACTTGCAGATGTCTCTAGAGGTCATTTGTCTACACATGTCTAATGCAAGTTGTCAAATGAGTATGTGAATACCATTGGCGTTAAGTATAGTTATGTGTGCACCCAGTTGCCTTCATCAGTAGGTGAGGGAATCACTTATCATAGTATCCCCTTAACCTATGGGATTTCCTGTAGCCAACTGCTAACACTTTTATATCCACAGGAATATTATTTCTCCAAGTATGACCTTGTTTTCTCAATTGTCCCAATCATGAAACATTTGAGCAGCATTGCTAAAGTGAAAAACATTGATACAGTGGGAGGTTTCTTTGAACCTGCATAGACATTTGGTACAGTCTATAGCCATAGAAATAATTTGAACTGGATTCCTACCCCAGTAGAAAAGGAGTTTAAAGGACAAGTTGAAGACAAGAGAGTAATGAAAGCTAAGAAAAGGGAGTAGTGTTACAAAGTTGGGGAAAGGAAGAAGCCCATTCATTAGCAGGGAGTCAAGAATGTCTAGCCTTAGATTGGCAACACATAGGGAAATTATGTGCATATAGACTAAATTGAAAATGGACACAGTTTTCGGAGGAACTAGTGAATGTCAACATGTGTTTTTGTTTAAAAGGGTTTTGACTTTTATGGTGGATGGACACGACCCTGCTATAGCTGGTGTTTATGTAATTTGTGGGGAAAAAACCTATTACAAACTGCCGAAAGTCTGGTATGGTACTTGTTATCTAGGAGAAATCTTTCCAAAGATTTATCATGTGGAACATGTCAATGATCTTGTCTGGGATGAGAAATCAAACACCAGAGTTAAAAGAAGCACCAGTGCTTCAGAGATTGTAGGAGATATTATTGGTGCCATAATTCCATCTGTGGTAATGATCCTGAATGATCACAAGACAAGGAAGCTGTCAACAGTTGTAGATAAATTATCTACAGATACAGCAGGTGCCTTCTTGCTAGTAGACACAGAAATGTTTTCCTTAAGGTCAATTGATTTACAGAATCGCCTTGCGTTAGACATCCTTCTCGCAAAAGAGGGCGGAGTTTGCAAAATGTTACAAGTGCAACAGTGCTGCACCTATACACCTGACAATAGGAAGGAGCTCAAAAGGTATATTGCAAATATGACAGACCTGAAAAAGGACCTTAGGAGTTAAGAACAACAGGTGCCTGGGAAGCAATAGGTAGTGGTTTCTCTGCAAATGGAAAATGGTTGGGGAGCCTAGGAAGAGGGTTTGTTGTTAGTATCCAGAGACCAATACTGATAGTTGCCGTGAGTATCTTAGTTGCACTTGTTCTATACAATTTGTACAAGTAGCTGAAAGAAGCTAGAGCAAGGAGAGGGGAAAGAGGAGAGGAGTTTGAGATAGAGTGTAGACAACACATATATTACAGTGACATTAAGCAGTTAGAAGAGTCCAGAAGATCTTACCTGGAATGAACACTGACATTTTTAGCTGTCTCATTTTGAAATGAGAAATTGTGATCTGATGTGATGACTTGATTCGCCATCGGAGGGGGGACTGATATAACAGAAGTTTCAATACTGCCCCTGACGTCACAGTAGTAATGTACTAAGTGTTAAGTGAGGCACTAAAAGTCCATTTTAATGTGCATTCACTGTAGACGAGGCTCCTGAAAAGTGATATGGGATAGGCTTAAACTTTATGTAAAACAAATTAATTCAGTTCTGTATGATAGTTATCAATGTTAATCAACAGTCTGCTCTAAAACGATAATGATTTTCATGTAAACAGTATTTTAAAAGTTACATGCTAATGTAGAAAAGCAGTTCTGTGCCATAATTATATGAATGTGTTTCAAAAGTTTTTTTTTGTTTTAAAAGTACTGTAACATGAACACTGACAGCTCTTATTAATGCTGCATTCAAAATTTGACTGTTATATGTATTTATTTTGCATAATTGAATGTGCCATTTTAATTCACTTCGCTTACCCTGAGGCATGCAAGGCCCTATTTCCTGATTGTGCAGAAAATGTTGAGTCATTCTTGCCAACGTGCACTTTTCTTTCAGACTTCATTGTCATGAGAATGCTAGCTTGTTTACAGATGTTCTATTGTTTTACACATAGTGAGCTTGAGAAGCTAACCTTGAGCCCAGTACATTCAGGAACTGTGGAATGGGCTATGTATATAAATGTTTAAATCGAACAGATGAGCAAAGATGGATGGTTTTCACATTGGTAATGGAAACCTTCGTCGATGTTGAAGTTCTGTGTCGCATGACTGGCTTTCATTGGATAATTGCATCATCTGCATCATGTGGAGCAATGGATGGATGCGTCATCTTGCACTACAAACTTTAATATATCGTTCTCCAGTTGGACTTTATGCAGATTTTTCCACTCTTCTCTGCTTGCTGAACCCCTTGAACTCTGAGAGGTACAGTCCTCTCTACCCTGTGCCCCTTTGAAATGCTTTGCTGAGACTTAGAACCTTTTCCCCTGACCCAGAGAAGAAGACTCTTGATTAGGCTTCTGACACACTGATGCCTTCATTTTTTACCTACTCTGTGCCAACTTTGGATAGTCACCTTTTGCCCCAGATGTCATTTTTCCAAATTATTTTTGTCCTTTTTTCTTTTTTTACATCTTGACCACATGTGTACTCGCCCAGCACATGTTAACTTTTGACTTGCTAATCTGTAGGGAATTTCCTTTCCCTAGATAGCTAAGCTTAAATGACCTTTTGGATTGCCTTAATGCGTTAAGAACTGAGCAGCACTTGTTCTCTGTGCATCAGTTTATTCTTCTGATATTTTGTATTGTTTTTGTCGAATGCTTAGTTCTTCTGATGTTAGTTAATTTGAATCTTTTCCGTCGCCCTGGCAAACCCTTGGTGATTCTATATCTTTATAACTTTGTTTTGAGAACTGTAGAAGGAAAGACACAACGTTATGGAGGTAAGGGTTTAATTCACTCTCGGCGTCATCCTCCCGGCACCAACTGCCGCTCTCCTTCCTCCCAGGTTCCACGCAGGGAACCAGAACCCCCCAAAGTTTTACCCAACACATCCCCCTCCTTTACAATTATAACAAAAGAGCATTTGCAGCAAAAATTACAACAAAGATAGAGAAAACAAAATAATATACAACACCCTTCCATATTAACGACATCAAGACATCAGAACTTACAACTAACCTGGTTGAGTCATAGTAGCTAATGCATACAGTAATCTCAGAACTTTACCGGACTTGATTTAGACCTACATGACATTCTCCTTTCCTCTGTACCATTACCGCAACACTCACTTGTCTGCACACCGATCGTAACACTCACATATTCGGCTTTATCTTCAGGTACGATGAAAAGGAAGGACTTATTCCACGTTTTGCCATTAGCCAAAACCACCACGTGATCCTTGACCTCCTTCACTCTCATAGGAGAAGATAACCGAGATAGCCCTCTGCAAACAAAACCCAGCTTCCTGATCCTGACTAAACTTCCTTCTTGAATATTCAAACTCTTGCGAGTACAGTCCTTTGACATATACACCATTTAATTTTTTTTAAATCTGGACACCCTTCTGTTATGAACTTCATTACACATTCAAAGTGCTCATCACCAGCTACTGCATTCAACCATTCCACTTCCATTAGGGCCCCCTTGAAAACTTCTGTAACAGAATCCACCAAACACACCATCTCTAAATCGTTAATCACATCCAAACTGTTCTCATTTGCTTCCACAGGTAGTCTTGAAAGACAATGGGCCACTCTATTCTTCACACCGGGTACATACACAAGCTTATACTGAAATACTCGCAACCGATACTGCCACTTGGCAATGCGAGGGGTAGCCCTACCACCAGTTTTTGTTGTGAACAAATCCAATAAAGGTTTATGGTCCGTTCTCAAAATGAACTCCCTTCCCCATAAAAAGTTCTTAAAATGTTGCACGCCCCACCACTTTGCCAACACCTCCTTCTCTATAGTGGAGTACATATATTCAGCCCCCTCAGGTTCTTGATGCAAATGCAATAGTCTCTTCGCTTTTATTGCTACGTTGCTGCGTGAGTATTGCACCCAACCCAGTATTACTCACATCAGTGGTAACAATGCATACATCATTGATGTCAAAGGCCTTGAGGGGATGTGCATCTGCAATGTCTCTATTAATTTCTATAAAACACCTTGTACACTCCTCGTTCCAAGAATACTTTGTGTTTTTCTTTATAAGATTCCGAAAGCATGCTGTCTTATCTGAAAAGTTAGAAACAAACTTTGCATAATACTCTACTAGACCATGAACAACCTTAGTTGGTATTTGTCAATAGGTTCAGGTGCCTTTTTTATAGCATCTAAGATTTTCATTTTGGGTTCTATACCCTTCTCAGACACATGATGTCCCAGGTAATCTACCTCACTTTGTTGGAATTTACACTTGTCCTTCCTCAAAGTTAATCCGCTTGTTTTAACGATCTCCAATACTTCCATCACCCTTGCATCATGTATCTCTTTATTCTCCGAAAATTAAAATATCATCCTGAAAATACACGACCTCCTGTAGCCCCTCAAACAATCTTTTCATGAACCGCAGGAAAACTGCAGACGCAAATGCCAATCCAAATGGCATGCGGACATACCTGAACGCTCCTTCTGGAGTCACAAATGATGTGTAATGCCTTGAATCCCTCCTCAATTCAATTTGATGGTAAGCTGATGAAACATTGAGTGAAGTGAAAATTTTCGCTCTACCCAACATCGACAACATTTCATTTATATTCGGTAAAGGTTGTCGATCAATCCTTATATTCGCATTGAGCTCTCTCAAGTCAACACACAATCTTAGGGATTTATCAGCCTTACGTGCCAAAACCACAGGAGCTAACCATTCCGAACCTTCAATGGCTTCAATGATTCCCAGGGAACATAGTTTATCCAATTCTTTTTTTAAGGTCTGAGCATAACCCTAATGGTAGTGTACATACCTTATGTGCTACTGCTTTGGCGCCCTTTTTCAACACAATTCGATATTGGAAACCTTTAAGTTTCCCTAGTTCCTCCGTGAATACTTCTTATATTCCTTGATCCAATATCTACACACATTCAGATTCAGCTGGCATACCACCTCACTCTTGGAAAGATCCATATCTGGTTGATTTGGATCTAAAATGATTCCCAACTCCCCCTGTTCATCCCAACCCAACAGATTGGTTCCATCCTTTACCACATACACAGGACCTACAGCACACTTCCCGTCAAATTGTAAGTTTGCCTTGAATTTTCCCATCACCTCCACTCTCTTTCCATCATACGCAAATATTTTTATGAAAGAATCATGTAACTCAGTATTGTCAATCATGCCAAAATCCATTACATTCATCAATGTGAAAGGTGAACCAGAATCAGCCAGAAATTTAATGTCTTTGTTATTGACTGTAATGACGCACAATGGTGCTTTCCTCTTCTGTGCCACCACCATGGACGATACCTCCATGTGTAATCTGGTGTAATCGATGAAAGCATAAGCACTTCGTTATTTTCCTCTTCAGAATCACAATAGCTGTTTTCCAACATACTGATCGCCTGATGAGTTCCACCTTTAGTGCCGATGCTTGCTTTACAAACATGTGCAAAGTGTCCCTGATTTCCACAATCTTGGTTGACTGCTGCACAATACTTGGGAGTTACCCATGTGCAACTTGCTGCCACAACGGAAACATAACATCGGTCCCTTCTCCTCTGTTACCCTAGACAGTGAAACTTCAAGCTCCCGATGTGGCTTTGTCTTGCCCCCCCTTGAGGTTTGAGTCGACTTGGGTTTAACTTTCAAGTGCTTACCTTCACATCCTTGGCTCCTTCATGTATTTCTTTCATACAATATTGAGAGTGTTCAATGCTTCTAGCTATTCGTAAACCATTTTCTAAATCTGGATCATCTGTGGCCAATAGTTTTTCTTGTATTTTCCTGTTGTTCGTTCTCTCAATAAGTTGATCCTGGATGATTTCATCTCGCAACTCCCTGTAATTACAACATGTTGCAAGAGTTCTTAATGCAGCCACAAAGTCATCAATGAACTCTCCTTGAATTTGCGCACGTTGCAGGAATCTATGTCTTTCCAGAACTATATTTTTCTTTTGGTTGAACCTCTTGTTTAGAGTATTTATTAATGTTGCATACTCATCAATGGTGGAAGTAGTTGCTTGTTCATCATCGCCCACGACATAAACGCTGACAGTTTCTGGAGGCAATGTTTCCAAAATTTTCCTGCCTTCCACACCCAAATTGTATACTAATAAGGCTTTCCTTTTTTTAGGTGTGAATATGTGTCCTTCCAGATTTCCCATGGTACAACTGGTTACTTGGCACCTGCATGAATGGTGCAGGTGCAAGTATTTTATCCATTTGTGCTTCCTAAATAAATATCTGATATTCCTCCTAAATACTCCAACTCCAAGTATTTTTTATTTTTTTTGTGCTTACATTCACCAGAATTACTTGTTGACCTTTATGCCATTAGTTTTGCTGGCAATGTAGGCTTCCCAACCTTTCAAAATGGCCACCGCACATGCTCAGATGCATATGCGTTGGCCTTGTTTTTATGTTCGATTGGGCACAGTTCCAACAGCTTCCCAGTCTGCCAAAATGGCAGCCGGGCATGCGCAGACTGCAGATCTCTAGTGTGTGTGTACCCACACTCCCGGTACATCTTCAAATTCACCAAAAAGTCCACGCTGCTACGCAATGGCTCAACAACTGTCCTCTTTGCCTCACGCTAGCTGTGTGCGCTTGATCCGCTCCTGCACTCGCTCCGCAGCTGAGCGTTAAGTGCAGTTCGCCATACACCATCACCTTCACGCGGTCACAGTGCACCAAATTTGCCCTTCCAGGGTAATCGGCTCCTCACGCTCGTCGCCACTGAAGGGAAGGCCCAACATTTTGAAGGTAAGGGTTTTATTCAGTCTCCGCGTTGTCCTCCCGGCACCAACTGCCACTCTCCTTCCTCCCAGGTTCCACGCAGGGAATCAGAACCCCCCAACGTTCTACCCAACAATTGTCTACATGACTTTGAGTCTGACCTTGTAATAAAAGCCCTTACTCTTATCTCAGACTGAATTTTCCTTGTGTGGCCACATTGGTCATACTGTCATTTTAAATTTGATTTGGTGTGAAAGTGTTGATGCATTATGAGAATATTTATTGCCCTCATTTAAAGCATAATCCTAAAAAGAAAAATGCTCCAGCAGTTCTCTCCTTGAAAATCTGAATAAACCACAGTCAATGCAACCAAGCAAAATAGGCCTGCTGCCCCATACTTGGGGAAAAAAACAATCATTGTTGGGGTTCAGTTGGTGCTTCAGACCACTGGGGCCCAGTGTCACTGCATCTTCTGCATCAATGATGGCTGTGACACTTAACAGACTGGGCAGACCAGTGCATATGGGAAAGGGCTGGGTTGCTCTTTCTCTCTGTAATAGGGATGAATTTCTTTCTGCATGTTGGACAAGACAGGGGTGAGGCTGTCTAATGTGGGGGTGGCAGTTGAATCTGTAAGTACAGCAGGGTTGAAGCCCCCTGTAAGAGGAAACAGGATAAAGCTAATAATATGGGATGGGAATGGAGGCTCTATGTATGCTGGAGTAGGGGTGCAGATCTGTGGGTGGGACAGGGCTAAGTCATATAGCCCTATAATAAAAAGTATACGAAACTGCAACTGGCCTCAGTCCAGGTGGAATTGCTGGACTTCCTCTGTATGCCAGTTACTGTTTTGCCACCATAAAAACCCTTTTGAGTGGACTGGCCAAAGAGTAGGGTTGCCACCTTTGTTTGCTGGCCTCCATTGAAAAACACGGCCAGGCTGGGAAAAACCGGCTGCGAAGGCAAGACAATCTATGAGTGAAGGGGGAGACAACATAGTTTAATCAGCTTGAATGACTCACTTCCCCTGAAGGCAGTCAAGCCAGTGACCTTCCTTGAGCTGTTCATGGTCCCTATTATGTTCTTCTGGTGCTTTTAATACCCCCAGATGCAACACCTGAGTGAAGCTTGCAATCGGATGAGTTTGTGCTGGAGTAGGCATTTAGGGTGCATAACAGGAGTAAAGTGCAGGCCTCTCTTAACAGTGTTGTAGTTCTACAACAGCTTAAAGCCAAAAAATGGATCATTGATTGGCCTGACCTAGCAGGACATGGCTGTCAGTCTGCTCAAGGACCACAGTGGCAACCTTAACCTTCAGAATTCCTGTGAAATATGATATGCAGCTCGTGAGCAATGCTGTCTTCCATGGCCCAGGGCGAGTCCTTTCTGTGAGTGGCATTGCCTGCTCTCTTCCTCTCTGGCGTGGGTCAGACCAGGGAAGTGTCCAAGGCAGGCAAACCAACACAGTGTGAGTCCTAAGCAGTGGAGACAATGGGCCTGATTACAACCTTGGCGGACGGGATACTCCATCACAAACGTGACAGATATCCCACCCGCCATATTACAAGTTCC
The DNA here is from genome assembly GCF_031143425.1 of Pleurodeles waltl. Taxonomy (NCBI): domain Eukaryota; kingdom Metazoa; phylum Chordata; class Amphibia; order Caudata; family Salamandridae; genus Pleurodeles; species Pleurodeles waltl. Next base: position 519,733,818 of record NC_090447.1, on the reverse strand, counting down.
ATTATATCTTATGGAACTTGTAAAACGGCGGGCTTGATATCCATCATGTTTGTGATGGAGTATCCCGTCCACCAAGGTCGTAATCAGGCCCTAAGTCTGAGAGCACAACTTTTTCAACACTGGGCCAGGCCCTGCAGCTAGCAGGGCTCATATGTGATAGGACTCAAGTAGGGGTAGGATCTCACTCGTGAAAAGCCGCAGAAAACATCACAATTATCAGCACACCAAAGGCGCTATCTGCTGGACTGACTCTACCCCAGCCCTTCTTTTCTGTGCCAATTAATGGTACAAAAATATAAGGTGTGTGGAGCTTGCAGCAAGTCTAGGTCACAAGCTTCTTTTTTGACCCTGGCTTGCTTCCTTTAAATACTTTTAAATAAGTTAAGACAATGCCCCGGGCAGTCTAGTATAACACCACAGAAATTTGACAATATACCACCCATCACAGATTCTTACTGATTTTTATGACAAGTGTGACTAGACTGTCATCAGCCACGTGTGCCTGTGCACCCTAAAAGGAAAAGATAAACTTGTTTACGAGATCATGATCCATCCTCTACTGATGCAGCATAGCAGCGAGTGCAGAGCCACTCGGGGTAGAGCCGTCCTTCATGTTTTCCTCATTCAGTTGTTCATGGGGCACCACCCACTGTGTGGCCGTATATCAGACACCACTGGTGGATAATGATCTTTTAACTTGGTAGGGCATAAAAGTCCGCCTTGAATTGGTCTAATTGACCAATAATAACATTGCATATGGCCTATCCTATAGCCTATCTTTCTCGTACATTGCATCTTTCTTCAATTCATTTTTCCATTGTTCCTCTTCAAAGCAGATTCCTGGTCGTGTTTTTTTCTATCTGAATTAAAAGGGCAGGATGATACAAACAAAAGTTACATATCTCACAGGCCATGGATAGCAGAGCTAGCCAAACCCAGGACACTCATAAAGCATTGTTACTGCTCAATTAAATAGAGCTCGGAGGATCAGCAGAGTGGTAACACACCAACCTTGCACGCTTAGTCCAGGAGAAAGCAGTAGTAATAAAATAATAGAAAGATGCATCAATATAAAAGATAAAATGCTAATATGCAAATCAGAACATGTCAACCACAGGAGTAATTGTCCTGTTACCAAGGAACCAAAATCAGCTATACAACCGCAGTATTCAGCATAAATATCTTTCAAATATTTATCTGATCTGAAGTGTCGTGTTTATATTTTTTGAAAATATAGACATTTCAGCAGGAAATACACAAGTTTAATTTCATATAAATATGCTCAATTCCCTCAAACAAAAGCTTGTCATTTTCAAAGAAAAAAAGTATTTATGTTTTCTCTAAAATGTCAAATTTTTATTTGTAGTAAATATACTTATTTTTAAGGGAGCACTTGCATATATTACTATGACACCTCCACAGATTCAATCTATGATGCAAATTTGGCATCATTATCAAACTACAGGGATGTCCATTGTATGGCAAAAATGTTTGCTAATATTATGGCATAATTAGAATGTCCACAAGATGAATGGTGTGTGAAACGTGATATCAAGAATTGTGGTTTGAGCAACAATATCAGTGATGGAACATCTATAAACATGAATACTTTTGGGCGTTGTTACTTTGTTCTGTACAAACAATATAACAAAAAAGAATAGCCACAATATGTACTGGATAGGCACAATTGCATGAGTGTCATCTTTGCTCAATGGACAGCCACAGTTATGTCAAGACTACACACAGTATGTCAAGGATTTCACTATTAGGCTAAGTATTGTCAGAATGTTTCTAATTCCCCCACAATATCAAGGTTGGGACACTATTCAGTCAGGGAGAGCTAGAATGGCACTACTGTATCTAGAGTGTGCCTGATATGGCCTACTACAGTTACAGGAATAGTTAAATGGCCCCAATAAGCCACAGCCACAATTAAACCACTAGTGCCCCCACAGGCAGGTAGGGCTGGCAGAAACATGCACACACAAGGGAATATTCATTCATGCACACTCACTCACAAACATGAACACACTCATGCATACACATTTGTGACTCTCAGCTCCTGCCGACCCACTTATCTCCAGTGCTGTGGAGTTGATCCTAGATCCCACTTTTACAGTTTTGCAATGAGTCCCTCCCATCTCTGTAGTGCATGAGCAGGAAGAGAGAGCTTCAGGTCCTGTGCCAAGTATTCATTTTGTGACAGACCACTTGAACACTCAGAAGATAGAAAGTTGTGCCATCTGCAACTCTCTGCCTCAGAGCACTGCATGGTGCATGGCTGGGGGTGAGACAGGAAAGTGGCCAGGAAGGACCACCCAGAAGTGAATTTGCATGAAGAAGCAGGAAAAGGACTGGCCTGGGTGCTGTAGGCGTGATGGGAGTAAATGGAATGTGGAGAGAGAGTGGCCTAGGGGTGGTGCTGGTGAGGTACTGCTGGATGAAAGGGCACACACGAGATGTGAAGGGGCAAGAGAAAGCAAAAAACAGGTTTGGGTTGGTGCAGCAGAAAGGGTGCTGGGCAGATAGGAGCAAAATGAATTTGGATACAGAGTGTCCTGGGGATAATATAGCAGGGAGAACAGGGTTAACAAGACAAGCAGGAAGTAGGAGATGATCATCTACTGCATGAGGCAAGAAAACTATGGGAAGGGTGGTGCTAGGAGCTTCTCCTTTGACCTTACCTTTTCCCATCTTCTCACAGGCTGGTGTTTGCTCAATAAAGTCTCTGACACCACCTTAGCCTGTCACAAAATGGGAAAGGGTAGTGTCAAGGGTAGGGCATTGATCATGGCCTTTCCTTCTGCTACAGTCATGGCTGCTTAGTTCCGTTCTATCGTGGGAATAAAATAGTCAGCCATGGCATTCCAGCACTTCAGTGGGGATTGACAGGCGGCCCAAGTCATGCCCTACCGGAACCCCCAAACATGCACACTATGCCACTCCATCAATGTTAGAAAGCAAGGCAAAAGTCACATGACACAGGACAGCGTGTTCAGTAAACTGGCTGCTGGTGAAAGCCACTACACTTTTTACTGAACATTTGACAATCTTAAAACAATAGTAGGTCAGAACCCTAACAGTCCCATTCAAGAACCGCATATTAGTGTCCTGTTGGCTGTGCACTCACTGCGGTGTAAAAGCATTTGTTTTCAAAATGAACTCAACAAGTAACTATGACTTTCAAAACTGAAGTGATGAATTTGCACTCATACATGGATTTAATTGTGTGTGATATCACCAATGTGCCTTAATTTTATATGCAAACGTGAGAATAAATCTCCTTACCAAGTTGTATTGGCAATATTTCATGGTGCAGACACCTCCCAAATGTGGTGAACACCCTCAAAATCACAGGTAGGTGGATATTCTCAAAACATTTGCATGTAGCTTACCACCGTCAACTGGTTGAAGATTTACTCACATTTTCTGAGTGGGAAGAACGGGTGGTGATGGAAGAGCAATATTTTACACAGGTAAAACTAAAAATGGTAAATAGTGGAAAGGCACTGATACATTCTAGTTACGAATTTGGATAAAAGCATTTGCCACATTTCCAAATTCATACATGGTAGCACATGAGCGCTCTTGAAAACGGGTGAAATCCTCAGCTTCCCCGAAGTACACTTGTGAATTAAGAAAAAACAGAAACTTGCTCCATTCTCAGGAGTAACTGTAAACAAGCAAATTTCTAGATTTCTTTGTGAACCAGACCCGCAGGCATCTTTTTGCAAATTTAATACTTAAGTTTATTGTGCGAAAAAAAGTATGCTGAGAAATAAGAAGTATTTAATTCAATCACCAGGTATATTCATTGAAGTAATAGCTTTAGATCTGTCCTCATATTTAAAATGCTCTTCTTCCAAAATGCGTTTTCCAGACTAAAGTCTCTGAAATTGTTTGTGCAGTAGGAAGTCATGTCTTATACTTCAATACATATGTTTTTCCATTTGAAAAGGTTCCAGTTCCTGTCCATTGACTTTGATTGAAGCCATTGGGTTCTGATAGTGGGCCATGGTACTATAAATAAAAAGAGTGCCAAGATCAGCACATTTACCCTGAGACCGATAATTGGGAACATTTTCAATTACAAAAAACAGTGACAAAATATTAGAGATGGACAGACATTTCCCCTTGACTCAGTGCAAAGATCATCAAATTGCCACCTTGAATAGTACCCCTGACATCCTGATCCTGCGTGTGCTGTGTTGGGATGTCAAAGGTGTAAACTACCAGCTGAAGAGGAGGGCTTGTTGAAAGCACCCGAATGGCTCTCACCTATACTAAGAGGACACAATGCCAAAATAATTCAACACTTAGTCTAAATAATGTATTTATTGAGGCACTTCCCAAATATCTACTAAAAGTCACACCAATGTATGAGAATAAGCATATAATTCAAATACAACAGAACATGTGTATATACAAAGATAGGTGCATATTTGAAGTGTTTAAGACTTATAAACAAATGTGCAATATATCAACAGAGCATGTATACATGAGCTAAATAATCAAGATTTAAAATGCATCACCATGGGGGATGACATCGTCCTCACAAGCGAGACTGGGGAACCCTCAATCAGCCAAGGCAGGAGACCCTCGATTGGGATAAAAAAATCCTGGGTAGCAGGTCAGCTCCACAGGCGAGATCCTATTTTAGCGCTAAGTCTCCCTGTCTTTTATACCTTAAACCACCTCAAGAAGAAGGTTCTAGGAATCCTCCCCCCATTCTGTCTCTTATGAAATTAAACACTGGCTGTACTTCGTCTGCATCAAAAAAAGCTGGCCGGGCACCCAATGTTTGTTCTGTGACAGACTTGTACATTCCTCTGATAAGAACAATCTCAGCCTTGTGATCTCGTATCTAGTGTGCATCCCACATATGTTCTAACACTATCCGGCTCTTCACCAGTGAAGAGAAATACATGTTTTTATAGAAAAATACCTGCACTGCCCTGCAACTGCAGCAGGGCACAGGATGGAGTCACTCACACAAAATGGAGTCGATGGTCAAATGATGGCTAAATCTAAATAGGATCTCACTCCAAACTTTGACTATTGACTGTCACAACATACAGGTGTTGAAATTAACTTTCTTTGGTTGAAACCTGGATATTAGATTAGGCATGCATTGTACACAGCAACATAGCATTTGTCAACATCAGGACAGTGCACGCTCTACGGGCGACGAAAATGCAAAAACCCAGCCTTTATGCAAGAGCGTAATTCTTGCATTGTGTTTATATGTAGTTTGTCCACTTTTTGCATCTTAGACTTTAACCTTGAAAAACACTATTAATGATGTTTGCAATAACTGTTCAATTGCAAGGTATTGCTGCAGACTTATTGAGTGTGTTAGGGTGTGGTCCCTTTCTAGGACCTTCTAGAAGTTTCTCTGCAGCATGACTGGGTGTGGTCTGTGGGCTGGGCCAGACTCTATATAAGGGAGCCAGCCCAGCTCCATGTGCTCACTATTCAGAGGTCCCGGTACAGAGCAGCAGCAATTTCCTGAGCTCCTGTTCCAGAGGCCTACCTTGAAGTTCCAGGCCTGCACAGCATTATCTTGGTGATCCTAGAGCAGGGTGGTAAGAATTGTCGGGCTGGGCCCCCGATCCCGCCCTAAAAAGAAATTTTGGGCCTATTCTTGAAAACTTTCAGAGTACGCAAAGCATTGCTTTGATGTTAATCTTGGTGTTCAGATCGGCAAAGGTTTGCGAGATCGTTTCATGGCATTTGCATACTTTGTTAGAATCGGCTGTGCGCGCAATTCATTTCTTGCATGACAACCCTGGTGTTCGGATCGGCAAAGGCTTGCATGATCATTTCAAGGCATTTACATATTCTGGCTAGAATCGGCTGTGTGAGCGATTCATTTCTTGCATGACAACCCTGGTGTTCGGATCGGCAAAGGCTTGCACGATCATTTCATGGCATTTACATATTCTGGTTAGAATCGGCTGTGTGCGCGATTCATTTCTTGCAGGACAACCTGGGTGTTCGGATCAGCAAGGGCTTGCGTGATCATTTCATGGCATTTACACATTCTGGTTAGAATCGGCTGTGTGCGCGATTCATTTCTTGCATGACAACCTTGGTGTTCGGATCGGCAAGGGGTTGCGCGATCATTTCATGACATTTACACATTCTGGTTAGAATCGGCTGTGTGCGCTATTCATTTCTTGCATGACAACCTTAGTGTTTGGATCGGCAAAGGCTTGCGCGATCATTTCATGGCATTTACATATTCCTGTTGGAATCGGCGGTGTGCGCAATTCATTTCCTGCATGACAAACTTGGTGTTCAGATCGGCAAAGGTTTGCGTGATCATTTCATGGCATTTACATATTCCTGTTGGAATTGATTGTGTGCGTGATTCATTTCCCACATGTTAGACTTGGTGTTCAGATCAGCAAAGGTTTGCGCGATAATTTCATAGCATTTACATATTCCTGTTGGAATTGATAGTGTGCGTGATTCATTTCCCACATGTTAGACTTGGTGTTCAGATCAGCAAAGGCTTGCCCGATCATTTCAAGACATTTACATATTCCTGTTGGAATAGGCAGAGTGCACGATTCATTTCCCTCATGTAAAACTTGATTCCTAGATCAGAAACAGTGTGTGCAATCATTTCATGGCCATACAAAAAAAACTCTGAAGTGTAATGTTATTTAATGTGCACACATTTCTTTTGTGAAGATGACAAATCCTAAATGTGACGTTCTTGTGCATATTAAGTTCCTAGCATAATTCCAATTGTTTTCCAGGGATGGTTTTCAGACAGCCTTTAGTCCTCATGTTAAATAAGGCAGTGTTTGTTCTGAAGCTATATTCTAGAAGGTTCTTGTATTTCTAGACATTACGTGACATGTTATGAAAAGCTTTTATGAAACATTGCATTAATCATCCTTGATTTTATTCCAGGTATCCAGATTTCTTGAGGCCTAATTAAAGTCTAGTGCTAGGCCATTCATGTTCTTTCAGTCTAAGTGTTATTTCATGTTCCGAGTATCACAGAACTCTAGATTCAACAGAGTGTTATTTCATGTTCTGAGTATCATTGAACTCTAGACTCAACAGAGTGTTATTTCATGTTCCGAGTATCTTTGAACTCTAGACTCAACAGTGTTATTTAATGTTCCGAGTATCATTGAACTCTTGGCTCAACAGAGTGTTATTTCACGTTCCAAGTATCATTGAACCCTAGATTCAGCAGAGTGTTATTTCATGTTCTGAGTATCATTGAACCCTAGATTCAACAGGGAGTTTTTATGAACCTAAAAGTGATTTTATTCTGATGTTGTGTTGTTTAACCTTTTCCTTCCTACAGGTCTCCTTCCCAGCTGTTCCCTACCTAATCCCCTTTTCCCCACTTGGACTCTCTTAGACTCTGTGACATTCTAATCAGAGTATTGGAGCTGTCTTGTGGTGGACTTGTTGGGAACGTGCACAGTCCTCGAGGATCTGGTGACTCTGACAGCATTATTATAATACAGATTAACATAATAATCCTCCTTAAAAGGGAAATGAAGCTAACCAAAATCAGGGAGCCCTCTAAAGAACCAGTCCCACTACCCTTTGTCTACATCTTGTGTCACCCCCCATACCAATTCATGTAAGGCTACATTGTGAAACTGGATAGATTTAGAATGGTCAGACAAGTTAAAACAACACATAACTTCAAATTCTGAGCATCCATGATCGTGCTTTAAAAGCAAGTAATCAATGGTGGCGCGATTCTGGAGAGCAGTTTTTCTAGTGTCTTGTACAGCTAGTAATAATTCTTGTAAAATAATAGATGTGTGATTAATATTTTTGACCATTAAACATGCTAGTTTATTAATAACTTCAGTATTACAGACAGCTAATCCTGGGACTCCTACCATAGGAAGACCTAAGCTTACATGTTCCGATCTAGATCATAACGACACTTTAGAGTCACAGTTTTCACTTAGTTGGACTGTTTCCCGTGTTTTTTGAGGATGTAATGGTGAGTGCACTGGAAACATCATTAGTCATAGCTGTGTGAAAGCATGCGGTCCTTCTGTTATATTTTCAGGGATGTACATGTAAGTGATATTTCAAAAGGAAATAACCATGCGACTAGTAATTTAACATGCTTGATATGACTAGTAGCAGACACTATATTATTGCAGAGCATACTATTTTTACATTTTTACACATTCGGTAGTTTCTGTGTTGACATAAATTGTGTTGTTCCCATGAGGTTGTCTGAGTCTTTTTGAGTTGCATCTGGGCACATTTGCCGATGTTGTTGGCATCACAAGTTAAATTATAAGACACGTCACCTGTGGTGACATTGTAAATTATCAACTTAGTTAAATTGTTCCACTTATCATAGGGTGAAATATGAGCTTGTACGGCACTTTCCTCCACCACCTCATCCTTGTTGGTAGCGTTAAATATTTGCAGCAAAACACTAGCACAAGTAGGAATGGCAACAAGACAGGTGGAAATGACATTGGTTGTGCTTTTCATATTGTCATGCAGAAATCTGACTTGTTCTGCACAGTTTGTGCCAAGTAGATCCAGACATGCTCTGGTCGATGCAGCAGAGGTGTCGATCGGTGCTGTCGGTCGATCACTTTGGAATTAGGGACTTTCAGTCTCTCCTGACCCCACTCGGACATGCCCAAATGCACTCCATGAAGTACAACCAGAACAGAGACACCTCATATCATGATCTGTAAATGAGACAAGTATGATTATTCTCGCAAATAACATTTATCAGCTGGTACATGTTCCCACTTTTCCTGTCCTGGTTTCATAACTAACAGAATATTGTCTTTTCCTTTTGCTATTATTTCTGCTGTTTCAGGGGGACGATTTGGGGATTCTACCTACACCTTAGCACCAGGATTCTTATCAGTGGAGCCAAAGCCTCCCTCCCCTCGCACTGTAAGAAGGGCTGGGGTAGTCCCCTTTTTTACTATTCCTCCATACACTGGAATGATCACAATTTTAGCAATTCTGTCTCCAGTTTATATTATCAAATGCGCATCTCCACTGTTACCTTGATTTTGCCTTGGTAGTCTGCATTGATCACTCCCCCAAGACCTGAATACTCTTGAGTGCCAGCCCAGATCGAGGAGCGATCAATCTGAAATGCTCTGGGGGAATTTTTATCTTAACTCCTGTCTCAATAAGTACTATATCTGCTGGTTTCAGTCTGTACATGTTCAAAGCATGCAAATCAAGAACTGCGGTCTCTGGTGTTGCTTGGTACGGAGCTAAAGCTCCTGTCTTTGTCTCCCAATAGGTAATAGTATTGGTTGCTACATGATGTTGTATCTGTAAGGCTGAGGTCAACATTCACATTACAGGACTTTCTGCATTTGTCGGAGGTCTATTGTTCAGTATTTGTTATGCTTGATTCAAACGATCTCTCTAATTTTTCAGTGTTTCATCTGACAATTTTCTCAACTGAAACGTCAACAATCCATGTATTCTCTCAATCAGTCCTACAGCCGGTGGATCATATGGAACATGATTAATCCACTCTATATTGTGCTGCGAACAGTAATCTTGCACAAACTTACCTTTAAAATGTGATCGGTTATCACTTTGGTTCTGGAGTGGAACTCCATAGTTATATCAACAAGTCAGGTGTCTTAATCGTATTGAACTGAGTAGCACGCTTAAACAGAAATGCTATCAAATAGCAAGAGTAAGTATCTACCACTTTGCAGGCGTACTGGCAGCAGGGACTACTGGGCATTGGTCCTATGTAATCAATCTGCTATATCTGCACCAGCAGCTTTCCTGTCCCCAACTGACCTCTAACGGTTTGCAGGACAGATCCCTGTTGTGTGTCTTGACAAATAGGACATTGAATAATTACAGTTTTCATCACATCTACGGGAATGTGCATTCCTCTAATCTCTGCCCACCTGTTAGTGGCTTTCTCTCCCAGTTGTTTACATTTTTGGTGAGCCCGCTTAGCCATCTCCAAGAAGTCAAAATCCTATGTTGACACTTCTGCTGCTGAGATTTTGGCTTTTTCGTCTGCAAGGGAATTAAACCACTGTTCTTGTAAATTGGTGGCACAGTGGGCATCTACATGATTTACAGTGACAGTACTTTGCTGTAACATTTCCCAGATTTCCTGCCACAATGCTTTGCCCCACACCTCCTTCAAATGTATTTGCCAGTTATGCGCATGCCATGTGGGAAGCAAGGTAGCAAGCCTGTTGGCAGTAGACCAAAAATAATTATAAATGTGACATTTCCCAGGTAATTCTTGTTTTAAAGCTTAATACACAGAATACAATACTGCATATTGTCTACAGTAGTAGAAAGCAGCTGCTTAGTTATTGTATTTTATGGCGCTGCCTTCCAATGTCTCTTGGCCCCCACACACGTTGCTGAACAATCCATAAACCATACATGCTTCCTGTCTTCAGGGGACAATGATTCAAATGGCTCACCCCACTTTAACGGTGACTCTCTTACCGCTGGAACCTCCTGCAACACCGCCTCATCTTCCACAGGGGCCTGTGCCACCTGTTCATGCAGGACCGTGGTTCCTGTTGGTTTCACTCGGGCCCTGTCCAATATGTACCATTTCCACTTAATAACACTTGCCTCTTGTGCATGCTCTATTCAGTGAGTTTTGAGTGAACTCATCGCCCACTGCATTATCTGTATCTTGGGCCTCAGAATCACATTGTGCCCTATTGTCATCTGCTCAGTATCCACTAGAGTCCAGTAACACACCAGTAACTGCTTTTCAAAAGGAGTGTACAGCTCTCCAGTGTCTGGTAACTTTTTGGTTCAGAAACCTAGGGGCACCCTCTTTCTTCCCTGTTTTTGCCACATATTCCAATTTGCATATTACCCCTGAACTGTCACATGCAACTCAATGTCTCCCTCCTGTACTGGCCACAAGTCTAAAGCATGTTGAATCACCTCCTTTGCCAATTCAAATGCACACTGCTGTTGCTCTCCCCAGTCAAACTCATGTTTCTTTCGAGTCACTTTGTACGAAGAGGTCAAAATCTGACTCAAATGAGAGATATGCTGACTCCAAACACCAAACAATTCAATGTATCACTGAGTTTCCTACTTATTACGGTGGTGGCAAATTTCAGTATCTTTTGTCTTACCTGCGGCAACACCTCCCTATGTCCCTAATTCCACTGAATTCCTAGAAACTTCACATTTTGGGAGGGTCCTTGCACCTTTTCTGGATTTATCCCACACCCCTTGCTTTGCAAATGTTGCACAGTCTTGTCCAATTTAGTCTGCACCTGTTCTTGAGTTTCTCCCTGCACCATCATGTCATCAATTTAATGAGAAAGCTGCACCTCTGGAATGACAGGTTCTCCATCCAGATGTTCTGCCACCTGCCTGTGACAGATGGTACGACTATATACATGTCTAATAGCAAGTTTTAAAGGTTTAAATTGTCTCCCATTCCACAAGAGTGAAAATTGCTCTTCATTCTCAGGGTCCAATGGTGTAGTGAAGAAAGCATTGGCAATATCAATTGCGGCATACCAAGTCCCTTTATGTCTCTGTATCTTTTCAATCAGAATGATAGTGTCTGGGATGGCAGCAGTCAAATGGGATGTATATTTATTCAATTTGCGGTAATCAACTGTCATTCTCCAGCTCCCATCAGTTTTGGGCACGGGCCAGACAGGATTATTCCATTGAGTGGCGACTGGGGCCACCCCGTGCCTTTACCAAATCTCCTCATGCACTCCCAGGATCTGGTACTGTTTCAAATGAACCACCATGGTAGCGGGGGACACTTTCACCAGAGGTATTTTCAAATGACCCACCCCCAGTGCTGCCGCTGAGATGTATCTCTTTGATCCAAATTGTTAGCATCTGTCTTCCAAATATAGAGTCATCCCCTTCAGAATATCAATTTCAAGAATATATTCAAAGAGGGGCACTATCAAAACAGTGTATTCTCGTTTTGGCGTTCTCACTATTTTCATGTGGACAATGGTTTGCATGGCAGAGGTTTCTTTTCCATTTAACCCTGTAATGGTAACGCTGTTCTTTAAACATTTTAGGATTTCCAAATATCAAAGAGGCTTCCGTTCTGGTGTCCACAAGGGCACAGATCTTCTGGGCATTCCTGTTTTTCCAATAAATGTTGAAGTCAGCATAGGATTTGTTATCCTTGCAAGCCCATCCCTGTACCGGAGCTTGACTTATTCCCTAATCTGATTCTAACTTGGTGACTTGCATGCAGGTCAAGTCTGGATATATGTCCTTATGCCAATGGGGCAACTCCTCTTCCTTCACCTTTGAGGGTCTACTTTTCTCTCCCTCTCTGTCTTTCTCCTTAACTTCTGACTTGCCCTGACTCATCTGTTTATTATCCTGCTTATTCGCCTTCCTGCTCCCCTCCTTTCTGTCCAGCCCTCGCTTTTAATACTTTTCCCACAAACTCTTGGTATCTATTCCACATATTTGTTCATTCTTTCTTTCTTGGCACCATCTTTCAACAATGCCATGCACATATCTCCCCTAGATACACTGATGTTATCTCTATGGCCCTCAGATCAGGAGGCTCTCTCAGGTTTTACTCATTCTCCCAACTCTTCCAACTCACAGACTGCCTCAAGTACATCTTTCAATAGGTGTCCTGTCTGATTAATTAACAGAGTCATTAACACCTGCTTGTATGCTGGGGGAGCTAACCAAATTATTTTGTTTCGCACTCACACCATCAGTGTGCATCCAACAAATTGTGAGCCTCATTCAGGAGGATAGCAGTTTTCATACTTTCTTCCTTAATTCTCTGCGTATCATCTCTCAATGTGCACCAGGGCTTATCATTTGGTGGCCAGACTGAGTCTGTGTGATATTTGTGAGTACACCCTATAATCACTAACTGTAACAAACTAGTCACGCTGTCATCCTCTTAGCCCCTAAATTGCTCCTGTATAATGGGGTCAGTGCTAAGTTTACAGAACTTCCATGCGTCTCCCACATCCAGCACCACTCCAGAGCTCCTATGTCAAACAATCGCATCATCCATGTAAGCAACGCTTCCCCGGGTTTTTGACGAAACCTATCCATGATATTGTTAATTTCCTGCTGAGAATACTTTTCTAGGGAGTGCATCTCAACTCCCCCTCCCCCCAGATTTTGTGGGGTGCCTTGTATTTTCTGCCTAAGAATGGACTGTGTACAGACCGTTTTCTGCTCTTCTGATTCACCCTGCCCACCACTCTTTTGACAACACTCTTCCAAGAGTCTGAAAACTCAGAGGAATCCCAAATATTACCATCCCGTTCCTCAGGATTCCAGTCTAACCCTGCTTTGGCAATAGCTAAATGAACCTTCTTGTTATAAACTCTTCCCCGTCTCTTCTTGTATTTACACTGCTCCACACGCATTGCAGCTCGCTCAGCCACTGTTTGGTAAGTTTTCAACTTGTCTTGTAACAATTTATTCTGACATGATAACATTGTAGAAGTCATTTTGGCTTCCACTAACAGTTTTTCCATCGGTTTACGTTACTGTTCTAACTGAACACATTTCTCACGCACATACGAGGATCCAGCCTATGTGATCTAAAGGGGAGATTTCTTTTTCTTTTTCAATTTGCACTTTTTGCAAACAAGCTACTACATCTGCTAGCTCTGCATCTGCTATACATGCATTCCAGTTTTCACTCAAGCCAGCATTGTGAGACTACTCACGTGTAAGCACACCGTATGGGGCTATCTCCTACCCCAGGATTTTATTTGGTATCTGGGGAACTGCCTTTGTCTTTTTGCCAAACATTTTTCACTTTGATATTTTACTTCGTATCCTGCAAAGTGATGCCAACATGTATTGCTCTCACTTAAACTAGGAGGACACAATGCCAAAAGAATTCAGCAGTCTTAGTCTAAATAATTAATTTATTAAGGCACTTCCCAAATATCAAATAAAAGTCACACAAATATATTAGAATAAGCATATAACTCAAATGCAACAGAACATGTGTATATACAAAGATAAATGCATGTATCAAGTGATAAAAACTTTAAAAGAAATGTGCAATATATCAACAGAGCATGTCTACATGAGCTAAATAATCAAGATTTAAAATACATCACCATGGAGGTTGACATCATTCTCACCAACGAGACTGGGGAACCCTCAATCAGCCAAGGCAGGAGACCCCAATTGGGATCAAAAGATTCTTGGCAGCACGTCTGCTCCACAGGCGAGTTCCGGTTGTAGTGCCAAGTCTCTCCGTCATTTATACCATAAACTACCTCTACGAACACCTTCGTTCTCTCAGTTAGGAAATGAAACGCTGGCTGTATTTCGTCTGTGTCGAAAAACACCCACAGGTGCTGGCCTGGCTCCCAATGTTTGTTCTGAGACAGACTTGTACATTCCTCTGATAAGAACAGTCTGAGACTTGTGAAGTCGTATCTATTCCGCATCCCACATATGTGCCAGCACTCTCCAGCTCTTCACAGATGAAGAGAAAAACCCGTTTTGTATGGAAAAATACCTGACCTGCCCTGCAACAGCAGCATGGCACCACACAGAGCCACTCACATAAAATGGAGTTTATAGTCAAATGATGGCTAAATCGAAATAGTATCACTCCGCCACACATCATTCACTAGACATATGCCTTTTACAAGAAGTCCATTTGTTGGGACCACCTTATTGTGTTTTGAGCATATATTTTATTTTGGTATCATACACAGAGGCTTTTCCCAGAGTTCTCAGGGAGCTGTCAGCCTTTTCCACAGGAATTTACACTTTACATTTTCAAATACTTGTACATCATGATAACAGGCATGTGTGAGTATCAGGTTCTCATGTGCCTAAAGTTCTATACACCGTCACCAGTAATGACTCCCTTCCCTCTAATGTTGGGCATGATACTATTGGAGGCTACTCCATGCAGTTGGATAATTGGTGGAGGCTTCAATGGGGTCATGATTTGGGGGCCCGGCAGTCACACAGCTAAACCTTCCATTCACTTAGGCTACATCCTGCTATTGAGCTTTGTAAAATCACTCTGGTTGGTAGGTGCATGGCAGACTCTTCATCCCACCTCAAGATCTTATTATTTCTTTTCAGGGGCATACAGCTCTTTCTCTCCAAGTTTAAATATTCCTTTCCCCCAATGCAGATGCCCACTTTGTGTGTAATCCTACTCACAAAGGAGACCAGTGGAGACTCATCTTTTTATGGTAAACTGATAAATAATTTTATGATCACCTAACCAAAGAATCTGAGAAATGCTTTCTTGACAGTGTGATTTCTGTCAAGTCCTTTGAGACTCTTTTGGAAGTCTTAACTCCTGTCCGCCTTTCACAAACCCTTCTCTATTTAAATAAATTAATTACAAAAATAGTGCTATATTTGCAGATTTGCATTTACTAAAATTCACATGTGGTTCTGGGAATGATGAATTCATGCCACATATTATCAGTTCATGGGTTCCTACAGTCTTCTTCTGTCTGGATGCACACTTATAATTCTTCTCCCCTTTCTTCCTTCATTTGAGAAGTCTGGACTAAAGCAATATCAGCAATGGTTTTCTTGTCTCATGATTTGCTTCAACCTATTTCTTTCCTTACATCTTTCTCTTTTATCTATCCTTTTGACAGGAAGAAACGTTTCTCTCCAATTTTGCACCCAACCAAAGTTGACCTACTATGCCTTCTGATGGAAGAAGAGTTTAGTTTGAGAGGTGAGCTGTAGTGTTTTGGTGAACTTGCCCTGATTTTGATTTTCCTACTTTTCACACTTTAGTCTGGAAATCCTTTCGTTTCCGATATTCAGCTACTACTAATTACCTTTTAGTGCCAATTAAACATGCATTAATACCATAAATTAACAAATAATGTCAACGTTCGCTCCTCCTACTGTGAGAAAGTAGCTTCTTTCTTGCATGGTTACCCCCATTTTTGGCCTGTTTGTCAGTGTGTTTTTACTGTCTCACTGGGATCCTGCTAGTCAGGACCCCAGTGCTCAGTTTGTGGCCTATATGTCAGTGTGTTTTACAGTGTTTTCAGTATGCTTGACTGTGTCACTGGAGTTCTGCTAACCAGAACTCCAGTGCTTATGCTCTCTCTGTTTCCAAATTTGTCACTATAGTCCAGTGACTCAATCCTCCAATCCAGATTGGCACACTGGAATCCCCTTATAAATTCCTAATATATGGTATCCAGGTACCCAGGGCATTGGGGTTCCAGGAGATCCTTATAGGCTACATCATTTCTTTTGCCACCCATAAGGGGCTCATACAAACTCTCATTCAGGACTGCCACTGCAGCCTGAGTGAAATAGTGCACACACTATTTCACAGCCATTTTCACTGCACCAGGTAATGTATAAGTCACCTATATGTCTAACCTTTAGTTACTGAAGGCTAGGTGCAAAGTTACTGTGTGTGTGAGGGCACCCTGGCACTAGCAAAGGTGCCCCCACTTTGTTCAGGACCAATTTCCTGGACTTCGTGAGTTCGGGGACATCACTACATATATGTCAATAAATATATGTAGCTTCACAATGATAACTCCAAAGATGGCCATGTGAGGTGTCTAAGATTGAGAAAGTGAACCCCCAATCCAATTCTGGTATTAGGGAGCCAATTCCATGCACCCTGAGGGCTCCACCATGGATCCCCAGTACTGCCAAACCAGCTCTCTGAGGTTTCCACTGCAACCCCTGCTGCTGCATTCTCACAGACAGGTTTCTGCCCTCCTGGGGATTGAGCATCTCAATCCCAGGAAGGCAGAACAATGCATTTCCTTTAGGAGAGAGGTGTTACACCCTCCCCCATTGGAAATAGGTGTTAGAGGCATGGGAGGGGTACCCTCCCAGAGCCTCTGGAAATGCTTTGAAGGGTACAAACGGTGCCCTCCTTGCATAATCCAGTCTACACCAGTTCAGGGGTCCCCAGTCCGTGCTCTGGCGCGAAACTGGACAAAGGAAAGGGGAGTGACCACTCCCCTGTCCATCACCACCCCAGGGGGTGGTGCCCAGAGCTCCTCCAGAGTGTCCCTGGCATTAGCCATCTTGGATTCCAAGGTGTGGGGACCTTCTAGGAGCATCTGAGTGGCCAGTGCCATCAGGTGACATCAGAGACCCCTCCTAGGTCTGATAGGAGCCCCTCTCAGGGCTATTTAGGATCTCTCCTCTGAGTGTTTCTTCAGATTCGGTTTGCAAGATTCCACCAGGACTCCTCTGCATCCTCTGCTTCAGCTTCTGACGGTGGGATCAACCGCAGACTGCTCCAGGACCGCTGTAACTGCAACAAAGTATCCATGAAGGCTACTGTGACCATGCAACTTCAGCTCCTGCCAGCAACTGCAACAGTTTCCAGGTTGTGCACGCTCTGAGGTCTGCCTGTCTTCATTCTGCACCAGAAGGACCGAAGGAATCTCCAGTGGAGTGACAGAGTCACTTCCCTGCTTCAGCAGGCTCCTCTCTGCAACCACAACCGGTACTCTGGGGCTCCTCTCCTGTCGACGAGCGTGATCCCTGGACCACAGGTGGTGGACCAAAGTGATCCTGACTGTCCAAAGGTCCATCCTTCCAAATTTGGTGGAGGTAAGGGCTTGCCTCCCCGTGCCAGACAGCACCCCTGTGCATTGTGTGTTCTGCAGCTCCTTGGGCTTCAGTGCACTTCTTCCAAAAGTCCTTCAAGCACAACGTAGCCCAGGTCCCCAGCACTCTATCCTGTGACGCTCAGCTCCCTGAATTTTTCTCCGGCGGCGTGGGATCCCTTTGTGTAGTGCTGCAACTACCGCATTCTGCAACTCCTTTGTACCCGTGTTCTGGGACTCCTGTGGGTGTGGCCTGGTCTTCTGAGGGCTCTCTGAAGTGCCGAGAGCCCCCTCTGTCTCCTGAGTCTGAGTTGAGGCACCCAGGTCCTTCCTGGGCCCAGGTAGCGCCTTTTCCCGCCAACCGCGACATTTGTGTGGGCAAAGGCTTGTTGGCGGAATCCAATGACGAAAAACAGTCTGCGACATTGGACATCTTTTGCACCAAGCAGGAACCCGCAGCTGTCTTCTTTGGTGCATTTCTGACTTCTTCATCCAAGAGGAGAATCCACTTTTGCAACTTCATCCAGGTTAGCAGGGGCTCCTGTTCTTCCTGGACTCTTCATCGATTTCTGGACTTGGTCTCCTCTCTCCACAGGTCTTCAGGTCCGGGAATCCATCATTGGTTTCTTGCAGTCTTGAATGTTTTTGCATAATTCTTTACCATGACTCCTAGTGTGTTCTGAGAAAACTTGATGTACTTTACTCCTGTTTTCCTGGGCTCTGGGTTTGGGTAATTTACTTATGTTTGGTGTTTTCCTACACTCCCAGCGCCCCTCTACACACTACACTTGCCTAGGGGGGAACCGACATTCGCATTCCACTATTTAGTATATGGTTTGTGTTGCCCCTAGGCCCATTGCAACCCATTGTGTTTTTCTGTGTTTGCACTATTCTGGGACTGTTTACTTACCTGATTTTGGTTACTCGTGTATATATTGTGTATAATACTTACCTCCAGAAAGACTATTGCCTCTAAGGTATTTTTGGCCTTGGGTCACTAAAATAAAGTACCTTTATTTTTGGTAAAACTGAGTATTGTCTTTCTTGTGTATCAGTACTGTGTGACTATACTGGTATTGCAAGAGCTTTGCATGTCTCCTAGTTCAGCCTTGGCTGCTCTGCTACAGCTACCCCTACACAGCCTAAGCTGCTAGGCACTGCCTACATTTCAGTAAGGTGGATCACTGGACCTGGAATAAGTTTTAAGTACCTCTGGTGCCCACTACAAACCAGGCAAGCTTCTCACACCTACTTTCCTTTTCTTCTCTCCTCCATTCCTAATGTGGGTTTAATATTCCCTTTTCGACAATCACTCACCCTGAAAGGCCACAAGTCTCCTGACTCGTAGTAAGATAGTTGTCCCCTGGGAAGAGTTAAGCTGTCTCTGCCTAGAGTATTGCCTCTTCCGACTCCACAACACTTCCTTCCCATCGTACTTGTGCTCCTCTTCTTTCTGCATCCTGTCTCCTGTTGGGCCGCTGCCACAACATGCACAGCCTTTTCTTTTTTTTCTATCCTCTTTCTGTCATTTTTCTTTCTTCTCTTTCCCTTCTCTTTTCTGTCAGATCCTTTGCATTATTACTGTTTCTCATTCCCTAATCTTGCTTTCTTTTTCAACTATTGTTTCACTTGATGCAGTGGGAGAAATGCAGCCTGACACCAGCAGAGTCAGGTAAGAACCCAAGTCCCTCTTTACACCTCCACAGCTGAACTATGAGAAGCTTATCAGAATTAGGTGAAACAAAACACAAGCAGAGACACTACTGGAGGCTAAGCTATTTTATCTGAAGCTGTGATATAGGCACTCCCAGTTTCAGGTGCCCTTTGACCAGTGGCGGGCACTCATATTTATTTAAGACTACTTTTAACTGACAAAGCCAGAAAATGATGGTGTCCACCCTAAAGTAGCATATATGATCAGTGGGAGAAGGTGAGAAACTACTCTACTGACTGACAAGATGAGGTGACCCGACCAGGAATGTGGGTGAAATCAGAGATTCACTTGGGATGACTAAAAGAGACCCCAGGGTGGTTGCTGCAAATTTATACTCTTTCTATGAGGTGCTGCACAGTCGATGCAAAGGCCCCAGCATCAAGATCTGAAGGATATACTTGGGGATGTAGCCCTTCCAGGTCGTTCCCAGATGGAGAAAGACCGATTGTACCTTAACATACCAGAAAAGAAGCTGAGAGAAGCAATTTTACAACTCTTGGCTGGGAAAATCCCAGGCCTAATGGCTTTCGAGCAGAACTGTTTCAACACCTTTCCTCCAAAATGGCTAACGTGTCACAAAAACAACAAGGTGATGGAATGCTTGAATTAATCGCAGCCACTGGCAAGCGCTCGGACTGCATTCCAATCCTTCTTTTTTGCCCACCATGACACCCCAGTTTGGACCCAGCTATATGCAAATCAGTCTTGACCCTGCTCACCATGGAAAGAGTCCAGCCCAAACTGCCAGGCCAGGTCCTCCCTGGACCGGAAACAAGCATCCTGGGGCCGGTTTTGGGGTTTCACCCTTCATCAGCCAGGCTATCTTGAATCCAGTGGCACAGTGAGCTCGGACCCATGTTCATGTCCGGGTACCAATCAGTTACGGACAGTGTACTCCTGGCTGACCTAAGTGAAGCAGGTAATCATGGTCCTTCTAAAGCCAGGTAAACCAGTTGACCAAAATTCATCACATAAAACTATCACTTAACATTGAAACAAAGGCCTCCACTTACTGTTTCATGCAGACCAAAACAGTGTCGTGCTAGGTACGTTTACAAGACATAACTTTAGGAGTCTAAATAATGCTTTAGTCCTTTTTTCCTGTCTGGACTGGCCACTGGTAGACTTTCATTCAATGGTCTGCAAATACATAATCGAGTTACTTACAAGAATTGAATTTGGTCTGTGGTTCCGATTTTACATTTGTTTATTATACAGGCATCCAGTTGTAAGGATCTGTGTCAAAGGTGAACTACCATTCAGCTTCTCCATCAAGAGGGCCGCCCATCATAGTTGCCCACTTTCCCTGTATTATTTGTCCATCCCACTGATATATTAGCATATTGGCTCTGACGAGATGAAAATATTTGCAGCTCCCAGTGGTAAGTAGAATTGAGGACTAATCATCATTATATGTAATGACCTCCCAATATTCCAGAACCTACCACATGTCTTAGCGCCAGGGTGATGACAATTCATCAACTTGCCATATGTGCATCTGGCTTTGGAGTAAACTAGGCCAAGGCAGTGGTTTTCCGGTCAAGGGATTACCAGGAGAGACAGTACTGTCTCCTAAACTCTGTTTGGAGGTTACAGTATTTCAATACCTTAGGGTTTAAAATATATCCCTCTGCATCACTTTGTCGACCCACAAGATCCACCCCCCCCCTCCAACTGTTGGGTGCAAATATTAAATATTGCATTTTCAAGGATATTAGCCTAAATTCAGTAGATTGCTTCTTTCTTTCCTGAACAGATACACATTGATTAGCAATTGAAAGCAACTCAGAAAGATATTATCAGGGCTATTCACAAAGGTAATGTACACCCTCCCATAGAAAGTAATAGCAATAGAGGGTTAAATTAAAACCCCATATGAAATATTGCTTAATTAAGTGAAATAATGTTAAATAGTTAAAAATATACATAAATAAATATAATTTATTGTTTAAAAAATCTAAAAATAAAACATATGTATTATTTAATTATAACATTTTTTAGCAACGTTTTTAATGTATAAACTAATGTAACACTCATTTGTATTCAAATATAATTAAATAACCTCCATACATCATTTACAATAATTATTATTAATAAAAAATATTTTTTTAACTTTAGGTAGGAATTTATTTTTTAATTTAAACTTCAGTAGAATAAGTTTTATTTAGGTTCAAATCTTTTTATTGATTTTATCAGTTTGCAATACCATACAGAACTCTCACCTACAACCTCAGGCACGTGCGGAACAATATGAGAGAACTAACAGCAAGTAGAGGCAGAAAAAGAGAAAAGAAAATGCCCATGTTATTGAGCAACTGATTACAGTTGTACGGCTATTGTGGGATTCACGGCATACGGTCATTTAGGATCCTCCTCTACAGTATGAAGAGCTCGGCAAATATTGGGTCTTTGGGGGTGAGACGGAGGGAATGCATTTGTCAGTGCCTCTAGTCAGGAGCCATTTCTCAAATGGGAGCAGAGGACGGCTTGCATGGGGCTTAATTGAGGGTTGTGTGACCCAATGACTAATAGCTAGTTATTGCCACCAGGCAGTTTCAGGAAGACCACAGTGCTGCTGAATTTGAGTAAACGTCAGGAAGCCTGATTCATCAAAAAAATTACCAGCCTTTTTACAATGTGCTTGCTGCCATGCTAAATAACTGGGGCCCTGATGTGCTGGGGGAAAGTCTGGATTATTCATGATGGGGTTAGGGGGGAAATGCGGGTGGAGAACTTCTTACTTGTCTGTATTGGATCCCACCCCCCCATTTTGGCTCTCAGAATAGGAGAGATATATACTCCTGGATGTCTATAGGATTTAGGAAGCCATGGTATCTTCCATATGTGGATGGCTCCAACAGCCTGATCTATGAAGCACCAGTGTTTTTCCGTGTGGGACCTGCTCCATTCCGCTAGATATCGCAGTTGGGCTGCTTGGTAATAGTGGGTAAGGTGAGGGATCCCCAAGACCCCCATCTTAATAAGTTTTATTTAATTTAGTATATTTAAATTGTTGAAGATTTTTTTAATAAGCACTTTTTATTGATTTTTGAAGGAAAAAGAAACACAAGGTAAGACACATCATATTCCCAAAGTGGGATTCATGACATACATATAACCA
Source organism: Pleurodeles waltl (assembly GCF_031143425.1). Lineage (NCBI taxonomy): Eukaryota > Metazoa > Chordata > Amphibia > Caudata > Salamandridae > Pleurodeles > Pleurodeles waltl. The sequence continues at coordinate 519,711,428 of NC_090447.1, read as the reverse complement.
TATACCTCTAGATGTAACCCCTAGATACAAGATTAATCCACACTCGCTGACACCAAGTACTCTACATCCCTGAACGTTCATGGTAAGAGACCCAGCCATTTCCCCCACACCTTTGTATATTTGCAAGGGCATCCCCTTGCCTCATATACTGGGTTTTCCTGTCTGGCACACCTGTCGACCCTGCACCTCCAATTCAGAAGGGACGGCGTATTAGAGTTGTCCAATCAATGCGGTTCCATAAAGGTTTGTTCTGCCCTTGAGCCCTCCTCTCTCTCCATTACTCCCAACAAGACCAATGCCAGAGACAGTTGTTGCCCCCACCCCATTACTGCATGCAGCTCTAGAAAAATCTTTTTCCAGTAGTGTACAATTCGGGGACATCCCCATACCATGTAAAAGAAGTCAGCAGGTCCTTCAGAGCACCTAGGGCAGTGGGGGATGGACCGGACTCCTGCCCTATGCAGTCATGCAGGAGAGAGGTATGACCCATACAGAAAGTACAATTGTATCAATCTCAGTATGGACGATATAGTTATTAGCCTTAGTGCCATCAGAGCATCTTGCCAGTCCGTTTCCTCCAGGGGACCAGCCCTCTCATCGGTCTCTAAGATGATCCAGGTCACCCGGAGCATTGTTGATTAACATTCTATATAATTGGGATACACCCCCTCTCCCTAGAGCCCCCATAAGCAACTTGGCCTCTAGTGGACTATGTTCCAGCAGCGTGTCAGCGTGTGGCAGTTGTATGTGAAGGGCGTGACGAAGCTGAAGGTATTTATAAAACTGTGTGTGGGTAAGTTGATGTGTGGTTTGTAGGTCCTGAAAGGTCCTCATGGACCCCCCTTTCCACACATATCCCAGCAGAGATAGGCCCAGCAGATCTCATTTCCTGAATACATGCAGGGACGCCGACTCTTTCAGCCAAGTTCCATGCCATAGGGGGGTCTGCTGGGTGATAACGTTCTCCCAATGTGTATGACTTAGGGCTGCTCGCCAAGCAAGGAACACCACTCTGGTCAGTGGTTCTGTCGCAAAGGTTGTCATTATGGTAATGAGGCTACTGGATTTGGGAGACAGGATCACATGGATTGTGGATACTCAGTATGATTCCACACCACATGAGGCCTGTCGGCCTAACCCGGGTTCTCCGGCTAACTAGCAGCGTCTCATCTCTCCCCAAGATGATTGTGGCAACCGGGTGCATGACAAGAAGACTCCTCAGGGGAATCATGGTCGATCAGATCACTTCCCTTTCCCTCAGTTGCCAATGGGTCTTATATATGCAAAGACAACAGAGGCAGAATATGGTTCAATAAGGATTTTTTGAAAAAACTGCATCTTAGATAAAAAGACATGTATTGCAATAACTAGGATGGTAAAACACAATTAAAACAAGCAGGTGACTAAGAGTAAAACACAAGAATAGTCCTACCATACTGTCACTAGAAGTTGTGTATATATTTCTCTTACCTAAACTATCTCTGAACACAGTGTAATAAGCCTAATCTGCCCTTTGGGCTTCCCCCTGGGGTACATTATCCCTCATACCCGGAGGAAGAAGCCTGTAGTCTAGAGAGACACCGTCCCCATGTGGATCAGGGGGCCGACCGTCTAAGCAGGTAGCTGCAGAGAAGCAGTCAGCAATCAGCATGCAGTCGTGGTCATCTGGCTGGAATCTCCCTCTAGCGTGTCTAGGACGAAAAGGTGTTTTTATAATAAAACAGTTGACATTCTAAGAAATGGTCCCCATGTATGAGTGTGTGTTTTCTGTGAATGTTGGAGACATAGCATACCACGTTTGTCGGCAACCCTATCTGACTGTAGCCTTGGAGAAAGCACAGAGTGAAATAAATGTCCTATTACGAACGTAATGCTTTCCTAGGTGAAAGTACAATGAGATAAAGAAAATAAAACAACACTGCAAATGTTGCTATTGTTATTAAAATAAAGCAATGCTGAGTACAATGTAACAGGGTTAAAGTGCACAGCGGCAGGCCTAGTTAGCTTAAAACAATGTGTCTAAAACATGGCTAAAATAGCTATACATCTGCTCCAGATCATGAGAGAGTGGGGAACCAGAGAGGAGCGGTAATATCTGTGGGACGCTCAAAGAGGCCAGTTCGAGTTGATATGCCGGTTCGCCCCCAACCTCCATTAAACCAGTTGTGAATGACCAAACGTTGCGTCGCCAAATAGTACAGGTGTAGGTTGGCCGTGCCCATCCCCCCATTGTAGGTTACCCTCTGTCAGTACTGCAGTGCAATTTGGTGTCTATCTCCATGCCAAAAAAATGAGGCTGCCGCTCGATCTAGTGCCTGGAACTAGGAGCGTGGAATAGGAAGTGGAATGTTCTGAAGAACATATAAGAACTAGGTCAGTATCATCATTTTATACAGTGCCAAACGATCCAGAACATTTAGTGGCAGCGATTGCCATTGCACCAAGTCCGCTTTAGCCTGAGACGCAAGCGGGCCATGTTCAGGGTCCATGTCAGCTCGGGAGGAGAGCCACCCAGATACCCATGTATTTAAAACTCTGTCGACGGATAGGCACCCTATTTTGCCATGCATAGCAGTCCCGCGAAGGCGCCAATGACACCAGCACTGATTTAGCTGAGTTCATTCGTAGTCCTGATGCCTCCTTGAAGCAGCGCAGAAGGTGAAGGCTATGCGGGCCAGTCTCACTGGGGTTTGCCATGTATAGGTGAACGTCATCTGCATACAGTGCTACACGATCCTCATAAGTGTCGTCCCATTTCCAACCTGATATGTTGGATCTATCCTAACCAAGCATGCTAAAGGCTTGATGGCCAGAGCAAAAAGAAGAGGGGATAAGGAGCAGCCCTGACGAGCCCCCCGACGAATGGGGAAGGCAAAGGACAGAGTACCATTAACCCAAACTCAGGCAACTGGGTTGATGTATAAGGCATGGACCATTCGGCAAAATCGGGGTCCAGCACAGGTTAGCACCAATTGTAAATAATCCCAGTCCACCGTACCGAAAGCCTTTTCGAAATCAACAAAAAGAAGTGCCACATCGGAGGGAATTCGGTGATGCCGTGCCAGCGCAACATGGAAACGACATATACAATGACGTGTACTCTGGTTAATCAAGAAGACGCATTGGTCAGGGTGTATTAGCAATGGCAGGACCCTTTTCAGACAGGTCGCAAGAATTGTGGCAGAAATATTTAGCTCACTATTCATAAGTGAGATTGGCCTGTAATCCGTACAGGACCGTGTCAGTGGCTGTGTCTCCAAGGGAAACCCATCGGGTCTGGGAGTCTTTTCTGTACCCATTGACGCGATTGTCTCACTTATTTCCTCGCTCGTTATAGGTTCATCTAGGATGTCTATTTCTGTTTGTGACAGCTCGGGGAGGGGAAAATCTGTCAGATATTGACCGGCGTGATCTGGGTTAATCATCGGGGAGGCCTTATAAAATTCACCATAATAAGAGGCAAATGTATCTGCCACATCTTGCAGCTTGGTGACCACTTTCCCCCATGTATTGCTGACTTCAGGAATGATTCCAGAGGAGTGGTGGTGCGAAACCAACCAGTAGAGTAGTTTCCCATTTTTGTCCCCCATCCATATACACGGGCAGTGGAGGCATGCCAAGGGTGTTTAGCTGCTTCCAGGGAGAGAACGCGTATTTCTTCCCGTATAAGGCGAAGTTGCCATGTTACCTCCTCATTTGGCTGTGTTTACTGTTTAGCTTCGAGCCGGAGGGCTCGGGCTTCTAAGCGGGTGATGTGAAGCCTCTGTACCCTCTCTCTAGAGCGGACGGGTCCCCTTGACGTTCCCCTTACCACTGCTTTGCTCGCCCCACAAAGGGTACCCACCAACAAGACTGAATCCGTGTTGAGAGAAAAGTATTCCTGAATAACTTTCTGCAATTGTTGGGCAAGTGTTTTATGCTGTAAATACCATGCATTTAACCTCCACTGCATGTTCTGATCCCAGATCAAGCTGAAGCAGTGCATGATCTGAGATACCCTGGGGAAGAATCTCAATGTGTGTGAGGTTGCTACAGTCCGTAGCCAGTAGTAAGATGAGGTCTATCCTGGACTGCGTACGATGTGCTGCCGAAGTGTGAGTAAACCGACGGTGCTTTGGGTGCCAAATTCTCCATGCATTGCACAGTCCCAGGGATGCCAACCAGTTCATCAGGCTTGAGGTCGCTGCTTGCCGATGGATCAGGGGGGGTCCTGAGGTGTCCTGCAGGGGGTCAGGGAATGCATTAAAGTCTCCACCTATCAGAGTGTACTCTTGGGGCAAGTCCAGGAGTATTTTGGTGAGGTCATATGAACTGTGCGCAGGGCCGCTGGAGGGGCATATGCGCTTATCACGTTAAGTGTGAGTCCTTCGGCTTGCCCGGACAAGACCAAAATCTGCCCCTGTTGGTTATGCTGTAACCTTGTAGCCACCATGGGGAAGGAGCAACACATCATTATATCTACCCCTCTTGACCAACGGACAAACCCTGCATGATAAACCCTGTCAAAGCCTCTGCGTGCCAGGAAGGGGCAACGGTCCATGAGCAGGAGGGTCTCTTGAAGCAGAACGGATTGATAGCAGTGGGCATACAAGAGAACAGCTGTATGCCTGATCTTAACATTACATGAAAGAACTCGTATTGGACCTACTATTTATGCATGTGTAACTCAAAGAAACATTGCGATCTGTGGCAGTACCCGGATGGGTCTTGGATCGGGTGAGTGGGCTTTTGTGTCTGAACCTGTACCCAAACAAGTGAAGTGTGTGCCTAGATCTCTGTGTACCTGATACAGTAAAAAAAAAAACGGCAACTCCCAACAAGAGGTATTGCCCAACATGGGGCGCACCCCCAAACCCACCAACTCCGGCCCCATCCCATACTTCCCCCAGAAGCATTTGTTGCCCTTATAGAACATTTAAATCTTTAAGATTTTAACCTCAACCTAACCTAATCAGTAGTGGTGATCCCTCCATAAAGCCGGATTTAGAAATCAAGATTCAATAGGAAGTTACAGCAAGAAGTATGCAAATGTCAGGTTTAGCTCGCCCGTCCCCAAACCTCTACACAGAAGAGATGTCACAGGTCCGGACTCTGGGACAGGTCAGAGTCACTGGAGGGGTATCCTCAACTGGGCGTCAACCCCTCCACTGATGGCCCCGCCACAACCCCTTCTGAATCATTTATGGCAGCTTCTCCAGGCAGAGCAGGGCAGGTGGTCCCATCCTGCAAGTGTGCCAGGGGAGAACGCGACCGGGACCTTCGCTGAGTTCTACGCCTCTTAGAACGAGTACGCTGTTGCTAGCTCTTCAGCCGAGATGGCAGGTTATCCAGGCCAGGTACCATACAGCCCCGGCGGAGGCCGCATTCGGAGGAAGTCAACGGGCTCTCCCCTGTCAGCCATGCCCATGCCGATGTAGGAGTCTTGAAAAAAAACGGTTTTATTGGCATGTACCACTCTGAGTCAAGCCAGGAAGAGAAGACGGTACGGCACTTCTATTGCCCTCAATGTTTGCTTGACATCTGCGTAGGAACGACATTGCTGTTGGACCTCTCTGGTGTAATCCAGGAACACAAGGACCTTCACTCCATAGCAGTGCAGCTCGCCCTGGGACCGGGCCACCTGTAGCACCTCATCCCTGTTCTGATAATTGAAGAATCGAAGTAACACTGGCCTCGGCGATGATCCGGGGGAAGGCCTGGCCTGTAGTGCCCTATATGCCTGCTCTATGGCAAACCAACGTGTGAGGCGATTCAGCGGTACCTAAGTTTTAAACCAGTCCTCCAGGTAAGAGGCAAGTGAGGAAGTCTCTGTGTTTTCAGGGATGCCAAATATGCAGATGTTATTGCGTCGTGAGCGATTTTCTGCATCTTCTGCTCTATGATGTAACTCAGACGTCCGCACTAGTAGCTGGGAAACTTGAGATTTAAGGTCACTGATTTCATCTTGCATGCTGGACAGTCTGGATTCTGCCTCCATGATCCTTGCTGTTGCATTGCGGAGGTCCTGGTGCTCCAGGGCCACATCAACTCTGACCTCCCCAATTTTTTCTCCACTGCCGTTTGGGAGGAGTGTATTGCCTGGAGAATGGTAGTTAAGTCTCCTGCGAGCAGGGACTTCCCACCCGGCCCCCCCCCCTCCGGTAGAGGTCGAGCCCGCGCCCGTGGTGAATTGGTCCATGCCTGTTTGCACTGAGGTTGACTGGGCAGGTTTATCCTTGCCTATTATGACCTACTATTGTTCTACAGCTTGCGGCAGCAGAAAGAAGTACTCTGGGGTCCAGCGTCTGCCACTCCAGGGCCCAGCTCAAGTCTGTGTGGGGCTCTTCATCTGGGTGTTCCAGATAACTGGCTTAAGAGTTATGGCTCCACTCCCCAGGTGGACAGACTCTCCACCCGAGTCTCCTGGGGTTAACCTTCAGTACACCAGGCCACGACGGGCCCGAACTACGGGCCTGATGGCTAAGGTGGTTTCTCTCTCCCACCATGTTGTATCTGCACCACTGCCCTTCCCCCACAGTGCCACACTGCGGGTATCTCTGATTCCAGATGTCTTCCCCAGTCTATCTGGTGCCACCGTCTCCAGTGCGGCTCATCAACAGGCCGGTAGACCCCCGTGGGGCTCGAGCCAGTTCTCACAGGAAGGGGGGACACCGTACTTTTCTCGATGTTGCTCTCCGGTTGGGCCACGCGGCGGCCAGGCACGGCCCACTCCGCACAGTGTTGCTGTGGAGCCTCAAACCAAGCGGATCGTGTTGCGCTTGGTGGCAGCTGCCACATGGGCCACTGGCCTCACCAAGTCCAGGCCTCCCAGGCCTGCCAGGCTCTCAACGCCACCTTGACAGGCGGAATTGCGCTCACTGCTCTTCACTGCACTGTTAAATTGTTTAAAGATTTAATTCAAAATTAAGTTGATAGTGTTTTTGTTTTACATTTAAAATAAATATCTAAAATTAATTTCTATTAATATTAATATTTATTATAAAACATTTACTTATTTTATAGAAAGTTTAATAAATGTTTTTTATTTATTTCCCCTATACATTACCGTAGTGAGATATCCATACTGACTGTGAAGTCCCTTAATGGTAAAGTATAGAGAAAAGTAACAAAAGTTAATTTAGGTTGGAAAAGATGTAAACATCATTTTATTTTAAATATTGATGTACGTTAAATGTTATTTTAAATTTAGAACAAAATAAAAAAATGCAATAGCACTATTAGCTTGATTTTAAAATTAAATATTTAATTAATTTAAATATGTTAAATAAAACATATGTTTCTGTAGTTTAAATTTTAAAAAAATAATCATCCTAACGTAATATGTTTATTAAACATTAGAATTGGTAAATTGTGATGTACAGCATAAACTACAAATAATAAAGATATTTTGAACATTAAATTATGTTTATGTATATGACTAACTCTTTTAAAGAATATAATTAAAATTAAAATTATTTCTTGTGGGTTTTTATTTTAAATCCCTACCACTTATATTTTCAATGGGAGGGTGTTGCAGTACCAGTGATTGGCCTTGTGTGGCGCTGGACTTACTACAGCTCGGAGCTGGAGTTATTTACTGATAGTTTGGGTCCCTTTTTGGCTGTAGTAACTTTAGAAGTGCAGTTTGTGAATATCAATGGGTTTACTCTTTTGTGGGTGGGTGCATGTCACTTCCTAAATCCCTCTTTTCTCCTCCCTAAACCCCGCCCATTTAGTTATAAGTCTGCCCCTTTTCCCAGCCTCTCCCCCAGCCCCTCCCACATTTTTTGCTAGTAGTAAACCTACATGTGAGGGAATGTCCCCATAGAAAAGATAGCAGTGGTGGAGATTTACACTTGTAGTTTTGTGAATAGCGTCTTGTAGTACTTTTTAGTAGTGCTGTAATAGTACCACTACATGTACTACAAAATGCAGTTTGTGAATAGACCCCTGTGTATTTTGAAAAACTGGAGGCATAGGTCGGTTAAATGGCTGGTCTGACAAGCAGGGCCTAAAACAGCTGGAAATTAGCTGATTCCAGCAAACATATCAGAAGAAAATGTGGAGATACGGCATGCTCACAGGGCCAGCGCCCACATAAGGTGAGGTAAAGTGGCAAATATGAAAAGGGACCTCAAAACAGCATTTTATTTAGCAGACAGGGAGCACGCTGGCTGCAAAATACTATTTTGCGTAGGGCACTGAACATTCTTTCAAAGTTTCTGTGTGGAAAGATCTAGATTGAGTCTTTGCTTTTAAACACATCCCACCAATAGAGAAATATGCATATTCTTTTAAAATAAGAGGTTGCTGTCCGTATCCAGCAGGCAGCTTTCTGGAAAGTTGAAGTAAAAATCTACTGTAACCAGAGAGAAGCTCCTTCACCTTCACCATGTTAAGAATTGCTTGCATTACATAATCCTCTCATAGCAGTCTTGGCGCAGCTGAAGGCAGACTGGATTAGCCCTTACACAATGTGTGGATTCCTTGCCCTCAAGTGGTTGTTTGTGTCTTCCAATGCAGAGAGAAAAATCGAAGAATGAATGCAATACATTAGCCTTCTCCTTCATCATGCATCACGCATGAACAAAACCAAGTGACTCATGCGGCAGGCCTATTTTCAGAAGGATAAACTAGGATTCGCGTCTTGTACTTGGCTCTTCCTCTGAAAGGCTCAGCGCTGACTCCTGTCACCATATTATTTTCAAAATCAAACAGCGCTTTATTTAGTATGTCAGGGTTTGTGTTCTTACTGTTCCCAACATTTTCTGAATTGATTTGTGCTTCTATTCTTATGTTGGAATTAAACAGGCATTTTGACTATGGTTGATGATCCTTGTTGTAGACCTCAGTGAGATAGATCCGCTGGTTAATGCACATCCTGAGGAGATGTGTTTGTAACATGAAGGCCTCTGGCTGACTTCTCAGTGGATTGACTCGATTTTTTTCAGTGTATTACATAGCACATACTTGGCCCAAGGGCATTGGAGCACTTTACATGAGCACCAGATTACGTTGTTCGAGGTGAAATTCTTGTGTTTTTTCAGGCCCTGGGAGATTAAGGGCGTCATTATAAGGTTGGCGGGGTGACCGTTGGCCTGCCATCCCCGTAGAGAGAACGCAGCAGAACTGGTGGTCTTCCCCTGGGCAAATTACCAGGTTTCCACTGGGCTGACCGGCGGAAACCTCAGAAATCAGAGGTTTCCACCTGTCAGCCCAGTGGAAACTGTGCATCGGCATTGGCCTCAGCTCCTCATGGTGCTGAGGTCCATGTCATTATACAAAGGGTGCTCCCGGCACCTTCTGTATACACACTGTCTGCCGTAGCAGACTGTGAATTCTCAGGGTGCTGGGCATAGGAGGCCCTGCACTGCTCACAACATCGTCGTGGGCAGAGCAGGGGCCCTCCTGTGGCCCCAAGCACTGGATTTCACCTGCCTTTTCATTTCATGGTCCACATCATGGAAGACTGGCAGAAAGTGATCAGCACAGCAGCTCTGAACTCAGCGTCACAGTGACTGACCACGACGTTGACTGCTGCTACCCCGCTGGGATCCATGTTCCTGGCGGTGGTGTTGGTCCCCTGGCAGTCCGACCGCCAAGGTCATAATTTGGCAGTCGGACTACCTGGAGTGCAGTGGTCTGACTGCCGTTGACGAGGCTGGCAGTCTCAAGACCTCCAGCCTCGTAATGAGGCCCTAGGTTACCTGTCCAACAATCACAGGATGTTGAGGCCACCCCAGGACTCGACTCTGGTTCCTCATTCTTAAAGTAGGCAGTTCTGACACCTAGGCCGCATCCCCTCCTTGGATTGTCACACATCTACGCCCATACACCCAGCATTGCAGTTTACCCTCTGAAAGTTTAAACTTTATCCCTCCTCTTCCCACTACAGTTTCCAGCTTTGAGGATTCTCAATCATCCTCAAATTTATCAAAAAAATCACCTCACTAAAATAACTCCCTCGCCTCTGTGAAAATATTATCTCTCAATGGGGACAAAGCTCAGATCCTCTTTTAAATAAGGGACCAAAGATACACAACACTTTACTATTTATTTAACCAAAAACTTTGCAACAGGCTTCTCTTCCATTAGTACATACAACAAATCTGGCAACGACCTTCAACAAGGAAATGTCATTTGATTCCCTTAAAAGATTTGTGGCTAAGAGCACCAGCTGCCAACTGACCATGTTGGGGAAAAACAGGCCTTTCTTGCTGACTTCCCAACTCATCCAACAAAACAATGGTGGCAAACCTTCCTAAAGTAGGTTATAGCAATAGTATCTTCGCAAGCCTCCAACAGCCTCAAATATAAAAACAGCAAAGAATACAAAACCCAGTAACTCAGCACTGAATATTTAAACCCACCTCACCAGCCCTGCTTGCACTCCACTATCTCCCTGTATGATACAGGGTAAAAGTTCAGGATTCAATGTATCATGCATTTAGCCCTACCCAAAACTGTCCCAAACTACTGTGAACCATTCTCTTCTTTGTAGCAACCAACAAAAATCAATCAAAGCATCTCAACTAATTCTTTATATGCCAAAAAAGACTGACATTTTGAGGCAAGTAATTAAGTCTTGGGATCATGCCTTTTAATATCCTGCACCCAGCATTGAGAAAGCAAGAGGGCCATCAGCAATTCAGTAAATTGAAAACCTTCCTATTCACATAAGTCATCTACCTTACACCCAGTAGGCCACCTGTTAAAAGACTGCTTATCTTTACCTTGCCTGATGTGGTCATTCCGGCCTAATGAAAAGTTTTAACCTTTTTGCCTTGTGTATTTCATTATGATAACATACTTGAATCCTCTTCTTTGCTATCCCTAACCTTTAACTGTTTCTTTGGTCCTCTCCTGTTTCCTTACTTTTACAGCGCTCTGAAGTGACTGTTTTATTGGATGTAGACACTTTATAACACTCCATAAATACATAAACACATACACGTTATACTATGCTGTGCCATGTACAATAACTGTGTTGTGTGGATGTAGTGTGGATGTTCCTTTGGGTACATAGGAGCTCACAGCAGTGGTCTTCAGAATCTTTTTATGCTATCCCATGACTAAGTCAAATGATTAGCAGTTTAGAAGAAAAGATCAGCACCTATACCATAAATGAAAAGGTTTTGGAGGCCATTGACAGTGCAGTGCTGCACTTGCTTATTACTCAGACCCAAAACTTTGGGCATTTAGCTCCAGTGATGAGCTGTGCCTAAGTAGCTGTCAGCACTTCATTACAGGGAAGATTTTACTGATGCACCCAAGCGCAAGAGAAACCCTGGGAACGCCAGCAGGCTATTTCACACCAGGTGGAAATCTGACTAATATGTGCACATTGATGCCTTTAAAAAAATTGGACAGTGTTCGTATCCAGTACCTACACTCTCCTAACTGAAGCGCTAAAAAGACATGGATTATTCGCTTGATAAGCATGTCCACACAAAGGCACCCTCAATACTATAAAATGAAGAAGAGGATTCTTTGGCCTTGGATTTAGGCATAGGGTCCTCAGATGAGCCAGTGAATGAGTACAATAGATCTTGGAACTTATATGCATATCCCACAGGGCAAAAGATGAATTGAGAGGTCAACTCAGGGATCAAAAATAGACCATATTCAGCTGATGCCCAGCCTCGACCCGATCCACATCATGGGAATGGTTGTACTAAGTGCAAACTTGGCCTACATGCCCCTGGATATTTGGGGGGATTTTTATAATGTTTTCAATTGTTTCAAAGTAAATAAAGAGAATTTTAAAAAAATAGACCATATTTTCATAGACAGCTTTGGGATAAGTGCCTCAGCTTGATTGACATGTTTAACATGGAAGACATTGTTCCATATTGTAATATGGCTCTATGTGCCCAAGACAGGCTTTGAAAGCCTATTGACAGTGAAGTCAAAACCACTTCTGACAGAGTGTCCCTGGCTATTTTTAGATATACAGGTTGCTACAAGACCCAAAAAAGGTATTGACAAGTCCTTGAAGGCTTGTCAAGAAAAACTGCTTAATATGGCAGGCTCACTCTCCAGGTTCCTTTAAATGGCCATAGTTAATGACCAGTGCATCACCATAGGCCTAGCAAGTTTGGCACAATGGGCACAAATGCCTCCTCAGGCATCGTTGAGCATTGTCATTCAATTTTTGACCCTAAAATGTTTGGGAGGGCTATTGCGAAAGACAGCACTCGATCTGGAGTTTCCTCCAACAACGCCACCCAGAGATTTAAAATAGCCAAAAGGAGTGGTTACTGAAATGTTCAATTAACATTATGCCTCTTCTTACCATCCACGGTACTATCTGGCAGAGGGTGCTTCCTGAGAAAGTACTTCTGTAGGAGCCCAACTTTTCAAGAAGCTATTCAAGTGATTGCCATTTCTCATTTCCTTGTCACTTGAGGAGCTGGAGTAAGATTCTTCATGCACAAATAGGAGCTTCTCAGAAGTGATGTGTGGGTTCTGTGAATGATCCATGGTTACTATATAGAGGGCCATAGTTTGGAGCATTGGATTATCCGTCATAAACACAGCAGATGTCTCACCCACCATTTTACAAGTGCATTATAGACTATGGCAGTGCTTCCCAAACTTTTTAGAACCATGACCCAATTTTTAGAATGACAAACGTTTGCGACCCACCTAGCTTTAACGGACATGAGCAAGTGCAATTCTTTTAATGTAATAATAGACATGCTTTCGAAATGCTGTGAAGTACTAGAATAACATACTCTTGACAATTGTTTACGTTCCTGCAGTCCTCTGTAACATAAGTTGTTTGTAAATGTCATGACTTTTATGCACCCTTCGATATGTCTTTATCAGACTGTGGCCAAGATATTGATCTGCCCATAAAAGTGGAAGATGGTGAACTGCGCTGGAGCAAGAGCACTTTTCAGAGTGGGTGCTGGCCTGTGGCATCTGCTCACCAAAATCAAAAGACCTGTGAAACATTGTGATGTTGATACTAGTGATTTAAGCTAATTTGAAAAAAATCCCTTCTGTAAGAGAGAATGGGATAAGACCTCCTATCCATTTTGTGTGAAATAAGGCCTAGCAGTTTTCTTTTAGACTCTGACAAGGTTAAAGAAACATTATAGCTGGGTGAATTTGTTAGTGACATAATTAACGTTTTGAACACAAAAAACTGAAATTAACCAGTTATATTCAGCAGTGCTAACTATAACTTGCACCCCCGCAATGCACTGCTTCTGACCTCAAATATGATATCACTCATGACATTCTATGACATTTTTCTATGACATCACTGATGACATTTCAAATGACATAATTGATGACATCACTGATGATATCACCTAATGAGTATGCTAGTTTATTTTATAGTTTACATAGTGGTGAGCAACAACCATATTACTTTTCTATCTAGTTTGTACAGCCAGGTTCCAGCTAATGTGTGTAATTGTTTACAAAATGCATATGCTACTAATGCATCATAGATGTGTTGAGGTATTGAAGATGTTACAAATGTTTGCATTGAAGAGTAACCCTATGTGCATGTGACAGTTGACAACTTGTGTCCATTATGTTCCATACAAGTTTACAGGCTCTGTGGAAACAGTTTGCAACAGGGCAAATATTCAACATACAAAATAAGCACCCGTGAGCTATTAGAGAGAATTATGTCAGCATGACAATTTCTACATAACATTAGACGACTGTGTGCACCAATCAATCAATCAAACAAATTTCTTAAGCGCTCTACTCACCTGGTAGGGTCTCAAGGCGCGGGGGGTTACTGCTCGAAAAGCCAAGTTTTGAGGTGCTTTCTGAAGGTTAGGTGGCCCTGGGTCTGGCGTAGGTTGGTGGGGAGGGAGTTCCAGGTTTTGGCAGCGAGGTGGGAGAAGGATCTGCCGCCAGAGGTGGTGCGTTGGATGTGGGGGACTGTAGCGAGGGCAAGGTCGGCGGAGCGGAGCTGTTGAGTTGGTTTGTGGAAGTTGATTTGTTCGTTGAGGTAGGCCGGTCCAGTGTTGTGGAGGGCCTTGTGAGCGTGGACAAGAATTTTGAAAATGATCCTTTTGTTGATGGGCAGCCAGTGTAGGGATCTGAGGTGGGCGGAAATGTGTTTGTGGCGAGGGAGGTTGAGAATGAGGCGTGCGGCTGCGTTCTGGATTCGTTGGAGTTTTCTCTGAAGCTTGGCTGTGGTCCCTACGTAGAGGGCATTGCCATAGTCCAGTCTGCTGCTTATGAGGGCGTGGGTGACAGTTCTTGTTTCTAAAGGAATACATTTGAAAGTCTTGCGTAGCATGCGAAGGGTGTTGAATCAGGAGGATGATATGGCGTTGATTTGCTGAGTCATGGAGAGAGATGGGTCCAGTCTGATGCCAAGATTGCGTGTGTGGGTGTTGGGGGTGGTCCAAGGGTAGTGGGCCTCCAAGAGTTGTTCCATGCTATCTTGTTGGGACCGAAGATGATGATCTCTGTTTTTTGTGAGTTCAATTTGAGGTGGCTTGCTGTCATCCAGTTAGCGATAGCGAGGAGTCCTGCGTGTAGGTTATTCTTGGCGGTAACTGGGTTCCTCGTGAGGGAGATGATGAGCTGTGTATCGTCAGCATATGAAATGATGGTGAGGCCGTGGGGGCATATGATGTTGGTGAGAGGAGCCATGTAAATATTGAAAGCTAAGTGCATGTGCTTGTTTCGCTTCAGAAGATGGGTATCTGTAAAGTTTTCACCATTATATGAAGGCTGGAGGTAGTATGATCTTTAGCACTTTCAGACCATGGTTGTTTGAAGTGAATAGTCTCTCTTTGGACAAGTTCTGCATAAAGTGTACACTGGTCTTAGAAGATACTTTTAAATATTCTGTGACATATTTCTCATGAGAGTTTTGCTGTCTGAAAACAGTGTGGTGCAGAGTAAACACTCTCCATAGAGTAAACACTGTTAACAGTGCACACTTTTCTACTTATATCCACTACATTTCTCAATGTAGGTTTGGTGACTGGAAGAGGTTTGAGACAGGTAAAGAGTGTCCATAGTGGGGCATAAGATATGTAACAGGGCTTGAGTATCTGGAGGAACTTGGTTTCCCTGAACAATTATATACAGACTGACACCCTGTGCAGGATAGGTTACCCTTTTATTTGTGGTTCATAGTCAACATGAATTTGGCTACCCATGAAGTGTATGGTATAGGGTCAATGTTGCAACTAACACAAGCTTGCTTTACCTACGGGGGTTGTATGTATGATAGCAGTAAAGACGCTTCATATTATCCTAAGATATTTGGCATTTTCTTTCATAGCTTTATTGTTATACTAGTTTAAAGAGCAAAGAGGTTTGGATTATATCATCAGTGATGTAATCAATGATGCCGCTTTTGGCCTAGGGGACCCCATCCCGCAGAGCCCAGTGCATTTTTCAGGGGGAGGGGGCACACAGTACCTTCCTGGGTATATTTCGGCATTATGTTTAGGTGAGGGTGGAACACAGCTCCCTTCCCCTGCTAATTGTAGATTGAGGAACCCCATCCCCCAGAGTCTGGCATTATGTTTAGGTGGAGTGGGCACACAGCCCCTCTGCCCAAGTTTCTTTTGGCATCAGGGGCCCTATCCCCATGGTCCACACTGTGAAAGATGGTGCCCTGGTACCCACCCAAGGCACCCACCATACTGTCATTGGGGGTCAGAGAGGGGAGCAGACAAGGCCCGGGAGGCTGTTCACTGGCTCCCCGCTTACAGCAGGAGCAGAACTCTGACTCCCGCGGAGCAAGATGGCCCAAAGGAAATAAACCTCCTTGGGACAATCAGAATGCTCTATATTTAAACTGGCACTCCTGCGAGAATGTCTTGAGACTCTCGCTGGCCAAACCGTCCTGATACACCATTAAGTTTGGCCCTTAATCACAAAAAGCACAATCTGAGAATCGCGATCTCGCTTCCTGACGAATTTGGTATAATTCCATTCAGCAGTTTTTGCTGGAGCCTTGTAGAGAAGTCTATGAAAAATGCATGGGGGTTTTGGGACTTCCATTTTTTCTCAGCTTCCGCTTGACGCATCATTTCCAAAACATTCCAGGAAGGAGCTGAGGTGGATGAACTTTTTTGGACAGTTTTGTGAAGATTTGTCAAACAGGACCAAAGTTCTTAGCAAACTCAAAAAAACTCCTTCTCTGGAAACCAAACCAAACTATAACTACATAATGGTGAGGTTTTATACATATATGTATGTGTGTGTGTGCATGTATGTAAACTGCCCAAAGGCATTGGATAGCTTTACATGAACAGCACATTACATTATATAAGGTCAGATTAATTTTATTTTAAGCGCAGGCGATTAAGGGCCTGATTACGACCTTGGTGGATGGGATATTTCGTCACGAACATGACGGATATTCCGTCCGCTTATTACAAGTTCCATTATATCCTATGGAACTTGTAAAACGGAGGGCGAGATATCTGTCATGTTTGTGATGGAGTATCCCATCCGCCAAGGTCGTCATCAGGCCCTAAGTGATTTGCTCAGAGCTAATGCCAAAACTCAAACCTGGTTCCTCAGATCCAAAGTCAGCAGCTCTAGCTGTTAGGCCACATCCATTTCTCAATTTATGTGTGAAAGTCACACACAAGTGGGATGATTGTGTATAACTACATATAGGTTTGGGGTACATAGGGTAATACTAGCCAGCGATTTCAACTGCCATTTATGCGAGTGCCCTCTGGATTCAACTAACACCAAGAGCAAAAGCCCATTGGAAGAGGGGTTGCACAAGATCCACACCAGGGAGGGCTGTGAGTTAAGTGGATTAGTAAACAATCACAGTCTTGTTTTCTCCATGGAGAAACTGGTTAATTCCTCTTACCCCTGTACCTTACCAACCTTTAGGGATAGGGGTTGTGCCTCAATTATAGATTTTTATTTTTGTGTCTGCACTGTAGTTTCTGCTTGTTACTAATTTTAGTATAGTGCATAGTCCATTTAGTGATCACAACCCCCTTTAGTGATCGGCGGGATAGGTTGTTGTGCAGGGAGCTCAGCAGGTACCCAGGGAGTGTTTTCTCCAATAGATCAGGGCAGGCGGTTAAGATGGTCCTAGGTGGAGTCCATGCAAATTTTAAAAATCCTTGTTTGGATGATGTAGGCATGAGTTTTTTACATGTCTGGATCCATGCTCTTCGAGTGGGTCTATCTTATCAGCTTATGAGGGTATTTCCCATAAGCTGTCAGCTTTACTTAAGGTCCCTGGAGGGATCATTAGATCAGGAGAGTCCAAATGGTTTGATCACAAATGTTCAAAGGCATTCGAAACCTAAGTTTGTTAACCTTGTTATTGGATAAGTCTGTTGCCTTTATGGCTAGTCTAGATCTTGCGGTTAATTTCACTAAATCTTATGTGATGGTAGTGGGCCCTTGATCTACTTTTAAGTTGGATAATCAAACCCTGTCAAAAGTTCCAGCTTTTTCTTATCTTGGGGTGTTGTTTGACTGTAATAAACATTGGAAGACCCCGATTTCTAACAAGTAGGTGGAGTTTGTTAAGGCCAATGCTGCTGTTGCTTGTTTTGCTCAGAAGTTAGGTTCTGGCCACCCAGTACCCTAATCAAGGTTTATCAGGCCAAGTGTGTCTCCAAGATATGGTAGTGAGGTTTGGGGATATGCAAGACTTTACAATATCCAAACCATGGAAATTATGTTTCAAAGGTGTGTGTTGTGCCCCCCCCCCTAAAGCTCCTCAGCATTTTGTGTGCATGATAAGCAAAATGTTAAGTACATAGGTGATATGATGTTCTTTGGCCATTGTTATGTTGGATCAAGATCTGGACTAGGGTGGAAATGCAACTGAATAGGCAGATCCTCATGGACTGGTTGTCTCTCGATCATTTTGGAAAGATCCTATTGATTGCATATATCAAGGATAGCATGAAGACTGGGTAGATAGGACTTATTCAAAGCTCCCAGCTCCTGTGTACCTCAGAACTGAAGTAGGTGAGGGACCATATCCTGGAACGCAAGTCTTCGTGTAGAGAGCAGTCAGAATTGATGAAGCCCATGGTATGGAGGTATATGCTGCCTAAAACAGTTCAGACCATGGAACCATATTTATCCATTGTACATTATGACAGGGCTAGATTTCTATTAATAAGATTCAGATTTAACATGCTCCATTTTCTTTTGGCTTCTCCTAGTGGTTGGAGCCCTTCTGGGATAGTGAGTCCTTTCCGCTGCAACAATATGTCTCTGCAGGACACCCTACATTTTTGGATGTTTTGTAGTTATTTTAGGTTACCCAGTCAACTGTTGAAATCCCTGAATTTTAAGCAAGTTCGACCTTCTCTCATGATCCTACAACTTCAATCAAATGAACATATCATTTTTAAAGTTTCTTGCTTTTTAAGAGCTACTGTGAAACTGAGGAAAACTAATATTGATTAACTTCATTGCTGCTATCTGATGATATCATTTATGCGATTTGGGAGATATTATTTCATTGGGGCCTCACTTGCTGATTTTAGCATTTCTATTTGTAACATGAATTTTACTTTGTGTTGAGCTGTTTTTATGTATGATATGTCTGTATTGTGAGGTTATATTCTTTTATGGTAATGTTTTTAACCAAACATAGATTTGTAATGATGATTACGTATAGTGAGCACATTCTCTGTTGAGATGGTTTGTGAAGTAAAAAGCACAGCATCAAAAAATAATGGAAGGGTCACCCAGAGACTTGCTTGGGAATACTCGTGAGGGTTTGTTTTAAAACTGGACCTAAGGACACGGGCCCATATGTACAAAGGCATTTTGCATTTCCCAATGATGCGATTTGCAATTTCAGGCCATTAGGAAACGCAAAATGCCATTTCGCAATGTACGAAAGGCTTTTTCAGTGAAGTAAAATGTGATTGCAATCCAGTAGAAATCACAATATGGGAATCGGTAAATAGGAAATCGCAAATAGGGATTTCCAAAAAGAGCATCACTAACACCATGTACAAAAGATTTCCTAATTGTGAATAGTCACAAAATGGCTATTTAGGAAATGCAAATATCCTCAATCTGTATCAGGAGGTAACCAGGTGCAAACCATAAAAGGGCACACAAAATGAACCTTGCTCTATCAGAATGACGGTGCTGTATGTCTTGGCGAAGGGAATGAGGATTTTGCCTGGCAGGCAGAGAAGGAGGAGGAGACAAAAGAGGATATTTAGGGGGAGGGTCACCCTGTTTGAACAGACTGAAGAGGAGATACATGAGAAGTATAGACTCAGTAGCGAGGTCATTCTGGAAATAATTGCTGAGTTAAAACCTCAGCTACAGACCCCAAATATCAGAAGCCATGCAATCCCCCATTGTGCAGGTATTGTGTTGTCTACACCTTTTAGCTTCTGGCAGTTACCAGGAAGCCATAGCAGTGGCAGGAGGAGTGTCACAAAGTGAACTTTTCTGGTTCTTTCACAGGTTTCTGGACATCATGGTTACCAAAGTTAACCAATACATATCTTTTCCAAATACGGCCCAATATTTGCAACAGGCCAAACTAAGTTTTGCCAGGTAGCACAGTTTCCCAATGTAATTGTCTGTGTTGAGGGCACACATATTGCCATAAGTACACCCTCAGCAAATGAATTTATCTATAGGAATAGGAAAAGCTTACACTCACTCAATGTACAGGTAGCTTGTGATACCTCATGCATCATAACAGACCTTGTGGCCAGATTCCGAGGCAGCACACAGCTCCTTCATGTTCTGCCACAGTAGAATACATAACCACCTGCCTCAGGGTGAATTTGGTGATGGCTTTTTACTTTGTAAGATAATTGCAAACTTAATTCATACAATGGCCAGAACTGTTTGTGTGATATGACCTAATGGTTTCTCCTTCTCATGCTCTTAAAGGAGACTGCACAGACCCAGACCCAGAAGTGAAGGGCAGTACAAGAGGTGACATAAGACAATGCAGTCAATCATTGAACATACCTTTGGCATACTGAAGTCCAGATTCTGATGCCTCCACAAACCCAATGGAGCAATGTTTACAATGAGACATTGCAATTCATTGCCACGTTTGCCATTCTACTCAACGTTTGTGTGAAGGATCTAACTGAAAGAAAGCGGAAGCAGGAACAGAGGTTCAGAGCAGCAGGCAAGAGACAGAGGAAGCACAGGAAGCAGAGGCGGAGCTCTACAAGCCCATATGTCTGCCCGCCAGTCACCGGCCGTCACCCACCCGTCTGCCTGCCGCCAGTTGGACTGCTGCCGCAGACTTACACGGACACACGGCGCGCGGCCCTGACCACCTGATGTCTGCTGGGCGAGCGCTCCAGCCCTTGCCTCTGCCTCCCTCCTGTCGAGTGCTCACTCCTCCCCCTCGTTGCCTGCCTGCTCACCTCCCTGTGCTGCAGCCGGGCAGTGGGGGCTGTAGGGGGCCCACAGAAGTGCGGTCAGCCACTCCAGACGCCTGGGTCAGCTCATTTCCATCACATAAGGAGAAGAAAAGAGAAGAAGGGTGAGGGCAGTGAGGGGAGAGGCCAGGGCTGGCAGGTGGGCTGGAAAAGACTTTGAGGAGGGTCCTGCTCATTCACAACTCACCACTTGTTTCTAACTGCCACCAAACTCTTCGCTAAACTCCTCGCTGAACTCTCCGCTGCTGTAATTCTGCTGCAATTTCTGCATTTCTGCTGCTGGTGAATCTTGGCACTTCTGTATTTTAACAAACACAGCAGCACAACTGGATGGCAGCATCACAACCAGCATCCAGTAGCTGGAACCCAGTAATAGCAAAATAAACTGGCATTCTAGAAGTAACCTGGCTTTGCTCTGCGAGTGCGGTGATTTTAGCAAGCTGCTGCGAGGGTGTGCCCCAGCACCCTGCGGAAGCGGCTTGGGGTAACACTGAGTGCGACTTGCAGGGTGCTTGGTGAGCCCCACTCGCTTGGGCCCAACAAAATCTCTACTTAATTAAATTAAATCTGTGACAACATCTTAACGTCACAACAGACGATCAGACGTCGGTGGAAATGAGGCCAGGGAGGCCAAAGAAGTCCCCAGTGCAACCTAGCAAAAAAAAGAAGTTACTCCACAGTGATCGTCCCCTGGTGGATATTCAACCAACCGGTGCTCAAAGGGGTCCTGGAGCAGGTATAGCAGGGATCACCGGTCAACCTAAAATAACAACACAAGTTCAGTTCCTGAAACATGGAGGAACCGACATTTACTCGACTATTGCCTCGAGCTTTGTTCTCCCAGTCCCATTAACACCCTCGGTAATAATCGAGCCCAAGCCACAATCCTCATCTTTGCTTCTAAATGGCATCCCTAACATACAGCAGCGCTTGGCTCCCATGGCATTAAATGCAACAGAGATAACACCTAGTGGCACAGCAACTGGCACTACAACCAGCTCTCCCATGTACGAAGTCCAATGTAGCTGCAAAGTCATCCCAGAGGGGACATGTTTAAGAAACCTTCAAATTCAAATTCAAGATAGAAAAGTCACAGACGAGGGCAACGAAGTAGGAGTGGCGACAAAAGGAGGGACCCTAAACAGCGAGGTACATGAAAGAACTGCTCCGGTAGGAGTGTAAAATGACTGGGTTGAAGCCACCCAGTCTAACTCAACCCCCCAGGAGAAGGAAGGATCCCCCAGGAGACCAATCCCAGGCAGGCAGCGTACCAGCCCAGGAAGGCTAGAAATTGAGCAGAACTAGCCAACCATAAGAATCTCTCTTACTGCACCAAAAAAATGATTAAATTGGAGCACAGCCAATCTCTAGCACAATCAAATGCGGAACTGAGCCTGATAAGCTGGGGAACTGCCAGACTGAAGCCGATCCCCAAACAGGGGTTGCCTTTGATGACTTAACACAGGAAGAATGGAATGAGCTCCTCGCCTTATATTCATCGAAGAAGGAAAATGAGTGACCGACTGTATATCAGGAACCCTGCACTCCTGGCACCACAAATCCACATCATAATTTTAGCAGTCTCTCTCCCGACAATAGTAGCAGATCTCCTAGCCGGGCCGGAGAAAGCACCTGGCCAGCAATGCTTAAGACCATCCATACAATGGCCAACGCACTTACCTATTACTCAGCTAAGATGGACGTGCAAGTTGAGATCTTGAGCTCAGTGGCTGCCTATGTGGTTGGTATAGACAAGCGCACTGTAGAACTCAATAACCTCATTAAGAGAGCTCAAGAAGAAACCAGCAACTTCGTCCCAAAATGCTGTTGCCATGCAACTCTAGATAAGCGAAGGCAGCTACAAAACTTATTAGGGGGTGTAATAGAAGAGCTGAAATCCAGGAAGGGTGTTCTCATAATCCCCACGCAATCACAAGGAGGCTGCAACAGTTCAAATGGCGATAAGCAAGACAGCAAGTCTGAAATAAGGGGCATCTCAAATGGAGAAGCAGCCATAAATGGCCAGGATCCCCCCCTCTGAGAAAAATCTTTAACACCTCTGGGGAGAGGTGGGGTGCATCACCATGTATCTCGAAAATAGTGCCAAATACAGCCAAAAAGAGCAAGGGTAATATTACACACCAACAAGCGCAAACAGGGAAGAAGGTTAATTCCAAAAGGACTCGGAAGAGAAACTCACACAATAAAAATTACCCCCAAACCTCATGGCTGCAAACCTACTTGACATCCAACCATACAGACCATGGATGCAACACCAGGGCTAATGTCTCACCAACCAGCGATGAGGCAGCCCCTGATGCAGCACATTCCATAAAGCACGAACCAAAGGCACCTCTAGCCAATTCCATTGAAACAAAGCAACTAAAGGGGGAGAAACGCAGTTCTGAGGGAGCCAGAGATAAGGAATGCTCATTCTCGACATCAGCTTTGAGGAGGTTCATCCCCCGAAGCTAAGTGACAGGTCATCTCGACCCAGAGAAACTGCCCTTCTGGCCTGAGGGCATCCGGAGACTTCCAAGAGGTGATAAAAACACAAGGTAACTCTCTCCGGAGAGGGTCACAATTGTTTACCCCTCACATGGAAGGGGTGCCACACGTTCAGCAAGGCGGACTTCCCCTGCCATTCTTCAGCTAGAATCTCTGCTTTTGTTCAGGAGGATGACTAGATCTGGCCCCAGTGCAACCACTCTAAATCACCTTTCAGACAATCACTACACTATGTTTTCTCTCTTTGATGAGTAGGAAAATTCCAGTACAAAAGAGAGTCCCACTATGTACACCCCAAGGGAGGGACAGAGCCTCCCAATCCTATTCCACCCAGTATATTGATCACTTGGAAACACGGACATCCTCAATCGAGGAAAAATATTAAAACTCCAGGGGCAGATTCCAGGCCTAATCAAGAACACCTCAGAAATGATTGAATCAGTGGAATTCATACAGCGTGAGCCAGGGAAAGTTAATGAAACGACCAAAGTCATCTGGCAGGCTGCTACTCTGGCTGGGGCAGTTCTTAAGGAAAGTAAATATTTTAAGAAGTGTGGAATCAACTTGGAAGGGGTACCAGACCTCGTAAGTCCACACCCTCTAAGGCCACGGAAAGGTGCATCAGGTGACAATACAAGGTTGTCTGCGGACCCCCATTTGGTCCTACGGGGCACAAGGGGCCTGCCCCGGGCCTAGTCTCCAATGCCACAGGGAGTGTTTGGTCCACACATCATGTACTTAAACAGAAGGATAGGAATGAGAGAGACGGCTGGCAATGGGTAGCCCGAAATGTCAACCAGAAGCAAGCATTAAAGTGAATCTCCAGCCCAGGAGGCGAAGAGGCTCGCGAGTGCCACTACTTAAGGCTCTGCTCTTGGAATATCCATGGCCTAAAGGACAAACTGGAAGACCCCGAAACACTCACCTACCTCCAGGACCTTCCGGTTCTCGCTCTACTAGAAACTTGGGCCTTGGAACCAATCGCCATCTCAGGCTGCTCCCGTGCCTTCCTACCTGCTATTAAGGAAGGCAAATTTGGCCGTGGGAAAGTTGGCTTGAGGGTGTACCTGTCAACGGCCCTAAATGCCAGCTGTAAGTTGCTCTTCTCCGACACCAACAAGTTTCTCACAGTGCTCCTGACCTTTCTGTACAGAAGGAAAGAGCAGGGGTTAATTTAGTTAACATCTATATGCCCTTGAGACAGAAAAACCAGGAGGCGATGTCCAAACTACTTGTGGATTATATCACTCAACTGGCCTGCTCTTACCCGTTCCTCCCACTAATAGTAACGAGGGACTTCAATATGAATCTCTTAGGAGGGCCTGAAACCAATGAGGTCATTGAAGCTCAGGAACATCAGTGGTCTATCCCGGAACAATCACTGACAAACACATCAGAAAGAAGCAAAATAGGAACAGCTTTACTGGGCTCCCTAGAGCACCAAGGACTCAGAGCTCTAAACAGCTGGTTCAGTGAAGATACCCCACTCTCCTTATTGTTTCATGCCACAAACGGCAACTCACTAACTGATTTTACTTGGGTCTCCCTACCACTTATGCAAATGTTACTTTCCTTTAAACTGGGTCTAAGGTGTGAAAGTGATCTTCTACCGCAGGAAGTGGTCTTCACCCTTACTCCAGCAGTACATAAGGGCAACACTAATCCTGCTGGCTCTGTATACCAGTGCCAGCTAAAAAGAATCAAATGGATAGCTGCCTCTTTGAGTTCCTCAGCCCAGGAAGCGGCCAAACATATAAAAGCCTTCCTAAGGACAGAAGGGTCAACCAAAGATAAATGGGAGGCGTTTATTCATTCATACACCCAGCAATTTGCCAGACATGTTGAATCTATTAGGAGCTCAATCCTGCTAGCTATAAAGAAGTCGCACACCTCGCAAAGTCTAAAACAGCTAAAGAGGAATGTTAATCAAGCACTTCGGCTGGTCCGCCGGTTTCCTGAACAAGAACGTCATCTCATCAACCTGAGACAAGCAAAACAAAAGCTGAAACAGGCTGTTTGGGGAATCAGGAGGCAGCACACTGAGAAATTTTGGGCCAAACTTATCTGGGACGTCAAACATAAAAATGCTAGTAAATTCTGGAACATGGTAAATGACCAAAGAATCCACAAGGCTCAAAATTGGATTCAAACATCTCGGAGGCGGTTTGGGCGTCTTTCTTGAAAGTTCATTTTCATCAAAGCAAATGTGAAGAGGACCATGTTCCCCCCCAGAGTCCCAGGTTGGCCCACCCAGGCTGATCACCAAGATTCCCGCAATACCAGTAGTGCAGACAGTGAACTCAACGTCACTCGAGTAAGAATCCAACGACTAATAGCTAGAAGGAGAAAGACAGGAGCCTAACGGGGTTCCTCACGCCATCTATAAATGCACCCGCCTAAGTGGGCTGAAGTCATGGCTCCCCTCTTCAATCAGGCCCTGGCTGCGAATCAATCCCGGAATCCTGGAGGGGTTCCATAATCTCTCCACTACACAAAGGCGGGGACAAACCAGACTCTAAAAACTATCGACTGATTGCGCTTATTGACAACGAAGCAAAATATTTTGCTGGGGTTCTCCTCAAACATCTGATTGACTAGGCTGGTCAAAAATCAATAATTCCCCCAAACCAAACTGGGTTTACTAGCAACTCAGGCACGGAGACCAACATCATGACTTTGGGGGTTATTCTAACTTTGGAGGAGGTGTTAATCCGTCCCAAAAGTGACGGAAAAGTGACGGATTTACCACCAGCCGTATTACGAGTCCATTATATCCTATGGAACTCGTAATACGGCTGGTGGTATATCCGTCACTTTACCGTCACTTTTGGGACGGATTAACACTCCTCCAAAGTTAGAATAACCCCCTTTATCTCTCAAACTCGATTCTTCAATGGCTGCAGATCTTCCACTCTACCTTTGTTTTATTGACTTCAAAGCAGCATTTGACAGCATCAATCGAAGCAGGCTCTGGGGGGGTACCTCAATAGCTGGCAAATTTCACTGCAACTCTCGAAAGCCATTGAGAACCTGTACACTAGTAGGTGGATCAGGATCAAACTGGGCAATGGATCAAATATATCCAGAGACCTAAAACAGGGCTGCGTTCTGGCCCCCACCTTATTCAATCTCTTCATGGCCGATTTCTCAACAGAACTCTCTTCCATCAACTCCCACGCTCCACGACTGGGGATGAAGCAACTGTTGAACCTCCTATATTCGGATTACGTCATACTACTCAATAGAACAAGGGTAGGCATGCAACATCTCTTGAAAGCCACGGAAGATTACTCCCTCAAGAATGGGCTGCAAATTAACCATAAAAAGACCAAAATCATGATCCTAGGTAAGAGGTCCCTGAGGGGGGCTGCAACCTGGGGATTAAGTGGGAGCAAGCTTGACGAAACAGTTACTTATAAATACCCAGGTCTGTTGTTTCACTGTCATGGCTCCTTTTTCAAATATGACAGACAGGGGCTGCTCTCTCCATGGGGCTTCGGACATTGTCAACCAAATTGAATAAATAAACAGTCCACTGTTAGAAGTAGCCCAAGCTAAGGTGGTTTCTAAGTTAGCCTAGGAAGTGTTGCACTTCGTGGCATAGACTCCAAGGTCCTGAATGACACCATATCAAGCATATAAAGGCAAATGTTCAAGCTTCAAAGTTACACATCACTGGCACAGATAAGGCTGGAGTTTGGCTCACCCAAACAGTCTCTTGTAAAGAGCACAGCCTACATCAACGTTTACCACATAATAATAAGTGCAGCCAGAAACACCAGAAACTTCAATCTATGGGGGGAAATAACGATGAAGCCTTGTTTGCCAGCACAAAAAAATATTGAAACCTCAATAGAGCAGCTTGACATCGAGAGTTTATGGTCATCGGAGCTCAACCACAAGCTATTTAAATCTTTAACCAAAAAAGCAACAAACATCTGTCGCTAATTGAAGATAAGACAACCTTAGAGAAAAGGCACCATCCCTGGCTAGTTCTGAACAGCTATAAGAACTTAGGCCCTCAGCCATACCTGGGAGATGTCCTAACCTAAACCATCAAGAGGAAGTACTTGCTTCACCGTCTGCGGTCCTCTCAGTGGGCAAACATGAGAGCCCATGGAACTGACCCACAAATTATGAGCCCTGCCGACTCTATGGGCTAGCACCCGATACTTTGCCCCACATGTTCTGCCTATGCAACGGGACCCTGAGGGATCGCCAAAGGCTTCTGCACCCGCTAAGGGTACCTCTGGGGCTTCCACTTGTGCAGACATGTGGCCCTAATTTGCCTGAACTCTGCCAATTAAAAAATGATCGCCCAAACGGTGAGATAGCTGGAGAGAGTAGAGCGTGCCCTGGCTGATACAACCACTCAAGATCGAAAGACACAGGCCTCTGCTCCCTGCCATGGTGCTATTACACCAACACCACAGAACTAAATGGCACCTGCCTTTTTTTTGGCATATATGCACTTTAGGACTCTGGTGTTTGCCCCACAGTGATTTCACTTTTTAACTAGTATGGCAGTGACAGCCTTCCAGTACCAGGGCAGGAACTCTCTGCATTTTAAGAAACTGGAGGCTCCTTTAGTGGCACTATTTTTAATGTGTAATGTGTGTCGCCATTGAATGTAATTTTAAAGGTTTTAATTAACTGAGCACCTAATTATTCAATCATTCTAAACAACATCACCTTGAGGTAGGGTCTGCATGACATCAGCATGGAGCCCGAATCTGAATCAAATGAGGAACCACCACCTCTGCAGGTTCAGCAGAATGGGATATGTGCAGCAGAGGGCCATGCTTGGTGCACAGAGATCACCACCAACTATTTTAGAGGTAAGAATGAGTACCACTTCTAAGAAAGAGATATCACACATGATGATAATGCTTCATGCATGCCTGAAAGATCATCATTTATTCAAGTTGTGACAGTGTATCTCTCCTTAATCAGCTGTATCCATAGAGGATGTACTATTGTGTCAACAAAGGAACAAAATATGAAAAAACAAACAAAACAAAGTAGTCTCATTATTCTGAGTGTTCACTGGATTCACTTTTTCCGGTATCTGGGGCTAGTTGCCTTCTCGGCAAGACTAGCCTCTGGAAGAGGGGATATGTCAGGTACTGATGTGTTTTGGCATGTATGCTTTGTACAAAATCTTGCACAGATGTTGCACTGATGCTAGAGCCATCTTCACTCTCAGGTGGTGGCAAAATGTTGGGGACAAACAAGTTGTGTGGCTCTATGTTTTCAAGGCCTGTGGTTACTTGTATTAGCCCACTTACAACATCCTTACAGCAGTGCTCCATGTCATTTTGTATTTTGACAGTTCTTTGTGTAAGGTTGGTCCTGGCTACTGCCAATCGATTTATTGATTGAGTGAAGGCATCAAAGCAAGCCATGTGCTGCCTGTGCCTTCGGCTTCAAAGATGTTGCTCCTTCTCCATGGCCGTAATTCAACAGTTGTTTCCTTTCTGCAATTGCAGCATTGATGTTAAAATGCTTTGCAGATGCCTATTAACAGGGAATCTGAGTGCTAATCGCCATCAGCCTGGTGTGTTGTTATTCTGCCAGCTGTGATGACATTCTTTAAGTGCTAAAGGTGAGCCAGAAATACATGAGAAAGGGGACCGCACCCATAATAATCCACTATTGAGACCTCAGATCAGGTTTCCAGTTCTTCTGAAACTTTCCTAATATTCTCCAAACCATCTTGGTGGATCTGAAAGTGAACATCACCCTATGATTCTGATAGGAAATTTGCAGGTTAAGGCCTGGGGGTTTATATGGGAGAAGATATATTTACCCACCTCACATGAAAAATAAACATGTGATGGTTTAAATATATGTGTAAGTTATGTTATAGGTTGTTACTGCTTAATAGATTTTTATACAATTAGGGTGTACCATTGGTTACTGATGTGTTGTGGAATGTATTACACCCAATGATTTAATGCACAGTTGGTGATTATATTATTTCAATTCAGGTACAGTGTAGATAACAGTTGAACAGGTGTTACAAGCAGATGCAAAGCACAGAAGTGTTCACTGCAAGGAAAAAGGCAGAGTTTATGTGCCACCACCATCCAATACGTTGAATGTTATCTGGTATGTCTTGCATTTTTATGGGGCTTTTAGTTGTTGTTGTCCTGTTGAATTATGAATTATAGTTTGATGTTAACATTTGGCTGCTGATTGATTAAAGCAGAGTAAGCAAAGCATAATACATGTAACTCTGCCCTTAATAGATCTAAACATTCCTGATTTGTAGACTAGGAAACATAATTCCAGTGGTGCATAATCCCCTAACATATAGGTTTAACACACTCAGGAGTAGAGTGCAAGATTCGCTCACACACAGATCGCAAGCCCAACTCAATTAGGAACAGTGAAGATTTTTAAGCACACAAATGACATGCACAGCATATGAAACATCTTTCTATATATCAGAACATGTAGAGTATGAATAGCACAATGTCATCTGGCCTGCTAACACAAAATGTGTACCTGAGCTGGTCTGAAAGGCTGGTGCCTGCTATGGGGCCCATCTACCCTGACAGTGCAATCTCGAGAGAGAGTCGGAGCTGGGGGTCTAGTATGAGATCATCCTATCCCAACATTGCTGGAGGGAGAGTGAGGTTAGGAGTTTGATGATAAGGCCTTCATCATCCCACAGAAATAACTTGTAGTCTCTCAGAGCCCCTCTGCAGGTCATTCAAAACTTGGGAGTCACCTGCCTGCTCTCAGCCATTGTCAGCCAGATGTTAAGAGTGGTCTCTGCTCTATCATCTGGCAGCTATTTGGTACCCTTAACTGGCCCTTGTCTTACATCATCTAGCATTCACAGACTCTCCTCTAGTCTTAATAGTCCCTCTATTAGCCAGTGAAGACCAACAGGCAATTATAAAAGTTTCAGAGTAAGACACCAAATAACCACTCCTCAGCCACCCTTGCAGTAGCCTCTGTGAATCCTGAAATACCATCTGTCTGAACTGAAACAGCTGTCAAAGACCAACAAAATTCAGGTGACATTCAGCTTTCACGGCCAACATCTTCACTTGACCTTTAGATCCAATTTGACGGCGCTCCGTCCGTCATACCCATTCTGCTTAGCTTCCTCCTTAGACATCCTATCTGTCCACAGCTGTACTGCCATTTGTTAAATTTTGTTTTGACCAATGACTTTGTGTTTCACCACTGCGCATATTAGTTGCTCAATGTTCACCAGTAGCACATGGTATGTTTTGTTCAGTTTAGCCGCCTATGGGCTTTGACATTGCATTAGTCATTACATTCTGTATTCTGCCTATTGGCTTTGACATGGCATTAGCCATTACTTTCTGTATTCAGTTGAGCCGCCCATGGGCTTTGACATTGCATTAGCCATTACATTCTGTATTCTGCCTATTGGCTTTGACATGCTGTATCCAGTCTAGCCGCCTATTGGCTTTGACATTGCATTCCTATTGGCTTTGACATGATGTATTCAGTTTAGCTGCCTATTGACTTTGACATGCTATTAGATATTCTGCCTATTGGCTTTGACATGATATTATATATTGCATTTTATATTCAGCTTAACTGCCTATTGGCTTTGACATGATATTATACATTGCATTTTGTATTCAGCTCAGCTGCCTATTGGCTTTGACATGATATTATACATTGCATTTTATATTCAGCTTAGCTGCCTATGGGCTTTGACATGATATAAGACATTGCATTTTGTATTCAGCTTAGATGCTTATTGGCTTTGACATGACACTAGACATTGCATTTGATACTTAGGTTAGCTGCCTATTGCCTTTAACGTGGAGTTAGACATTGCAGTTGAGAATCCAAGCTGTATTTTTCCAAGCTGTGTTTTTGCACCAGAGAACCAAGATGTTTTTCTCACAGTAGACTAGACCTGATAAGAGAGGGTACATGGGTGTTGTTTTTCTTCGCTTGAGCTTGGGAACAGGAGTAGTCTTGGAGACCTGGCCAGTCTCCAAAAGGCTTGCTCAGTTTCCCAGGTCTGAGAGGAGGGGGCACACCTTTGTAACGAATGTAACAGGCTGCAGAGAGTCAGATTCGAATCTGCCGGACCTCGTGCTGGAGCTTGGCGCCAGCTGCCAGCAATCCCGTGTGGGTAGATGA
This sequence comes from Pleurodeles waltl, assembly GCF_031143425.1. Taxonomy (NCBI): domain Eukaryota; kingdom Metazoa; phylum Chordata; class Amphibia; order Caudata; family Salamandridae; genus Pleurodeles; species Pleurodeles waltl. Next base: position 519,680,433 of record NC_090447.1, on the reverse strand, counting down.
ATCTCTTTCTCGCGGCTGACAAGGGGTCATCAGCTTGCAGACCTTAGAAAGATGAAGCTGTAAATAGTTTCCCACACGGTGAAGTATTTGTTTTGCTTTGCATTCAATATCTTATAAATATAGCCTGCTGTGTATATTGCAAACTGATATATTTTGTCTGATTAACGCGGGCTTGAAAGCTACTAATTCGTCATACATAAAAATTGTGGTTGGGGAAGAATTAACAACAATAAAAGTCTTCTTTGAACTCAGAAGTGCATTTCTGGTGTTTTATGTATGTGCTTAAAAACTAGATAAGAGAAAAAGCACTACAATTGGTACCAGGAGTGGGGTCGATCATTAAGAGTTGATTAAGGGGTATTGACGAATTGGTAGATTTCTAAGTGCACACTTTAAAAGTGTAATTGTTTTTTTTGTTGTTTGGAGAATTACAGGAATTGTTTTTGTTGTTTGGAAAATCACAGTAGCACGGCAGACCATGTTTGAGAATGCATGTATTGTTAAACTGCCCGATGGTGCTAGTAAAAACTGTGAATTGTTTTCTGTTTGGAGAATTACAGAAGCACGGCAGACCATGTTTGAAAATGCATGTGTAGCTAAACTGCCTGATATTGCTTTGAGAAATAATTTCTGTTGTACATATGTAGAAAACGTGTGTTTTGGAAGTAATGATGACAGAAAGGTCTGGATACCTTTATCTGCTTACAGAGAAATGCAGGAGAAATGTAGGAAGTTGGAACATGAAAATAGGAATTTACGTGAGCAAATTAGCCAGGATACAATAATTCAAAATAATTCTGAAAGTTATAAAACTGCTGTTGTAGAAGAATCTTTCTTTTCCCATTCCAGTAATGAGGGGGTTAAGACAGCTCCGAGCTGCACTGAGCTTTCGTGTGAGCCAGGGTTTTTGGCAGTGAAAGCGCATTCCTTAACTGATAACACGAAGAGAGACCAGAATGTGATTTACGAGTTACCGTTGCAAAATGCACAAGTAAAACGAAAGAGTTTCATTAGCTTGTTTGATTTTTGGAAAAAGAATAGCTCTCATTTGAGAGAAATCCTAACACTTTTGTATATGGTCACTGTGAAAAATAATATGCAGCTGCGCGCTTGTGATTTGGCAAATGAAATAATGCAGACTTCAGGTTTCTGCGCAGTGCAAGAAGGAAATACTTATGTACATGTAATTCAAGAACAAGGAAAGAAAATAGTGCCCCTAGCTAGAATCATACATTGGATCTGGTACTTGCAAGACAGGGCTAGAGTACCACAGGTAAAAGAGTTATCAATGAAGTTGTGTGCACCATTTGAATTCGTGTCTACTGAAGATAAAAAGCATGTTTGTTTTACTAATGATTCATTGACTGAAATGTTGTTTTCTGGCACCGTAGAAGGAACAGCGTTGTATAATGTGTGTCAGATTTTAAAGCAAGAGCTAAGTGAGATGTGTCATTTTTACGCTGATTTTTGGTTCTTTGCTAATGTTTTAGCTATTTGTTTTTTCACATGGCTTGTACCTAACTGGTTCAATTACCTTGCAGATGTTAATGAGAAAAATTCAGAGAGAGAAGTGTACACCCAGAATTCTGCCTTAGTGGGGATGGCTAAGTGGGTGCCCCAGAAATGTGAACAGCTGAGAGAAAAAGCCACTTACAGGTGGGCAGAGATGAGAGAGATGCACATTCCCCTAGATTTGATAAAAACTGTGCAGCATGCACAAAAGCAATCTGTCATGCAAGCAGTCACAGAGCAGTTGGGGAGAGGAAAGTTACCAGGACAGAAATGGCAAATTGATCAGGTTTTAGGGAGAGTGATTGCTGCAAATTACCAAGGAAAAATCGAAATTATGCTGATACCTAGAAAAGAATCTGATTCATTCATACAAATTGGAGACAGAATGGCCCAACTTGACAAAAATGCAGTAAATGGAGGTTTGGTAAAGAATGAGTCTGCCCCAGCCCTTCTGACAGTGCAAGAAAAGGGAAGCTGTGGCGCAGCAGATAAAAACCTCAGTGCTGATGTGTGGGCTGAAGCCCCAAGTGATCCTCCAGAACCTGCAGAAAATATAACAAAGGGCCTCAAAAACGTCCTGCTGATTATAAAACAGGGAAAGGAAGAGGAAGGGTGCAGTTTAAATGAAAAATGTTATTTGCAAGAAAAGTCATACTTGTTTCTTTTGCAGATCCTACCACGTTTCGCCACTGTCCCTGAGTGTGCTGTGTGGTCCCCCTTCCGGTGTGTGCGTGTGGGGTCGGGGAAGGGACCGAATCCCCAACCTGAACCTGGCTGAGTAAAATGCCAGCACCATGGATCCATTTTGCGCAAACTGCGCCTTCGGTTCAAGTTCAACTTGTTTGATTGCATTCTTCCACTGGAACTAAGCTGTGTTTTTTTTTTTTCCCTTCTCGTATGGAACTCTGACTTTTGCTTACCTTCCAGCAAACCTTTCAGGTGGACCGTGCACCTTTACATGAGTAGAACTCATGCCACATCAAATTGCTAACACTGTTGAATTAGAGACTCATTCAGAGAAAAAAAAATTGCTCAGTCTTTTCTATGTAGATGTATCTGATGTGAAAGGTTATGAGATCAATGTGTTAATTCACTTTCATTGCTTTACAGGGATTGCTTTGATCATTCAAATCTGACTTCCTAATAATGTTTTTTTGTGCTGATGTTTTTTGTTTTTTGTTTTTGTTTGAAACAAGAGATATGTGAAACAAAAATTCATTGGTCAAAGGGCGGAATGTACTGCCATTTGTTAAATTTTGTTTTGACCAATGACTTTGTGTTTCACCACTGCGCATATTAGTTGCTCAATGTTCACCAGTAGCACATGGTATGTTTTGTTCAGTTTAGCCGCCTATGGGCTTTGACATTGCATTAGTCATTACATTCTGTATTCTGCCTATTGGCTTTGACATGGCATTAGCCATTACTTTCTGTATTCAGTTGAGCCGCCTATGGGCTTTGACATTGCATTAGCCATTACATTCTGTATTCTGCCTATTGGCTTTGACATGCTGTATCCAGTCTAGCCGCCTATTGGCTTTGACATTGCATTCCTATTGGCTTTGACATGATGTATTCAGTTTAGCTGCCTATTGACTTTGACATGCTATTAGATATTCTGCCTATTGGCTTTGACATGATATTATATATTGCATTTTATATTCAGCTTAACTGCCTATTGGCTTTGACATGATATTATACATTGCATTTTGTATTCAGCTCAGCTGCCTATTGGCTTTGACATGATATTATACATTGCATTTTATATTCAGCTTAGCTGCCTATGGGCTTTGACATGATATAAGACATTGCATTTTGTATTCAGCTTAGATGCTTATTGGCTTTGACATGACACTAGACATTGCATTTGATACTTAGGTTAGCTGCCTATTGCCTTTAACGTGGAGTTAGACATTGCAGTTGAGAATCCAAGCTGTATTTTTCCAAGCTGTGTTTTTGCACCAGAGAACCAAGATGTTTTTCTCACAGTAGACTAGACCTGATAAGAGAGGGTACATGGGTGTTGTTTTTCTTCGCTTGAGCTTGGGAACAGGAGTAGTCTTGGAGACCTGGCCAGTCTCCAAAAGGCTTGCTCAGTTTCCCAGGTCTGAGAGGAGGGGGCACACCTTTGTAACGAATGTAACAGGCTGCAGAGAGTCAGATTCAAATCTGCCGGACCTCGTGCTGGAGCTTGGCGCCAGCTGCCAGCAATCCCGTGTGGGTAGATGAATCTCTTTCTCGCGGCTGACAAGGGGTCATCAGCTTGCAGACCTTAGAAAGATGAAGCTGTAAATAGTTTCCCACACGGTGAAGTATTTGTTTTGCTTTGCATTCAATATCTTATAAATATAACCTGCTGTGTATATTGCAAACTGATATATTTTGTCTGATTAACGCGGGCTTGAAAGCTACTAATTCGTCATACATAAAAATTGTGGTTGGAGAAGAATTAACAACAATAAAAGTCTTCTTTGAACTCAGAAGTGCATTTCTGGTGTTTTATGTATGTGCTTAAAAACTAGATAAGAGAAAAAGCACTCCAACAGCACACCATATGCCATCTTCAGCTGGCTCTTTGATGTCCCAAGAGCCCTTTGCCTGCCTCGGAAATCCCTTATCTAACCTAGACAGGCCCTTTGTAGGTCCTCATAGTCAGTACAAACACCCTCAAGGCCCCTCAGGTGGCTCTTTTGGACCCTCAGTTTGTACGTTTACACTCAAAGCCCGACAGCCAATAGAGTCCTTGAGATCTTCATCTCTCAGAGCCAGTCACCCACCTCCAAAGTTTACTGTAGCAACTGCTCAAATTTGGAGTTTGCTACTGTAAAAATGTGTTTTCAAATGTACTATTCCCATTCTAGGAGTCTATAAACTTTTGCAGACTTCTAAACTAGAATTGTAACTTCATACCAAATCAGCATTTGAAAGAGGGGTGCTATAGGCATCCCTTCCAAATACTGATTCGATATTATATGACTCAATGTTTTGCAACCATAATCCGGTTGCAAAACATTGACAAGTTACCAGCTCCCAAATTGGGGTGGTAACTTATTTTTAAAGGGAAAGGTCTCCCAAGAGGACCCCTTCGTCTTTGTGAACTAAAAAAATGTTGGGGACTAGCCAGTGGTCCAGAGCACCACTACCAACCTTCAAACAAAGGTTCCTAAACTTTTTTTGATATGCTGCACCCTTTCTTTGAAGAAAAACAGGCTGCTTTAAAAGTTTATTTATTTAAAGACAGTCACTGACATGGTGAATTCTGATCCTGTCAGGCCACCATCTCTGTGACGGCTTCCAAACGTAATTAGTCTCAGTTTGTAACCTACCTCATTAATATTCATGAAGTAGGTCAGATTACAACCTACTACAATTCGAAATTTATGAACCAACCTCTAGGCCACAAAAAGTCTTTACTGGTTGTAAACCTACTGGTGGCAATTTCTAACCAGTACTGTTTGACCATTTTTTGTACATCTAGCCCTTAGTCCTGAGGCACCTGCATTCACTCTGCAGCCAAGAACATGACTAATTTATAGCTTCGGACACTAAGCACTTGAATACTTGCATAGCTTCATTCTAACGATGTTGATAAAATAGATGCCTTTCAGTTGGGTGTAATATTATTCAGTCCTAAAAACAGTACTGCTTCTGTTGTGGTTTATCTAAATAGCCATTATACGTATAATTATACCTAAGTGCACGATACGTTGTATATTATTGAAAGAATCGAAATGGTTTCTGTTTTGTTCTTCTGGTATCATCCCTCCTCTTTTCTTTGTAATTTTTTTCAGGGACCTTAACAAAAGAATGCACTAGGATTGGGCTATAATTCTGTTACTGAAAGAGAGTGGTTAGTACTCCTAAATATTGATAAAACTGTATAAGATTTTGATGGAGATTTTTTTGCAGTGGTTTATGTTATGTTGTTTTATAAAACATGTAATATACCCCTTGTAATCTTAGAAGCTCCCATTTATTCTCTATGGTGTTCTTTGGCAATGCTGCTTTACGTGGGCCACAGAGATTCCACCATTTGTCAATCAGTCGGTGCTGTGTTGAGATATAACTGGTGAGAGCTGAGTGCTTCTGCTTAACACCACATAACCACTGTTTACTATAACCCCCTTGTGCTGTCCCTGCTTAACTCTCTTTTTAGTTGCAGTAGTTTGGATGCAGAACTAAAGCGTCTGAAAAAGGGGCATTGCAGGCATCAGAAATGGCAAAGATGTACTCTGGCTGATAAAACAGCTACACTTAGGCAGGCTTTGAGAAAGGGAGCTCATTCTTGTTTAGTGAACAACTGTTTTTCTCAAGTGTGGAGTGAAGACTGTAAAGCAGTGACAGGAGATGCGTGAAGAATGCACACAAGCTTTTTGCTGTCTGTTGTTGTCAAAGACTGCTTCTAGACCTAACCAAAAACGTACATTAGGCTCACTGCTCACATTAGCTCACTCTCATTAGCTTGTTTCTTATTCGAGTCACCGATGTGCAACTTCCCCACTCAGTCCCCAAACTTTATATGCTGCTCCCCCAGCTCCTCCAGTACTTCCCCCACTCTTCCCCATCTGATTTTTATTTTTAAGAACCCCCCACGCCCAAACTGTCATTGTGCTCCTGTTTCCGATTACTCAGCTCTGCAACTATGCCTTCCCTCCCTGTTGCCCCAAGCCCAGGGGCGTAGCTTGGTCAATAAGACTGTAGGGAGGAGGCAGGGGGTCGGGGGAGTTCCAGGTTTCCCAACAATCACTCCGGCATATAATGTTAAAATACATTGTAGAGCAAGCAGGGTGCATTTCAGTTCAGTAAGGAGCAGTGGAAAGGGAGAGAAGTGAGGATTGATAGGAGTACTAAGCAAAAGAAAATTCAATATTTTGTAAAATAACCCAAAATCTTCAAAGACTTTAAAAACAGAGAGGAAGAGAGTGTGTGTGTGTTTTTGTGTGTGTGCATGTAAAAATTCCTGGTGAAATTCGACAGACTCCTCACCATACCCAACTGAAAGCACTTGTACCCAACCATGTACAAAAAAAATGCATTTAGTGGGGGGGGTGACACCCCTCCCACTCCCCAGAGCATCGCCCCTGCCCAAGCCTTCCCTCCCCAGCCCCTCTGCTACGGAACATTCACTTTTTATCCACCATGCCACATGATTCTATGTCAGGACCGGAGGCTTTGGCTTATGCTTTCTCTTTTTCTTTCAGTTGGCTTTACTGCCAACACACAGCAGCCAATAAAAAAACAACACTACATTTCCCAACAGCTTTGCAGCCTCATTATGACCCCCAATCAGAGCCCACCATCTAGTATATAGGTCGTAAACACTAAAGTTTGTCCTCTTTCTTTGCTGCTTCAACACTGAGCTAAGTACTTTCACATTTTCCCTTACGTTATTGTGGAATACTATTGTATACTTGTTGGGCGCAGCTTATTGCCTTCAGGTGCCTTCATTTTGTTGGTTTGTTTATCGCTCTCGTAATGCAAGTGTCACATCTGCATCAGCGTGATTGTAGCCGATTTCATTGCCGCCGGTGAGGAGTGACAGGGGAGGCTGCACACGTGTCTGGGTCAGTCTTCTTTCTGTTGTTGTCCTCACACATGCGCACAGTTGGTGCCAGCGTGCTTCATCAACAGAAAGAGGCTTCCCTTTTTGCTCTGTGCGCCCCCCGCTCTATGCCCAGAGGGGCAGTAATAAAATGATACAGCTTGGCTCTAGGGCAGAGGTCTTCAAACTGGGGGGCGGGCCCCCCTTGGGGGGCCTCAAGTGATCCCGGGGGGGGCGCCAAACTCTGGCCAAAAGAAATATTATACAGATAACATGCCTTTGTTTGAAGCAGAAGCATGTTATTGCAGTTTAAAAAAAGTAACAGTACTTAACTGCAATGTTTAAATAGGTCTAGACCTATTTAAACATTGCCATCCTTCTAAAATAATTGTGAAAATTTATGAGGGTGGGGCCTAATGATTTTTATTTTTCAACTGGGGGGGCGCGGCATTAAAAAGTTTGAAGACCACTGCTCTAGGGGATTTCTGGTGCCTTCCTCTGCTTCTTATTTAAAAATACCAGCAGGGACCTTTCAAACTCCCTTATAACACCTGAGTGTCCCCCTCTTGCTATTAACTGTGCACATACACTTGGGACCTCTACTATATTCTATTATATATTGCACTGGAAAACATGGCCCAACAATATCCAGATGATGATCAGTACGGGGATTATGATGCTGGACATTATGACCAGCACATGGAAGAGCGCCTTGTAGAGGCATTGGACTTCCACGTTCAGGATTCTGTAAATAAGGCTTTAGTGAAAGCCCTGCGCCCGTTTGCACAACCTATTTTCAACTTTGGAGTTAGGCGCTTTGATGTAGGCTCATGGAAGCCCATCCCTGGAGAGGTCAATATAAATGAGCCTGGCCGGTCATCATATGAACCTTTGGGACATACCATTATCATGGTCCTGGATGATCACGAGTATGATGCTTTTAGGAGTCATAAAGCTACCCCTTCCTTTCAAACTACTCAAAATACGTCTGATGAGTCCAATTCTTCTGATTCGGACGATAATTTGACGCCTGACAAAACCCAGGGCAAGCGCAAGCGTAAGACTCATCATGCTAAGGAACCTTTGATTCCCCCCCAGTAAGAATTTACAATATGATCCTGATGCTATAGTACATCCCAGGTCCACGGAATGGAACCCATGTCAAGAGGTGGCAGGGTATGTTCAATCAAGACTCCGGAAACGTTTTGAAAAAGATATTCGCAACACGCTGCGTTCTGAGTGCACCCGCCCTGTTCTCTCCGGCAAAGTTGCAGAGACACCTGAACTAGATCCTCACATGGTGACCTTCCTTAAGAAATATGCCAAGGACCTGAAAAAAGGCATTGATAGAGCATGGCGAGGATGTCAGGACAAGTTATTAGCTATTTCTGGACCCCTTACTAAAATTTTAGATTTAGCGATTCAGGCAAAGGAGACCTTGGAATGGGCCCAAAGAGCCATCTGTTTATTAGGAAACACCAATTGCTTGAGTTCCACGGAACGTAGGAAGTCTCTTCTGCTGTGTATTGATCCCAAATTGGCAGAGTTAGCGCCATCTGATGCAGGTCCAGCGGCTAATGGACTATTGTTTGACAACAGGTTTGTCAAAGACCTGGCCAAAATATGTGGCTACCTTCTCGGCTTTGGATAAGGCCCAAACTTCAATTCAGAAGGTATTTAACAGTGGCCTTTTTCACAGGGCCGGACGCTTCAGAGGTCGAGCACCAGGCCGGTTCAATCCCCAAACCTCCCGTCCATACTATAGAGGCAAAGGAGCCTCCGGATACCAAACCAACTCAAACTTTCACCCATTGAGAGGCAGAGGCTACAGAGGCCGCAATCCCAGAGGGCCTCACAGAGGAGTATAGTACAAACAGATTTCCTCTCAATCGGGTAACAATTCTTCCTTCCTGGGAGATATTATTGGGGGGCAGAGTGAGTACATTTGTACACAACTGGTCTTTGATCACACATGATGTATGGGTACTAGAAATGGGTGCAGGTTACCATCTAGAATTTTATTCAACTCTCGAACAAACGTTTATTCACCCCCCTCTCAGTGTTTTCCATCAAGAGAGAGCTTTTATAGATCAAGAAGTAGAAGCTCTTCTTCAAAAAGGGGCCATAGTTCCTTCTCACCCTCATCCCAGAGGGTTTATCAGTACGATCTTCCTGGTCCAAAAGAAAGGAGGGGTTCTCGCTTGGTGCTCAACTTCATCAGTTTAACCTGTGGATTGTGTACCAGCATTTCAAAATGGAGGGCATTCATCTCCTCTGAGATCTATTGTTAGAAGGAGACTGGATGGTCCGCCTGGAGCTCAAGGACGCTTATCTGACCATTCCTATTTTCGCTCCTCATCGCTGTTTCTATAAGTTCTTTTGGTAGAAAAGATGCTACGAGTTCTCCACTCTTCCTTTCGGACTGTCTTCCGCACCTTGGTGTTTCACCAAGATCATGCGCCAAGTTATGCAGTGGCTCAGAGAAAAAGGTGTGCGTCTCATAGTTTATCTCGAGGACATTCTCAGCATGGCGCAAGAGAAACATCTGGTGCTTCTGCACCTTTACTGGATGATTCAGCTTCTTCAGGATTTGGGTTTCATTATAAACACATAGAAATCCCAGTTAGATCCCTCCCAAAAGATAGATTTTTGGGGGTTCAGAATAGATTCCATTTCGACCCAATTGAAACTCCCTTTGACCAAGAGACTAGCTATCAAGAAGGAGTTGAAGAAAGCATTGTCTGTTCCTTCGATTTCCTTGAGGGTTCTCACCCAATTGCTAGGCCTCCTGGCTTCGTCTATTCAAGCCATCTTTCCGGGCCCTCTGCATTATCGGGCCCTTCAGAGATTGAAGATTATGCATCTCTAAAAGGGCCTATCCTATTCAGAACTGATTGTTTTGAAGCCCGAGCCGAGCTTCAAAGGTGGTTGATTCATATGGACGCTTGGAATGGCAAGGGAATTTTTACCTCAGTTCCGGAGATTGTCATAGAATCGGATGCCAGCAGATGGGGCTGGAGAGCCAGATGTGGGCAGATGGAGACAGGGGGTCGGTGTTCCCCAGAGGAACTTCAACCGCACATCAATGGTCTAGAACATCTAGCAGGCTTGTTTGCGGTCAAGGCACTGTCCTCGGTCAAGACAAACTGTTGTATCCTCTTGAAAATGGACAACATATCGGCAGTGAAGTATATCAACAAACTTGGGGGAGACGTGGTCCAAGATGCTAGCGGAAATTGAGATGGACGTTTGGCACTTCTGTCTAGCTCATCAAATTTCGATCACAGCGGAGTACATCCCAGGAAAAGTGAATGAAGTAGCAGATTGGAATTCTCGACATCTCCGAGATGTCAGTGATTGGAGATTACACCCCATAGTATTTAAGTTTCTGAATCTTCTTTGGGGTCCTTGCTCGGTGGATCTATTTGCGTCCCGCCTGAATGATCAGCTTCCCCGCTTTTACAGTTGGAGACTGGATCTGATGGCTCTCAGCTCGGATGCCTTCCTTCAGTCCTGGACTGGGGAATTGAATTACGCATTTCTCCCTTTTTCCATGATCCACCAAGTTCTCTCCCAGGTCCTTCGTCAGAAGGTGGAGATGATCTTGGTAACCCCATGCTGGAAAGCTCAATTGTGGTTTCCATTGGCATTGTCCCTTTGAAGGATCTTTTATTGGACCCGGTGGGGCAACCACATCCTCTCATTCTGGAAGAGCACTTGTCACTCATGGCATGGAGAATTTCGGGGGATCCGAACAAATCTCAGAGGTTTCGGAGGACACTAGATTCTTCCTCTCTCAATCCCTGGTGCCTAGTACACATAAAAGATATGCCTCCGCCTGGAAACAATGGTTGAATTGGTGCAGTCAGAGGAATGTGGATCTCTTGGGGGCCTCAGTGCAGATGATTGCTAATTTCTTGTCCAAGTTAGCAGCTCAAGGTCTAGCTTACAGGGCAGTTAACAATTTTAGATCGGCTATTTCGGCCAAACACCCTCGAGTTGATGGTAAGTCTGTTGGGGAGCATCCTTTAATATGTAAACTCCTACGTGGTATACGCTTGGTACGTCCCCCTCAACCAAAATATTCATCGTTGTGGAATGTTAATATTATTTTGAAATTCCTTGTAGCATGGCCAGCCAATGAGGGTTTATCATGAAAACAATTATCGGCAAAATTAACTATGTTATTTTGTCTGAATTCATGTCGGAGAGTGTCGGACATCAAAGCACTGGATATTGCAGATAGGGTTTTTACTTCAACAGGAGTTTCTTTTTGGATTTCTAAATGCACCAAATCAAATTCTACATGTATTTCTTATCCAAGTTTTTGAGACAACTCTAAATTATGTTTAAAAGTGTTGTTTAAAAGTATACAAGGATGTCACTCGTGAATTCCCTATAGATCATTCTGGGCAATTATTGATTTCATTGCAAAAACCTTTTGACCCTGTGTCTTCAACGACTTTAGCTAGATGGGTCAGGTGGTTATTACAAGAAGCAGGAATAGATGTTTCCATTTTTGGGGCACATTCTGTTAGAGGTGCTATGGCCTTAAAAGCCTTTAATTCAGGGTCCAGATTGGAAGATATTATGACAGTGGCAGATTGGTCATCAGACTCTACTTTTAAGTTGTTTTATCATAAACCAATTGTAAATGTGGCTTCTGGGGTTATAGCTCAGCTTTAAACTAGCATAATCCAAAGCCTCTGGTCCTGACATAGAATCAAAAAAAAATTCTAGCTTGCACAACAAGAATTTTCAATTCTATTAAGGACACGGAGGTGAGGATTATCCCACCTATTATATGGGTAACTTTTGAAGTTAATGTCTATGGCATATTGGTTATGATAGAAATTGTCCCACCCGCTGTAATATCATGCATTTTCTCACATTTGGGATGTTACGTCATTCTTTTCTTTTACAGATGAGAAAACCACTTAAAAGATTTCGGCAGAGATCTTCCTGAATTTCAAGATGGAGAACTGTTCGGTTCTGAGTTGCACCGGTTGTGCTGTTTCGCTTCCTTCGCCAAGAAGAAACCATTGGTTGGCGCTACGACTGTGTTGGTCGGTGTTGGTTTGTGTCTTTGATTTTTAGGACAAAGATGAGCAAAGAAAGAGGATGGACTTCAGTGTTTACGATCTATATACTAGATGGTAGGCCCTGATTTGGGAGTCATAACAAGGCTGCAAAGCTGCTGGGAAATGTATTGTTGTTTTTTTATTGGCTGCTGTGTGTTGACAGTCAAGATAGAACAAGCATAACCCTCGCCTCCGTGTCCTTATGAGAATTGAAAATTCTTGTTGCGCAAGCCAGAAAGTTTTTGATCCTCTGAGATGTTGTAACTGTATATGGTATCCAGTGTGAAGGCAAGTATTGGCAAAAGCTTCGAAGAGTACCTCCTTAGCAAGACATATTTGACGGTATTTTAGAGGTGTGTGGTGGAAGGCGAAAGATCTCCGATCGAGGCAAACTTAAGACTGAGATATGGAAGGTATATACAAAATACTGACTGGGAATGTCCACGGACTAAAATAAATTGATAAAACGCCATAGACTATATTCTTACTTTAGACTGTATGGTGCAGGAACAGTCGTGTTACAGGAAACACATATATATTATGAGCACATAGCCAATATTCTTAACAAATGAAGGAGGTAGCTATATGCAAAATCATACTCAAAATATGCTGGGGGTAATGACTTGCACAGCACCAGAAATCTTTTTCCAGATGAATGATATTGTAGTAGACATGGAAGGAAGATACTTACTGCTACTGGGCATGCTGGCTCTCATGACAATTGTTTGGTTAATGTGTGTGCCTCAAATGTAGATGATGGGGACTTCTATGGAGGGGTACAACGGGAGCTGACCCCATTTGTGCAGGCAGAAATTATGTGGGCCGGGAATTTGAATTGTGTATAAAATGGAGTGTTGGAAATGCATCCACCACAAAAGGGCATTAAACCAAATATGAGAAAAAGTCTTAGCAAGGTGATGGAAAGGATAAGGCAGATAGATCTTTGGAGGGTAAAGCATCCAACTGGTGTACTTGTGTTATACACCGGCCACAGGTACAGTAGTAGAAAGGACTATTTCCTAGTGCAATCCTATTATAGTCATCATTTAGAAGGTGTAGTATATCTGGCCAGATAGTTTTCAGATCATACATCTTCTACTGCCACTAATATTTGTGGGGGAGAGATATCCAGGGCCCCATTGTGACACTTTTACGCTGATGCTTTAAAACATGATTTTCTCGCAGTGGCTTAAGGAAACTCTTATGCAATATTTTTTAAACAATTCAGGACTGAGAGTAGATGAATTAAGTGGGAGGCAATAAAGCCAGGGAGATGAATACCAAAACATGCAGCATTCAAAAGAAGGCGAAATGAGCACTGCAATGCAGAAAACACGGTTGAAAGAGGTGGAAAAAGACATGCCTAACAGCCCAGGGAAACTCACACAATGGTCAGCTGTCACGAATACAATCACTGACACATGGGACAGACTTGAAAGATTCACCACCAAGATACATAGACAAAGAGAGAGATACCTCACATTCTAATGTTGACAGTTAGAGGTGAACAGGTTGAATAATACTCACACAAGAGGGCATCAATGGGCTATTTTTTCCACACATGCAAGACGTACATACACAATGCCAGATAGTGGATCACCAAAAGATTGCATCCTACATTGTACACCTCGCACTAACCAGTGCATCTCCTGACCAAAGGGAAACACTTACTGCTACCCTAAACAGAGAGGAAATATTCACAGCAATTAAAGATAAGCAGACAACTAAAACACCTGAGAACGATGGTTTCCCAGTGGAATTTTATCAACAGAACATGGGTCAATTAGCAGAAAACCTCCTCGAGGTATATATCGAAGCATATGAGGTTGGAATGTTGCCCAAATCCATAAGGGAGGCTCAGATTGTACTCAACCTGAAACTAGATAGAATTCTCGTGATGATGTCATGGCGTCCAATCAATGTTAAATGTAGACACTAAAATTCTCATTAAAGTGTAAGCAAACAGCCTTGTTGAAGTGATCCTCGACCTAGTGCATAAGGACTGAGGTGGGTACAGGCCACACTGAAACACTCTATGCAATATACGTAGACTGACACATGTCCTCTATATGGTGGGCACAGAAGATAATGAACACACATTGGCTCTGCTAGACAGTTAACAGGTTTTCTATTGAGTCTGTTGGGCATACATATGGGAGGTTGTGCAAGCAATGGGACCGAGACAGGAATGCATTAAATAGGTACAGCTATTATACACCAAACCAGTGATTAGGGTTCAAATGAACACATCCTCTCAAAACAGTTTGGAATGGAACTATGTACAAGGCAAGGATGGCCTTTGTCATCACTGTTAACTGCACTGGTGAAGGAGTCATAGGCCTGTAGATTACGAGAAGTGCTAAGGCTCTCGTAGAGTAAAAGTGGGGGCCACTACACGTAGTGTCATTATATGCTGAAGATACTTTAGTATATCTTACACACCTAACTTATTCACCTTGTTTCCTGATACATGTATTATCTGACTATGAGAAGTATCAGGATTATATATTAACTGCACTAAATCTAAATTATTTCTAATGTTGCTGAGGGAAGATATACATTGGCTGACTACGGAATTCAGATATATAAGCATGAGAATCTCACCGAATGAAGCAGGCAGACATGGACTAAAAATGGGAAGTGTGAAAGATGGTCTCCAGTCTTCAATTAAGTTCTTGAATACGCTCCCGCTGTCAGTAATCGGCAGAGTAGCACTAGCTAAAATGGAGTTTTAACCTAGATGCTAATACAAATTACTAAATGCCTCATACATGATTCCGAGAAAGGTCTTCAAGTTTTAAATCAATTACTGGTGGAAATTATCCTGGTGGACAAGAGGAGCAGAGTCAAATTGAATACCCTGAAACGTAAATTGAAAAAGGTGGGCTAGAAGTACTAGTGAAATTTGTGTCTAGCAAAGCATGTTTTAAATTGATACAGTATAATAATGCCTATATGACTTAGTTTACTCCTGTGAAATTGAACAGAATACAATAGAAGATCGGCACAATATGGAAGTTGCCAAGCAGAAGACGCAGACTTCCTGCATCTCACAAGTAATTGCCCAGACATACATATTCTTTGGATGGAGATTGCTGGCAGGATTAGGTGATATGAGAGTGACAGTCTAATGCCTACACTAAAACAGTTCTTGTAGATATGAAAAAGAGGTGAAAAAGAGGCATATGGGTACAAAGGTTTTTAGACTAAGAACTATTCTGGCTAAAAGGAGAATAGCTATGCATTCAGTGGGCCCAGGCGTATCCCCAATGGATGGTTGGATCAGTTTTATGAGGGAATACACATCTGCAGAGGAGTGCCAAATGAGAGTAGTAATATGGGGATGATAAGTTACCTGAAGATTTGATAGAATGGGCTGAAATACTTCAGGCTGTCTCTGATCCACCACAAACCTGACCTCCATGAGGCGACAATGCACCTAAACATTTTGAAAAAAGCGGTTTAGGTGCAGAGGAGACTAAACAATAGGAGACAAAACAACAGGACCTTAGGTGAATGAACACACTTGGGGGATGTAAAGCTGACAGGCATAAAAATGAAGATATACAGGTGAGGCGACTTACTTGGCAAATGGGAATCCATGGACTGGACTATTGCTTGTTAGGAGAATCAGCCGGATTGCAGTTGGGAATCGGAACTCTTGTTGATTGTATAAAATATAATTTCATTATATGTGGGGAGTGGAGTGGAGGACTTGCCAAGTGACTGAGGGTATGTTTTGGTTTTGAGTATGCGTCTATTTTACTAGATGACCATTGTAATCTAGGTTTACGTGTACAGGTAATAATGCAAAACAATAAAACGATGCAGATGCAGTAATGTAAATGGTATGTTTATTTTAAAAACTCAATAAAAAACATTTTAAAAACAACTATAAGCTGAGAGCCATACAACAAAGCAGTTGTGAGTCAACTGACCACTGCGTGTGCTAGTTCTTAAATTCTTCTGGAAGTTTCCACCTTCTTCCATGACTTGCCTCTGATTGGTATCTGAGTGACTTTGACCTAGAAGACTCGCCTGATACCATTGTAATCCACCCTCCACTCACAAGCCATCCGTGTCATCTAATCTCTCATTTCTCAATAATCTTTCTCTGTTTTCTATCCCTGTTGATCTCATGCCTCCGAATACCCCTAATCGTGACACCCTACCTTGATGTTGAGAGAGGGGTGCTGTAGGTATCTCAGCAGGAAGAAATTGCTCAGAGGAAAAACTGAGTCATGGCTGCCTGGTGAAGGAGCTGCCCCCGAGAAATGAGAGACTGTTTAAGAAAGTAAAGGCAACTGTTCACTTCTGAAGTACTGCTGAAAGGATCTGTAACCCAACTTGTCCATGACCCCACGCACACCACAGGCCACACGCTAGACCCCATCTTCATCTCCAGTGACCACATCAAGTACAGACCCATCACAAAACTCACCTGGACTGACCACTTCAATATCACCAGCTCATGGACCTCTACCCTCAGTTTGCGCAATGTCCCCTACCGCAGCTGGAGCAAAGTCTTCAACGGAGACATGAATCAATGCCCTCAACACCACACATCCAATCTCCTCCAACAATCTATGCCAGAACGTCAGAAACATCAAAAATGGGATCACCAACAGCTTTGCTCCTTTCAGCAACCACACCCACAGAAGGCCCACATGGTTAGCTAGTACAATGAAGACCTCCAAACCACTAAGCGATACTGTAAACAACTGGAAAGGAGATGGGGCACCAGCAAGAACATGGCCGACACGACCGCCTTCAAGACAGCCCTCATCCTCTACCACAGACAGTTGAGAGAATTGAAGAAAAAGGACTTAGCCTCACACATCAAATCAAGCTCCAGTTACAACAAAGAACTCGTCAACATCATCAAAGAATTCTTCAATGCCTCAGCTGCAACAAACAACATTACCCTGTCACAGGAACTCTGCTACAACCTTGCAGATTTCTTGCAGAACAAGATTGCCAACATCTACAGAAACTTTAAACCCCAGCCCAAGGCCACTGACTTCTTCAAGTAACACAATGACCCCCCTACCAACACAAACACCCAACTAACCAAATAGAGCCAGCTTGCCCCATAGGACACGTCCTCCTTCATGAACTCGGTCCACTCGGGGGCCTCAACCGACTCATGCCCTCACCACATCTTCAACCTAGGTGAAGCAAAAAAGATCCACATACTCATCACTGTGTTCAACACCTCAGTTGCCATGGCCACCTTCCCTGAGGACTGAAAACACACAAAAGTCAACTCCCTACTAAAGAAACCATTGGCAGACCCCACCAAACTCAACAACTACAAACCAATCTCCCTGCGCTCATTCCAAACTATTAGAAAAAGCCATCAACCAATAACTCTCCTCAATTCTGGAACAGAACCTCCTACTCAACTCCTCCCAATCTGGATTCTGCAGCACTGAGACAGCTCACATTGCAGCTACCGATGACATCTGAGCCCTACTCGACCAAGGAGAGGATGTGGCTTTGATCCTTCTAGACCTCTTGGCAGCCTTCAATATGGTCTCCCACCACACACTCATCACAAGACTGCACAACATAGGCAACCAAGGAGCTGCCCTCAGATGGATCGCCTCTTTCGTCACTGGAAGAATACAAAAATTCCACCTTCACCTCTGAACCCAAGGAAATCATATGTGGATTAATCTAAGGATCCTCACTCAGCCCCACCTTCTACAACACTTATATGACATCTCTGGCCAGCATTGCCAAAACCCACAAACTCAACACCATATCTTAAGCCGATGACACACAACACATTCTCTCCCTATCCAAAGACACCACCAAGGCCAACTTCCACAACGTCATGACTGATGTCGCCAACTGGATGAAGGGCAACTGCCTAAAGTTCAGCACGGACAAGACAAAGGTACTGATTTTCAGAAACAAAAGCTCCCCATCAAAAGCATACTGGCGGCCCTCAGAACTCAAACTTACTCCTACCCCCACCAACCATGCTAGGAACCAAGGCATCATTCTGGACAAGAAGCTAACCATGATGATTCAGGTCAACTCCACCTCCTTCTCCTGCTTCCCAATCCTCCACTTTATTCAAAAGATATTCAAATGGCTACCTCAAAGCTCCAGACGCACCATCACCCAGGTTCTCATCTCCAGCCGAGTGGACTGCGGCAACACTCTCTGTGCAGGGATCACAGTTCACCTCCTCCGACGACTACAGACCATAAAGAACGCTGCAGCCAGACTCATCCTGGATGTCCCTAGATGAACCCACATCACCCCCTACCTCAGGGAACTCCACTGGCTCCCTGTACAGAAACGAGGCCAGTTCAAGCCCCTCACCCATGCATACAGGGCCCTACACAACTGGGGCCCAACCTATTTGATCCACTGCCTGAATTTCCATCAGCCCACTGGACACCTCAACTCTGCGTCCCTGTCGCTAACCCTCACCGCCTGCATCCGACGTTGCAGATGTGGAGGTTGCTCCTTCTACTACCTGGCAGCAAAGACATGGAATGAGCTACCCTTTCATCTATGCACCTCCCCATCTCTTAAAGAGTTCTGAAAGTCCCTGAAGACCTGGCTGTTCATCTAATCAACTGGACCTTGTCAGCGCCTGTATGCCCTCACCGATGACAAGTAGCCCTCTACAATTGATTGATGGATTGATTGATTAGTTAAACTCTGCACACCTCGTCACTGTCTTGGGTGCCCCAAATTGGCTCTTAAGCACCTTTCAGCATGAAAGACTATGGTGGGGTTGTCAGGTTTAGTTGACCCTAATTATTAACCAACCAAGTAAGGAGTTCTGAAAGTCTGGGACCTTCCTGTTACCAAGTAGTTCCTCTCCTAATTCCCTGATGCACAAAGTGCTTGATTGAGTGCCACTGCACGTGTATTTTTTTTTCCTTAGCCAAATAACTCTGTAAGCCACTGCAGAATATACAGGTGTGACTTGTGCCCCATTTACCACTGGAGGCCGGATATATGGAGCACAAGGTCCAGGGGTCAACCTCGCCTCCCCCCCTTCTAATTCCTGGTCCTTAGCCGGTGGAACACCCCCTTTCTTCGGTGGCTATTTGAGTGAGATCCTTTCTTGTTTCAGTTGGAAAGAGGGTTTGTTTGGGCCTGTGACCGAGTCATGTGGATTTGCGACTTTTCCTGTCCCAACAGTAACTTCTCTGTGAGCTTGCAGGATTGGAGGAGAGGAAGCCTGGCAAACGTAGAAACTGACACGGGGTGGCTGTTAAAGAGCAGCCCGGCACTCTGGCGGGTTTCCCTTGCACTGCATCAAAAAGTAAACAGTTCTGCTGGGAAGGATGCCGGTGTAAAAACTGCCAGTTAAACCTGCTAATCAGTAGGCGACATTCCATCGTGACAGAACACAAAACACAGAAAGCGTCTGCACTGGCCCTCTAGGTTAAAGAAAGGGCAGACGCTGAGTCACTTCTTACACTGTGAGGCCCAATCCGCCCAGATCCAGCAGTATCAGTATTTCCCCAACTTATTATGCTCTGTTGATTTGTGCGATACATCTTGCCTGCTGTGTGTAGAATGAGGCACATTTTCTTGCTAAGTCAAAACACTGACAGGGTAATCATTTTATTGGGAGTTCTCACAGTGCTGTTGATTTCACAATGTAGATGAGTAGCAGCTGTCTTTTTGATGATGTTACCAAGAAATTATGAGTCAGTAGTTGGGCACGTTGCTGGGATCCATGTTAGGTTTCTTTAAGAACGAAAAGATGTATCAGGTGCCGATGGAGTTGGAGAAGATGCCTCAGGCGAGGGTCTCATTTTGATCATGTTGAAGAGTGGATGAAGGAATCATTTCACCCATGATGTGCAATTCAGTGAGTTGAGGCAGTGTGAGAGGTTTTCACTGCTGAGAGGATCTAACTGTCTCCAGGTAAGTCTGTCTCAAGAT
Organism: Pleurodeles waltl; assembly: GCF_031143425.1. Lineage (NCBI taxonomy): Eukaryota > Metazoa > Chordata > Amphibia > Caudata > Salamandridae > Pleurodeles > Pleurodeles waltl. The sequence continues at coordinate 519,660,375 of NC_090447.1, read as the reverse complement.
GCCACTATTGGAGAGATGGCTAGCACCTCTAAACTGTCAATGTGCTGTTTAATTCTGCCACCCTTCTCTCTGAAGTCATTGGTGACGATGCGTTTTTCCTTTGACAACTTGATGTGTTTATTATGATCGGCACTACTCATCCGGTGGAGCATCCACCTGGATACATTTCTCAATGGGACTTTCTGAGCCACATATGACGACTAAGCAGATGAACTTCCCCTGTAGTGATAGGACCATTTATGTTTATTGCTTCTCCTTTCCCTAAAATCTAGTAAATGAGGAGAGTGTGATTAGATCCCTAAGTGAGAGGCATGAGTTCTATCCTCCAACCTTGTTTCTTCTATATCCACGATTTCAGCATCACAGTAAACGTGGAGATGAGTGAATTCATAGAATCAAACTCCTTTTCCTTGGCTCACTTTTTGGAGATAGCCTTTTTTTGTTTATGCCATTATGGCAGCTGCCTCTGTTATTATTGATTATGATGGCTGTAGCATATATTGTTTCATGAGCTAGGTTAGGGGGAAAGGTTAGGTCCCATTCAGCACTTACATGGTAACTGTCTTTTGTTCCATCCCTCTCACCCTGAGGCAGCACATAGGACTAGTCACACTTTTGCAAAGTTCCAGCTCATAGCAGTGGGCATGCACCTTGCAGCTCTATCATTTTTCATTGGTCGTGTAATACCAACTAACACCATTGGACCTTACTTAGTTAAAAAAAAAAAACAGAGCCAGAAGGCCAAAATATCAAGATAAATGCATGGCGGGAACAATTCATTTACTATTCTTAACTCCACATCCACGCGCATTGAAGATATATATTATCAAGGTGTATATGTTAAAGTTTGGTATGGCAAACCTATACCTATCTATATATCTTCACGATATTTTAGTCATTAATATTTAGACATATATATTTTCGCTCCATAATATTCTGTAGTCCATAATTAGGTAGAATATTGTTACTACGTCACCACGATCAATCAACTTCATGACATCCTGATTGGGATAAAATCATGGAATTAATTAGTAAAAAGATATGCACGGTTCAAGGTCACAAAGTTATACATGGTTAATTAAGTTCATTGATGAGAAACCTGTAATGAAGATAGACATTCATCAAACACCTGAAGAATTATCTCTTCCACTTCCTGTACCTTAAGTTCCATGGCTCACCTATTCAGTTAATGTTGTGACTGATGAGTCCATGGGCCAGATGTAGCAAAGGGTTTTACCCATTTTGTGTCTATGGGAAAATGTGTTCGTACATATGGCCCCATGTCTTAAGGCCTCATGGCGATATGGAGTTATTGTATAACGTGGCCCCTCCTGTTCCCTTCGAGGCTTTGTATACATTATTAAAGAGATCTAAAGCCTTTGTGAGTTATATAATTTATATTTGTAGGATTTATTTTTTATTTATATGAAACTTGTGGATAGTAGTTCCATTCTCACTTTTGGAGAGTTTTCCATGTGCAGTTAAATGTAGCGCATCATTTTAACAGATACAATCCTCTAAATGATGGCAAGATGGAATGTACAAATCCGTTTATTTAGCAATATGTACAGTGCTACTGTTCTTCACATGAACACAGCTGGCTGAATTACTAGCATTCGCAGAGTTTTCACATTACAGTTTTTGGCATTCGTCTACAAAAATGTCAGACATGGCTATCATTCATTTAAAAAATGTTGTCAGTTACCACATCCAAATTGATTCTAGGCCGAATGGTCACATTACAAAGTGTTATCCATTCAAATAATTTGAAAATACTCAAAGCAAAATATGTATGTATGTAAAGATATTCACAGATCAGCTCTTAGTTATTCTCTTGGTGATTTCCTTTATGTATCCACAACATATGGTGTAATTAAATTGTATGGCATTTTTCCATGGTCTGTATTTAGCACCAAATATGTTGAATTCAGCAAAGGTTAACTTTTTCCTGCAATTCTTTCAAAATGTGTCCAATGTTTCCTCTTTTGTTTGTGTGAAAATTCTAGCCTTCTCGAAAACAAAAACATTCTTGCCCATATCACCAAAGGTTAAGACACAGTATCTGCCACAGGTGGGGGCTGCCTACTGACTTATTTAGAGCAGTGCTGTGTTACCACCTTAGACAGAGGTAAATGGTTCCTTGTCAAAGGCTTATGGTGCTTTTGTTTGGAATCATAGCAGCATTTAGGGGAATATCTAAAGTAAACAACTGCTGAAGCATTTTCATTCTTCGCAGGAATCAATGCTCATTGAGGTAGATGGATCTTTGGACCCAGTAAGTGGTGGGAAAGAACTGCTAAAAACAATTTCAACACCATTTCAATTTAATTTAAACACCATGACCAATGTGGCCAAGGAAGGAAAACTCCAATCGGAAATAAAGTAAATTTTTTTAAATTAAAAACCAAGTTTAAAATCGTGTAGACTATTTGTAATACCAAATTATTATAAAGATACATAATCACCAAGGGTTGTCCAGGGCAATGAAATACATTCAGATGAAGCTAAGCATTTGAGAATACCAAAGCATAATAATAAGAGAAATATCTGAGATACAGAAATAATGTATTGCTCAGAGTTAACAAGCATCAGTCCATTCACTTTAGCAGAGTCATAATTTAGACTGGGCAATGTAAAAACCTTCTGCTAGCCAAATCAGAGAAATACAAGTGTGGGGCGAAACACATGCAGACAAAATACAAAAAGCACAATAGGAGCAAAAATAATTTGTAAAAAGATAATCTCTGGCTGCAGGTTACTAACTAAGATGAGCAAAAGATAAATAAAAAAAGAAAATGTGAGCATATCAGAAGCTCATTCAAGAGTCTTCTGTAGGGGATTAGGTAAAGATTTCTAAGTCCTGAAGGGCATCTCAAGGCACTAAAGCCGAAAGGAAGATACCTCTCCAAGGGGTTCAGCATTCAGGCACTCTTCACCAGCAAGGTTTCTGGCACAGGAATCAAGGCAGCATCTCCCCAAGGTCCAACTGGGCACTGTCATATCAAAAGTAACAAAACATTCTGATTTTCCAAAGATATCTGTTCATGTCACTTCGAAAGGGCATCATCCAATGATAATCAATCACACGACTCCAAGTTGAAGCATATGCATTCCTTCCAAAGCTTTTCATGAGAACATCTGCCATCCGTGTGACTCCACGCAAGTCTGAAACAATTGTATACAATATCATTCCATGTTCCACAATGTTCTGCTCCCAAGGGCAATAAGATACATTCTCTCTATGCTTGAACAATGAGGTCTATTACCAACATCTAGTCTTCTCATGGGAACATAATCTAAAAGAAAGTTCACGTTAAGAAATGAATCAGTATTCTAACGGACATAAAATGCAAACTTTGCAGGCCTCACGTATGCTAAGGCAAGAAATCATGACATTACATTCAATTAATTTGTTTTAATTAAACACATGTAATACGAAAACTTATGAATTCAGCATTAATAACACTTCATTATTATGAATACTACATTTCATTTTAAACAAGAAAGCTTGTTAATGCATTTAATTAATTATAATAAAGAAGTACATTTCTCTCATGTTTGCACACATTTTAAATTCATTAACCATTAGAAATTCAATATTGCTTCGATATGCACCATTAGTCTAGAGTCTAACTTACAATATAATATCAATTTAATCCTTCTAACATGTGATTTAATTCAAATACCACCTAAATCAAACTCTGCAATACAAGCAAATGCACACTTAAATAGCATGTCAATGCAGCTTCCAAGTTTTACTATCAATGCTTGGATTAACATAAGGCATAAACTGTCACATTTTGATGACCTTTGTGACATGAGGGACTCTACTAAAATTTAGACTACCTCACAACTGACAATAATGCAATAAGGTACACAAGGCAACATATCAATACAAGTAAAACATAACACAGCACACAAAAACAACAGAACAAATGTAACACAATAAATGTGCACAAGTATTCTGATCATACATTACCACCTCAAGAACACTATTTTCATGATACGGTGGTAAAAGGTGTTTGCAGCAAGGAATGCCTTAATTTATCACAGGTGACGTAAAATAACACCAGTGAGAAATGTTTTGTGATCCCACCCCTGTCCCCAAACTATTCACTGTTAAATTTTTAACACAAAGGCCCTCATTACGAGTCTGGCAGTCTTAAGACCACCAGACTAGAGATGGCGGTCTGACCGCAACATTACGACCGTGGTGGAGCCACCACAATTCGACCGCTGACAGCGCCAGGTTGCCGCCAGTCGACAGCCTGGCGGTCTCGTCAGTTGTAATCCACCAGGGTATCCCTGCATGCAGCTCTGCCCTGGAGAATTACGACTCCCCAATCCGCCAGCCTTTTCATGGCAGTTGGACAGCCATGGAAAGGCTGGCGGAATGGTGGTGCCAGGGGCCCCCATAGACATCCCCATTGCGCTTTCCAATGCCTGAAATACAGGCAGTGGAAAGCGCGACAGGTGCAGCATGCTGCTGCACCCGCTGCACCGCCACATTGCCGCCGGCTCAATTATGAGCTGGCATCAATATTTAGGGCATGTTCACTGCAGGCCGGCGGGCTGAAAGCTGTTTCCGCCTGCCAGCCCTGTGGTGAACTTGTAATAGGGCCAGTGGTGTTCTGGCCGCACTAATGGTCAGGTGGCGGTACGAGTTTCGCAGGCCAAAGTCTATCGACTCCTAAATTTGCATGAAATGCTGACAGTCATATTGTTTTTGTTTGCTAATAGGGTATGGCCTGCGGGATTATGCTTATAAATCTGTTACATAGACTCAATGTCCACAATTGATAACAGTCTTTTATTATTATTATTTAAAACATTTTGTGATCCCCCTTCAATGACCAGGCTTCACAAGATTTTGGTGTGCTGTTGTGAACCTTCAACATATTGCTCCAAAAACAACATGTGTGAGTTATAAATCCCTGTCTCGATAGGGGGTGTCCCAACCCTAGTGAGTCATATTTGAAAAGGCAAGTCAGGCAGCATTGAAGAATAGTCCCTTAAGTGTTTACAAAGTTTGTAAGATGAGCATATTTACTCTGCATGTATTTTTGCACCATGCTATAATGCTGATAGTGCACCTCTGAGATCACTCTAGAAGAATTAAACCCTGAAGGCCATGCTTCTCTGAAAATGTTAGATCTGAAAACTCATCTTGCAAAAGGTTAGAAAGGCAGTGGAAGTATAAATATGATGATGATGCAATAGGAATTTAACAGTTTGCTCTTAAGAAATAACATACAGCAATTTGATCATCCTAAAAAACTTGTATTGCCTCGTTCATCTCAGAAGCTTAAAAAAACTGTGTGAGTTGTTTAAAACTGTCAAGCCCTTACTTTCCCCCATGGTAATAAAAATTACACTATCTTCTTCCATGGAGCTTTGTGAGGATCTCTCCTACTTTTTTAAAAAATTTATTTTACGAAAAATCCAAGTCATCTACAAACACTTCCCTGTGTAGTGCTTGTCTAATTCATGAGCTATCTCCCACTGCCATTCTGGGCCTTGACTAACCAGATTTGCCCTGATTACTTCAGAGGAATCTGCAGTAGAACTCACAAGATGCAATTCTGGCTCACCACTAAACCCCTGCCCACCAGACATACTCAAACTAGCTATATTGATGATGAATCCTTTCTTGAACAGACTTCTAAACAAATTCCTTGTCCAAGCAATGGTCTCTTCCTGCTGTAAAAAGCCTATGTTGCTCCCTCTGCTTAAGGAGCGAATAGCCGACTTTAAGGTTCTTAGTTACTTTAGGCCAATCTCACTCCTTCTTGTGGTTGCAAAACTACTGGAGAAAATTATAAACAGGCAGGTATCGCTCTCTCTGGAATAGAATCATCTGCTCCATGACTCTCAGTCTGGTTTCCGTACTGGTTACAGCACTGATATAGCGCTACTTGAAGTCTCAGACTACATTAAACATAATTTGGATTCAAGCTCCCCAGTTCTAGTAATGCTTTTGGACTTCTCCTCTGCATTTGATACGGTCTCTCACACTATTTTTTTGGAGAGACTGGAAAAGATTGACATCAGAGACCAAGCTCTGTCATGGCTGCAATCCATTATCAGTGGGTGTTTTTCTTCCTCCTTTCACCTCTGTTGCAAAGCCAATAGAGTGTGGAGAGCCACATGGCTCCACCCTCAGCCCCAATCTTTTTAATATATATCAGGAACCTCTAGCGAAACTTGTCAAATCCTGGGGAGTGAGAGTGGTAGCCTACGTGGATGACCCCCAACTCCTTTTGGCCTTTCAGGATAATGTACGTACGTCTCTGAGCTCCTTCAAATGCTGCCTTAAAGCAGTGGTGATTTGGATGAATGCAAGCAGTTTAAAGCCTAATGCAGATAAGACAGAGGTTATTTCTTTGACTTCAAATCCACCCTGAACCCAGCCTTTGGTGGCTGTCAGAAATGGGTTCTCCCGCCTTCTGTCACCTGCAGCAAGAAACTTTGGGGTGAAATATGGCTCCTACCTTACTTTTGAGCTTCAAATCAAAGTCTTATTTGCTACTTGCTTCCTTACCCTCAGATCCTTGAGAAGGATGCTATACCTTATTCGTGTAGAGTACCGTCGTACAATTATACAGGCCGTGTTCACCTCCAGGTTGGATTACACCCAGGGACAGCTCTTCAATGAGGGAGTAGGAGCGTCGCCCACCCCTCCCCCCAGCCAGCATTGGCAGCTGCAAACCTTTTAGCAGAAAATGATAATAAACTGTGTTTATTATCTTTTTTTGTAAAAGGGGTGGGGCCACAGGCTGTGATGAGCACTGAGGGGGAGTGCACAACACTCCCCCTCAGTGCGCATGTTTTTGGCCGACCGTCTTGGGCCGGCCACACACACAGGCGCAGTAGGCTCTCTCCAGCCCAGCAACACAGTTGTCGGGCTCGAGTGAGCCTGCACAGGCTCCCAGTTTACCTGGGAGTGTCCTAGCTGGAAGCTCCCAGCCAATCCTGACGCTGCTTTGAGCAGCGTCAGGATTGACCACAAGGAAGGCTGGGAGCCTGTGCCTGCATGGAGCAGAGGAGATGGAGGAGCGGAGTGGAACCGCTCGGCGACCTGCAGGTACGTTTTTTTGTTTTGTTTTTTTAACTAAATTGTACCCTCTCCCACGATCCCCCACAGGCCACACCTGCCCCGCCCTGTGTGAGCACAGAGAGATGTGACTGATTACACCAACAGCTTATATCTGGGGCTCCCGGCCTTTCTGATTCAGTGTCTACAAATTATTCAAAACGCTGCAGCCCAGCTAATTTTAAGATTCCCCACCAGGTAGCAGTGCCAGGTTTCATAAGTCATCTTCACTGGCTTCCAGTAAACAAAATAATTCAGTTCAAGGCTCTTATTCTCGTCTTCAGAGCCTACAATCATAGGGGTCCTCTTTAGCTCAGGTGCTGTTTCAAGCCTTATGTTCAGGAAAGATCTCTTAGGACCAGCAAACATAAACTTCGACTCCTGTGTACCCACAAGGCCAGAAGAGGGGGCAGATGTTTCAGTTTCCTGGCAGCTAAGTTGCGGAATGCACTTCCGCTTGACTTGAGAAGCAGTCCGTCTGAAGCGGTATTTAGAAAGAGCTTAAAAACCTTACTTTTTGACTCCTGCATAAATATCAGTTAGCATTATTGTGTCAGGCTGCTTGTGGTTGATCTTTCTGCTAGCACCGGGACGCCTCTTCGGAGGTAGCTGCGCGCCTTACAAAATGCATTGTTGTTGATTTTCTACAAGAGAATATGCAGGACATTACCAGTCCAAGATAGTGGACCAAAACATTTTCCTCACAAAGCCATTCAAAGTTAGATTCTGCAACTGAGCCCCCCATTAGTAGATACACGATCCCGGAATCCCTCAGAACTACCACCACAGCAAGGGCCCCCAAACATCTGACAGCCTTATGCCCATCAATCCTCTCCTACTCAGCGTTGATATCCAGGGCTCCATTATTGTGCTGGTCAGCCACAGTCCACTTGTTGTTTTCTGAGCTCCTTGCCCCTGGGCACAGCCAGCACCCTTGGATGGAAACAGAAGGGTCATGATGCCAAATCTAGCATGGAATGTCCACTATCTTGTCTCAACACATGACTGACATAAATGTGGGTGAGCTAAGGAGGAGAACTCTCAGAGGATTGTGAGAAAGTAGCCTCTTTCTAGCCTTGTTACCCCCACTTTTGGCCTGTTTGTGAGTATATGTCAGGGTGTTTTCACTGTCTCACTAGGATCCTGCTAGCCAGGGCCCAGTGTTCATAGTGAAAACCCTATGTTGTAAGTGTGGTTGTTATGTGTCACTGGGATCCTGCTAGCCAGGACCGCAGTGCTCATAAGTTTGTGGCCTATATGTATGTGTTCCCTGTGTGATGCCTAACTGTCTCACTGAGGCTCTGCTAACCAGAACCTCAGTGGTTATGCTCTCTCTTTACAAATTGTCACTAACAGGCTAGTGACCAATTTCACCAATTCACATTGGCATACTGGAACACCCTTATAATTCACTAGTATATGGTACTAAGGTACCCAGGGTATTGGGGTTCCAGGAGATACCTATGGGCTGCAGCATTTCTTTTGCCACCCATAGGGAGCTCTGACAATTCTTACACAGGCCTGCCACTGCAGCCTGAGAGAAATAACGTCCACGTTATTTCACAGCCATTTACCACTGCACTTAAGTAACTTATAAGTCACCTATATGTCTAACCTTTACCTGGTAAAGGTTGGGTGCTAAGTTACTTAGTGTGTGGGCACCCTGGCACTAGCCAAGGTGCCCCCACATTGTTCAGGGCAAATTCCCCGGACTTTGTGAGTGCGGGGACACCATTACACGCGTGCACTATACATAGGTCACTACCTATGTATAGCTTCACAATGGTAACTCCGAACATGGCCATGTAACATGTCTAAGATCATGGAATTGTCACCCCAATGCCATCCTGGCATTGGGGAGACAATTCCATGATCCCTCGGGTCTCTAGCACAGACCCGGGTACTGCCAAACTACCTTTCCCGGGGTTTCACTGCAGCTGCTGCCAACCCCTCAGACAGGTTTCTGCCCTCCTGGGGTCCAGCCAGGTTTGGCCCAGGAAGGCAGAACAAAGGACTTCCTCAGAGAGAGGGTGTTACACCCTCTCCCTTTGGAAAAAGGTGTCAGGGCTGGGGAGGAGTAGCCTCCCCCAGCCTCTGGAATTGCTTTGATGGGCACAGATGGTGCCCATCTCTGCATAAGCCAGTCTACACCGGTTCAGGGATCCCCCAGCCCTGCTCTGGCGCGAAACTGGACAAAGGAAAGGGGAGTGACCACTCCCCTGACCTGCACCTCCCCTGGGAGGTGCCCAGAGTTCCTCCAGTGTGCTCCAGACCTCTGCCATCTTGGAAACAGAGGTGCTGCTGGCACACTGGACTGCTCTGAGTGGCCAGTGCCAGCAGGTGACGTCAGAGACTCCTTCTGATAGGCTCTTACCTGTGTTGCTAGCCTATCCTCCTTCCTAGGTAGCCAAACCTCCTTTTCTGGCTATTTAGGGTCTCTGCTTTGGGGAATTCTTTAGATAACGAATGCAAGAGCTCATCAGAGTTCCTCTGCATCTCTCTCTTCACCTTCTGCCACGGAATCGACCGCTGACTGTTCAGGACTCCTGCAAAACCGCAACAAAGTAGCAAAGACGACTACTGCAACCTTGTATCGCTGATCCTGCCGCCTTCTCAACTGTTTTCCTGGGGGTGCATGCTGTGGGGGTAGTCTGCCTCCTCTCTGCACTAGAAGCTCCGAAGAAATCTCCTGTGGGTCGACGGAATCTTCCCCCTGCAACCGCAGGCAACAAAAGACTGCATCTCCAGTCCTCTGGGTCCCCTCTCAGCACGACGAGCGTGGTCCCTGGAACTCAGCAACTCTGTCCAAGTGACTCCCACAGTCCAGTGACTCTTCAGTCCAAGTTTGGTGGAGGTAAGTCCTTGCCTCCCCACGCTAGACTGCATTGCTGGGTACCGCGTGATTTGCAGCTGCTCCGGCTCCTGTGCACTCTTCCAGGATTTCCTTTGTGCACAGCCAAGCCTGGGTCCCCGACACTCTAACCTGCAGTGCACAACCTCCTGAGTTGTCCTCTGGCGTCATGGGATCTCCTTTTGTAACTTCGGGTGAGCTCCGGTTCACTCCTCTTCGTAGTGCCTGTTCTGGCACTTCTGCGGGTGCTGCCTGCTTCTGAGTGGGCTCCTTGTCTTGCTGGGCGCCCCTCTGTCTCCTCACGCAATTGGCGACATCCTGGTCCCTCCTGGGCCACAGCAGCATCCAAAATCCCTAACCGCGACCCTTGCAGCTAGCAAGGCTTGTTTGCGGTCTTTCTGCGTGGGAACACTTCTGCAAGCTTCTTCACGACGTGGGACATCCATCCTCCAAAGGGGAAGTTCCTAGTCCTCTTCGTTCTTGCAGAATCCACAGCTTCTACCATCTGGTGGCAGCTTCTTTGCACCCTCAGCTGGCATTTCTTGGGCATCTGCCCACTCACGACCTGAGTGTGACTCTTGGACTTGGTCCCCTTGTTCCACAGGTACTCTCGTCTGGAAATCCATCGTTGTTGCATTGCTGGTGTTGGTCTTTCTTGCAGGATTCCCCTATCACGACTTCTGTGCTCTCTGGGGAATATAGGTGCACTTTACACCTACTTTTCAGGGTCTTGGGGTGGGCTATTTTTCTAACCCTCACTGTTTTCTTACAGCCCCAGCGACCCTCTACAAGCTCACATAGGTTTGGGGTCCATACGTTATTCGCATTCCACTTTTGGAGTATATGGTTTGTGTTGCCCCTATACCTATGTGCTCTCATTGCAATCTATTGTGACTGTACATTGCTTGCATTGCTTTCTATTGCTATTACTGCATACTTTTGGTATTGTGTACATATATCTTGTGTATATTTGCTATCCTCATACTGAGGGTACTCACTGAGATACTTTTGGCATATTGTCATAAAAATAAAATACCTTTATTTTTAGTATATCTGTGTATTGTGTTTTCTTATGATATTGTGCATATGACACCAGTGGTATAGTGGGAGCTTTGCACGTCTCCTAGTTCAGCCTAAGCTGCTCTGCTAAGCTACCTTTTCTATCAGCCTAAGCTGCTAGACACCTCTTCTACACTAATAAGGGATAACTGGACCTGGTACAGAGTGTAAGTACCCCTTGGTACCCACTACAAGCCAGGCCAGCCTCCTACAAGGATGTAGCATCAGTCCCAACCTGCAGCAAAGGACATCTTTCCCCAACCCCCACTGCTAAAAAATGTACTACACATATGTACAGTTTAATTTATCAATGCAATACTTAGGAATAGTATTGGAGTAGTCTTCCTTTGAAGAAGAGTTTTCCTCAGCTTAACTCAGATTGTTACTTAAGTAATTATGGAACAGTTTTACAAAATATTGGATTTGGAGCTATAGGGTCCTAGCACAGGTACAGGGCAAGTGCCACTGTATAAAAAAGAGAGTCTGGACCGGGAATATGGTAACCAAGGGCTAGATGTATCAAGGTTCGCATTAGCGAATACCAAATAGTGATTTTTAGGAATTTGCAAAATGCAATGTAACAACACCATCACAAAATTGTCTGTGATTTCAAAAAATTTGCAATAGCGAGTACCAAATAGCGATTCCATAAAATAGCGAATCGGTATTTGGAAATCGCTAATTGCGATTTTTGTATTCTGGAGCAGCTTGATGACATCACAAGCAGGAAGTGAGTCAGTGCATGCTGTTTCCAGAAGCCTGAGCCACAGGAGCAGGCAGAGAGACCCAGCGCAGCACCAGGGAGGCACTCAGGAGAGTCAGCCAGGACCAGAAAATACTATGGCCACTGATGGGAATGGGAAGGACAAAGGAGAGAGGAAGCACAAACTGAAATTCAGTGAGCTGGAACTGGAGGTGCTCACAGAAGAGGTGGTCAAGAACCATGACCAGTTATTTGGAAAACACTCACTACAGGTCCCAGAAAGTGAGAAGAGAAAAATGTGGACTGACATCCAGCCCAAAATATGCGCAGTGGGTGTTGCGCAGCATTCCATTGAGGAGATATGCAAGTGCTGGTACGATTTGCATTTGCGTGCCAAAGAGAGGGTAGCAAGTAGGCTGAAGGAGGCAAGGAGCACTGGAGGAGGACCACCCACCCTGACACCATCCACCCCCGAGGAAGACATGGTGGAGTCAACACTGCAGCCTGAAGCTGTTAGTGGTGTCACTAACATTGACACCTCAGGCACACCCGGCACCAGCAAAGGTAAGGGCAGTAATGATTTGAATCACCATATGTGAATGTACAAATGCCCCTTAGAAAATATCAATGGGACTATGCACAGTGATAAGTAGTCCATGCCACATATTACAGACAACACCACAATGCCTTATGGGAGTGGTAGTCCATACCCCTATAGTGCATCTACTACATAAATAGCAGGATAGTGTAAACCCAAACAGATAAATAACACAACAGACAATTAGAGATACTATGTCAGGGTAAATGTTTATCACTTAAGTAACTATGAGAGTACAAATCCAAGAATGACATGCTGCACATTGTTGTTGCAGATGTTCTGGGCCCTAACGCAGCAGAAAGTGAAAATGGGGGGAATGACGAAAGTCATTCACAGTCCAATTCAAACACCAGTGAGTCCATCATGCAAGCACCAACTAGACTCAGGGCAAGAGTGCTACCTCTCCCTGAGTTTACCCTGGAGTCTGATGAATTGCCGGAAGAAGTACCCACACCATCTCCAGAGGTTAGAAGCACCAAAAGACAGGAGTCTCTGTCCCAGCGTCAGTCCACTTCCCTTAGGAGGTGTCGGGAAGAAGGCAGACAGTGCACAGAGGAAGGTGAGGGCCCATCACTTTTTGGTGACCTTGAGGTATCCATGCTGAAAGTGCAGTGCCTGCCATGTAAACACATGAGATCAATACACAGGCAGTTGGTGTCAATCGATCACAACATGGGATCAATGGACAGGCAGTTGGACTCTATCGATGACAACATGGGATCAATGGACAAGCAGTTGGAGTCTTTTAATAACAACATGTGAAAGCTGCATGAGGGACAGCAAGCTGCAGCAGAACATGTAAAGGAGATGACAAATGCTATAAGGAAACTCTGCACTGTAATGCAGCAGGAGCATGTCACACACCGTAGGCACCATCACCAATTGATGGGCAGGTTGGATGGGTTCAGCAGATCTATCAATCGGCTCACTACCACAACTTCTTTAGTGTCACAAAGTGTTGTGGGCATGCAAGTGGAGAAGGCACATTGCAGTCAGGACATTGCACGAGGATTGGTGCAAATCATTAATGTACTGGAGACAACGCAGACAGCCCGGAGTGCTACAGACAGTGAATTGGGTGGGGGCGGAGTCAAGATGGCGGCCTGTGCGGATGCTTGAATCGGAGCTCCGCAGAGGCCCCGTGGATTTTATCCTGCCGCCACGTCGGTCACAGACCAAGACGCGCTGTGCTTTGAGCGCGGCCCCGGTGAAGGCACCAGAACCTATGAGAGTGACGGCCGACAGACGCTGAGGCCTAGAAGGAACGGAGGGCTGGCCCTGCCTTGAGGCGATCCAGGCCGGCCGTGTGTGGGCAGCCACATCAGGCAGCTGCTGACAGCTTGCTGCCGGACTTACAGGGGAGTGTATGCGTCCACCACAAGAGCTTGGTGTCGCCGGCGGAACTAGAGCAGAGGCGAGCAGCTGCGGTGAGGCTGCAACCGTGTCGTGAACCAGCACCAGCTGCTCTCCCCCGATTGATGGAGCCGAGAACCGGAGGGGTGCCGCCTAACAAATCATGTGTTGACTGCTGTGAATCTTTGGTGTGGTAGTAAGGGACTTTGAAGCACCTCATGGTGGCAGCCAGAGGGCCTCGCAGCAACATCCGGTGAGTTTAAATGGTGCTTTTCACACACAGATAGCCATGAAGCCCCGCTGCACCTAAAATAAGAGGAAACCTAAAATAAATGGGAACCTCAACAAACAACACCCACCAGCGGTGATCCCCTAACCGCTAACGAGGCGGAGGGATCCGATGACTGGCCCCCAGCCTGTCTGGAAACTCGAACTGCACCTCCATCTGCATTGCTTCCAATACAGGGGGACTTTGCACATTGGGCCTCAACCTGCAGAGGAGACAGGAGTCGCACCAGCGAATTGAGGCCTGGGCCAGACAGTGGTGATATACCCTCCTCACGACCTCCTACAGCCCTACATGTGCTCTTGGCCACCATCTAGAGCAACTATTTGTAAATATCAAAATGCTTGCCAACGTGGTGTATTGAACTCCTGTGAGGAAAGGTGCTCCCCTGGTGATGGACAGTCCTCATCCTACTCGGCTGCGCTGAAATGATGGTAAGACTAAAGGCTCCAAAAACGTTGTACACAACCCAGATCAACCCCTGAGAGACGGAGGTGCGCTGGAGACCCTTACTCAATTAGACACAATGCATAAATCACACTCTTCTCAATTTGATAGAGTCCTCCAAGCCATTCTAGATACGAAAACTTTGCTATAAGTTAGGATCGGCGCAATAGCCGTAGAGATAATCTGCTCAGAGTGGATCATCGTAACTTGGCAGAGCGGGTGGAAGGAGTGGAATCCTTGCTTGCCACCCTTCGCCCTACGGTACAGGAACTTCAGGTCAAGATGACGCAGGTGAAGCTGGAGATGACTGCTTTGCACAAGCGGACGGAGGATGCAGAGGGGAGGTCTTGCTGCAACAACATTAGACTGGAGGGATTTCCTGAGCGAACAGAAGGCCCCAGTGTGGAACTCTTTGTGGAACAATGGTTGATTTACACCGTTCTAGGTGGCAACCCCTCAAAGTACTTCTCAGTCAAAAGGACCCACAGAGTTTCCGGCAGGCCCTCTCGCCCAGGTGCACCTCCATGGCCTATAGTGTCCTGTCTCCTTAATTTTAAAGACCAAGATTCAATTTTGCAACTCTCCCGCTCCAATGGACCGTGGCGTCACGACAATGCAGAGATCCCAGCTTATCCGGACTTCACCTCTGAGGTGCAGAAACAGCGTAATTCCTTCGTTAAAGTGAAACAAAGTTTGAGAGAACTGAATTACAAATACGCACTGTTATTCCCTGCAAAACTTCGGTGATTGATGGTGAGACGACATGAGTGTTCAACTCCCCAGAAGACGCGTGGACCTGGTTGCACGCCAAAGGGCTAATGCACCCCTCGCAGGAGTCCCGAGAAGAGACCACCTGGCTGACCCCACGAGATAAAGAGCGCAAACGAAAATCCAGCAGAGCGAGGCCATCCTAAGCCCAGGCAGTCAGGGAGCGAGAGGGGGCAATATAAGAAGCATCGCAACTGTCTAAAGCCCCTTTTTTGCACTGGCAGACAATCCTCCTATTCTCTCTGATATGGAAGCAGGAACCCCATCACCCTCCCAGAACTCACTTGAAGAGGAAGGCCCAACACTAACTCCATGCATGGCAGATGGCCTCTGATAATACCGACACTCTGTTATTGTCCTCATGAGCCAACAAATCTGATGCGGGTAGGAGGTGCCCGTGGAAAAAATGCCTTGCATCCTTCAGGTTTGCTGCTTCACCGGGTCCTGGGCTTTGCCATGTTCTTTACACCCGGGACCTGCAGCGTGGACATGCACCTCATATACAGCTTCCTTCGCCCTCCCACCCCGAAGAGAGGGAATGAAAGGCCTAGTGCCTTGAACGAAGGGACACATGTATATCACAGTTCTTGATGCGCTGTTTGAATATTTGGGATGTTTTGGCATGATACTTGTTGTGGATCAGGCCTGGGTTCGGGGAGTTGTTTCTCTTGTTCTTACTGTTTTTAAGTGCCTGGTAAGCAGGGAGGATGAGGGCTGGATGGGAGTTTGGGGGGGGGGGGGGGGTTTGGAGGGAGGGAGCAGATACGGAGTTGAACATTCTCTATTGACTAAATGGCTGTAGAATATGTTGTGTTAACTTTGAACATTCGGGGTATGGGAAATCCTATAAAGCAGTGCAGGGTGTATTCCTACCTTAGGCGGTGAAGGATACATTTTGCCTGTCTACAAGAGACACATTTGACACAAGGGAAATTACTTAAGCTTAACCACCGCTGGAGGGGCCAATGGTACTGGATATTCAGCATATGCCAGAGGTACATTAATTTGGGTAGCGCCGGAAGTGTCCTCGATTAAAACCAGGGTGCACATAGATCGGGAAGGAGATTCGTTCTGTTAGAGGGCCAACTAAATGGCCGCTCCATTATGCTGGCATCGATATATGGCCCCAACACTGCGCAAGGGACTTTCCTAAATGAGTTCACCCCAACTTTATTACATGATCCGGGGGCACCTAGTCTCTGGGGGGAGACTTTAGTTGTGTACAAAACCCCACACTAGACCGCTCAACCCCTCCTCTAACGAACACTTCTGGCCTACAAGCTACTAAACGTTTCCAGCAGTGGTCTCATTCCATGCATTTACATGATATCTGGCAGTTACACCATTCCGAGGCCAGGGAATATTCTTATTACACGCCGGGATACCAAATACACACGAGACTTGATTACATCTTCTGTAACACACTCCTATGGCCTTCTATCTGTGGTTCTGAATACCTGGGCAGAACCCTATCCTACCATAACCCCCTTAGGGTTACTTTTAAGTGGGGTAAATCCAAGCCGGCAATTCCCTTGTGGAGGTTACGAGCGGAAGCCCTGCAGGATACAATGTATACAACTACGATAGGCACCACTATCATAGAGTACTTTAAGCAAAAATCAGACCCCCGGTCGAGATGGGTTCTCAGTTGAATTTTATGCTGCCTACGGGGACATTCTTGTGGCTCAGTTGCTAGATATGTACAGGGCGTCACATCAATGAAGGGAACTCCCACCTTCACTGTGCAAAGCACTTTTGTGGTATTACCTAAATCCGGTAAAGACCCACTGGATGTGAGCTCATATCGACCCTTATCTGTGCTTAACATTGACTATAAGATCCTAAGTAAGACCCTAGCGAACAGATTGGTCCCAGTGATTTCTACCCTGATACACCCTGATCAGAATGGATTTGTACCGCGTAGGGCCACATACTACAATACCAGATGACTGTGCCACATCATAGATGCAGCTTCCGGGGGTGCAGGCCAACTGGTAGCTGTGTTCCTGGATTTCGAAAAGGCATTTGATATGCTTAGGTGGGCCTACTTAATGTGGGTACTGAAACGATTGTGACTGGGTCCCCGATTCATACGGTGGATACAGTTGGTCTACTCTGCCCCCCCGGGCGAGAGTCCGCACTGGCAACCAGGTGTCCTGCTTCTTTCCCATCCAAAGGGGAACACGTCAGGGCTGTCGCTTTCCCCAGTGCTTTTTGCACTCGCCATGTAGCCGCTAGTGCTGCGATTACGGATGAAAGAACTAGAGTGGGGCCTCTGGGTGGACGGACGGTGGCATATTACGTCTCTATATGCAGATGGCGTCCTAATTTATCTGCGTTAGGCTGATAGTGCCCTCCCAGAGTTAGTTGCTTTATTAGACCAATTTAGTGAGGTGGCAGGCCTTAAGGTAAACTGGGCTAAATTGTGTGCTTTCCCCCTACCATGGGTTGGCGACATAACGGACCGACCAACCGACAAGCGGAGGGTGCCTTATGTGGGCCACAGTGACCTTTTGTTACTTAGGGATTAATGTATACCACTCAGAGATGGATCCAGTGGAGGGTAACTACGGCAAGCCCCTAGCCTCCACCCAACAATCTCTGTCTTTTTGGACGTGCCTGCCCCTCTTCTCTATGGGTAGAGTGGCCACTGCCAAAATGTTGTTTCTCCCTAGATTGCTTTACTTGTTCATGGCATTACCGGTTCTGCCTGGAATGGCCTTCTTTAAGGCTGCACGCAGTCTGCTGATAGCACTTATATGGGGATCCAGGCGCAAGAGGGTGTCTCTGGATTCACTCCAGTACCGTTGGCTTAAAGGTGGCATGGTGGTACCATATATAGAACGATACTATGCAGCAGTCCAACTACAGTGGATGATGTTCTGGTTGACTGGAGACCAGACAATAGAGGGAGACATGGTACAGAACGCTATAAGGAAGGGTGGTGCTCAGTTGGGGCCATATGTATCAAAGGATTTTAGCCATTCTGTGTCTATGGGAAAATGGTTTAGTACATATGGCCCTTGGCTCTTTGCACTGGACAGGCGCTGTGCGGACTCAGGTGTACTGCTGCGAGCAGCAAGGACAGCCTGGACTCAATATATTCATCCAAGATGATAGTCGCTCCCCTACTCACCTCGACTCCCGATATGGGATATACCTCGATTATGAGACCTCACTCAGATGTATGACTTTAACACATGGAGGGAGGGTGGACTTCTATATATAGGCGACCTCTATGAGGAAGGGCAACTGCGTTCCTTTACGAACTTAAGCGAAACATTTGGTCTGGATGCAGGGCAGTTTCCTTGCCGACGCAGCACTGCAAGCAGTGATAGGCAAAGTCTGGCAGTTGGGCTCCCTGGAACCCACAACTCTCCAAGGGCTACATTATATACTCACCCGAGGCTAAGAGAGGAAGGCTGTCTCTAACTTATACATAGTATTGAGGGGACACAGGGCAAGCCACATCCCCGTAGCAAGGCTTGGTGGGACGATTGCCTGGGCATTGACTAACAAAACAGCAATGGAGAATGACGCTAGAACGTGTGAGGTATGTTTCATGAAATGCCAGACTGAAATATTCGCACTTCAAATATGTTCATCAAACTTACCTGACTCCACATTGCCTTCATGGTATATTCCCAGGAGCTTCTCCGTTATGTCCGAGATGTGGCCATGAAGATGCCACTTTTTTAGATATGTCATGGGAATGCCCGGTGTTGCGCGGCACATGGACCCACATTATACAACATGTATCAGACATTATAGATGTACACCTCCTACTGGTCCCACTCCACTGTCTACTGGGGATAACCAAGAGAAACAAACAGACTAAACTCTGTCTAAAATTTGTAGACCTTGCTTTCGTACTATTTAGGTGACTTATCGCTGTGTCCTGGAAAGCACCCCGACCCCCCGAAGGGAAGGACTGGCTGCACTCGGTATCCCGCTGGGCTGCAGCAGAAGCTAGCGCATTAGAACAGGATAGATGTGTGCGGGTTGGAGGTGAGGGTGTGACACTCTGGGACACCTACCTGATGAAACTGGCAAACAAACTGACCCCTCAGGGGACGGAGGGCACCAGCCCATTAGGATCCCCAGCCAGCAACGAGAACTCCCACTACACAAGCAATCATTATATGGTAGCACCTCATGCCTGTTAGAGTCCTGATATTCTACTTGCCCTTGCACTTCCGGCCTGGATCTCGTACACTTTCCTGATTGCCTCCTTATCTGACCCTTGAGATCATTGGGGGGTCGAGTTGGGTAACACCCCATAGGCGCACTAGAGGAACACTTTGAACACTGCTCAGGGAGTACTGACCCCCGATTGCCTGCTCTCCCCCCCCCCCTGACTCTGGTGATTACCCTCGGGGACCAGAGTCCTGACCGAGGGGTGTGCCGGGGATACCCTCTGCCCTGGACCGCACACAGCAGGCACGTTATATAGTTCTTCTCTTCACCATGTTGTGTTCCCTTCCCCCATATTCCCTCTCTCAAGGGCCTTACAGTAAGTGACGCTGTCTGACTACATTGTGCTCTGTGGTTGATAATTTGGGATTATGACACATACCAAAAAGATCACTGTATTTCCCTTATAGCACTGTTATGTCACCCTAATGATCATATATGAGATGGCGATGTTTGATTATGATGTCAAATTACCAGCTGATATATGATGTTATTTCTCCTATCACCGCTAAGAGACTGTTTTTGTTTTTTCTATGACTGGCACTATTCTTACTGGCTATTATACTTGTATTGTTGAAAATTAATAACAAATATATTTTTTTTTTTAAACAGTGAACTGGGTGGTGGGGATAGTGAGGAACTCTCTAGTCTCAGCAGTGTCACAGCCCCTGTGATGGATCCTGGGCATCGCAGTTCCAGACACAGTAGTGTCTCTGAACCCACAACAAGAGGTGCCACTGAGACCACTGAGCATTCAAGTGGAGTGCCTGGGCATAAAAAGTAATGTGGAGAAGTACAGGGGACTTGCGTATCATGTAGCAAGGCAGTGATACTATGATGTTAATAGTGTCACACTGTAACTGAGACCTCATTGTGAATACTGTATACCTATGTCCTATTCACACAAATATTACCTGAAGTCAAGGCAATAAATGTGCTACCTACAGCAATAAATGAAAGTAGACGTGGTGTTGTCATTACTTACTTCAGAAATAGTTGCACGTGATCTCAGCATACCCTCTGCTGCACTGGTTCTTTCTGCTGGGTGAAGGGGTGGCAAGGGATCGTCATCCTCATCGGAGTTCGGCTCTACGGGTTCCACTGGTATGCCACTCATTGTTGCGATGTTGTGCAACATAGCACATGTAGCCACAATTTTACAGGTGTTTTCCGGACTGTATTGCAGTGCGCCCCGACTTTTGTGCTGGCATCTGAAACGTCTCTACAGCAGGCTGAAGGTCCTCTCTATCATGCTACGTGTCCTCCTGCGTGGTGTATTGTACCTCCTTTCACTTGGCGTGGCAGGATTGAGATAGGGTGTTGAGATGAAGGACCGCACTGCATATGTACTGTCTCCTAGATTGACAGGAGAGTAAAATGAGTTATTGTATCTGTGACATCACATAGACGTTATGTGACATTGTTAACTGTTACATTACCACGTAGGTATCCTTCACCAAACTCCCCAGCAAGAAGTCTAGTGTGTATTCTACTGTGCCTAAAGATGTAGGAATCATGTGTGCTACCTGGGTATCTGGCCACAAAATCCGTTATTAATTTGGAGGCATTGCATATGACTTGTATGTTCATGGAATGTGTACTCTTTCTGTTCCGATAAACATACTCTGTGGCAGATGGTGGACAGATAGCAACCTGTGTCCCATCAATGCGGCCAATGACGTGGAAATTGGGCTTCCTGGTAGAAATCAAATTTTGTTTTCTGGAAATCCTGTGAGGTGTTGGGGAATTTTATGTGCAGATGGATTTTGGTTAGCATGGCATTTAGGAATGCATTAAAGAAGCATGAAAGCGCACTTTGAGAGACACCTCCAGCTGCTGCTATGACCCCTTGATAGCTTCCTGAGGTTAAGATGTGCAGGGAGCATAATACCTGCACATAAGTGGGCATGGAATTGGTTCTGTGTGTGTTTCGCTGCAGTAGGGGTTGTAAATCAGCTATCAAGTCAAGTATTATGGCTGAGTTTAACCTGCACTTACCAAAAATCTCCTCCTTTGTCTGTTCAAATAGGATAATGCGCACTCTAAAAATGCACTCCTGTCTCCTCTTCCCACTCTTCCAACCTGCCAGGATTCTCATCCTCCTCGCCATGACGTAGAGTGCAGCCATTGTGGAAAAGGGCTGATGCATTCTGGGGCTGTTTATATAGGTTGCACCTGTTTACCACCTGATTTCAATTCATGGTAAATTGCACATGCAAAAATCCATCTTGCGAAGAATCGCAATTTGCAAATGCTTGATACATTGAATTGCAATTCGGTATTTGCGACTCGCAGTGTGCGATCCGCATTATCTACTCGCAATTTTAAGGAATCGCTATTTTACTGATTCCTTAAATTTGCACTGCGAATGCCTTTCATACATCATGAAAAGCGATTTTGCATTCGCAAACGGTGGATTTTACCGATTTGCACTGTTTGC
Organism: Pleurodeles waltl; assembly: GCF_031143425.1. Lineage (NCBI taxonomy): Eukaryota > Metazoa > Chordata > Amphibia > Caudata > Salamandridae > Pleurodeles > Pleurodeles waltl. The sequence continues at coordinate 519,638,583 of NC_090447.1, read as the reverse complement.
GAATGCAAAATCCTTTGATACATCTAGCCCCTAATGCCTTTAAATCATAAGGCCACGAGCTGCTATGATTATTTAGTGAGAGCTTGCTACCGAAAGATGTACGCAGTCTGCAGGTACCAGATCTAATCCTGGCAATACATAACAATTTTGATTGATAATAAATATAAAACCTGAAGCGAGGAGAAGTCAGCAGGTAGGTTTATTCAACACTGTACAGTCTGACTGCACAACTGACATAACAATCAACAATTCCAGCTGAGCGTGCAGCGGGAGTCGTACGCTCAGAATTCCAACACTCACGTGAGAGAGGTATTAGTAAATAACTCTACAAATGCAAGCAAGAATATTACAATTGGATAATATTTCCATATGAAAAATGTGAACAACCCACTTTGCAGAAAGTTCTATATAAATAACTTATTTTTTATGCACTGCATTCTCCTAGGGATTTGCTATTCATTACTTGTGTCAATAACAAATGTTACTAAATAATATATATTATTGCATGAGCTGGCTCTGTGCTTTGGGTGCCTAATTATTTTAAACCTGCGCCCACTCCCAATCACTGTAGCTTATCTCCTAGCTTTACCTTTATGTTGATGCCAGTTACCTCCATTTGCTTTTTTATTCATTTTTTACAGGTCACCTGGATTGTCCCTTTTTGCTCATCTTTTTTCTCTCTAGACTTTCAACACTCAGAACCTATCCTTGCCCTTCATCACGGCTCACCTAGCTCTCTCTAAAGAATTGTCATAAAGATAATTTTTATGTGATACCCTCAAAAGAAATCATTTTCCAGCGGTCATCCATGGGACGTGTTCTAATACTGCACCTACTTCATTGCAGGCTCACTCCTGTTAAATGTCACCGAGCTACCATTATTAAATATGTAACATTGACAGGCACTAGAACAAGGTCTGAGAATATACAGCCCAAATTCCCCGTGAACAGGACGGCACTACACAGGCCTCTGGAGCCATTTACAGCGCAGATTTTACCTCAGAATCAAGGCTCAAGCAGCTGTCAATTATAAGTGGAAAATGACCAATTTTAACTTCAGTCGTTCTTATGACAAGCTCAGGAAACGGCTACAATTTATACAGTAAGAGGCAAATGCACAAAGCCTCTTTGTGGCCACAAACCCTACAATTTGCAAAATCACAGGGCTTGCAACCGTAAAGCCTTTTTTATATGCACTGAATCCATTTTACAAGACAGGAAAGCCTTTTCTACTTTCATAATGGGTTTTGTGATCCATTCTGAATTGCAATTAGGAGTGATCGTGAAAGGGTCATCCCTTCCTACTTGCGAGTCACAGTAGCATATATGAATAAACCATTCCTCATGAACCAACACCTCAAAAAGTGGCAACTGATTCACAATGGGGAAGGGGGACCTTTTGGGATACTTTTGTTTTTTCGGTTTAGTGAATTTTCTCGACCACCTCAAGAGAACAGACAGTGGTCCACGGAAACACTGCCTACACCCCCCTGTTTATTTTGACAAACGGAAAACAGCACCAAAAAGCAGCAATGGTTCCTTCAAGGAATTGAGCTGCTTTCAAAAAATGCTTTCCATTTGCAAATGTAAACATAGGTGTTATAAATTGGGTCTCGAGTTTACAGAGTTATGCACATTTTTCAAGTAGGGGCCACAATTCTAGTCAGGGTAAGTCAGATACAAACCCTAAATTAAACTTTGCTCACCCACTGGTAGTTTGGCACAGAGCAGTCAAGCTTAACTTAAGAGGCAATGTGTAAAGTATTTGTGCAACACTTAATTACAGTAACACAGTGAAAGACACCACAAAAAGACAAAAATCCAATAAGTAGAACTCAAGATATGAATTTTTAAAGATTAAATATGAAAACAGTGCTTAGAAGTCAATAGCAGTCAAAAGGTTATTTGAGGTTGCGAGGAACCAGCACAAATCCAAAATCCAGGTTGACCAGGATGAAGAACAGGCCAGCCACAGAACCCATGCAGGGTCTGCTGAACAGTACCTTTGATGGAGCAATATGTCGATGGCGAGGATACGATACGTCAGTATTTTCACTGCATTCAGGGCACTGCCTCATCGTCTGGCTCTGTGGGAGTTAAGTCATCATTGGGCAGCACAGGCTCTGAATCTGTCATCGCCGGGCAGCCGCACTCAGGACAATGCATCGTTTTTTGCAGGCTTTAGCTGCAAAATCCACTTCTGAGGCCAAGGACTGGAAAGGGGCCCCTCAGGCAACGTAGGACTCACAGATGGCAGATTCCAGCAGCACCAGGAGAGTTGCAAGCAGTCTTTGATATGCCTGAGACTCTTGGGGTCTAGCATGTAGAGATCAAGTCCAGTCCTTCTCACTGCGGGCAAGAAGCAGTGGGCAGCAGGCTAATACTGCAAAGCAAATAGCAAAGTGGCAGTCCCTCCTACAGCACTGCAAGCAGTAAGCCAACACAGCAATGCAGTTGCAGAGTAGCATTCCCTCCTGGCAGCACAGCAGTTCTTCCTGGCAGAGTATCCTTGGTTCTAGTAGAGATCTGGTCTGCTGTGGTTTGGGGCCCAGTACTTATACCCAAATGTGCCCTTGAAGTGGAGAAGACTTTAAAGAAGGCCCTTAAAAATCACAAGGTCCCTATCCTTCCCTTCCCTGGCTCCAGACACTCTACAGGCGGCTATGGAGCCCTTTGTGTGAGGAGAGGCACAGCCCTATTCAGAAGCAAGTTTCAACTTCTCCCACCCATTTAGTCCAGGAAGGCCCGTCAGTCTGGTGAGGGGCCAGCAGCATGTAAATGACACACTCAAGCTCTCTTTGTGACTGACTACAAAGAATGCACAAAGCTCAGCTGTCAACAACCCAACGTGTGTTCAGAGCAAGGCAGAGGCACAGAATGGTTAAATTTTAAAATACAACTTCAACAAAATTTGTGATTTAAACTGTGAGTCCAGACACACCAAACTCCATATTTCTATCTTTTCCCCACTGGAAATTTCACTTAAAAGATGTTTTAAGGCAATCCCAGTGCTAGCATATGAGACAGACAGTCCTTGCAATCGTGAAAAATTAAGTTTTTCACTGTCTGGACATTTTAAACTTAAAGGTGCTTGTCCATCTTTTTAAATACACTGCACCCAGGTTTTGAGGCTAACTAGGGCCTTTGTTAGGGGTGACTTACATGTAATAAAAGGAAGGTTTGAGCGTGGCAAGTGGGTGCACGTGCCAGGTTGAAATGGCAGTTTAAAACTGCACAAACAGGCTCTGCAGTGGCAGGCCTGAGACATGTTTAAAAGGCTACTTTAGTGGGTGACTCAAGTAAATGAAATATGACAGTTGTGAATAAGCCAATGTTTAGAGTACAAAGCACCTGCACTTTAGTACTGGTCAGCAGTGGTAAAATGCCCAGAATCGTAAAAGCCAGCAAAAATTGTCAGAAAACATGAGGTCAGAGGACAAGAAGTTAGGGGAAACCACACCAAGGATGCCAGGTATAACAGCAGGCATGGGGGTCTGCAGGCCATCATTTCGTGTAGCAGATCACAGTGGCCGCAAATAGCCACCTGCCTTATTAATATGCATTAAGCAGGTTGTTCTGCACCCTGTGCAACTGGACATTTGTAACACAACCTCTTAGTACATAGGTTGCTTCTCAAAATTAAAGACTGGTAGCAAAAATGTCAGTGTGCAATTTGCATCCTTTTTTTGCTACCAGTCTTTTTCAATAGATCTGGCCCTTAGCACCTTATTTAGAGTTTGGCAGACAGGGTACCCCATCTCAAGCATCCCTTTTCACAGAGTATCTGATACGCCGATTTCTCATGCTTCCTGTTCTATTTAGAACCAGGCAACCCATTACGTTTCTACAGGTGTAGCCTCCTCGGGTGGAAACTTTACACTGACGGCACCACAGATATCAGGTCCAGGGACTAAGTACCTCAGACCGCCCAACCGACTTATGGCAGACATTCTATATTTTCTTATTCAAAGCTACCAATAAAAAGCCTGGCAGTCTCAAACAGGAACACATATTAACAAGCATTTGCAATGCAACGGGTCTCGCGTTTGCTCATGTTAGAGCTGATCGGGTTGTAAACTCCTAACCCGACTTTTCATCTATCGGCAAAAGTGCTTTTATGTACGTAACCCGAAAAAGTGAAACTGTGTAAAGCGCTCGACTGCTGCCAAGAGAAATCGCGCTAGGAAAATAGAGAAAAAGTAGTCCACGATCCGACAGAAAACAGCGAGCCTCGCATGTTTTCTGTACTTGGTCGCTACGCTCGAGGAGGGCTAACCACCGGAAAAGGCATGACCTGTTGCAAGCCTTCCACTAATGAAAGCAAGCAGATTTTACTAGGCAAGCCCACAAACCAATGAAACACACTGACGTGACGTCGACAGGGCTCCGAGCCCTTTTCTAGTAACTAAAGCGTCTCGCTGCGATACGCATGCGCGAGCGCATGCAACGCAAGCTCGACCCTAAAAATGACCACAAGACACTGGAAAAAGCTCTCAAATTGTAAGGACTATTCGCTTTTTAGTTTTTCAAAAACAAACCCCCGCCTTGGGAGTTTGTTTTTGAAAATGAAAAACGTTGTTGAGAGCCCACATGAAGCATGGTGGATTATGAGTAAAACTACATTTAGAAAAAAAAAACAGGGCTACAGCTCCGCCGAAAGTAGAGAGATCTATCAAGCAGGCAGAGATCTGTTAACATGGCAGGGTGCCATCCATCAGGGTGGCAGAGGTTATGACCTCCACTACAGTGCTTAATTTGTAAATAAAAACCTGCCTGTGCCCAAAGCTGTCCTCTGAAACATGCGGCTGCTGCAATTAAATGTGCAACCACAGAATACTGAGGCGGAGTAATCCTAAAGCCCATCCAGTGCCTCTGTAAGCCATTACAGCCACTCCTATCCCTTCTGCTCAATTTTGCAGCTTTCTGCTTTCTCCCTTTGTGACGAGTTTCCGTCTTTCTTTCCTCCGTCTTTCCAATGTGTGTCTTTTGGTCGCAGTAATTGCCTGATGGAGAACAATAAGTGCCGCCCCCCAAGAATAAGTGCCCTTTACCGGCAACCACCGGCTCAAATTAAGCACTGCTCCACCACTCTGGTTATATGGCTGATCCCCGGCCAATATCTAAAAAGGCCCAAACCACATTAAATGTGACTGTCGGTCGAAGACACGCATAGATCAGAAATGTTGAACTACCTCATTTGATACACTTCCGGCAACACACTAAAATGATATTCTTATTGCTTTTCGGTGGATTCCTGTAGTGAGCCTTAATTGCAGGAAATATTTGAGAACACATTTGAGAAAGTAAGCATTCCATGCAATTGATACATTTTTCATGATGTCCTGTTTTTGGTGTCGGCGAAACCCAGGGTGTCTTTTCAGAAGCATCACGATCTCGTCAAACCCTCAAACTTAATTACAAAAAACGCCAACGGTTTCCGACCTCTGAACACCCTGTCCCATTTGTTCACTCGCGCCGACTCAAATGTGTCAAAAGCAATCATTTACAAAATCCGACAGCGACACGTTCGCTCAGGTGTAATTGCTAGGCTAAATGTTTCTAGAATGTTTCTGAATCTCGGCAGTATAACATTTGCTCGGTAATAATTGCACATTTCAAACTGCACTATGGTGTCTGGAAATCCTGGCCATGCACTTTTAAAGGAAATGCAATTTCTTTCAGGAGTGGCGTAACGAGACATGAGGGTACACCCTGCAAGGTACCTGTATGGGGTACTCTGGACTTATTCAGGAGCACACAGGACCGGGTATGGTGCTGAGGGGGCCTCCTGGAGCTCCCCCGACCCAACACCGCGGGGGCTGCCGGGGCCTTTGTTACGCCCATGTCTTTCAGGCAATCTTAGCAAACTAAACTATATAAACTCAGCAGAAAGGCATCCTTCTACCTACAATTACCCTGAATCAGTTTCCTTCACTGGGTGATTTAACTGTCGAGCAGTAATTTCTTTACATGCCTGGTGAGCAGCAACAGACAGACGGAATACCTGATTTCTGTCAGTAGCAGATGGTTAGCCCTATGCCAGGGCCATTGTAGTTAGCGGCACGGAATGACCAAATTATCTGGCGGCAGGGTTGAGTTAATTATGCGGCAAGAAAAAAAATATGCAGGATAAAACGCGACATGCTTTGTGATAGTATTACTTCATTATTTTGTCGTTAATATATCTGTTAACACTGTCTGGCAAAGGTTTTACCTTGTTCGACCAGTGTAGCACCCAAATACAGCAATTGGCAAAGGAAAGGTGGCCAGACAACCTTTGCAAAGGGCCTTTCGTTTTGTGCTAACATGTATTGCCAAATTGTTTTAAAATAACTTTTGATCCGTATGAACTGGAAATATTTTTTTTGTTAAAATCTGTAGTCTGTGCAGCAGATGATAGATTATGTGGCAAAGGCAGCAAATCCACAATTTTGCAGAAATCCCCACAGCCGCAAAATCACATATTTCCAGTGCCCCTGTCTGTGCCCTATGAGAAGGCTTGCAGATTTATTAAAACCTACTAGTCGCAGGTGCGAGGAAAGCTGTGCATTCTTTATTTTACCACACAATGCCTCACCAGTGTCACCCACAATGGTACCTGCAGTAGAAATTACATATACGGTGATAGAAGTACTACCAATGCATGTGATGATGTAATTCGCACAGGCAGGCAGACGTCATTTAGGGGTCGCAGCTGGCTTTCCCTTTGCTACCCATGGCCTCAGAGGTGGCAAATTCAGCTCGGACTTTAGGAGGTCAGTTCAGGCTCCACTCTCTTTGTTTTCTGTCAAATTTGTATTACATTAATGGTGAATAATAATATATCATTCATCAGTAGTGTAAAAAAACCAGAGTGCAATAAACTGGAATATGCCCTTCCATAGCAGCTAAGGTAAGTGAACAATTTTTTAAATGTATATTGTGTTTGTACTTGCGGGTGAGAGTGTGCTTATGTGTGTGAGAGAGAGAGAGTGTATGCAAGTGTGATTTTGTGTGTATGTCTAAGTATGTGTATGAGTGGAAGTGGGGGTCAAAAGGCGTGTGATGTCACTTCCGCTACCCCTGGCCTCTGGGTGAATTGAAGTCCATGGGTGCATTCACAAATACCCAGTTTAGTGTCGTGCTGTCAAGGACCACAAGGGTCCTTAGATTTAGATTTCAGCAGCAGCTTTGATGGAGCCCCAACCAGCTAAGAACAAATTAATGATGGGTACTCTCCAGAAAGTTGAAGAAAAGCACAACCTTGGGAGACTCTGCAGCTTCAGAGGGAATTTATAAGTTATTATAAATAGTACAATCAAATTGAACCCTCTAGATTATCAGAAAAAGTACCCTGCTGGATAAACCGTAGACCTTGGACTTGATGTACAAAGAACCGTTAGCAAATCAGAAGTGCCCACTTAGTGTCTGCTTTTGAGGAATTTTGGTCACCACGAGAGAGGCCTGACTTTCTGTCATAATTGTATTCACATACTGCTGAGGAAAGTAGTTTATTACAGATGGAGGTGTGATAGTGAATGTGTGTTGCTGCGCATTCGAAGGAAAATGGAGCTTGTGACAGCCAACGTCCACAAACTGCACCACCAGGGAAGAAATACTAAGACATGGGTACAAGCTTGTGGCACCCAGTGCCTGCAAATATAACCAGACGATGCAGCCTCCACCCACACTATGTGAGCGCCTTAGAGTATGATTTTTCTGCCAGACAGTTCAATCTCCCAAAAACACACCACCACTGGAGACATATTAGAAGGACAAGCATGAAAGGCAGAAACTTATCAAGGAGAATGAATGGCCAAAAATGGATCTCAGGACAGGTCACAGGTCATTACACTTCTGGTCAATCAAATAATGAAGCATGACCCTTAGGAAGCACAATTTCACTATAGCACAACCCCCCTGTGCTATATTCCTCTTTGCCAAGGCAGTGGGTAGTTGTAAAAAAAGTGTACTGTCTTGATGTGTGGGTTGCAAGATAGAAGACCGGATAAATCTTCCACCTGGTCGGGTTGTCTATGTGGAAAGCCACAGGACTGTGTACTAGAGAAATGTCAATATCCACATATCTCAGCAGTTTCTTACTTCCAGAATAGTAAGCAAGCCTTGCTGGCCAGAATAAAAGGAGTGTAGGACGTCTATGACAAATGTAAAAAATCTTCTGGCCCTCTTGAATTATTGTTGGACCTCCTCATGATAGTTTGAAGGTGATGAAAGTGAGCAGAGGAAGTTAGAACTAGTTATCAGATTCTATTGTTTCTGGCAACCTGCAAGCATTAAGACCAATGAAGGCATTAAGCGAAGATACCATGTTTGAGACCTAGTCACAAGAAAAGAGTTCTGGCTTTCAGGACCGTAGAATATTTAAATATTGTGCACTTGGCTCCATCATGCATGTGGAATAAAAAGTAGAGTTGCTGGAAAACAAGGCACCAACCTTGAAATGGAGAGTATTCGGGTTTACTTCCGATTCCTGAAACAGAAGGCAATAAGGTGACATTGTTATAATTTTTACAACGTGAAGTTGTGGGAGACCACAGTGCAATGAAATGGAAGTTTGTAGGGTGATGCACCTTCCCATTTGTGGTCCCCCGGTGTAGTATGTTAAAGTAGTATGTATAGTGATGTTAACATAGTGGTGTTTATAGTGATATTAACATAATAGTTTTTAATTATCTGCATTTTCATGGCTTTATTGCCTTACCCAAAGCAGTAAGGGCACCTGTACGATTGTGGAGAGCAGTTATCAGTATAGAATTGCTACGACAGTGCAATTATTATTTGTTGATTTAAATAATACATTTAAAAAAGACATTCAGATACCTATATAAGTATGTATCAATAAACATATGGATTTGCCATGTATAATTATTTCTTTATTATTTCTCTTTTTGTGTTTGCCTCCAATTTCTCTCTATTACTGTATATCTTAGATTAAGTTTTATCATTTGTGAAGAATATATTCTCAAGCTAAAAAACTGTGAAGGAGATGCAGTAAACTTTGGTTCATTGCCCTGTTACACATGTACATTCTGGAAGGAGAGTGTAGCAGGGCTCAATGGTTCGAGGTCCTGCCCCGGCTGTTGACTCTGCAAGACTTGCCTTTCATTAGCTCTTGGTCATGGGTTCTTTTACTACAGAATAAATGAATATCTCTACTTTACTATTTTTTTTATTGTCTCCTTATTTCACCCATACCACATTTTGGTACCAGGAGTGGGGTGGAAAGAGACCGCAATGAGGAATTTGGCTGGATGGCGATTTTGAACCCACAGACAGTTAAGCCTAGTTCAGAAGTCGGGAACTATTGGGAGCAAAGAATTATGTTGGCGTGCGCCATTTGCAATTTCATTTACACTGCTGAAGCGCTGAATGTGAGAAATGTAAAGAGATTAGGGGAGACTAAGAGATGAGTCCATTACCTAGAGGTGTATATTTGAAAACGTCCAGAGTTTGCAGTGAGGTGCAGTCAGTCTCCACAGCAGCGACGTTTACAGTGAGTCACCTTGTGTACCCAAGGCGTCTACTGCATGGTGAGGTCACAAAGCATACTGGGATAGATTTCGCTTTGCGTTGTGATGTTCTCGGCTTGCTTAAGGCCGCCATTTTGGATTGGGCAGAAACGGAGAGCAATGTCTGTAAATGTTGCATTAGTGACAGCGCTTGCAGTGTGAGCAGACCTTGCACATATTTAACTAGTGCTGACGACAGGAGCGTTGGCCTTTCAACACAGAAATGTTTCATTTTTACAGTATTTGACTCTACTGAGGCAAAGAATAATTTTTAAGTTTCTGGTGTAAGTATTGGTTACAGTGAGAAAACTTTATTTGTGTGTGGCCCATCACCATACAATCAATTAATTGTGGCTACCAGCAACAATGTAATTCAGCCTCTACCTTTTCTACGAAGTCCAGGTAAACCTGTAGTAAAATAGAAATAATGGCTATGAATCTATGAGAATTTTTTTGTGGCAATTGGAGCAGCCAGGTATGAGGCGAAACACAAAACTGCATTACTTTTCAACTACTGAGGAATAACTGTCCAGAAAGTTTTTGATAATCTGCCTACTATGCCTACACCTACAGGATAAAATGTCAAGTGGGATGCATATGAAGAAGCAAAAGAGAGAATGCACTGACAGTATTCAGAAGAAACAAGTGTTTTGCTGGAGAGGCATAATTTTTTCAAGCACAAGCAAAGTAATGACAAGACTGTTGAGATTATTGATGCCTTGCGTGTTTTAGTATCAACATGTGAATTTGAGAATAGCATAGATAGCTACATATGTGATCAATTTGTTTTTGACTGTTTTTCAAAGAAAATCCAGGAAACACTATTAACCTGCAGAAACCCAACATTATCTGAGGTCATTGATATAGCAAAAAGCATAGAACTGTCTATTATCTCCTCAATGGCTTTAGCAGGAAATGAGAACTCTTCTCCAGTGGAGTGTATTGTGGATGATAATGATGTGGTGTGTGGAGTGAACATGAAACAAAAAAAAAAAAAAGGGGCACTGTGTATGTTTTCGCTGTGGTTCACATACACATCCTAGTAACTCTACACCTCGCCCAGCTTATGAATAAAAGGTGCAACACATAGGAAATTGAGGCATTTCAAAGTCAAGTGGAGAGGAGGTGATCAAATGTACAAAGGAAACAGCAGCAGAGTCAAAATGAGTAATGTTGAGATGGGAGATGTGGATGAATGTTCAAAGAAATTTGAAAATGTTTTATTAACTATTGAAGGTAAGAATGAAATGTCTAGAATCAAAGGTCCACTTGTGCAAGCAATTATAGATGAAAGACATATTTTAGTCATGGCTGATTTCTGGAGCACCTGTGATTATTTTGGCAGATCATACATTTTTCAAAATATAGCCATGTGAATGTAAGTTAGAGCAAACAGACATTAATCCCAAAGCTTTTGGGGAATTTGATGTCGAAATTTTGGGTTATTTTGAGAGCACCATGAATGTTTGGGTAGGAAAACTTTAACTAAGATGTTTTGGCAGTTAGAGGATGAGATATAATAGGATGGAAAGATCTTTCCAAACTAGCAATAATTTTGAGACCTGGACATGAAGACCCAGCTGATTTGGGTGAAGTACCTATATGTGCTATTGGCGAAAGTGAAGATGTGTTACAAGAGCTAGTAAGGACATTTCCTGAGGTTTTTAGAAAAGACATGGGGAATGTTTTGGGATTTGAGCATAGTATCAAACTAAAGACAAATGCATGTCCAGTAGTTCATAAAGTGCATCCAATTCCATTGAGTGTTCATTCTGAACTTAAAGTTTTGCTTGATAATTTGTGCAAAGAAGGGGTAATACAACCAGCACAAGCATCGAAATGGGTTTCTCCGGGTTGTTGCAACAAAGAAAAGATCCGGTGAGTTGACACGATGTGTTGATTTGAGGTCTCTCAATAAGAATATAATTGTGGACTGTCATTCTCTTCCTCACATACAAGAGATGTTAGCTAATATTAGTGGAGATAGCTATTTCTCTTTAATTGATCGCCACTCAGCATATCACCAAATTGCTCTTGATAAGCATTCACAAGATCTCACAATGTTTGTGACACCACATGGAGCTTATAAGTATCTGAGGCTACTGTTTGTACTGGCGTCAGCTGCCAGTGTGTTTCGGAGGATGATGGACTTCTTGTTTGGGGGTTTAGAGTCCGTACAGGCTTTCCAAGATGACATTTTGATTTTTACAAAGGAGAATGGGGAACATTTAATGGTATTGCAGAAAGTGTTAAGTATCTTGAAAGAAAGGGGTATGACAGTAAGACCTGAAAAGTGCAAAAGCATGGTGCAAGAGGTTGAATATCTTGGGCACACTATTTCTGCAGCAGGTATTAAACCAAAGTTTAGTAATCTTGAGGCTGTTCAAAAAGCACCGGCACCTTGTGACAAAAACACATTGGGGTCTTTTTTAGGACTGTGCGAATATTATGCCCGTTTTGTGCCGGGATATGCCATTGTAGTTCAACCCATGAGAGAACTACTTCGCAAGGAATTACATTTATATGGACACAGGAGATTAACAATGTTTTTGAGAAAGTTAAAGAAATGGTGATCAAGGCTCCTGCTTTAAAACCATACGATCCAAAAGGAAAATGTTTTATTAGAGTGGATGCCAGTTTAAAAGGGGTAGGAGCGGTTTTTGGACAATTTGTTGATGGGAACGAAACTACCATAGTATTTGCTTCTAGGACTTTTTTAGAGGCAGAAAAGAATTATAGTACTATTGAACATGAAGCATTGGTCTGTGTATGGGCTGTCCAAAAGTTTAAGGCTAGTATTTGGGGTAAGCCTTTTGAAGTATTCACAGATCATAAACCCTAGGTATATCTATTGTCAGGAAATGGGTTGGGAAAGGCATCTGTAGGACTGGTTCGACTTCTAGGCAGATTACAAGAGTTTGATATGCAGGTAAAATATATCCAAGGAGGTAAAAACTTCAGAGCAGACTGTCTCTCTCACTTACCGTTGATTGAGTCACAGCAGGACAAGCCCAATAAAGACAAATCTGAATGTATTGTGGGAATAATTGATGCTGTGCAGTGCACGAATGGGCAAATGTCTGAGAAAGAATGGGAAAAGGCCATGGATGAGGATGTTATTTTGAAGAAAGTTCTGTCATATATAAAGGAAGAATAGCCAAGAAAAGTAGACAGTGAGCTACAAAGTTATGCACAGGTGTCATCAGAGCTTACCTGTGAGAGTAATATTTGTATGCATTATGGATTATTTGTACCTCCTGTGAGTCTCTGGATGAAAATCATAAGAATTTCTCATGTAGGTCATTTGGAGTGTCTGCAGCTTGTAAAAGACTGAGACAATTCTTGTGGTGGCCAAAATGTATTCTCAATTGAGATCTTTGATTAATGTTTGCCCACAATGTTTTGTTTCACACAAACATTTGATAGTTAGTGAGAAACCATTATTACCAGTTCCTTACCTGAGGGTCTTAGGTACAAATTATCCCTAGAGTTTTCAGGTCTAGTCCACATTTTAACTCAAGGAAGTTAGTACCTAATAGTTTTAATCAATTATTTATCTAAGTGGATTTATTTTGATTTTGTTGATTCACCACAAACTAAAATTTTGATTGGTTTTCTTCAAATGTTTTTTTTTTTTTTGGAAGGACCACAAAAGTAATTGTTACTGACAATGGATCCCATTTTCTATCAAAGGAAATGGAACAATTCTTCAAATCTTAAAGTGTCAAGCATATTCAAGTAGCTTTGTATAGTCCAGTAGCTAATCCCAATTTGAAACTTGTTCCCAATTGCTTAAGTGAATGTGCTGACAAACCCTCACTTTCAATTCGAGATGCAAGAAGAAAGGTTTATAAGAAACAACTTTCCCCAAAAACTTACTTTGATTCCTCAAAGCATGTCAAAGAAACTAATTTTTTTGACGAAGGATGGATTTTAATAAAGAAACCCACACAAATTATGAAAGGAGAGTCCAAATTTTCTGCTCCAAAATACTAAAAGTAGGTAAAGGTGCAGTATTGCTCTCTGGAAAAAGGTTGGTGGAATAAGAACAGAGCCGTACCTGTCACAGACCAACAGGCAAAGGTTTATGGTGAGACTAGAGTCAATGTGATAGAGAATGTTGATTCAATATTGGATACAGAATTGAATTTACCTTGGTATGAAAATGTTTGTGATAGCCGAAATCGAAACTGTGAAACAAGGGAGTCTGTGATGCCCGCTCTCCCATCTACAGAGATGCTGAACACCAATGGAGATTCTAGATATCACAGATATATTAAATGAACTTCAAATTATTAGATCATGATCTTTCCTAGTTTTATGATGTAAGATTTTTTTGAAAGAGGGAAAGTGTGTAGTTTGTTAAAGTAGTAAGTACAGTAATATTAACATAGTAGTGTTTATAGTGATACTAACAAAATAGTGTTTAGTTATTTGCATTTCCATTGCCCTATTACTTATGTACAATCTAGAAGGATAGTGTGACAGGGTTCTACGGCTAGAGGTCCTGCCCTGGCTTATGGCTCTGCAAAACTTGCCTTTTGTTAACTCTTGGTTGTGGCTTCTCTTACTCTGGAATAAATTAATTCCTCTACTTCACTATTTTTTTAATCGTCTCTTTATTTCCACCATACCACACCAGGGTCAGATGACAAGAGGAGGAACCGTGCTATTGGAACTAAGTTCCCCAAAACAAATTGACAAAGTCACGATGATGGTTTTCAAAACCGGATTAGAGGAGGGTCACACAAGATCGGAGAAAATACATATATAACAAGCCAAGAAAGTGCTGAAATATTTAGGAAAGGCGGCTTCTCTGTGGTTCCCTACCTAGCTGAAAGGTCAGTGTTCGGGCAAATCCCACACTTTTTACACAGTGTGAAAAAGCTGAAGCTTTTCTCCAGTGGATTAAATACCTTACGGGGGGCGTAAGGATGCAGGTGAGGACATTAGCACATGAAAGGCATTAGCTTTGCAACAACTGGCACAGTATATTTTCCCAGAGATGGATGGAAGCAGGATATATTCCAGATTACCCAAAGGCATGTTGTGAGTTTTTTCTTCTCTTCCCCCTCCCTTCTCCGTCATAAAGACATTTGTTTCTAGATCACAAATGGCTGACTCCATGAGTCGCTGGTTGAGATTGTACTTTAAGAAAGTGATGTCATAAACGTCTGTGATGGGTCGTTAGTGAAATACTTTAGCTTTCCGATGTAGATTGTATGTGTTATACACCCAACAAGATAAAGCAATAAAAAGTACCAAGGATAACAGCTCCCATAGTGGTGGTATTTGCTCACCCATTATGTGTATTAGCAATAGAAACTAATGCATAGAAAGACATGAATATGAGGATTGCAAATATTGATACCGGACAAGAAAGTTGCAAAGCACATTTAGGAATTTCAGCGATGTCGAGAATCGACAGCCCCTCTACATAGACCTGCATCTGTGGCCTGCAGTTAAGCGCAGGGTACCTGAGCCATTCAAAGAGTGGTACCCGGTCCACCCCAGACTTCCGTAGAAGTCATCTACTGCACTGGTCATATACAGTTCCTAACAAGAACAGTGAAGCTTTCTCTTGACAGTGCTTCATCCAGTTGGAGGCATCATTTTCTTGCAGACAGTAAACTCCGAGTCCAGTTTGTTTGATGTTACTAATAGAGGGCATAGGTGTAGCAGTCTTGCCTTAGTTACTTCATCCATTCTACCTGAAACTCGTGCAGGACAATTCAATCATCCGTTTTTACTATCACTGCCAGTTCCATTTCGATTTGCTTGCATCTCTTCCCCGGCCCATTCCGTTTTCTTATTGACCTGGTGTTGTATGTCCACTGCAAAATTGGGAGAAATACAGCTTGCATAAAAAGCGCGACAGCCATGTTGTCACATAGCACATCCAGTTTATATTAGTCATTCAACGTGACCTATCCAGGCCAGGACTGGTAAACCATAAGCAAATGCCCAACCCAGCCCCACTCCCTTAATCTCCTTATGCAATGTCTCTCTTTTCTCTCCATCATCCAACGTGACCTATCCAGGCCTGGACTGGGAAACCATAAGCAAATGCCCAACCCAGCCCCACTCCCTTAATCTCCTTATGCAATGTCTCTCTTTTCTATCCATCATCCAACATGACCTATCCAGGCCTGGACTGGGAAACCATAAGCACCTCCTCAACTCAGCCCTGCTTCATGGCATGAACGTCAATTCTATGTCAGGACACAAAAAATACTGCTAGGTCAACAAAGGGATATCTGGGGGGGAGCTAACCCTAAGTGTAATCCAAAGTACTATAAGCTCCTCAGCGTGCGCTGTTGTTGTAATTATTGCAGCTCTCGCAGAAAACTGAACATGGGCTTCAGGGAGAGCCAAAGCAGGATAAGTAGAGCATGCACACCACTCTAATAACAGAGGGCTCACTCTACTATTGCAGCCTGAGCAGAGGCATCTCACAGTCTTGACAGGAATTTAAATATCGGTGCGGTGCCGACGTTAACAGAACGCGTCGGTGAGGAGGATGTAGACAGAGGACTGCGCGCCACCTAATTGTCTACAGAAGCGTAACCCAATTGGGCTATACGTGCAAATCCTCAGTTCTCTGCCCGGGCTCAATCAGGGAAATCTCCGGGCTGGCACCTGCTTCTTAGAAGCCAACAGCCGCTAGATTGAACATGCTGAGGGTTCAGGAAAGCACAGGGATGGGAGGAAAATAACACCATCAACCTGGAACCAAGTAGTTCCATAGAGCGCAGTTGGGAAGACCTCCAACTGGCGTGTGCAAAGCGGCAGTAAGAGGGAAACAATGTTAGTCTGGCAAACTGCTGCCGGATTACCAGCATGAAATCTTAATAAACGTCAATACATTTTAATTAATGTTTTTAAATGAATGAATGTATGAATGAATCAATCAATCAATGTATTTGTAGAGCACAGCTATTCACCCGTTAGGGTCTCAAGGGGCTGGGGGGGGCAGAAGTGAAGGTCAGAGGGGATCAGGTGAAGAGCCAAGTTTTGAGGTCCTTTCTGAATTGTGATGGGAGATCTTCTGAGGTGGATAGGAAGGGAGCTCCAGGTCTTGGTGGCGTGGTGGGAGAGGGACCTTCCTCCGGCTGTGGCCTTCCAGACGTGTGGGACGGCGGCGAAGGTGAAGTCGGCGGAGCAGAGTTGCCTGGTGAGCGTGTAGAAGTGGAGTCTTTGGTTGAGGTATTCTGGTCTGGCATTGTGGAGGGCTTTGTGTGTGTGGGTGACAAGTGTGAATGTGATTCTCTTGTCTATTTGGAGCCAGTGCTGTCTCCCAGAAGGGCGGAGGTGTGGCTGTGTTTGGGGGTGTTCTTAATGAGATGGGTGGAGGCGTTCTGGATGCGTTGTAGTCTATTCTGTACCTTGGTGGTGGTTCTGGCGTAGAGTGCGTTGCCGTAGTCGAAGCGGCTGCTGACAAGGGCCTGGGTGACTGTTCTTTTGGATTTGGTTGGGATCCATTTGAAGATCTTCCGGAGTATGCGCATGGTGTTGAAACAGGCGGAGAAGACTGCGCTGACTTGACGGTTCATCGAGAGTGCTGAGTCCAGGATGAAACTGAGG
The DNA here is from genome assembly GCF_031143425.1 of Pleurodeles waltl. Taxonomy (NCBI): domain Eukaryota; kingdom Metazoa; phylum Chordata; class Amphibia; order Caudata; family Salamandridae; genus Pleurodeles; species Pleurodeles waltl. Next base: position 519,621,490 of record NC_090447.1, on the reverse strand, counting down.
TTGCGGGCGTAGTCGGTGGATGAGTAGAATAATTATGAAATTACACAAAGGCAGTTTTGTGGACTGTTTGAGCAGCAATGAAAGAGGCTGCCAAGATGGTGCTGTCCTATTAGTATGGCCTTATGGGCCGTGATTGGTGTACGTATGGATTGTGTATGTTGGTAAATGTAGTTTATGTTTACTGTTTTTTCATTGGCTGCTGTATTTGAGTCGTAAAAGGAAGAAGCATACTCATCGCCTCCGTGTCCTTAATAGAATTGAATATTCTGGAGCGAATGCTAGCAACTTTTTCATTCACCAAAATGCTGAGGGTAAGGGAAGTGACATCAGCTGACCTTTAACTTCAATTGCGTGCGCGCACACACGCATGCATTCTTACACATACACAAATTTACACTTACACAAATTCTCTCACATAGACACACATTCACCCACAAGCAAGCACACAACATACATTTAAAAACACTTTTTTTTACTTACCTCAGCTGCCAGGGAAGGCTATATTCCAGCTAATTGTACTCCATCTTTTTAAATACACTAGCAATTAATAATTTAACATTATTCACTATTAGTGTAATAAAAACAGTGAGAGAAAACAGCGTGGAGCTCCAACCCACCTCCATTAGGACCAGCTGCTACTGTGTTTCTGGAATGGATTTTGCCACCTCTCAGGCCAGGGGTTGCAAAGACAGTGCCAGGGGTTGCAAAAGACAAGTCAGAGGCCGCAACTGCGACCCCCTGGGACTTCTAAATGACGCCCATGCGCATGCTCCCTTAGTCTCCTTGTGCAATGTATCTCTTTCTAACCATCCACAATCTCTTTTTCCTCCCTGATCATTTTCTCTCTACCTCACCCCTTCCTTCATCTCTTTCTCTCTTGAAACCTCCATGTGCCTGCTGCAGTCAACCCTGGGGAAAGTTTGTGTCTCTTGCTTGAAAGCCTTTCCAGATAAACCTTGTAAACAAACATGAACACACATTCAAATGTTAGTTCCTGCGAAGGTTCCTGAGTTCTTCTACACAGCTAGGGGACTCTTCAGTTCCGTTAATCAATTACCAAAATTGACAGTGTTTTAATCCACACATCTTCCTGTATTTGTTCACCTGCGCTCTAATTCAAATGTGTCATAAATTATTGCAAATAAGGCAGGAAATGAGAACCTCTTGCAGGTGGGATTTGGCAGGCTGTTTTGCCAAAGCCAACACATTGCACATTATGTATACAAATTATAAATAGAATTATTTGTGTCATTTTGGTAGGTTACGGGCTTTTCTGTCTCTTGAAATTTTGGACAGACCTTTATTTGCAAGCATGCAAAGGAGAAGTAAATTCTTGCTTGTTAGATCATGGTCATTGTATACTGGACTGTATAAACTAGGAGCCAGATGTATCAAAGGGTTTTACCCATTCTGTGTCTATGGGAAAATGTGTTTATACATATGGCCCTAAGTGCCCACTCCACAAAGATAAGAGTATGCTCTTAAAAGTACCCCTACGTAGAAAAATACTTACTACTGTGCATATGTTTCTGAACAAACCCTAGTCATAATAAATGAACATGCAATCATGTGTAAGTGCCAACCCCTCAACTATACAAATTAAGGGGAGTGTAGACGTACACTTGATACAGTACTTTTACCCTTAAAAGTACATTCGACTGTGTGCACCACCATGTACATATGAGGGCGAAATGATACAAGTTGTACAGACAATCAACGCATAATAATGACTGGGGGAAATAGGAAATAAACTACACTTGATCCTAACCACACATACAAATACACCCACACACACACCAGGAAGCAATAACAATATGAAGCACCTAAATACAACAGCGCCTAGTGCCCTTTCCTCTTGTGCTGAATGTCTCCTTGGAGATAGAATGCCACTACAGCACTCAAAATGCAGATCCATAGGAACTTCATGGAGTAGGTGGCAGACATTGTGGTCTTTTTTGTAATTTGTAATTGACCGGTGTAGCCACCAAGGAAGGTAGTTTTCACAGCAACGTCAATCTTATCCATGCAGTTAAGATATTGTACACAATGAACTAGTAACTGTGGCTGGATCCTCTCGAAAGTGGCGTTATGAGACTCTGTAAACAGATATGATGAGAGATTTCACAATTTGGGACTATATTAATATGTAAATGGTGTTTGATGTAACTTTTATTTCACTCTATACATAGGGCGGGGTTGCACAAGTAGAAAGCATACAATGTTATAACATGCTTTAGGGTCTAATTCATGCTCCTTGGACTAATTGAGAATTTACTGAGGGTGAGCTCATAAAATAGTGATTTTATACTGATATAAAAATGGTTATTGATGTGACTTGTGCTTTCGAAACAGGGAATAGCATTCACATTAATCTTAGCATGATTTGTTGCAGCAGGAATTAGCATCCAACTTATGCCCTACATAACTGTTGGACATTTATCATACGTGGGTTCATTTTTTGACCAGGGCTATTTGGTATTTTTTTGATGCAGCATTGTGTAAGTTTATGTTCTCTCTGGAGTTTAGCCCCATCATTACAAAGTGGTGCACCTTTGTTGAAGGTAACCTCACTTCCTTAGCACCTCACTGGCATTCCACAAAGATGGCTGTCAAATAGTTATTGATCATGCTCTAGTTGTATAATGGGAAGAGATGAGAGCTTAGCGGCTATACCCATGTTTGGTGAATGTCGTGAGATCTGCAAGTAGCCACATTATAATAGAAGAACCACAGGCGTGTACCTGAATCCACGTAATTGATATAGAACCATAGGGGTTATAAAAAGTGAATTAAAATGGCCCGCTTTGTAACATTAAAGCCTTAAACACGGTCTATAAACTACGGGGAGTGATTTAAAAAGCATTTCGAATCATTTTGACTTCAAGATAAATGGTCAGATTTTAGATGAAAATTATTGACCCACGGACTCACAAAATGCTTCAGGAAAGTCCAAAATGGACCGTTTTCAATCTTTGCATCTTTTAACTCTTTATGACGGATAGAGGGTTTGTGTCCCGTGTTGTATACAGCATTTTCATAAGATCGTATCACAGGGTGTAGGTGTCTGGTGAGTATACATGATTAACAATTGTTCAACTTTAGTGGCTTTTGATGTCATTGTACATGCTGTTGAGCCTGACATTTTTCTGTTACCCAAGTTCCAATGTGGTATACAATATCTAGGTAAAGAACCAAAGGAAATGGCCTCACTGTTCCTGTATAATTCAGGCAGCACAGCACATTGTAAAAAGCACGCACCTTGCTACCAGTACAGATCACTTAACCATTTTTAAGATGGTCAACTTACAAATCATGTCTCAACATGTGGTTTTCACCATTGCATTTACCCATTGTCCTTTGGGCACAACACTGTTGACAACATTGTGGGCCGTATTTATACTCCGTTTGCGCCGAATTTGCGTCGTTTTTTTCGACGCAAATTCGACGCTAAACTAACGCCAACTAACGCCATATTTATACTATGGCGTTAGAGGCGTCTAGCGCCAAAGTTCCCGGAATGTGCGTCATTTTTTAGCGTGAACCCCTTCCTTGCGTTAATGATATGCAAGGGAGGCGTTCCCGTCTAAAAAATGACTCCCAGGCCTTTACGTGGTATTTATACTCCCGGGCAAAAGAGACGCCCGGGAGTGGGCGTGGCTAAAAACGGCGCATTTGCGCCGCTTTTTAACGCCTGGGTCAGGCATGGCGTTAAGGGACAAGTGGGCTCAAAATGAGCCCAGAGTACCCTCCCCTGCCCCCAGGGACCCCCCCTGCCACCCTTGCCCACCCCAGGAGGACACCCAAGGACGGAGGGACCCATCCCATGGACATTAAGGTAAGTTCAGGTAAGTATTTTTTTTTTTTTTTTTTTGTGGCATAGGGGGGCCTGATTTGTGCCCCCCTACATGCCACTATGCCCAATGACCATGCCCAGGGGACAGAAGTCCCCTGGGCATGGCCATTGGGCAAGGGGGCATGACTCCTATCTTTACAATGATAGGAGTCATGTTGATGGGGGATGGGCGTCGAAAATAAATGGCGCAAGTCGGGTTACGACGATTTTTTCGACGTAACCTGACTTGCCCCATTTTAAGACGCCCATGCGCCATTTTCCCCCTACGCCGGCGCTGCCTGGTGTACGTGGTTTTTCTCGCGCACACCAGGCAGCGCCGGTCTGCTTGCGCCGGCTAACGCCATTCAATAAATACGGCGCCCGCATGGCGCTTCAGAATGGCGTTAGACGGCGCAAAACTTTTTGACGCTAAACTGCGTTAGCGCAGTTTAGCGTCAAAAAGTATAAATATGGGCCTGTATGTGGAGAACAGCTGCAAACAGGACACCAGCCTTCTATCATGTGTCATTCGAACATATCTTTAGGCATAAAGCTTCAGTAGCACTGTATGACCTAATTCACCACAACTTAAACAAACAACTTATACAGGTATATTGCCAGGATTTGTTGGGTGACTGCTACATTATGTGTCCTGACCCATGTCAGGCCTCGATAAATCTGCTCACACACTCATTATGGCGAATCAGGCTTTATCAGGGCGAGCTACTTTTAGGGCCTACTGGTCCATTCTGGCAAGTGACCTCGAGCTGGCAAGGAATAAGTGTTCTGTTCATTCAGAAAGTGAATGCAAAATAAAGATGTCTTTGAATCTTCCTTTTGTTTTGATACATTTGCTGTTGTTTCAAGACAGAGGTCAAATGTTAGTTTGTCTTTTTATAAACTGCTGCTTATTTTATCATGGAGATTAGTGTTTACTTTTCTTTCTCTGACTGCAGTTAGAGGATTTTGTACAGTGAGCTGCCTGACAATTGTTGTGAAACAAAAGGTTGTAGGATGTCAGTCTTTTATCTAACACACCATTGAAATAGCTTGTAAATGAACAGTAAAATAAAATTCAAAAAATATAAAAAATTAGGAAATCACATTTTTTGTAATTCAGAAGAGTAATGGAAAAAATCTTTGAAAACAATAAAAAGGAATCATAACACTTTACTTGCGAATGTGCAAATTATAAATATTTGCAGAAACCTGTTTTCCAAACATCATTGTTTCTATGCTGTATAGTTTTATCAGAAAAACTGCATGTCAGTGGGAAATGTTGTGCCCATTTAAATGGGAAATGTGCTGCCTGCAAATGACAGTGTGATATCACTTCATGGTTTAAGAAATAAAATATATTTATTGAAAGTGAGAGTTTTTAAACATGAACTATGAAACATTCCCACTCAGCCCTGGTGACAATGCTGCTAGTAAACTAAGAGGAAAATCAGAGGTCATGTGTAGCTTATATGTGGACTTGATTTGTGTTATATCTGGAACAAACGTTTAGTCTATTAAATCAAACAAAAGAGTTTTTTGTACAGCAGACATGCTAAACTCACATATTTGAATGTGCTCTCATATGTAATAATGAAAAAAAAGGCATCTAAGTGAAATACAATATTTGCCCAGGATCACATAATTTAAGACCAGTTTATAGGTCAAGATTATTACAGTTAGTAGATTATTTAAGTCACTAGACCTGCAGGTCTGGTAACATTTTTATGATTTTTCGAGGTCTGCATGTCCTTACATCAATCTTAGAAATGTCGGATGTGAAAGCTTCTTATTCACACACTTCTCTTTTTTTCTAGAAGATTTGCTGCTTCCAACTCCGCAGGTACCTAGTCTTGCACCTGCACCTTCTGAGAGAACCTGACATCACAGCTCCATCCACATATAGAGCATCTGTGGCATTGATAACTAAAGTATGTGACTTTGTCGGCTTCCCTTGCCCGCTTTAGTTGTATATTGTCTATGCCTCTGTCCCATTAGCACTGCAAGTCATATGATGTCATGTTTGTCATATGACTTTCTTCACATCCACTGCCTACCACAAATACAGGGCCCTACAAGTGTGCCTCTTTCATTTACAGCCCCGGGAATGAAAAACAAAGAGATGACACCCCATCCACTCGAGGAGGCCACTTTGAAGTTCCAGGTGAAACTCCCCTTCCTGCTGCTGCCAACCACCATCACAATAACAAACAACAAAGCAAATGATGGAGAGATTATTGACTCAATATAGGATGACACCGCTACTTCCACATTACTGCTGGTCATTAGCTTCCCTCGTCTGGATGTCCTTCAGACTGCCAGCCTCCAGGCACATGGATCTAGGTCAAAGGGTGCTTGCGTCTGCCAGGCTGGGCTCACATACTCACAACACCCACACCACAGCTGTAGGTACCCCTCACGTGTTTCTCTCTGACGTCACACAATCAGGATTACCTAGATGAGCAATCGGGCTCTCCCATTCCCCATTCGCTGGTCACACCACCTCAAGACCTCTGCCTCCTATCCAACCAGGTGGTCTAGTGAAGGTGGCATGCATGCTTGCTTTGTTGGTTGTCCTGGGGAAGAGAAGCTTTTTAGGTGGAGGAAATCTTCATCTAGTAGACACTGTTTGATATGTTACCACCAACACTGAGGCGTCCTTGTGCTCCATGACCGCCTACCGGGGACCCTAAATGACCACTTGCATGAACATAAAATAAAGTCTTAGATAGCCACAACCAGCTCCTGCATTAGGAACATTTCCACATGGTGAGAGAGGAGTATACCAGGAAGCATCAAATTATCCAGCAGAACTTTTGAGATAGTCAAACTGCCCCTGACACTCTTGCAGGACCTAGTCATGCATTAATGTCGCTGATGAAGAAAAACTACCTGCAGGGCTTTGTAACTCAACCTATCCCCCTCCTCCCAGAGATTAATCAGATCCTGATCCCAACTGAGGACCTATACTCTATATCTAGGGAAGTGGACATAGGCACCTATGACCATCACAATGAACACATACCACTGTTGTCACTCTGACCAACTATCCTCATACAAACACACCCACAAAGCTTCATGTATGTGCATGTGTCATCCAACTCTGTGTTTGGGAACTTGCCCACCACCATCTTCTGTCACAAAAAAAACGTGCCTGTTGCACACAGCTGTATGCCACACATATCTACCTTGCATAATGTGTACTAAATATGGTCATATGTCCAAAGACCCTAGCAGTATTGGAAACAACACTGTCACACCAACATGAAAAAGCATTCTCACGCAGGATCTACACCAAACCAAAGTTCAGTGCCAATACTGTAGGGGTTTTCTGCGTTCACGTGGCAGAACACAGTCCGGATATTGTGTAATATTTAGTATCCCTGGAAGAGCGTGTACTTCGACTGTCTTACGAGCTCTTTTTCGAAGACAGTTGAAGGGCGGGGGATACCAGTGGCGTGACAAAACTTAAAGGAGCTCCCCCTGAAAAGTACCTGTAGGAGGGACCGCTAAGGGGGGGCGGGTCATGGAGCTCGGGGCCTGCGGGGGCCTTTGTTACGCCACTGGGAGATACACGATTCCAAGGGGATACCAAACATTACACAACACCGGTTTTAGCTGCAGCTGGCAGTGCGTGCAGAGACAGAGCGCAAATGTGCTGGCCTGTGTCTGCACCTGGCTTTCTTAAGGAGAGGCCTGGAGAGTGCAGTCTCGCCTTTCAAGTTCAGTCAGATGAGCGTCCCCCCTCTAGGGTTAAACTGAAGACTTGATGGGCTCAGAGCCTGGTGCAGCTGGAACCATCGATTCATGCTCACAGCCTGCCCGTACCTGCTGAATTGCACCTCAATTGCGCGCTCTGGACCTTGGCGGGAAGGAGCCTGGCTTCACACCCTCTGTCCACTCACAACTGCGCCATCTGGTTGTGACTGACCCCGACCCCGCCCCTGCCCTGACCACTGTAGCTGCCTGTGACTCTGCTCTAGTCTACAAATACAAGGGGCAGATTGCTGGGCTGCCTGACTGATTGCAGTGCCATAAACCTGGGCATCAAGATCACTGCCTAGGATTATCACATTGCAGCATGGTGCCTGAGTTAAATAAACCGAAACGCTAAGGTAGATAAGACGTTTTTTCACTTGTTATTTTAAATATGTACAGTTCCTGTTATGATGTCATTGGAAAAGAACGGTGACTTCCACATATCTTTGGTTATGTTACAAAAAGGCAAAAAACAGAGAAAAGTGCCCAATAGCGGAAAAACACGTAAGTGTGCATTCTGCTAATGTGCAAGTTGGTGGGTACTGTCACAAGTGAGTGTTATTTATTAAACAAGACCCTTTTTACCCGTGGTTAATTTGTAAAAGAACAAGTGGTAATGCTCTTTATTTTGTGGTCTGATTTCCTGCTCTGGGATTCCACCCCATACATTTTCTTTAAAAGGCCGGGAGCCTGTCAATGAATTAGGAGTAAGATTTAAGATAAAGTATCCGACGAGAATCCAAGGAATGTCACTGTGTGTACCCTGTAGATGCATGCGATTTTGTTCAATTTTATTGATGATGTAGTCTGTCTAAATGCAAAAGATAAAAAGCCCAGCAAATTAAATAAAAAAAGAGAAGAAGCAGCAAAACCGAACACCAAGAAAGCACTTTATTAATAATTTCCCAATATTCAAACCTACAACCATACCCAACAATAAAATTGAATCAAACCAGTATAACATACACATAATGGCACAGAAAGTAGGCAAAACAGCTTCTCAGACCCTAAGAACCAGACAACATATTGAAAATACAATGCCACAGAAAGCAGACAAAGAAGCCTCTCTGAACCTAACAACCAAGCAACATGTCACCATGTCATCTTGCAGCAAGCATATACCGAAATTAAGCCACTTGAATTTTACCAAAACTCACTCTCTCTCTCTCTCTCTCTCTCTCTCTCTATATATATATATATATATATATATATATAGAGAGAGAGAGAGAGAGAGAGAGTGAGTTTTGGTAAAATATATATATATATATATATATATATATATATATATATATATATATATATATATATATATATATATATATAACTAAAATAATATAATAGATATACAAAATATAAAAACATTTTTCAAAAAATAATATGCACATTTCTAAACCCAAACCGTTAAAACAATTTAAAAAACATTTCAAAATCCACTCCAAGCAACAGTACGAAAGCAATTGTACTTCTGAGGCTTAGATTTACTATTCACAATCCAGTGTAAACAACAGTAGGGAAAGTGTTTAACTTCGGAGGTGCTAGCGTTACTTTTCACATTCCAGTATAAGCAGCAGTAGGTAAACCATTGGACTTTGGTGTTGTTAGATTTACTATTCCCACTCCAGTCTAAGCAACAGTAGGGAAAGAGTTGGACTTTGGAACGGTAAGATTTACAATTCCTACTCTGCAACAAGCAACAGAAGGGAAAGCGTTTCATTTCAGAAGTGCTAGATTTCCTATTCCCACTCCAATCTAAGAAAGAGTAGGGAAAGCATTGAACTTCGAAGGGGTAAGATTTACTATTCTCACTCCATTCCAAGCAAAAATTGAGGACAGTGTTGGACTGTTGAAGAGTTAGAGTAACTATTCCCACTCCAGTCTAAGGACCTCAATATGAGTTTGGCTGTTGGACTGCCAGACAGCCATGTTGGCGGTCCCAACAACACTGCCATGTTTGCGGTCATACAGACCGCCGTATTACAAGTTACACAGGCAAGACTGCCGACCGCCAAACAAAAAAGGCAGACCTCCAGCAGCACAGAGGCTCAGAAATAGGCAGCTCGAACTCCAGCCCCGACAGCACATTCACCAAACACTAACTGTATTACATTTTTCAAATCAAATCATTAACATTTATAAAGCGCGCTACTCACCCGTGCGGGTCTCAAGGCGCTAGGGAAAAAGGGGGGGTTATCGCTGCTCGAACAGCCAGGTCTTTAGGAGTCTCCGGAAAGCGGAATGGTCCTGAGGCTGGTGGGGAGGGAGTTCCAGGTCTTGGCCGCCAGGTAGGAGAAAGATCTCCCACCTGCCGTGGAGTGGCGGATGCAAGGGACAGCAGCGAGTGCGAGGCCAGAGGAGCGGAGGAGGCGGGTGGGGACGTAGAAGCTGAGGCGTCTGTTGAGGTATTCCGGTCCCTTGTCGTGGAGGGCTTTGTGTGCGTGGGTGAGAAGTCGGAAGGTGATCCTTTTGCTGACTGGGAGCCAATGCAGGTGTCTCAGGTGTGCGGAGATGTGACTGCTGCGGGGTACGTCGAGGATGAGGCGGGCCGAGGCGTTTTGAATGCGTTGCAGGCGATTTTGAAGTTTGGCTGTGGTCCCGGCGTAGAGGGTGTTGCCGTAGTCCAGGCGGCTCGTGACGAGGGCGTGGGTCACGGTTTTTCTGGTGTCGGCGGGGATCCAGCGGAAGATCTTGCGGAGCATGCGGAGGGTGAGGAAGCAGGCGGAGGACACGGCGTTGACTTGCTTGGTCATGGTGAGAAGAGGGTCCAAGATGAAGCCGAGGTTGCGGGTGTGGTCTGTGGGGGTCGGTGCGGTGCCGAGGGCCCAGGGCCACCAGGAGTCGTCCCAGGCGGACGGGGTGTTGCCGAGGATGAGGACTTCCGTTTTTTCAGAGTTCAGCTTTAGGCGGCTGAGCCTCATCCAATCTGCGACGTCCTTCATACCCTCTTGTAGGTTGGTCTTGGCACTGGCGGGGTCCTTGGTGAGGGAGAGTATAAGTTGGGTGTCGTCGGCGTAGGAGGTGATGATGATGTCGTGCTTGCGTACGATGTTGGCGAGGGGGCTCATTACAAGCCCAAAGTTGCAGTGGCGGGCACCCATGATGGTCAGCACCACAATGGTTCACAGTCACCAAAGCAATACACAACAGTACATTGGATGGGTTTGAAAACAACACAGCTGACACACATTGCCACACTGGACACACCTGCAAAGTACACTATAAAACATACCCCTCCACGCACCAGAGATACTAAGCACCATTTGTTTATTGTCCCATACAACACTCTGCACACAGTTTTGTCCAGTCACACCCTTTTGCACTACTGCTCTTTACTAAGTCACTGTCACTCTTCAAAATTTTGAATTTTTTTCCTTCCATGACACGTTCCAAAAATCCCTGATGCAGGGTTAAGAGTCATAGTGGATAAAATCATAACAGTAGAGCCACAATTGTTTGGACCACAAGTCCAGCACACTCCTCTCAGTAGGAAAATGAAAATGTGGGACAGGATAGTGGACAGAGTGAATGCTGTAGGCACCACCCTGTGCAAAAGGGAAGAGATGGAACGACCCCAGGGCAAAGGTCCTTTCCCTGGTCTCCAGGCACCAGCTGCAGGCCTAGAAGACAGGCAGTGGTCCTCCCACTCCTCTCTCTTACAACTCTGTCCCTGGGAGAAGAAGGTCTTTGCCATCCTGCATCCTGAGGACTTGGCAGGAATACCTGGGGGAGTGGAGTCTGGTAAGTCACAACACTAAAAATGTCATCAAAATGCTGTGCAATGCATGCTCACTGCTCACCTTTTGCCACCTTCACTGTCACTCCACTCACCAGCCCAGTGTCCACCTGTCCATAGACCCCAGTGTGGTATCTCACAATTGTACTCACCTGGGGGGGGTATAGTGTGTGTGTATAGTGTGTGTACTACGGTGAGTTACATGCTTACAACTCCCAGCAGGCACTGTTCTACAACTCCAAACACTGGTTCAGTGTTTCCTTCTCCAAACACCCTTGTTTGTCAACTCCCAATTGTAGTGTACTCACCTAGAAGGATAATAGGGGAATAGTGTGTGTAGTACAGGGACTAACATGACTGCTAAGGCCAGGAGGCACTGTTACTACTGTTACTGTTACTCCACTCAACTAGCCCTGTGTCCTCTTCACCAAATAACCTTGTTTGTTAACTCCCAATTGTAGTGTACTCACCTGGGAGGATAACATGTGAATAGTGTGTGTAGTACAGGGACTGACATTACTACTAAGGCCAGGAGGCACTGTTACTGTTACTCCATTCAGCCAGCCCTGTGTCATCTTTACCAAATACCCTTGTTAAATCTCAATTGTAGTGTACTCACCTGGGAGGATAAAGTGAATATTGTGTGTAGTACAGGGATGGACATGACAGCTAAAGCCAGGGGGCACCGTTACTGTTACTCCACTCAGTCAGCCCTGTGTCTCTTCACCAAATACCCTTATTTGTCAACTCCCAATTATAGTGAACTCACCTGGGAGGATAAAATGTGAATAGTGTGTGTAGTTCAGGGACGAACATGACTGCTAAGGCCAGGAGGCACCATTACCTTTACTCAACTCAGCCAGCCCTGGGTCCTCCTCACTAAATACCCTTGTTTGTCAACTCCCAATTGTAGTGTACTCACCTGAGAGGATAACATATGAATAGTGTGTGTAGTACTGATATGACTGCTAAGAGCAGGAGGCAGTGTTTTTGTTACTCCACTCAGCCAGACCTGTGTCCTTTTCTCCAAATAGCCTTGTTTGTTAACTCTCAATCATAGTGTACTCACCTGGGAGGACAACATTTGTATAGAGTGTGTACTAGAGAGAGTGCCATGACTACAACTTCCATCAGGCCACGTTTCTGTAATTCCAACCACCATCACTGTGTTCTTTTCCCCAAAGAACCCAGTGTCTTAACTCTCTAAGGACGTCCACTCACCTGGGATAAAGCTATTTGTATAGTGTGAGTAGTACATGGAGTTACATGACATCAACAACTCACAGGAGGCTCTCTTACTGTCACTTCAACCACCAGTCCAGGGTTTTCTTCTCCAAAAAACATGTTTAGGAACTCACACATGAAGTGTACTCACCTGGGGGTGGGGATTTCTCAAGTGTATGAACTACAGGGAGTGACATGACTGGCAAGGCCAGGAGGCTCTCTCTCTCCAACTACAAACACAAGCCCAGTGTTTACAAGTTCAAATACCCTTGTTTGTTAACTGTCATTAGAAGTGTACCCACCTGGGAGGATATCATTTGTATACTGTGTGGGGTACAGGGACTGACATGATTGCAACTCCTAAGAGGGCATGTTCCTGTCACTCCAATCACCAGCCCAGTGTCCACTTCTCACAATGCATCTGTTAGTGAACTCTCAAATGAAAATTACTCACCTGGGAGGATACCTATTGTCAAGTGTTGGGAAGTAGTGAGAGTGACCAGAGTGCAACTTCCACGAGGCACTATTCAAGTGACTCCAAACATCAGAACAGTGGTCACTTGTCCAAAATCCGTTGCCTGCTAACTCTCAATTTAAGTTTACTCACTTGGAAGGGACCAAGATACATATCATGATCAACTCAGAGATGAGTCTTGCTACCCAGCTCCATCTTGACATGCTGACTCAAGATGAAGATAGTGAGGACAGGAAGGACACCTTACCCTGCGTGCAAAACAAGGATCCCAAAGGCCTCAAGATGCCTCACCAGAATGTAATTGGCAGTAGACACATTCACATAGCACTGACCACATGACGACTCCAATCACATGTATATTAAACACCTGGGTTTGCCTGTATGACAATCAGCTAGGTCTCAAAATGGTCAAAACCACATACTGCCCGGCCACCATTTTGCCTGCATTGGTGTCAAGATGTAATTCTCAGCCCATCCTTCCCAGTGCTGATGACCTGCACAATTCAGCAGCTGCTTAACTTAAATGGAATTGGCATGCTTCACAAATGTCAGGTCAATACCACCATTATCATGGGTACCTGTCACATTAGGATAACCTGCAAATCAACTATGTACAAGGGCTTCGCAAAATGTCACTGTGAACTTATGGAGGTAGATGTCACAATACAACCAATAACATTGTATGTTTTACATAAACAGGTCAACCTGCCACTGGGCACACAGAGGCCACTGAAGAAACTGCCACTAAGCCCATGGATGAAGCCCTCAGTGAAGAAGACACTCTTGGACGTCTAGACGTGCAGAATAGTTCAGGCCCATCTTGACAACCTGGTCAGACCCCAACAGTGAGTCTCACTGTGCCCACATCAGTACCTCCCAGCCCGGTTGCCTCAACATCACAGGCAGCCATTCGCCCCAAACCTGTGACCCTAGGACAGTGTCTACCATCTTGTGCCCTAGAGTACAGGATCCTGAGTTGCAGCACAACACCTTGGACAATGATGGTCCTGGAACTAGTGGGAGGGGGCACCATGTGGCAAGCTCACAGGCCTGTGGGGGTAGGGTGCATGGGAGGGATGCTGTGGGCCAGCGGGGTGAGGCCAAGGCATGTTGGACCTGGTACTTTGCAGAACTCCGGGAGATCAAGCAGCTGCAGAGGGACATCCATAGAGATATGCATGAGCAGTGGGAGGCCCAAAATGCCTAACCGGGGTGTTGGGAGAAATCAACAATACCATGATGAGGGATCGTCAACAACAATCTACCCTTTCCTTTGGTGCAGCAACACCAAGCCCTTCATCGGTGCCAGCCATTGTAAGTGAGGCCCTTTCAGGGGAAGAACCCACCTCAGACACCCCTGCCTCTTTACAGCAGATCCCTCCCCCCGCCATGCAAGCAGGGACCTCCAGCAAAGGCTGCAGGAGGTGCAGATGGCAAGACACCCTCCACTGCCAGCAAGTGACCTCTTCCTAAAGGACCTTCTTTGTGTGCCATATATTCACTCCACTCTGTTGACTGTTCTTCAACCACCTTCCATTTCCTATGGGAGAAGTACACTGGACTTTGGACTTACAACTATGTGGCATCTACACCAATGATTTCATCCACCATGACTGAACCCTTCACTGTTCTTTTTAAACCATGCCCTCATATAATTGTAAATCACACATTTTCAATAAATCCACCTATCACAAAGTAATTGTCTGCTTGCTTCTGTTCCACATTCAGCTATATAGAGATGTAAGACCATGTGAAGTGAACGAGGAAGACACACAAGACTAATGAAAGGAGGGATATGTTACACGTACAGTGTCCTGCTAAAGATTACTACCAACACACGCAAACTCATTGCTACGAGTGTCTGGTCACAACAAACATTTTATATCAGTGTACAGCACATAGGCTGTCTATGTGTCGGGACTGTCATAGCCAAGAATGGCTGACTTAATGTGTTAAGGTACACATACCAAGGTACAGCCCCCCAGACCATGGAAGGAGTGGCCTTGTCAGATATTGTCCTGTAGAACAGGATAACAAAAAAGTGAATGGTGTCACCAGCTTGAGACATATCACATACAAACCAAAGTACTCCAACACCACTTAAACCAAGATACAGACAGAGGGCAGTACACAAGTCCCTGATCACAGGTCCATCTTAATCCAATGACCTTGCATCTGGTGGAATGACACAAACATGTCGGTGTTGTGGCACAAGCACCGTGGCCTGCAATGATGAAACACATCTATAGTTACACAGCGGTCATACAAGAGGACAGTTTAGCCTATGTGAAGTGTGCCACTCCCTTCATTGTTAGCCATGTGTAATGTTTGCATTTGTACTCTGACAGGTGCCTGTAGGGAATGTATGCAGAGAGTCATTCTCACATAGTGCGAATGTGTTGGTCCATTCATGCCTAAGTTTTCAGAAGCCACAGAGGTGTGATGTGTCTCATAGTGGCTCATGTTTCAGTCAGTTTGCTAGAGCATGTCCCACATGATGTCAATAAGCTTGCTTAAGCATTGTAGGGCCTGAGCATGGTGGTGGGCTGGTCTGCAGATTGAGAAATGTATGTCTGTAGTCATGTCCATATACTTATTGGCTTGTATGTGTTACACTTAGAAAGTATTAACAAATAGGAAACTTCAAGCTTGATGTTACTGACATGTATGTGACTGAACCGTTTGTGATGAGACTTGTGAACATGATCTCTTGATTTGTCTTTTGCATCCATGCAGGTCAATGCCCATCAAAAGAAGGGAATATGGAGAGCAATCCCCAAGAAGGTGCGAACCCCGGGGGGTCCACAGCCGGTGGTGGGCCCACTGCAGAAAAAGGTGGGAGAACCTGAGATGCTGGGCCCGGAAGATTCCAGAGGCCCAGTTGGAGCTGTCCTCCCAATGTGGACCGGGTGCCCATGAGACCATGCCCCCCCTACCATGGCCCGCATTCTGTCGGTGGCCTATCTAGAGCTTGATGGACGTTTGAGAGCAGCACAGCAGCCCCAACGGGGTGAGTACAGGGCATATTCCTGCCTGTCTCATTGCCAAGTGATTGTGTTAGATTCTGACAGCTCCCCTTGACAATTAATGCTTGAGCCATGTGTCACACACAGTAGATGAGTGATTGTTTGTGTAGACATGTCATGTGTTGTATACTGATGTGCCTTGCCTATTGTCCCAGGGACATAGGACACAGCTGGATGGAATCCACAAGCCACTTTCTCGCCAGGGACAACATATGGCTGTGTACATTGATCAATAAAATACTGTTTTTTGTTGTAGTGGGTGTAATTTCTATGCAACAAACCACTACTCCTAAATGTTCCAGGCCAAAGGTAAGCAGGTGATGGATCACTGTCTTCTGCCATGTGTCTGGGTAAGTGTTTATATAGGCAGCTGCCTCCCAGAAGCGAATTGTCTTCAGCGCATGAAGGGTGCTGGTGCCAAACTGCATTCTGTAAGGTGAAGATGTCCAACATACATGTGACAGGGCTTACATTGTTCTTTGGGTGCAACTATAGATCACTACTTTCCCTTGGAAAGTGGGAAATGTCCATTGTCATGATTTATGTGCCATCACTGTTGCCAACATTCCTTGTGCCTACATGTCAGCATGCGTCCCTTTCTCTTTAGGAAACATTTGTGAGCTGTAATTTCATGCGTGGTCTATCTATGTTGATGGGGTCATGTCAGTATTCTCTCACATATATGTGCATTACACACTGTTTGTGGAATAGGACATTTACAATGGGGATACATTTCATGTTGTGCCACATACAGGTGTGTGTCACCATTGCTTATTGGCTGACACATACCCTCACCCATCATAGCATGTCATTTGGCATGTAGAACTGCAGTAGCAATGAGGGACATGACAGGTAGGCCTAGAGTTTAGACCCACAATGTGAATATGTATGCCCTTGATGTGGCATCAGGTGGAAAACTGCACTGCACATGTGTAATGGGTAAGGTTTGTGCCATGACTGTTGGCATGCATCGTGGAGTGACTTGCAGTTATGTAGGAATCACAAGTATTTGGGTACAGGCATTCATCCACAGACAGACATCTGGGTTTGCATGACCAAAATGTATAGAGTGATGTAGCTTCCAATTGGGCAACAGGTTGAGGGTCTTCAACAAGTACTTGCAAGTCTCATGGCCTCTCCAACATTCAATGGACTAATGGCTCCTGCTGATGCTCTCAGAGTATCTAATAGGAAGGGGTGCCAGATATTAGTGGTGAATACCCTGGGACTTGCTGATTCATTGTGTTGTGAGTTTTCGGGACATCTCTCCCTGACATATTGCACATAATGTCTACAGTGTCCATTTCCATGCCACATGTGTGGCCTATCTGAGCAACATTTATACTACCTCCATGACTCCATTGAGATAAATTTCACTTGGTGAAGAGTAATTGTTGATATGTTTCCACTGTAACATGGGTATTTCCATGTCACTTTCTCCAGGATATTGTGCTATTGTCATCAACATGGCATGATTTTGTATCATCATTTCTCATTGTTGGGTCATCATGTGTGTGACAAATAGATGTGTACATGACCTTGTGTGGGATCTGAGGAAATGCATTTTACATTGGCCTACTATTGTATCCCAACAGGTAACTGTGGTCTGCTCCATGGGGCAAGGCTTTGAGTGTGATAGGACCTCCAAATGATTGAATGGTCATTGTGATTGCACACTTCAGGCATGCAAATATAGTTGTCTGAGATCCTGACTTTCCTGTGGGTAACTGTTGACAGTTCAGATGGCATGCTTGCATATGGTCTGGCACATGTATGGGCCACTTAGGTGGAGTTTGTTGCTGGGGCCTACTTGATATCATGGTACTGTATGCTAATCTGAGCTGGTGTTCACGTCTGTTCATGAACATGTGATAACCCAATTTATTTCTGTATTTGCAGCATCAACACCGGCAAGCCCAAGAGATGGGGCACAGCTGTGTGGGGAAACATCTGGCCAAAGGACCTCAGGTCAAGACATCACTGACACAGAGGGACCCAGTGGCCTTGGGGGCAAGGGGAGTGCCACGGGGGAGACCACAACATCATTCTCATCTTCAGATTCTTCCTCCATTGGACACTCCCTAGGAGGTGGTGGACCCATTGGGGCATCCCCCTATACCATCTTTGCCTGCCACCCCTGTTCTATCACCACCCTCCCTGTTGCTCCCCACCCATTTGGCTGTACCCGCTCACCCAAGAGGGCGGGCGTCTTCTGTGCCACAGGCACACCCACCCCAGCCCCTGCTGCCCTCAGTGAGGAGGCTATTGACCTCCTGAGAAATATCTCTGTGGGTCAGGCAGCCATTGTGAATGCCATCCAGAGGTTGTCAAGTCAGCTATAACAGATTCAGTCAATGATGGTGCAGTGTCTGGCCTACAGAGATCTTTTCAGGCTCTGGCCTCCACACTGATGGAAGCTAGTCATCCAACACCCTCGGTCCCGCCTCCACCTCCCTCTTTCCACTGCAAATACCCCTTCCCCTACCTAGCCAAAGCACACAGACAAATCTGCACTCATCCACATCAACACACACAAACAGAAGCACCACACAACACACCAGCACACAAGCAGACAACAGCCACCCACAGACACAACAGTTACAAGTTCCCTTGACACCCACACCACCCCCAGCATCGCACACACAACATCCAGCATACCCACAGGCACCACACCAACATTCAGTGACACACCCATCATACCCGCAGAGAGCACCCCAGCAGAGCTCAGACATCCACCACAGACACCACAACTACACACACAAAGACATCCACCACATCCAGCATACCCGCATTCTCTGCCCCAAAAGACACACACACATGCAATACTCCACCCTCAATCACCTTCACCTCCCAGACCCCCAAGACACACAAACATACTCATTCACCCATCCAACAGACACCAACCAAACACAAGCATACTTCCGAGAAGCACACACCCATGACATCCACACCAACACAGCAGTCAACCACTACCTCTATCTCCAAATCCCGACCCCCTTTCTGATGACCTTCCCCTTGTCCCTAAGAGAGGTTGTGTTTGACATTAACCTTTTCCCTGTTCCCTTTACTCCGTCCCAAACCCAAGAGACCCCCACAGACCTTACAGCCCTTCCCTTCCAACCTTCAAGGCCTGTCCTGCCCCCTGCAAGCACCCATACCTCTCCCCCAAGAAGAAGCTCACCCCTCCCAAGCCTTAATCCAACCCCCCTCATAAGTCTGGCACCCCCACTCCAGATGATCCCTGATGTGCCTGCCTGCCCCTTGATGCCTTTTCTTGTGGTGGTTCCCTGGCAGTTTGGAGTCAAGTGTTAGCACAACACCGTGCTATTATTTTAATGTAAATGGACTGGCTAATAGCCTTGGAATCTTCAGCTCCGCTATTTAATAAACCCACAGAGTTGTTTTGTTTGGGTACACATTGTCCTGCAATTCCTTTCCTACCTTAATGTTGTTCCTGAGTAACTTATGTTATATGCCAACAGTTGTGCCTTTTTCAGCCTGCTTACTGATCCATTTGTTGTCGTCTGCAGCATCTGACTTTGCTGGTGTCCTCAAGACGAAGGTATATGTTGAATGTATGGATATGTGGGTGTAAATGCAGCGGTGGTGTCATAGCATTGTGACCTGTTTGTTATGGTACGTATTTCATCTTGTGTTGTCCAATGTGAGCATGGATGGGTTTAGACTTGTCCCCCTGATAAGGATTATGGATTCATCTAATGTGTGTCAGCTTGAGTTTTCTACCTTTGTTTGCATTTGAGTGTGCATGTGTCCATTTAGCTGTGTGCACCTTGCAGCTACTTCTTTCAGATATATCTCCCATGCAGTTGGAGTTTTATGTGCTTTTTTGACTTGCACTTCCACATTGTGCAGGTAGGCTTGTCATTTGGGTGTAGTACTATTTGTCCCTGTGACACATTTAAGGCCATTTCCTGTGCATATATTGTTTTAGGGCAGAGGTCTTCAAACTGGGGGGCCCTAAATGTGTTACAGGGACAAATAGTTCTACACCCAAATGACAAGCCTCCTTCCCTGAGTACTCCTGATGCCCTCATCCCTATTGTGCAGGTATTGTTAGCATAGTGCTCTTTGTCAATTTGTCTCTCTGTCTAGTGTGCATGCCATTGTCCTTCCATTGTGCTGTGATGTGTGTGTCCATTGCAGGACTGTTTACTGGGAGTGGTGTTTGTGTTCCATGCCACATCAATACATTTGTGTGTTGTATGTGACAACAGTCCATGGCCTGTGAATAATGTGAGTATGTGAAATTTATCCGTATATGTGATGTTGGTGTGTTGTTGGTGATGTGTGAGACAATGTTGTGTAGCCTTCACTATCCCTGTACCTGAGATGTGTGGACATGTGTTTTCGTGTAGTGTTGCTGTGCAGTGTGAGTGACCTGCCCAAAGGGGGCATATTGTGTCTGTGAATGTGTCCATCTTTATGTATAATTTGGACTGTGTACATGATGAGACGTGTACTTGATGCCTGTAGCGTGACCCCCATATGATGTGGACGATGGTGCAAAGACCTATTGTTACATTTTAGAACACAGGTAGGTGTGTGTACGTACGGTCGGTTGCATCCATGTCCCAGATGATATTGTGCTCCATCGAAGATCAACAACAGTGGCAGGTGGTCCATGATGGGCTCCATGGCATCAGCAAAAGTGTGAGGCTGCCTGCAGGTGAATGTATCCCTTTATAGTCCCCGTTTCTGCCTGTTGAGACGTTTCGGTTGTGCCACCATGGTCACATTGGTGGTGTGCAACCTCGTTATGTGTCCGTCGGAAACACTGTCTCCACCAGCCTGTTTGTGCTGGCTCAGGACTGCTGTGGTTTGTGCTGCCTGGTGGTGTCGGCGGAATCGCAGCGGTCTTTGCTCCATAGGTCACCATGACTCGTAATACGGCGGTCCGACTGCCATCTCGACGGTGGTCAGACCACCACCGCCGCCATGGCGGTTGACGGACTGCCAAACTTGTAATGAGGTCCAAAGTAACAGTAGAGAAAGTGTTGGAGTTCCAAAGGATTATATATATGAATAGAAGCCCCAATCATTTACTAAACATATTTCAATACCTAAAAACAAAATGAAAAAATTATAGAACATGAATAAATAATAAATTATTTGAGCACAAAATATGAACATTTTTAAAATATAAAATAAAAATGTTAAAATGACTTATAACATTCACTTGCCTAACTATAAAAAGTTACACACTTTTAAAATAAATACCAAATTATTAATTGTAAATTAACACTACTAAAAGCAAATAAAATGTAAAAAACAAAATTCCACAGTTTTGACATGTTTATTTCAGAAATTACATTCCATAAAACATACAATGTATAAAATTACAATACAATATAAAACATCAAAATATGAGGGAAATACACCAAAAACCACCAATGACTCACATGTCAAGTAGATAATTGATACCACAACATAGATCTTATGGTTCCACTGCAGTTCAGCCAACACCTGAGTTGGAATTAGGGTTATAAAAATTAGGTGCAATGACATCATTAAAATCGTTAATACAGAAGCTAAAAGCAGAGTCCTAAAATCAATGGCTAAAAAATATTAAAAGAAAATTGTAATATGAGATTTGGTCATGCGATTTTATAAGCAATAGGATTCAATTTAAAGTGCATGTGCTACCCACATAAAAACCATTGTACATAACCCAAACTACATATGCTCCAGAGAGGACCCTCGTTAAACAGGCATGGGCTAACTACGGCCCTTCCCATCAAAACTTATGTAGTCAGTAACCAGCTTAAGTGTAGAATGCTATAAAGTTCTTCATGACTGTAGCTTAAGGGCTTCCTTTTGCCTTAGAAGCCCCACTGCAAATAGATAATTACTCAGGGAAAACACAATATTAATAGTAGTGTCACTTCTTAATACCTTTAAAGCTTCCCGGTAATGTCTAAAGCCAAGCCGACTACATAGTGGGCGAATCCATTTGGCTCGCAGCTTTGCATATGCTGGGCACAAACACAAAATGGGGTCGGTGTTTTCCTTGAGAGGTAGACAACACATAAGGCAATTCTCAGTGTCGACTACTGGCCTTCCTGAAATCCACTGTGATGTAAATCACCCCATTTCTAGATCACCGTAGTGGAATTTAAGATACACAGAAGGTAAAAGCAGAGTCCTAAAATCAATGGATAAAGAATATTAAAAGAAAATTGTAATATGAGATTTGGTCATGCGATTTTAAAAGCAATAGGATTCAATTTAAAGTGCATGTGCTACCCAGATAAAAACCATTATACATAACCCAAACTACATATGCTCCAGAGAGGACCCAGGCTAAACAGGCATGGGAATGGGCTAAATATGGCCCTTCCCATCAAAACTTATGTAGTCAATAACCAGCTTAAGTGAATGCTATAAGGTTCTGCATGACTATAGCTTAAGGTCTTCCTTTTGCCTTAGAAGCCTCACTGCAAATAGATAATTACTCAGGGAAAACACAATATCAATAGTAGTGTCACTTCTTAATACCTTTAAAGCTTCCCAGTAATGTCTAAAGCCAAGCCGACTACATAATAGGCAAATCCATTTGGCTTGCAGTTTTACATATGGTGGGCACAATAACAGAATGTGGTCGGTGTTTTCCTTGAGGGGTAGACAACACATAAGGCAATTCTCAGTGTCGACAACAGGCCTTCCTGAAATCCACAATGATGTAAATCACCCCATTTCTAGATCACCGTAGTGGAATTTAAGATACAAAAGTTTTACAGGTTTGAGTTTCAGCATGTCTGAAAAGGATTCATAATAAGGGAAAGACTTAAAAGCCATGAAAAGTATGATTACAAGAGAGATGGGCTATGATGTAATCCCATTAGGTGGTTTTAAGATGTTTTTTGAGGCAGGTGTTTGCTCTTCTGAATTGGTCCAGAAACTTCCAAGACCCAGCCATATTAACTACTGTCTAATGTGACTAAACCACAGAAAGGAAACATTGTTATCAAGAGCTAGCAATTCCTTCACAGCATTTGTATAATGTGAGAGTTCCTCTGTAGTCAAAAGCCACACCCAACACAGGAGGGGCCTTAATCTGGCAGTATGGCCCACCAGATTGAGTGCTACATCCAAATACATCAGCATAAGTAGAGTACTCTTATCGATGTGCAAGAGAGAGTGCACAGACTTGTTCTCACTTAGAGTCAATGGCTCAGTGTTCATGTGCCCCCAGCTTTCAGCTTTATAGAGTGCAGCAGGTTGGGCCTTTAGTTTATACACTTCCAGAGCAGGGAGTAGAGCTCTAGAGTACGAAGCTTGATGCTTTTTATAGATAGCCAAAGCTTGGTGTTGTAGGACTGCCCTCCTCTTATTAATATGGCAGGGCCACGACAATCTACTATCCAGTATAATGCCCAAATATTCAAACCTAAACACACTTTTCAGGGTTCCCTCATTCAGAGACATAGTATTCTTGAAAGACTTGTGAGGCCTGATTATTTCATCTGCAAAATAAATTTCCAGAGCCTTGGAAAGACGAAACTCAGAGAAATTCTTCAATAATAACTGCAGGACCATTGGAGACAGGGAAATTAAGAGGGTGTCGCCTTCAAAAAGGAAAGCTGGGATGCAGACCCCGCCAAGCTTGGGTGATCTATATCAGTGTTCTGTAAAAACCCTATCACACTATTAACAAAAAGAGAAAAGAGAGTTGGGATGAAGACACATCCCTACTTCATCCCCCTGCATATCGGAATGCGGTCGGTCAATTGGTCTTGTGGGCCCTATTGAACTTGGACAAAATTAGCTTGATGCAATCTTATTAACAAACCAAGCAGCACGTCAGGGACCCCCCTGGTTCTTAAATGTGGCCCATAACAACCCCCTATGTACTAAATCGAAAGCAGCCTGGGGTCTACAAAAGCAATATACAAATGTCCGTCCCTTAATTTAGTATATTTCCAAGCTATTAGAACAAGTTTTAGGACTTGGCCTGTAGTTCTAACTTTTTCTCTAAACCCTGCCTGGAAAGGGCTCAAAATCTCTGTATCACTCATCCAATCAGAGAGTTTATTCAGTAGGAGTCTTGCAAAGAGCTAGCTGCAACTACAGGCATTTCTGCCAGAACTCTGCATCTCAATAAAAGGTGATCTCATCCTGGCAGGTTTCGACAACACCAATTGTAACATGTCAACCAAATTCCTATGGCCATCAATAATTGGCTTTTCAGAGGATGGCAAGTGACTGAAGGGTGACAGAGCTGTGGCAAATGAGATATAGATTTCAGTTAAATCTTCAACATTCCCCAAGATTGAAGGCCATTTAATAAACCTGTGATTGCTGCCAAAAATAGATGCAATAGTTGAAATCATTGGAGCATAGCATTTGTTAAACAGGGTTACAGAAAGTTTGAAATGTATAGGATAGTGATCACTATCTACCCTATCAGTTGTTTTGAATTCTACCAGTTATCCCACATAGAGACAGAGACCAAAACATAGTCTAGTGGTGGGGCGGGGACTAAAACAAAAATGTTAAAAAAAATTAAAACAAAAAAATTTCCTGTAACTCACCGCCACACTGCCGCTCCAGGCACAGGCTCCGAGAATAATGACGCTGCTCAGAGCAGCGTTATGATTGGCTGGAGCACCCTGGCTGGGTGCTCCAACACAGACTAGGAGCCTGGGCCTGCTCTCTCCAACCCGGCAACATCCTGCCAGGCTGGAGAGAGCCCTGTGTGCATGTGTGTTTGGCCAACCTGAGAATGCCGGCCAAAGATACACATGCACTGAGGGGAGTGCTCTGTGCAGCTCCTGCTGCTGGGTGGGGAGGGTGCAGAGTGATGCATATAAGCCGCTCCTGGTCTATTTTGGATCTAGTTCGTCCTCTCCTTAAATGCTGGCTGACCATCTTTATAAGAAATGGACCTGCTGTTGCATGCACGTAAACCATTAGAAATGGCAAAGCGTGCTAATTGAGAAGCTGCTGTTGTACACAAGACAAATGAATCAATACTGAGAGATGGTATGCCTAAACTCTCATCTTCCTCTTTGGTGACCAACTCAAGACCATATTTGGGCTCAAAAGTACATTCATGTCCCCCCCAATAATAATCATAAATTTGAACTTGATTGATTTAATAAAAAGCCACAACATGGAAATAGTTTGGGATTCTAAGTTTCTAGACCTATGTCTTAAATAGACATTAAAGCAATACAGACTGCTTCCATATAGCGTCTTGATTTTGAGCCCAAATATGTCCGGTTAGTCAATACGTAATTGCTCTATACATAGATTTAAATCAATTTTGACCCCTGTCAGTAGGCCACCTGAGGCCCTGCCACTTGTTGAAGGGGCTGCATTTATATAGTAGGTAATGAAACCTGATTTATATAATGGCTGAGTCAGCCATGTCTACTGAAACACATGGAGATCAATTTTTTTAATGAACTTTATCCAATGAGGGACCACCACTTTGGAATTCAGACCTGCTATGTTCCAAGATACTAAGCTGAAACAAACAGGAGTAGAGGCTTGTAGTTGACCCCCTGGGGGCACACTTGGTCATAATCTGACAGGATGACTTGCGTGGTGTCTGCCGGAGCGGGTGGGGGCCGGATCCTCGCTTTGGATGTTAGAGGTGTTCATAGTGGCAATGGGCACTAATGCCTGGGCTAGCTTGGGCAACTTTACTTCCACTCTCTGTAGCTTTTCTGTGATGCCACTAGTTGTATCTGTGATTAGTCAATCTTGTTCATCCAAATATGAAAGCACTTCAAAGGAGCTCTGGGTGGGGACATTATACTGATGCTAGCCAGAGTTATTGCCTCAAGCCACTCTCATGTTCAGAGTCATAGGATCTTAAAGGAGACATAGTGGTCTATAAGAGTAGCCTAGAGTAAGGCTTTGATTCTGTTAGAGGAGGAGGATCTCACACATAAGTACCTTTATAAAGTCTCTGCAATCTTTGGACTTTTGAAGTTGATCAGGACACAATCCCTAGATTAAGTTTTGGTGTGGATACCAATCCATGGAGCCCTCCTTACTGATAACACTTCCCGTTATAGGTCCTGTGCCCATCCTAAATTTATTTTCAGTCAATAAATTGATTTATTTTTAAGGATTATAGATCTTTGCTGGACTGTGGCAGAAGGACTGGAACATCTTTTCAAACCATTAAGTAAGTCATGCATTCTGGGAGAAGCTGGGGATAACTATCAATCGGCCTTCCAGATTGGCTAACTAGTTTACCCGCACCCCTACTATGCTCTTTGGACACGTGGCTTTTATTGTGGACACGGTGTTGCACCACCTGGCTGGAAGATTTTGCCTGATCATGAGCAACATCTGGAGTACAGCATGGTTGAAGGTGTGGCAAAGTAGAGTCCCTTATCTGCGGATGACCAGCTCCCCACCGTGGGTAGTAACTGATTTTTGATAACACCCTTAAGTTTTTGTTCCACCCAATCCAGATGGCAAACGAGGGGAAGAGAGCTCACTTTTCTAAGATGTGTTTAAATTTTTCTAAGGAACATTTCATAATGTTTGACATATTGTCGGAACTGCAAGAAGAGGAAGCCACTTCTTTTTTGGGTGGGAAAAGGGAGTTAATTAGATCATCACGTTTCGGGGGGCGTGGCCAAGGAACATAGCTGATGAGGCGTGCTTCTAGTGCGCTCCCATCCCCAGCGATATCTTGCCGCGATCCTGAGGCACCCTAGTACTGTGGGAGCCGTTCTCCTGGATCGGGAGGACGCCTGGTGGACACGGGCGTGACCAGATCCCTTTTTTGGGTCTGTCAGACCTGGGTCTGCGGCGGCGCTCGCGCGACCCTGCTGGGTTGCACTGGAGGCGGCGGCTGGGCCACGTGGCTCGCACTGAGGGCGGGCGGCCGGCCGACGGAGGGCAGAGTGGACTCGGGGGGGCAGGCGTGGAGTGGATGCCCCCCCTGACCTGCAGAGGATCTGTGTTCGGGCTGTGAGGTGGCCGGCCGCCTCAGCTGGTGCAGGAGGAGTCGGTCTGACCCGCAACAGAAGGAGCGGCCTACTGAAGGTGGCGGTAGTGGTGAGGGCCTCCTTTGGGGCTGCGAGGCTTTCTTTCTGGGCTCGCTGCGGGGCGTGACCTCAGGGTCAGACGGCTTGTTATGTTGCTGCGCCTGGGGGGCCTGTGTGGCTGCAAGCTTGGGGGACGGACGCCCTCCTGAGGCCCTAGAGTGACTGCATGACATCCTGGGGCATTTGGGCCCAGGGAACCACACTGCTGGACGGAGAGTGCTGCGGCGAGAGTGCCCCGAGGTGCACCTGGACATCCTAGTAGAGCTGTTTTAACTTTTATTCTCCTTCACTCTTTTTGCCGCTCCTCTGCATTGTTGAAAAATATTCTGACCTTGCTGGTAATTGTTTCCTGGTTGATCCTCGGCTGCTAGAGAGGCTTGCAGCCCTTCGACCTGACTGCTTTGCGAGACAGTGGTCTTTAAAGGAGTGGAGATCAGTGGATACTGTTTTTGTGGTACTTTGTTGTCAGGACTCTGGGGAGGCTGCCTGTTGCATCTGGGCCTGGAGAGGAGAGAAATGGGGCGTCATAAAAGGATGGATGCATCACAGGGCAACACAATGGAACAGTATACTTCCGCAGCGTGCAGCGAGATTGGAGGTGAGTAGAGATGCTGCCGGAACGCTGCTGAACGCTGAAGAGTCATCGCAAGCGGAGCTGCTTGCGGCCACCCAGGGCTCTCGGGTGGCACTGGAGGGTAAAATAGAGACGGTGGCGGTGAAAGTCAATTTGCTGCGGGTGGACCTCCGGAAGGTGTCTGACAAGGTGAAGGTGGCGGAGGGTTCCATAGCGGAGCTATAGTCTGAGGTGGGGACGCTGCAATAGCAAATGGTGCAGGCCACTTCCACGGTCGGGCAGTTGGAGGTCCGGTTGGAGGATGCGGAAGGGAGGTCCCGGCGGAACAATGTCAGGTTGCTGGACTTTCCAGAGCGCGCGGAGGGGTCTTCCACGGAATCCTTTGTTGAGAACTGGATCAGAGATGTGCTGCAGCCAATTGGGCTATCTAGAGTCTTTGTGGTGGAGCGTGTGCAAGGGGCCCGGTGCGCCGCTTAGAGCTATTATTGCACGCCTACTTAACTACAAGGACCGGGTCTGTGTGCTACGTGCTGCATGTGAGTCGGATAAGGAGTTAGACGAGAATTGCAAGATATCTATCTATCCTGATTACACAAACAAGGTGCAGAATTCTCGTAAGGGGTTCATGGAGGTCAAGGCGAAACTCCGAGCCATGAACATTAGCTATATGCTCCTGTATCCGGCATGTTTAAAGGTCTTATTGGGTGGGAGATCACACTTTTTCGATCGCGCAGAGGAAGTGTGGCGATGGTTGGAGATGTGGGACAAGGTGGCCACGGGAAGAACAGAGGGAACTGGAGGTGTCACCCGACGGGCTTCTGGAGTGGAAAGCCCGGACTGGAGATCGCATGAAACTGGTCGGCTGGCAGATTCGTGTCACAGAGTGGAGATACAGCGAGATGGAACAATGGCGGTGGTGACTGCTGAATCGGTTGGGGGTACAGCTTTGGAGCAGGAATTAGAAGTGGGTGGGGATTCCGGAATTACCTGACTATTATCCTTGCTTTGGTGGTGTTTGTCATCGGTCCTCAAGGGGGCATGCGGGTGGACTGGATTGTACCTGGCCCTCTGGCGCGCCGCTGGCACTTTTGGAACTTAGGTCTGGGGTGTCCTGGATACATTTGTAAACTGATGCCGGTGGGGTGTTCACTCCCCAGCTGTGGTAGGCCATTTGTTATGGTGCGTTGGGGTTTAGGCTGTGGTCCTGGCAGCATTTACGGACTGGTCTTACAGTATGGTCTGTTTTGGTTGTTTTACTGTATTTCCGGGGTGGGGTTGGGGGTGGTGGAAGGTTTGTTTATGTTTGCAGTTTATTCAACAGTACGGGTATTGGGGCGAGATGTGCAATGTCTTTCTTTTGTCTCATTGCAGGGGGAAGGGTCCTACGGGTGGAGGAACCACATTGTATTGCCATGGGTCATACTATTAACATGCTGACATGGAATGTCAGGGGCTTGAAAAGGTATACAAAACAAAACGCTACAGGGTGCACTCATTCCTACAAAGACACAAGGTGCATATTGTTTGTCTTCAGGAGGCACACATGACTGACGAGGAAGCGCATAAAATAGCTAAGAAGTGGCGGGACAGGTTTTTCATTCTCCTTTTCTTCCTATGCACGTGGGGTGTCTGTTTGGGTAGCCCGGGGGTCCCCTTTACCCATGTAAAGTGAGTGGATGTGGACGGCCGTTATTTGCTTGTGGAGGGCATGTTAGATGTCTATCCATTGTTATCCTTAATATATATGCTCCTAACACGGACGATCCCTCCTTCTACTCCAGAATACCTGAGATTTTGGGGGATAGTGTAGTTAGGCCTTTGGTTTGGGTAGGGGACTACAATTGTGTGTTACATGGGGAGTTGGATCGCCTTCCACCAAAACTGGGAACCAAACCACTGATGGTAAAATCTCTTAGAGACGTGATGGTACACTTGGGTCTCTGGGATGGTTGGAGGGAACTGCACCCTGAAGGTAGGGAATATACTTGTCACTCCAGAACACATGATACTTACACTCGACTAGACAGGTTTCTGGTGGGTGGTCTCAACAGCTCGCTTGTCATGGATGTTACTCATTTGGGTCGGTTTCTGTCTGATCATGAGCCAGTTCGGGTGCAATTGCAATGGGGAGAGACGACCACTCGCACAGCTCGAAGTTGGCTTATGCTTGCGGATTTACTGACTGATCAGGGATGTCGGGAAAGAGTGGGTGCAGCTATAAAACAGTATATGGACTTGAACTGGAACATGACTGAGTCTCGTGGCCTGGAATGAGAGGCTATGAAGGCAGTCATTCGGGGAGAGTGCATAAGCATGGTGGGTGGGGTGTGCAGACAGCTTGAACAGGATCTTACGGGCCTAGAGGTGAAATTGGGGAAGGTACAGCGCCAGCCACCCGAAGCGAGCACGGTTGGGCAGGAGGATCTCAGGCTACACAAGGAGGTTAATGCTTGTTGGGACACACTAAGCCGAACAACATTGAGAGGGTATAGGCAGCGGTTGCATCGAAAAGGAGATAAATCAGGTAAACTCTTAGCGTGGATCTTGAAACAGGAAGTGGAGGCTCTGCCTATACTGCATATTAGGAAAAACTGAGGGTGAACTTCTCCCGGGGCGTACAGACAATCTACGGGAATTGGCGTCTTGCTTCCAGAGGGTATCAAGGGCTGGCACTGTATTGGCGGAGGATGGTGTGGGGAAGTTTCTGCAGCAGATGCGGCTGCCAAGGTTGGACCCGGAGAGTAGGGACGCTCTTTAACTCCCGATCACTGTGGAGGAGGTGGGAGAGGCAGTGACACAATGGCAAAATCCAAATCTCCTGGTAGTGACGGCTTTCCTGTTGAGCTGTATCAGGCATTTTACTTCACACTATGGGAGAGGTTACTGGAAGTCTTTGAGGAGGCGCGGGGGCATGGTATGTTACCAGACACCACGCGTCGGGGTATTGTGTGTTTGTTGCTCAAGCCGGTGGGGGATGCTGCGGATCCCTCCTCCTATCGACCGCTGACTATGTTAAATAGTGATGTCAAGATACTCTGTAAGATCTTGGCCACTCGCTCCGGGGTGTGATTCAGGGTCTGGTGCACGAGGACCAATGCAGGTTCATACCGGGTCATAGTATGTCATATAATCTGCATTGCTTGGCACATGTCCTGCATGAGACTAAGGGAATGGAGACAGAATTGGCGCTGGTGTCTCTTGACTTGGAAAAGCCTTTGACAAAGTAGAGTGGGGATATCTATTGGAGGTATTGCTGGGCATGGGCTTTGGCCCGGCTTTTGTGCTTGGATTCGACTGCTGTATACTGCCCCAACAGCTCAAGTACGTGTGGGGGGGGAGACATCGAACATCTGGGAGATTGGCAGGGGTACACGACAGGGATGCCCGCTCTTGCCTCTTTTGTTTGCTCTGGCGGTGGAGCCTCTGGCGATCTGGCTTTTTGAGGAGATGGTGCAGTGGGGGATTCTGGTGGGTCGGCCCACACACGTAATTTCCATGTTTGCTGATGATGTATTGGTTTATGTGCGGGATCCCTGTGTTTCGGTGCCGGCGCTGCTACAGAGGTTGAAGGCTTTTGGAGTTGTCTCTGGTCTCATGATTAATATGAAAACATCGCTCCTGTTCCCATTGGGGTCTCTCGTTGGGATTCCACAGGTTGAGCTTCCTGGGGTTGGGTTACGCTGGGAAGTTGAGAGCTTTAGGTACTTGGGTATCTGGATCACTAATTCTGTAGATGTGTTTAGTAAACACAATGTTGAGCTAGTAGTAACGGGCCTGGAACGCTCGTTTTTTTTCTGGAATAAGTTGCCTCTTTCCGTTATGGGTCAGGCAGCCGTAGCAAAGATGTTTTTTTTGCCCCGGTGCCTCTATCAGGTATAGAACTCCTTGTATCCGCTGGCTGCGCAGCTTTTTCTTCGCTTGGATAGTCTGTTGATTTCCCTAGTATGGGCGGGCCGGCGGAGACGGGTGGTGCTGTCTGTCCTGGAGAAGGACTTAGAGGGAGAGGATTGGCGATCCCCAACATTAGATATTACTACTATGCAGCATATCTGCAGTGTGCAGCCAAATGGATGTCAGAGGTTGATAATTGGGAAAAGAGGTTGTATGCAGGTGTGTGTGTGATGGGCGGACATTGGCGCATATCCTCATGTCGGGGGACAGGTCTGATCCCTCTGCGCCATATCTAGTAAGGACTACTGCTGGGGTCTGGGAACAGGTGGTAGAACAGGTGCTCAGACGGGCTCCCTTTGATAGGGAATTAAGGATATGGGATCTGTCTCCATTTCGGGATATGGCGAGGACAATGTCTGTAGAGGCCTGGAGGTTGGGAGTTTGTGAGGTGGCTGGTGACCTATTCCCTAATGGTGAATTTCTTTCATTTACTGATGCTCAGGATCTGTTTGAGTTGGGTTCTGGCCAGTTTCTGCAATATGCTAAAATTGAAAGTATGGCCTGTGAAATCTGGGACGGTTTCCCGATTGCCCCTAAGGCCTCTTCGGTATTAAATGGATTGCTTAATTGGGGCAAGGGAACGCACTTGATCACTCGGATCTATAAAGCACTGTGGGAGGATCAACTGGGTGCGATAAGCGCAGGACGTAAAGCGTGGGAGGCTGATTTGGGGCTGCCCATAGACTACGCTGATTGGGATGCGGCCTTATCGTTGGTCCGAACGGTGTCATGCAATCACAGGTTCAAACTGTTGCATTTCAACTTTGTGCACAGAACATATTTCACACCCAGTAACCCTACATAGGTCCTTTAGGGTAGTAAGTAGTGCTACATGCTGACCCACTATAGATGAATTGTCAATGGGGCTCAGTCTCACACACTTAATAAATGTGTTATAAATACTGGTCAGCAACTCCTTATCTAAGCACATCTTTTCCCATTTGACTGTTCTCCTATTATTACTTAATTATATAGTTGTTACTGAGTTAGGTCCCTGGGCTGTTGGCCTGCCCAAAAAGACTCTCCCCCCAGCAAAAGTTGGAGCCCATTATGGTCACTATCCAGTCGTTTGATAATTTCAAAATCCATGGCACATTGCCAAAGATCCAGATCCAGAAGGACATAATCAATCTTATTTGATGCTGTCCCCTGGTTAAAGGTGGGGCACTCCATATCTGAGGGGAATCTCCCATTACATGCCCATACCCCGTGGATTAATGTTAAGGACAGAAGCTGAACAGCAGCCAGGGGCCAGGACGAAAGAGGCACAGCCTCCAGGGAAGTAATGCCTCTAGCTAGATCCTCGTCACCATAAACATGTTCCAACCCTTCCCATAGTTCAAAGGTGGTATTAAAGTCACTCGCCAATATTATCGGGTGGCTTTTCCTCTTATCATGCAAATGGCAATCCAATATTACCAAGGTAATAGGGTGACTCCCTATTACTCTGTGTGGTGCGATTGTAAATATTTTATATATCCATCCATGCCCCCCCTTGTCTCCTCACAGACAAGCCCAAAATGCTTTGACTATTTATGTCCAATCTTTTTATCTCCAAATACAGGCAATTTTTAAGCCCAAAAGCAGTCCACCAGCTGCCGCCCCCTTTTTGAGGGGAGTGCCTCAATGATATAGTTTGTGTATCCTAGTCTATGGATTGGATCTACGGCCCACATCTCTTACACAAAAATTAAATCATATTTATTTATAAACCATCCCCACTCCTGATCTACCACTTCATCTTTTAACCCAGCTACATTCCAGGTTAATAAAATGAAAATAAAATCAATATTTTTTACAAAAAAACAATATTCTTGCCAACAATATTGTGTCCCACCATATTTTGGTAGCAATGACATTTTATTAACAATATTTATGTTCCACAATATTTAAAATTCAATATTTTGTCCAAGCACCCCCTTTTCAGAATACAAGTAGGTTGATGCTGACTTTCAGCATAACTCAATATATTGTCCTGGAAGGCCTGTACAGCAGCAACATCCATGAATAAACAGTTAAGTGGGTTTTGGAAATTATTTGCTGCATAGGCTAGGCCAAAAGATAAACCTAAATACTTATATTGGTCTGAGTGAGTAATACAAATAGTTAACAATTTTGAAGTCTTCTCCAGTGCTACTTGATTTCATGCGGATCTTAACTCAATTGTGGTGGGGAACGTTGCACCACCACTTAGCGTCAACATTTCTTGTATTTTTGGGAGCAGTCCACTAAGATATTTTTATTGACCCACTGGAGGTCAGTGCATAAATGTATATGGCCTCCTCTTTCTTAGCAGGAAACACAGGACTGACCTGTTATTATGCATAAAACGGTTTTATTATCCCTTGCTCACACAAATTCTCCTAAGGTTTCTCAGACTGCTCTTTAAAACTCATTGACTTTGTACGCACTGAGTATTGCACTCTTTTACAGGATAATCTGGTGTTCAAACCCTTTCACCTTATCACACTTATCATTGAATACCACTTCATCTTTATCCATAATACTCCCCAATTCATTATCTTCCTGTTCCACAAGCATGACTGTTGTGTTAGTCCCCGGCCTGAGAACTATTCCCTGTCTTCCTTGGTCAATCCATCCCAAAATGTCTCTCGCATCATTGGCCATGAATGTCTTGGTAAAAAATTCCCTTCCAGCTAATTCTAAGAAATCTTTAAAAAAACAATGTTTTAATTTTATACTTTCCATATGCTACAGCTTTAATATCAGTTGGTTTCAAACACTTGTTGATCTAAAACACATTTAAAGAGGCCTCAGACAACACAGTAGTAGAAGAACCCGAATAGACCATAAATTGTACACTCACTTTACCTATTTGTACACTGCAAAATTTTATATGTAAGAATAGCTTTCTCATCCCCAAGCTAAACAGGAAAAATAATTTTGGAAACACCTTTCGCAACGTTGCATTCCGCACTGCTGACATAACTTGCCCTAACTCGCATACACTATATCTACCCATCTACATGAGGTGGTCTAATGACCATGTGCACCACACCTGTAAGACAAAGGGGGTCATTCCAACCCTGGCGGTCGGTGATAAAGCGGCGGCCAACCCGCCAACAGGCAGGCGGTCAAAAAAATTGAATTCTGACCCTGGCGGGAACCGCCAACACAGCCCGCCACTTTAACACTCCGACCGCCACGGCGGGACAGACAAACATCGCGGCGGTCACCGCCAACAGGCAGGCGGCAGACAATGTACCGCCCACCCTATCACGACTCACCAATCCGCCGCCTTTTCCGGGACGGGAGCCCCGCCGAGAAAAACACGGCGGAAACAGACTACGAACAGGAAAACGCTCACCTCTACACACTCCACGAGGAAGGAGGACAGCATGGAACCCGAATTAAACATCCTACCAGCTATTATCTACCTGCTCATCTACCAGGAGTACGAACGCCGGCGCAGACGACAACGGTGAGTACTGCACCTACGACACAGGGGAGGGGGGAGGAGGAAAGCTTACGGGCACACACATACGCCATACACCCACCCCTCCACCCCAAATACCTACACCCCAATGCAGAGCAACAAGTCAGAGTGACACCCCCCAAACCCACCGGAATAATGCAAAGACACAATTAAAATGATCTATAAAATATATGTATAAATAGCTCCATTGAAGTTATGGGAAATATGCAATATGAAAGATACAAAATAAGGAATGAACATAGTTAAAAATATATACATAGGCAATAAGTCCTGCCCATTCTGTCAAAGTTCCATAGTCCGTGAGCCAATGTGCACAAAAACATGGGCAAAGGCCACACAGGAGACCAGAAACCATTGGAGAGAACACTGCTGGGGCATCAGATGATAAAACTACAGGCACCTCAGGGGGAAGGGAAGGGGGGGCACCTCAGCCACATGAGTCCACAACGCCAGATCCACGAGGGGCCTCCATGCCCACTGTCCCATCCTGGGGAGTGCAAAGCCACAGTCTCACAAGTCTCTACAGTGGGTGGCTTGCCCACTGTGCCATCCTGGGGAGTGCAAAGCGACTGTCTCTCAAGTCTCTACAGTGTGTGGCTTGCCCACTGTTCCATCCTGGGAAGTGCCAAGCCACAGTCCAACAGATGGATTACCGACTCCACTGTTAATGCAGGAGGCATGGTGCCCAGAGTGCTTCGTGAAGCCCTGCTCGACACAGAACCGGCACTGTCAATGGGCCAGCGGTGCTTGAGACGGCGTTGCCCAGCGGAGCGGTGCTTGACAGGAAGGGCCCAGCGGAGCGGTGCTTGAGACGGCGGTGGCCAGCGGAGCGGTGCTTGAGACGGCGGTGGCCAGCGGACTGGTGCTTGAGATGAAGGGCCCAGCGGAGCGGTGCTTGACAGGAAGGGCCCAGCGGAGCGGTGCTTGAGACGGCGGTGCCCAGCGGAGCGGTGCTTGACAGGAAGGGCCCAGCGGAGCGGTGCTTGAGACGAAGGGCCCAGCGGAGCGGTGCTTGACAGGAAGGGCCCAGCGGAGCGGTGCTTGAGATGAAGGGCCCAGCGGAGCGGTGCTTGAGACGGCGGTGCCCAGCGGAGCGGTGCTTGACAGGAAGGGCCCAGCGGAGCGGTGCTTGAGATGAAGGGCCCAGCGGAGCGGTGCTTGAGATGAAGGGCCCAGCAGAGCGGTGCTTGACAGGAAGGGCCCAGCGGAGCGGTGCTTGAGACGGCGGTGCCCAGCGGAGCGGTGCTTGAGATGAAAGGCCCGCGGAGCGGTGCTTGAGATGAAGGGCCCAGCGGAGCGGTGCTTGAGATGAAGGGCCCAGCGGAGCGGTGCTTTACAGGAAGGGCCCAGCGGAGCGGTGCTTGACAGGAAGGGCCCAGCGGAGCAGTTCTTGTCACGGCGGGCCCCTGTTCAGCGGTGCTTCTCACGGCGGGGCCCTGTTCAGCGGTTCTTGTCACGGCGGGCCCCTGTTCAGCGGTGCTTCTCACGGCGGGCCCCTGTTCAGCGGTGCTTCTCACGGCGGGCCCTGTTCAGCGGTTCTTCTCACGGCGGGGCCCTGTTCAGCGGTTCTTGTCACGGCGGGGCCCTGTTCAGCTGTGCTTCTCACGGCGGGGCCCTGTTCAGCGTGTTCTTCTCACGGCGGGGCCCTGTTCAGCGGTTCTTGTCACGGCGGGGCCCTGTTCAGCGGTGCTTCTCACGGCAGGGCCCTGTTCAGCGGGTATTGTCACGGCGGGGCCCTGAACAGCGGTCCTTGTCACGGCGGGGCCCTGTTCAGCGGTGCTTCTCACGGCGGGCCCCTGTTCAGCGGTTCTTGTCAAGGCGGGGCCCTGTTCAGCGGTTCTTGTCACGGCGGGGCCCTGTTCAGCGGTTCTTGTCACAGCGGGGCCCTGTTCAGCGGTGCTTCGCACGGCGGGCCCCTGTTCAGCGGTACCCATCTACATGAGGTGGTCTAATGACCACGTGCACCACACCTGTAAGACAAAGGGGGTCATTCCAACCCTGGCGGTCGGTGATAAAGCGGCGGCCAACCCGCCAACAGGCAGGCGGTCAAAAAAATGGAATTCTGACCCTGGCGGGAACCGCCAACACAGCCCGCCACTTTAACACTCCGACCGCCACGGCGGGACAGACAAACATCGCGGCGGTCACCGCCAACAGGCAGGCGGCAGACAATGTACCGCCCACCCTATCACGACTCACCAATCCGCCGCCTTTTCCGGGACGGGAGCCCCGCCGAGAAAAACACGGCGGAAACAGACTACGAACAGGAAAACGCTCACCTCTACACACTCCACGAGGAAGGAGGACAGCATGGAACCCGAATTAAACATCCTACCAGCTATTGTCTACCTGCTCATCTACCAGGAGTACGAACGCCGGCGCAGACGACAACGGTGAGTACTGCACCGACGACACAGGGGAGGGGGGAGGAGGAAAGCTTACGGGCACACACATACGCCATATACCCACCCCTCCACCCCAAATACCTACACCCCAATGCAGAGCAACAAGTCAGAGTGACACCCCCCAAACCCACCGGAATAATGCAAAGACACAATTAAAATGATCTATAAAATATATGTATAAATAGCTCCATTGAAGTTATGGGAAATATGCAATATGAAAGATACAAAATAAGGAATGAACATAGTTAAAAATATATACATAGGCAATAAGTCCTGCCCATTCTGTCAAAGTTCCATAGTCCGTGAGCCAATGTGCACAAAAACATGGGCAAAGGCCACACAGGAGACCAGAAACCATTGGAGAGAACACTGCTGGGGCATCAGATGATAAAACTACAGGCACCTCAGGGGGAAGGGAAGGGGGGGCACCTCAGTCACATGAGTCCACAACGCCAGATCCACGAGGGGCCTCCATGCCCACTGTCCCATCCTGGGGAGTGCAAAGCCACAGTCTCACAAGTCTCTACAGTGGGTGGCTTGCCCACTGTGCCATCCTGGGGAGTGCAAAGCGACTGTCTCTCAAGTCTCTACAGTGTGTGGCTTGCCCACTGTTCCATCCTGGGAAGTGCCAAGCCACAGTCCATCAGATGGATTACCGACTCCACTGTTAATGCAGGAGGCATGGTGCCCAGAGTGCTTCGTGAAGCCCTGCTCGACACAGAACCGGCACTGTCAATGGGCCAGCGGTGCTTGAGACGGCGTTGCCCAGCGGAGCGGTGCTTGACAGGAAGGGCCCAGCGGAGCGGTGCTTGAGACGGCGGTGGCCAGCGGAGCGGTGCTTGAGACGGCGGTGGCCAGCGGAGTGGTGCTTGAGATGAAGGGCCCAGCGGAGCGGTGCTTGACAGGAAGGGCCCAGCGAAGCGGTGCTTGAGACGGCGGTGCCCAGCGGAGCGGTGCTTGACAGGAAGGGCCCAGCGGAGCGGTGCTTGAGATGAAGGGCCCAGCGGAGCGGTGCTTGACAGGAAGGGCCCAGCGGAGCGGTGCTTGAGATGAAGGGCCCAGCGGAGCGGTGCTTGAGACGGCGGTGCCCAGCGGAGCGGTGCTTGACAGGAAGGGCCCAGCGGAGCGGTGCTTGAGATGAAGGGCCCAGCGGAGCGGTGCTTGAGATGAAGGGCCCAGCGGAGCGGTGCTTGACAGGAAGGGCCCAGCGGAGCGGTGCTTGAGACGGCGGTGCCCAGCGGAGCGGTGCTTGAGATGAAGGGCCCGCGGAGCGGTGCTTGAGATGAAGGGCCCAGCGGAGCGGTGCTTGAGATGAAGGGCCCAGCGGAGCGGTGCTTTACAGGAAGGGCCCAGCGGAGCGGTGCTTGACAGGAAGGGCCCAGCGGAGCAGTTCTTGTCACGGCGGGCCCCTGTTCAGCGGTGCTTCTCACGGCGGGGCCCTGTTCAGCGGTTCTTGTCACGGCGGGCCCCTGTTCAGCGGTGCTTCTCACGGCGGGGCCCTGTTCAGCGGTTCTTGTCACGGCGGGCCCCTGTTCAGCGGTGCTTCTCACGGCGGGCCCCTGTTCAGCAGTGCTTCTCACGGCGGGCCCTGTTCAGCGGTTCTTCTCACGGCGGGGCCCTGTTCAGCGGTTCTTGTCACGGCGGGGCCCTGTTCAGCTGTGCTTCTCACGGCGGGGCCCTGTTCAGCGTGTTCTTCTCACGGCGGGGCCCTGTTCAGCGGTTCTTGTCACGGCGGGGCCCTGTTCAGCGGTGCTTCTCACGGCAGGGCCCTGTTCAGCGGGTATTGTCACGGCGGGGCCCTGAACAGCGGTCCTTGTCACGGCGGGGCCCTGTTCAGCGGTGCTTCTCGCGGCGGGCCCCTGTTCAGCGGTTCTTGTCAAGGCGGGGCCCTGTTCAGCGGTTCTTGTCACGGCGGGGCCCTGTTCAGCGGTTCTTGTCACAGCGGGGCCCTGTTCAGCGGTGCTTCGCACGGCGGGCCCCTGTTCAGCGGTTCTTGTCACGGCGGGCCCTGTTCAGCGGTGCTTCTCACGGCGGGGCCCTGTTCAGCGGTTCTTGTCACGGCGGGGCCCTGTTCAGCGGTGCTTCTCACGGCGGGGGGCTGTTCAGCGGTTCTTGTCACAGCGGGGCCCTGTTCAGCGGTGCTTGTCCTGTGTTTCTAGGGAGCCAGACCTGGCCAAGACTTCCCGCTCAGTCGCCATCCGACCTTGCGGTCGCGGGGCCCTCCTGTGATGGAGTCCTGGGCCCGTGGGTGTCGTCCGTCACAACCGGAATGGGGCTGGTGGGGCCCTTCTGGGCAGCTCGTCTGCTGCCTGACTTCTCCGCCCTGCTGCCCTTGCCCTCCTTCACTGAAGCTCTGTGGCCCTTGCCTCCCTTTGATGATGTGGCAGGTGACGGGGCAAGGCTACTGTCCTTGGTGGCAGCCGTCTCAGGCTTGTCGCGCCGGCCCTTAGTTTTTTTTGTCCTCTTCCCAGGGGGTGGCCTGGCTGTCCCCTTGCTGCTGGCCGATGTTCCTGCCCTAGGAGCTGGTGGACTCCAATAGCCCTGCACTATGGTCATAGTAGATGCAGGGCTGGTGGTGGCTGAGGTGCTTTTTTGACTCTTACCAGAGGGATGGGGTGGGTCAGTGATTGGAACGAGCTCAAGGTTGGAAAGGAAAAGCACTTTGGAAGGACAGGGACGGGTAGGTGTAGTGGGTATGGAAGTGGAGGAAGAGGATGTGGTTGTAGGAGAGTCACGTGTGCTGTCTTTGGGTGCAGTTGCTTGTGACGGAGGCTGTCGTGAGGTGGATGGCTGTTGGGTGGGTGGCTGCCTGCGTTTGTGTGGTTTGGAAGAGGGGGTGACAGACACACTGGGAGAGGACACAGGGGACGTGTAAATGGCAGTGGGGGTGGTGACTGCACGTGTGCGGACTGTAATGGAGGGTGTGCTGGTGATGGAAGTACTGGCTGATGGTGGTGTGCATGCAGGTGTGAGTGGAGACGTCACAGGGAGGGAGGAGGGAGATGAGGAGGTGGGGGACACAGAGGTGGTAGTGACTGTTGGCATGTCTGCATCTGGATGTTGCTTGGGTGAATGCTTGTGGGATCTGTGGTGCTTATGTCTGGATGAGCTGCCCTTGGGTGTAGAGGTGTGTGCACGCTGGTCTGATGGTGTGGATGGGATAGGCAGAGGAAACGGAGACTGGGACTGGGTGGAGGGAGTCAGAAGAGGGAGGCTGGAGACAGGGACAATGGCTGCCATCAGTGCTGAGGCCAGAGCGTTGAACGATCGCTGATGGGCAGCCTGACCCGAATGAATGCCCTCCAGGTATGCATTGCTCCGATGCACCTCCCTTTCTACACCCTGGATGGCATTCAAAAGGGTAGACTGCCCAACAATGATGGTCCTGAGGAGGTCAATGACCTCCTCACTGAGGGCAGCAGGGGTAACTGGGGCAGGGCCTGAGGTGCCTGGGGCGAAGGAGATGCCCGCCTTCCTGGCCGAGCGGGCAAGGGGCGAACGCTGAGGGGCTGCTGGGAGGG
Source organism: Pleurodeles waltl (assembly GCF_031143425.1). Classification (NCBI taxonomy): domain Eukaryota; kingdom Metazoa; phylum Chordata; class Amphibia; order Caudata; family Salamandridae; genus Pleurodeles; species Pleurodeles waltl. Next base: position 519,580,506 of record NC_090447.1, on the reverse strand, counting down.
CGGGGCTGGTGCGCTGGGTGGCGGCTGTACCTGTTGTGGCGGTGGGCACGGATATTATCGCCACCGCAAGGGAGCTCCCTTCCGAGGACGTGTCGGTGTCGCTGACGTCTCCACGGGTCCCCGTTGTGGAGCTCCACTCGCCCTCCGTCTCACTGGTGTACTCGGAGTCTGTTGCATGGCCCTCCGGGGCCATGTGAGATGCAGCTCCCTCGTGCGCCGATGCCACTTCTCCTCCGCCTGATGATGCTAATGCACACATGAACAGGAAGACAAAGAAAATGGGGGGGGGGAGAAATGAAGACAGGTTGAGTGCATGCATTGGCAACACCGTTGTCGGAGAGGACAGACACAGAAGCCCCCTGCACTAGGCCGCGCAATCGGGGTACACTACTCAGTTATTGTGACTAGGCCTACAGGTCTATGGACGACAAATGCACACATGGGTGAGGCCGGACCATGGATAGCTGTACTTGGCACCCTACAGAGGTGGGGGGCGGTGGCACAGGGCCATGCCTAACGGAGGGGCCTAGCCTACAGAATGCGCCCTGGCCTAGAGATAGCCACAGCCCTCCTCCCCCACCCAGACACCTTCACTGCGCGCAAAGATAGCAGAATGTGCTGATACTCACCCCCTTGTGTCTGCTGTGATGTCCTCACGCGCCCATCCAAATCGGGGTAGGCCACCGCCAGGATCCGGGACATCAGGGTGGTCAATTGGCGGCTGGCACCCCTCCTACGTTGGGAGGCCATCCCCAGCAGAGACTCGGCGGTCTTTCTGGTCCCGCGGCGGATGTCCTCCCACCTCTTTCGGCAGTGGGTGCCCCGTCTGTTGTGGACCCCCAGGGCCCGGACGTCCTTGGCGATGGCACGCCAAATGTCGATCTTCTGATGGGCGCTGACCTATGTGACATGTACAGGGTGGTAAAGGAAATCTCATCACTTTTCTGCCTGGTCAATGTGAGTGGCCCCCCCCTCCCCAACCTTGCCATGTGGCACATGCTCTCATCTTTCGTGCGTTGCACTCCTCATTCGCTCCCCTCCCCACCATCTTACATACACCCCACTCAACACAGGCATAGCCCATTCAACGTGCACCCTGTGTACTAACCTGTTGGTCTGGAGGACCGTAGAGTAGCGCATACTGGGGGAGGACCCCATCAACAAGTTTCTCCAATTCTTCAGAAGTGAAGGCAGGGGCCCTTTCCCCAGTCGCAGCAGCCATTGTATCTCCCAGGCCGAGGTCACAGCAGCACTTGCAGTATCGGTCCTCTCCTGTGGATGATCAGGTCTCGAGTGATTAATCAGATAGAAAATGGCGGTCACGCCCGCGGCGGTGCGTACTGCGACCGCAGGCGCCCATCCTCATTGGCTACTGAAACCCATAGGGTGCAATGTTAACCAATGCGGCTTAGCACCGCGGTCTTCGACCGCCTACCGCCACGGTGTGCCACGCCAGCGCATTGACCTCACATCCCACTGTCACACTTCACAGGTCAGGCAGCCGCCATTTCAAGGGCCCACATGGCAGAATTTCTACTGCGTCACACAGGCCTAGGCCTTGCATTGCCACTCATACAAGCCTTTCAATGCATAGCGATTCGTGTACTGTGCAAGCTGTGTGAACGAACCTGTGGGTTGCTTGACTCTGTGCTCCATGTTGTCCTTCCTAGGCACCGTCCGCTGGGACTTGCGAGGAGAAGGATGAATCCTCCCGTGTACCGACCGCTGGTGGACCTGTCGACAATGGAAGAACGACATATCATACTTACATACAGGCTTGACAGAGCAACTATACATGAACTATGTGCCCAGCTGGAGCCAGACCTGATGTCCCCCATCCGCCAACCCACAGGGATTCCCCCTCTGGTGCAGGTTCTGTCAGTACTCCATTTTTTGGCAAGTGGGTCTTTTCAGACAACAGTGGCCATATCATCTGGGATGTCTCAGCCTATGTTTTCTAAGGTTTTGTCCAGAGTGTTGTCTGCTCTGATGAAATACATGCAGAGCTACATTATTTTCCCTGAGGTGGGCGATTTGGCTACAGTGAAGGGTGATTTCTATGCCCTTGGACATATCCCCAACATCATTGGTGCCATTGATGGGACCCATGTGGCTTTGGTTCCCCTCAAAGAAAGTGAGCAGGTGTACAGAAACAGAAGAAGTTATCATTCGATGAATGTCCAGGTGGTCTGTTTGGCTGACCAGTACATCTCCCATGTAAATGCCAAGTTCCCTGGGTCAGTGCATGACGCGTATGTCATGCGAAATAGCAGCATCCCTTATGTGATGGAACAGCTACAGAGCCACCGTGTGTGGCTAATTGGTGACTCTGGTTACCCCAACCTGTCGTGGCTACTGACCCCAGTGAGGAATCCCCGGACCAGGGCAGAGGAACGGTACAATGAGGCCCATGGGCGAACTAGGAGGATCATAGAAAGGACCTTCGGGGTCCTGAAGGCCAGGTTTAGGTGCCTGCATATGACAGGGGGATCCCTAATGTACTCACCAAAGAAGGTGTGCCATATCATCGTGGCCTGCTGTATGCTTCACAATCTTGCTTTGCGACGCCAGGTGCCTTTTCTGCAGGAGGATGGTCCAGATGGTGGTGTTGTAGCAGCTGTGGAGCCTGTGGAGAGTGAAGAGGAGGAAGACGACGGGGACGACACGGACAACAGGGATACAGTCATACAACAATATTTTCAGTAGCACACAGGTAAGAATCACCCACGCCATTTTACATTTACTTAAGGCCTCATGCGTCTCCACTGTCTGTGTTTCCCCCCAGTTCCTGTTAACTGATTTGTGACTTTCCCTTCCCTTTTCAGAGCTGTATGACCCACTGTGTGACTTCTGCTTTGTTTGCCCATGGACGAAAGCTTATTGAAATTGGTATGTTGTCATCACAAAGTAACTGGACATTATTGCACCGTTATGTGTAATACATTTGTTAAGAATACAAAAAGACTCCTGTTATTTTAAGTGCAATAAGTGATTTATTTTAAGTGCTACATATAGGTACATGATTGTAAAACGGTGATGGGTGGGGGTGGAGTAATGTCCATGGCAGAGTCCAATTCTCAGTCGCACAGGTGCATTGTCCATATGCCTGTGGAAGGATGGAGCAGGGGTAGTTAAAGGTTGGACAGGGTGTGTTGGAAAATGGGTTATTGGTAAGGGCAGGTAGGTACCTACACTTAGCAATAGGCCACTAACCTCCACTTAGGTCCAGTTAGGTCTCAGTAAATTAAACCCAGCTCAACCTTTGGTAGCTTGGCAACGAGCGTCAAGGCTTAACTTAGGAGACAGAGGGGGTCATTCTGACCGCGGCGGACGGCGGTCGCCGCCCGCCACGCGGTTCCCGCCGAAAGACCGCTCCGCGGTCAAAAGACCGCGGCGGTCATTCTGGCTTTCCCACTGGGCTGGCGGGCGACCGCCGAAAGTCCGCCCGCCAGCCCAGCGGGAAACACCCTTCCCACGAGGACGCCGGCTCAGAATTGAGCCGGCGGTGTGGGAAGGTGCGACGGGTGCAGTTGCACCCGTCGCGAATTTCAGTGTCTGCTAGGCAGACACTGAAATTCTTTTTGGGGCCCTCTTACGGGGGCCCCTGCAGTGCCCATACCATTGGCATGGGCACTGCAGGGGCCCCCAGGGGCCCCGCGGCACCCCCTACCGCCATCCTGTTCCCGGCGGGAGAACCGCCAGGAACTGGATGGCGGTAGGGGGTGTCAGAATCCCCATGGCGGCGGAGCACGCTCCGCCGCCATGGAGGATTCTCAAGGGCAGCGGAAAGTCGGCGGGACACCGCTGACTTTCCGTTTCTGGCCGCGGCTGAACCGCCGCGGTCAGAATGCCCAGCAGTGCACCGCCAGCCTGTTGGCGGTGCTACCGCCGACCTCCGCCATGGCGGTAATTACCGCCAGGGTCAGAATGACCCCGAGAGTGTAAAGCATTCAAATATCACAAAACAGTAATTAAATAAAACACAGGAAACAGTTTAAAAATCCAAAACCAATTTATAAACATAGATTATATTTTTATCTTTAAAATGACACCAAAACGAATAAAATCGGATAAGGGGAACCGGAGATATGAATTTTTGAAGATTTTTTTTTTTTTTAGCGCCTAGAAACAAAAAGCACCAATCGGGTCATCTGGTTGCACCTCGACCGGGGCAAAGTCAAAGTTTCAGGCCGACCGCGATGGAGCCCTGCTCGGCTACAGGCCGCGGGAGGCCTCAGTTAAAAGTTTACCTTCACACTTAGGGCCTGATTCCGAGGCCGGCGGGCGGCGGTCGCCGCCCGCCTGGCGGGAACCGCCATATGGCCGCTCCGCGGTCGAAAGACCGCGGAGGCCATTCAGGCTTTCCCGCTGGGCTGGCGGGCGACCGCCAGAAGGCCGCCCGCCAGCCCAGCGGGAAACCCCTCCCCACGAGGATGCCGGCTCCGAATGGAGCCGGCGGAGTGGGTATGTGCGACGGGTGCAGTTTGCACCCGTCGCGTATTTCAGTATCTGCATTGCAGACACTGAAATACTTTGTGGGGCCCTCTTACGGGGGCCCCTGCAGTGCCCATGCCATCCCATGGGCATGGGCACTGCAGGGGCCCCCAGGGGCCCCGCGGCACCCCCTACCGCTATCCTGTTCCTGGCGGGAGACCCGCCAGGAACAGGATGGCGGTAGGGGGTGTCAGAATCCCCATGGCGGCGGAGCGCGCTCCGCCGCCATGGAGGATTCTCCCGAGCAGCGGAAAGTCGGCGGGAGACCGCCGACTTTCCGTTTCTGACCGCGGCTGAACCGCCGCGGTCAGAATGCTCGACGGAGCACCGCCAGCCTGTTGGCGGTGCTCCCGTGGTCGGTGACCCTGGCGGTCACCGACCGCCAGGGTCAGAATGACCCCCTTAGTCTTTTTTTTCGAAGATTTTCTTCAGCGGGACGAACCTGCCAGTCCAATCCGACCTCCTGGAGCCCTTCTCCGGATACGCGATGCTGGAATCCTCGGTGGAGATTTTTACCTTCGGACTTAGTCGTTTTTTCGAGGTGAAAATCCTTCGACCGGGGTAAACCTGGATCTTGATCCGACGTCCATGGAGCCCTCCTCGGATACGCTGGCTGGGAGGTCCCGGTCAACTTTTTACCTTCGGACTTAGTCTCTTTTTCTGAGATTTTTCTTTACCGGGACGAACCAGCAAATCAGGCCGGGTCGCGGTTGAGGCAAGCCGGCTAGAGTTGCCGCGGCGGGTCGGTCCCTCTATGGAGCTTTTTTTCAAAAGTTGTCCAAACTTCTCCAAACTTCTGGGGCTTCTCCCAGATGTCCTTTTAAGGTTCTTTTGAGATCCAAAGCTCACCCCAAGGGTCCAGAAGTTCTGAGATGGTCCTTGGGGGTGCGGACTACAACTCCCAGAATGCACCTGGCGCAAACTCCTTTTTGGCCACTGGACAGTGGTCAGCTGGTCGCTTTCTTCAGGAGTTGGTGCAGGGGACTCTGGTTAGCAATTTTTCACCTGTAGCAAACAGGGAGTCCCTCCTTGAACCAGTTGAAGCCAGGCAAAGTCCTTCTTGTGGTGAAGCCCAAGTGTGCAGCTGGTGCAGTCCTTCTGAATGCAGGTTCCAGGTGCAGGCCAGGGGTCCAGCAGGGCAGTCCTTCTTCTTCTGTTGTTCTTCCTTGTTGGATGTGGTAGGGAACTGAGGTGTGGGTGCATGTCTGCCAGTTTTATCCTTGCTCCTGGGTGAAAAGCAGGGGGGTCCTGGTTCTCCAATCAGGGGCAGGGTCCTTCCCCCTGCGATGACCACTTCCTGGGAAGTGTGGCAAAAACCCATCCCAGAGGGCAACATTCTCTAAAAATCCAACATGGCTGAATCTGATTTTTGGAGGTTACATCTGGCTGAGCCCACCCACTGGTGTGGCTAAAAATCATAAACACACTCCTCTCCTGCCCTCTCCTAATCTAATCAAGGGGGCACCTAGTTGTCTGGGGTTGCAGGATGTGGGGGTGTTGCTGGTTGCTCCAAATGTCCTTCTCTGCCTTTGAAGACCAGTTTGGCAGCCCTCCCCCTTCCTGCCTCACCATCTGCTGAGGGGAGATTCCCTCCCAAAGGCACATTCCTTTGTGTGAAGCCAGGCCACTTCACACCTCATCAAGGCAGCTGGGCTAAGCTGCTACAGGCTGGCCAATCAGAGCACAGCAGCAAAAACAATGCAGGGCTGAAATTGGCAACTTCTTAGGTAAAGTCTAAAACTCTTTACCTGAACAAGTTATATTAAATCCAACAACTGGAAGTTGTGGGATTTATTACAACAATTAATTTGATACCAAATTCTTGGTATGCATCATTTAAGGAGACCTTAAAATTTAAAACAAAGTCTCCCCATTCTAGCCTATGAAGGCCATTTACTACAATGAGGGAAAAACGAATTTGGCTGTTTTTACCTCACCAGGGCTTATAAAACTATTTTTATAAAGTCCCTGCTTATAGTTACATGGCACCCAGCCCTAGGGGCACATAGGGCACACCTTAGGGGTGACTTAAATGTAAAAATAAGGTAGTTTAAGACTTTGGAACTACTTTTAATTCCAAAGTCGAATTTGCATATAACTTTAATTTAAAAGCAGCCAGCAAGGCAGGCCTGCCTTTAAAATGACACTGGGCACCTCAGCAGTGCACCTATGGGTGCACCACCTATGCTGTGGTCCCTAAACCTACATGCCCTACCATATACTAGGGACATATAGGTAGGTTAACTTAGCCAATTATAATTAGCCTAATTTGCATATCCATTTTACACAGAGCACAGGCCCTGGGACTGGTTAGCAGTACCCAGGGCACCATCAGAGTCAGGAAAACACCAGCAAAAAGTGGAAAATGGGGGCAAAAAGTTAGGGGGCCTCTGCAATCAGCCCTGTTTTCTCACACAAGCCCCCCCCAGCCCACACGCCCAGGAGACTCAGCCCAACCCTGGGAGAGTCTTCCTGGCTTGTTAGGCGAGGAAGACAGTGAAGAAAACTGGCTGTCCCTTTGCAGGGCCTACTCTGCCTTACATCCTCCTGTCATGGTCACTCCCTCTGGGTAGTGAAGCCATCCCAACAGTGAAAGGACCCATCTCAAACTGAAACTTCCCTCTAGGGGGGTCTTCCTCCTCTCTCTCTGCCAACTTGGGTAGTGAGGTGCCCACCTCCCCTACTCCTAACTTTGCTAGGGCAACACCTAGCTTACCCAAAGAGGTCACCCAACACTTGCGCAACCCCACCATGACCAACAGGGTCAGGGGGCCTACTTTGCTATTGGCCCTGGGGTCTGCCTCCCAGGCCAGGTACAGTGCTGCCAGGAAGGCTAGCACCCAGCAGAGGCTACTGACAGCTGTCAGTACCCAGAACCACACCCTAAGCTCTCCACTGACAGGTGGCTGAGCTGCTTTAGGGGCAACTTTGGGGTCCTGGCACCCCTCTTGCTGTCTAGAGTGGGGGGCTACCACCTCCTGTGGCAGACACCCTCCTTCTACTCTCCCTTCTGTCAGTGCAGGGGCAACACCCTTCATCTGGACAGCTGCCTGACTACTCAGGACTTCCTTGGGGTCAGGTGAGGCCTCACCAGTGCCAATTCTGGGCTCCCCCCCTACTGGGGCAGAAGGCCTTTGGCTCCCTGGAACTCTCTTTAAGAGTGGCCTACCCTTCCTTTTCTTCTTTCCTTTTCTTGGGGACCCCTGTCTCCTAACTGAAGGGACTGACTCCCCAGGACTTTGGTTTGGGGGGGCGCCATGGGCGACCGCCCCATCTGGGACCAGACCCACCTCTGGGTGGTCATTGCCCAGGATACAATCTAGGGGGAGGTCAGCACTGACTACCACCCTAAACCAGTCAAGGATACCCTCCCTCTCTAGGGGCACTATGGCTACATGTTTGGAGGTGACCTCCCCTGTGGCTATCCTGACTTTCCTGGTCTCTCCTGGGACATACATGTCTGGGGTCACTAACCGGTCACTCACTATAGTGTGACTGGCACAGGTGTCTCTCAGGCCAGTGATAGGGATCCCATTCACCTGAATGGGGTGGAAGTGCCTACTTCCACCCTCAGGGATCACCAGCTTACCATCTGGTCCTGTCTCCCAGCTCAATGCTAGGAGGACTTCATCATCTGAGGTGTCCTCCTCCATGGCTACACTGGACAGCCCAGTGCTAACCACCTTCTTTGGACAGGCTGCATCTCCTCTGAAGTGACCTGTCTGCTGACAGTCAAAGCAAGCCCTACTGTCCAAGAGCTTTTTTAACCCTGGGTCTCCCTGTCTCTGCTTGTCAGAGTGGGAGTGGGATTTACTCTCCCCCTTCTTAGGGTTCTGGGGTACAGAGGGAGTCTCTGTGGTGGGTTTACCACCTCCCTCCTTAGGTTTTTGGGGACCTGACCCCCCCTTCTTGGAGTCTCCCCCCTGGGATTTGACAACCACCCTGGTTCTCAACCACTCATCAGCTGCCTCCCCTAGCTCTCTAGGGTTGGTCTGCTTAGAGTCCACTAGATGCTGGTGTAACCTTTCTTGGGTACAATTGGTCAAGATGTGCTCTCTCATGATCAGATTGTATAACCCCTCATAAGTATTTACTTTGTTACCAATAATCCAGCCCTCTAGTGCCTTAAGTGAGGTGTTTACAAAGTCAACCCAAGACTGGGTACTGACCTTCTGGGTGTCCCTGAACTTCATTCTATACTGCTCTGGGGTCAGACCAAACTTCTTGGTTAAGCACCTTCATAGTAGTGTATGAATCTGCCTCCTCCCGCCTTAAGGTCAGAAGCCTATCCCTCCCTGAGTTGGGGACCAACTCCCACAAAAGTGAACCCCAGTATTGAGGCTTAACCCTTCTCATTTGGAGTGCCCTGTCAAAGGCCTCCAACCACTTGTCTATATCATCCCCCTCTACATAAGCAGGAACTACCCCCTTGGGTAATCTGGGGCAAACTCCCCCACCCATGGACACCTCAACTTCTCTGTCGCTGCCACCATCTCTTTTCTCTCTCTTTGCCCACTTTTTCTTTTCTAGGGCCAGCTTCTCTGCCTCCAAAGCTATGAATGCTAGCTGGGCCTCCAGCTCTCTTTCTCTGAGGGACAGGTTCTCTCCTCCTGAAGGGACCCCCTTCCCCAACTAGCTTTGGGACTGCCCCTAGTGACTGTATGTAATGAGGGCCGGTCTTCCTCATCCTCACTTAGGCTCAGATGCCCTCCCTCCCCTGAGTGGTGAGAGCTAGCATCTTCCCCTACTTCTCCCTCCTCTGGAGCTTCCTCTGGGTCTACCTCTTGGGCCTCAGCCCATGCTGTCAGGGATGTGATCAGGACATGCTTCCTGAGGTCAGTGGTTGCAGGCAACCCTCTTTCAGTACACAACCCCCTAAGCTGGACTACTGTCAGTGTGGGTAGGCCAGCCAGATCAAGCTCCATGGTTCCCTAGTTTTGTGTCAACAAAAACTTTTTGCAAAAATTGGAAACAAGAATTTAGAAAAATCACAAAAATTCAATAATTGAAATTAATCCAAATTGAAAATTAAAAACAATTTTTGCACTAGGACAATTTAAAGGATTTTTAATTTGTTTTACTTAAAACTGTAACATGATACTGAACGCAAGTACAGGATCCCACCGCTGCCACCAAAAATGTTGGAAAATGGGTTATTGGTAAGGGCAGGTAGGTACCTACACTTAGCAATAGGCCACTAACCTCCACTTAGGTCCAGTTAGGTCTCAGTAAATTAAACCCAGCTCAACCCTTGGTAGCTTGGCAACGAGCGTCAAGGCTTAACTTAGGAGACAGAGGGGGTTATTCTAACTTTGGAGGAGAGTTAATCCGTCCCAAAAGTGACGGTAAAGTGACGGATATACCACCAGCCGTATTACGAGTTCCATAGGATATAATGGACTCGTAATACGGCTGGTGGTAAATCCGTCACTTTTCCGTCACTTTTGGGACGGATTAACACCTCCTCCAAAGTTAGAATAACCCCCAGAGTGTAAAGCATTCAAAAATCAAAAAACAGTAATTAAATAAAACACAGGAAACAGTTTAAAAATCCAAAACCAATTTATAAACATAGATTATATTTTTATCATTAAAATGACACCAAAACGTATAAAATCGGATAAGGGGAACCGGAGATATGAATTTTTAAAGAATTATTATTTTTTTAGCGCCTAGAAACAAAAAGCACCAATCGGGTCATCTGGTTGCACCTCGACCGGGGCAAAGTCAAAGTTTCAGGCCGACCGCGATGGAGCCCTGCTCGGCTACAGGCCGCGGGAGGCCTCGGTTAAAAGTTTACCTTCACACTTAGTCTTTTTTTTCGAAGATTTTCTTCAGCGGGACGGACCTGCCAGTCCAATCCGACCTCCTGGAGCCCTTCTCCGGATACGCGATTCTGGAATCCTCGGTGGAGATTTTTACCTTCGGACTTAGTCGTTTTTTCGAGGTGAAAATCCTTCGACCGGGGTAAACCTGGATCTTGATCCGACGTCCATGGAGCCCTCCTCGGATACGCTGACTGGGAGGTCCCAGTCAACTTTTTTCCTTCGGACTTAGTCTCTTTTTCGGAGATTTTTCTTTACTGGGACGAACCAGCAAATCAGGCCGGGTCGCGGTTGAGGCAAGCCGGCTAGAGTTGCCGCGGCGGGTCGGTCCCTCTATGGAGCTTTTTTTAAAAAGTTGTCCAAACTTCTCCAAACTTCTGGGGCTTCTCCCAGATGTCCTTTTAAGGTTCTTTTGAGGTCCACAGCTCACCCCAAGGGTCCAGAAGTTCTGAGATGGTCCTTGGGGGGTGCGGACTACAACTCCCAGAATGCACCTGGCGCAAACTCCTTTTTGGCCACTGGACAGTGGTCAGCTGGTCGCTTTCTTCAGGAGTTGGTGCAGGGGACTCTGGTTAGCAATTTTTCACCTGTAGCAAACAGGGAGTCCCTCCTTGAACCAGTTGAAGCCAGGCAAAGTCCTTCTTGTGGTGAAGCCCAAGTGTGCAGCTGGTGCAGTCCTTCTGAGTGCAGGTTCCAGGTGCAGGCCAGGGGTCCAGCAGGGCAGTCCTTCTTCTTCTGTTGTTCTTCCTTGTTGGATGTGGTAGGGAACTGAGGTGTGGGTGCAGGTCTGCCAGTTTTATCCTTGCTCCTGGGTGAAAAGCAGGGGGGTCCTGGTTCTCCAACCAGGGGCAGGGTCCTTCCCCCTGCGATGACCACTTCCTGGGAAGTGTGGCAAAAATCCATCCCAGAGGGCAACATTCTCTAAAAATCCAACATGGCTGAATCTGATTTTTGGAGGTTACATCTGGCTGAGCCCACCCACTGGTGTGGCTAAAAATCATAAACACACCCCTCTCCTGCCCTCTCCTAATCTAATCAAGAGGGCACCTAGTTGTCTGGGGTTGCAGGATGTGGGGGTGTTGCTGGTTGCTCCAAATGTCCTTCTCCGCCTTTGAAGACAAGTTTGGCAGCCCTCCCCCTTCCTGCCTCACCATCTGCTGAGGGGAGATTCCCTCCCAAAGGCACATTCCTTTGTGTGAAGCCAGGCCACTTCACACCTCATCAAGGCAGCTTGGCTAAGCTGCTACAGGCTGGCCAATCAGAGCACAGCAGCAAAAACAATGCAGGGCTGAAATTGGCAACTTTTTAGGTAAAGTCTAAAACTCTTTACCTGAACAAGTTATATTAAATCCAACAACTGGAAGTTGTGGGATTTATTACAACAATTAATTTGATACCAAATTCTTGGTATGCATCATTTAAGGAGACTTTAAAATTTAAAACAAAGTCTCCCCATTCTAGCCTATGAAGGCCATTTACTACAATGAGGGAAAAACGAATTTGGCTTTTTTTACCTCACCAGGGCTTATAAAACTACTTTTATAAAGTCCCTGCTTATAGTTACATGGCACCCAGCCCTAGGGGCACATAGGGCACACCTTAGGGGTGACTTATATGTAAAAATAAGGTAGTTTAAGACTTTGGAACTACTTTTAATTCCAAAGTCGAATTTGCATATAACTTTAATTTAAAAGCAGCCAGCAAGGCAGGCCTGCCTTTAAAATGACACTGGGCACCTCAGCAGTGCACCTATGGGTGCACCACCTATGCTGTGGTCCCTAAACCTACATGCCCTACCATATACTAGGGACATATAGGTAGGTTAACTTAGCCAATTATAATTAGCCTAATTTGCATATCCATTTTACACAGAGCACAGGCCCTGGGACTGGTTAGCAGTACCCAGGGCACCATCAGAGTCAGGAAAACACCAGCAAAAAGTGGAAAATGGGGGCAAAAAGTTAGGGGGCCTCTGCAATCAGCCCTGTTTTTTCACAGGGTGACAATGTGGGACAGTGGGATGACATCAGGGGGTATCTTATGCTGGCGGGGGTCTTGCAATCCTACTCTGTCTTCTTGTGAGATCTCAGGTTCCGCTTGCAGGGTGGTTCTTCTTCTGCAGGAGGTGGGGTTCTGGTGGCCTGTTGTTGTGTGGGGGTCTCCTGTCCACTAGCGTCGGCGGAGGTGGTAGGCTGTTCCTGACCTGGGCTTGTGACAGGGGCCCTTTGGGGTGCCACATGGTCCCGCAATGTGGTGACTATCTGGTTAAGGGCCACGACGATGGTCCCCATTGCGGAACCAATATTCCTCAGTTCCTCTCTGAACCCCATGTACCGTTCCTCCTGCAGTGCCTGGATCTCCTGGAACCTGGCCAGTACCGTCGCCATCGTCTCCTGGGAGTGGTGGTAAGCTCCCATGATGGAGGAGAGGGCCTCTTGGAGAGTCGGTTCCCTGGGCCTGTTCCCCCCCCTGTCGCACAGCAGCCCTCCCAGTTCCCCTGTGTTCCTGGGCGTCTGTCCCCTGGACGGTGTGCCCACTACCATTGCCCCCAGGTCCCTGTTGTTGTTGGGGTGGTGGGTCAACCTGGGTGCCCTGTAGTGTTGGATACACCGCTGATTGACGTGTCCTGGAGACAGAGGCATGGGCCCGCTGGGTGGGAGCTGTGCTGGTGTTCCCAGAGGGGGTTGGGTCTGGTGTAGCCTGTGGCTGTCTGTGGGGAACAGACTGTCCAGAGGTCCCCGATGGGCCGGGCTGGTCATCTGGGTCCAGGGAGACAGAGCTGCTGTCATCGCTGGGGGCCTCTTCTGGGGGTGGGATGGACATCTCTGGACCCTCCGTGGCGGTGTGGTGGCGTTCGGGTCCTGCAGGGGTATAAAGGTATGGTTATTGCTTCTGTGTGTGGCATTTCGTGTGATGGGTGGGTGTCCGTGTACCCAAGTGCAGGCATTCCCTTGTGGGGGCTTTTGTGAGGGTGGCTTGTGGGGGTGATGTGTGTGTGCAGTGGGCATGCTTCGGTGATGGGTGTCCATGCTTTGTGGTCGCATGCAGGGCTTGGTGTTGGGATGGGTGGGTTGTGATGGTGAGCCATTTGCAAGGAGTTGGTGTGATGGGGGTGGGGGTATGATTTGGCATGCAGGTGGGGTGGGGGTGGGAAGCAGTAGTGAAGATTTGACTTACCAGAGTCCATTCCTCCGCCTACTCCTTCGAGGCCCTCAGGATGCAGGATGTGCAAGACTTCCTCCTCCCATGCTGTAAATTCTGGGGGAGTAGGTGGGGGTCCGCCGCCAGTCTTCTGCACCGCAATGTTGTGCCTTGATACCATGGAATGCACCTTCCCCCGTAGGTCGTTCCAGCGCTTCCTTATGTCATCCCGATTGCGTGGATGCTGTCCCACCGCGTTGACCCTGTCCACTATCCTTTGCCATAGCTCCATCTTCCTGGCAATTGTGGTGTGCTGCACCTGTGCCCCGAAGAGCTGGGGCTCTACACGGACTATTTCCTCCACCATGACCCTGAGTTCTGCGTCAGTGAACCTGGGGTGTCTTTGGGGTGCCATGGGGTGGTGTGGATGAGGTGTGGGGTGGCGTTTGTGGTGATGAGTGTGGTGCGTGTGGTGGTGTGTGGTGTTTGGTGCGTGGATTCTGTGTGGGTGATGGTGTTGTGTGCCTCTGTGTTGTGGGATTGTCTATTCTGTGCTCTCTCTCTAGCCTTCGTCAATAATTTCGGGTTGTAGGGGTTTGTGGGTGATGTGGGTGTGTGTTTTATATTGTGTTGGGTGTGTGGGAGTGGTGTTAGTATGTGTATCAGGTGTGTGTGTTTCAAACTGACCAATGTGGCTGAGTTTTCTATGTGTGTGTGTATTTTGACAGCGGCGGTGTGTACCGCCAATGGAATACCGCGTTTGAAAGACCGCCGCGTGGATTTGTGGGTCGGAATGGTATGGGCGTATTTCTGTTGGCGTGACGGTGGAGGTTTGGTCATCGCCATTTTTTCGCTGACCTTTGGTGTGGCGGACTTTTGTGGATGTCAGGTTTTTGGCGGTTTGCAAGTTGCGGGTCAGAATGACCGTGGCGGTTTACCGCGGCCGCGGCGGTGTTATGGCGGTCTTCTGACCGGCGGTAAGCGCCTTTTACCGCCAAGGTCAGAATGACCCCCAAAGTCTTTTTGGAAAAAAATGTATGTTTACTTTTGTTTCTACATGCAATCCCACAAATGTATTCAGCACATTAATGCTATCTTGTTCTGCACACACACTCTCCTCAACAAGCCTATTACTCTATTCCCTTTGAAATTTTGATTATCTCCTCTAGATATGGGTTAGCACAACACAAGTTTTCCAGTGCTTTTTTTACTACAACTGATGACAATCTAATCCCAAATGAACTAATACTATGATAATATCCCCAAGGCTGCAACATCGCCATCAATACTCTTTGAACTGGTCTGTTTTTCAAGATTAAAATTTAAACCTCTCCACTACCATACTTTGTTTGTTAGTTAAATGTTTATGAAGCCTTTTTACCGCTTCCACATATTCGCAGTCCTTCACAGACCACAATCTTCTCTGGGGAGTTCTAGCTCTAGCAAGTGATCAAATATCATTTACACCTCTGTACCCAGGAAATTAAACAACAAAACAAGATTTTTCATTGGTGCGTACCCTACAGCATTGTGGACACAAGGTAATTCTACCTCCATTTTTAAATTGGTTTCATTGAGTACTACACAAAATAAGGTGGGTGATGCATATGACTTGCAGCCATCTTAAATGCTAATTTATGGATTAACTGATTCTCACATTTATACAGTGGCTTATAGAACAAAGTGGGCTGAGAAGCAGGAAAAAAGACTTTCAAGCAATCAGCTGACACCACCATCTCTGACCCTTGTATTGTTGGGCTCAGTGAAGTGGGTCTTTGTTGGATCAGGATTTGTCCCCCTATGCTGACTTGAGTTGTCTCTTCTTTCTGTTCTGTTTCTACCTTTGCTGGCAGTTTGTTGACACATGCTTCAGCCCCATCCATGTGTGGTGCCCTTTGTCTTTTCTTTGAGGTTCCCATTCTTGGGTTGATGGTGTTCATGTCCTACTTGGTGTTGCCTCTGTCGGCATCCTCTCGTTGGGCTGTTGCTCCCTCTTAGTATCTGGTTCTGCTTGATGGATGGTTGTCCCTCTGTGATTTGAGCCTTAGAAGAGGCTTTCTCCTGACTCTGGTGGTAGCCTTGGTTGTTATTGAACACATACACCTCTTGGACCGCAGATACACCAACCACAAAATGGGAGAGAAGAGAGATTTCTATGGGTTAGAGGATACTGTCTCCCTCGTACATCACAAACACACAATAATATATTCTCTACCATTTATTTCCAAATGTGGAGCACAGAGGAAAAGCCCATGTAAGGACTAATAATCTTTGTTTTTAAGGCCCACCATCCACTGTATTAGTAGCATGCTTCATCATTGGGTCTCATCCTGGTCCCTATATATACCATGTTCCTGGCAGCAGTTTAGATATTGGCAACAGAGTACCTAAAATAAAAATAACTCAAAGCCACCCAAGATTCCTTTTAATGTTGAGCGGCTTTGGTATGGTTAAAATGTTTACGTGAGTACTGTTGGAGATTATTGCCCACACATCCTACTCTGTATCTACATGTTTAATACTTTTATATTTTGCCCATAGGTTAGGATCAGTCTTAGAACCTAGTTTACATTGGTAGTCTAGTTTCTATGACCTTTAGCAATCCAGATGCCATCCTACATTAAGGATACCAAATTATAAAGGACATTGATTTTGACCATACCACTGAGCTAATGATGTGTCTTGATGGGTAAAGAGCCTTTCAATGCTGTGTTTACTGCACATTACCTTTACCACCCAGTCTTTACCACCCAAGTCAGTACCACGCAGGTAAGTAAATTAGAGGTTTTTACCTTTACCAAGCATCCTTTTCCACCCTGTACACCACCAAGCATGTATGTTTTTTAAATAACAAGTTTTAATGTTATTTAAAAAGAGGCTAAGGGTGCAGGCAGAAGTAAAGTGAAGTAATGGTGATTATACGGTATAGGGATTGAGTAGAGGGAAAGAGAAGTACTACAACATCACTTTAACCTTTATTCCAGTGAAATAAATCTATATATGTGTATATATGTATTTGTATGTATGTTAATATATATACATATATATTATCCAAATCATTCCTTTTTGGCGGAATCCAGCCGCTTCACATGCGGTAAGCCAGTGGTGGGGTAGCGAACCCCAAACATGCAAACACCCACTTCGCCTGCTCCCGAGACGTATAACCCGATGCAGACCACGAACCACGGCTCAAATTCACACAGCGTTTATTATTTTTAATGCTAATAGCAGCAAATTAACTCTACGCGTTTCGGAGCAAAACGCTCCTTGCTCACGAGTACAACTTCTTGAAATGTCTTCTTTACCTGTCTACCATACTTATTCAGTAAACTCATCCACTATTAATAATCATATAAGAAGGACAACAAAACGTGCTCACCAATCGAAAAAACGTGTTGGCCATCTTGGAGTGCTACTGCTTTATACATACTATTTGCAATCCTTAAGACCATTATATGATTTCATTCATGCTCTGCTAAGTAATAATTATTGCATATTCTAAAACACATCTTTTGGTCATTCAATAAATCAAAAACATTCTGTATAAAATTCTAAATATCAGAATTCAAATTCAAATTTCAAAAAGAATTTACAACACATTTAAGTACAAATTAATATAAATATTCAAATAATCCTAAACAATCAAAAAAACACACAGTGGTAAAAATACCCACTGGCTGCATGACCTACTCCTACTTTAATCCACTTTCTCCATTTATCATATGATGTTATTCATGATCCAGCCATATGATATCCCTATTGCCAATAGCTAGCTGTAAATACAAAAAACAATATACATAACGTATTTAAACAATTTATACTTAGCACTTAACTCCAATTGATTACACCTTCAGAACAACCAGAAGGTTTCAGCTATAATAGCTCTCCTGCTCTTGCATATTCTGGCCTGGCCAAATCTTCACCTTAAAGTGAAAAAGATATAAAAATAAAATTATAGCATTAATGTCACATTCCTACCCAAAATAAATACTAGAAAAAAGGGCAAAGAATTCTAAATCATTACAACCATCCAACACTATACACAGCAGCTGAACATATACTTGCAGATCCATATTGTGTCAACCTAGATGCACCAAGAGCTCCTCATCCAGGTTTAATCCTCTCGGATAAACAGTTCTATATTTTATGATTAATTTGGATTCCAATCTCTGCAATTCCTGTTCCCTGTTCCCGCCTCTTATATTCACAGGGATGCTGTCTAGAACACAAAACTTTAACACATTTGTATTCTTTTGATGGTAACTTGCAAAATGTCTGGCTACTGGATACTGTTTGTCCTCATTTTTAACTGCTCTTATATGTTACAATATCAGTTTTTTTGCTTTATGGATTGTGCTGCAATATAATACTTATTACACGGACAGTACAGTGCTTAGATACTGTATTCTGTGTTACAGGTCAAGTGTTTCCTTGTCATAAAAGGTTTCATTTCTCTGGCCAACTGTACCTCACGACAGCTACTGCTAAATTTGCAAGCTTTACACAAGTCACAAGTGAAGAAAACCCTGTATGGATGTTTGTTCATCCCTTTCTGTGGATTGCACCAACTAACACATAATTGATCCTTCAATGAGAGACTTCTTCTAAAGGTTATTTTTGGTTTATCTCCAATAAAACTACCTACATGTTCATCTGTTCTTAGTACATCCCAGTATTTACTTAGACAACGTCTCACTTTCCATGCTTGATTGTGGAAATTTGTGATGAACCTAACTGTTTGAGGTATATTACTGCTTGTTTCCCGATGAGGAATTAACACATCCTCTCGATTGATTGCTAATACCTTCTTACAAGCACTATCAATGGCTTTACAAGAATAACCTCTTTCTAAGAACCTACTTCTCATAGTCTCCATCTCCTGAATAAAATCTGTGTCTTCACTGCAATTTCTTCTTGCTCTAAGCAATTCTCCGTATGGGATACTGTCTATAAGATTCTTGGGATGACAACTCTTTGCGTGTAATAAACTATTGCCTGCTGTTTTTTACGAAACAATGAACTGACCAATTTTGAGCCTTGGACTTCTAATTTTAAATCAAGGAATTCTATCTTCGATGCATGAATATAAGATGTAAATCTTAAATTCAACTGATTATCATTCAACAATTTAACAAAATCCAAAGCTTGCATTTCACTACCACTCCAGATGCAAAAAATGTCATCAATAAAACGAACCCAGAGAACAGTGTGTTCGTCAAATTGACGGATGTTATACACTATCTGCTCCTCCCATCAGCCCAGGTAAAGACCTGCATAGCTGGGGGCAAAACAGGTCCCCATCACTGTTCCCTGGGTTTGTCTGTAAATCTTCCTATCAAAAATGAAGAAATTATTGGTCAAACAGACATTCATTATCTGCAATAACATTTCCGTATGTTGTAGAAAAGATATTGACCTGGCTCTTAGAAAATGTTGGCTTGCTTTAATACCTAGATCATGTTGTATGCAGGTGTATAAACTCTCTACATCAAGACATAATAATAAATATTGACTTTCCCAAGTTATACCATTGATTCTTGTCAAAAAATCACTCGTGGTGCTCGGTATGCGCTCTTCCAGGACATTGCTCCAGCTACACTACTCCAGCGGCAGAGATTCCACCCGATCACGGATAAGTTGAAGGCGCAAAATATTCTGTACAGATGGATATTTCCATTTGGCATTGCTTTTGAACTGAACAACAAGCCTTACCACTTTGTGGAGTATGGAGAGGTGGCGGCTGCACTAGGGCTGCCGGAGTGGAATGTGGACATTGGACTTGCTGGGCAGGGGGAGACGCGGCGTTGGGAGAAACCCGCCGCGTCTCCCGTTGGGGATCCCTGGAGGCTGCCACGAAGGGGGAGGAAAGCCCCCAAGTCGTAGTATGGTACATTTGACTCTCATCAACTGGAGGTCCTCCTTGATGAGGAGGAGGAGGCGCTTGAGGGGGGCCGTATGGGGTCCCTCTTCCCAGGGGAGTGTGGAGACTTTGGACTGGCCGGCGGGGTGCTGGTGGCTTGAGCGCTCCCAGGGCGGCTCTCTATCATCCCTCCAATGGGCAGCAAAGGAGGTTCCTATACCGGACACTGTTTGTGCTTTTTGTCAGGGGTCTGTCGGGGGTGGAGGTGGATGAATATCCCTTCCCGATCATGAGGACCACAGGGAGTTTTCCATTTCAACATCAGCGACTTATAGTTTCTATGTTGTTACTGTTTTTGTTGTCATGTTTGATTACTGTTTGTCGTCCCTATTTCATGTGGGTGCACAGTTTGTGGGGGGTGGGGGCGGTAGGGGGCCATGGGATGGAGGGGGAGCGATGGGGTTCCAGGGCGACGCATTAGATTAGAGGTACTCACGGGCGAGGGCTTCTTAGTCACATCGGCATGATGTTACACTTTCTAACATGGAACGTTAAGGGGCTGAACTCACCTAACAAGCGATCACAGTTGCGGAAATTCTTTGATGACCACCAATACGATATAGTGGCATTGCAGGAAACACATCTCAAGAAGGGCGACGGCCATAGACTACAGCACAAACATTACCCGCAGATATATATTTCCTCTGCGGCAACAAAGCATTGTGGGGTAGCCTTGCTGTTTCATAAATCCACGCACTTTCAGCTTTGAGGGTCACAACTAGATAAGGAGGGTAGATTCTTGTTGGTCAAGGGCTCCCTGGGGGGGCAGGTCTGTACGATAGCCACACTCTATGCGCCTAATAGTGGCCAAACACAGTTCCTATTGCATTTTCTAGATGTGCTGGGGGGCTTTGCAGAGGGTGAGATAGTGCTTCTGGGAGACTTCAACTTGATTTGGGATACCGCTCAGGACACAACACATCCCCAGAGACCGCTTACCAGTGCCTTTGCAAAAACCGTTAAGATGGCATTTTACAGATTGGGGTTTCTTGACTCTTGGCGCACGTTTCACCCCACAGTCAAAGACTATACATTTTTCTCCCATCCTCACAGGTGCTATTCTAAGATCGATTATATATTCCTAAGCAATCCCCTTCGACAGTTTCTCTGAACAGCTACTATCCACCCGATAATCAGATCAGATCACGCGCCGGTTGAGGTGGGTTTGGAATGGTCCATCCCGAAGTCACGGAGTGGGCGCTAGTATTTTCCTTACTTGTTAATTCGGGCCCAACAACCTCTCCCCACTATCTGGGACGCATTTAAAGCTGTTCTTCGGGCACATGCATCTCTTTAGCGACCTCACTTTATCGGCTAAAAGCTGAAGTGAGACGAGGTTTGGAGAGTGCATTGGAGGAGGCGGTATGGGCCGATAAGCTCTCCCCTACTTGACAAAATCAGAGAAAAGTAACCTTCTTTAAAGGTAAACTGCAATCTATTTATATGAACAGGGCTGAGGTGGCATTGTTACGACTCCAGAGGTCTTATTATGTCAGTGAAAACAAAATCGTCCATCTCCTGGCCCGGCAATTGCGGGCTAAGCAATCTAAGGGCTATATAATGCAAATGCAGGACGCATCTGGGGGGCACTATTCGGAAGTGGAGAAAGCGCAAGCTTTTATGAACTTTTATACCCACTTGTATGAATCAGACAATCCGAGTGCTACCGCCCAGGAGAGTTATTTGCGCCCCATTCAGCTTCCGCAGGTTTCCCATGATACCAACGAGTTTCTAGAGGCACCATTCACCTTAGACGAATTGCGGGATGCCATTGACTCCCTTCCACTGCACAAAGCGCCCGGTCCTGATGGTTTTACAGTGCATTTTTAGAGGACTTTTGGGGCCGAGCTAGTTCCCCACTAGCTGCACTGTTCAATTTCATGAGAACTGAGCACACACTCTCCCCTACTATGGGGGAAGCCCTGCTCTCACTTGTTCCTAAAGAGGGGAAGGACCCCCAGCTCTGTGTTTCCTATAGGCCCATCGCCCTACTTAATCTCAATGCAAAACTTTACACCAAAATACTTGAAGGAGTATTGCCGGATTTGGTCCATCCGGATCAATCGGGTTTCATTAAGGGGCGGCAAACACATGATAACCTTAGAAGAGTCATCCACCTGATGGAAAATGTGATGAAGAAGCAGGTCCCGGCTATGCTGTTAGCACTAGATGCTGAAAAAGCTTTCGACCTGGTGGAATGGTCCTTTTTAGTGGCGGCCCTTCGGTGCTTTGGGTTTGGGGAGCAGTTCATAGCGATGGTGATGAGCAAGTACTCGGGCCCCAGGTCATGAATATGTGTCAATGGGGTGACCTCAGATTTCTTTGATCTGTCCAGGGGAACCAGACAGGGGTGCCCTCTTTCCCTGCTGCTTTTTGCACTTAGCGTGGAGCCACTAGCAGCCCGGATTAGGGCCGATCCGAACTTTACTGGCATTCAGTTTGGCTCCAAGCAACATAAGATCTCACTATTTGCCGACTATATCCTGCTTTTTGTTACTCAACCACATACGATCCTTTGGGCCATTCAGGTCATTCAGGGGGAGTTGGGTCTCTTTGGGAAGGTAGCAGGCTTCAAAGTAAATGGGGGGAAATCCTGTATCCTCAACTTAACAGTTCCTCCCGCAGAGATGAGTGTGTTGGCCGCCACGTCCCCATTTGTCTGGGCCAAGAAAGAAATTCTACATCTGGGAGTACGGCTCACCCCTAGGGTGGCTGACCTATTTAAGGCGAATTTTCCACCCCTCCTTAGGACATTGCGAGCAAACTTTAAGAGATGGTCAACACTTTAGAACTCCTGGTTAGGCCGCATTAATACTATTAAGATGATGGTTCTCCCACGGTTGTTATATTTGTTCCAAAGCCTGCCCATTGACATTCCTCCAGACTTTTTCACTGAGCTTCGTAGGCTGTTCACTCAGTTTATTTGGCAAAAAGCAAGAGCCCGGATTTCCAACAGATTGCTTACGAGCCCCAGAGAAAGGGGTGGGTTAGCCCTCCCGGAACCTCTTATATATTATACACAGCTCCACATTATTGCAGAATGGTCCCTTCGGGAATCGGACAAGTTATGGCTTCACATGGATAGGGCAGTGACGGGGCGGACATTGTGGGATGTGCTGTGGAAACCCAGGGGCGACTGGCCGAAAAATGCTTACCTCAGTACCCCCACGGCTACTACCCTCAAGGTATGGGACGCGGGGACAAGCACCTGCAGGCTTACGACCTTTCCCTCACCCCATACCCCAATCCACTACAACACGTCCTTCCCCCCAGGAGCTACTCCAGGACCTTTTGATAAGTGGAGGGAGGGGGGTTGTCTGACGATCGCTGACCTTTTTCATGGGGAACATGTACTCACATTCCAAAATTGTTGTAGGGACTTCCATCTACCCATTTCTGAGCGATTTCATTATAATCAACTACTCCATTGGGTTATTCAACCCCATATGAGAGCGGCGGCCGTTAGGTATCTTCTTCCTATCGAGAGATTTGTTCAGCAGCTGGGGTTAGCACGGGGTAGTATTTCCACACTATATAGATTATTGATATCAGCACAGCATGCTTACACTCCTTGTCATTTGGTTTTTTTGGAGCAGACTTTGGAGTCTCCGGTGGAGGAGGGTCTCTAGACTCGCCTGTTCCAGGACATAGTCAAATACAACCACTCCATGGGCACTTGAGAAGCTCATTATAAACTCCTCTACAGTTGGAACCTCTACCCGAAGAAGCTTAAAAAACTCTTTCCCCAGGTGTCTGATAGGTGTTGGCGGGGATGTGAGATTTTAGGCATATCTGTTGGGATTGTCCTACTATACGCCCATACTGGAGTGAAATTCTGTCGCATCTAAAAGAGATTTTGGGCTACCCTATCCCGGCATCTCCGGCACATATTCTATTGGGCCTGAGTGCTCCTGAACTGCAACATCAGACTCAGGGTAACCGTTCTATTCTTTGGCTGGAATTGGGGGCAGCGAAGGTGGTACTAGCGTCATACTGAAAGAAAAAAGAATCACCCCCAATAGCATTGTGGTACGCTAGACTGTGGCGCGGGCTCGCTATGGAGCGTTTAGCTGATAAACTGGACAACTCTAGGAGGAGCTTTGACCATATTTGGGTCCCCCTGGTGAGGTTCCTTTCTAGGGGCATACCGCTCACAGCCTGTAGCCCGCGCCTTAGGGCTTTACACCTTTTCCATGTATAAGGCTCAGTTCATGGGGGAGACACTGGGGAGAGGGTTGGGGAGGTCGGACCTCAGGTGCTGATGAGCCCCTTGTCTTCTTGCGCTCTAGCCTCAGACTGTATATAATACACTGTAGGAATTGGGACATATAGGGCCTCATTATGACCCTGGCGGGCGGCGGAGGCCGCCCGCCAGGATGCCGCCCTCCATAATACCGCTCTGCGGTCAGAAGACCGCGGAGGGTATTATGAGTTTTTCCCTGGGCTAGCGGGCGGTCTCCAAAAGACCGCCCGCCAGCCCAGGGAAAAACTCCCTTCCCACGAGGATGCCGGCTCGTAATCGAGCCGGCGGAGTGGGAAGGTGCGACGGGTGCTACTGCACCCGTCGCGTATTTCACTGTCTGCTACGCAGACAGTGAAATACTAGCGGGGCCCTCTTACGGGGGCCCCTGCAGTGCCCATGCCCATTGGCATGGGCACTGCAGGGGCCCCACGACAATCCTTACCGCCATCCTGTTCCTGGCGGGCGAGCCGCCAGGAACAGGATGGCAGTAAGGATTGTCAGAATCCCCTCGGCGGCGCAGCAAGCTGCGCCGCCTTGGAGGATTCTTAGGGGCAGTGGAAAACCGGCGGGAGACCGCCGGTTTTCCCTTTCTGACCGCGGCCAAAGCGCCGCGGTCAGAATGCCCAAGGGAGCACCGCCGGCCTGTCGGCGGTGCTCCCGCCCCCGTTGGCCCTGGCGGTTCTCTACCGCCAGGGTCATAATGAGGCCCATAGTTTGGTTGTTTATATTATGGGTTTTTGTTCTTCTTACTGTTATTTCTTTTCTTGTTTCTTTCTCTGGAAGTGCAATTACAGAGGTCAGCGTGTGGGCCTCTGCTCCGGTGGCAATGTTCGAGTTCTGTTTGGTCTGAAGCTCATCCTCTGTTGCATATTGCCATGATTACCTTTAAAGCGAGGGGGGGGGGGCTAACGCATTTGGTATCTTGCTGGAGCATATGTGTGATTTGTATTGTTTCTTTCACTGTTTTCTTAAATGATAAATGTTAATAAAAACAGTTTCACAAAAATCACTTGTGTCTCAGATATATGATGGTAGAGACTGTACAAATGGGCGGAGAAAAAAATCCACATATTTAGAAGTGTTCTCCAACCCACTACCTTTGGAGGAGACAATTGCCCCCCCCCCCCCCGGTGGATTGATTGGTTCTTTATGTAACTTTGGTAATGAATAAAGTACCAGCAGTTTAGGAAAATCACATTTCAGAAAGGAATACTCATCAGTCTCAATTAATCCCTCCTCTTTCTAAGCATTCAATTTCTCTAAATACTCTTTATGAGCTATCAAGGATTTCTGTCTAGTTGTTACCTCATATTGACTACTATTCTTAAGTTGTCTAAGTCCTTCCTGAAAATATTTTTCTGAAGGCCATATTACCACATTACCACCTTTGTCATTGTTTTATGACAATATCCTTCTTACTCTTTAACTCCTTGATAGCTTGTAATTGATCTTTCTTTAAATTCATACATCCAGATTTATTTTTCTTATCGATTCTATGGCATTTCTGTACCATGCATTTTTCCATAGATCCATACACTATTTGGGGACAGAAAGTCGATTTTGGTTTAAAATTGTCTGTTAATTCACACACGCAAGTCCGTCCTAAGGCCTTCACTAAGTAGATTTGTAATGGGATTATCGGCCTAACTACTGTCTCCTGCAATTTCTACCATTGTTTGTTGAACTTCTATGTCACTTATTAATAAATTTGAAGGAGTACTTCTAATTTTAACTAACTCTTGTGATGGCTTTGTTGCATGCCAATATCTCAACTTCAATTTCCTCACAAAGTGAAATAAATCAATTCTGCTTAGTGTATAATCAAAAAATGCCGTAGGACAGAAAGAAAGACCTAAGGAACGGACTTGTTCCTGAGTCTTTGTAAGAACAGTATCAGATAAATTCACTACTGTCAATTTGTTCATTGATTCGATACAGTTTGTCCCCTTGTGCGAATTCCCATAGAACTCTCGATATTTCTTTGTTTCTTCCCGTCTCCTTTGCTGCCTCCTCTTCCTCCTCTTCCACGACCTCTGTAAACCTGTGCACCTCTGCCTCCTTCGGTTTTATTCTCCCTTGCGCCATGAGGTTGAACTCCTTTAAAATGTTAGTTTAATATACCTCAAACAGTTAGGTTCATCACAAATTTCCACACTCAAGCATGGGAAGTGAGATGTTGTCTAAATAAATACTGGGATGTATTAAGAACAGATGAACAGGTAGGTAATTATATTGGAGATAAACCACAAATAACCTTTAGAAGAAGTCCCTCATTGAAGGATCAATTATGTGTTAGTTTGGTGCAATCCAAAGAGAGGGATGAACAAACATCCATACAGGGTTTCTTCACTTGTGGCTTGTGTAAAGCTTGCAAATTTAGCAGTAGCTGTCATGAGGTACAGTTGGCCAGAGAAATGAAACCTTTTATGATAAGGAAACACTTGACCTGTAACACAGAATACAGTATCTATGCACTGTACTGTCCGTGTAATAAGTATTACATTACAGCACAATCCATAAAGCAAAGAAACGGATATTGGAACATACAAGAGCGGTTAAAAGTGAAGACAAACAGTATCCAGTAGCCAGACATTTTGCAAGTTACCATCAAAAGAATACAAATGTGTTAAAGTTTTGTGTTCTAGACAGTAACCCTGTGAGTATAAGAGGTAGGAACAGGGAACAGGAATTGCGGAGACTGAAATCCAAATTAATCCTAAAATATAGAACTGTTCATCCGAGAGGAATAAACCTGGATGAGGAGCTCTCGGTGCATCTAGGTTGACACAATATGGAACTGCAAGTATATGTTCAGCTGCTGTGTATAGTGTTGGATGGTTGTAATGATTTA
Source organism: Pleurodeles waltl (assembly GCF_031143425.1). Classification (NCBI taxonomy): domain Eukaryota; kingdom Metazoa; phylum Chordata; class Amphibia; order Caudata; family Salamandridae; genus Pleurodeles; species Pleurodeles waltl. The sequence goes on along the minus strand of NC_090447.1, from coordinate 519,554,032 downwards.
GTATTCTTTGCCCTTTTTTCTAGCATGTATTTTGAGTAGGAATGTGACATTAATGTTATAATTTTATTTTCATTTAGGGTGAAGATGTGGTCAGGTCTGAATATGCGAGAGCAGGAGAGGTATTATATCTGAACCCTTCTGGTTGTTCGGAAGGTGCAATCAATTGGAGTTAAGTGCTAAGTATAAATTGGTTAAATATGCATATTGTTTTTTGTATTTACAGCTAGCTATTGGCAATAGGGATATCATGTAGCTGATTCATAAATAACACCGTATGATAAATGGAGAAAGTAGATTAAAGTAGGAATAGGTCATGCAGCCAGTGGGTATTTTTACCATTTAATGTTTTTTTTATTGTTTAGGATTTTTTGAATATTGATATGAATTTGTACTTAAATGTGTTGTAAATTCTTTTTGAAATTTTAATTTGAATTCTGATATTTAGAATTTTATACGGAATGTTTTTGATTTATTGAATGACCAAAAGATCTGTTTTAGAATATGCAATAATTATTACTTAGCAGAGCATGAATTAAATCATATAAATGATGAGTCTGAAGGAGTGCAAATAGTTGTATTAAGCAGTAGAACTCCAAGATGGCCGACACGTTTTTTCGATTGATGAGCATATTTGTTGTCCTTCTTCTATGATTATTAATAGTGGATGTGTTTACTGAATAAGTATGGTAGACGGGTAAAGAACACATTTCAAGAAGTTGTACTCGTGAGCAAGGAGCGTTTTGCTCCGAAACGCGTAGAGTTTATTTACTGCCATTAGCATTCAAAATAATAAACGCTGTGTGAATTCAAGCCGTGGTTTGTGGTCTGCATTGGGTTATACATCTCGGGAGCAGGTGACGTGGTTGTTTGGATATATATATATATATTTGTGTATATATATATATGTATATATATATATATCAATCACTGTATCAGTCAGTTTCTTGGGTTTTTTAAAATAAGTAGGTTATAATGGATTATACAACTCAGGCCCCCATCACCACATTAGGGACCATGTTCCTGGCATGGGAGTGATCTTTAGGTGGGTCTACCCGCCGGGTTTATAATGTGGCGGTTGGACCGCCTGGAGTGCAGCGGTCTGACCGTCACCGGGAGTGTGGCGGTCTTCGGACCGCAACACTCTTAATGAGGGCCAAGTGATAATATAGGAACATGTTTAGTAATTTATGGGAAACACTCTGTATCATAATAAAAAGTTTTGGCTTTTCTTTTTTAAGTAATATTGGGCTACAATATTGGAGCTTAATTAAACATGAGTAGATTGTACATCTAAACACATACAAGAGTAAAAGTTGATATAATTATACAAATATATTTTGTTGGGGTTGTATTTTGTCAAAGTGTTTTGTTGAATGTGTAATTTAAAAAACTGTTTTGGTTGCCGCTACCACAGTACTACCTTGGTAGTACTGCAGTACTGCACAATAGTAAGAAAGTTTTCCCTGTTGGACCAATAAAAAAGCTCCTATTTATTTTTGGTTATCTCTGTTGTGCTTTTATCTGGTGCTGAGGCGTTCTTTGTCTTCTTTGGAAGACTGACATCTTTTTTTGAAGAACTGGCAGAAGGAGGGGAGTCTGTTGCTGAGCGTGAGGCTGCAATGGAGGAGGAAGAGAAGGCCATTGTGCAGAAGGAGCAGAATGTGGAAAGAAGAAGACTGCTGAAGGAGTCAGTAGTATGGCAGTTTTTCACCATACCTGCTGGCAAAATGAAGGTGACTGCATGGCATGTGACATGCAAGTTATGTCATAAGATGATTTCGTGTGGGAAGTGTTCAGCTGTACTCGCTCTGTACTATAGAGATGCAAAAACACCTGCAAACAAATCACTTGACAGGTCTGGCACGGGTTGAACCGACAAGAGAGATGGAGTTGCAAAACCTTAGTCCTGAGGACAACTATGTGACACTGTGAACCTTGGCATTGCACACTTCAGTCACAGGGACATATGCTGGCTCTAAAGCACTCTCTGTTCCACTACCTGGTTCTGCAGTGCCAGTGCACTGGCTGAGGCAAGACTGCCATGTAGCTGAGTGATACACCAGTGTTATGTTTTGTGTAGTTTTCTTTTTTTTTATCATTGGTCTGCTTGACTTGCAGTTGAAAAAATACAGAATTAATTTAATATAGTAAAATTTTCCCAAACAGGTACAGTTAATAGAAAACAAATAGGAGGAGAAGGTTGGTAAATTTCATTATATAGGCATAAGGGAGCACAATAAATTGTATCATCTTTTTTGTATGCATTGTTTTATTATGAAACTTTGAAAACAAAATAGCTAAAATGTAATTTTCCCATTTACTGCAATACATAATTTATGAATCGTAGTAATTTTATGTAGTGTTTCTTAAACAGTAGTAACAATAAAGTTACAGATATCTGCAATCACTGAGCACCTATTGAGGTAAAGATAAACAAGAAACACTGGGTAAAAGCACAAATCAAATGGATTGTAAAAAAAACATGTATAAATGCTGTGCTTGTTCAACTGTTGGTTTTGGAAACATTAGGAACAAATCAATAGCAATTAACCAAATCTCTTACATAAGCCAGTATATGTCTTCTAAAGTAATCAACCATGCTAGGCCACATAATGACATATCTACTGATTGCTATAATCTACAGTGCCCAGTCCATATTCCCAATTTTTATACATGTGTACCTGAAATGAAAATTGTGGATTTAAAATGAGTAGGTAACATTTTAGCAAATTTTTAGATAATCTGTGTTTTAAGGATAACTTAGTGTCATCGCATTCAGTCCATCCTATATTGTTCCTCAAATATGTTGTCCTGAAACAGTTGTAAAGTGTGTCCAGAAACTGAAATCTGTGTGGCAGTAATTATTTGGAGCACTTCTTTGTATCATCACAACTAGATACTTATTTGCTGTAGTTAACCAAAGTGTAGAGACAACCTATGTTGTACAAGTTAAAACAAAAGTTAGAGTGCACAGCTTTATATATTACATTTTAAATTATATGGATTTACAATCAGGAATAGAAAAGTAAACAAATATTTCAAATTCCGTGACTGTTGAGAAAGCATTCAAGCAATGGAAACATTAATGTTCCCAATAGTAGCTTACAACAAAAAGATCTGTATGTGGCATAGTCTCATCAGCTATGATTTGGAGAATAGCCATCCAGAATTCTTGAGCATCTTGTTGTTGATTTATAGAGAAGCAAACAGTTGCTGTGCAAACATCAACAATATACCTGATATCACTTGTAGAGTGGCACAGTTGTTTTAGAGACTGACGTACAGAATACAGATTAGTTGCAGTATTATAAAAAGGCTTATGTCTGTTTTGTGGGAGTAATTATTTGAGTAAAGGTAAGTACAGAATAAGATTAACAATGACATTACTGTAGCAATTAATGCAATTTCTTTACCAAACTGAATTCCTATAGTATCCATATATTATTTCCTTGTTTTTGCAGCATTAAACATTCTCCAAAGGCTCATTATTTCTGAACATTGCTTTCCTTTTGATATATATTTTTGGTTTCAACACAACTAGATATTCTCTAAGAGGAGGATATGTTCTTTGCAGACAATTATATTTGCATACACAGGAAGTGTCAGCATTAATTTTTGTTCCATTAATGTCTATGATATATAGTCCTGTTAATGTTTTAACACGAGATAAGGAGACTTATGCTGTACCCACTTTGAAAACAGTAGCATCAGTATTAATTAATGCCCAATTCAAGCTTAGTCCATGAGATCTGTGTATTGTAACCACATAAGCTAAACACTTTGAATACATAAGTCTTTGATAAGTAGAAAATCTTGAAGTTGCTCAGAAAATTTGTTTGGGTTCCTTTTTATGGTCGGATTTACCAATAACAATTTCAATGTCATCATCCTTTTATAGTTAACAAAATGAACTATATGTCCCATTGCTCCATTCACAAGTACATGTTCCACATCCAAATTTCTACCTAAAATCATGCAACTTTTTTTTCTAGAAAGAAATAGGTCTTTTTCTGATCCCGGAGTTTGTAAAACAGATTTTTCCATGTTTAATAATTTGGTAATTTGATAATTGTATTTATAGGAATGTTTACTCCATGAGTTTCAAATGTATCTTTGTAAGGCAGATGTATATTTTTTCCATTTGCAATAGATAACATTTCCATATTTAAATCAGAGCAGTCTTTAAGGTTGGCAAAAAACAAACAACAGGCAGTCTCTACAAAAGAAGATAATGCATAACTTCGGCCGTACTTTTAAGATGTGGAAATAAAGAAGATATAGGGCCTAATTTAGATGTTGGCACAGAGAATACTCAGTCACAATGTGACAGATATTCCGTCTGCCATATTATATCACCAGAGGATAGGATAGAAGCATAGGATTCTCTTTAATATGTAATTGTTTCATCACTGCACATTCAATTTATACGGATTAAGGAGCTCCTGTTCCTATTACATATGGCCGCCACCCCTGCCTACACTATCGAAATAGCTATACTCTCATTTCCACAAAAGTCCTATCTTTATTTCTATTTTCACATGAGAGATCCTCTTACCTCACACGATATATACGACCAATTACCTTTTGCAATTAGTCCTTTCTTTATTTTCAACTATGGGTGCTATTTAGGCACCATGGAGCACAGGCGTTACTAGAACTACCTCAAACTTCTTGCATACCGAAGGGTGCACTCGGCACAGCTCCAGAGGTAAGAGATTGCTCGCCCTCACTACTGGTGCGCCTTGTTGGCCACATCTCCACATGACCTCAGTAATTGTTTACCGAATTTCTGTATAAGCGGGTTTATATACTGTGCATCGACATTTAATGGCCACTTCCTGCTGGGAACATTGTTACAAAGAAAAAGTTCACGAACCAACTCTTTCAGCGTCAGCCTTTATTCATCTTCTCTACTGCTCCATCTTCATACAGCCTCAACTCCTCACAGCTCAACATTCTATTGTGAGCTCCCACCAACATTCTCTACCAGATGGAACATACTATATCATAAGAACAAGGGGGGGTATGGGGCAGAGTATTATACACAACAAGATAATTGGAAGGTAACAAATATTGATTTGGTTGACTATACATATCTAATAAATTGGTTTTAACAATTATAGATTAGACTGGCAAATGAACAATATAAGATTATAACACATCTTCCATCCCAATAAAACAAAGGGGTGCTGGGACAGTTCTAAGGGAGGTTACCAGAACGATAGACAACAAGGTGGGGATAACACCTAGGGGAAAAGATGAATGCAAGGAGAGGACATTCCCCGCAAGAGGAACACGTGCAGGAAAACTGAGAGTAAGAAAATAAGCTTACACCAGAGCCCATAAGCTAGAAAGTACGTTTCTACAATCCCTTCAGTGGTGCCCATGCCAGAGAATTGACAAAACAACATGTTATGTGTTAACAATATAGTCCTTATGCCACATCGGAGTTTGGATTTGTCTTTTACGTGTCCAATTGGTGATGTCCATTTTCATATCATGACTTGACGTCTCCTTCTCACAACCAAAGTTGGCAGGGGCACCGCTTTTGATGATTCTATCCATACTCCAACACTGACCGTTATCTAACACCACAACATTGTGCTTGACCTTGCTTATACGTACAGGTCCCATATAATTTGCACCCTTCATTGTACCCAATTTCGGTCTTTTGACAAACACCCAATCACCCACTCTCCACACCCGTTTTTTTGCGCCATGCTTGAGGTCATAGTACCTTTTTTACTTGCCTTGGTGTATGGATATCTGGTTTTTGGTATCAGGGAAGGTATGCACCATTTTGTCCCCTCCACCTAACCATGTGGGAAATAACTTTGTGCTTGGTTTCCTACCCTTTAATGCCGAAACGGAATTAGGAGTGGTGTGGTACGCTCACAGCATATTCCTGACAGCATTCTCCACATTTAAGTGATTAATGCTTGCAAGTTGGATGCATTCCTTAATCATACGGTTGGCTCTTTCAACCAAGCCATTTGCACGTGGGCAGTATAAAGCATTAGGTAAGGTGGTAAGGTGGTCAATGTTGAGAGTATTAAGGAACTTCTTCATCGCTGACCAGGTTAGTTGAACCCCATTATCTGTGATGTGGGTGGCAGGTATCCCTTCCATCAAAAATATGTCTTTCAAAAAATTGATCAAAGAATCTGTGGTGGTTTGATTGACCATCCTAGTGTGGATCCAATGCGAATGGTAATCGATAAGCACAAAAGCATATGGTTTGGATACCCCAGATATATTGATAGTACCTATAATGTCCAGAGCTAACTTTTCCCAAGGTTTGCTCGGAATGGAGACAGGAGAAATGGGGGTCTTGCGAACCACCTTGGATTTATTGCTTCTTGCACAGATCATGCAATCCTTCACCTCAGTTTCCACCATGGAATCCATACCAGGGAACCAATACTTTTCCCTGATACAAGCTTTGGTTAAGCTCCTGCCTAGGTGACCCTCATGGGCAAGCATGACGATTTTATGCCTTAGATTAACCGGGGGTATGATTTTGTAATTCCTAAACAGGAAGTCATTGTTTTCGTTAATCTCGTATCTTATCTCCAAGTAGTCCTTGATGTCATCATTGACATCCTTCCACGAGTTAGGCCAACCATCTTTAGTAAAAGATTTCAGCATCGACAAAGATTTATCTTGCTGATATGCAGACACCCATTCCTCTCTGGTGATCGAGGGTGTATTGACTAACATAACAGGATACTCTGGTGTTTCAAAATGCTCTCTTACATCTAGAGGAACCCTGGACAAGAAGTCAGCCGTGGAGTTCTTGTTACCAGGAAGAAAATCCACCTTGAAACAGAAGCTCTCCAGGCACAGGATCCATTTGGCGATCCTTGGGGTACTGTTGACAGACCCTTTTGTGGAGAAAATGTATACCAAAGGTTTATGATCAGTGCAAATACTGAATTGAGTGCCCCAAAGGAAGAACTTAAAATGTTTAACAGCCCAGAAGCATGCTAGGGTCTCTCTTTCAATCACAGAGTAGTTGGATTCTGCCTCGCTAAGGGCCCTAGAAGCGAAAGCTACAATTCTTTCCTTCCCATCAATAAATTGGGATAACGTTGCCCCTAATCCCTTCTTACTAACATCCGTAGTAAGGATTGTTTTTCTCTTGGGATCAAAGGTACACAAATCAGGTGCTGCCAAAATGGCCTGTTTAACTTTTTGGAATGCATTGTCATGGATTTCGGACCACTCATAGGGAGTGTGACTTTTTAACAAGTTTCTTAATTCGTATGTGAGTTCAGAGAAATTCTTGACGTACTTTGCCATAAACTCTGTCAGACCCAAAAATGACCTGAGTTCTTCTTTGTTCCCAGGAGCCTTCGCTTTCTTAACGGCCTCAACCAGGCACATTTTAGGTTTGAAACCATCCTTAGAAACTGTGTGGCCCAAATATTCCACCGTACTCACCCCAATTTGGCATTTCTCTTTCTTTAACGTGAGGCCGGCAACTTTTAGTTTGTTGAGTACGGCTCTTAAGTTTGTTTCATGCTCTTTGACAGAGGCTCCATAAATGAGGATATCATCCTGGAAACAAAGGGTTTTGTGTGCATCACGGAGAATGTGTTGTATGACTTTCTGGAAAACTGCAGCGGCTGACGCTAACCCAAACGGCATCCTGTTGTACATATAAGAGCCCAGAGGAGTGGTAAAAGCAGTTAACCATTTGGAGTCAAGATGCAACTCCACCTGGTGATAGGCATTGGATAAATCAAGAACCGAAAAACATACAGCCTTCCCCATATGTGCTTAACATTTCCTGAATCCTGGGAAGGGGGTGTCTATCCACCCAGATGTTCTTGTTCAAATCTCTCAGATCTATACAGACTTTGATGTCATCGCAGTGATTTTTCTTTGCGATAACAATGGGAGCTAGCCATTCTGAACTGCCTATGGGTTGTATTATGCCAAGAGATTCAAGCCTGACTAGTTCTCTAGCAAGAGCGTCCTTGAGTAAAAATGGAACTGGCCGGGTTTTGTGTACCACAGGTTTAGAGCTAGGTTTTAATTTTATTTTGTGTTGGAAATCCTTGAGCAAACCCAGTTTCTCAGTAAAGACCTCTGGGAATTCATTGAAAATGTGTGCCGCAGAGGTGTGTTCATTGACGACCATAACTTGTTCTGGATTATTAGGATCTAACCTGACTCCAAGTTTTTTTTGGTGTTGCCAGCCCAATAAGTTGGAACCTTCTTGCACCACATACATTTTCCCAACAGTGGAACAACCCTTGAATGATGTAAGGGCCTTGAACATACCTTTGATAGGAATAGGATCCTTGTTGTATCCTTTAGGGTTAATGCCTGGTGTATGTAATTTTATTGCCTGAGCGTCATCCATCTTACAAAAGTCGGCAATATTTAAAAGAGAGAAAGGAGAACATGAGTCTGCAAAAGCTTTGAACTGATTATTATCAATGTATATGGTGCATTCCGGATACCGGGTGGGTACAACGTCCTCACCTTGGACTTGAAAAATTAATTTCTTAACTTCATGGAGGTTCTCTTCCATTTTGTTGTTGTCATTAGGTTTGTCAGCTTTAGATAGATCTCTACAGACCCTTGCAAAGTGACCTTTCCTACCGCATTTCCTGCAGGTCGCTGTCCTGGCTTGGCAAAGGCTTGAATTTGCAAGATGGTTGTTGCTCCCACAGCATTAACACTTCAGGGGTAGATTCGCATTGGAACGAGACCTCTCACCACTTCTAATTTTGAGTACATTGTCATCTGACTTATTTTCTTTAATTTCCAAAATTTGCTCCGAAAGAGTTGGGGCTTTGATTTCCTCTAAACACATTGCCGAGTGTTCAATGGATTTAGCGATCTCAATTGCTTCTTTTATATTGGGTTGTTTTTGCAACAGTTTTTCTTGTATTTTTAAATTGTTAGTGCAGCGTACTAATTGATCGCGAATGAGGGAATCATTGAGGTCTCCAAAGTTGCATAAGGTGCTTAGACCTCTCAATGCAGCTACGTAATTGGTTATACTTTTGTGCTTCCCTTGAGTGCGACAGAAGAAGTTCTAACACTACATTTATTCTATCACCAAATTGTTTCTCTAGTTTAATGTAAGTGATAACATATTCGTCACGTTCATCATCCGGTTCTGGTTCAGGTAAGGAATCATACATTTTCCTGCCATGAGTTTCTAAGTTATGCAGTAAAATGTGTTGTTTCCTGACCGCACTAAACTTGTCCCCCCCAATTGCAATTAGATAGGATTCAAAAATTGTAATCCAGTCTTTCCAAGGAATGTTAGGTTCTCCCATTTCATTAAGGAATGGAATGGGTTGAGACATACTAGCTGCGGCCATGATACAAGCAGGAGAGTATAGTGACTATGCAAGATGGTTTCAACTCTGAAATAAAATGTTTTACAATAATAATACAATGTAAAAGTAAATATTTTCAATAAACGTTTGTAACATTAAGAATCTCTTATGGTTGATAGTAAGACATTTTTCCCCACTTTTAGTTAAACAGGCTTAGTCTGATAACATCAAATTAAACACACAGTATAGATGAGACACATAAATAACTGTCAGAATAAGTGAATTATATGTTGTTGATACTTAGGTTCCTCGAAGGATTAAATAGCAGGATACCTCAGATTTTCCTGACAGTACAACTATGGAATAGGCACGATGTTTATATCAAACAAATGTCTAAGATTTACCAGAAAATGGTGTATTCGTCACCACAACAGGTTCATAAAAGTGGGAAGTATTGGTTGAGCTGTTAGCAAAATAGAATCACTCCCCAGAAGGTGTGCGCGTCACCGATGAATCGCCTTGACGCGCTGAAGAGGAGAAAGATTCTTGAGTCCGTTAGAAAGAGATGTGCTTTCCTAAAAGGTGTGCGCGTCACCGACAAGTTTTTCCAAGTAAAATGATCTAATATGGTTCCTTACAGGGTGCGCAATCGGCTGAGCGTGTCAAGATAATTGGAAGGTAACAAATATTGATTTGGTTGACTATACATATCTAATAAATTAGTTTTAATAATTATAGATTAAACTGGCAAATGAACAATATAAGATTATAACAAACATGCCATCATTCAAGATATTAATGACTTGCATTAAAAGACCTTCTCCTCCATTTACTGATCCCTAACGAATCAGCCGATATACTGATTTCTCTGAAGACACTTCAGTAAGCTGTGAAACCTATCGGTTACACTTTTTAAATTACGTATGTCAACAATCCCTTACATGATGTTAACTAATTACTGCACCAATATTCTGTCATACTATTTTTCAACATTACTTACTTACTTCCTGATACATATGTGTTGCTTTGTATGTTAGCAATCCTTGCATTTTACAGTGCCTTTCTCAATTTCCCTCCCTAACAGCCCCGCCAATACATTGTTTATAATATTACTCTTCTGATCCAACTATGCCTATTTTTTCAACCTTTTGTACCAAATCTAGAGCACAATAGTTCGATCCTAAATTGGATATACTAAGATCATATGTTACTACTTACCATATACTCTTAAATTTTTGCTACTTCAATGTTTTCCGGTACTGATGTTTTTCCTACCCCCCTTTCTTACAGGACTTACCATGGTTCCCTAATCCCTCACATTTTGATGACTCTCTCTCTTACACACAGTTGATACAGATCCACGGTTAATTTCGCTCTGTGTTATACTTCCTCGCTCGCCCAACTTCGATACAGGTACCTATTCTAGTAGCTATCTACCTTTGTGTACCTTACCACAAGTATTACTCATCAACATTTTCCATCTAAGTTGGGTTTTTTCTCTCTGTTCCTGTTACAGCTTTCTCACACCATATTTCTAGTTGGACTTATTGCTATTTCGTCTCCAGTTTAGATAGGTTCCAATTATTGGATGATTCTCTGCTTCCACGAGTGACAGTTGTTTCTACACACTTGGGATTTCAGCTATCCATATCCAACTCACTTTTTGCTGCTGTCTCCGAACACTTTGGGTGTCTTTAGCTATACAATACTGACATTGTTGAGTTATTTCACTCCTTTACTTTCTCTACCTTGCTCCAAATACACTATCATTCACAGTTCTTGTATGCACATCATTCCCCTACTATACATCTAGTCACCTCTGTCATGTCTGAGCCCTTTCATATCTTAAAAGAGTTATATATGTTTGTAATACTTTTTCCTTTACCTTTATTCAGTTCTATTTCTGTGTACTAATACTAAGTTAAACTTATGTATACTATGTAAAAAGTCACTGTGTGACGAAACACGTGTTGGCTGTGTTTGAATACATATATATTCCAAAGGCTACCACTATGCATGGCCTATGATTAATCCTACTATTGATCCAAATAAATATTTTTCTGGAACACAAAGAAGAGTACTGTACTATTCACCAACAGACCTCTTTACATCAGACTTCGCAGTTGTGTTTGTAACCATATATGTTTTGAGTGCTGTGGTCATATCTGTTTTTCTCATTATAGGATAAAGTGGGACCGTAATACAGCAGACAGGATATCCGTCACATTTGTGATGGAGTATTCCCTGCCGCCAACATCTAAATCAGGCTCATAGTTCCTGTTAGAAGAATAGTATGTGCCTGTTCAGTTATAATACCTAAACTAATATCTTTTAATATTTTTCCATATTTCTGATCCTTAGCTTGTCTCATATTTTTTGTGAGTTCACTGAATGAGAAATATAACCAGATATTAACATTACCGATACTTCCCAAGGAATAGCGAGTTTCTTTTTGTGAAAGAGTTTTAAAAATGTGTTCACCTTCTACAGGACTAAGTTGAAGCAGATCGCCAAAAACAATAAGGTTTACCTCCAATCAGATAAGATGTCTTTAGTATTTCTGTCATTCATAAGTAACCATAAGCCATCATTAAGTTAGAAATCATACAAACTTAGTCTATGATCAAAACTTTTATTTTTTTAAGTACAAACGGTGTTCCTAACAGGTATCACTGTTTCATTTTAGGAATTCAAGTTTATTATCATGTTCCACTGGTAGTAGTAGTAGTCGGTGTAATGTAATTCCTTTAATACTATGTGCTGTGAATCCAGTTGGAACATAACAACACATAGGCGGTCATTCTGACCGCGGCGGTCGGCGGTCGCCGCCTGCCAAGCGGTTCCCGCCGAAAGACAGCTCCGCAGTCAAAAGACCGCGGCGGCCATTCCGGCTTTCCCGCTGGGCCGGCGGGCGACCGCCAGAAGACCGCCGGCCGGCCCAGCGGGACAGCCCCTTCAACAATGAAGCCGGCTCGGAATGGAGCCGGCGGAGTTGAAGGGGTGCGACGGGTGCAGTGGCACCCGTCGCGATTTTCACTGTCTGCTTAGCAGACAGTGAAAATCTTTGTGGGGCCCTGTTAGGGGGCCCCTGCACTGCCCATGCCAGTGGCATGGGCAGTGCAGGGGCCATCAGGGGCCCCACGGCACCCGTTCCCGCCATCCTGGTTCTGGCGGTGGACACCGCCAGAAACAGGCTGGCGGGAAGGCGGTCGGAATCCCCATGGCGGTGCTGCAAGCAGCGCCGCCATGGCGGATTCCCTGGGCCAGCGGGAAACCGCCGGCTCCCCTTTCCTGACCGCGGCTTTACCGCCGCGGTCAGAATCGCCAAGGAAGCACCGCCAGCCTGTTGGCGGTGCTTCCGCCGCCCTCCGCCATGGCGGTCATGGACCGCCAAGGTCAGAATGACCCCCATAGTAAGTTAGAATTAGTAACTTTATGAAGGTAAGCAGTTATAACTTTTGCCAGTACCTTCCTAGCCTGACATATATTGCAATGTAAGCTGAAAGTTCAACATATACATAAACCATGTTCATGTTTATGTTGAAGGCCATGACCTACACATTTATGAGTATGTTTGTATATTTCTAGTTGTTCAATATTTAATTTTGATATGAGGTAATCTGTTTTCATCAACCTTTCTAAATTCGCCCATAGCAGGTTCTACCACACCCATAGTAGCTTTGTTACCAATATGTGGTTGTCCAAGTGGGTCTACTGGAGTAATATTGGAAGGTTTATTACTTGTTGCAGTAGTGCATAATATTTCATATTGTATTTTTATTTTCTTCAGAAAATTCTTGGTCCAACATTTGTAGATAAGTCTGGAACTCCGGATTTCTAAAGTGTGCTTTATATGCATAAAAATCTTCTTCATAGTATACTGATGTTCCAAGTAATTCTTCCTCTTTACGCCATTGTTTAAAAACTGCAGAAATGCCAAGATAGAATTCTTCATTAGCATTATTATCATATGTAAGTTTTTGGCGGTTGGTTAAGGTAGGTTTGGAGTGACGTATTAAGCACCCCTCTGTTCCATTAACAGGAAATTTCCCACTATTAACATCCTCAACTACATTATTTCTGTAAGTATAACATTTAGAAACTTCATACAGAGATAAATACTTCAATAAAGGACTTCTGTTAGGGTATTAAGTGTTCAACACATCAGTTTTACAATGTTTTTGTAACATCTAGCCTCTAACGTTTTTCAACCAGATACTAACTGGAACTCCTGTAGCCTGTTTCATTTGATACACTTCTAAGGCATCACCCAACATATTACTAGAATGCAGTGGCTGTATACTGTAGTGTTCACAGATTTTCTTAAAGTGTTCTTTAGTAATGTTTTCCAACTGGCCAATTTCACTTGTAACTATGAATAGCAGCTCAGTGGTAGACATGAAGTCATAAAGTTTCATATTTATGTAGTGTATGTTGTTTTATAGAAGGTATAAAATGACATCTTGTATATTACTAATGCTTATTAACTCTCACAGTTGGTGATGCGCCAATAAGTTAAAATCCATACAAAAACAAGTCCATTTCCAGATTACATATTTGCAAAATCATCTCTATTTTCTTTAGTAATATGAAACGAGACAGCCAACACGTTTCATTCACTTCATGTGAACTTCCTCAGGGTTGTAGGAAAATATACATATAATATATAATACATATGTGTGCTCACATTAAAACGTACAAAAACAAGAGTTGACATTTATATGAATATAAACAATTTCATGTTCACGATGAATGCGCATAATAACCCCATAATATTGTTGTGAGGGTACCTTAGCAACTTTCTATGGGCATGTTATTTTAGCCATAGTCCTGCAGCTTGTGCCTTTTAGCCTAGTTGCAATTCATTTTATTCATTTTTATTTTCTGACCAGAAGCTGTCTTCTGCTGTGATGTTTTATTTTCCTTTATCTTGTGTACTTCTAGCACAGAAACTGTTTTCATTATATGTACTCTGACATTCTCATTCTGCTCAAGGCTGTCTTCAATGTGTTGCCAGCCCCAAGTGGTACACTGCAATCTCTGCCACTTCACAGAAACATGCATGTTTTATGTTAGGGCAGTTTTCCTAGAACATTAGCTATTTTATTATAAAACATCTCTCTGCCCCCTATATGTTAGAGGGAAAGTTCCAGCCAGAAGATTGCCACTGCATGCTGTCGCTCCATTTGAGCTTTTGGCTGAGACTTGATGTCTTTTCTCTGCCTTCATGAGAGGGGACGATCAGTAGATTAACAGCCCTCTTCGCTACTACCAATCCAGGCATGGGTGATGGTGTTTTCGTAAGGATTCTGAAAGGTGGATTAGGGCTAACACTGCTGTGCTCTAATATAGTCCTTTAGTGACGTAGGTAAGGAGTCAAACACCTAGCATTTTGACATTAAGCTGGGATATTTCTTATATTTCACTTTTGTTGTCACCGCTTATTATTATCATGTTTAATCATCCTAATCATTGCAGTACATATTATGTTATCTAGAACGCAATTGATTCAATAAAGTATATTGAACCAATCTTTGCTTCTGTTTGTCTTTGCATGTGTGAGACGGAGGTAACTGAGAGAAAAGGATGAGATCTATTGCACCACGATTTTCCTGAGAATTCAGAATGTCATGCGCACGGCTGCCACAAAACACTGCCACTTCCAGGTGTTGGTGAGGTACTGCTAGCTGGCCAAAGGGGTTAGTCCAGGTGTGAAATTGGACTAAGTTCCACACAGCCTGGTAGTGCTGCCACCTGAATCCAGTGGTTTCATTGGTACAATGAGAGCCAACATGTCAATAGCCACATACAGACAGAGGGAACCATCTAAACAAAAACCAAGTACACCTCCCACATTTAAAAACATATTTACACACACATTTACAAATGTAATTAAAAACAAATTGAAAAAATCTGAGACGTGTGAGTATAAGATGGGAAATACCCATGGCATAGGTAGTAAATTGTAACAAGTTGAAGCAACATATATAGGTATTTAAAAAACGTCCTATTCAATTTTCAATAACTTGTATGTCTGCCATATTTAGCCACTAACGTAAAATCTGACAGTATATTATATCACACATCATATATGAACAATTCCAAATTCACAATATATAATGCATCAGCCACAGACTATACACATCGTCAATGATACCTTAGCCTATGCTCCCAATTTCTATTAAAATATCAAAAGAATCTTAAGGACTGCAACGGAAGCTTTAGAACACACATACACATATCTTATCACGAGAAAGTGCTTCAACACATGGTTATGGCAGTCCTCCCAACAAGCTTATCACAATATAATAGGCTCCTCATCCGAAAAAAACAGGTGCATTGTTCTCACACAAATATCCAACCCACACAATGTCACAAAATAAATAATGTAAACCATAATAAGCGCATTACACACCATTTAAAATTCTGTATCCACCAATAAAGCATCATGTTCCTTGATTCCACCAATACTTGGTTGAATCCCCATCCTTCACGTACATATACGATCCTCATATTATTAACCTATCTCAGTGCCTCAATTGTTTTATGGTCATTAAACCACTGTAGTTGCTACCTATAATTAGATAATATATGTATACATATTGAACTCAAAGGAAGAAAAACCACACACTAGTGCACTGCCCAATCCCATCCCCATCTTAGCGTGATGTATCCTCTGATCAATCCTACATAACAAATGACTATCTGCATGTTACAATGTTATACTCTTAGAATTGATAACCAGTCACCCTAAAGTTATATCAGATACACAATAAGTTCCACCTTGTTAGTATATTACAATTCAAGGTGCGAACGGTATGACTGGAGTTTCTATACCCATTTAGTATCCTCATACGAAGCAGTACACCCTCGTGATCCGCGGGCCACAATGCCTCCAAGTACCCAATGTGACATGAGAATCAAAATCACCCAACATCAATCGCTAACAGGTCCTCGGCACCCTGGAAGTTTATGCATAACCCCCATTCAGGTGAGGAGCATATCATATTGTGATGAGCTTGTTGGGAGGACCGCCGTAACTATGTGTTTGAGCACTTTCTTGTGATAAGATATTCGTATGTGTGTTATAAGTTTTCTGTTTCATTCCTTAAGGGTCTTTTGATATTTTAATTGAAATTGGGGGTATAGGAAATTGGGGGTATAGGAAATTGGGGATATTGAAGATTGAATAGGACTGTTTTTTATATGTGGCTTCGACTTGTTACAATTTACTGCCTATGCCATTGGTATTTCCCATCTTATACTCACATGTCTCGGATGCTTTCAGTTTGTTTTTAATTGCATTTTTAAATGTGTGTAAATATGTTTTTAAATGTGGGAGATGTACTTGTTTTTTTTTTAGATGCTTCCCTCTATCTGTATGTGGCTGTTTTGGGTCATTATGTGCATTCATGGTGTATGTGAAATGGTTTGTTTGTATTTTTATAAATGTCACCTCTATTTTTTGTACATTTTAATGTGAGCATGCAGATATATGTTATATTACATGTCTGTTTTCTTACAGCCCTGAGGAAGTTCGCATGAAGTGAACAAATTGTGTTGGCTCTCTTGTTTTATATTACTAAAGAAAATAAAGATGACTTAGAATACATGTAATCTGGAAATGGCCCTGTGTTTGAATGGATTATAACTTATCAATGCACTATCATCTGTAAAAATTTTGGTTCAGTTTGACCTTTGTGTCGCACCTTGGGAGAGGCTGGTGCCTTGGTCTACTGCACGTAGTAGGACTACATTTGGACTAATATTGGGGACAAGGGGGAGGTGTGGCGTTGTGAGTGGCTTGCTGCTCTGGTCCGTTAATTGGTAAAATATTTGTCTTTGTCTTTTGTTGGGACTCCATTAACTAACACAACTAAAGGTTGTTCTATTTTGCCCTATAATCCCAGAGTTTCAATGTTTTTTTTTTTTTTTATAACCAAATTTTATTGTTTTCAGAGAATTATGGCAACAACCTTTTAACACTGGTACAACCGAACAATTCAATTGTAATACATTTACTGTGTACATGTTTTTCTTTTCCTTTCGGGGGAAGGCATAGGTAGTTCCTTGATCCCGCTCAGTGAGGAGGAGGAGGGCGGTTCGGTCTAATCTATGACAGTGTTCCGAGCCATGGGCCCCATATTTTTTCATATTTCCGGGGACATCCTCTCGATTCGTATATTTGTTTCTCTTGGATTGCGCACCAGTCTACCCCCTTCTCCATTTCTGCAGGGATGGGCCAGCAGGCGATGTCCACGCCGCGGCTATGTCTCTTTTGGCCACCAGCAGAGCCGTCCCGATGAATGCTCGGTTGGTTCGTGATCTTAGTCCCTCCTCCATGATTCCCAGTAGTACCATGGAGGCAGAGAGTTGGAGTTTTGTCCCTATTGTCTTGTTTAGTTCGTTTAGCACCTTTTCCCAGTAAATCTGTAGCGTCGGGCAAGACCAGACCATATGGAAGAAGTCTGCGTGTTCCATGTCGCAGCGGGGGCAGCGGTCGCTTGGCCATATTCCCGCCCGTGAAAGCCTTTTGGGCGCCAAGTATGCTTTGTGTAGGTAGTAAAATTGTATAGTGCGTAGTTTTGCTGATATGGCTAGGTTTTTGGGGGCTTCTAAGGCTTCTGCCCATTCCGAGTCTTCTAATGCCCCGGTCCAGGTCTCCCACCCCGCCCTCATCAAGCTCGCGTCTCCTGGTGTATTGTTAGTCAGCATTCTATAGAGTTGTGATATCCCTTTCCCTCCTATGTTTCCCATTAGTGTTTTGGCTTCAAGGGGGTTAAATTCCGGTAGTGGGTTCTTGGGGAGTTGCGCTCCTATGGCATGTCTGAGTTGAAGGTATTTAAAAAATTGTGTTTGGGATAGTTGGAACTCTGTCTGTAGTTCCTGAAAGGATTTAAGCGTTTCTCCCTTCCACATGTCTCCCACCAGTGAGATCCCCAGTTTATCCCATTCTGCGAATCCCTCCAGTGTGGCGGTGGCGTTCATCCATTTCCCTCTCCACAGCGGGGTCTGTAGGGTGATTACTGCATTCCATTGGGTGTGTCTCAGTGCAGCCCGCCATGCCAGGAGGGCGGCTCTAGTTGTCTCGCCCATGCATTGGGGAAGAGGTGTACCGTACAGCGCATCCAAGATGCGCGGGAAGCCTAGAGTGTTCAGTTCCATTTGGTATGCTGGGTCCGACCACCCTCCGTTGAATCAGTCATGTATTGTTAAAATCTGTGTCGCCAAATAGTATAGGTATGGGTCAGACATCCCCAGGCCTCCCTCGTGCGTTCCCTTCTTGCAGTATTTTGTGGCTACCCGGTGTCTGTTCCCGCCCCAGAGGAATTGTAGTGTCGCTGTTTCTAGAGTTCGAAACCATGAACGTGGGATGGGGAGGGGGAAGTTCTGAAAGGCATATGTTAATCTGGGTAGAATCATCATTTTATATAAGGATGTCCGCCCCATTATGTTCAGTCGTAGTGTCTGCCATTTTTGTAAGTCTGTCTTGACTCGAGTTAACAGCGAGTCTACGTTCTTTGCCCAGGTTAGTTCCGGTAGGAGGGTCACCCAGACACCCAGGTATTTAAAGCTCAGTCTGCGAAGGGGTATTGTGTCCTGCCAGTCAAAGCAGTCTCGGATATTTGCCAAAGGGATCAAAGCCGATTTGGCTGAATTCATCTTCAGGCCTGAAGCTGTTGCAAAGCTCTCGAGGAGTTGGAGACTGCGTGGGCCAGACGTGCTTGGGGTGCCCATATAAAGTAATACGTTGTCTGCGTATAGAGCTATTTTATCTTCTGTAGCGTGTTTCCATTTCCAGCCGCAGTATTCCGGGTCTGTTCGGAACATCTGGGCCAGGGGTTCTATAGTTAGGGCAAAGAGAAGGGGAGATAGCGGACACCCCTGTCTTGTTCCCCTTCTGACTTCAAAGAGTGATGATAGGGTTCCATTAATTTGTACCCGGGCCGAAGGGTCTGCATATAACGCTCAGGTTAGTTGACAGAATCTCGGTCCCACTCCCGCCCTCTGTAGCACCATGAATAGGAAGTTCCAGTCTACGGAGTCGATAGCCTTCTCGAAGTCAATAAAGAGCAGCGCTAAGTCTCGGGGTAGTTTGTGTCTTTCGTCGAGGGCCACATGAAGGCGGCGAATACAGTGACGGGTGCTGCGGGCTGTCATAAACGCACATTGGTCTGCGTGGATCAGTTGTGGTAATACTCTTTTGAGACGTGTTGCGAGTATGTTGGCTAGGATCTTGACCTCGCAATTGATCAATGAGATCGGTCTATAGTCTGCACAGTGTGGTGATGGAGGGTTCGATTTGGGAATTACTACTATGGTGGCTTCATCTAGTCCTTTCGGGAAACGCCCCTGTTGTTCTACTTCTGTGAAAAGGGCCATTAGATGTGGCATTAGTTCCTTTCTGTATTTCTTGTAGAATTCTGCTGAGAAGCCATCAGGGCCTGGGGTTTTTCCAGCTCTCAGTCCCGAGATGGCACTGTTTATCTCTTCTTCTTGCAGAGGTTCGTCTAGGATCTGCGTTTCTGGAGGGGGCAGACGGGGCAGGGGGATTGTGTCTAGTAGTCTACGGCCATGAGCTGGGTCGACGGAGTCTGAGGCCTTATACAGTGTTTTGTAATATCGGGCAAAGGCTTCTGCTATGTCTTGGCGTTTCTCGACTTTGCCCTTTTCTCTATCCCATATTTCGGGAATAATGGCTGAGGCTCTGTGGTGGGAGATCAGCCAGTGTAATAATTTCCCTGTTTTGTCCCCCCATCCATATATTCTGGCTGTGCTTGTTCGCCAGAGAGCTTTTGCTGCTTCTAGGGACAGTTCTCTGATTTCCTATTGTATCAGGGACAACTGTCTTGCCCCCCCTTTCGTTGGGGTTCTCTTCTTGTGCTTGTTCTAGCTCTACTGCTTGTTTCTCTAGGGATTCCATATTTTGAGTTTTTTGACGTTCTATTTTCCTTATCAGGCCTCTGGCTGCCCCTCTCAGGACAGCCTTGCCTGCCACCCACAAAATGCCAGGCGAGGACACCGATCCCTCATTCAGGCCAAAATATTCGTTTTGTGCCTCTTGTAGCTGTTCTACGAATTCTTCGTCTTGTAGGTACCAGGCATTTAATCTCCACATGGGTCGGTTTGCCTGCCGGGCCTGTCCCAGAGCCATGCGTATTGGTGCGTGATCAGATATGCCTCTTGCCAGTATTTCTATATGTGATGTGGCACCGCAGTCTTCATTGGGTAGTAGTATCAAGTCTATTCGGGATTGCGAGCCGTGCGCTGCTGAGGTGTGAGTGTATTATCTGTTTTGTGGGTGTCTCCGTTGCCAGATGTCTCTGAGTCCCATTGCTGTCATCCAGTTCGTAAGGCCCGTCGCCATATCCCATCTGTGGGTGGTTATTGGGCCTTCAACGTCTAATTTAGGGTTTGGGACTGCGTTAAAGTCGCCTCCTATAACAGTCAGTCCTGAGGGTAGGTCTAGGAGGATTTGTGTTAGTTCCTTAATGGTTCCTCGTTGTAAGGTTTGGGGAATATATGTACTAATTATGTTGATTGTCATTCCCTCTATTGTCCCAGTAATGGCCATGAATCGGCCTTGTTTATCCTTCCAGGTCTGTATCACCTTCAGGGGGAAGGAACGATGTAGAAGGATCGCTACTCCTCTCGAACCCCTCATGAACCCGACGTGGTAGACTCTGTCAAATCCTCTTCTCAATAGGAAGGGGCAGTGTTCTCCGGCAGGTGTGTTTCTTGCAAGAGAAGTATCTCAGGTTTGTACATATGTGCGAAAGTGAACACTGCTGTGCGTTTGATCTTATCTAGCAGCCCGTTTACATTCCACGAGATGGCCTGTGTTGGGTGCATCAGGGTTTGTGTGTAAGATTGTCTTGGCTCTGTCTTGCGGGCGTGGTTGTTTTAGGTTCAGGGTGCCTCCCTCCCAGGTCTCCCCACGTGTCTTCGAGAGCTGTTTTACCTTTTCTCCACTTGTTTGTTGGTTGTCCTGTGTTTTTGCCATTTTTAAAATCAACAAGCTTGTCAACGTGACAATGAACAGTGTCCTACCCTTTGCTAGTAGGTGTAGCGTTTGAATCCCCCCAACTCCCTCCCCACCCCATACTTCCCCCCAGAAGCATCTGTCACCCTTACCCCTGACCATCGCGCCTTGAACCCGGCGAGATGGTACTTCGAACTAAACTAACTAACTGGTTGAGCAGTGGTGGACCCCTCCATAGTGTCGGATCAATGCATTTGCTGGTGTTATTGGTCGGCAATATTAGTACTTTAGTTTGTTTGCCTTTCTCCCTCCCCTTCCTCCCCCTCTAGAGACCCCTCTCAAGCCCCTTGTTACATAATCGGACTGCAGGATAGGTCTGTGGTTCCCGGCGAGTCGGTCCGGCCCGGGGCGGGCTCCGTTGTTTCAAGTCTTTTCCATCTTCTTTTCCATTAGCTGTCTGTGGTGATCTTTGGCCTCTCGGGCTAGTAGGCGTGGGAGCTGCTGCCGTCGGCGGGGAGTGCGAGTGGGAGCTCCGTCCCCCTCTGCGTCTTCTCGACCTCGTGCGGTGTCCCTTGGTAATTGTTCGTTTCGGCCGATGGTTGAGTTTGCTTACGTTCAGTGCCCAATCCATTTGTTCCCCGGTCTGTCTGAGTGGCAGCTCTTCTGTTAGCCATGTCCATGTCGCGGTTGGTTGTTCGAAGAAGTGTGTTCTGTTCCCATAGACTACCCTGAGCTTCGCAGGGAATAGTAGGCGGTATTGGATGTTCATTGCTCTTAGTTTTTGCTTGACTTCTAGAAAGGAGCGCCTCATTTGTTGTACATCTCATGTGTAGTCAGGGAAGAGGAGGATTTTATCTCCATTGCAGAGGAGATCTCCTCTGGTGCGTGCTTCCTGTAGGATCATGTCTCTGTCCTTAAAATTGAAGAGGCAGAGAATTACCGGTCTCGGCGGGGATCCTGGTGGAGGAATATACGACGAAACAACGACTGCAAAAACAACTACTGCCTTAACAACGAGGTCGGAACACCGACCTCGTTGCTACTACTAATGATTTTACCACAAATGCCTTAACAACGATATTTCGTTGTAAAGGCATTCCTGATAAAATCATTAGCAATAGGCACCATTCACCCTACATCCCTCACCCCACCCCCCAACCCCACCCCAAAACCTAAAACCCCCTGACCCCCCACCCACTCCCCAAAACCAAAAACGCCCCACCCCCCCAAACCCACCCCAAAACCGAAAACTTCGTGACCTCCCACCCATTCCCCAAAACCAAAAACGCCCCACCCCCAAACCCCACCCTAAAACCTAAAACCCCCTGACCCCCCACCCACTTCCCAAAACCAAAAACGACCCACCCCCCCAACCCCACCCAAAACCTAAAACCCCCTGACCCCCCACCCACTCCCCAAAACCAAAAACGCCCCACCCCCCAACCCCACCCTAAAACCTAAAACCCCGTGACCCCCCACCCCCTCCCCAAAACCTAAACCCACCACTTACCTTCGCCAAGTCCCTTCTTTGTACCTTAACCACGCATGTTCGTTGTTCAGAACATACGTAGTTAAGGCACAAAAAACCGAAGTCGTGGTTAAAAAAAGCGTTGTTGCGCTTTCGTTAACCACGAACTTCGTAAAAAAAAAGTAGTAAAAAAGGATGTTTCCCCTGGTGGAGGTCTCATCTGAAGGGCTCTATGTGCCCGCTCAATAGCGAACCACGGGGTAAAACGATCTTTCGGAATCCAAGAGCGAAACCATTTCTCCAGGGACTCGGTAAGAGACGTTGTGGCCGTGTCTTCTGGGAGCCCAACCAGTCTGAGGTTGTTCCGCCTTGATCTGTTTTCAGCGTCTTCGGCCCTTCGGTGCAGCTCTGCCGTTCGAGATATAAGTACGGACACTTGTGTTTTTAGGGTCTTTACCTCGTCCTCCACCGTGGATATTCTGGCTTCCGCCTCTGTGATTCGGGCCGTGGCATTGCGTAGGTCTTGGCGCACCAGAGTCACTTCTTCCCTGACCTCCCCGACTCTGGCCTCCACTGCGGCCTGGGACGTGTGGATGGCTTGAAGGATTGTTTCTAGGTCTCTGGATGTTGGTGCTTGGTTGTCTCTTTCGCCCGGGGTATGGGCCCCTGTTCGGGGCCCCGTTGTGTTTGTGACATATTGTTCTATCTTTGTCTGAGCTGTCGATTGTCTTGATGTTTTATCTTTGCCCATGGTTTTGTTACGTTTTGGGCCGGGGTCAGAAATCGCCCTTGTTTAAGTTCTTGTTGACTCTGTATAGCTAGTTATGGCTGGTTTCTACCTCGATCTCTCTGGTCTCTCGCGCAGTGGGTGATTAACCGATCTTTTGTGATTGGTAGTTGACCCTATGCCCCCTCTTCATTGTGGCCTCGGAACGTAGTGCTCGGGCTGTAGGTACAAGAGCCCGAGGGGCGACCCCGGTGCTGGGCGTTTTCTTCCCTTCTTCTCTCCCAGAGGGAAGGGAGACGAGGGCCTGATGGTGGCAGAGGCGATGGGGGGGCGGAGGATTGTCTATTCAGAAGAGGGGGGGCCCTTCCATCAGGATGCCAGTGCTCCTCCCCGGGTTTCAGTCACAATGGGGATCCCCCCAGCCCAGTACCTCTGCTTGTGGTCGTCTCGGTGATGGATCCCTTCCCTCCGATCCACCGTCGCAGTCTAGGCCGGTCTCCACGTCCCAGCCCCGGGCCCCGGCCTCCCTGCCGGGAAGGGGGGATGCAGGAGAGAGCGGGGGACAAGGCCGCCCCTCCAGATCCGCTGCAGTAGGTTCCGCTCTCTTTCGGGGTATTCGCGCCCCCAGCGTTCAGGTTCGCCCGGGCCCTCTTGCGGTCGCGGCCTGGGCCGCTCTCTGCCCCGCCGCGCGGCTCAGTTCTGGGCCCCGTCCCCCACGTCGGGGAGGCGGGGGGAGGCAGGGGAGCAGGTAGGAGGCAGCGGGCCAGAGGCGGCCCTAGCCTCTCTCCCTGGGTCCGCCTCGGTGGGCCCCGCCCTCATCCGGGGCCTCCGATGCCTCCGGCCGCTCCTCACGCCCGCAACCTCGTGGGTCTGTCCGAGCCTCCGAATTGGGCCCGGGCTCCGCTTTTTCTCTCGTCTCGGGGCAGGAGGTCTTGGTGTTCTCTCGACGGGAGGAAGCCACCTGGGGAGGAGGATTTCGGGCGGATTCAAGGCGGATGACGGAGGGGTCCGGAGCACTATGAAAGTGCGTCCGCCATCTTGGCCACGCCCTCCGATATTTCGAGTTTCAATGTTTAAAAAAAAAATCTAATAACAGAAAAGCAACATTACCTTTTAGCGCATGGGCTAATAGTTTGAAATGGATGTATAGTTTGATTCAGTATACTTTTGTGTAAATTTAGAGTTTGTAATTAGAAAGGTATCGGAAAAAAGTCCAAATTGTTGAGAATTGCATGTGAAGGCATAAAGTTATAGTCCAGTTTCCAAAGCAATAAAAACATACGATTTGATCAGCACATACATCATAATTTTCGACAATAAGATAAATAGCTTCTCTGTCTTTTTTCAGTTTTCGCTAGTAAATCTATATATTTAGTTTGTTTGTCATAATGTGTCAGTCCACAGCAAATGCATACTTTATTTGGAATATCAGAAATTGTTTAGTTAAATTGAAGAATACCCAATTCATAATGTCTCAGGTCAATAATTGTATTTTGCATAGTATTTAATGAGTATAGAATATGTGGGCACACAGAATTTTCTGATTCGCCACCAAAGTATTGTGATTGTATGTAATTGACAGCACCTTTTGTAGATTACAGTGTAGTAGGGCATAATTAGTTTGCTCCAACTGTACTGCTTGTCCTTTTCGCAAAATATAAAGTCTGTACAAGTAATTTTATACTTGAATGATGAGTCAAAAACATTTTAATGTAATGGAAAGTTGAATTATAAATCTCATTTTGAAGGCACCCTGAAGAATGTCATTCTAGCAGGGTAATATTTTGAAAATTACAATGGTCAATTTTTTTGTAAAATATTCATTTTGCCTTGCAGATGTGCTTTCTTAAAAGTAGTCAGAAAGTTTTGTAGTTTTTGCATGGATTTATTCTGGATGCTGCAGATAGAAGTATAGTTCCATTCGTAGATAGGATGTTCAGTAGATTTCTTCTCTAAATGTTGTTCAGACGGTTCTGATATACTTTTGAGCTTTTTTCTTAAGCCTACCACAGACCCATGCAACACTTCATAGCAATGTCCTTCATCAGTCACAGATAGGACCCAGTTAGTGTAGCTATGGTAAGCCTCTTCATGAAAGTATTGTTCTGTACTAAAGGTGTATCTCTAACAGCCTCCAAATATAGAAAAGTTTGAAGAATTCAATTTAGTTTTACCTAACTTATATAAATGTGTGAGTGTTTTCATGCAATTCATAGTTAAAATAAACAATTGTTTTTTGACAGCAAATTATTTCTCTACAATATATTGAATATATTGTTTATTGTTTCAGTCTGGCAGTATTGTTTCTATCACTGTGATATTTTTCAGCAAATTTGCAAATACTCTATTTTTAAACTGTTTCGATATAATATTTCTAAAGCTCTAATTTCTTGTACAGTTGTACAAATCAATAATTTCTCCTTTTGCTTTTTGTACATGTCTTTCTGCATACATCTTAGCTGTCTTAGAGAGCTTTTTCACAAGGAGAAGATGATTATCACCACAGAATGGTTCCTCAGTATGCAAACATTTAGTATTAAGCTTACCATTCATAATATTCTGACGTCCACTTTCTCCTTCTGTAGGTGTGGGTAGGTTTTCTCTTATCAGTTTGGAGTACATTTTCATTTCATAGGCATATCAAATCAACAAACAATATTATTAGTGATTGTTATACTTAGGTGTAAACCACAAAATAGTTGTGTGGTTAAAGGATTGGTGTGATTTCATATCAGCATATTTAACTTCTATTTACCTTCAACGGTAGTAAATGTTGTGATTTTGATTTTAATAATAGTCGATTTTGGAAAAAGTAGTTTGAAGTAAAAATGTCTGTTGTCCTACAGCAATTAACTGACTCTCAGTTTTTTTTGCATACATCTAGTAGTATTGGGCTAGATTTTTAGCCTAAAGAAAAATATAATTCAATAACAATCATTGTTACTGTTCAATTATATTTGTTATGTATCATCCTATATGTTTTTGATATCATGTGATTAAAGTTAGCCTCATTTTCATATGTCTTTCTACCAAATTACACATTTATTATATGTAACTGCCGGCCTTTCCTTGTATTGTGTACAGTATTGGTTTGGATGGTCATGTGACCACAAGTGTGTGTAAAATATCCGTGGATATAGTGGTATATCAGAAAGGCATCAAGTCTAGTGTATTTGTTATTGAATGTGCTTCTTTAGTACTGTTTGGGCTACGGTAGTAGCCCGATGTTACATATAGCCAATCACAGCTTTTGTTTCAAATGTGTTAACTGCTAAAAGTAATTATTTGGACAATGTTCTACCCCCCTACATACATATAGTAATTTATATATTAAGTGTTTGAGCAACCTCTTTGCTAGTGTTAAAATAAGATGGTTTATGTGTGGATAATTGGACACAGTTATATATTTTGGGCTAGTGAGTATCGCAAAATGAGTGGTGTTGACTGTAAGTAAGGTTTGCAAAACAATGATATACCATGGGTGGCTAAAAGAGGTTTGAGGTGGAATGACAACTACCTTTGGTTTCATCTCTTAGAGGTTGTGAACACCCACAGTTTATTATTTATTATTCAGTGTGGAGGGAATAATATGGGTCACTTCACTGGTGTTTGAGTAGAAATAGAGATAAAAGCTACTTTTCAGTCTTTAATGAGTATATTTCCTCACACCCACTTTGTATTTTCAAATATTTGCCACGGGATAAAATGAAAGTACTAATTTGCAAACGTTGGAAACTTTGAGAAAGGTCGCAGACATGTTAACAAAACTGTGTCTGCATTCCTAAGAGATTACAGCATGTCTTCCATGTATTACTTAAACATTGTTTTCTCCAAACCTTGTCTATATCGTGGAGATGGTGTGCATTTAACCTTTCATGGCAATAATGTGTTCCTTAGCAACATATAACAATGGCTTATAAATCATATGTAAATTTAAAGAGAGCACTTGAAATCAAAGGCTCTTTCAAGAGCCAAACTAATCCTCAAATTAGTAATAGTGAAAAGATGTGCCTTCTTTTAAAGAAGAGCTTTTATGGTACTGCGGTACTCTCTAGAATGAGCCGAAGTAGTATGGTGGTACTCTGTATGTTACAACAAAACATATAACGAGTTTTAAATATTTATTCCTACCTGTTACCGGTTTACTAAAGTGGTAATAGATAATGGAAAAAAATAAAACCTAAAGATCAACTTCATGTTAAGGTATAACACAATCACAGACAAACTGCTAAAAAAGAGCAAGATGGTTGCATTGTTGGTTTGTAAACTAACATTCTAGCCATTCATATAATCTCTTGTCCTCGATATGTACTACAATACTACCATGCTACTACTGCGACAAGAGATATCACTGAATTGAAATACTTTATAACTTAAAAAATTATTTTCTACTTGTGTGTACTGCCCAATAGATTCACCTGTACATCCTAATATCTAATCCTGCCAAATTTCATCCATATCCAATTGCCTGTTTTTGTGCTATGTGAAATACAAAAAGTCTTTGTAAAATGCATTGGATTTCAAGTGTGTTTTGAGACTCCCCTTTTTTCTTTGCACCCTGTTGACCAAATACACCAAAACTTTCCATACTCTGACAATGAAGCAGGTGCAACAGGTCTGCAAAGTTTCCCGGAGATTCGTCAAACAGGTGCAAAGTTATTAAGGGACAAAAATCTGAGAAATCCCTATCTCTGGTAGCCCTAACTATAACTATAGAGTGGCTACTTTGTAATATAACAAATTGGTGGTTGACACTCAGTTGTTGTAGTTAGAATTCCAAGTGACAGGAATTCCTCAAATTTTGCAGAAAACCAAAAAGGTATGTTCGGGGAATGCACTTTGACTCGGGTAGTGTTCTGATTGTTGTGGCCAAGGGTGATGTGTCATTGTGTTTGGAAGTTGATAGTCTGCCTTGAGATATTAAGAATAAAGATTATGAACAGCTTTTGCCAGCATTATGCCCTCTTTGCATTAAGGGCAGTTAAAGAACAGTCCTGTTGGGGGCGTGGCTTGGCCGTCCCGCGAATGGCCGCCATTTCGTGAGGCTCTGCTGTGCAGGAGCGATTCTCCGGCATTTCTGTTGCCGGGAACGCCTGCTAGGGTTGAAATCGGCTGGTCCCTGACTCTAGGGGGCAGCGGCCGGTGGCGGGGGCCAGGTGTGCGGGGGACACCTCAGCCGGACCAGTGAGTGCTGTGTGACCTGCAGGAGTGGCGCTGGGCCTGGCGCCGGCCCCGCTGACTTTGCGTGGGAGCGGCCTGGCGTAAGGCAATCCCGCGGCTGGAGGGTTGGTGCGGCCGCCCCTCCCTGCTTTCCTCTGCCAGTAGTCGACCCCCCTGCTTCTGGGCAGCATCCGGGGTGCCGCATTGGCGGGTTTGTCGGCCGCAGACGTCGATGGCCTGGGCATGTGGGCCGGGCTCCGCTGGTGCTCCGCTCCGAGGCCTAAAGGGGAGGCCTTGCGCTTCCTGCCTGGGGGGCGTAAATTTGCGCCCGTGGCCGAGTCTTGACCGGCTGTGGGGGGGGGCGCGGCTGGCAGGTGACCTTCCCCAATTTTTCTGGTGGCATATTTTAGGGGCCACACCTGGCACCCCCGGGTCGCCTGATGTGGCCCATATAGGTGGCGCCTGTGGCCGGTGGTGCGGAGAGGTAACAGTGCTGGCTGCAGCTGGGCCCATTGGGGTGGCAGTCGCACCGGAGGGCCTGTTGCTGCGGGCTGGGGCCCGGCCAAAACTTCTCCGGTGGTGGCTTGTTGGGGGGTCGGTCTGAGGCCCCCCTATCCCTGGTGGTATTTTTTTAGGCCCTGGCTGATTCCCTGGAGGTGGGCTGCTGGTTGTGATCTGCTGATGAGACGACAGCAACTTGTGACACTTGGCTGTGGCTGTAGCTTTGGTGGCTGCGGCTGGGACAGGGCAGCAGTGCCTGTACTGGAGGACCCCGGCGCTGGGGTCTGGAAGCCATCGGGCCTCCATTCATCTGTAAGGTGCTGTGTGTCACGGGACTCTGCTGGTGGAGGGACTTGGTCCTGGGCGTTTTTGGAAGACTGTTAGTGCCCCTTGTCCTACTTCTGGCCTGATTGGCTGCCTGTGCTGGCACGCTGAGAGGTGCTCGCTGGAGTCGTGCAACATGTACTGCTCGCCATGGGTAAGGCAGGCCAATAAGCAGCCTACACTCACCTTTGAGGGTGAGAAGAAGACCACCTTGGTGGATCGGACGTCTGACGACCCGCCTCAGGAGGAGGATGTCTCTGTGCCCTCTGTGAAAGCTATGTTTGTGGATCTCAAGCATAGCCTGGCTAGTATTGATGGGAAGTTGGATCACCTGACTGAACAGATGGACCGTCTGAAGGAAAGGGTGGATGGCCACGCCACCCGGCTTGATCATGTAGAGTCACGCACATCGGATTTAGAGGATGGTCGTCGTGAAGATGGTGAGAGGCTACTGCAGATGGAACGGGTGTTAGAATTTATCTGCAATAGAAACGAGGACCTTGAAGCTCGCTGTGGGCCGCATGGAGGACTACATGGAGATTATGTTTGCATTGCTGTTCTCTGGTGAACTCTCTCAGGTGTTGGTGGTGGAGCGAGCACACCAGTCGCTTGGCCCCGACCTCTGCAGGGGGCGCCGGCGCATCCCATTATTGTGCGCCTCTTGAACTACCGAGACAGAGACACAATACTCCGGTTGGCTCGCGAATGGCGAACAGTGATTTACAATAACATGGAACTCAACTTTGTTCCGGATTACATTCCTGGGGTGCAGGCCGCTCGAAAAGCGTTTCTTCCAGTTAAGCACACTTTGAGTCAAACGCATGCCAAGTTTTCCCTCCTTTACCCTGCCAAGCTGTGCGTATTGCATAAGGGCAAATTGCATTTCTTTACGGACCCAAAGCTGGCCACCAAGTATGTCAAGACTATCCCTAAAAAAGCACCCCCGGCTGATGTGCGGGCCGGGAGGGGCAGACGGAGGCCCCTGCTGACAGCAATACTGATTGACCTTGGCTCTGTTGCCGCTGTCTAGGGCATCCCCCCACTGAGGTGATGGATTTATCTTGATTGTCCTAACGGACCTTGCAGTGTTGATCCTGGACTGTGTACATTATCTTGTTGTTCCAGCCCATCCACCGCACTTGGGGAGGTTTCGGACGGTCTTGCTGATGCTCCTTTGGATGAGTCCTCTACAAATGAGCATTGTGTTGTCTTGGGTTCTGTGCTCGGGTGAGGGTGGGTTCGTCGGCCTGGCCCGATCAGGGAGCCAGCGTGGGTGGGGTGGGGAAATGCTGGTTGAAAGTATTGTTGCTGTTCTACCCTTTTCTTTGTTTTTTCTTTCCTCTCTCTTTTGCAGCTGCTGCATAGTGCGGACTGATTGTGATGTGCGTGCATCTAGATGGCTGTCGGGCGGTGACTACTTGTGCCGCAGCTGTTAGATGTCTCACTTGGAATGTCAGGGGGCTAAATGATTGCCGCAAGATGCGCTTGGTGTCGGCTTATGTGCAGCGCCACACGATTGATATCTGCATGAGGGCACGAGAGTGAGAGTGAAAGCTGGCTGGATAGGCGAGAACCACATGGCGATGTACTCGGGCTATACACAAGGGGTGGTTATTTTGATTCAGCTTCGTTCCATGCTGGTGGCTCTTGTGTGGGCAGGGAGACCGGTCAGAATTGCATGGGAGACCCTGACTTTGCGGTTTGAACAGGGTGGTCTTGCGGCCCCAGATTTGGAACTGTACTATTACAGCGTGCAGGCCCACTTTATCCATTTTTGGCTGCATCCTATCCGCTATTTACTGCATCTGGCAGCGGAACCTGACTCGATTTGGCCAAATAGGCTGGATGGCGTAATAGGTTGCCCCGCAAGGCCCGGTTGACAGGATGTGGACACCGTGAGGTGCTCGATGCATGCTTGGACGTGTCTACTTGGGCGGATAGGAGTGTGCGAGGTATTTGCGCCTTCGATGCCGGTTCGTGTCACGGTGGGCTTCCACTTGCTGGAGGATGGCCAGATACCTGAACGTCTCCGGGAATTAGATATGGTCACTTTGGGGTCTTAGTTTTCGGTGGGGAGATTTATTTCCTTGGAGGAGGCGCTGGGTGTGCGTGGCAATGCTGTACTATATCGCTTGCTCTTTTTCAGGGTTCGGGCTTTGTTGCGGGCGCGCTATTCCTGCTTCCCTGCGGAGCCCCCTATTTGTTGTGTGCTGGAATTATTGTACAAGGCGCCGACTGCTCGTCGTCTCATTATGAGCTTGTATGCTTGCATGCAAGCCAAAGGGACTCGGGCGGATTCCAAGTTCACTGGGAGACAGGCTTGGGCGTTCCTATTTCGGAGGAGCAGTGGCGTTATTGTTGCACTCAAATGCAGGCGCTTTCCCCTAACTATAGATTGCGCCTCATCCATTTTAACTTTAAGCACCGACTGTCCTAGTCACTTGAAAAAAATAGGCCTTAGAGAGGATGCAGGTTGCGCACGCTGCCCGGCTTCGGAGGCGGACTTCATACATCTGGCGTGGGATTGTGGTGCGCTGGGTGATTACTGGTCGGAGGTACTTCATGCAATCAATGAGATGACTGGGCCTGCGCTGCTGCGTGCTCCTATGTTGGCGCTTTTGGGGGAGGTTCCCTCTGTGTCTAGGCAATTGGTGGGCCTGCTGCTGCTCCTTGCCAAGCGCCGGGTGGCGATGTGCTAGGGACGGAGGCGGGTGCCTTGCTGTGACGACTGGCTGAGAGATGCTGCATACTGTCAGAAGCAGCTGGCGGCGTACTGGGAGCTGATGCCGGAGGGCTCCCGCCCGAGGGATATCTGGGCCCCCTAGATGATGTTTCTTTTTTCTTGTAGCTCGTGCACATGGAGATGGCTGACTTTCTGAGCTACTTCTGGTTGATTCATGTGCATTATGGATGTGTGCCCCCCTTTTTTACAAGTGTTATGCTGTCGGAGCTGCTTCCCTCTTTTTCCTAATCCTGTTCTGCTCTCTCTTTTCTCTCCATCTTTGTTGTTTTTCATCTCTTAAGTTCACCTGTGCTACGGAATGGAGGTACTCCTGTAGGGGACAAGTCTCTCCTGCGGTTTTTCTTTGCAATTTGGACCTGTTTGTATTTCTGAGAGCCCTCCCTGCTGAATCAGTGTTGTGTATCTAACTGTGTACGCTGGTTTTGGTTTTTGATGATGTTTGCTTCTTTTAAACGCAAAATCAATAAATAAATATATATTTAAAAAAAAGAACAGTGCTGTTTAGTTGGGACTATAGACTTGTTTGTTCTTATGTCCACGCTCCAAGCCTAGTCTTTGTGTCCACACATTAGTGTTGCTATGTCCTCATGCCCCAGTCAGCGTATCCTTGTGTAACTTTCAGTGCCTTTCAATGTGACACTGTGTGCTTGTATCCCCATGTCATAATGTCAGTGTTATAGTGGGTCTCCCAGTGGCAATCACAATGTCTACGTATCAGTGTGCCTACATCATTGTCCAAAAGTCAGGGTCCTTGTAACAGTCCCAGTGTCTCCATGCCCATGTGTCCCTTGGCAAGATTGTGTCAATGTATCCTTGTTCCAGTGCCAATATGCTCATCTCATGCAGCGTTACTGTCCCAGTGTCACTATTCCATTGGCAGTGCCACATGGATCTGTCAAGTGTCACTGTCCCACATTATATGAAACTACATTCCAGTGTCAGTAATTAACTTCTCATTGTACACACTAGTGTTACACTCCCAATATTCATAACCCACGTCCCTGTGTCAATGTATAAATATCAATGCTCTTGTGTCAGTGTCAGTGTCCCTGTGCCAGTGTTCCCCATTATCATTCATGCGCACATATTGGTGCCCCAGCTTGTATCTTTCCCAGTAGTTTCCCAGTGTCAGTTGTGGTGGCCTAAGGCCAATGACCTAGGGTAAGTGCCTCCATGCTGGTGCAATTTGCTATGCAATTTCCTAGCTGTGCTATTCTTGTGTGGTAGCATCCTACATCAGTGTTCCAGTGTAGGTGCCCTTATGTTGGCCTCAGTGCCTCATTTGTGGACTTGTTGGTGTTCCTGGGTCAGTATCCACATATCAGTATTAATGCTTATGTGTCAGCTTCTCTCTGTTTATTTCCCCCTATCAGTTTTCCAGTATCAAAGTCAGTGGCCCAATTTCTATATCTACCCAGTGTCAGCGACCCGGTGTCAGTGCATGTCTCAGTGTCAAAGTCCCAATGTTAGTACTTTTATGTTATTGTTCATGTGCCAATGGCATCTTTAGAGTGCCTGTGGTGTATGATAGTGTACTCATGTGCCAGTGCCTATGTTCCCAGCAGTGTCACTTTGCAGTAAACCTTGGCACTGTTGCAGTGTCCAGTGTCCATGTTCATGTCCAAATATAATTATCAGCGCCTGTTACTCTATGTCACTGCCCTTGTTTCATTTTTTCTCAGTATCAGTGACCAGTGTCAGCAATCACAGGGCAGTATCCCAGTGTTGTTTGCCTCCGGTCAGTACTCTTGTGTTAGTGCCTCTGTGCAATTTCATTGTCCAGGTGTTGCTTTCAATAACCCAGTGCCACTGCCAATTGCCCTTAGCATCAATGTTTGTGCCACCTGTCAGCATTCTGGTATCACTGTTTCCAAGTCAATATCACCATGTAAATGTTGGTGCTCCTGTGTCTATGTCATTCTATCAGTGCTGCTATGCGATCACTGGTGACCCTTTGTCAGTGTGCCAATGATAGTGTTGTTGCTCCTGTGTCAGTGTCTGTGTCAATGTTTGTGACGCATGCCAATGTTTCACTTTCACCGCAACCCTGTCTAAATCCCCAAGTCAGTATTGATGCCCCTAAGTCAGTGTTCTAGCGACCTTGTCACAGTGGAAGTATCCTTGTGGCAGTGTCTCCATGTCAATGTCTTTGTGTCAGCACCCCTGTCTGTATCCATGTCAGTACACTATTATCTTGTCCCCTCAGTCAGTATCCCTGTGTCATGTTACTGTAATTGTATTGTGTTCTAGTTTCAATATCCTTGTGTCCTAACGTCCCTGCATCAATGCCTCAATGAAACGTCCCACCTGCTAGTGATTGTGCTCTAAATCAATGTTTCAGTGTCACTTTTCACATGTCAATATTGGTGGTCATGTTTCAGTGTCTCCTGTGCCAGTGACCTATTATCAGTGTTGATTCGCCTGTGTCATTATACTAATGAGAGTGCCTATTTGCCATTGCCCCTTTGTTAATGCCCTCTTGTTACTGTCCCTGTGTTAGTCTACTTTTGTCATAGAACCCATGTCAATGTCCCCATGTCAGTATTGGTACTCCTGTGGAAGTAAGTGAGGGACAGTTTTTGTGCCCCCTTGTCAAGGGCCCTGTGTCACTATTGGTATTTCTATGTCATGTTTCTGGTATCCGTGTGACCCCAGCTGATGTGTCACTGTGCCAGTCTTAGAGTTCCACATGATGCAATTGTTTGCTTATAAACTGCTAAGCCATAGTATAGCATAGCATAATAAGAGGTCTTTTAAAACTAGAGGGGGTCTACATATCCAATGGGTCAGCTGCATTAAGAATATGTTTAGTGATCTGGGCCAACCAGAATTGTTTGATTCTTCACAATGCACTATTGAAGCTGATCTGAGATGGACAAAACATAGTTATATGTTGTTCGCTCAGGAGCATAGAGAAAGGATTAACTTGGGTACCTCAGCGGTATATGTACACTCTCTTTTCAGATCCAGGCGGTCATTCTGACCGCGGCGGTCGGCGGTCGTCGGCTGCCATGCGGTTACCGCCGAATGACCGCACCGCGGTCAAAAGACCGCGGCGGTCATTCCAACTTTCCCGCTGGGCCGGCGGGCGACCGCCAAAAGGCCGTCCGCCGGCCCAGCGGGAAAGCCCCTGCAACGAGGAAGCCGGCTCCGAATGGAGCCGGCGGTGTTGCAGGGGTGCGACGGGTGCAGTGGCACCCGTCGCTATTTTCACTGTCTGCAAAGCAGACAGTGAAAATCTTTGTGGGGCCCTGTTAGGGGGCCCCTGCACTGCCCATGCCAGTGGCATGGGCAGTGCAGGGGCCCCCAGGGGTCCCACGGCACCCGTTCCCACCATCCTGGTTCTGGCGGGCCCAGGAAGCACCGCCAGCGTGTTGGCGGTGCTTCCGCCGCCCTCCGCCATGGCGGTCATGGACCGCCAGGGTCGGAATGACCCCCCCAGTCCTTTATGAGCACCATATTTATATTTTGTGACTTTTGTATATCATTATTATTTTCTGGCTATATTTACACTGAATTTATTGCACTGCCTTATAGGAAATCCAGCTGGTTGGCACGTGGTAAATGATTTGGGGCCTTGCCATTGCGATTTATTGTTGGAGCACAAAACTATGCGGTTCAGTTCATAATCTTTATTCAGCTAGACCAAAAGTAAGCCATAAAAGTGCATAATAGTATACAGTAAGGCAATAAAACATGAAATAATGAGCTCATTAAAAGTTGGTAATAAAATAAATTTAAATAGTTAGAATACAATTGATACCTAAAACAAATTTTAGAGTGCAATAAGACTTTTCCTGACATGAATTGCTTTTAGGATATAGTTTGCCACCCTGTAGCATACATTCGGGGAGTCTAAGGCTAACAGGAGTTTTAATGCTTCCTGATGAGCTCTTATATGAAGTGCATTGAAAAGTGGTTTAAGATAGGTGATTCTAAGGTGTTCATAGAATTTACAGAATAGGAGGAAATGCAAGGTGCTTTGTCTGCTAACTGCATCACAGAGGCATCTGTCTGACTCTAAAGAGCAATACCTAGTATGGGGAAGTGCTACTAGGTGGTGAGTAATACCCAGTCTTAGTCTAGTTAACACTAACTTGTGCAACATGTTAGTGATCATGGAAAGATAGCCAAGTCAACTTACATCCAAAGAGTATGATAAATAAAAACCAACAGTGGTTTTAGTAGATTCAGTTAGCTTCCTTGCGTCCACCTTAAATTTCATAAAAGTGTCCTTGATAGATTTTTTTTTAAATGACAGCACGTCCTCTGGATTATGTTTTATAGATCTGTTAAAAACAGATTTAAAGGAGGATTCAATAAAAGCTGTCCAGGGTATACACATGGCATTATCCAGTTTCACAGTCTAGTATAAGATATTTAGTAAAACCAGTGGCTTCCTTAGACCATATACTATGCCATAAAAGCAGGGTTCTCACCTGTAGCACATCTTCCAAATATTGTAAACCCATTTCTTGATGCGTAATTCAATTAGAGGCTGATGTGGGTAGACATAACATACGTTTTAGGAAGCAATTCTCCTCTAATTGTAGGGGAGCACTTTTGGTGTAGCCCCATACCCCGGCACCATACGCGACCGTTGAGTCAACTCTAGCCCTGTAAATATCCAACATAGTGCCTATGGGGCGACTCCCTAGTTTACTGGCAAATCTGAATATAGCACTTGAGTTCCTTCTAAGTTTGTTCCTACCCGAACAAACCAGCTGGTCCCACTTACCGTTACTAGAGAATAATAAGCAGTTAAAGCAGTTAACGCAGTTAACTGTATTAATCTCCATATTCTGAATGTAAAAGCTTCTGCATTTCTTTACCTTCTTGCCACAAGCCATAGTAAATGTTTTGGATTTATTGATTATCATGTCCTTAGATGACATAAACTGTTCAAATCCGCACATTAACTTTTGGAGTTCCATGGGTGTTCTGGAGATCAGGACAACATCATCTGCATAAAAGCAGGGCAGGCACCGGGCCTCTGGCCACGTACGGGGGATCGGCCTGTAAACTCGGCAAATGTTTATCTACCCCATTAATGTATAGAGAAAACAGTAACATGGCAAGGATGCAACCTTGGCGGATACCTCTACCTATCTTGAAAGGGGTGGTGCATTCTCCAAGTTGGCCGAATCAGACTTTGCATGTCAAATCCCTATACAGGTCAGCCAAGAAATTGATGATATGCCTGGGGGCTCCTAACTCAATTAGGGTAGACCATAAAAGAGCGTGTTCAACTAGGTCAAAAGCACTACTGAGGTCTGCAATGCATAAACATAGAGCACCTTTCTTTGCCTTGGTATACTTTCCTCTAATTAGGTCTAGGTTAACACATTGCTCTATGGTTCCTAGGCCTTTCCTAAAACCAAACTGAACCAGTGATAAGATGTTATTTTCTATGACCCAGTGATTTAATCTTTCCAATATTATTCTACTACATGTTTTCAGAGAAGAATCCAGCAGAGAAATTGGTAGATAGTTTTTAGGGTCGGTCTTATCTCCCTTCCTATAAATTGGTATAATGATGGATGTGTACCATGTCAGCGGGATATCGCCAGATATGGCCAAGTTGAAAATTCTAGTCAGAATTGGTACCCAAGAAGAGATGTTATATTTAAAGACATCCACTGGAACACCATCTGGTCCTGGGGCCTTACCTTCAGCTCTAGCTAGGATAGTGGAGTGAACCTCATCTATAGTGATCTCTAAAAAGTTAGGTTGGCCCTGCTCGATCTGCCTGATTATATCTACCGACCCAGTCCCTTCCTTGAAAACCTCTGAGTAATGACATCCCATGTTGCGCAGTCTACACTGGATCCAAGATCTGATGGCATCCATTCTGAAAGAAAGGGGGCATTAATGGTTTCTCAAAACAGTTTGGTATTATTAATCTCTGTCGCCAGAGCTAATTTGGACCATGCCTCTTCCCTTAGTTCCTGTTTCCTTTGTTCCTGTGTCTTCTTGTATTTTTTTTAGGGGCCTTAATTACTATCGGGTCTCTAGGGGATGATTGAAGGGCTAGTTTGAGATTCCTCCTAGCTTTCATGCAGGCCTGGTCGAACCACCCCTTTTTATGTAAAGGTCGTCTATGTTGTGGGCTGTAGGTCAGCAACCCCTGTATATAGGTGGTAATAGTCCCAAAACATTTTAATGACATGGGGACCTCAATATCCTCCTGTAAACAATAACCAACTTCATGCTGGCAGCCATATATAACATCCCGCAGAGTATCAGCAGGCACAATGTCTTCCTATTTCCGTCTCACCCCTGTGGTTCTGTGTACTTCGATCTGATTCGGGGTAGAATAGAACACATCCCTTGGCCCCCAGAAGGACAGGGAGAATAATTGGGTCATGATCACTAAGAAGGGTCAGCACAGTATAGGGTGTGTCGCTGCCACTTAGTGCAAAGGATGACAGAATAATCTGGTCTATAACAGAGGTTGAGTTGGGGCCCCCATGAGTTGGAATAATTTTGTCAGTGGACAGCATCAAATTAAGGGCTTCTCCATACTCATTGTGACAAAAATAAAATCCTGTCCCATGGGGGTAGTAAATCCACAGGACCGAGGTGAGGTGCATGTGCATGGCTGGATATTAAAGTCCCCGGCCCAAATAATAATGGGGTTGGTGCTGATGAATTTTAAAAACTTGTTTAGGCTTTGGTTCAGGGCATGGGCAACCCTACATCGGGTGGGTCAAAGATATTAATATAGTAGTTAATTATGACCATATCTACCTTATTCTTGTGTTTAAGCCACAAGAGTTGAAAGTGTGTGGTCTCCATGAAGATCTTTTTAACCACTACAGGGAGTTTATTAGAAATAAGCACCAGGAGCCCCCCCCTTGGCCCTCCCAGATGGTGATGGTGTAGCTGGCAGTGAGTGTGAGGTAAATCCGTGCACATATGCAGGTGAGGTACACTAGGTTTCTTGGATACAAAGCACATCTAGCTTACTGATTAATGAACCCCACTCTTCAGTCACAGTTTTGCCACGTAGGCCCTGCACATTCCATGTATCAAAATAATGGCACCCGATGGTGTTATTGACAGGTTCCTGACTCCATGATTCTTCCCTGCCATAACTTACTGCATTTGGAGCTACCTCGGTTGGTTCCCCATCTCCATTGAATGATGCGCGCAGTGGAAGTGCGGGTCCCAATTATGGTGTGTTTGGCGCATCGGAGCATTGTGGGCGGCCTCCTCCCTCTGGCTGAGCTGGGAGGTGTGGTTCTGCCCAGCCTTACACCCCTGTGTCCAAGTGCAGAGTGATGTGCGCAGCGGAAGTGCGAGTCCCAATGATGGCGCCTTTGGTGCGTCGGAGCATTGTGGGCCGCCTCCTCCCTCTGGTTGACCTGGGAGGTGTGGTTCAGCCCAGCCTTCCGCCCTGTGTCCGAGTGCAGAGTGATGCACGCAGCTGAAGCGCGAGTCCCAATTACGGCGCCTTTGGCACGTCGGAGCGTTGTGGGCGGCCTCCTCCCTCTGGTTGAGCTGGGAGGTATGCTTCAGCCCAGCCTTCCGCCCCGTGTCCAAGTGCAGAGTGATGCGCGCAGCGGAAGTGCAAGTCCCAATTATGGCGCCTTTTGCACGTCAGAGCATTGTGGGCGGCCTTCTCCCTGTGGTAAGCTGGGAGGTGTGGTTCAGCCCAGCCTTCCGCCCCTGTGTCCAAGTACAGAGGGATGCGGCCTCCTCCCTCTGGTTGAGCTGGGAAGTGTGGTTCAGCCCAGCCTTCCGCCCCTGTGTCCAAGTGCAGAGTGATGCGCGCAGTGGAAGCGTGGGTCCCAATTATGGTGCGTTTGGCGCATCGGAGCATTGTGGGCGGCCTCCTCCCTCTGGCTGAGCTGGGAGGTGTGGTTCAGCCCAGCCTTCCGCCCCGTGTCCAAGTGCAGAGTGATGCACGCAGCGGAAGAGCGAGTCCCAATTATGGCCCCTTTGGTGCTTCGGAGCGTTGTGGGCAGCCTCCTCCCTCTGGTTGAGCTGGAAGGAGTGGTTCAGCCCAGCCTTCCGCCCCTGTGTCCAAGTGCAGAGTGATGCGTGCACCGGAAGCGCAAGTCCCAACTATGCCGCCTTTGGCACGTCGGAGCGTTGTGGGCGGCCTCCTCCCTCTGGTTGAACTGGGAGGTGTGGTTCAGCCCAGCCTTCCGCCCCGTGTCCAAGTGCAGAGTGATGCACGCTGAGGAAGCGCGAGTCCCAATTATGGCGCCTTTGGCGCATCAGAGCGTTGTGGACGGCCTCCTCCCACCGGTTGAGCTGGGAGGTATGGTTCAGCCTAGCCTTACGCCCTGTGTCCGAGTGCAGAGTGATGCACGCAGCTGAAGCGCGAGTCCCAATTATGGCGCCTTTGGCGCGTCGGAGCGTTGTGGGCGGCCTCCTGCCTCTGGTTGAGCTGGGAGGTGTGGTTCAGCCCAGCCTTCCGCCCCCGTGTCCAAGTGCAGAGTGATGCACGCAGAGGAAGCGCGAGTCCCAATTATGGCGCCTTTGGCGCATCAGAGCGTTGTGGACGGCATCCTCCCTCTGGTTGACCTGGGAGGTGTGGTTCAGCCCAGCCTTCCACCCTGTGTCCGAGTGCAGAGTGATGCACGCAGCTGAAGCGCGAGTCCCAATTATGGCGCCTTTGGCACGTCGGAGCATTGTGGGCGGCCTCCTCCCTCTGGTTGAGCTGGGAGGTATGGTTCAGCCCAGCCTTCCGCCCCGTGTCCAAGTGCAGAGTGATGCGCGCAGCGGAAGTGCAAGTCCCAATTATGACGCCTTTTGCACGTCCAAGCATTGTGGGCGGCCTTCTCCCTGTGGTAAGCTGGGAGGTGTGGTTCAGCCCAGCCTTCCGCCCCTGTGTCCAAGTACAGAGGGATGCGGCCTCCTCCCTCTGGTTGAGCTGGGAGGTGTGGTTCAGCCCAGCCTTCCGCCCCTGTGTCCAAGTGCAGAGTGATGCGCGCAGTGGAAGCGTGGGTCCCAATTATGGTGCGTTTGGCGCATCGGAGCATTGTGGGCGGCCTCCTCCCTCTGGCTGAGCTGGGAGGTGTGGTTCAGCCCAGCCTTCCGCCCCGTGTCCAAGTGCAGAGTGATGCACGCAGCGGAAGAGCGAGTCCCAATTATGGCCCCTTTGGTGCATCGGAGCGTTGGAGCATTGTGAGCAGCCTCTTCCCTCTGGTTGAGCTGGAAGGAGTGGTTCAGCCCAGTTTCCGCCCCTGTGTCCAAGTGCAGAGTGATCCGTGCACCGGAAGCGCAAGTCCCAACTATGCCGCCTTTGGAACATCAGAGCGTTGTGGGCGGCCTCCTCCCTCTGGTTGAGCTGGGAGGTGTGGTTCAGCCCAGCCTTCCGCCCCGTGTCCAAGTGCAGAGTGATGCACGCAGAGGAAGCGCGAGTCCCAATTATGGCGCCTTTGGCGCATCAGAGCGTTGTGGACGGCCTCCTCCCACCGGTTGAGCTGGGAGGTATGGTTCAGCCTAGCTTTCCGCCCCATGCCAAGTGCAGAGTGATGTACGCGGCGGAAGCGCAAGTCCCAATTATGGTGCCTTTTGCGCATCTGAGCATTGTGGGCGGCCTCCTCTCTGTGGTGAGCTGGGAGGTGTAGTTCAGCCCAGCCTTCCGCCCCTGTGTCCAAGTGCAGAGGGATGTGGCTTCCTCCCTCTGGTTGAGCTGGGAGGTGTGGTTCAGCCCAGCCTTCCGCCCCCATGTCCATGTGCAGAGTGATGCGCGCAGTGTAAGCGCGGGTCCCAATTATGCCACCTTTGGCGCATCAGAGCATTGTGAGCGGCCACCTCCCTCTGGTTGAGCTGAAAGGTGTGGTTCAGCCCAGCCTTCCACCCTAGTGCCCGAGTGCAGAGTGATGTGCGCAGAGGAAGCGCGAGTCCCAATGATGGCGCTTTTGGCACGTCGGAGCATTGTGGGTGGCCTCCTCCCTCTGTTTGACCTGGGAGGTGTGGTTCAGCCCAGTCTTACACCCCCTTGTCCGAGTGCAGAGTGATGCGCGCAGCGGAAGCCCGAATCCCAATTATGGTGCCTTTGGCGCATCAGAGCGTTGTGGGCGGCCTCCTCCCTCTGGTTGAGCTGGGAGGTGTGGTTCTGCCCAGCCTTCTGCCCCCGTGTGTGAGTGCAGAGTGATGCACGCAGCGGAAGCGCGAGTCCCAATTATGGCGCCTTTGGCGCGTTGGAGCGTTGTGGGCGGCCTCCTCCCTCTGGTTGAGCTGAGAGGTATGGTTCAGCCTAGCCTTCCGCCCCGTGTCCAAGTGCAGAGTGATGCGCGCAGCGGATGCGCAAGTCCCAATTATGGGGCCTTTTGCGCATCCGAGCATTGTGGGTGGCCTCCTCCCCGTGGTGAGCTGGGAGGTGTGGTTCAGCCCAGCCTTCCGTCCTGTGTCCAAGTGCAGAGGGATGCGGCCTCCTCCCTCTGGTTGAGCTGGGAGGTGTGGTTCAGCCCAGGATTCCGCCCCGTGTCCAAGTGCAGCGTGATGCACGCAGTCGAAGTGTGGGTCCCAATTATGGCGCGTTTGGCGCATCAGATCATTGTGGGCTGCCTCCTCCCTCTGGCTGAGCTGGGAGGTGTGGTTCAGCCCAGCCTTCCGCCCCCGTGTCCAAGTGCAGAGTGATGCACGCAGCGGAAGAGCGAGTCCCAATTATGGCCCCTTTGGCGCGTCGGAGCGTTGTGGGCGGCCTCCTCCCTCTAGTTGAGCTGGAAGGTGTGGTTCAGCCCAGCCTTCTGCCCCGTGTCCAAGTGCAAAGTGATGCGTGCACCGGAAGCGCGAGTCCCAACTATGGCGCCTTTAGCACGTCGGAGCGTTGTGGGCGGCCTCCTCCCTCTAGTTGAGCTGGAAGGTGTGGTTCAGCCCAGCCTTCCGCCCCCGTGTCCAAGTGCAAAGTGATGCGTGCACCGGGAGCGCGAGTCCCAACTATGGCGCCTTTGGCACGTCGGAGCGTTATGGGCGGCCTCCTCCCTCTGGTTGAGCTGGGAGGTGTGGTTCAGCCCAGCCTTCCGCCTCTGTGTCCAAGTGCAGAGTGATGAACGCAGCGGAAGCGAGAGTCCCAATTATGGCACCTTTGGTGCATCGGAGCATTGTGGGCGGCCTCCTCCCTCTGGTTGAGCTGGGAGGTGTGGTTCAGCCCAGGATTCCGCCCCCGTGTCCAAGTGCAGCGTGATGCACGCAGTCGAAGTGTGGGTCCCAATTATGGCGCGTTTGGCGCATCAGATCATTGTGGGCTGCCTCCTCCCTCTGGCTGAGCTGGGAGGTGTGGTTCAGCCCAGCCTTCCACCCTGTGTCCGAGTGCAGAGTGATGCACGCAGCTGAAGCGCGAGTCCCAATTATGGCGCCTTTGGCACGTCGGAGCGTTGTGGGCGGCCTCCTCCCTCTGGTTGAGCTGGGAGGTATGGTTCAGCCCAGCCTTCCGCCCCGTGTCCAAGTGCAGAGTGATGCGCGCAGCGGAAGTGCAAGTCCCAATTATGGCGCCTTTTGCACGTCCGAGCATTGTGGGCGGCCTTCTCCCTGTGGTAAGCTGGGAGGTGTGGTTCAGCCCAGCCTTCCGCCCCTGTGTCCAAGTACAGAGGGATGCGGCCTCCTCCCTCTGGTTTAGCTGGAAGGTGTGGTTCAGCCGAGCCTTCCGCCCCTGTGTCCAAGTGCAGAGTGATGCGCGCAGTGGAAGCGTGGGTCCCAATTATGGTGCGTTTGGCGCATCGGAGCATTGTGG
This sequence comes from Pleurodeles waltl, assembly GCF_031143425.1. NCBI lineage: Eukaryota > Metazoa > Chordata > Amphibia > Caudata > Salamandridae > Pleurodeles > Pleurodeles waltl. The sequence goes on along the minus strand of NC_090447.1, from coordinate 519,510,132 downwards.
GCGGCCTCCTCCCTCTGGCTGAGCTGGGAGGTGTGGTTCAGCCCAGCCTTCCGCCCCGTGTCCAAGTGCAGAGTGATGCACGCAGCGGAAGAGCGAGTCCCAATTATGGCCCCTTTGGTGCGTCGGAGCGTTGGAGCGTTGTGGGCAGCCTCCTCCCTCTGGTTGAGCTGGAAGGAGTGGTTCAGCCCAGTTTCCGCCCCTGTGTCCAAGTGCAGAGTGATGCGTGCACCGGAAGCGCAAGTCCCAACTATGCCGCCTTTGGAACGTCGGAGCGTTGTGGGCGGCCTCCTCCCTCTGGTTGAGCTGGGAGGTGTGGTTCAGCCCAGCCTTCCGCCCCCGTGTCCAAGTGCAGAGTGATGCACGCAGAGGAAGCGCAAGTCCCAATTATGGCGCCTTTGGCGCATCAGAGCGTTGTGGACGGCTTCCTCCCACCGGTTGAGCTGGGAGGTATGGTTCAGCCTAGCCTTCCGCCCCGTGTCCAAGTGCAGAGTGATGCACGCGGCGGAAGCGCAAGTCCCAATTATGGTGCGTTTTGCGCATCTGAGCATTGTGGGCGGCCTCCTCTCTGTGGTGAGCTGGGAGGTGTAGTTCAGCCCAGCCTTCCGCCCCTGTGTCCAAGTGCAGAGGGATGTGGCTTCCTCCCTCTGGTTGAGCTGGGAGGTGTGGTTCAGCCCAGCCTTCCGCCCCCATGTCCATGTGCAGAGTGATGCGCGCAGTGGAAGCGCGGGTCCCAATTATGCCACCTTTGGCGCATCAGAGCATTGTGAGCGGCCACCTCCCTCTGGTTGAGCTGAAAGGTGTGGTTCAGCCCAGCCTTCCACCCTAGTGCCCGAGTGCAGAGTGATGTGCGCAGAGGAAGCGCGAGTCCCAATGATGGCGCCTTTGGCACGTCGGAGCATTGTGGGTGGCCTCCTCCCTCTGTTTGACCTGGGAGGTGTGGTTCAGCCCAGTCTTACACCCCCTTGTCCAAGTGCAGAGTGATGCGCGCAGCGGAAGCCCGAATCCCAATTATGGTGCCTTTGGCGCATCAGAGCGTTGTGGGCGGCCTCCTCCCTCTGGTTGAGCTGGGAGGTGTGGTTCTGCCCAGCCTTCTGCCCCCGTGTGTGAGTGCAGAGTGATGCACGCAGCGGAAGCGCGAGTCCCAATTATGGCGCCTTTGGCGCGTCGGAGCGTTGTGGGCGGCCTCCTCCCTCTGGTTGAGCTGAGAGGTATGGTTCAGCCTAGCCTTCCGCCCCGTGTCCAAGTGCAGAGTGATGTGCGCAGCGGATGCGCAAGTCCCAATTATGGGGCCTTTTGCGCGTCCGAGCATTGTGGGTGGCCTCCTCCCTGTGGTGAGCTGGGAGGTGTGGTTCAGCCCAGCCTTCCATCCTGTGTCCAAGTGCAGAGGGATGCGGCCTCCTCCCTCTGGTTGAGCTGGGAGGTGTGGTTCAGCCCAGGATTCCGCGCCCATGTCCAAGTGCAGCGTGATGCACGCAGTCGAAGTGTGGGTCCCAATCATGGCGCGTTTGGCGCATCAGATCATTGTGGGCTGCCTCCTCCCTCTGGCTGAGCTGGGAGGTGTGGTTCAGGCCACCCTTCCGCCCCCGTGTCCAAGTGCAGAGTGATGCACGCAGCGGAAGAGCGAGTCCCAATTATGGCCCCTTTGGCGCGTCGGAGCGTTGTGGGCGGCCTCCTCCCTCTAGTTGAGCTGGAAGGTGTGGTTCAGCCTAGCCTTCTGCCCCGTGTCCAAGTGCAAAGTGATGCGTGCACCGGAAGCGCGAGTCCCAACTATGGCGCCTTTGGCACGTCGGAGCGTTGTGGGCGGCCTCCTCCCTCTAGTTGAGCTGGAAGGTGTGGTTCAGCCCAGCCTTCCGCCCCGTGTCCAAGTGCAAAGTGATGCGTGCACCGGGAGCGCAAGTCCCAAATATGGCGCCTTTGGCACGTCGGAGCGTTATGGGCGGCCTCCTCCCTCTGGTTGAGCTGGGAGGTGTGGTTCAGCCCAGCCTTCCGCCTCTGTGTCCAAGTGCAGAGTGATGCACGCAGCGGAAGCGAGAGTCCCAATTATGGCACCTTTGGTGCATCGGAGCATTGTGGGCGGCCTCCTCCCTCTGGTTGAGATGGGAGGTGTGGTTCACCACCGCCTTCCGCCCCCATGCCCAAGTGCATTTAGTTCTGCTCTGTAGTTTTTATGACCATTTGCGATGTAAATTTATTTTACAAATCTGAAGAGGAGTACATTTTAAGTAAGCTAGGCCTGCGTGATGTACAGTTTTAAATGATGTTTTTAACTCTATTTTTTTGCCTGTTTGCTTTTTTGCATTTGGAACTGTATCTATGTATTTTTATGCTTTGTGAAAAAAACTAAATAAAGTTCACGATGATACTTATAAACTGCTTATTCCGTCCTGAGTACATTTTGAAACACTCAGGGGATGGATGAGCCATGGGGCAGAGTATAAACACAGAGAGCTTATGTGATCAAAATAAGAACCAGTGGTGATGAGTAATTTAGAAATGGTAAATTGAAAAAAATGTGAAATCACGAGGCAGATTTAGTAAATGTTAGTGCGACCCAGTGCAGCAACCAAAGTTGCTGTGCTGTGTTGCTCAAGGGGGAGAAAGCAATGTAGTTCCATGGCCTGCTGTTGCTCTTTCCATGCACTGATGCACAACAGGCTGCTTACTGTCCTACACCCGCCTTTCCATCACAGTGAAAATTATTTGTCCAACTCTTTGCCTGCTTCAAGAAGATGTTTTTATGAAAATCCTGGCCTTACAATCTTACATGGGCTTTGTATCAAAAACATAGACGCTTGTGTTGTAAGATTCAAGTAGCACCTATGTAACTCTCTCTAGATGCAGAGTGGTCCAAAGCAGCAGAAAGCGCAATCTGCTCCTAGAGAAGGGCAACTTTCTAGCACATAATGCCTTTTGTGCTGGAAAGTAACTCCCTTTCCCAGATTTTGTACGCTGAAAATCTTAGTAAATCTGCCCCCATGTTTTTCCTAGAGAGAAGGGGAGCGAGAGAGAGAAAGAAAGAACGAGAGAGGGCGAGAGAGAGAGAGTAAGAGCGAACCCCACTCCAAAAACAGCAGAGTTGCCAAGTAAAAAATGCATTTTACTAAAATCTTTATTGCACTAATTTTTGTGTTTTTTGTAGATTATCATGCAGGAGTAGTTTCACTTATCATTTATAAGTTAAGAAAAGGGTTTGAAGTTTGCTTCACAATGCAGTGCAGGTCATTGATTTTGACTAGCATGCTAAACACATTCTGAGGTAAAGCAAGTGGTAGTATGAGTTAACCGTTTATTTTAAAAATATTCTTTTGAACTTGATCTGTGAACCCTACATAATCCTAGTTGCATTTGGCAAGGGGGAGGAGAAGCATTAGAGTGAGGACGCCTGCCCCCTCCAGGCCTGCCCTTGGGTGTGGACCTGGGCATGGTGTAGGGAGTTGTATCATAGTTCTGTTGGTGTTTGACCACTAAGCGTCCTGTTGGGTTTGGCTTGCTCTGTGTGCCGTGTCCCCTGGGCTCTGGTATTGCTGTTTAGATCCTCCCTGCCCTGTCCTGTGTTCCATTCTCCTGACTTTTTGGCTGGCACGCTACCCTGGGTCTCCCCCTGGGCTCCTTGCTGAACTTGGGGTTTGTGTTGGGGCTCCGACTTGGTTTCAGATGTATCTGTCTTTTCCTTTTCCTTGAGTTGTTGGGTTTAGGATGTGACTGGTGGCTGCCCCTGGTCCCCTGTCACACTGTGGCCTACTTTTCCCTGCCTGCTCGCTGTGATTTGTTGGTTATTTTTGGTTTAGGGAGTTTCTTCAGGACCTTGCCCTGCAGTATGTGGGCTCTCTTTGGCTTTTCCCCCTTTTTTCTCAGTGGCATTTTAGACTTGGCCTTTCTTGTGCTCCTTGTCGAGGTGGAGGCTTTTTGCCCAGGCACTGTTTAAGTAAATAAAGGGAGATGGCGTAGGATGAAGCAGAAGACTTTATTTTCAGAAAATGGTCCGCAACAGTCAGGACATCCATCCACGAAGGCGAGTGGCAACAACTCGCCCTAAGCATTCATAAGCTAACAGTACCTGAATAACTTGGAACGATGCATGAGCAGCGTGAGGATAAGAAAGGAGGAAGACACCTAGTGCTACTGCATGCACTGCAGAACGCAATACTTAAACAACAACAACTAAATAAAAAGATAATATAACAAACCCAATATAAAGCATCACAAAGCACCACAACTGTCTCTGTTTGACAGAGTTGTCTTACCTTTCCTTTCTCTTTGGTTTATGGGGTTCAGGCGTGGCTCGTGGCTATGCTTGGATCTTATTAGCGACTGTTGGGTCCTGGCTGTATCTTTCTGCCTGTAGTGTTTGTCTAACTGGCTATTCCTTCCTTTTGTGTTGGCTTACATACCTGATTCCCTGTGGCTGGTGTGGATAGTGGTTTCTGGTGCCATTGTATATGGTTCTTGTATGCCCTAGTGGTGGTTCTTCTGCTTTCCCTCCTGTTGTGGGTTCGAGTGACGATAGTGTAGTGGGAGGTGACCCTGAGCTCTTCTGACCCATCTACTTTCCATTTGCTTCTTTCTGGCTGCTGCTCAGCTGGTTCTGCCTGGTGGGTTAATTGGTCGAACTGTGGTTTCACATGTGTTTTGCTGGGGTTGGCTGCCAATTTGCTTTTGGGTGGTGGCTCTGGCCAGAAATGACCACTTGCTGTGGGTTTCCTACCTGCTTGCCTCCTGTTGTGCCTCATCTCCTCTAAGTGATGGGGGATTCTATTTTGGCATTCTTGCATGACTTCAGTGCCTTTCTGGGTTTGTTGCCTCTTATTTCTTACAGCCCTTCTAGTACTAGTAAGTTTGTCTTTTTTAAGGTGATCTAATTTTGAGTCTGCCTGTTGCCCTTTTCCTTGTTTGGGGCAGGAGGACTCTGTGTGCGCTCTTTGGACCTGTGGGGTGGTCTTTCCTGTATGGCAGGCACCTGAGGGCTTCCTCTTGGAAGATTCTCTTCATCTGTGATTTTGGGTGCTGCTGTCCCCATTGTGCGAGCCTCTTGTTGAACATAGCGCTTTTGTGTTGGCTCTCCAGCGTTTTTCCCTGGGGTCTTCTTTTTGAACGTGAGCTGTTTGGCTCTTTGTACATTGTAGTCGGCCTTGTAGTACATTCTGAGCCTTCAGCTTTTCCTACCTGGCTTTGGGCTGGACTGGGCTGTGCTGGGCTTTCACTCGAAAGGACCTGTTGGCCTAGTTCTTGGTTTGTTTCCTGTAGTTGTCTCCTGCTCTGTTTTGGCTTGGGATCTTCAGAGGCCTCTTGTCTGGCTGGCTCGGTTGCCCTGCAGTTTTTTCTCTCACTATATGTATTTTACTGTTGCTATCCTACTTCTGTGAGCTTTTTGCATAACTTCGGGGTGGTGTGTGGTTATTGGAGATCAGGTGGTGGGTTTCTGTTTTGCTATATCATGATTTAATAAGGACTGCGACGTGGAACGGTTGAAAAGACAATGACCCAATTACTTACCACTAATCCTCATATTTCTGATGACCATTCCTTGTCACAGCATTTATGTCCCTATGTTCCTTTGCGTTGTCATGACCTCACTTCCCAGCGCTAGGAGTTGTTAGGACGTTTTATATGGGTCCTTTTCTTAATGTCCTCAGATGAGAGGAAGTGACCTTGGAGGAAGAACAAAACATGGGCGACCAAGTTATTGCTTGGTTTTGTTGGTCACACAGTGCCTCATGAAAGGTGGACTCGCCTCATTTAGCAAAGTATGGGAAGATTAATCAGAGAAATGAAAATGACCACTGACACTGTGAAATCGGTATATAAATTAGTGACTGTTAAGACTCTACACCCAGTGAATCCTTGCTTTCTCTGCTGAGATTGCATCAGAGGTCAGAGCCCACTTCAAATATAGACTATTACAAAACCATGGATACACCATGTACACGCTCCACATTTCCGTTTCTCATTCCAATATTTTTTCTGATATGGGGGGCTCTTTTATATTTTTATCCATTGCCTCCACGATCTTATCTTAATTTGTCACCGCTTTTGTTTCTTTTGGGTCAAAGATTACTTTTATCTATTTTTTGCTTATGTTCTCCCCTTTTCCCACTTTCCCTCTCATTCAATTTGTTTCTCCTCTAACTGCATCTTCCTGCCTCAGGTACCGTGCGCGCGCATCGCCTGTGATTCGCTCGCGCTTTGCCTTTCGCTGCATAGGGGTCTTCTCGGAGAAAGCGCGTGCCTGTACGGCTGGCGCATGCGCTATAAAAATGATCTTTCGCAGGAGCAAAATCAAGCGCTCCCGTGAAGATCACTGTGTTGCACATGCGCAGTGTGTGCAAGGGACCGATTCTAATGGGCAACTGAATCTGTCATAACAGCGCTAGGCAGGGGAGGCTCAGAGCAGCGGAGGAGGCTGCGGCGGCGCGGCCGGGGGAGCGGAGGCTGCTGCGGCGACAGGGGAGGAGGCGGAAAGGACAGCTTTGCCTCCCGAAGAGAACAATTTGCAGAGGTCAGTGTTACAGCCCCATGCAACCCCGCGGACCAGCAGCCGACTCACTTCGCATACGCACAGCATTCCGACAGGTTTGATATTACCACATTCCCTTGAACAGGTATCTCTCTTATGTCGACTCGACTGCCCACTCTCCTGGAACAGGTATCCCCCGCAGGCTAGCCAACACTCGCAGCTAGACAGCAACCTTCCTGGCAACCAAGGGCAACACCCCTTCACCCTGTCAGGTAGGAACCCTTCACTCTCACCAGTCAGCACCGTCCCCAGGGCCGGACGTTTCCCACTCACCCGCACAGCACCCCCGCCCCGCAGTTAGGTAGCATCGGCTTCACTGCATAGGGAGCACCCCGCTCATGTGGACCTGCCAACAACGCCCCCTCCAGCGACAGAGCCCCTCCTGCAGACCTGGGGGCTCCCCATCTCCCAAGCAGCATCCTCCTCAACTCGCGCAGTCTGTGCTTGTCTCTCGGGCTCCAGTGCGTCGCGGCCACAGCGCCGGAGCTGTCATTAATTGGCATCGCTCTATCTCCCCTTACTGGTATCAGCACCATCCCTGCTGCTTGCCATATTATTTCTCTCCTCCTTTTGCCCAAACGTTTTATTTTGTCCAAATATGCCAACCTCGGCTGTCCTATTTTTACACCGTGTTGCTGTGTTGTGTGACTGCACCCCTTCCTCTCAAGCGGGGTTCCTGTGAGTAATGGGAGGCTGGTCCCTCACGCTCTGCGATTAGTGCTCAGCCATTTGCACTGCAGCTCTAGGCCCCAGAAATGCACGCCAAACTAGCTGAAGATGCAACCAGTGCCCGGCTCGCATCTCACACAGAATGCATACTCCTAGAACCTGCAGCTGACCCGTAAAAATTCTTCTTCTTCCTTATTTTAACAAATCGCTTGTCAGCGTTTCCAAGAAAAGGGCATGCATTAAATGGCCAGAAATCCATATTGCTGGAAGGGCACTGACCAGAGTGCTTTTGACTTCTGGACATGGCTTTTTGGGAGTATTAACATGTTCTGTGTGAATCCGCGGGGTTTAAGAGGGGGTAATTTTGTTTCCGTAGTTTTGACACTGGGTTACCCGTCGCTTGTCTTCGGTCATATGCATAGTTGGCATGTTGTCTTAAGGGACCATTTCTCAGAAAAAAATGTATGACTGAATGAGGTGGTTGTAAATCACATCATGGTGTATCTACACCCCCCTGCTTTAAATGAAAAGCCACTTTCAGGCTCTGTGGACAAACGTCTTTTACCCATGCTTGTGAAAATCGAAAGCTAGTGTGCCAACTCGTCAGGACTTTTGAAGTCGAAGTGCTGGCATTTATATTTTAACGCTGTTTTGCAAACACAATTGAGTTGTGAACAATAGCGTAACATGGATTTTTTAAATACATCTTATTGGTTTGTCAAACAAGTGTACCAACACGTTTGTATTTTCAAAGCTAGACTACTGTCCCGTCCCATTTGAGCTGCAGTTTTGACTCTAGGATGTCCCTTATTATAAACATTTCCCCTGCTTAGCGTGCACCAGAAGCATTTTTTCAAAACTTTTTAAGTGTCATTCTTAAGATTTGCCCAGTTCATTGTTGCTGCTTAATTTGCATGTGTGTCTCCTAAATTCCCCTTCCCTACAACTTGTATATGGTTGACACTGTAGTGGGTGGGCCAAGGCCAAAATACGTCATTAAACAGTTTGGAAGATTGGACCATGTAAGGGAATTGCGTCACACCATACAGACCCACCCTTAAGATTCAGAAAATACAATAGCAGATTATGTGGGTAAAATAGTGTTCAGTTTACATTTTTCCTAAACAGAGGCTTGCAGGGGTACATGTTCCACAGATATAAACCCTGGCAGGGTAGAAGAAGACTTTTATCTGCAAGGTTCTTTAAAATTAGTTTATTTGAGTCAGGTTGTAGTAACACAAACAACTGAAGTGTCTGTTACAATGTTATATTAAACATTTACAATAAATATGTCATGTTACAGCAGATATAACTTCTTGGTGAGATCTAATTCATGTAAACAGAGTTTGTGAATGCCCCTGTTTACATCTTAGTACATTAAAGCCAGCCAGAACTATTGGCTTTGTCAGTGATTGTTTTTTCTGGTATTACATTTTCCTTCTAGACCAGTTGATTGTGCTCCTTCAGATCACAAGTCCTGATATTGAGCATTACCTCAATGCACCAACACCAAATTTGGGCATTGCCTACAGTTAGCACTAATATGCCATGCTAATGACAAGGCCACTAAAAAACATATTTTCTGCTACTACACATTTTTTATCTTTCTGGAGTAAGCTCTTCCCCTAATTTCCTGCAGTAAAAGAGGAGGATTAGATACTTAATGCCTGCATGATTATGACGAGTTCAAGTCCTACTGTAATCGGGCATAACAATATATCCATTCTATTATTGTTGTAATTACAGTTGGCCAGACAGGATTTGACCAAACCCTCCCAGTTCCATAGATATTAGTTAATAGCAGGAAGTTCTTGAAACGGTTGGAGCTGACCTCAACAACATATACAAGATTTGAGAGCATGAAAAACATAAATGAATCCTTTGCTAAAGTAGATTTAAAACAAGCACCAAGAGTAAACATTTCAACCTTCTCTTTAATGTTTATATTATTATATAGTATATATGAATTGTATATTACGTTCTGAACATTTAAATGTTGTGTTTTTTTGTAATAAGTTAAGTATAACATTAAACATGGTAAAATAAAAAAGTTTGTTCCATTAATTTGGTTATAATTCATTATTTTTCAGTGCCCTTTCAGGCTTAGAGTGCTGCATAAATTATGTAAAAAAGAAAGTAGTGTACTCTGGGTAGTTCCCAAGTTTAGGATGGACAGCAACTCCGTTATATGGAGCACTCTACAATACCAAAAACAACAAGTGATGGACGGAATGCTGAACATTGTCAGACACTCACCCCCAGTCACAGATCTGGGTTTAATCCATCGTTTTTTTGCTCACCATGCCACGCCAGTTTGGACCCAGCCATATGCAAATCAGTCTTGACCCTGTTCCTCATGGGAGCAGTCCAGCCCGAACTGCCAAGCCAGGTCCTCACTGGACCGGAAACAAGCATCCTGGGACCGGTTTCGGGGTTTCACCCCTCATCAGCCAGGCTAGCTTGAATCCAGTGGCATGGGAAGCACGGGACCCACGTCTGGGTATACCCTTCCCACTTAGGGCGACAAAGCAAAAACAACAAGTGATGGACGGAATGCTGAACATTGTCAGACACTCACCCCCAGTCACAGATCTGGGTTTAATCCATCGTTTTTTTGCTCACCATGCCACCCCAGTTTGGACCCAGCCATATGCAAATCAGTCTTGACCCTGTTCCTCATGGGAGCAGTCCAGCCCGAACTGCCAAGCCAGGTCCTCACTGGACCGGAAACAAGCATCCTGGGACCGGTTTCGGGGTTTCACCCCTCATCAGCCAGGCTAGCTTGAATCCAGTGGCATGGGAAGCACGGGACCCACGTCTGGGTATACCCTTCCCACTTAGGGCGACAAAGCAAAAACAACAAGTGATGGACGGAATGCTGAACATTGTCAGACACTCACCCCCAGTCACAGATCTGGGTTTAATCCATCGTTTTTTTGTACTCTACAATACCACCAACACTCTGAATCTGCTCACCTCAAATGTCTGTTTCTCTAGAAAGAGTTTTTAAGCATAGGATTAGCACAGTGTCATCCATGCTAAAAGCGAGAAAGCCTTTTGACATTTTTACAGCAAATTCTTTAAGCATAGGATTAGCTAGTGCCATCCACGCTGAGTAGAAACAATGACAAAAGCCTTATACCACTCCAGGCACGGTATTACAGTTTTATATTGGTAACATACCATCTAAGTCAATCTAGAATGAATAAAAGCAACCCTGGACACATTTTTAAAGATGGTATACGCAACCTACTAGTGATGGAGAGGTGTACTCAGGGCTCGAAAAATCATAAAAATGTCACTAGACCTGCAGGTCGAGTAACTTAAATAATCTACTCGACCTAACTGTAATGTACTTGACCCTTAAACGGGTCTCAAATTGTGTGATCCTAGGCAAATAGTTTACAGAGTTACCTTTTTCTTTATTCTCACGTATGATTGCACCTTCAAATATGTGAGTTCAGCATTTCTGCAGCAAACAAACAACCTCTTTTGTTTGATTAAGTAGACTAAAGTTTGCTCCATGCATCACAAGAATCTAGCCCACATACCCATGAGGTCTAGCTCACATAACCTAGGACTTCTTTTAGTTTACTAACAGCATTGCTATCAGGGCAGGAGTGTTTATCAGTTTCTTTAAACACTCAATTAATTAAAAGAATATATATTACTAAGCCATGATGTGGAAACATATTGTCATCTACACAGTAACTTTCCGAGAAATGTCCAAAAACCTCTCCATTGACTTGCAGCTTTATTGATAAAACTATATAGTGTATTAACAATCTGCGATAATTGGGTTTCAGAAAACATATCCTTTGCATATATCAACATGTACAGTATTCTGATTTGTTTTCATCCTATTAAAATATTTTTTCATCACACAGAAATATAAAAAATGGCTTTCACAACTACTGAAATATATTTTGAAATGTTTGCACAGTTCACTTAGTCATTTAAATGTTGTGTGTTTGTAAAAACCTGACATCCTGTATCCTTTTATTTTACATTCTAAGCAGCAGGTCACACAGTTCACCTTACAAAGTCCTGGAACTCTGCAGTCAGAAGGAAAATTAATTGTAAGAAAAACTGACTTTTGATCCCTGTCTGTGAACACAGAGCAAATGTGACACAAAAACAAGATTTAAACCTTTTCAACTCAACAGAACACCTGTTCATTGTCAATTGCCAAAAGGGAGAAGCCAGTATTAAAAATAGCTCCATCTGATCAAATAAGACTCAGGAGTGGTCTGGTGGCTTTTTCGAGCCCTGGTTAAGATTAAACAAATACGATTAAACTAATCTAAGTGAGCATTGTGGCATGTGGACCTGAGATATTAGTTATGAGGAAAGAGTGGTTATGGTTTTAGAACAATACATTTCATTTTTACCTTCTTAAACAAATTGGGTTAGTAGTGATACATTGCAAATATCGTAATAACCAAAAAAAACTCAAAGAGCTTGGTGCCTTGGTTAAGCAAGCCCATTACAATGTGTTTCTTTACCTGGCAATTTCCAGGTAAATGGTGGTTATCGAAATGGATTAATATAAATGATTGAAGAGCTTGTAGATTATGCTGACGGCCTTGAAAGTAATACTGGCTGGAAGGAGGAGCTATTTGAGAGTATGGTTGAGGCTGTTTAGCATTTAGGATGAATATGCTGCAGGGCTGAACCCTGTGTCATAGGATTGAGGGTAAAAGAGAAGATCAATCCAATGGGTTGGTTTGTGCATCACCTCTATGTGACATGAATAGGGACTAATCAGTGAATCTAAGACTGAAAAGAGAAATTCAGGGTTCGCTTGTTCTCTAAGGGTGAGCTGTAAAGAGGCGTTGAGGCTTTGAGATGTGTCAACACTGATAGAATGTCCAGAATACAGCTGAGAGATTTATCAGTGTAGACAAAAGTGGAAATAATTCAGTTCATGTTAAGGTGCTATTACTAGTACTGGACTAGAAGCAATGCTAGCGTGCAGATGTGATCCAGTCTTGAAGGGATTATGTTTTAAGTCAAAGGTAAAAAAGCATTCACGTCTCTCTGTACCTGAGACACCCACCAAGATTGTGACCATCCATTCCTAGCGAGGTGGAATTGGATGTCTTTGGTATACTGTTGGTTGGAGATGCCCTGGGTGGCCAAAATATCTCCTGGTTGCTTTATATGATATTGAATGTTATGGGGTACAGCATTAAAGAAACTGACATTGTTCATGTTGAAACAATTTTGGCGTCTTGCAGGTGTCCATTATCACAAACTGTATTAAATGTCATTTTTGTTTGCAATATTTTTTTCTGTATTGGTCGATTGCTGGTGGTGATATAATTACCACAGGAGGACATTCTATCCATGGCAGCAGTGCTTAAATTGTAAGAAAAAAAGTGCTGGTGCCCGAAAGCTTACTCATATGTCCACGCCTAGGGAAATGGAATGTGGGCATGCTGAATAGCATGGCTGTATAGCCCTGAAAGCACACCAGACCACTTTAATCCACTGCCAGGCATTCCCTCTGCCTTTAGATCACCCCTACAGGTCCCTGCTTTCACCCTTCATGCTGCATTTCCATCTTTCTCTTCACCCTTCTTTCCCATTTGTGTGTGTTTTTTGCTTCTTTTGTTTTTGGGGAAATGTTAGATCAGGAAAAGTAAGTGGCAGTGCTCAATAATATGTGCCAGTGGCCCCCCATTGGCAACCACTGGCTCACATTCAGCACTGTTTGGTGGTAATGAGCAGAATAGATTTTTCCATTAGGAGATATTTTTTTTCTTCTGCAAATGAACAATTCGTATTTCCAGAGGTAATTGACAATTTCATCTAGTACACTTTCTTAGTCCCATTTCTTACAATTTGAGGCTTCTATCTTGCACACAGAAAAAGCTTACAGCTGTAAAACTAAAATTAAGGAATTTAAAGTTAAAACATAATTCCTGTGCTATTGAAAGGAAGTTCCACTTCTTAGGCACTCCAAGTATAGAGAGGTGTCTAACAACACACTTCTGTTTTTCTCTTCTCTGACCTGCATAATGTTTGCCATTCCTAAAGCCCTAAAATAAGGAAATCCCTCTTACTCACATGTGTTTATTATGCTAAGGAAAAAGAAGTAACAAAGGCTTTTAATACCGCTTTGGGTATGTCCTTGCCAACATTTGGGGGGGAGGGGAGAAAATATGCTTAGGCTCAACACTTTTGTGTGTGTGTCCTGCTCTGGCATTCCAGCTTTCAAAACTGGGATGGCACTTTCCCCGTGGGATTGTTGCACACACTAGTGGTAGCATTTCATCCAGTAATGATTAGTCGTCCAGTGCAGCAGTGATCTGGGTTCTCAGTAGGATGCTTTTGGTCCGCATTACCTGCCATGCCTTTGTTTTTCTTAATAGTGGGTTCTTGTGAGACTGGGTGCCCAATAGACCCATGCATGTGGGATGTGCATGTGTTGGTCTATGTGGTGAAAGACTCACTTCTTAACAGGTGGAATCATTTTATTAGGGCGCCCGGCACTGTCTTCCAAGAAGCATACAAAGTGACATGCGGGGACTCTGCAGAGGAATTTTCCCCCATTTTCAATGTGTGTTCATTTTTGGCTGGGTTGACTTAACAAGGGACCAGCTCTGTTGAGGTTGGTGTCGGGGCTGGGGGCCCCTGCTTCTGACAAATCTCATTCATGACTATTTTCCCTCATTCTTCAGTGCCTCATTACCTGTCAGATGGCCAATAGAGAACTGTTAGGATGTCTGGCATGCATCGGTGTTGGATGCCTCAGTCCCCAGAATCATCACCCAGGGGTACAAGAGTAATTTCACAGAGATTCTGCAAGAACACATTTAAGTAACCCCATCTCCTTCCTGTGTGGTACACCAACTGGTTTTGACCAAAGAAATTAAAGACCTACTGGACAGGGCATTGATTATACCAATTCCAGATTAAAAATGGAAATATGGCTGGTACACCATTATTTTCTGGTTCGAAAGGTTTCACAACAGCAATGCCCTGTTTTGGACTTTAATCAAATACACTTTTTTGCCAAGAATAGCATTTAAGATAGCCACTTTGCAGTCAGTCCTCCCATTACTGGCACCAGGGAAATTCCTTGATTACATAGACCATCTCAGTGCCTATCTTGACACACTATTTCATATAGAGCTGCAGAGAGATCTCTGTTTCTGCGTCCTTGGCCATCACTTCCAGGTTCAAGTCTTACCCTTGTGGTTGTTCTCTGCACCAAGAGTCTTCATGAACGTCCTAGCGCCACTGGTGGTGTTTCTGCATACTGAAGCCATTCTATTTTTTCTGTATATAGATAATTGATTGGTTACATCCTCTTTCTAATGGTGCATGGATATCAGAGGAGTATGCAGTCTGTTTCAGAAGCACAGAATTCTTAATAATGTCAATAAGCCAAATCTGACTTTGTCACAAAATCAGAAATTCATTGTAGCTCTGTTATGGACAGATATGGTGGGGCGAACTAACCAAAGACCAGGACTTTCAAACTGACTTCCCAAGTCAGTGCCCCCTGGAACAGTCATCAGCACAGTCGGAGAGTAGTTGTTGATAGAGGGCTTTATGTACTTCTCTGTGATAGTGGTCCCTTGGACTCATCACCATTTATACACATTAGTGAAACACCTCCTGCTGCATTGAACTCCTATGTCAGCAGATTACAAGGCCCTGATTCCTGGCCTTTGAGGATCAGGCACACTTTTTAGTGGTGGCTAGACTCAGAGTGGCTGTAAAAGAGAGTCATTCTGGTTCCTTCTTTTCCTGTATTTCCCATGACAGATGCCAGTGAGAGGCTGGGGTGCAACACTAGAGGGAGTCTCAGCTCAGGGTCAGTGGTCATTGAGTGAAGCCAACAATTCTTCCAATTGGAGGAAGCTTTCTGTGACCTTCCTAGCTCTTCAGCATTTCCCTTAATCCAAGGTAGGGATGTGTATGTTCGAACAAACAACTGAGTGACTCAGATTTATATCAAACATAAAGGAAGCTCCTGAGTTCTGAATCTGCCATCTGAAGCCAAAGAGGTCGGTTTCTGGGCAAAGAGCAGTTTTGTTCCTTGAGCGATGCACTTACCTGGAAGGGAAACTACATATGCAAGTTGTTTGATTCAGATTTTTCCCTCATCAATCTCAATGTGTCTCAGTCCTGTCCTGTTTCAGGAGCTTGTTGTGTACTGTATTCAACAGTTGCTGGATCTCTTCTTCTCAGAAGACAATGATTTCCATTGACTCATATTCCAAAGGCTTGTAGAGTGGATGCAATATCTCCTTCATGGCCCATCGGTGTACTGTATGCCTTTTCTCCTTTCTGGTTGTTGCCCGAGGTCCTTCAGACACAGGATTTTCCCCATAAGGCCTCTGAAGACTCCTCTTGAAGTCACCTGTGATCCATTTCCATCTGGGCCTTTGGACCTTGAGAGGCTGAGCATCCACATTTGAGGGCATTTTAAACAGGTGGCTCAGTGTATCTCTAAGTCCATTTGCTGTATAGCTGTCAAGGCATATAAGCATCTTTTGTGGGATTTTGAAGGTTGATGTCTATCTAGGAGTTTCACTGCAGCATTTTGTGAACTGGTAAAGTTGTTGACTTTTTAAGATATGGCTTTTGATTTGATCTGAAGTTTCTACCTTAGGAAGCCAGTAACCTGCCTTTCTAGCTTTCAGGGTTTTTTAAGTCCCTATTATAGCGGACCAGGCCTCTTTTCTCCTCAAGGGATTTTTCTCCGGTTGGTCTGTAGATCTTTTTCCACTACCTTCATTAGACATTACACTGGTTTTACTAGGGTCCAGGTCCTTCTATTTGAGTTTTTAGAAACAGAGGAGTTAAAGATTTGTACGGCTAAGGTTCTAATATTGGTGGTTATATGCCTAGGCTAACATACTGATGAGTTAGTTAATCCTCAATGTGTTCCCTCTTTTTGTTTTTTCTGTCTGATAAAGAGGTTCTCAGGCCCTGTACATCTTTTTTCTCAAGGTTCTTTCCCTTTTTTATTCTCCCAGCATTGTTTGTGCTCCCGCTTCCCTTTCCTCTTTTCCTTCCACTTCTCTAACCCCTTCCACCCCTCCATTCGTTTTCTCCGGGAGAGGAAAAACACCTGCATAGGGTACTTCCAGTTTATATAAAGTGAACTTCAACTTTTCACAAGATAGATTTCTTTTTGTTTGTGATTTCTGGTTCTGAGGGGCGGCCTTTAAGTCCATCTTCAGCAACTATGAGTCATTGGATCTTATTTGCAATAACATCAGTCTACCAGAAGTCAAGAGTTGGCAGGTACCATCCAGAGCTGTTCCATACGGGGTATTTCTGTCTTTTGAGTGTATTTTAATTGTGTCATAATTAAAGACATCTATAAAGCTCCCTACCGTCAGCCTGAAAGTTGGCTGCCAGAGCCTCCCATGCATGCACCATCTCTAATGTACCAATCCCCCTCTTTTCTTCCCTCAGCAATACTTCTCCCTGTACGGCCGCCCATTTTTCCAACTCACTAAACCACTTCAGTAATCCGGTTCCCCCTGCTGATTTCTAGTTCCTCGTAATCTCGCTCTTCGCCAGAAGAAACGCTAAATCTTGAAACTTGCTGGTAACTTTAGTTTCAGGAGGCAGTATCTCGGCATACATAGGATTTCCTTATCTACGGCAGTGGCCTACAGTTCTGTAATCCCCTCCCAATAGTGGTGAATCTGAGGGCAGCTCCACAACATGTGTTACAGGCCTGTCCCTTTCTCCCCACATATGGGCCAGCTTGCATTTTCTACTTGAAAATATCTCTGAATACATTCAGGGGTTGGGCAGGCTTGCTGTAGAATGTAAAAGTTAATCAGTTCGAAGCCGGCATTTCTAGACATATAGGGCGTCCTATCAAGAACGTAATCCTAAGGTCCCTCCGATATCTGAATCCCCAAGTCCTCTTTCCAGTTGGTCTTCAGCTTATCGAGTGGGCTGCGGAGGTACCCTTCAAGTGCTCTATATAAGCAGAAGACCACTTTAATGGTACCTGAAGAAAGGGCTATATAGCAGCAACTTCCTAGTGCCGGGGGCTCAACAGTTCCATTCTGCCAGTGTTGCCGGATGGATGCAGTAATCGGCCTGTGTAAAAGGAAGTGTCCCTTTGGGAAATTCAGCCCTAAAACCCTCAAAGGGGAGTAATTCCTCTTCTCTAAAAAGGTCTCCTAAGTTAGCGGCTCCTGCTGCCGCCCAGTTCACCAGACCTCTCCAGTCCCCTCCATGAGGTAGTGCCCTCAACATGGTTATCGGTATAAGTCCAGAGTGTATGGTATTTTGGCGTGCATCTTCCTTGGGCATTGAGCCCACCACTTAACAATAACCCGGAAGTCCTTGGTGTCTGGTGACATTTGCCTTGCCCTTGATAAGGTCTGCACTAAAGCTGTCAACCCAGGCACAAAGGGGCCAAGTTCCTGCTTTGGTCTCCACCTACCCACCAGCCACTGGCCAACCATTGAAATTGAGCTGCCAGATAGAACCCTTTGAAGTCCGGTGCCACTAGCCCTCCTTCTACCACAGGGTACTGCTGTGTGGGCAATGCCACCGCCTGCGGGCTGAGCCCCAGATGAATGCTATTGCTGTGGAGTCCACTTCTCTGAATACCGGCCAAGGGATCCCTATTGGGAGCGCCCCAAAAAAGTATAATCGACAGGGCAATTATTTTCATTAATGCTATTCTGCCTATAATTGATAGGGAAAGGGTTTTCCAAAACTCCATTCTGGATTTCAGAGCACGCAACGAGCTGCCTACATTCCCATTGAGGAGAACATTGTGATTGTGATATACCTTGACTCCCAGGTGAGATATACACCTAGTGGCCCATTGTAAGGGAGACAGGTCAACCGTGGGGACTAGTTCTGAGGTTATCGGGAAAACTCAGGATTTCTGCCAGTTCACTTTAGGACCCCACAGCTGTTCAAAGACGTCCAACATGGTCCTAGCACCGTCTAATTCATCAGTGGTGTCCTTCAAGAATAACAACAAGTCGTTGGCATATAAGGCTATCCTAAGACAGTGTTCCCTCACTCTTAACTCCCGGTAGTAGGTTCCCGAGCAGGCCTGAGCCACCAAAGGCTTTACCGCCAGAGCAAAGAGCAAGGGTGACAAAGGGTACCTCTGCTGTGTCCCCGCTCTACCTTGTAGCTGTGTGAGATAACCAACTTGGTTCAAACTCGAGCAGTTGGGTTTGTGTAAAGCAACCTGGTCCAGACTAGTAACCTTTCCCCAGGTGCATATGCGACATTACCCCATATAAATACTCCCACTTTAGACTATTGACTGCCTTCTTTATGTCAACAGCCATAACCACTGTTCCTTCATGGTCAGGGTCCCGTGTTCTAAGATCAAGAGAAGGTGCCTGATATTGAGGGCTGTGTTCTGCCCGGGAATTAAACTAGCCTGGTCCGGATGTATAGGCCTAGGCATGTGGGGGAGTAGTCGAGTGGCTAGGATTTTACTTGGGATTTTATACTCGATATTCAGCATCAAGAGAGTCCGGTAGGCCCTAAAGTCACTGGGGGACTTTTCGGGCTTCAGTAGTGGCACTATCAGTGCCTCCCAGGTTGTATCTGGTTGGTAGCCTGAAGCTCGGGTTTCATTATACAACACTTCGAGTCTGGGTACCAGCTGGTCTGCTTAGGCCAAATACCACTGCGCAGGAAACCCATCTGTTCCTGGGGTCTTGCCTCATGCCACAGCTTTAACTGATACCTTAATCTCTTGTTGGGTGGTAGCCCCTCCAAGCGCCTCTTCCTCCTCGTGCGTAAGATGTGGGAGCTCCAAGGGGTTCAGATATGCTCTCACCACCTCCGCATCATAGGTGCTTAACTTTGATACAGTAATGTATAATACTGGAGAAAGCAATCCTTTTCCTTCCTGTCTGTATTCTCGTTAAGCCCCATCCAACTCCAGTTTATAATTGGATTCTTGCGCTTTATGGGGTTAGCCAGCCAGGCTAGTAGTGTGCTAGCCTAGTCCCTCTCCGCATGCGTGCGTGCAATGTATCCCTTATAATCAAAGCAATGGAATCTCTCCACCCTAGCAGGTAACTCCTATCTTTTATCCTGTAGAGGCTGTTGTAGATCTGGGTTTTCCGGTCTCTGTCTCTCAATCTGGCGGAGTTCCTCCTCAGCATCCAGCACCTTCCTCAATAGTGTCCCTCTTATACCTATCCACTTCACCAGGCACTGGCCCCAAAGTGCTGTTTTAAATGCATCACACTCAATCTGCTTCGTCAAGGCTGTTCCCTCAAAAGCTTCAAAAAATTGGTCTATATTTTTCCTTATTTCCTTCCTAAAGCCCTGGTCTTCTAACACTTTGGATTTTGGTTGCCATGCAGGTATCTTAGTCCTAGAGCAGAAGCCATTCGAGGTTGAAGAGGAGCAGGTTATGGTCTGAGATTGTGCGAGCCAAATATTCTGCATTTAATACCATGCTATGAACGTCCAGGAAGCATAACGTGTCAAGTCGCACATGCAGGTTATATATGCTGGATAAATAATCCTGAGCGTGGGCATGCGCCAGGCACCATGTGTCCTCCAGGCCCCCAGCTTGTAGCCAATCTAAGAAGGTCCGGGCTACTCTAAGGACCGGAGAGTCCCACAGTGGGGGGGGTGCGATGTCTCCATATCTAATTCAGTCACACAATTAAAGTTGCACCCTAGCACTGTGGATTGGGCAAAGCAATGTGCCAGGGGTCCCAATAGACTCGAGAGAAAGGAGACCTGGTCCGTATTTTGTCCGTAGATGTTAATTAGGGTCAGGTCCCTACCCTCTAATCTCCCACTCACTGCTAGGTACCTCCCTTTGGGTTCTGCCACATGAGCCACGCATTGGAAGGGTACCCCCTACTCTCACTCAGATGAGAATGCCCCATGCAAAAGCAGAGAAACTAGTATAATAGGCTTGCCTGTGCCACCTGCACTAGAGCGCAAACCCTTCCCGAGGGGAGCCATGAGCGCTACCTATAGTGTGAGTGTGCATTCATCCAGTCTCCCTCCCTCTTAAGTTTGGCTCAGGTGCCTCCGGAGCTATCATGGCAAGTCACAAATTGATGCAATCCTAAAACCCCCAAATAAACAAACCCCAACAAATGGTCGCTCCCCAGGACAAATCGGTAGAGGCCCCCTGTCCAAACCAGTAGATAACCAACAATAAGATGTGGGCTTGTTGTGAGAAGGTAGCCTCTTTCTAGCCTTGTTACCCCCACTTTTGGCCTGTTTGTGAGTGTATGTCAGGGTGTTTGTCACTGTTTTCACTGTCTCACTGGGATCCTGATAGCTAGGCCTCAGTGCTCATAGTGAAAACACCATGTTTTCAGTATGGTTGTTATGTGTCACTGGGATCCTGCTAGTCAGGACCCCAGTGCTCATAGGTTTGTGGCCTATATGTATGTGTCACTGGGACCCTGTCACACAGGGCCCCAGTGCTCATAGGTGTGCATGTATATGTTCCCTGTGTGGTGCCTAACTGTCTCACTGAGGCTCTGCTAACCAGAACCTCAGTGGTTATGCTCTCTCATTACTTTTAAATTGTCACTAACAGGCTAGTGACCATTTTTACCAATTTACATTGGCTTACTGGAACACCCTTATAATTCCCTAGTATATGGTACTGAGGTACCCAGGGTATTGGGGTTCCAGGAGATCCCTATGGGCTGCAGCATTTCTTTTGCCACCCATAGGGAGCTCTGACAATTCTTACACAGGCCTGCCACTGCAGCCTGAGTGAAATAACGTCCACGTTATTTCACAGCCATTTTACACTGCACTTAAGTAACTTATAAGTCACCTATATGTCTAACCTTTACCTGGTAAAGGTTAGGTGCAAAGTTACTTAGTGTGAGGGCACCCTGGCACTAGCCAAGGTGCCCCCACATTGTTCAGAGCCAATTCACTGAACTTTGTGAGTGCGGGGACACCATTACACGCGTGCACTACATATAGGTCACTACCTATATGTAGCTTCACCATGGTAACTCCGAATATGGCCATGTAACATGTCTATGATCATGGAATTGCCCCCTCTATGCCATCCTGGCATTGTTGGTACAATTCCATGATCCCAGTGGTCTGTAGCACAGACCCTGGTACTGCCAGACTGCCCTTCCTGGGGTTTCACTACAGCTGCTGCTGCTGCCAACCCCTCAGACAGGCAGCTGCCCTCCTGGGGTCCAGCCAGGCCTGGCCCAGGATGGCAGAACAAAGAACTTCCTCTGAGAGAGGGTGTGACACCCTCTCCCTTTGGAAAATGGTGTGAAGGCAGGGGAGGAGTAGCCTCCCCCAGCCTCTGGAAATGCTTTGTTGGGCACAGAGGTGCCCAATTCTGCATAAGCCAGTCTACACCGGTTCAGGGACCCCTTAGCCCCTGCTCTGGCGCGAAACTGGACAAAAGAAAGGGGAGTGACCACTCCCCTGACCTGCACCTCCCCTGGGAGGTGTCCAGAGCTCCTCCAGTGTGCTCCAGACCTCTGCCATCTTGGAAACAGAGGTGCTGCTGGCACACTGGACTGCTCTGAGTGGCCAGTGCCACCAGGTGACGTCAGAGACTCCTGCTGATAGGCTCCTTCAGGTGTTAGTAGCCTTTCCTCTCTCCTAGGTAGCCAAACCCTCTTTTCTGGCTATTTAGGGTCTCTGTCTCTGGGGAAACTTTAGATAACGAATGCATGAGCTCAGCCGAGTTCCTCTGCATCTCCCTCTTCACCTTCTGATAAGGAATCGACCGCTGACCCCGCTGGAAGCCTGCAAACCTGCAACATAGTAGCAAAGACGACTACTGCAACTCTGTAACGCTGATCCTGCCGCCTTCTCGACTGTTTTCCTGCTTGTGCATGCTGTGGGGGTAGTCTGCCTCCTCTCTGCACCAGAAGCTCCGAAGAAATCTCCCGTGGGTCGACGGAATCTTCCCCCTGCAACCGCAGGCACCAAAAAGCTGCATCTCCGGTCCCTTGGGTCTCCTCTCAGCACGACGAGCGAGGTCCCTCGAATCCAGCGACACCGTCCAAGTGACCCCCACAGTCCAGTGACTCTTCAGCCCAAGTTTGGTGGAGGTAAGTCCTTGCCTCACCTCGCTGGGCTGCATTGCTGGGAACCGCGACTTTGCAAGCTTCTCCGGCCCCTGTGCACTTCCGGCGGAAATCCTTCGTGCACAGCCAAGCCTGGGTCCACGGCACTCTAACCTGCATTGCACGACTTTCTAAGTTGGTCTCCGGCGACGTGGGACTCCTTTGTGCAACTTCGGCGAGCACCGTTTCACGCATCCTCGTAGTGCCTGTTTCTGGCACTTCTCCGGGTGCTACCTGCTTCAGTGAGGGCTCCTTGTCTTGCTCGACGTCCCCTCTCTCTGCAGGTCCAATTTGCGACCTCCTGGTCCCTCCTGGGCCCCAGCAGCGTCCAAAAACGCCAAACGCACGATTTGCGTGTAGCAAGGCTTGTTGGCGTCCATCCGGCGGGAAAACACTTCTGCACGACTCTCCAAGGCGTGGGGGATCCATCCTCCAAAGGGGAAGTCTCTAGCCCTTGTCGTTCCTGCAGTATTCACAGTTCTTCAGCCTAGTAAGAGCTTCTTTGCACCAACCGCTGGCATTTCTTGGGCATCTGCCCATCTCCGAGCTGCTTGTGACTTTTGGACTTGGTCCCCTTGTTCCACAGGTACCTTCAGACAGGAATCCATCGTTGTTGCATTGCTGATTTGTGTTTTCCTTGCATTCTCCCTCTAACACGACTATTTTGTCCTTAGGGGAACTTTGGTGCACTTTGCACTCACTTTTCAGGGTCTTGGGGTGGGTTATTTTGCTAACTCTCACTATTTTCTAATAGTCCCAGCGACCCTCTACAAGGTCACATAGGTTTGGGGTCCATTCGTGGTTTGCATTCCACTTCTGGAGTATATGGTTTGTGTTGCCCCTATCCCTATGTTTCCCCATTGCATCCTATTGTAACTATACATTGTTTGCACTGTTTTCTAAGACTATACTGCATATTTTTGCTATTGTGTATATATATCTTGTGTATATTTCCTATCCTCTCACTGAGGGTACACTCTAAGATACTTTGGCATATTGTCATAAAAATAAAGTACCTTTATTTTTAGTATAACTGTGTATTGTGTTTTCTTATGATATTGTGCATATGACACTAAGTGGTACTGTAGTAGCTTCACACGTCTCCTAGTTCAGCCTGAGCTGCTTTGCTAAGCTACCATTATCTATCAGCCTAAGTTGCTAGACACCCTATACACTAATAAGGGATAACTGGGCCTGGTGCAAGGTGCAAGTACCCCTTGGTACTCACTACAAGCCAGTCCAGCCTCCTACACTTGTCACAAAAAATGCCTGTGCAACCGAAGTGGGGACTCTATCATTGGCCTGAATCCAGAGCCCCATATATTAACTTTTAACAGGAAGCATTATGCATCCTTGAAGGAGATTAATCAAAAATAGCGGGGCTCTAGCCACTTGTGAGCATAAAGCGGTGCTGCCATGTTCTGTGGGCAGTGGTCTGACAGCTAACCACTCGGTGGGGCACTAGATAATGTCATCTGCAGTTCCAGGCGTAAAATGTGGCAACAGAGTGCTGGCAGCGCTCAACACGCTGGAGGCTAAGTCTAATTCTGAGTTCTCTGCGTGAGCTTCCTGCACCACAGATGGGGATCCAACATCTGAGTCTCTCATGTATGCCACTGGCTCAACTGCTTGTCTCCGTTCTCTTTGTGATTCCTTTCCTGTTGGAGACATTGTGCTGCAAGGACTGAATCTTCTCCTCTTACGAGGTCCAGAGGGGTGTTGCACCATCGACGTGCCACTAGGTCCCGGCTGCGGGTGGTTATTGATCCAATCCCGGAGAAGGCGGCCTACTTGGCACCTGGTGGGCTCGTTCTAACGCAAAGAAGGGGGACAAGCCCTTCCGAGGGCGTTTGGTATGGATGAGCTTTTCCAGATAGGCCATCATGTTGTCTCCCTCTGTTCGTTCTTGAAGCTCCACTGACCGGTTATTACTGTGGCAGGACCTGTTTTCTGCGACCTCAGCTCTGAGTTCGAGGGTCTGGACCTAGTTTCCCTGGTGGTCGAATGGGTTGTCAGGTCTGCAACAGCCGGGGATATCTCCACCACCACCCTCTCCGTGGTAGTACCTCGCTCGACCTGCCAAAGGTGGTCATCTTTAAGTAAGCTCAGTTCAGCCCCCTAGGTATCTATTTTTGTTTCTAAAGCTTCTCCAGTGGCTGTTATGGCCTGTATCACAATTTGTAGCATTGGGCCTTGCTGTGTGCTCTCCTCCGTGTCAGCTCCTCGTCAATTGGGGGAGTGGGGTCCTTCTTCTTCATGACTTTCCCCATGGCCGCTACCACTATCAGGGAGCAAGATGCCTCCTAAAACAACCTCGAGCCCCGCAGGCAGACCTATCTGCCACATTAAGCAGGGGGACGGCACTTTTCTTACCCTCTCTCCATTCCGATCGTCGATTGGCAGCAGATGACCTAGCTAATCAGTCCCCTCAGCTAAAGCCAGAATGGTGAAGCCGCTGCTGGAAAAGGGACGGCCAGCTCACCCCTCACGTGGCCCCCCAGTAATGTTCCAGTCTGGTGTCAGGCACTTCCAACAGGATGTTTCCTCAGGCTTCCAACAGATCATGCCTGTGGTCCCATAAGCAGAGCTCGGGTGGTAATACTGTTCAACCTGAAGGGGGCCTGTGTCTCTGTAGCCCTCCAACAGCCACTCGTGGCCTCCCCACTCCTCTCAGCTACAGGCCTCGAGGGCACCAGGCACCATCAGACAACAGGCCCAGAGGGGCAAGTTCACAGAGCTGGGGAGCCGAGGTCATAGGCAGGCACTTTTGACAATGGGGGATGAGGGTCACCTGCCCCGGCCAAGCAGCAGTCTGCATCTGAGACATCCCGGAGGGGGCGAGTGGGGAGGGGCCTGCCCTCGCAGTCCCAATGGGAAGGAGATGATGGTTCCTCCACCCCTGTGTCCAAAGGCATCATCCTGGCATGCGAGCCCCTGTCCTGGGAAGGGGCCCCCTCCTGGGGGTGCACCATCGGCTCCTTACCCGATACACAGGGCTTTACCTGCTAATGCCCGCCGAGGCAGAGCCCCAGCGCCAAGATTGTCCCACTCCGCCCTTTTCTGCTGTTCCGGACTAGGCTGCTAAGGCCATCTGCCCCTTCATTGACCCAGCCTCTCTCCTCAGTCAACAATAACTCCAGGCGGGACAGCTGCATGGTCTGCCCTCTCCCACGGATCCAACGGCTTCTCACCTGTGGCTCTGGCAGGTTCTCCTGGTCCTCCACACTCTGAGCCAGCACTCCCCCAGGCCGTACCTCCTAGGCTCAGGCCCCGATAACAGGGCCGAGACCCCGCTGGTCTCCATTGACGGCCGTCTCTGAGTCCAGTCCCCTCAGTTGGAGTGCAGCAGGCTCTCCAGTAGAGCGCAGCACCTTCACACTGCCTCAGCTGCCATCACCGCGGCGACGGCCACCATCTTGCGCCATGCAGGCTGCCACCTCACTCACTCCGCCAAGCCGATCAGGACCTCCATTGCCACTTCACTCGCCCCAGTCAAGGATCGCGTGCTGTAAGGACAGGAGTACGCTGCACCTCTTACTATTCAGGTCAGGATTCTAGTGGATTGGGGCTCTTGGACTGGAAACTCCTCACTGTGCTGCCGTTGCCATCGGCCTCAGGCCACGTCCCCCATAGAGCTACCACGTTGTTATCCCCAAATACTATTAGCAGTTGCAAATTGGTTGGGGGTCTTTATTATCTGATTTTGATGCAAAGGGTTTGAATTCTGTAAAGACAATTTGCACTGGTCCTGCAGTAATTCTAATGTTTTTGACTTTTCCTTTTCACAATCATCGTTTTGGGACGACCGATTCAGCTCGAGAATATCCTCGTATTGTAAGGAATGGAACATGGAGGTAATGATTTGGTTACGTACCAGTAATCTTCATAACTCTGAGTCTTGAACTTTCTTCTCACAGTTTTGAGCACCCACTTTCCATCTCAAAGTTTTTTGGTGAATTTGCCAACCTAAAAAAGTGTGAGCTTAGTAATAAGAGGAATTGTGCTATTAGACAGTACCCTATGTTGACTCAGAGATGGAACTTCCTGTCAGTCGTGCATTAAGCATGAATGTACTATAAATTGATTAGTTTGGTTTATAGGCTGGTAAACTAGTTCTTTGTGGGGAAAACCAGGGCTTGGTGCAGTGATAAGTAACGCTTGTTAGCTGAGATAACTGCCTGTTTACAATTCCATATTTATGCAAACGAGGTGCATTTACAATTGTAATCTATTGTGCCAAGCCTCTCAAAATAGGATGCATTGAACCGCACACAAATGATTATAATAAAAGCTGCCATAGTACTGAGAATCACTTACTTTTTTCCCTGTAGTCCTCTTTGGATATGTAAAAGCAAAAGCTGCAGCAGCAAGCCTTAAGGTTTAGCAAGACGTGCAGAGATCATAACGCATTTGACCTCTTGCATGACACCATCACACAATTTGTTTTTACCAAATATATATTGATTTGTTTCTCATTTCAAAGTGAACTTATGTTGTGCTTTATTTGCCAGCTGTTTCCTTATTTGTAGTAGAATATTGCTCTCCCTCACTTCTCTTACACTGTGAAGAGAAACGCGGGGACGAATTCCAAGATAAATCCTTTAATCAGGTAAAGGTACATAAGCGTCAGCAACCGCGATCACGGCCGCTCGCCACGACCTCCCGTTGCTCACCAACCGCCACCCACATTCCATCTATCCCATCACCACTCCGCCACGCGCTATACTCCACATTCTAATGCCACACACCTTCCCCCCCCAACAAAAAAAAATGACACAAGAACATTGTATAATATGGCATTACAGGAACATAAAACTTGCATTAACAAAACTGAACTGCATAAGGATCTTAACTATAATAACTCCCAACAAATATAGAAAATATACACATAGACCTATCTCAACCCGTTACATAGTCATTTAGATATATTGGGGCTCTTCTATCTCTCGCGCCACGACGAGCAACTTACTCCACATTCACATGCGTCTCACGAAGACTCAATGCCTTAACAGAGGAGGCGCATTCATTCCCAAACAGATACCCACTACACTCATCATCTAAACTTTCATTACCATGTTTAACACCCGTATCCTCCTCTCTACAAATCGATATGCGTCTTACATTCCACACTTTCCCATCGTCCAATTTCACCGCATTTCTCAAAATCTTAACAATCTTTCTGGGATCGGACCACTGAGGTTTACCTTTGTCAATAATTCCTGGTATTTTGACACGGACACTTTGCCCCACAACCAAATCATCCAAACTAGATCTGGTATCATGGTGCAATTTGGTACGCAATTGATACTCTGATACCTTGTCCTTCATCACATTATCACAGAATACACCAAATTTCACCCGATTCCTTTCCATTAACCACCATGGAATCAACCCGGTGGACGGCTTCCTTCCTCTCAATAACTCAAAAGGTATCTTTCCAGTCACAGAATGTGGTGATGTCCTATAAGACGTGAGCATCTCTCTGATAGCCAGTTTCCAAGGAATACCTGATTTACAAGCCAATTGTATAGTCTCCTTAACCACTTTATTAAATCTTTCAACTTGGCCATTAGAAGAAGGATTATATAGAGCTACTCTGATGTGTTTAATACCTTTCCTTTCCAGAATGCAGTCATTCTCTTAGATGTAAACTGTACACCATTATCCGACACAAGTGCTTCAGGAACACCCTCCCTAGCAAATATATTTTCCAAAAATTCAATCATACTCTCAGTAGTAATCTTGTTTACAAATTCAACTTCTGGTCATTTCGAAAAATAGTCAACCAAAACAATAGCATATGCCTCTTTCATAGGTAATGTAGAAAACGGCCCCAAAAAGTCAATACCTACTTTCCGCCAAGGTCTATCTGGTAACTCAACTGGTAACAAGGGAGCAGAACATGGTTTTGCACTCTTGTCACTCCGAGCACAAATAGAACAATTTCTCACATATCTGTCAACCATCGCATCCACACCCGGCCACCAGAAAAATTCCTTCACCTGCCTTTTGTTCCTTGACATTCCACCATGACCAACATGACTCCTACTTACAATAATTTCACGCACACCCTTCGGAGGAATTATTCTGTCCCCCCTTAAAATTACATCGCCTTCTAAGCTCAATTCATCTTTTAGTTTCCATAAAGATGCATTCTCACCACGCAAAAATCGCTCACAAGGCCAACCATCGATAATATATTTTCTTACCATTTGCAAATCTTTATCATTCATCATTTCTTCTTCCCATTTGCATTCAGATGACACAGTTTGATCAGATGCATCATACGATTCCAAACCTGACAAAACATCCTCATATGTGTATGCAACATCACATTCAACATCAACACATTCTTGATCAATAGGCAAACGGGATAATCCATAAGCAATATTGTTGTTTCTACCCGGAACATACATTATTTCAAAAAAATACATTTGCAACTTAGAAGCTAGCCTCGCTAATCTTGGTGATAAATTCTTTTCACCCCCCCGGTTGTAAAATATTGACCAAGGGTTTATGATCAGTACATAGTTTGAATTTCTTCCCCCATACATACATTCGAAACCTTTCAACAGCCCATGAAGCTGCTAACAATTCCTTTCAATTACAGAATAATTTCTCTCCGATTGCGTCAATGTACGTGAAGCATAGGCTACAATCCATTTCTCGTGTCTATTACTTTGTGATAACACCGCACCAATCCCATAATTACTAGCATCTACTGCAATCACACAATCTGTATTGGTCTCAAAAGGTTTAAGGCACGGAGCTTGAACAATTTCATGTTTGATAGAATCAAAACATTCTGCTTGTTCCTGCCCCCAAATAAATGGAACGTTCTTCTTCAATAATCTTCTCAAGATCTCCACTTTAGTTGGGTAGTTTTCTTTAAATCGCGAATAAAATTCAGTAAGACCCAAAAACGACATTAGTTCTTTGCATTTCGGCTCAGGTGCATCAACAATAGCCTTCACATGACTCACTTTGGGACGAATCCCTTCACGGGAAATAATGTGGCCTAAATACTCCACTTGCATTTGACCAAATTTGCACTTATCTTTCCGAACAGTCAATCCATTTTCATTTAGTAACTTCAAAACTACCATCAACACACTATCATGTTCCGATCTGTCACGCCCATATATCAAAAGATCGTCCTGAAAAACGTTAGCATTTTGCACCTTGCTAAAAATTTTGTTCATTTCTCTTTGGAAAACAGCAGACGCGCTTGCCAGGCCGAAGGGCATCCTTTTATATTGAAAAGCACCTTCTGAAGTTATAAATGCTGTAAAATGTTTTGAACCCTCATCTAATTCAATTTGGTGTTCAGCACTAGATAGATCAATGGTAGAAAAAAACAGTAGCCTGACATACTTATGATACCAATTCCTGCAAATTTGGTAAGGGAAAGGTATCCACCCAAATAGCATCATTCAGAGATCTGAAATCAACACATAATCTTAGTTCCCCAGTGCTCTTAAGAGATAAAACAACCGGAGAAATCCAGTCCGAGGTTTCGATTGGTTCAATGATATTCTTTTGACACAAGTCCTTCAGCAAATCTTTAAGTTTAGATCTATAATGCACTGGAACATTCCGTAATTTGTGCCTCACTGGACTAGCATTTTCTCTTAATATGATTCTGTGTTTGAAATTCTTCAATTTACCCAAAGACTTTGAAAAAACTGTAGGATAGCACTCATCCAGCTCATCATATTGCAGAGCACCTTGGAAATCATAATCCATTACACCATACACAGGATACATTTTCGTAGAATCAATTTTGATACCCAGTTCCTTAATATGTGGCCATCCTAAAATCGTCTGACCTTTCTCAGCAACATACAGCCTTCCCTTACACCGCTTACCCCCAAACTTAATGCAAACATTTGTATATCCAACCATAGAAATTCTATGACCAGTATAACTTCCAGGGTTGACATCTGTGGGTAATAGGTTTCTGCCCGGCCACAATTCCTCAAACATACTTACACACATAATAGTGAACCATGCAAACAAGTCCACCATTGCAGTAACTTCAATACCATCAATGCTCAATTTGCAAGTCGGTAACCCAGAGGATTGCAGTGGTAAAATATTATCATCTTCCGATGACACACTTAAGACTAAATTCTGAAAATTGGTGGAATCAGAATCCTCTTGAGCTGCAACATAACTCACACCCTTCATATTCATACTGCTTTTACATACTTTGCCAAAATGGCCAATCTTTTTACACAAATTACAAATCTTATTAAGTGCAGGACACTTTTTGGAATTAGCAAATGATCCCCAGCCCCACATCTGTAACAATGTTTCGTATTGTTCTTTCTCCATTCATTTTTTTTTTCCCATCCCTTTAGATTCTTTCATCACAGCATTGACGGCCATAGCCTCAGGGTCCCAGTCAGAAGTATTTTTCCTCACAGTTCTGATGCATTTTTCAGACACTTCCATCGTACGTGCTACTTCAATGGCTCCTTTCAACGTTAATTCACTGCCACATGACCATAATTTCTCCTGAATTTTACGAGATTTAGTTTTCATTAGGATTTGATCTCGCAAAACCTGGTCATAAGATATTTGTTCAAAATTACAAGTAACTGCTAAACCTCTGAGAGCAGCAACAAATTTATCTATAGTCTCATCATCATGCTGTGTTCTGGAGTAAAAATTGTAGCGTTCCAGAACTACATTAATCTTCCTGCCATATCGTTCATGAAGATTCTTCTTTGCAAGTTGATAGACATCCACATTTCCTACATTGTCTGTTGGAGGTAAATTCTTAAATTCTCTTAAGCCAACCGCACCTAATCTATGTTTCAACAAGGCCAAATATCTGTCAGGTGTGCATTCTTGATCTTCTAAAACATCCACATAAGCTTCAAACAAGTCAATCCATAATTCCCATTGAATGGGAGGCTCACCATGCTCCGCAAGAAAAAATGGTGGAGGTTGGATGCTTGACATTGTAGTGCAGTTTAACAACTAGGAATAATGAAAGGAGGCAGTAAAAACGGGAACAGTCTAGAAATACTACTGCCAATAATGTACACTTCGCACAAATTCACGCAGTATCCCCAAAATAGCTGCTAATTTTGCCAGCATTAACTGGAAAAAAAATGCTTCCAAAATGGCCGCCGAAAATACCACTATCGAGCATCATAAGGGTTGCGCACTAGATGTTCAAACAATCTCATAAAATAGCAAAAAGATTAAAAATACTTCCAAAATGGCCACCGAAAATGCCACTATCATGCATCGTCAAGGTTTCGCACTAGACGATTAGACACACTCGTAAAATATCAGAGAGATTGAAATTCACTTGCGCAGCAGGAGCAACGGAGATGCGTCACTACGAAATCCTCAACGAAATCCTCCAAAGGAAACTTCTACAGGAACTTCTTCCCGCTCGTCGCCAATGTGAAGAGAAACGCTGGGACGAATTCCAAGATAAATCCTTTAATCAGGTAAAGGTACATAAGTGTCAGCAACCGCGATCACGGCCGCTCGCCACGACCTCCCGTTGCTTACCAACCGCCACCCACATTCCATCTATCCCGTCACCACTCCGCCACGCGCTATACTCCACATTCTAATGCCACACACTGACACTTGTCTGTCACTGCTTTTTATGCTCCAGACCTTTGGAGGCTTTTCTCAATGACAAGTGGCAGGGCAGCATGGGGGAAATAGCGAAAAAATCATGGGGAAAAGAACAAAAAAATAAGAGTACTTACCTGCCTCTACTGGCTGCTACCCCAGTGCTTTTCTTCTCCTCTGCACCTGTCCCATTTCCCGACTCCAGGCAGTCCGTGGGCTGGTCCACACCGCACAGACTTCCAGATGCCAGTCTACATGCTTTTCTCATGCTGGGAATATTATTATCCACCATGAGAGAAGCACAGTGATTGGTCTGAGCTGGCTGGTTTGACGCTCGCTCAGGGCCAGGGAGCCTGTACCTATTCTCCACCTGGCTGTGCAACACAGCTCGGTTAGAGAAATCTAAGTGTAAATGTTGGTTTGGCTGTCCTAAGATAGCCGACTAGACCAACATGTGCACCTTACAGTGCTCACCACTCCTCCTCCATGCTGCTATCCGTCAGGAAATCCCCTACCTAAGACATAGTTGGCTCTGGCTCAGTGTAAAAATTATAATAAAATAGTTGGATTTTCATACTATTTTTCAAGTTTGCCTCTAGTGGCTCTCAGCAGTGGGGCGACGCTCTTCCGCCATAATGGAGGAGGCGCTGCTGCTCCAGACTCTGCATAACATTGTCACTAGAACCTTTACATACATGTAGAATAAAGTGAGTAGTGTAATAGTGTTGCCTTATTTTTTTACGTTTCTGATAGATGGTATTTAATTTTGTATGGCTTCCTCCATTTATCAGGTGATGTGCCACACAACCCAGCCGTTTTGCTCCCTAAATGGCAAACGACTCAATCCTGTAAAAACCCAGTCCAACTCATGTACCTCCAAAGTCGATGATATGAATATAGTTAAAAAATCAAAGGCCTTTTAAAGTGCAACCCCCCCATTCTGGAGTCATTAAATCAATATTCAGTGAATATGTAGGCATTACGTAGCATAGGCATAGGGAACTACATCATTTAATAAGTGAGTGCAAGGGGTAGTGGTATTTGTTCATAAAGATGTTTTCAGTGCTCTTAAAGCAGTCACTGTCCTTCTTGCCTGTCTAATCCTGATTAAATACTCCGGGCTACTCAGAAGTTGAATAATAAATCCATTGACGATATCAGGGAATATCTAGATAAAACACCACAAATGAAGGGATAACCCTTGCCAATAGTTTGTCTTCATATTTCTCCATCAAACAGACCAACTAAAAGCATAGTTTCTAGGTTGGTGCAATTGACTAACTTTCATTGCATAACTAAGATTTTCGTATAGCCATCCCTTAAACATTAAATTAATGAATTATGTGAAGGAGCATTGCTTTATATAAATAAATGTGATCTTTCACGTCATTGAGAGGGGATGAGGTGATATCCAAAATCCCTTGCCTACATACCAGCCTTTTAAGAGTAATTTATCACCCCCTGATTCTATTATAAAAGTTGTCCTTATGCACTATTACGACGTAGATTATATTTCAAACAATTATTGATGGATATTTGTAAGTAGAATCACTGGCCTGTACTGCCAAATGAATGACAGAGACAATTGCACTGTACTCGGAGTAAACTTGCATGAATTATCTATTAGTGCAACAGAAATAACAGAATTATAGGAGCAATTTTGCATATGCAATCAATGTGCAATCATGTAATACTGAGTGAAACATAGCTATAATAATAACTTAAGACCACTGTAGCCAATCTGTAGCTTTATCCCATCGGTTTAGACATTTACGGCTCCCATCTGATGGGTATTGGGACTCTCAAAATTCAGGTACATATTCCGTTCAGTTTCAGTATCACATCGACCAACAAAAATCAGTGCTGATTATATTCAATTGTTAATGGTTGGTATGTCTCTGGAGTCCCTTACCCACGTTGCCACTCTTGGAAAATCCGTACAGATCCCACAGTAAAGGTGTCCTACATCTGTCCTCCTGAAAGTACATCAGCAGGAGCTTTCATGTATAGTTTGTTTTCCTACTTTCAAGGACAGGGCCCAGGATACAATAAAGTAGCAAACAATCACACTGACTTTCGATAGCACCTGTTGTTTTTTATGCATGTTCTACCAGAATTTGGCAATCACTAAGGATTCCCAAACTAAATATATGAATGAGACATCAATAGCAGTGGACAAGGTTGAGCCATTATTTGTTTAATCAAATCTGTGTGATGTATACCTTATGCAAAGTCTTGAACTTTTGCAGCTTGTGCCAGAAGTTCTACATGGTTCCCTTAACCAAGTAACCGTATCACCCTGACTGTGAATCCCGTAGTTCAAAACCCAGATTAATGTCCCATTTTCCACGAGCCAGTGCAATAAGCATCTCCCAAAAGTGCAATAGAAGACTGTGACTTTACCCCTGGAGATGGCAATTGAGAGTAAGAGTAATATTTTATTGAGAAGCACCTAGAGCACCTCTCCTCACGCTCTCAGGAAACAGGACGACTACCATAGACATCCTGAGTAGTCAGTTTGTCTTTTGTACACATTTTCAGAACTACCCCTTTTACTTTAAGCTCCTTGTCTCTTCCTAGTCTGGTCATAAAGGGTTCTCCTTGCAACGTGTAAGTCAGCTCGCCATATATTGTATTTGGGCTGTTCATTACTAATACAACTTTTTGGGAATTGCCAATCATTCCACTTTGTATGGGGATTGTAGATTGAGACATTTGACCCAGGGGTTTTTCCAGCCTATATATAATTCCACAGGAAGCCATCTACTGTTTTAAAGATGTGCCTACGTGGGAGTTAGCGAGAGAGAGAGAGGTGCCTTCTCGAATAGTGATATTCCTCAAGGGCCACAGCTGCCACCCCATAACAACATCAGTTCAATCTCCATCAAGGGAGAATTTCCCTGAATTTGAATAGTTGATTTGGAAGCCACAGATGTGGAGAAACGCATCAGTTGAGTGCAGTGTTTCCTGGAGAGAGACTTGTGGACTAACATTTGTGAATAGTACATCGTTGACATACGGTGCAATAAGGCAGTTTCTTTTTTCCGTGCCGTTCTGAAATTTAAGGGGAATTATTATACCCCTTTTCTTTAAGGATGTCTGTAAGTACGTTAGGAGACATCTTTCAGTCTGAACCTGTGTTGGGCAAGCAGCAGCAGTTAGATGAATGCATATTTTCATTTGAAGCATTAGTATAAGTTACATTTAGAACCCTGGTCGGAATCTCCCTCTGTTTTTTGGATGTTTGTTTTTTCTCTCAGCGCTTCTTATTACCCTCAGGTTGCTGTTTAGTATTATCTTTATAAATTTTTCCCTGAAATTGAGATTTTTGCAGTCTAGCGCCCAGGCTATCTCGACCGATACTGGAATATGTTTTCCGCTATTATTTTAGGCAGTTCCCGCTCCTGATCTTGTTGCGGGACGTCACGAAGACGCATGCGCACTGCAAGTGCAACTGCTTCCCCTTTAAGATAGCTTAGGATTATCGAAGAAACCGTGGCAAAGTTGTCCATCAGTTGCATTCCTAAATCTAAGGCCGGGGCAGCCCCGTATCCATCCTGAATTTGTTTAAGCACTTCCGGTAGGTTTGCTAATGTCGGTGTAAGGTGTGCGTTGTATAGAGCGCAGCAAACACCGTGCCCCATGTATTACAGTGTTCCACTGTGGGAACCATCCCAAAGGGTAAACACATAGTCAGTATTCTATGTTTGTCCTGAGGTCCCGTATGGGGAAATACTGCCTCCAGCGTATTCATTTTCTGCGCCAGCCAAAATGGAGTCTCCTCCCGTTTTGCTGGGACTTTACCCATAATAGAGTGTACAGTCACCGGGTTTATACCTGGTGTTACTGCGTGTGGTTGTTCTGGACCAGCACACGCTGGGTTTGTATTTAGTGTCTGGATCACAAATTATACTAATCGTCTATATATTGCTGTTAATTCAGTATATAAGCGTCGAACCTCAGCCATTGCCATATTGGTAGCCGCAGGATGTGGTGTATATGTGGCCAATAAAGGCCAGGTAGGACCATCATTACTTAGTGGACCTAACCTTACTGGTAATATTGTATGGGGTAGGGCGCCATCAAGCCAATTATTATGTTCTTGATAAGATAGAGGTATCTCTAAGTATGCATACGCCCTGTATTGTCCAGGCGCCTTCGCTACTGTATATGTATGGAATGTATTCGTATTCCCATCAGCTGCTGGAAATGTGACCCAAGATTTAAAAAGTTCTGTTCTATAGGCTGCGTGGGCGTCCACCACAAACGTGACCGGACCACCCTGGGCCGTGAGGCCGTTTGCTAGCAAATGTGCCGTGAGCGGTTGTCTCATGTTCAGAGCTATTTGTACAACCTGGGGATTCGCCATTATAAAAGCACCAAGCGTTCAGAGAAGGCACACCAAGATGGGTTCTATATCCTTTTAAGGTTCAAGCTTGAACAACCATCCGCTGTAATTAGGATTACCTATACCGCAGTGGCGGAAATCCTCAGTGCCACGGATGTCTCCGCTGAAGGAACTGAGGGATCATTATATTATATGAGACCGAGATAAACCAGTGGACCCGAAAATTAGAGCCAGACCAAACGTTGGCGATCTTCGCCTCCATTGCACAAAAAAGTGTGCACATTTTGTGAATGTCTGTTCTTGATCTACATAGATATTAATATTAGTAGCATGGGAATGGCAACAGTTAATAATTGAGATTGTGATGACATTGTTCTTCTAAGGATCGTGCAAATTCCGCCAGGATGAACTAAAACCATTCTAGGCTCCAACCCAGTAAGTAATGCCATAACATCTATGAGAATTGGAAATTTCTAGAAAACCATCAGGAGTTCAATACTAGCACAGGTTAGTCTGTACGTCACCCACTAAGACACTCTCTTTAAGTGCTACTGAGTGAGATGAAGGGATGATTTCAGAAAGGATAGTACAGATCAACATGTGAATGAATATACAATACAGTGCTTCAGAAAACATCAAGAGCCGAATTACACATTGTCCCTTGGGCGCCACAGGCATGTGAGCCCACGTTTTGCACCCCAGGGTGCTATTGTATTCTAAAAGGAACCGCAGATGCTTGCGCAACCCCTTCTGTAGTACTGATAGCACTGATGAATATGTAGCTCCAGCACTATCTTTAGAGGATGGTCCCTCATTTGCATCCACGTTTGGCCCCATGCAAATGAGGGAATCACTTTGCCTCTTCGCCTTGTGTCATATTACAGAAACAGGCTCAGAGGCAAACATGCCCTTAGAAGACACACTGAAATCTTCCAACAAAAAGATAATGTACTGTCAGTGCCCTGAGGGCAGCCCTTTAGAGGCTTTAAAGAAGTTAACAGCTGCTTAAGGGGCAGCACCTTCGCTGTGAAAGGGTACACTGTCCCTGTTTGCACCTGGTGCACTGGCTTAACGGTGCACCATAGTGCAAACAAGGACAGTGTGTCCTATATGTATTACGGGCCCAGAAGGTTAACACATTACCTTAAGTGTTAGAATAATAGCATTCATTAGAGTGAAGGCTTCAACGGGTGACAGAATAAACACCCTTAACTCCTGTCATATTGGAAAAAAGTAAAGGAGAGCATCTCCTCATTTAGTCACCTCAGAACGTATATACTGATGGGCTTGCATCCGATCCTTGCAGTATTTGTAGCCTGCTTTAAATTCCTCATATAGATAGGCCGAATAGAGTTATTCCCAAATTACTCCACACTACCTGGGCTGTGAATACAATAAAAAACAAAATGGTATGCTGTGGGGATGAATTATCAATATACTTTTGCCGCAGTTAATTAATTAATTTTGGCACTTGGACCTTCGACTAATTCATGACCTTTAATCAAACAGTTATCAAAGTTGCCAGTATTATGTCTTCATTTATTGTTAAAATCCCTGTAGCAAAACTACAACAAAAACATTTACAACATTATCATAGAACCTATCACCTTCAATGCAGATAGTCACCATAAAAAATGCAAGTCCATTACAGAGTGTCTCCTTCCTTACTTATTATATACTCAAAGTAGTGGTTGCACACTGTGTACAACGTACATTCCCAATGGAGGTAGTCGTCAAAGTCGTGGACAACCATGCCCTATACACTTTTTTCAAAGTAATTCAAAAGTTTAATTTATTTTGCAAACAACTCCTCCATTTTGTAATGTTGATGCATTTTGGCCAAAAATGATTCGAAGGCCTCTTCAGTACTAGGAAGACCAGAGTACAAAGCTGGTACTCTAATCTGTACTTCTAAAAGGCTCACAGCACAGAATAAATTTCTTGTCCCCATTCTTTCTGCCAACGTTGTGAGGGATCACCTGGGCTTGGATTGTCTCACGCCATATTTCGCGTGTGAAACTCTACACTTAGGAATCTACTCAACTCCTTTTTCACTGAATGATAACGCTTACATACTTTCTATGTTTCTGGAAGGATGTCAATTTAAATGTAACATTTGCTGCTTTAAAAACAAACATCATCAGCCTTCTTCGTGGCTGAAAGCAGTGATACTTATTGGTCCACAACCCCTAGGATCATATTGACTAGCAGAGTGATGTGTGACGTCTACAACCATGTATTCCAGTCACTCTGTATCGGGAGATAGCTGACGAATCAACTCTTCAGTGAAAGGTTCCATTTGTCCTTTCTTGCTGTTCTCCGACAGTCCCCTTGAACGAACATTGTTCCTTCATGATCTGTCCTCCATGTTGTGTAATTTATTTTGCTAGCAGTGGATTATGGCTGAAGATTAATTCAGGACTTGCTCCTTTTCACTGCATCTTCTTCCAGTCCGGACACTCTGCATTACAATTCTGAATTTGTTTTCCTCATATTCAACAATTCTTCGTGAGTAATATTAAAGCTGTGATTCAGTTCATGTATCACCCACAGCTTGTTTATTTTAGTCTTTTGACGCCAGCAAGCTAATCCCCTGGAGAACTAACATCCCTTCTCAGTGTAGGCAAATCTGTTCTGAGTATTGGTCCTGTCAAAACTGTCTGCAATTGAGTACCTGGGTTGATCTCTTTTTGGGGTCATGTAGGGTGGTTACGTGGTTAAGAACGCACAGACCCAGCAAACCCCCCCTCAACCATGAGTGACTCCTCAGTATGTGTATTTATGTGTGTGTGTGTGTATGTATGTGTGTGTATAAATATATATATATATATGTGTGTGTTGTCAGCAGTTCAGATTTCTTCCAGGGGTGGTGAGTTGTACAGTGAGGCAGGATCAACATAGGAGAGGAACCAGTTCTTCACCAAACCTCCAGAAAGGAAACTGTACACCACCTGTGCAGGTCAACGTCTCAGAAGGGCTGTATGTGTTAGAAAAATCAAGGTGTTGGCAGGCCATAGGCTTCAGGAAAAGAGATGGTAGAGTGTGAATTCAGTAGGTGCGGTGTAGGAAAGTATCATTAAGTAGCAGATCCAGTAAAACGTCAACAACAAATTTAGATTTCTCAGAAAACTTTGCAGGAGTCACAAGCCATTGATGCCAAACCACTGTTTACTTTGCATTCCTGTTGGAGGAGAGGTTCAATGGTAGTCAACAAATCATGACAGAAAGTGTTATTACCTGACAGAAGAAAGTCGTGACCTTTAAGCATCAGCAGGGCACAACACAGACACTGAAGACAAAGCTATACCGCCTGCAATACTTTGCCTGACTCCAGATGACAAGTGCTCAGATGGTATATCTAACCACATACAGCAGCCTGATTGCTTTGGGGCCATATGTAACTTGAGTTTTTTTTGTCAGTGCTTCCACTAACAACCTATAGGCTGCAATGACCAACCCCTCCATCAACCTCCTCCTAATGCCTGTCCACAAACTGGGGACTGTGCTTCTTTATTTCCCAGACACAAATTAATCCATGCTGGTCAAAGAGGTTTAAATGATAATGGGGTAAGGGATACCAAGTCACCCACTCCGCTCCTCTTCACAAAGGTGGAGTATAGCCTCTGCTGTGTGTCCTTGCATTACCAGCGTAGCGCTGCCATTCTGTGCAGTCTGGACATCAGGGCTTATCAGGATGTAGTTTGGTGCCATTATAGGATTAGTTGAAGGTGCTGGTGCATGGGTTCGTTGAGAAGGAGGATCTGACCCGTTCTTGTTAGTTATGTTAACAGCTGGTTTGGGTGAGTGCAAAAAAAAAAAAAAAAAAAGGCCTGGCACTGCAAGCCCCACCAATAGGTGACCCCTTGCATGCAAGGCTGGCCCTTCCCCATATATATTTATTTCTGTGACATCCTTTGCAAAGAAATTTAATGAATATTTTACAATTGCTTGTCATCTCTGTAAAAGAAAGTTTGGTTTATAAACAGTTTTGTGGTCCTTTTTATTTCTTTAAGATTAACTATATAAGTATTGGTTGACAAATCAGATGATACTCTTTTAAGTAACTGGAGAGATGGTATTGTAATGGACAGAAGAGGGTATTGTTTTCTGGTGGCATTCTTGTTTATACTTAACTTTCTTTACTGGCTGCAGCCACCTTTAAAATATAATAGCCCTGCTGTTTTGAAACTTTTGCCCTTTTTTCAATTAAATGGTCGTTTTAATGTCTTCCAATTTCTTAGAAGGGTGGGTGAAAAATTTCGCTCCACCAACGGAGTTTGCGGAGCTCTGGCCACTCAGTGTTACACATGTAACACAGAGTTCCAACCAGATTCCGCACTCCACAGTGCGGCGGAGTTCCTTCCTGCGAGCTACTCGCCAACAGTAAGTTGGTGAGCAGGAGTGAGAATTGGTGCCCCCTAGTGTGATTGTTATACTGTAGGATGGCATGCACCAAGATTTTTTTCAACATGATTGGTCACAACCATTTGTGCTGGAAAAGCTGTTGCTCGAGTAGAAAATCTACTTGAGCGGCAGCTAAAACCAACTCGAGCATCCACGTCTGCGTGGTGCGGTTCGCAATGATTTCTCAGTGTGGAGCAAGCTCCTCGTGCTATAAATCAGCACGGGCAGCGCAACATGCCGCTTTACGCCTGCTCATGGAACTCTGCGGAATCTTGCACAGTTTTTGGGTAACTCAGTGGAATTCCGTGAAATAAAATTGTGCAAGTTCTGCCCACCCCTATTACTTAGTTGAGTTGGTGGTGGTAATCTGATTATTTTATAATGTAATAGTATTCTGATAAGCATTCTCTCACAGGAGATTTAGGCCATGTAATTTGCTTTCTTTATCACCCCCTAGGGTGTATCCCTAAGAACGAGTTGATGTCTTTTGCTCATTTTGCTCAGGTGGCTATAGACCAGAGTTATTTTCTGGACCCAGAATTCCTGTAATTAAACTTTCTGCACAGTTGGGGTTCTCAAGTCCTTTTCTCATATTTAATTTTTTCAAGCACAAAAGACTTTGATAGTGACAAACACCTATTATCAATTGGTAAGTAATTGTCTGGAATGTTACCTTTTGTCCCATTCCTTAAATATCAATAGTACATAGATGAAGGTCAGATAGGAATCTTTTCTTGCCTTCATGGTATCCTGGATTCGACATACGTGGGTCCAGAACATACCATATTATTGCAAAATGTTAGAAATGGGGTCTCTAGTTGGCATTCAGTTTACACCCTGTCCAAGTCAGGACCCTCGCTCTAGTCAGGGTAAGGGAGTCACACGCCTAAGATAACAGATAACCCATTGGTAGCTTGGCTGAAATAGCCAGGCTTATCTCCGAGACAATGTGTAAAGTATTTGTTAACACACACACGTGTACACACACACACACACGTACACACACACACACACACACACACACACACACACACACACTAACACAGTGAAAGAACCACAAAAACACTAAACACTAGTTTAGAAAAATAGCCAATATTTATCTGAGCTAAA
Organism: Pleurodeles waltl; assembly: GCF_031143425.1. NCBI lineage: Eukaryota > Metazoa > Chordata > Amphibia > Caudata > Salamandridae > Pleurodeles > Pleurodeles waltl. The sequence continues at coordinate 519,468,422 of NC_090447.1, read as the reverse complement.
CAAGACCACAATGACAAAAATCCAACATACACAAGCAAAGACATCACTTTTAAAAAGTTGTAAAGATTCTTAAACCAGAAGAATCAATGGTTGATTCTTTTTTTTTTTTTACACAGTACCTGAGATGTGTCAAAAACAAAGACAATGCGAACCACAGAGGAGTTAAGGCGCCGGAAAACAAAGTGATGCGTTGGTTCCTTACTGCTCAGGGGAGGTGATGCGTCAGTTCCCTACTGACAGGCGAGGTGATGCGTTGATTCTCTCCTCGCAGGAGAAGCGATGCATTTGTTCCTTACTGGCAGAGGAGGTGATGCTTCGGTCCTCTCCCTGCAGGAGAGATGATGCGTTGGTTTCCGGTCCGCAGCCTCTGTTCCTTGCTGCGGTGCAGGGTTGATGCGAAAATGATGCCCAGGGATGATGTGTGGGAAAATCCAGACGCACAGGGATGATAGAGCCACGGTGGAACAGGCGCTGCGTCGGTCCTGCAGGCACTGCATCGATCCTTCCACCGCAAGGCAGGCGCTGCTTTGCTTCTTCTGCTGCAAGTCCAGTGATCCATTGATCTTCAGCCGCAGCGATCTGATGTGTGGATGTTCTTCCTCAGAATTCCATTTTCCACTTCCGATGGTCCAGGGGCTGGATTTGGCACCACTTGGCAAGCCAGGACTCTCAGCAGAAGTGTCCAGGTGCTGGCTGGTGAAGTCTTTGATGTCCCTGAGACTTCTTAGGAGGAGGCAAGCTCAGTTCAAGTCCTTGGAGAACCTTGGAAAGCAGGAGGTAGAAAGCAAAATCCAGTCCTTTCAGTCCCAGGACAGTATGAGCAAGCGGCAGGCCCGCACAACAAAGCAACAGGCAGACTGGAATTCCTCCTACAGCATCCAGCTCTTCTTTCTGGCAGAATGTCCTCAGTCCAGAGAGCCCAATGCTTATAGTCATTTCTGCCTTTTGAAGTAGGCAAACTTCTAAGGAAAATCTTTGTAGTGCACAAAACCCTACCTTTCCTGCCCTGGCCCAAGACACACTCCAGGGGATTGGAGACTGCTTTGTGTAAGGACAGGCACAGCCCTATTCAGGTGCAAGTGTCAGCTCCTCCCACCATTCTAGCCCAGGAAGACCCATCAAGATATGCAGGGTGTGACTGTCGAGTGAATTCACAAACAGCCCAACTGTCATCCCGACCCAGACATGTTTTCCACAGCCAGACAGAGGCACAGAATGGCTAAGCAAGGAAATGTCCACTTTTCTAAAAGTGGCATTTTCAAACTTACAATTTAAGAACCAACTTCACTAAAAGATGTATTTTTTTAATTGTGGGTTCAGAGATCCCAAACTCCATTTCTCTACATGCTCCCAATGGGAAATTACACTTAAAAGATATTGCAAGGCAATTCCCATGTTAACCTAAGGGAAGATATAGGCCTTGCAATAGTGAAAACTGAATTTAGCAGTATTTCATTATCAGGAGATGTAAAAAAACACCAGTACCTGGTCTACCTTTTAAATAAATTGCACCCTTGCCCATGATGCTGTCTTGGTCTTACCTTATGGGTGACTTACATGTAGTAAAAGGGTAGGTTTGGCCCTGGCAAGTGGGAACACTTACCTGATCGAACTGGCAATTCTAAATGGCCCACACATACACTGCAATGGCAGGACTGAGACATGTTTACAGGACTACTCATTTGTGTGGCACAATCAGAGCTGCAGGCCTACTAGTGGCATTTGATTTAGAGACCCTGGGCAACTCTAGTGCACGTTACTAGGGACTTACTAGTAAATCAAGCATACCAGTCGTGGATAAAACAATTACCAATCCAATTTAGACAGAGAGCATGTGCACATTAGCACTGGTCAGCAGTGCTAAAGTGCTCAAAGTCCTAAAGCCAGCAAAAACGGAGTTCAGCTCAGGATCAAAACAGGACGTCAGAATCCAAAAGACGGGAAACCACACCAAGATCTTACAGGTCTGACACAAATGCATTCTCATCTCCCAATAGCTATGAATGTTTCATTAAAATGGCAACTATTTATATACTGCTCAGTCACCCCCACAGCTTGTGTACTATTACACAGGTCCTTAGTGTAGGCCATTCTATTAACTTATTGAACATATATAATGGGTTCGTATATGACATTACAACACTAATTGATCAGTACATAAGATTGCCTAACAGACGACTATCTCAGCTTGCTCTCCTTCCCTGGAGTGAGATAACAGAGAGGCTGCGGAGAGATAAAAATGGTGCTGCTTTGCCAAGACATGTTTTTATACAATGCTTAGGTTTTTCTACAAGAGAGTGACTCATGTGAAATGCAGCGTTAAACAAACTATTTATGTTTGACAAGCCCCAAATTATTCTTGAAGGTCTGATTTTGGGAGTGGCCACAAAAAGAAATCTTTTGTTACAGCAAGGAAAGTTGCAAAATCGTTATAGATCCATCAGTGCTTAAAATATACCTCCCAAACCATAGTGTTTCAAAGGTACCAATGTGAGCAGTCTACAATGCAGTAGTTAGACTGATATCTTAATTGGAAAATGGTGGGATTTTAGTGTGAGGGTATCCGGGGTTGGAATCTCCAATTCTGACTGGTGTCACCGAACCACAATCCGGGAGCCGTATGTTTTGTCCGTGGATTGGAATAACCTGATGGACTTGGGAATACTGGGTCCTTTTCTGCTGATTTTTCCTGATTCTAGAGAATAAATTGCTGACATTGTCCGCCTGCTCAGAGCAGACAGAAGGTGATAGCAGGAGAGTGTATTGGAGTCAGGGTGGGACTCAGGCAAGCAGGGTTTGGTAAGGCCAGGGGTCTGGTCTTCCCATTGTGCAGAACTGCTGATTGAGCCAAGCACAGCAGCTGCCCATAACACCACCCAAAGCTCTGAGTCTATTGTCTCAGGACCCAGGATTATGTTTCTGGTATTTGCAGTTCTGTTTCCTCCAGGCTTGGAGACCACGGGCAAGTTGGAATATCCCAGAGCAGTATCCATCGGGAATATCGCTTGAGGCCACTCATAAAGAGGGCCTTAGTGTCTGGGTCAAGATGTCATGATCATGTACCACTGAAGCAAGTTAACTCACTTTAGTTTTCATTAAAAAACAAGGCTATCTACCTAGTTAAGTCATATTTTCCAAATGTGGACATAAATACAACCTTATTTTGTTATTATAGTACTCATTGTACGGAGAACTCATCATTTTGTAGGGAGGAAGGAATTACTTATTTCGTTTTTCACTGGAACATTAACTTTTCTGTTTTCTCGTTATTAAAAATAGTATTTATTCATTTATTTTTTTTATTGTAAAAAAGCCTACGCTGCTGAAATGTCTTTTCCAAGCACTTTTCAGAGGAGGCAGAGGTGGAGAAGTTAATATTAAATGCTTCAAATAAATGATATCTGAACATTTCTTCTAGACGGTTCATGGTTGGTCTGATCCAACTAGTCTCTTGTACCTGATCGATTGATTTAGGCCGCCAGGTGTGTAGCCAAATTGAAATAAGAGATTGTCACATGAACTACATAAACTTTTCCAGAGCACAGGGCGTTCCCTTGCTTGCTACCATAGACTTTGGAGTTTCACAGTCTGGTGTATAACAGGCGTGTCTCAATTACAATAACTTATGGGTGTCACGGTTACCAGGCTTGATGGTACTCTTTTATCCACCTTGGAAAGACTGAGTTAGTTCTGCGTGAACTTTTCGTATATTTCTTTTAACTATCTTGCTAGCAATGGAAGTGGAATTAGGGCATCCTCCCAAAGATTTCTCTGTTCATCACTTAATACATATCTATAAATATTTAATCGCCATCAATTTACAGAAGACAGTAGACATTATTTTGCACTTCAACACAAATATGCTTCACTGGTATGGAACATTCATATTTACAAGCAGAAGTTTTCATTATTATGTGCAAGGGACAAAAAAGTGTCAATTCAGGTCAAAACAATACTATGGGAATGTGGTCATCACACCTGGGTCTGTCCTGATCATTAATGCATAGAGAGATACGTGGCTTCCTCGCATCATTTCACATCTTGTCATTCTGCAAATAAACGCAACACAGGAACTGAAAGGAGTCCAGAGTTCTTATACAGTGAGATCTCCACAAAGAATCATGCCCGATACACCACTTCTTGCCTCTAATGTTACTTGGGAAGTAGCAGACACTTTTCACTGCCTATCCACCTTTTCAAAAAAGTGTATTGCAAATCCCTGAACACTGGGTAAGTGATCGGTGATGCCATCAGGAGGAGAGGGCTATCTTCGACACTGCATTGAATTCAGGATCCCCTACCGAATGCAAAACAATTCTAAAATTGCAAACATATTTTTGTGTCAGTATGGAACTTGTACGAAACTAAAAAAAATATGTTTTTTAATCCACGTATTCCAAAATTGTTGCATCGTGCTAGGATCAATTTGTTGGGGCAAGTGTACTCTCATGAACATTCCTTCTAGACAGTTCTAGAATTTGGTTTCATTATATCATTCCTGGCATTTGTTTACTTGCAAAATTGGTATTTGAATTGTTGTATAATTATTATTTTTGCTGAAAACAACGAGGTTACTTTACACAGCACATTTGTAACTTTTGTTGTCAGTCCTACCCGGCTGCGTTGGACCTGTAAAAGTTACAGTCGGGTTGTTTGTGCAAGCGTAGACTGCAGCGTTATCACATTTCCCGATTTATAGAGCCTTGACAAAGTCACTGCTCTGAATTCACCTCATATCTCCCAGAGGATTTCTGCTCAGCAGTGTATCAACCTTGTTCAAGCTGATTTTTTTGTGCTTAATTTCCTTTTGCTCCTTCGGCTACACATACAGATAGTCTTCTGTTTGGATGTCAAGTCATCGCGAATGGCATGCGTCCTTCAAACTACTGTATTGTCTTTTTTTTCCTTCGGCAACCGATATTTCAGTTAGTTTCTGACCTCTCCTCAAATGTGCCAGGTTAGCCTAACTTACCTTTATTTCGCTTATTCTACTAGAAGATCATCAGTGCCAAGATGTTTTTTGGGAAATAATCCTTAACGCTCACACTGTTGGTCTTCTCCAGCCAGATCAAACGATGGGTGTGTAGTGTAGGCTATTTTCTCAGTAGTCAAACTGTTTACTGTGAATGTTCATGGCTATACTACCCCTTGCCACCACCCAGCAGAGTTTATTAATACAACTTTAGACGTTGCTATTCATTTAGTCGTTTAACTGTTTGATATGATTATCTAAATCCTCTGAACCCGTGTTATCACCTGCTCATCTTGCTGGTTTACAAAGGTTAGGAACTAAGCCTGAGAAGAGTGTGTGGGTTTCTGAATACTAAGTAGAGCTTCCTGTTGTTACTTGTAAATATTCTCATTCATAGTTTTGCAGAGCGCTACCCCTACTTTTAGTTTATATGTGATTTATCAACTCTCTTTTTAGTGGCCGGCGCTTCTCTCTTCCTTTTAATGCATGGGATGACCGTGCGTTTGCTGATGTATTTGTTTCTACTTTTTTAATTCACCTGAACAGATGAGCAGCTCTGGTTTCCCTCATCTCGTTTGCTCTGCAGAGAAAATAGTTTCTTCTTAGGCTTCTTCCTTAGTGGTACATAAGCATGACTTCCTCAGTACCACCACCTCTTTTACCTCCTTTTATCAATAAAAGTCCAACTTTGCTTTTTAAAGGTTCACTTTGAAATGACTTGAAACCTAGGGCAATGCACAGTTTGTTGTGCATTCACGCTGTACTCTGGGTGAATATAACAAACTTAGAAATCTTTTTTTCACTGTCAAACCTGGAAATTCAGTGATCGAAAGAGGTTACAAATCAGTATTGGGTTCAGAGGCCAGTGCATTTACTTGCTGCCTACATAACCTACACCTCCATCCATTTACTAGTCTTTAAAACCGCCTGCCCTCAACTAATATTAGTATTGAGTAGGTAATTATCTGTTTTGGGAGCTAGCCCCATATGACATAAGAGTTGACCTCAGTCGCGCTCTGAGTTTATGCATCTGCATAAACTTATCCCACTGTCTTTCACTAATAATGTTACAGGTACTTCAGTATCATCTGTTCCCAGAGTATAGATTGTAGGGAAATGGAAAATTTCCTAGCTATCGTCAAGGAAAGCTTCAATTCTATTACATACACAGATGCAAGGATTATCCATTTTCTTGCTTCCTTATTCCACTCAGCCGCCGTAAACAAGCTTGGAAAAAAACTATACAATAAACTACCTTTCCCAGAAACACAGGAAGTTATGTCATAAACAACAACCAATCATTTTGAGATCAGTCCCATATCATCAACTTTGATTTTTTTCCCCCATCCTCTTTATTTGCACAAAGTCAGCCGAGGTCTTTCACAGCCACTCCTGGTCTTGTTTCTCTACTGGTCCGGTCCTAATACAGAATAATATAGTACAGCCCATTACCATTCCACTCCTGCTAAAACACTTAATCAAAATACAATTATTAACATCATAAGAACAAGGCTTTCTAAGCCATGGCTCCTCGGCCTGAATAAGCCCCAAAAGATTGCCTCATCAGTACCTGCCGTTTACATCAGCCATCAACTGACCTAGCCATACATGGGGACAATAATGCCCTAAAAGGCTTCTTCATTGCAATCAGTTGTTGTAATGTAATGTTTCTGCTGGTCGATTATTCACCAGTCATGAGATGATAGGCCTTGAGTGTCTTTACCACACACAGCTTAGAGCGCTTCAGGAATGTCAAGTAAGAGAGTGACCTGGTGCTAGGTTTCATCCTTCTAACAATGGTGAAGCCTACCCCTTCCTAATAAACGTTCTAACTTCCACCTCCAAATTACAAACATCCAACATTCCCCTACAGGATAGTCGACGTAGAAGCTTCCTATGTAAGGACTCATTGCTAGACCATGACAGAAACAATGTCAGAACTTAAGTCATCATCCCAGGTGTTTGAATATTTGGATTTGGGGCAATTTATGAGAACATGCCCTTTCTGAAGTAGCAGATCTGAGTGTGTTAATGATTCTATATGCCAAACCTGAGCTTCCCAGTTCCAACCTAAGATAAAGTATGTGGACAGTATCGGCCCCCATGTAATCAGAATTATTTTTGAAACACCAAGGCATCTACTTTTTGTAGGCTAATCCGTATCTTTTAACTGTACTCTCCACCAAGGCTTAATGGATGAGCAAAACGGCCTCCTTCGAAAGGCCCATGATAGACCATTTACCCCTTTAGTCTTCCATGCTATCAATTGGAGGGGGCCTCCTGCAATAGTTGAGGCACTCATCCTAGATTATCCATCAGATGTTCTGCATAACTGGGAAGAAGGATGGGGAATCCAAAGAAAGTTCCAGAGGAACTGGGAACCAGGCTTAAATTCTCAGGAGTGGCAAATCCAAAATCACCCTTTCTCTTTCGGCTGCTGTCTCTTCCTGTATGAGGTCTTCCCCTCTTTTCAAAAAGGTGAGGGGATAAGGCATTACATGCTTTGTCAGGGAGCCATTGAGCTCTGCCTGGTGCCCCCAGATTGTCTGTTTCTCTCATGTGTCCTTCCTCAGAGTGTCCAAATTATGGATGAATTCTATTAGTCTCCTTACTACTTTTAAGTGGAATAAAAGGATACTCCTTTCCTGGATTTCCTCCAGGTGTGTTGGTGCCTCAGAAATCTCCACAGAAGTGTCTAACCCTGTTCAGTCACCTCAATGGAAATAAGCAGCCATATCTTGTTTGATTTTGCCATTGCCTAAATGTCTTGTAGCCTTATCCTATTTGGGACCCTCATGCAAAGATGCGGCCATCAGAGCACTTCTAGGAAAACCTTAGGTAAAAAGACTTCTTTGAGTGATTTAGAGACTTGCCAAGTAAAGTGAACGTAGTGACGAATTTCCCAAGCTCCTTCAAGAGAGTCTCTTCAAACAAATCTCCCTGTGCCACCAGGCCCACTTCACAGGTGGCTAGGTTCCTCAGTTTTGGGTCCACCTTAATAAAGAGTGACTTCCTCCATTCCATTGACAACACACATTTGTCATTCCCTGAGAAAAGATTATTCTCTTGGCTCAACTAGCAGGATTTCCAGGCAAATCAGGTAGCCGATTCCTTGGGCACTTTGACAATGTCTAGTATCCCAGCATTCTCAAGATCTCCAGGGGCTTGTCCTACCATGCATGCTGTAGACAGTCTTTGATTGAAAAGTGGCCATCTTAGTGTCAATATCTAGTGTATCACTGCTGAGCACTGTACAAGCAACAGAAGAGTTGAAGTGTCACCTTGAGATACAGAGATTGACAGGCAAGCTTGCTCTTCTTGGAGGAGTTTGTGAGGAGCTCAGTGCGCCATTTATCACTCTGCCTCACTGAGCGCCATAGGGGAGGTGCAAGCAAACAGAGCAGCACTGTGGTGCAGGCATCTCTGTGAGATAAGAGCCTAACTATATGAATGACTTGGAACCCAGCAATGCAGCAGAAATGGCACCTCTCAATTGGGATGGGTTATGATTGCTGGGGCTTTGGGTGCAGTATGAGCCCCCATCAAAGCAGAGGAACAGGGAGAGCACCATGCCAGGCATTGAGGCCTTTCCAGTGGTGTGGAGTGACTAGAGACAAACAAGACCACTTTCTCTTGGACAGTTCACCGTACCATAGAGTGTGGCCTTGTTGGGCATATCACCTCTGTTGTAGATCCTGCAGCAATAAACATACAAAATGGACTTGCCATGGATGCCTTATTTGGAAAAAACCCAGTTTCAGTTGTCGGTAAGTACTATGAGTGGACGGAACTTGTGGAGTTTCACTCCGAGATTCCACAGAGTTCAACGAGCGGGCAGAATTTGGGCACGTCATGTTGCTTGCACTGATTTGTTTGCACTGGGAGCTTCTTTGTTGCACAGTAGACGGTGGTGTTTCTTTTTGCCGCTTGAGCAGATTTTCTACTTGAGTGGCAACTTTCGCCACATGAACAGTTGTGACCTGCCACGACCACCTGCATTGAGAAATCCCACTGGGAGGCATTTTAGTGCCTGAAAATTGCGCTAGTGGACACACATTCTCACTCGCCAACTTAACATTGGTGAGCCGTGTGCAAGAAAAAACTCCGCCATGCTGCAGTTGGTGGAGTTTTGCAAGGACTCCGCTCTCCAAGTGGAACACAGAGTGGGCAAAACTCTGTGAACTCCACCCGATGGATCAGAAGTTTTCATGCACCACCAGTAAGTATAATGGAACTAATTGTAGATACAATTTGCAAGTCACATTAGGGGTCTAATCAGCTGTGGTGGTGCCAGTGCCTTCCAATGTACAAACCCTCCAGTCTTTGTGCTTGGATATTACATTGCTCCATGACAGTATCTGGGTTACATAAACCAATGGAGAGGCTGATTAAGGCTGGTACAGACACAATAGAGAGGCTTTCCGAGTATATTGATATTTCTTTTTTTTTATTTGTAATATACCTACATGTAAGATACTCTATGTACTACAAAGTCTACAAAGCATACAATGGTAGTTAAAATGGATATACAAAATCTCTCTGGTGGATCTTACTGGAGTGCGGTCTTAGTCACATTTAAGTTCAGGAATTGAAAAGTCAATAAAATGCTACTAAACAGACACATTAAGTAACTTAGTCTTCTAGTCCACCAGGGTGCCTACTAAAACATATTTTTAAAGTGGGAGTAAATTGTATTTTTAATAAATTGACATTTTTTTTTCAAATATGGGTTCTTGATTCCTGCAGTTACTCCATTCTATTTTCAGCTTGTTGTGCTGGGCAGTATAATGCACGCTAGGGAACCTTTCATTTAACTGACGGGCCCATCTTTACTAGGCATGTGGAAGAAATTACACTGTCCTTTTCTCAGGCTATCTTGTCTAGCCAGTCATCATGACATGACACTGACAATGGCAAGTCCTGCTAATCTTTCAAAATCATTGGTCTGATATGTGATATATTCTAAACCAGTCTTTTCAGCCTTTCAAAGGTGATCCTGGCACCTAACAGATTATACTTGAGACATGCCATGTGCTGCACTTTTCTTCAGCTCTGCCATCGCTTGTGTGATCTTGAGTTGCCATGGACTCTTCCCTTGACCTATTCTGGCGTTTGACAGAATTATGCTTGGTACATGGCATGTAACTGACTTTTCTTCAGCTCTACTGTTGTTTTAATGATCTTGGGTTACTGTAGACTCTCCCCTAACTATACCTGCTTTCCAGAGATCTGCATGACAAATGTCTGCCATGTTGGACCATGTAATATATCAGACCTTTTTTCTTGCCTTCCTTTTAGACACAAGCATTTTGGCTTTTGTGACCTGTCCTATTATTTTTGCTGTTAGCCAAAAGGTCAGGACTGGGTGAGAGTGTGTCATAAATGAGAAGGAACCATTTGTCAGGCTGCTCCCCTTTGATATCAATCTTTTCTATAAGCAAGTTTAGGAGAGGTACTTCACCATGAAATTTCGGCCCAATTAAGTTTTTGGCATAATGTGTTAGTCGCATATTGTCAAATTAAATACATAGATTAATAAAGTCACTCAGAAATTAGAATTTTGGGAATTGCATTCAGATTCCTTTTCTTCTAGTAGTTGATGTATTCCTTTTCAAGGCAATAAAACACATAAGTAAAATTCAGGTCCCTGACAACTGTGATCTCAAGGCTTGCAAATTTTGTAGCAGTTCAAATTAATGCAATGATTGAGAAAGCAAATTATTTGTGGTTTAGTTGAGGGAAGAGGCCAAATTGCTTTATTAGTGTAGTGACTTCTTTCCAAGTGCAAATAAGTCTATATTTTGAGATGTGGAGACTGGCAAACTACTTTGCTCTCTCTTGATACTACTTAAAATTATCTAATTCATGTTTGAAAGCGTTGCCTTCAAATTTAAATTGAACTGCAGATAACAGGTTTGTCCCCAAAGGCCGACGTTTTTAGGATTAATTAAACGTGGGATCTTGCCTGGTCCTAAATGGCCATCAGATGCACCAAACCTAAGCTTCTTTAGGATGTTAGATTGATCTTATTTTGCTTTTTTAGAGTAGTACCACACACATTTTACAGAAGCCTGAGAATAAAAACCTTTTTGATAAGTTTTCTGTTTTGACACAATTTACTTTTTGGATATAGAATTTGATATACACAGCGTAATACTAGAGTCACATTTGCTCCGAAGACTGACTGCTGTCGATTCTGTCTTACTTCCTTATAGCTGGCAACAACAACTTCCAGTTAGTGGTATTCACAAAGATGATTTTGGACTAAGAGAATATTGTAGCTTTATTTGTCAATGCTCCTATTTTGTACCTTACGTCTATGAAAGAATTTAAAATATTTGTACAAACATAACTTTAGATATATACAGTGTATTGATTGAAAATAAAACAGTGTACAAACAAGTTGGGACCAGGCTATCCATTGGGTAGTCACTACTTTTTGTTCTCCCTCCGTAGGTCTATGAAAGTCTCCATAACTGATTACATCTTTCATATCATAGGCTGTCAATAATCTGACAGGTTTAATTCCAGAGTTTAACAAATCGCACACTATGCTTGTCAAGCTCTCAGCTAAATCCTTTGGCTTTCAGTTGTGATTCAGTTGGTATTATGGCAAAGTACACGTTTTAATGCACAAAAGCGCCCCACAAAAAAAAAAGAAGTGATACTACTAAAGATATTGTGTTCTATCAATAATATTTTAAACTGGCCATATCTTATTTAGAAAATATTTCTACCTCATGTGGCATTAATATGACAAACTTTAGGTTTAATGAGAGTACAATATATGTGCCATAGCATCGTAGAACCAATTTTATGCTAGATATGAAGACTTGCTCGTGTGAAAAAAAAAATATTCAGGAAGCATTGTATGTGCAATAAGAGACCCCATAATAAACACCATAGGATAATTAAAGCACAGAGTCCAGAAATGTAGTTGCACAATACTGTGTTTCACTTCCCACACTGCAGTGTTACACACTTTTATAATATGTTATGTGCTACATCTCATGGGAGGTAGCAGCCAGGTGTTAACATGTAGAATTTGTTTATGCATGCCTGTGCTGTCCACTTGCTTTTTAAATGCGACAATTAAATAAATAAAAATTCTCAGTAGAACTGGACATGTATTAAACATTGTGTTTAGCTATCTATTTGTGTAGTAGAACTCCTCACACATTTTAGTAAACACGTTTTTTATTTCCATTTATGGTTTCAGGATAGGATTACTGTTGTCTTTCTTCACTCTTTACTGTAAGTGTCCAGGTCCTTTAACATAATAGATAACGTGTTTATTTAAACTCTGCAGTCCTGTTTTCCCTTAGATGTGCCTTTATTTCCTTTTTAGGACATTTGGTAGTATGCATAGGATTCCTGTATATTTTTAGAGTGATAGCGAGAAATACTAGAATTGGAGTAGTCCTTTCTCTTTCTTCAAAGCCTTGAAGAAAGGTTATTTTACCTTCCCAAATATGTGCTATATTCCTGCAGTAGCCTGTGCAGAAATGTTATAAATTAAATTTATAAGCTTATTATAAGATTTCAAAACATCTTTAAGTGTAAACGTCAGGTCAGGAGTTAACTTACTCGCCAGACTTTTCACACCATTTGACCTCGCACTTGGTGGCTCTAGGAGCATTATTATAACAAGGGACAGAAGGACATAAGCACTGTTGTATTTTCTTCATAGGAAAAATAATTTCTAAAGCTAACCTAGCCCAGTTGTTATAAGCACAGGACTCATCATTAATAGAGTTATCCCGGTGAGGCAATTGTGTGCCAGCAAGAGTGTCAGGAAAGGCTATAGGGGATCATTTGGTTCTAGTGCGTTCAAGGACAAAGGTGTTATTAGTAGTAGTATCACTATGTCTAAACTTGTCCAGTATTAATAATTGAAAAAGAATCAAGAAATTATCGGACCAGACCTGGGGCTTAAAAGGCCTGACAGTCAGCGGACCTGCTGGAGCAAAGATCAGATCAAGCATATGACTTCTATAGAAGAGCTATACTGGATGGTTAATTAGTTTTTCAGTCCAGAGCATATTAATAGGAGGATTGTTGCTGTTCCACGGATCATCATTATAGCTAGCTGGATTTTCAGACGGTCTTGAGCTCAATTCCCAATTATCAAAGGTCAGTTAGTGGGATGAGTCTGGTTTCAGGAATGTTATTGTCATCCAGATATAAGTGGCTAATAAATTGCATGCCTAAACTGTACAACCAAAAAAAAACTCTCGCCTCTCTTCTATGTTGTTGTGGAAGAGAAGCTGGTGATGTTTTCTTTCTTTATTTTTTTATGGAGACTTTGGCCCGGATATGATTGTTACTTCCATGGTCTTCCACAAAACAAGAACAAAATGCTGCCTGCCGCTCTTCCACAACAACACGGAAGAGCTCCAATAAGAAAAAAAAAAAAAAATGGAAGAGATATGTGAGCAAAATCACTGTGGGACGAACACTTGCACAAAGAGTGTGTTGGTATATGTCCCATGGTGAAATATCTGCAAATCTACCAAATGTACTGCAGTGCCATCCTAGTGGCGGGTTGTTTGTTATACAAACAATACTTAACAATTACAATATGTTTTTGAATTGCTGTCAATACCTGGAAAAAAGGAACTGGTTGGGTTCTGGTTTTGCTTTTTGTAGTTCAATGATATATGTTGGATTTTGTAGTCAGTTTGAGTTCTGCCACCCTTGGTCACATTTCACTTAAAGTTCATGTGGATTTTCTCTGTTAGATGTCTGTTTTCATTTGGCTTTGTTTGATTTTAATATTCTGAGCCTAGTCTTGATCTTTGTTGGATGCAAATCAATTTAAGTCAACCACGTATGTTCCGTTGTCCTTCTAAACCACACAATTTATTACAGATTTCATGAAGCGCTTAAATGCTGGCTTTAACCAGGCTCAACCGCAGCACCTTACATGTCTGGCTTTAAGAGTCCAGCACCTCGAAGCTTACACTATTCTGCTGCCTGTATATATTTCAGCACAACCTACAGTGCTAGTTCATGCCTAAGATCACGACAGGTTGTGCTAAACCAGGCCGTTCTGAATATGGCCATCCCTTATTCTAGCTTTGTAAGACTTGGTAATATTTGATAAGAGTATATTCCAATAATGTTCCTTTATTTGGGTCCACTGCAGAGTAAGTAACACAATAGCACTTGTTGCTAACCTGCCATCGACCACATGATATTTGGTGTCTTAAAGATGCAGACCTCTTAATGTAGTTCTTCTAACCTGAGTTTTGGGTGCACGCCTCTTCCTAATTTGCATGTTCTGCCTTGTTTTTATCTGGTTCTAAGAGCCGCTGTTGTCCTAGGAGGTGATACATTCATCAGCCACACTTCAATCAGTAGCCCAGCTAGTTCCAGAATTGAAATAGTGCTTTTATTTTTTTTCTGGAGCCGTCTCAAATTCAGTCACACATTCCAAACATGGATATGCATTGTGAACTCCTCGTACGAACCACCGTCTATCAGTTGTGTAGAGGTTCCCCCCCAGGACAGAAGAGGACCCGTACAGGTAGAGAACATAGCTGCTGTTCTACACCCCTTCAACAATGATTTGGGTAGTTTTACATTTTAATGCATTTTGAATTTTATCTTTGAAAAGTGTTATCAAAAGGATGTTTTACTTTTCAGTGACATGAAGTTGAGGATGTATTCTGCTTTCCAGAGAGTTAGAATACTTAAGATGTTTTTCTCCGTTCCTGTATGATATAACGTTTTTATGGAAGCAACTTAGAACTACTTTTAATTTTTGTAGAACCATGAAAGCCCCTGAAAGCTCACCAAATGTGGGATAGCGACAGTCATTTTAGTTTTGAAGTCCTTTGAGCAATGTGTGTATGTAAGTGCTAGGGAGGAGTGAGGGATCTTGTGTTTGTTTTGCCTCTCATAAACGAGAAGTTGCTGATATTCATTTGAAGCATCCGCTTGCTTTGGGCAATGACCTGGTCAGTGTAAAAGGAAATCTGGCTTTTGAAGGCGATAGTCAGAAATGATAGTAAGAAATTTCTACATTTTCACAAACCACTAAACAAATGAGTGTTTGCTAGAGTTGAGCGGCCAGGAGATTAATTTCCGTTGCAGCCTGGCTACAATTATCTTGAGAAGAGCATGTAATATCTCCAGAAGCGGCACCAGTAACATGTATAGCAAACATTTCACCCGTAAATGTCTTTGCCAAATACTTTTTGTAAGAAACACCATTAGAAATGATGTCAGGTGCTTACCTTCTCTTTGGCACAAGTATGCCCCAAATGTTTTTAACACCTTAGCTGTGGAGACTGAGATTGAAAGCCCTTATTAATAGATAAACTACGAGTTTAATAACCTAAAAAACACGGGAATAGCTGTAGGCTAGTATAGTTTCAATCAACTTTAAAACGTGTTACCCTTTTGAATTGAGTTTTATTTCAGTTTATGATTTTGTATTTTTAAACCTGTTGCTCCTTTCAAAGAAAACATGTTCTCATTTTCTTTAATGGTATGTTTAAATTAAGGAACTTAAGGCTGGTCTCACCGATTGGCTTTCCCAGTGATGAATGGCAATGTTAAAAAGAAAAAAAAATGACGCTGCTGATGCTGACCAGATTAATTAAAAAAAGAACATCAGTGCGAGGATGTACATAATCGCCTACATGTATCAACATGTATGTTCACTTAGGTGTCATGACACTGTGGCAGCCATTATTTTTAATTTAAACTTACCTTTCCAACATGGTGCATGGGCGTCTTGGAGAAGTAAATGGAAAAAAATATAAACATTGTATAAAACCACATTTAGAGAAAGGCGTGACTAGTAGCAAATTGCAGCTGCCCTCCGGGAGGGGGGGAGGAATCACAAAAAAGGGGCGTGCATGGCAGCAGTGGAGAAGCAGCAGTGTCTGAGACAGTAAGTCAATGTCACCGATGAGCACTGAAGAGAATGGAGGCAGGAAGAAGCAACATAGGAGTACAAGTCTATAAGTAAAGGCGAGAGGGGCAGAGAGTGTTATGGGAACCAAAGAACGACCCATGGAGCATCACCGAGAGCACAGAAGGGTGCAAAACTACATGAGCGGTGAAAAGACGTCCACACTCCTACAGTGCAGAAAGCAAAAAGATTAAGTAGCTCACTGAATGTTATTAGTGGGAAGATACATGTCATCCAGTCAAAAGGCTTGTAAATACGTTGTGTTACAAAGGAGGGACAAACACAAGAGGAGGAAGGAAATCCATTGAATAAGAAGCATGCAAATTACATTGACAAGAAAAACAACCAGTGGTGAACAAAGAGCTGACTCAAAGCCCACTGTATTTAGTGGGATTGTGCACAATATATCTTTTGACAATAGGCAGCTAAAGTTCAGATGACTTCAAGCACTATCTAAAACTGTCTGTAGATGAGACCTAAAAGGTATGTGTGTGATTGTAGAAATGACCCTCTACAGACATGATTCTGAGAAATAAGGAAAGCATGGCTCTCCATTAGGCTGCTGTTTAGATTCCAAAGGTGTATGAGATTGTGCGCACTTCTCTTGGAACTGAAGAACATATCTGTGCACTACATAGAGAACCTCTAAAACTGGCCATCCTGTGTCATTATGACCAAATATATTTAAAGTGCATTTTGTTGGCTCGATCCCTGATAACCTCTTATCAACAGTTCCACAGTCAAATCAAACATACCCAGATCGTATAACTGTAGATTGAGTCTGTGAGGAACAAAAACAAATGTATTAATAGGAGAGCAGGTGAAGTGGCACCAGGGGCTGTTGGTGTGAGAAACCAAATGCATTTCAATTATGGCTGTCTTTTCAACACCAGTTGAGAAGTGTTTTCTAGTCCCTATATTGTGTTAGGACCACTGTCACTATGCCAGTACCACTACTGATGCACATGCTAAATATCAAGAACTAAATATTTCATCCACGTTTGATTAGCATGTGCTTATTCATTTATGTCTGTGCTTCTGAAGTACAAAGTAAGGTGGAGCTGGTGTCAGAGTATGGTACTTTGAACGTTAGTAGAGTATGGAATTGACATTATATAAATTCATGATTAAAACAAGCAGGGTATCATATTTCTGCAATAAACCATATGTAAGTATGTTTCTGATGGATTCTCTTAACTGCTGATTTCCCACCTTAGAATATTTTCTAGGCCCCTGAATAAATCTGAAGTTTTTCCTTAGCAGTGCTCGACCACACTGCTAAGTGGCACCATGCGGCTCTGTGTTGGCTCCATACTGCCCCAGAAGTGATTGAGTGGAGTCCCCATATGTGCCACTCTTCCTTTTTTAAAAAATTGTATTTGATTTTTTTAAAGTAGAAGTACAACAAAACTTCTATCACATGTACAATATTTCAACTTATAAACCGGGGTATAAGTGCCACTCTTGCACGTTGACCTTAGTTTCTCTCTTTCCATGCCTTTCCACGCAGTTCCAGAGTTTAATATGTTTCTGACGACTTCCACACTTCATACAGTTCGCTAGGGAATGATGTCCCCACATAAAATGACAGGTTTCAAGCCATGCCTTTAATGCAGGAGGGCTCACAGTTCTCCACGAGGTGTGTCTTTGGTGCCTGGTCAAGGAACATGATTATGTTGTGTGATAAATATGTTCTCATGCATCCAAAGGTGATTTGAGACCAGGAAGTGAACCTGTATGTCATTGAGCACAAGAAGAAATCACAGCATTAGCTTGGGTCCTGGCCAGGCTCCAAGTCACGGATGCAAACGCTATCCTGATCTCTGTGCTGTTCCTGTGACTGTTCCACTTTGTGTTCTAATTCTTCAGGTAGGTCCAAGTCTGAGTCCAAATGCAAGCATAAAAGAGAGGGGCAACATTCGACAGTATCCTGCCATTTCAACCCCAAGGTAAATGCTTGAGCAAGCCCGATGCAAGTCACACTTCATCAAGTGTTCACCCGAATCCTCTGACACACCCTGAGTTTCTTAGGCCGTGTTCGACCCCGCAGCAGATTGAGGCCTTCAAAGAGGCAGTGCTGCACATATTCAGTGCACTTCCGGTCCCTCTGGTGCCATAAGTTGACCTGCTGCTTACACCGATGTCAGCTCAAGTTTGACTAGTTTTGTGCTACGAAATTACAAAAGTGCAATTGGGAAGATCCTTTTTATGGTGGCGCTCAGGGCTTTCTCTCCACAGAAATAAGTCCCAGACATTAAGGCTAATATCCTGATATATTTCAGGCTTGCTCTGTAATCTAGTTGAGGGAAGTTTTGAGGCCTATTGGCCTGTTAGCCTCCTGCATCCTCCTTCTCCACCATGCCAGCTGGTACATGAAGGTCTTATAGTGGAACATGGAGTCCCAGTGGGCCTAGCACAAAGGCATCCTTTCTTATACTGTCCACATCTCAGAGGAGGCAGTTCAATATCTGTAATGGTGGTAGACCGACCACAGTTTGTCCTGCAACAGACTTCTCTTCACTCCCCACCTGGAGCTGACAATGGTGCGAGCGCATCTGGCCTTATTTGGTCTTTTATAATTTATTTATAAGAGGTTCGATGGACCTTGACTATGCTTAGTGATTCCACCATGTACACAATCCTTACACATGAGCAAACCAGCAGCAATATAACATGTGCAACAAATCAGTTATCGAAAGCTTCGAGTCAATAATCTTTAGGCACCATGACTCATGCTGCCATGAATAACCACACCTTTTAGTAAAATTATAAAGTGTATTTCCCTATATTAACAATGCTAATATCACGTAAATTAATCTCAAAACCAAATGATAAGCATATACAAACAACACAGGCTGACTAAAGCGGTGTAAGAACCTCAATTTAACTAAAACATTTATTAATAGACATTCAAGAGTCACAGTACAAATTAATAACATCAGTAACTGAACAACAGAGATAGCATACATCTAGATTCAACAGGTAAACAAAATCAATTCTTTGTTAATAACATTTGTCAACACATTGGGCATACTAACTAACCCTCCAATTTGAATAGCATGTTTGGGCTTCATGCAAAAGCAATTTAGTCAAAAGTTAATTTGGAAAATATCCAACTACGATTCTATCAAAATAGCGGTTGGTACCTAAAAGTAAGAACAAAAATCCACTACAGAAACAATAGCATTTCGTATACCTCTCCTCAATGGATCAGCAAGCTGCGATTTCTTCGAAAGTTGGACATCACTCAGGTCAGCTTCAGCAATGAGACAGTGAAAGTATTTGGCTCAGCCACGGTTGGGCTTTAAGTTAACTGAACCACTTAGAAAGGTCGTAAAGCTAAGGAATCAGCATCAACCATTAACCAACTAAGAAATGAAGCTAAAATTAGGAAAGAGAAGATATCAGGAACAGTTCAGCTTCTTGAATGAAATTTGAACAAGACTAGAATGAAAGAATGACTGTTCTGCAAAGGGTAGTCTGGATATACTTAAGAATCCATAAAGCATTTCTCACACCGTTATTGGTCAGGAAATCATACGTTCATCTTAGGACCTATAAACACTACCATCTAAATCTATGATATAACTAGACAGTCTTTCACAAGTCGATGATTGGCTCCTCTTCTCCTGTTCCCATCATCTGCTTTGTCAGGTAACTTTCTAGTTACAATCCTAGCTGCGGTTAGTGCAGCCATTGTTGAAGCCTGGGAACATCTTCTCACACATCAAATCTACAAAGTATCAACTTCTAGTACAGGACATTTCAGCAAGTAGTTCTCATGAGAAAGTTTAAGACGTTTACAAATTGCTCGGTCAGCGCCGTGTGAACAATGGACAATGTTAATTTCCGGCTTTCACAAAACATTTACATTTATTTTATGCCATGGAGCTTAATATGAGGCTCTGTCGACTAGGCCCAAATCTCATAATTAATCAATGCCTAGCATTATTTAAGCAAATACATAACATTAATATATTAGTATGATCCACTAATACATTTTATTCTATGTGTGCACATTTTTTAAACTATAAGTGTGAATTCTTTATTAATTGTCGTAGGCGTTATGGTAGCCACTCAAGTTAGCATAATTCTCCAAGACAAACCATTTTCTCGGTTATCCTAGTTCATGTAAATCCTTAGCCATTAGTCAATGCAGATGTATTAGTAATTAATTCAGATTTCACAATGGTGACAGACACATCACTGCTGTGTAAGGGGTCAACTAGGGGAGGTGGAGATCAGAGGACTCTGGTCTCACATGGAGGGCTGGCTCCGCACCAGTCTTCTGGAGCTACAGGCGATTTTTCTGACATTTAAAGACCTTCCTGCCACTGATCCACAAGATGCTGGTGCAGGGTCTTATAGACAATGCTGTCGTCATATGATACTGCAACAAGCAGGGTGAAGTGGGGTCCTGGGTCCTGAAGTCTTGTGTCTCTGCAGATGATTGCATCAGGACTTCTTCTTATCGCAAATCACCTAACAGGATCCCTGAGTGCCAGGGCTGATGAACTAACCAGACGTCATATGGCAGATCACGAGTGGCGGCTACATCCTGAGGCAATGCAAGGCATCTTTCACCAGTATGGAGAACCCTGGCTAGACCTTTTGACATAATGAAGAATGCACTGAAGTACCAGTTTTGTAACGTTGGAGGTTCCTCAAGTGTACTTGTTAGGCTGGAATGGAACAGGGGACTGCTGTATGCCCTTCCAACACTTCCTTTCCTGCCCTGAGTTCTGAAGAAGATCAGGAATGATTGGGCCCAGGTCTTTGTGGTAGCCTTGGAGTGGGACAGTAGAGTGTGAAAACCAGACCTCCTGAACATGAGCACCTGTCCTATCCGGCTGCCACTTCAGGAGGAATTTCTGTCTCGGCAGCAGCCAGGGTCCTCGACTGAATCTATGCAATATACACCTCCATGTATGGAGATTGAGCAGCAGCAATTGACTGCTTTTCATTTGCCGTCTGAAGTGGTGGATGTCATCCTTGCTGCCAGACGCCGCTCCAAAAAATTAATTTATGCACGGTGCTGGACAAACTTGTGACCTTGTGCAGTGCCCTAAATACAGACTCCCTACAAATGAAGATGCTGGATGACCTTTTATTTGTTCTGTCTTAAGCCCGGTAAGGGCTTAGAACGGTCACTGTAAAAGGTTACTTGCTGTCCCTTTCATCCTTTCTGCATTTGCCAGATAAACCATCCTTGTTCAGATCACCTGCTGTGATGAGCTTCATTAAAGGTTTGATTCATGTTTCCTCCCATGCCGTTTACTGATGCTACAGGGGGACCTTAATCTTGAGATTTCTCATATGTATGCCCTTCAGGCTGATAAATAGCTTTTCGCTGCATCTTCAAACATTGAAGACTATCTTCCTCATTGCGATTACGTCCGCTTGATGCTTAAGTGAACTACATGCACTTTCAGTGCAGGTGCCCTACACCACCTTTTTCCCAGAAAAATTGGTGATGAGGACTTGGCCGGCCTTCTTACCTACAGTTGTGAATCCTTTCCATGTTGGGTAGTCTATCACTTTACCAGGGTCTTTGCTCCACCTCACCCTTTGAAAGAGGAGAAGAAGCTCCATTGGTTGGATGACAAAAAGACTCTAAGTGTATCAAGGATCATCAAGTGGATGGGTTCTCTAGAGCTAAGAAAAGGAAAGGACTCGGTCTATGTAGATAGTCCTTTGCATTAAGATCTGCTATGCATTAGCCAAGAAACAGCTGACAGAAGGTCTGAGAGCCCATTCCATCTGGGCTGCTAACACTAAGTTGGCTCAAGGAGAGTCTGTCCTTGATAACTAGTAGGCTGCAATATGGGCGTTGGTGCATACATTCACAAAGCACTACTGCTTTGTAGACCGAGTCTGACGTTTTGAGGTACTGTGTTGGTTTTTATTTTTTAGGTGAGACATCTGCAGTTAGAAGAACAATTTACTTACCTTCCATAATGCTCTTCTGTTGGATACTCTTTCTAATGGCACGTTATTTACTGCCCTCCAACCTCTGTACTGTAGAGTGGCCTATTTTTGGCAACTTAAAAGGTCTGAAGTCAATACTCAGTACAGTGTTACCAACAATTGTTCACCCTCCGAGTCTTAAGACAGGAAATTGACATCAGTATACTTGGGTGGCACTAATGGGTGATTCCAGGGAGGTATGGAGGCAGTGCAGAGCTGTATATATCCCCCAAGTGGAGTACAAGGGCACTTCTGTAAAAATTCTCTAGATACAGTCTGTTTCTTGGGTAATATTCTAAGGTGTGGAATCTGTCGTTAGAGTATCCTCTAGAAAGGGTGTTACTGGAGGTAAGTAACTTTTTGTTAAATATGACAGTAAACCTGTCAGGTTTACGCAGAGTTAATGAAGGTCGGGTGTGTCATGGAAGTCCACATGAAAAGAAAATAACTAGGCTTGGATTAAAGATTGTTGCTTAAAGGGCTGGTGGCAATGTTGTAAGGTGAGAGGAGGGACTTTGCTGACAAGTTACCATAGCCCAGTTGCAAAAGACAGCAATATGGGGTGTTGCATGTATGGGTGAGGTGGAGCAGAGGAGCTCTTTCTATCACGATAATGTGTACTGGGAGGAGTAGAACCGAGAGTAAGAGACTGAGAGAAGAATGACGGTCTTTGTTAGGATCATAGGTTGCTGAGTGCTGGACTGCAGGTGGGGAGTTTTGGTAGGGGATGGACACTGCCTTATCGGTATAAAAGTGGCAGTAGAGCCTTCTGATAGGTGTAGAGGGGAAGTAACGGTTAAACATAGGAGGATGGAACAACGAGGCATCTTTTCGCTGGAAATCGTTATGACTGAAGGGGAGTGTTAATAAACTTTTGATTTTCCGATTGAGACTGACAAACTGCGGGAAAAGAACGTTTAACTCTTTTCTGAGGAAGGGAAGAAGCTCAAATACTGTCTTCCTACGGTTGCTCACACGCATTGGCAAAACCAGTGAAAGTGGCTTGTTCATCACTGTACGAGTAAGACCTATCAGCTTTGACAACGCTTGTTTTTGTTCTAGCTGCATTGAATGTGATCTGCTTTAAATTGTATATAAAGTAGTGTTTCCGAACAGTAAATTGAATATGCTGATTGAAAAAAAACTGTTGCGCCGTTCAATTTAAAGTAAAAGTAAGTCGTGTGATTGTTTCTATGGATTGGCGTATGAAGAGCTAGCTGCGCGTGCTGCGGAATGGGTGCCACGGCTGAAAACAGATAACTTTGTGCGCTGGATTAATTTTTGTTCATCTGGCTTCTATAGCCATAGATCACAGTGCTGCAGTCAGTCATCAGTGCAGCCATTTGTGTGTCCCAGAAATGTTAATGCTACCGTTAGCTGATTGAGCGTTGTTAATGTATGGAACGATTCATCTGTGGCCAGCTCCTTGCAGTGACGGACATTAGTTGCACAAACGTAGCCCTTAAACATCAAGGCATGTTTTTTGTAACGCTGTTTCCTTCGACTAAATCACATTGTTCCAAAGTGTCTGGAAATATCCTGTTCTTGTGAAAATTGGCTTGGATATATTCCATAGTTATTTTAAGAGTGTTGTTAATGTCAGGGCATTTGAAATAGGATTTTCAAAGCTGTAGACCGCCTTTTCCTTTCAATTATAGCATTATCGTTACTACGTTCGCTATTCATTTTTAGTATGTTTCTTTTGGACTTCAGTGCGCTTTGTTCCCATTTTTTAAGTGAATTAATGTACCTGCATTCTTACCTTTTTATTTTCAATATTTTTATCTAGGGTTTGGCTAAGTAGGTATAGTGTATTTAAAACAAACCTTAACCCTGTACTGCTTCCCCTCAGGCCTCACAACACCTGACACGCGAACTTTAATTTAAATAAACGTATCGCTGTGGTTAATTAAACATACCGCAGTGGTCCATGAGAGAGAGCAGTAAGATAATACAGAAAAGAAAGTTATTACTTAACGCGTGTCTGACCCTACTTGGTCTTTAATATTTAATTTATTAGGGGAAGCGTTAGAGGTTCGAAATACCTTTTGACTAGCTTAGAGTGATTCCACCATAACTCTTAAATTTACAGCAATTTCAACACCATAATCAATAAACATCATCAAATATCCTTGAGTCAGTAATGTTTACACACTATGACCTATTTGGTCATGAAGAACCACACCTTTATGTAAAAGTTAGAAAGTTTATTTCCCTATAGTAACAATGCTAATGTCACATATATTAACCTCAAAACTAACTGATAAACATACATAAACAACACCGATTGACCAAATCTTCTAAAGAATCTCACTTTAGCTAACATTGATCATTATACATTTGAGATTCACAGTACAAATTAAAAGCAAGAATAACTACACAATAGAAATAGCATTGGTTCAGCAAATGAGCAACTTCAATTGTTATTAATAATTTGTTAGCATTCTCTGGGTCTCCCTAACTAACCTCCTGATTAGAATAGCATATTTGCACTTCATGAAAAACAATTTAGTCAATGTTAATTTGGAAAACATCTAACTAGGGCTCTTTCAAAATGGCGGTTGGTACCTAGAAACAAAGAACAAACTTACAACAAGCACAATAGCACTTTGTTATACCTCGCCTCCATATGTATCAGCAAGCTGCGATTATCTTCGTCAGTTGGACATCAGTGGGATCAGCTTCAGCAATAGGCAGTGGAAGAGGATGGTTCAGACATAAGGGTTTCTAAGAAATCTCTGAACCATTTAAGAAGCAATATCAAAGGAATCAGCATTCGGCATCAGACAATGAAGTTAAAGATAGAAATACATCATTAGGAACTGTTCAGCTTCTCAAACAGAATAGAATGAGAACACCTTTCCTCTGTGCAGTCGGGCTAAGTTAAAATTGCCTAAAGAACTTCCCACCCTGTCATTGGTCAGAGAATTGTATGTTTACAATTAGTCCACTAAGGATTAAACCCCAATCTAAGATGTAATTAAACTGTCTTTCACATGTTGATGATTATCTCCTCTTCTCCTGTTCCCATCGTCAGACTCGTCCGGTAACCTTTTTGTATCCATCCGTACTCCAGTCAGTGCATCCATTGAAGTTAAAGACATCTGCTAACGTTTGGTCAACACAGTGTGAACAATACATGAATTAATTTCTCTGGCCATACATTCACACAGTTTTATTAAACAGTGCAGCTTAATATGAGGCTGTGCAGACTAGGCCCAATTCTCGCTAACTTAAGGCTTACAATTAACAAACAAATACATAACATGTAATCATTAATACAACACATGACTATATTTTACAGGCACTTCAATTAATACTAATATGCATTTAATAAAAGCATTACGTTTTTAATTGTGGCCACTCAAGTGGGCACATTTTTCAGTTTGCACATTATTTTCTATATGAGTCAAATTCTATGCAGATTCTTAGTCCTAAATACATAAAATTAATTAGTAATAAATTCAGGGTTCACAATCCTTCCTCTGATGGCTAAATATGTCATCACACTCTACATCATCCCATGCAACTTTTTGTTCATCTAAAATTAGTTTTCCCTATAACTTTTATTTCCTCTTTCCCTTTTCAAATTTTCCCATTTTAATTTCTTCCCTCCTCTGATCATAATTCAATTTCGACATTTTAATCACATTAAACAATTTATGAGTTCTCCAAGCTCCAATTATAAAAATCACAATAATCAATATTATCTGGATTATTTTCAAAATTATCCCTTTCCCCCAGGTTGCCCACCCAGTTTCCCACAGAAGAAAATCCTTTGCAAACATTTTCCCAAACTCCAGGTTCTTTCAGCTCTTTCAAATCAGCACTATCATTAGTCAGATTGTTAATAAGGCCTCTAATTTCTCTACTATTGTTAAGTATATATGAGCAACAATGTTGCAAGTTCAGCATTTTACAAACTCTGCCCTCATTTGCTAAAAGGATGTCTAACGCAAGGCGGTTTTGAAGTGTCATAGATCTTATTGCAGCCATTTCTGTGTCCATTAGGATCATGGCTCTTGAATAATTTGTCAGCATGTTATCCATAATAGTAGACAACGTTCGAATTTTCAAAGAATTCAGAATAACTCCCACTGAAGGAATTATAGCTCCAAATATGTCCCCAACTATGCCAGAATAAGATTCCCCCTTTTGTCTAATATTATGTAATTCAGTAATTTTAGGTATTTTACTCAGATTCTCAAGTTGGTATATTTTTGGGAAAACTATTCCCAAGTAACATGTGCCATACCATCCTCTTGGAAGATGGTTATATGCATTTGGTCCACAGATGTAAAAAACTCCTGGAATTGCTGGTTCTTGCCCATTTAAAATTAATGTCCATTTACTCTGAAACAAAAACACATGTCTACATTCACTTGTTCCCACAAACAATGTGTCAGTTCTAGATTTAGGCCTATATACACAAAGCTTTCCTACGTGTTGTGTATCTAATGCTAATTTTCCTTTTGTCTTTGTCGCTAAATGCATGATCATTTCTAAATGTCCTTTTCTCTAAGCCAGTGGTTCCCAATCTGGTTGGGGGACCCCTGGGGGTCCGCGAAGCCTTCTCAGGGGGTCCGCGAGAGCCTAGAAAATAAAAAAAATATTAACAAATATTGTCGAATTAGGTCCCGAGCTTCCAGTAATGACTCAAGCGGGGGTCCCTGGATTCCTATGATGATTCAGTGGGGGTCCCTGGGTTCCATTAATGTTAAAGTGGGGATCCACAGAAATCAAAAGGTTGGGAACCACTGCTCTAAACCCTTTTCTAATTTCTCCTTCAATACCTTTCTTCTGTCATCTGTTTGATCTAAGAAACTCTTTTCAATAGGGGTAAGCAAGCATGTTAAATTGTTGCGGTGGGCGTAAGCTGCACCAAATGTCAATGTAGGTTCAAAGAATCCTCTCACTAATTTTATGGTGTTTCCTTAGCTACTCATTGCAAGTACTTAATGATAGGCACAAATGAAAATACTAAATCATGGTTTGAATAGAAGTACTGAATGTGCTCCTGGTTATAAACCCTTGTTAGTAGAAGACTGTAACTTATTCCATAAGTAAGGGGCAAACTATGGTAAGTAGCTCCTTCCTCCACTGATGAAGGAATCTGCGTACAAACATAACAATCTCTCGCATCCATCATCTCAACATACTCACGGAATAACCAATAGAAAACATTGGAAGAAAGTTCTCTTTGGGTGCTATCTATGTGCAAATATTTCTCATCAATCCTAAACCTGTCTAATTCTGTGAGTGCAGTAGTTGTCTCTAAAGCTGAGGTTTGGTTGGCCATAATCTTATCAAGAGTCATGCTGACAATTAATACCAGACACAATATCATACTCGCAATCGGCTAACCAATTCCTATGTATTTACAGCACCTATTCTTCTTAATCTGTTGGCCATAGCTACTCATGATCTGTAAAGAATCAGAAAGAAGAGGAGAAAAATTATAACTATGCACCAAAAAGCAAAAACAAAATCTCCAATCTTCTTTAGCAGTTACTTACAGCTTTCAGTCTTTCCTCCAGGACCTTTGTCAAAAATAGGTATCTTTGTTAATATCGGTTTAGCAGTTTGTCAAATCAGGTTATTTCATAAAGTCTCTTCTGGTTACTTTTAACAGTCTCTTTTGCACTTTTCTCCAAATTCTCAATTTACAAATTTCAGTTCATTGATCTTCTTCACGTGCCAAAATATTGACCTGGGATTTCGCGATCAAAACAAAAAGACAAAAATTCACTCTGCCATTCACTTCTCGTTGCATATGCTCATTCAGCACTTGCATATCTTCTATTTGCAATTCTCTTTCTTTTCAAAATTTTCGATCTCCATTCAACTCTCCATCACTCAAATCCTCTCTTCTTGTTGTGTCAACTTCTTCTTCATTTGTTGTCAGTGTAATTGCTTCTTTACTCTTTGCTTGTGATTTCGGACATTTATCTCCTTTCGGTGGACCTTCTGTCAATGCTCTTTTCAGTGCTGGATTTATAACTTCTCTTTCTTCTGTAAGATTTCCTCTTGACGTACCTGCAACTGGTTCAGGAGGAGTCAGATAATTTTGTCTTTGATCCGCTTCAACTCCTTCCGCCTCAGGGACTGTAGTTTGCTCTGTTTGTCTTTCAAGACTGTCTGCTTCTGGGAGAGCCCTCCTCTGACCAGACTCTCCTGCTGCCTCAGTTGAGGCTGTTTCACTGTCACTCTCCTGTAGGTCTTCCACTTCGACTCTCACAGGAGTGTTTGCACTTGTTCTAGTCTGCTCGGGTTCAGTGTCTGATTCTCCTGTTCCTTTCTCTGAGCATGGATTTCACCTAGGAGTTGGTGGTACTGTCAATAACTCTTCTTCATTGTCCAGATGGTATGGCTGGCATGAACCAATTTCGGAACTCCAGCGCATTTCACAGCTGTAGTATTCACCAGTACTGCTTGATAGGGGCCTTTCCACAGAGGCTTCAAAAAAGTCTTCCGCACGTGTTTTCTGGTCACAACCCAATCTCCTGCTTTCAGGTTGTGGCTTTGATCTTGAGACGGTTGCAGTGTGGTGGCTTCCACCTGATGATAGAAAGAGCGAACCACATCAGCCGGACCTTTGCAGTAATCCAACACCATATCATCTGTTATGTTCACTAGAACATTTGCAGGAACCGCTGGCAAACTCATTGCTCTGCCCATGAGGATTTCATGCGTAACAGTGCAGTTTTCCTGTCGGTGTGTTTCTCATAGTCATCAGAACTAACGGCAGTGCGTATGGGCCATTGCAGATTCGTGGACGCACACATCCTTGCAATTCTTGACTTCAACTTACCATTCATTTGCTCAACAAGTCCTGTGGCTTCAGGGCGGTAGCTACAATGCAATTTCTGCTCAATGTTGAAAGCTGAACACAGTCATGTAATTACTTCATTGTTGAAGTGACTTCTCTATCAGATTCTAAAGAGACCAGAAACCAAAAGTGAAGTATCAGTTCCTTAAGCAGTAACTTTGCTACCGTAAGGCTGTCACTTCTTCGTGTAAGGTAACCTTCAATCCAGTGGCTAAAGATACAAACAATCACCGCCACATATCTCAATACCTCCACACACAGGCATTTCAATAAAATTCATCTGCCTTCTGCTAAATGTCCCTCCTGCTCTTCTAAAGTGGCTCATGTTCACTACAGTTCCTTTACCCATGTTCATCTGCTGACAAATGATGCATCGATGGCAAACTGCTCCGGCAACCTGTTATAACTTTGGATTGAACCAGAACTGTCTAAAGGTTTGAATCATCTTATCCCTTCCAACATGTGCTTGACCATGATAAAGTCTAGCCATTCGAGTCAACAAACTGTCCGGCAGAACCACTTGTCCCTCCTCAGATACCCATATGTCGTGCTCATGTTGAACACATTTTAATTGTAGCCAGTTTCTTTTTTCATTTTTGCCAACATTATGCTGAAGTGCTTTCAGTTTCTCCCAAGTGTCTATGACATGTAGTGCTAAATTTGGCCACATTTCCACTTCCTCAGGTAACAGTTTCCATTTATCTTCGAATATACAGTTCAATGTGCAAAACCTTGCAACTTGATCTGCATATACATTTCTCATTGAAACAAAATCTTGTGTTTTCAGGCGTGCACCGCATATCACCACAGCAGTCTTTTCAGGCCTTTGAATAGCTAGCAACAAATCATGGATTTTTTCACTATTTCTAACTGGTGAACCAGAAGAGGTCAGGAAACCTCTCTGTGACCATAGCTGGCCAAAGTCCTGGACTGTTCCAAATCCGCACTGGCTTTCTGCATAGATAGTAACTTTAAGTTGTGCAGATACATGGCATGCTCTCGTAAGGGCTGCCAACTCCGCCACTTGTGCAGACTACACTCCTCGAAGCCAAGACGCTTTGAGAATACCAGAAATCGTGCACACAACATATCCTGCTCTGAGTGTTTCCTTGGTATCTCTTAAACAGGAACCATCAGCAACAATAATAATTTGGTCATTTTCTTCCAGTCGAGTAGCTCAAATATCAGGTCTCGATTTTGTGCACAAATGAGTAACCTCCAGACAGTCATGTTCAACTTCTTTCAATTTGTCAACCTCAACATTCTCTTTTGGAAGTAAAGTTGCTGGGTTAAGCACTGTACACCTTTTCAGTGACATGTTTGGTGAACCCAGGATGACAGTCTCATAAAGCGTCAGACTGGCATTAGTCAAATGATGAGTCTTGGTTCTGGTGAGTAAAACTTCAATGGAGTGAGGGGCCATGACAGTTAAAGGATGTCCCATCACAATGCTCTCACTCTGAGTGAGGCTCAGTCCAACCGCTGCAACTATGCATAAACAGCCTGGTAAAGCTGCTGCAACTGGGTCCAAAGTAGCTGAAAAATATGCTACCGGGCAGTTTACACCACCATGGACTTGAGTCAGAACAGACCAAGAACAAGCATCACGCTCATGACAAAACAACATGAAGGTTTTTGTGTAGTCAGGCATTCCCAAATCCAGGTCTTTGCACAGACTCTCTCGCAGCTCAGTGAAGGCTTTTTTACAGGCTTGGTCTAATGCTAAGGGATCAGTAACATCTTTGTGAGTCTGCTTCTGCAGTGGCTTTGAAATGACTGAAAAGTTGGGAATCCACTGATAACAATAGCTCACCATTCACAAAAACATTCTGACATCTCTCTGTGTATTGGGAGATTCATCTGCAATATGACTGTGAACCTTTGTCTGGAGATTTACCTGGTTCACATTTCACTTAGGTGACCGAAATACTTCACTTCGTTCTGACAGTATTGTAATTTCACTGAGGACGCTTTATGTCCATTCTCCCCTAAGTGATTCAGTAAGGCAATAGTATTATACTTGCATGCTTCTCTAGTTTTTGATGCAACCACAAATCATTGATGTACTATACTAACGTCGATTGGAAAGGCATTTCCAATGACTCCAGTTTCTTTTTCAGGATCTAGTTGAAAATGGACGTGACTCTGAAAACCTTTGAGGAATTCTGTACCAACAATAGACTTGAGCCATAAATTAAAAACAGAAAAGAAATTGACTCATCTCATTCAGAGGTACTGAAAAGAATGCTTGTGACAGGTCCCCTACGGTAAACCATTTAGCATCCCATTGGGTCTGAAACAATATCACTGCTGGATTCAGCACCATGGGACAACATTCAATCACAATATAATTTACTTTCCTCAAATCCTGAACAATCTGAAAATTCCTGCATGGCTTTCGCAGTCCCATTATTGGGGAATTACATGGGCTGCTCAGCACTTCTTTTAAAACACCTTGGTTTACAGACTCTGTAATTATGGGTACAATTCCTTCAATTGTCTCTTGGGTCATGTGGTATTGGGGAATCTGGGGAAGAATAGCATTTGGCTTGACTGGGACCTTAACTGGCTCAACTCCTTTAATTAGACCCACGTCTTTTCCTGTAAAATCCCACACTTTCATTTTAACAGTTCTCTGTATGTCGGAAGGAAGATCTCTCACAGTGAAAACTGGAAAGAAACCGATCAAAGGGTACTCCTCATTCACTGCATCACAATCTGTTTCCATGGGAAAGTTATCTTCATCATCACTGTTTTTCTGAATTCCAATTCCATCATTTGAGCAAGTAATTGACCATTTTGCTTTGCATAGCAAGTCCCTTCCTAGTAAGGATGCCGGACTCGATTCACAAACTATGAATTTGTGTAATCCTTCAAGGTTTCCAATTTTAACCTGAACTGGTGCTGTAATCGGGTTTGCAAAAAGAACAGTTGATGGACGGACTGCAGAACAAATCAAACATTCACCCCCAGTCACAGATCTGGTTTAATACAACATTTTTTTTGCTCACCATGCCATTCCAGTTTGGACCCAGCGACATGCAAATCAGTCTTGACCCTGTTCCCCATGGGAACAGTCCAGCCCGAACTGCCAGACCAGGTCCTCCTTGGACCAGAAACAAGCATCCTGGGACCGGTTTCGGGGTATCACCCCTCTTCAGCCAGGCTAACTTGAATCTGGTGGCATAGTGCGCACAGGACCCACGTCTGGGCATACCCTTCCCACTTGGGGCAACAAATGCAAAAAGAACAGTTGATGGATGGAATGCAGAACAAATCAAACATTCACCCCCAGTCACAGATCTGGGTTTAATGCATCATTTTTTTTGCTCAACTTGTAATCTGGTTTGTCAAATACTGGTTTGCAACTGCTACAGTATGGACTGTTTTCCCAGAAAGGGGCAGGTTTGGAACTTCTTCAGTTCTCACTGTAGAGCGTGTAGCTCCTGTGTCAACTAAAAATGAGACTTTGTGACCCATCACTTTTCCCTTCGCATATGGACCTTTCTGATCTACCTCTAAGGAAGCTGTTAACACATATTCTTCTTCATCTGAACTCTCGCTCACCCAGTCATTGTTTATTCCATCCTCACTGTGTAGGGGCAATTGGTGTACTGTGTTATTGTTTAGATTAAACCTTTGACCTGTGACCTGCTGAGGAAGCATCACCTGCTGGTTATCCATTGGTGCTTGAGGTGTTTGAATTTGCTGTCTAGCTACCATTTGCACTTGAGGTTTGATTTGCTGCGACTGGGGCATCTGCAAACGTGGCATTTGCATCTGTTGCATGGGCTGAAAACCGTGTACCTGATTCACATTACTTTGGAAATTTGTATTATGACCTCTCATTCTCGGTCCTCTCATATTCGGGAAAGAATTAATTTTGTTTATCTGCAGAACAACACCTTCCTGTCCTAACATCGGATACTCCAGTTTCCAATGTACGATGCCTCCGCAAGTGTGACATGGCAACAATCTCTTCATTCCTTGCACATCATTCTGAACAACCACTGTACTCTAATTGGGACCACAATTCACATTTCCAATTCCGCCTCTACCTGTAGCTTTCACTTGGTTCTACAACCACATGTTTCATTGCTGCTACTTTCCTGTTTGAGCCGCTTTAATATGCATCACCATTGCCTTAAATTTCAACTTTCTCTGCTTCAGCTCAATCTCGTCACTACAGTACTTTGCATACTGCAATACTTCATCTGTCGGCTTTGCTTGCCAGCAAATCAAATGACTCTAATCATTTGGCTAATCTCAGGTCTCAATCCTTTAACAAATCTGAACACAAAATGAATCATGTGTTTTGGCTCAATTGTTTCTGTGCCACTGTAATGTTTGAACGCCTGTAACAATCTCTTGTAGTATGCATGTATTGACTCCTCCGCTTCCTGGGCTGTCCTGTCTATTCTCTGCCAGTCAGTATTCTTAGGCAAAATTCTTGTTTTCAAAAACTCGATCACCTTCTAGTAATACTTCATTACATCAGGAGACTGGTGCACCTATTGCTGGATCTCTTGGAGGTTCTCTTGTCGGCGAATCTACGCTTCTCTTACACTCAACCCATAAGTCTTCTGGAACCACTATTTCTAACAGGTTATTCAAATCATCCCACAGACATTTTGCGAGCTTCACAAATCTATCTGGTTGCTGATACCACTCTACTGGCTTCTCTCTTAACCTGGGATAATCATTTGTAAATGACAAAATGTCACTTCTGCTCCAAGGGACATGCACAAAATTCCCTCTGGGAATCTCTGTCATTGCTAAGATTTTCACTTGATCCTCAGCCTGTTGCACATTCGCAGTAAGATTCTCAGAATCCCTTTTCCTCTTGTCTTTTTCTTTGCCCATCTGCCTTCCCAGTTGTCTAATGCTCCCCATCTTTGGATGCTCTGAAGTAATTCTCTAATGTGAACTTTCATTCCTGGGACTCATGTTCTCAAAATCCTTTGAGTCAATGTCTGATCTGTAACTCCTCTTTAAATGTTTTGTTTTCTCGATTTCTACATTAAATTTCTCCGCTAAGTCTGCTAATTTCTGATGTGCTATTCCTGCTTTGTTAGTAAACAGTTTGCACAAATAACGCAACTCACCTTCTCTGAATGTGTCAATCTTGTCCAACCCCATCGTTCCCTCAATTAGGTCTTCTGCTTCTAGCCTAAACCTGGTCAAATTCAATGCACTTCCTCTGCTGGAATCTCCTTGACTGCTACTCATCCTCTCTAACCAGTCGGTTAACTGCTGAGCTGTCAAACCTTGTAATGAAATGTTGTTATTACTTACACCAGGCACTTGCTGTAGCGTTAGGCCGGGGTCGCTGATGCCACTGTGCTTCGGTTAGGACCTATGTATGGTCTCAGGTCATTATTTGGAGGAGTCCTGAAAGTACTTAAATCAATTAACGGACCAGTTCCATCAAATGTCGGTCTCGTGGGGGTCATCATTCTTGCATTTTCAGTGAATTTCTCCCTTTCTATGCACGGACTCTGAATGTTCTGCTCACTGCTCTTATTGTTTCTCTGGGTAAACAACGGTATGACTGGACCTATGGTAAGTGGTACTGCCACTGCATCTGGATTTGATTGGATGTTTGGATCTCTAGAGTACACTATTCCTGTTCTCTGACTGGTCAAAGCGGACATTTCTGTCTGTGATCCTGTTATGTGAGTGTATCTCTGTATTCTCTGTGTTTGTATCGGGGGCGTCAAATTCAGGTCAGACACTATCTGGACCAAAGTCGGTTTCTAGTAAACTTGTCCTGTCGGCACTATTAGGATTGTTGCAGTATTTACAATAGGTACATCTGGACAAATTCTGGGAATTTCCATCTGCGGCATAGGCCTTTGAATCGCAGAAGTGTCTGGAACAATATGACTAATCTGAATCTGGCTCTGTGTGGATTCAATTGGTGTTGGAGCTGTAGGGTCTACACTGGTACTTGAACCTCTCTCATGTGCTCCATATGGTGGGGGACGATTTCTCAATAACTGTAAAATAAACTAATCATCTGACTCTCCATCATGTATTAAAGACTTCCGAGACTGGATTTCTGCTCACTGTCGTCTGAAGGATAGGAATCCCTTTCCTTAGTACCCTTTTTAGCCTAGTTCCCGTTCTCCTAATTGCCGGAAACAGCTTAATTCCCATCTAAAGTCTCAGTTCTCCAAAAGTTCTGCTCACTATCCCATCTAGCCGCTGCTAAGGTCCTTTCAGCTTTCCTCATTCTTCTCTCAAATTTCAGTTACTGTTTAGCTACTATTTCTTAAATTTCTAATGCCTCAAATTGTGCAGGTCTTGGAGGAGATTTCAAATCCTTCAGTACTCTCCTCAAATTTTCTAAGATCTTCAAATTAAATGTTCTACTGGCAGGAAATACCAAGCTCCCATCTCTCTCTGTTTCTTTGCACCATTGTTTCAGCCAAAGACATGGTGCAGCACCTTGTTCCTCAAATACAACATAGGAAGGTGTACCTTCTGGCGGTGTAATTTCTCCTACTCTAGTTGGAATGAACGTACCTCCCCTTAGGGCACTCTTTAAAGCTTTGATAAATTTCATTTCTGTAATTTACACTACTTTCAATCAAATCAGGAAGTGGCTTTCAAGCCCAAAATCCATTTTGCCTACCTTCTCAACCAATTACGCTTCAAGGTTTTTCCACCAATCCTTTTGTGACCCTTCTTACTAACCAGCCTATCCCAGCACGGCTCCAATGGCATCACACTCACACGTACAGCGGCTGACAAAGTCTTTTGGCTTGTCTTTTTCAACTCAGATTCACATAAAACTAAATGCAAATATTGCGAGCACAAAACAAAATCAAACCCAATTTGTCTCTTCACTACAGGTAGGGTGGCACAATCGCTTCAGAAACCTTACTAATTTTTCACTGTGGCATTTCGCTCTAACAGATAATCCTTCTATCTCATTTTCCCTGACTCGCAAGCAAACTTTGACCAGCACATTCGACCAGCACATTTCACTTTCAACTGATCATTGGTTCTATTCTGGTGCACATAGGACTCGCCAAATCTCCGTCGAAAACCTATCACTCACTTTTAGCACACACTGTTGACTTGTCAATCACGGTCGATTGACCTATTAAACAGCCAAAGTAACACATAAGCCAAGTGTCTCATACACTTATTCCACACTCTGGAGTCTTAGATCACGCACAGTCTGTATACCAACAACCATGAGAACTTTGAGCACAGAGCGCCACACATATGAAGTTTGATGACTTCCCTACTCTCACACTTTGGAGTATGCAAACTCCCTAAAGAACTTCATCTGGAGTAGGCAAACTCTCAATTATCACAATATACTGGCGATTTGCTTAAGCTGTGCAAGCGCAAAACCTAATTTATTCACACTGTCACTGAAAATGCTGAGAACATCCTCAAACAAGCATTGGCAAGCTCTTAGGTTCTGGGAAAGTCATGGCAGGTTCTTAGGGAGACATAGGGGGTGATTCTAACTTCGGCGGGCGGCGGAGGCCGCCCGCCAAAGTTCCCCCACCAAAATACCGCTCCGCGGTCGAAAGACCGCTGAGGGTATTTTGGGATTTGCCCTGGGCTGGCGGGCGGCCGCCAAAAGGCCGCCCGCCAGCCCAGGGCAAATCAACCTTCCCACGAGGACGCCGGCTCAGAATTGAGCCGGCGTAGTGGGAAGGTGCGACGGGTGCAGTGGCACCCATCGCGTATTTTAGTGTCTGCATAGCAGACACTGAAATACTTTGTGGGGCCCCCAGGGGCCCCGCGGCACCCCCTACCGCCATCCTGTTCCTGGCGGGAGACCCGCCAGGAACAGGATGGCGGTAGGGGGTGTCAGAATCCCCATGGCGGCGGAGCGCGCTCCGCCGCCATGGAGGATTCTGCAGGGCAGCGGGAAACTGGCGGGAGACCGCTGGTTTCCCGCATCTGACCGCGGCCGAACCGCCGCGGTCAGAATGCCCTGCGGGGCACCGCCGGTCTGTCGGCGGTGCTCCCGCCGACCCTGGCCCCGGCGGTCTCTGACCGCCGGGGTCAGAATGACCCCCATAATCTTTTCACTTTGTATCATCGAACCTGAAATCTTAACCTTCACCAGCTTCTCTGCCAAATCTATGAAATATTTTGGTCTTTTAAGGAGATTCTTAATCCAACTATTTTAGCACACTCAAAGGGAACAAAGACTTTATGGTGATCTCGTAGGGAGACTAACCATGCAAAGGACCTTATGATGGGCTCTTAAGGAGACAAACTATTCTACTCTTCTACCCTTTCTAAACTTTATGATGGCCTCTCAAGAAGGCTAACCATCCACTCGTTTACCTGTTTCGTAAGAAGAAACTTTATGGCGGCCTGTTAAGGAGACATTTAATATTTCATTTATAATTCCACCATAAGTCTCAAATTTACTGCAATTTCAAAATCATAATCAATAAACATCATTGAATATCCTTTGGAGTCAGTAATCTTTACACACCATTACCTATTTGGTCAGGAATAACCACACCTTTATGTCAAAGTTAGAAAGTTTATTTCCCTATATTAACAATGCTAATGTCACGTGTATTAACCTCAAAACCAACTGATAAACATATATGAACAACACCAGTTGACCAATTCTTTTAAAGAACCTTAATTTTGCTAACTCATTGATCGCTAAACATTTGAGAGTCACAGTACAAATTAAAAGCAAGACTAACTAGAAAATAGAAATAGCATACATCTAGGTTCAGAAAATGAGCAACTTCAATTGTTATTAATAATTTGTTAGCATTCTCTCGGTCTACCTAACTAACCACCTGAATAGAATAGCATGTTCGGACTTTATGCAAAGCAATTTAGTCCATGTTAATTTGGAAAACATCTAATTAGGGCTCTATCAAAATGGTGGTTGGTACCTAGAAACAAAGAACAAACTTACAACAAGAACAATATCACTTTGTTATACCTCTCCTCATATGGATCAGCAAGCTGCGATTATCTTTGTCAGTTGGACATCAGTGCGGTCAGCTTCAGCAATAGGCAGTGGAAGAGGATGGTTCAGACATAAGGGTTTCTAAGAAATCTCTGAACCATTTAGAAAGCTATATCAAAGGAATCCGTATTCGGCATCAGACAATGAAGTTAAAGATAGAAATAAATCATTAGGAACTGTTCAGCTTCTCAAACAGAATAGAATGAGAGCACCTTTCCTCTGTGCAGTCAGGCTAAGTTAAAATCGCCTAAAGAACTTCCCACCCTGTCATTGGTCAGAGAATTGTATGTTTACAATTAGTTCACTAAGGATTAAACCCCAATCTAAGATGTAACTAAACTGTCTTTCACATGTTGATGATTGGCTCCTCTTTTCCTGTTCCCATCGTCAGACTTGTCAGGTAACCTTTTTGTATACATCCGTACTCCAGTCAGTGCATCCATTGTTAGCTCCTGGGAACATCGCTGTCTTACACATCAACTATACAGTGTAACAACTTCTTCTACAAGACGTTCTAGCAGGCAGTTCTCATGAGAAAGTTAAAGACATCTGCTAACGTTTGGTCAATAAAGTGCGAACAATACATGAATTGATTTCTCTGGACATACATTCACACAATTTTATTAAACAGTGCAGCTTAATATGAGGCTCTGTAGACAAGGCCCAAACCTCGCTAATTTAAGGCTTACAATTAACAAACAAATACATAACATGTAATCATTAATACAACACATTACTACATTTTTCTTAATGCAGGCACTTCAATTAATACTAATATGCATTTATTAAAAGCATTACATATTTAATGATTGCCACTCAAGTGGGCACATTTTCCAAATCGCACGATATTTTCTACATTAGTCAGATTCTATGCAAATTCTTAATCCAAAATACATAAAATTCAATAGTAATAAATTCAGCGTTCACATTGGTGATCACTCTGCTCCCAACACTCTCCTTCCTAACAGAGGATACTTTTCACCTGGGCTACTAATATGCCCAGAAACCCACCACTGGAAAGTGCAGCTGTCACAACCTGCAAGCAATTAGGAGTCTGTATGGATTCCTTCTTAGCCAAATTGATGTAAATAAAAACAAGATCCCTTGGAGTTCTACCTTGAGCTTCGCCATGACGACTACTAGTGCCCAGGACTGTAGCCAGAAGTATATTTTGTAGGGTTGTATGGCTATCAGCTATGGCCACACATTAAAGCTGTGCTCTATAGGTGTATTCTTTCCCAGATACTGCTTGTCTTACTGTATATTGACCCCCAGAATATCGTGCTAGGAGAATGTCAAGAACCGAATTTGAAAGCTAAGTGCATATATAGGAAGTATAGATTTACTATTCCTAACTCCACATCTAAATATCTTGAAGATATGTACAATGTGTAGGTACATATATGTAGAGTCATGCATCAAAAATCTGTACTTACCTGTTGATATTTTCGATACAATATTCTGTGCCATCGATATTCTGATTTTGATATTGTGGTACACACCATGTGATTCTGTGTGAAGTAATGCGTGGATTTTTAAAAAATAAATATTAAAGCACGCTCATACAACTTTCCACAAACCAACTTTAAGATGGGATTAGATGTAGAGATGTTGGGATTTAAGCAGAACTGTGTTAAGTCTGACTTGCAACCTTTGTGTATATTCTAAACTGTTTGAGCTTTGTGCAATTAAAACTTATCAAGATATTCTTTAAAAAAAAAAACCTCTTACCTCAAATGGTGGATGTCCAGTCTCCATACTCAATTATTTTGGTGGAGGACGTCCTACCTGGGACATTATACATCAGGAAATTATCACATCTGGAAGGCACAAAAAGATTCAACTTACCTCATGTAAATTTAGGAAACTTCATCTCGTTCGTAAAGTGTGAAGTTTCCTAATTCCAACCAACTGCATAAGTGAAGTTTTAATTGAACTCAACACTAATTTAAAATAACTTTATAGAGAACTTGGAGCATATCCATCAAGAACACTTTGGGAAATTAACAGCAAATTGTGTGTTTTAAGGCTGCTGCACAGGTGAAAAGTAGATGTCCCGACCATGACTTGCACAATATTTTGTCCAAGGGGATGTATCTTCAGCTTGTGACTCTAGCAGGGTTATCTAGATATTAAACCTTTTTTGGGAGATAACTATTCTGTTATAGCAGCCCTCTGTGACATGGCAGCTATATTGGATGATTTCAGAATCACAGTACTGCTGGTTGATGTGTTTGTAGACCTCTGTAGCCTTCAAATTATCCTAATAAAATATCTCACTCCTGCAAACAAAATATAGATGTCTAGAGCAGCACTTACCCCACCAGGCTATATTTCACAGTAGGCCAGCATACGCTGAAGCAATGTCAATCAAATGTAAGTTATACCTGACTTGTGATGACTTTGCCACAGCATAACAGGCTAATCAAAGCAGTATGCCGTATTGGAATGTGGGGTTTCATGATAGGACATTGCTTCTGAATGGCTGGTAAGTTTAGGTAGTGACATCCACGTTCCTACCCTGAACAGGAAAGGTCAGGAAAATTGCTGGTTTAAGAACAACATGACTCAATGCCCTGTACGCTGTGCAATCTTTTCACACAGCAAATTCCTATTTGACATGCCATATATGAAATATGTTGGAATTTTTGCCTTCAACCTCCTGTCTCCTGAGCCCAATTTTGATGGTTTGTAGGACTCTGTGCACTTTACCACTGCTAATTAGTGCAAAAGTGTTTTGCTCTTGCCTTTAAACATGGTGAAATTGACTTACAGCCAGTTGGCACACTTAATTTATTTGTAAGTCCCTAGTAAATTGGTACTATGTGTACCCAGGGCCTGTAAATTAAATGCTATTAGTGGGTCTGCATTACCGATTGTGCCACCCACTTACGTAGCCTTCTAAACAGGTCTCAAGTGTTCCATTGCAGCCTATGTGTGCAGCTTAAACTGCCATTTCGATCTGGCAAAATAAACCTTTTGTCATGCCTAACCCTTCCTTTTTAATACTTATAAGACACCCCTATCATCGGCCCTAAGTAGCCAATTGGGGCTAGTGCAGTGTATTTAAAAAGTTGGACCTGTACTTTTAACTTTTACATGTCCTGGTAGTGAAAAGCTCCTAAATTTGTTTTTCACTACTGCAAGATGTGCCTCTCACATAACATTGAGTTAACTTACTACATTTACATTTATTGAGTGATAACTTTGAGTTATGAGCAGATGTGAGTCTCGAGTTTGGTGTCTAAAGAACTGTGATTGAAAGCTTTCTTTAATGGTAACATCAGATTTCACGTCACAATTCTGAAAATGCCACATTTATAAAGTTGGTGTTTTCTTTTCTCAACCATTTGCTGTCTGCAGCCTATATCCTGGGTCACACGACTAGGTGTAGCTGGCAGTTGGTCTTTGTGTATTGCTCCCAGAAAGTGAAACAAAGGGCATTAGGTATTGGCAGCATGGGCCACCTCTGACTTGTGGAGCGGGGAGCTGTCATCTACCACTCTTGCACATCACAAAGGCTCTGCCTGGGCACACTTAAAAAAGGTTTGACACTGTTTGGTTTTGACCCCAGGCAAGCTGGGGCCAGGACACAGAGGCAGAACATTCCAAACACCTTTGAGGGTGGAAACTTCCAGGACCATCTCCCACTTCAAAGCTGGTACCAGGTATAAATAATGGACCTTGAGACCTAACTCTTCAGCAGACCTCTGGACCTGTTTGAGACTCAGAAGGATGCTGCCTGAGTAAAAGGACTGGACCTGCATCATGATCCTAGAACCAACGGAGTGACTCCAATGGCAAGTTGACTGCCGTCCTGATGAGAGCCTTAGGGACAGATTAGGCTCCAACTATCTTGAACCAAGCAAATAGACACTACTTGTTGTGAGTCTTACCTCCCCTCCCACCAAACAGTTGCCACCCCAGTCCTGGAGCATTGGTTATGGGCCTGCAGGTGCTCTGCCAGCCCAGCTGTGGTCCTGTAAGCAGAATCGATGCAGTACAACACATGCCCAATGCCGAACTCCACATCGCAGTCTCCTTGTAACTACCTCTGTGCGACTCACCCTTGATGCAGGCCTCTGAAGTGCAAGCACCTAGTCAACAGCATCCTCCACAATGATGCAGGACTCCACATCGCAGCTCTCTTAGAATCTCCATTGAATCTCACAATGATACACAAGTCAAGGTTTAAGGAACTTTGTTCAGCAGGCCTAACTTGGGGCCACATGTACTAAGCATTTTGCACGTCGCAAACAGCGAATTGGGCCGTTTGCGATGTGCAAAATGCAATTTGGGATGTACAGACCCATTTTTGTGATTCAGTAAACTATTTACCGAATAGCAAAAAGGGTTTGCAAGTCAAAATTAGGAAGGTGTGTTCCCTTCCTAATTGCGAGTTGCAGTCCCATATATGATTGTTTTGTGACCGCGAATGCGGTCGCAAAACAATCGCAGTTAGCACCAGTTTCAAACTGTTGCTA
Organism: Pleurodeles waltl; assembly: GCF_031143425.1. NCBI lineage: Eukaryota > Metazoa > Chordata > Amphibia > Caudata > Salamandridae > Pleurodeles > Pleurodeles waltl. The sequence goes on along the minus strand of NC_090447.1, from coordinate 519,426,272 downwards.
ACCCATTCGCATGGGACCCCTTCCCCACATGGGACCCCTTCCCCTTTGTAAGTAGCAGCAAAAACATGTTTTCAGAGCAGGCAGTGCTCCGACGGATGACACTGCCTGCTCTGAAAAAATGAAAAGAACACTTTTCATTTTTTGTGTTTGAAATGCATCTTGTTTTCCTTTAAGAAAAACGGGCTGCATTTAAAAAAAAAAAAAAAAAAAAAAAATACTGCTGTATTTAAAAGCAGTCACAGGCATGGTGGTCTGCTGTCTCCAGCAGGCCACCATCCCTGTGAGGGCGGCCATTCCCAAGGGGGGGTTGCAAATTGTGACCTACCGCATGAATATTCATGAGGTAGGTCATTTGCGACCCCCTTGCAAATCGCAAACAGTGTCATTGACACTGTTGAATATAAGATTTTGCGACTCGCAAATTGCGAGTCGCTCTGACTCACAATTTGCGAGTCGCAAAACCTATATTTCGTACATGTGGCCCATAGTCCCTTCATCCAACCCACACTCCATCACGGTCGGCTTGGCCTTGTGATTTTGCACCAGTTCAGCACGACCAGATAACCGTAGTTGCGCCTAGTGCTTTTAGGCAGTATTTTCAGCTAAATCTTTAAATTTGCATACCCCCAGTTCTACTGATTCGATTTTGTGGTTTTTGTGTCAAGTCATTTATTGCATTTCGCTCTATTTTTCTAAATTGTGGTGGGATTTTCCATGTGTTGTGCATTCACTTTATTACTGTTTGAAGTACTGCATAAAGACTTTACACATTGCTTCTAAGTTAAGCCTGACTGCTTTGTGCCAAGCTACCAGAGGGTTAATCCCATGTTAATTTGGGGTTTGCTGCTTGAGTTTGGTCTCACTCCCCTTAACAAGTGACGATATTTCTAACAAAAGGCATGAAGGTAGTTCAGCTAATGGCCACTGAATTCTCGGCTGCTCAGCTTTGACAGTAAACTAGTGTTGCTACCACCTTTCATATCAGCTTCTTACACACAACACCGTGGCATCCCACAGGAGTCCATCATATCCCTTCTGTTATCCAACATTTACCTAACCCCCTTACCAAACCTGATTACATCATTTAGCCTCACTTGTTACAACTATACAGATGATGCCCAAATCATTTTTAAAAATAGGTGGTCTGGAAGACCTCTATAATTTAAAGCTTGACTGCCTTTGGGCCTTAAACAGATGGATGATGAACAACGATCTAAAGCTAAATATTACAAAGACAGTGCTTATGATCTGTGGAAAGTGATACAAATATCAGCCTATTGCCAACATGAGGCCCCTGCAACAATATCAAGACAAGTCAGAAACCTATGGATAACCTTGGATTCAGACATTTATTTGATAGCACGTTAACCAAGTAATTCAGTGTGCCATCTACACAACGAAAACACTATGTTCCATCCTTCTATATGCATCTCCAAGCTTGACTATGCCAACAGCATGTACCTTGGTGCACCTGCATTCATCATATGGAGAAAACACCTCATCCAAAATGCTGCTGCAAGACTTCTTCTCTGCCATCACCCAAGAGAACGCATGACTCTAGTCTTACAATCACTCCAAAGGCTACCTATAGCTAGAACAGTGGTTCCCAAACTTTTTTGGCCCACGGCTCCATTGACCTATTGGCCATTGGCTGTGGCTCCCCATTAACCCCTTCGCTGCCAGGCCTTCTCCCCTCCTGGCTATTTGGGGCAGTTTGCGCTTAGGCCCTCATAACTTTTTCTCCACATAAGCTACCCATGCCAAATATGCGTCCTTTTTTTCCAACATCCTAGGGATTCTAGAGGTACCCAGACTGTGTGGGTTCCCCTGAAGGAGACCAACAAATTAGCCAAAATACTGCAAAATGTTAGTTTTTTTTAAAAAAAAATGGGAAAAAGGGCTGCAGAAGAAGACTTGTGGATTTTAGAAAACCCAAATTTTCATCACAATTTTGACATTTTACTGTGACATACCCCATTTTTACTTTTTTTTGTGCTTTCAGCCTCCTTCCAGTTAGTGACAGAAATGGGTGGATCCCAGAAAGCTTAACGTTTCTGAAAAGTAGAAAAAATTCTGAATTCAGCAAGGGGTCATTTGTGTAGATCCTACAAGTATTTCCTACAGATAATAACAGCTGAAATAAAAGAATATTGAAATTGAGGTAAAAAAAAAAACTGCCATTTTTCTTTACGTTTTACTCTGTAACTTTTTCCTGCAATGTCAGATTTTTTAAAGCAATATACCGTTACGTCTGCTGGACTCTTCTGGTTGCGGGGATATATAGGGCTTGTAGGTTCCTCAAGAACCCTAGGTACCCAGAGCCAATAAATGAGCTGCACCTTGCACTGGGTTTTCATTCTATACCAGGTATACAGCAATTGATTTGCTGAAACATAAAAAGTGAAAAATAGGTATCAAGAAAACCTTTGTATTTCCAAAATGGGCACAAGATAAGGTGTTGAGAAGCAGTGGTTACTTGTACATCTCTGAATTCCGGGGTGCCCATACTAGCATGTGAATTACAGGGCATTTCAGACAGTATAGGTCTTTTTAACACACTATCTTACATTTGGAAGGAAAAAATGTAGAGAAAGACAAGGGGCAATAACACTTGTTTTGCTATTATGTGTTCCCCCAAGTCTCCCGATTAAAAAAAAAAATGGTACCTCACTTGCGTGGTTAGGCCTACTGCTCGCGACAGGAAACACAAAATGGACACATCATGTTTTTACATTGAAATCTGACATGTTCTTTGCAAAGAGCCTAGCTGTAGATTTTGGCCTCTAGCTCAGCCGGCACCTGGGGAAACCTAGCAAACCTGCACATTTTTTAAAACAAGACACCTAGGAGAATCCAAGATGGGGTGATTTGTGGGGCTCTGACCAGGTTCTGTTACCCAGAATCCTTTGCTAACCTCAAAATTTGGCCAAAAAAAAACACTTTTTCCTCTCATTTCGGTAACAGAAAGTTCTGGATTCACAAATTTCCTTCCACCCAGTGTTCCCCCAAGTCTCCCGATAAAAATGATACCTCACTTGTGTGGGTGGCCCAGGTGCCTACAACAGAAAAATGGCAAAAACCCGTAGAGATAGAGGGGATAGCACAGCGACTTGATAAGCACATATTTTTCTTTTATACATCTTTTAGGCTGACTCTGCTTTGGGGACCCACACAAGTGAGGTATCGTTTTACTTGGGAGGCTGAGGGGAATGCTAGGTGGTAGGAAATTTGTGCCGCAGCAGTGATCCTACAAAGAAAAGTGAGGAAAATATGCTTTGTTTAAGCACATTTTGAGGTTTGCAGAGGAGTCTGGGGAAGAAAATGTTGGGGGATCCAGGCAAGCCACACCTTCTTGGACTCCTTGGGGTGTCTATTTTTATAACCTGTCTGTGTTTGGTAGGTTTCCCTAGATGAAGGCCGCACCTGGGACCAAAAACATAGGTACACCCCCCCCCCAAAAAACACAGGTAGTTTTGCAATAGATCATTTTGATGTGTCCACGTACTTATCTGAGGGTCCAAACACTAAAATTGTGAAAAGAAAGGCACTTAGGTTATGTTAAAAAGACCTCTCACTGCTGCAACACCTGATTACAGCAGAGCAGATTTTGTCATTTTTACCAGACATATTGGTTGGATTTGGCACAAAGGTGAGTGATGGTTCAGTGGATCAAATTTTATCAACAAGAGATTTCACAGCTTGTGAGGTGTAAAGCCACAACAAGGCACCAACCGCTTTACAGTCCATTTGCACACCTTTCATACATGACATGCACAAGACCATTCACGCCGCCAGCCACAGGCCCAGAACATTACAACACTTGCATTGACAGACACTGCCACTCAAGGGCTCATCACTTACATACGCCCACATGCCTGATACAGCAATCACACCAGCTGATGGGAGTGTGTGGACTGGCATTTGGCTGGCAGTGTGTTGCAGTAGTCAACAGCAAGTCAATATTCAGCCGCCAGTCAAGCACCACTCCACACACAATGGCATCACTTTTTTTTTTTTTTTTTTTTTTAAATCAAGAAACCACTAAATAATTAGAAATAATTACGAAACTATAAACACAGAAGCTCTAACTAAGTACATGACAGAAATGCCAACCATAAAACTGAACACATAAAAATATAAAAGAGGAAGTTTACACTCAGGGTAGTTCCCAATAATTCTTCTGGGCGTGGTAATTCCTGAAACAACCACCCACACACAGCCCAGGCTTTGAAGGACAATCTGGACAGTACATTTGAGTCTCCCTCCAGATACGTCTTTGAGCACAGACTCTACATTTCTTAGCTGGAAAGTCTTTTTAGGGCGTGAGAGGAGTGTAATCAGCAAAGTAGCGATCTTTCAATCTATCCACATCCTCCACACTGCTTCTCTAGGAACTCTTGCCTGTTCCACCACAATAAGGCTCTCTATCACTGACTCCTGAAATGTCACAAATGTCATCTTTGACTCTGGAGACCTATCCTTAAACACAATAAAAACATTGAAAGTTGCCAAGTGGAAGAGGTGAATTGCTAACTTCTTATACCAAACGTAAGACTTACGAACAGCAGTATAAGGTTCCAACCTCTGATCAACTCTATCTACACCTCCCATGTGCTTATTATAATCTAAAATGCACACAGGTTTGCACACTTCAGCAACCTGGCCCCAAACAGTCACGGGGGAAGTACTCTCATCATGGATAGTACTGAGCAAGTAGACATCCCTCCTGTCTGAAAATTTCAAAGCTAGCAGCTCATCATTCTGCATGGCACTGCACTGTCCCCCTCAAGTTTTTTACAGACAAGCTCCCGTGGATAGCCTTTCCCTGTTACAACGAATTGAGCCATAAGCAACAGTGTCCACTCTAAACAATTCCTTGAACAACTGCACTCCAGTGTAGAAGTTATCTACATACAAATGGTGAACTTTGTTGAACAGTCGTCTACCAAGTTCCCACACAATTTTCTCAGTAACTCCAAAAGTGGGAGGACAACCAGGGGGGTCAGTACTGGAATCTCTACCAGTGTAGACATGGAAACTATACACATATCCTGTACTCCTTTCAGACAGCATATACAATTTAATTCCATCTTGTGCCCTCTTGCTAGGAATATACTGCCTAAAAACCAAGCAACCCTTGAAGAGGACCAAAGACTCATCCACAGCTGTTTCTTTGCCTGGAACCTAGACCTCTGAAAACCGATCTAGAAAATGATCAAGGACAGGCCTAATCTTAAAAAGACAGTCAGAATCAGGGTGCTCTTGTGGCAAGGCTAAAGCATTGTCAACAAAATGCAGCATCCTGAGAAGAAGCAAATACCGATTACGACTCATGTTTGCAGGAAATATAGCTGTTGCCATCAAGGGACTAGTAGACCAAGAAGAAGCCAGTGACTGCTTCCTTACCACCCCCATCAAAAGAGTCACACCTAAAAACCTTTTCATCTCCTCCTAATTTGTGGGAATCCACTGGGTAGCTCTAGAGTGTGGCCTAAGTCTAGCAGCGTTGTCCCTCAAATACTGCTCCGCATACAAATTAGTCTGCTCAACAATCTCTTACAAAAAACACATCATCCATAAATAACTCAAAGAAATTGACAGGCAAAAAGTTCTCTGTATTGACTCTACACCCCTGGAAACCACTCCATGTTTGGGGCAGCCCAGAGTTCAGGTCTTCTAACAGGAAACCTTTCAGCCCCAGGTTACTGCACTAATGGCACATCAGTGGCTTCCTCTAAAACACGCCCTTCATCTGCACTGAGAGTGGTTTCCTCATCAGAAGATTCCTCTCCGACAGAAACTTCATTGCCAGAATCTCTCACTTCCTCCTCTGCCTCAGATGCAGAGTCCGTCTCATAATCATGATCAGACAGTGACTCAAAAAGCATATCAACAACCTGCTGAGCGGTCATCCTGCGGCTAGCCATGATCTTTCCTACAAAAAGTAACTAGACAAATGCACCACCAACAACCAGCACTGTGTAAGATAAGTAATAAAGTGTAGCTTTATCACTAAGAGTTATAAACTCAAAAACTATACCGCTCACTTGCCTGAAAAAGCTTGACTCACCAGCAACTACTCTGCACAAACACAGCAATCCCCAATGATATCCCACTAAAAAGAAAGAAAGAAAAGCAAATTAGAAATAAGACAACACAGACATCATAGTGCACAAATCTAAGGACAATTTCACACACAATCCTGCATTAGTACACCACCTACAAACATGTCATTCATGCATGGCAACAATACTCCTTTGGAGTAAATTGTTTTTACTTACCTAAAACATGCAGCTATGCAAACCGCAGGTCAACCACCGCCAAAACCGCGAGGAGCCACAGCAAAGAAAGCAAAAGGTTTGAACTAGAACAAAAAGGAAAAAAACATTAGCACAAATGCAAATACTTCGCCAGTTGACAAACACCCCACCATCAAGCATTTAGAAATTGGTGCCTAAGTGGATTCTGCCCCCCATAGGGGCAGAGGAGCCTACTAAAAAATAGGCCTATCTGCCCCAAGGGGGGCAGAAAATATATTTTGTAGTGTGTACCATTGGGGAGCAACCCTTGCCCAAGGGGCCACCCCCCAAACAAAAAACACACACACACACACACACACACTATCCCTGGTGCCTAAGTGGCTTCTGGTCAACCGTTCTATGCCCCGCCTTGTGGGGGAGGGGCACCCCTCTCCCCCACAGAAATACACCAAACAAATCCTTGGCGTTCAAGTGGCTTCTGCCCCCCTTGGGGGCAGATCAGCCTAAAAATAATAGGCCGCTCTGGCCATAAATGATATCCCCCCTATGGGGAGCGACCCTTGCCCAAGGGGCCGCCCCATCCACTAAACACACACACTTTATCCATGGTGCCTAAGTGGCTTCTTCCCCCCCCCTTGGGGGCAAATGGGCCTAAAAATAATAGGCTGATCTGCCCCCACGAGGGGCAGGAATGGCCAACAGTTCCATGCCCCCCCAAGGGGGTGCCCCCCCCCACTTAAATAAACATATAAAAAACATCCCTCGCGTTCCAGTGGTTTCTGCGCCCCTTGGGGGCAGAAAAGGGCCATAAAACATATGCCCCCCAAGGGGCCGCTTCTTGACACAAACAACAAAGCAGAACAAAAAAAGAAAATCCCTGGCATCTAGTGGGCATTCCTGCTGCCCGATTGCAATGCGATCGGGCAGCTGGAATGCTCAAAGAGACATCGGGGGAAAGGAAAACCCTTTCCTTTCCCCCGATGCCTCTTTGTTTCCATCCCCCACCCGCCGGAGGAGAAACTCACCTGTTTCTCCTGATCACAAGCTGGAAGCAAATGGCTTCCAGCGTGACCGGCACACTGTAATGATGTCAGCGCAGTCGCGCGCTGACGTCATTAGGGGAGTGGGGTGTGGAAGGGGAAGGGCTTGCCCTTCCATCCCTGCCTTGGGGGGGGTAGGAGGGAAGCCCTCCCTCCGCGCTCCAGGCCGAGGACGTAATGGTTACATTCTCGGCACAGGAGCACTGTGCCGGTGGACGTAACCATTACGTCCCCGGCACAGAAGGGGTTAAGTTACTTTTGTTTGGCATATGGGGGGATATAAGCCCGGCCTCAGGAGCACTTCAATTTTTGTCTCCGAAAATAATTGGGGTGAAGCTGTATCTGTGTTCTTGCCCCCTGTCTGTGTGTCCGTGCCTACTGTCTGTGTGTTCCTGCCTAGTGTCTGTGTGTCCTTGCCTCATGTGTCCCCATGCCTCCTGTCTGTGTGTTCTTGCATCTTGTCTGTGCCCTCATGCCTCATGTATGTGTTCTTGCCTCCTGTCTGTGTGTTCACGCCTACTGTCTGTTTGTCCTTTCCTCCTGTCTGTTTATTCATGCCTCCTGTCTGTGCCCTCATGCCTCTGGCCTGATTGGTAAGCACTACACAAAATTGATAGGTAAGTTCCTTATTTATTTTTCTTGAGTTTTGGTGATTTCTTTAATTCCTGGTCCTTTCCATTGACATTTAAGTAAGGGCATGCTGCGAGATAAGCTCAGTATCTCGCTTCCATGGAACTGCCTATATTTTGGTGATCCTGGCTCCCATGGGCACCCTACAAAAACATCTGTCTTCGCCCTACTCAAAGCCTCAACAGCTTGAAAAGTAAGAGCACCTCACAGAGGCAGCAAAGGGATGGATCCACGAAAGAATGCCATGTTCAATTGCTCTGGTCTAACAGCAAGACTTGAGATGCGAACCCGCAATTTCAAAGTGTCTCATTCTTTGCCACCCTCTCTTAGCTGTGCCACAGGTGAAACAAAAGTTTGGCTCCTTAGGATTGTAACCCAACCAAACAAATGTGATTGGGGAAGGCAGCGCTTTTAGACCCCTGCACATATAGAGCTTCTCTCTAGTGTTTACAGAAGTTGCAATGACCACTTTAAGATCTAGCACACAGTCCTTAGCTTCCTGCAACAAGGTGACAAACTGAGCAGTGAGCACCCCCAGGCTTTTCTCATGGCAGCCAGAGGCACCGCTGTGGCACTCTGAGGCAGCGGCCATAATCTGCACTCACCTCCTCAGCCATCCTGCATCGCCGCCTCCTGTTCAGTGCAAGTCATACACTCTATCCCCAGGCGGAGCAGTAGTGACAACACGAGAACCCTGGGCAGAGTTTCCACAGAGGAAGTGACGTTGCAGCCTCTCACAGTTGCCAGAGTAACAGGATTGTTGGCCTGTGTTCGGTATGAAAGCTGCTGTGCTCCTACCCTATTAAGGGTGACAGATAGAAGTGTTTTGACTAGTCACAACAAACTTGGCAGTAGTTAAGCAAAAGGACGAGCTGAGAAACTTAGGAATCATGATGGATGGGGACAGAGGAAAACTATGCCATTTTGCTGTTGTTGTTTTTCCATAGAAGTACTAAAGTGTCCATTTCCTTATACATTCTCATTTGCTTTTTAAGGTACAAAATCGTTGCATTTGACAAGAGAAGACAAACCACAACAGATGGAAAGGTTGACAGTGGCCCTCTGGTTTGCAGTTTATAACTCCTGAGTTTCTGAAAGAATGTCCTTGAATGTGGCATTCCTTCAGATTTCCATTGGCCCTCACGTGCTACTGTATGTGTCCATAAAATTATTTTTCAAGACAAGGTTGAGTTGCTAACAATGGATTAAATATGTAGAAGAGGTGAACATTTTGTATTGTAAAATGCATCTTGGGAACAATGTTCGCATTGCTTATTTTGACCAATGTCAGTGGAAAATGGTCCCCCTTTGGAGACTTGCTATGATCCAGTGGTTCCTGAACTCTGTGCTTGGTGTACGGCGCCCCTGGCTAGTTTTGGCGGCGCACAGGGGTGCCACGGCACACAGTTTGGGAACCACTGAGCTAGAAGATCAATGTTCAAGGCACTATGCATTGTTCACAGAGCCTCCAAGGAAAAGGACTGCTACACTTCCAAGCCAAATTCAAGCAATACAAACAAATCAGGACTCTATGCTTCAGGCTTGCAATACTTATCATCATACCACCTTACCTTAAGAAATCTGTAAGAGGCACTGCTTTCTCAGTACAAGCCGCCAAACTCTGAAACTCCCTACCAGCCAGCATTTGAAGCATCCAGCTGCATTTAAACTTCAGAAGAAGTTGATAGATTTCTATTTCCAAGACATCTAAAGCACTACACATCCTAGCAACAGAATCTGGAAAGACAGTCACACCTTCAAGCTCAATCCTTAGCTTACAATTCACAGATTGAAAAGAACCCAACCAGCAAACTACTTTTGACAGGCTGGTAAGTTGAGGAGAGCTCACAAGTTCATACATAACATTTCTGGCCCACACTAATAATATCATAACACTAAGCTGTCAGCAGCCAACTGTAACTAATACCTCTTAAATTCACTTAAGACATATGTGCTGCAAGGGTTATCCATCACCAGTACTGTGCACCCAATAAACCAGCCATCACCAAATGCACAGGCATAGAATAACTAAAGAGCTCTATTTACACTGCTGGTCAATCGGAGGACTTCAATCTAGTCCATAACTGCAGGCCCCAAATATCTCTACACTATGGCCAATACTTTACACCTCAAGTTGCTTTCCGATATGAGAAGATAATAACAATATTCATTCCAGCAGATCTCTCCACTTCTCTCTCCCTCCAGCAATGCCACCTCTGGCCCAGACCTTTATCCAAAAATTCTTATTAGACAACCAGGTGTAGTAACCTGCTAAGCAGACTAGATCAGAAGAAACATGATAAAGGCACCTGCAGAGATGTTCAAAGCCGCCAGCATACTGCAAAATCATAAACTACACATCTGTGTCTCCCACAGCCAGCTCATCAGCCACCACACTGCTACATGATGCATCTTTTAACACAGTAACTGCTTGTCATCATGCATGAAATGGAAACCCTTCCCAAATAAGATCACAAAACAAATACAGTACCCTTCCAACCATACACCACCCTATAGTGCATACCTTGCTGCCCATGTAGTTAAGCAATTCAGTGTCAAACATAGGGGAAATAAGTGCTATGCAAATGTGCAATACAATACAATATTTAGCATTTGTGCATCCCCAAGATTTGTTTTGATGTTATTAAAATCGTTTTTGTCATCGGCTTCAGAATTATGAAACAAACTGTGCCTCAATTTTGCTTTTATAACTGCTGGTTTATGTTGTTGCATAATTTCAGTGGTCCTGTCTGTACCCCAGCAAGATTGTCACATAGGTCATGCTACAGTATCCTCTCACTTTTGCAGTCAAAGAAAGAAAAGTAAACCGCATCTCCATGCAGTTTGTCAGAAGACATAGGGGGTTATTCCAACTTTGGAGGAAGTGGTAATCCGTCCCAAAAGTGACGGTAAAGTGACGGATATACCACCAGCCGTATTACGAGTCCATTATATCCTATGGAACTCGTAATACGGCTGGTGGTAAATCCGTCACATTTGGGACGGATTACCACCTCCTCCAAAGTTGGAATAACCCCCATAGTTTGATATTTAACCTGTCTTGGACCATGCAGCAATTCTAACAAGATAAAATAAAAATCTAAAGGCATTTTTATTGTTCAGTCGCCTTTGGAACTCAAGCTTTTTAAAATACTGTGTGAGATACTTTGGTCATTTGTGGAGGGCCAAAGATGAATATGAGCTGGCAAGGGGCACTGCTCCCATTTCACCTCCATTAATGCCTTCTTGCTGGATGACAGGTGCTTAGGCTGCCCCATCATAACTGATTTTTGCTGGATTGCTGCTCCAGCATTTCATCTGCCACGTCCACCACCTGTCGTAACACCATCACTGTTTTATGAGGCACAGCTTCTTTCCTTGAGGTTCTTGAGTTGACACAATAGAACTTATTCACTTTTTGTGTCCTTGTCCAGCTTGCAGTCTCATAATTCTCAGTATAACTTTCTAAACCTCAGCAATGAGAGAATCAGACAAGATAGCTGATTAGCACTCATCACTGGGTTTTCTAGGTTCTCAGTATTGGGGTGAAATTTTAATGCATAGTTGATTATATCTTTTTTTGAAAGGGGGAGTTTTTGCTGGCATAGGCCTGGATGCCACCATCTGGTTCACCAAATTCTGAACCCAGCCCTGTACCATTCCACTGACAAGCCTTCCAACTTTCTACTGCCCTTACCGCAACCTCAATTGGACGTTAGCTTATTGTGATACATATGTAGCGCATGTAAAGAGAGGAGCAAGATTTTTTTTCTCCAGAACACATATTATCACTTTCACAAAGTTTGTCCACTTTATCTCCCTGAAATAACAAGACAACCGTCTGTTGTTGCCTTCAGTTTCTGCCATACAAATGTGACAGCTTGCTGCAAGTTTTAGCTCTGTGCTGAGAGCTTCCATGTTATTAGTCTGTAATTCAGCTTTCACTATGCCTCAGCACAACATGTGCAGTGCAGCCGACAGGGCTGCAAATTGGATCGGCAGCTCAAGTATGGGAGGAAAATGCAGCTCAGCACATAGTGGACTTCAGCAGCCTACCAAGGAACAAACCACGCCTTAGCCACCACAATTACTGGTCCAAGATCTCTCCCACTTACCAAGGCAAAGTCCCACCATGGTTCCATATCAGCCACAGTGATCATGGGCTCCTGCATCCCTCATCCTTACCTCCAGCAGCACTCTGAATCTGGAGCTCCTTGTTCTGAGCCCCACTGCCTACATGTTTCCCAGGCCTTGGCCAAGAGTGCCACTTCTATTTTATTTATACTTGTGTGTGTTACTGCTGGTGGGACATAGTAGAATGGGTGTCTCTTCAACTTAATCAATTGATGGCAAGAGCCTGCTCTACTCCAAAGTAATGCTCACCGAGCCCCCTCACTATAATCTGACCTTAGTGAATCTAAGCACTTGAAGAAGCATAAACGGACTGATGGGCTGGCTGTTCAATGGGAAGAACCATGATTCATGCTCATCTTGAACCTCAACAAGCCCTACAACCTCCTGAATATTGTTTTACATTGTCCTTTACCACTATCCTTAAACAGTGATCTGATAGCAGTCTTATTATGTTTGCATAAATTCAAGTGATTGCTGTGGTGTGTGGTCCTTGTGATGGTATCATGTTATGTATAGGGTTTTGACTTAGGGCAGAGTTTACCCATTTATTGGCCTCTTGATGCTTTGTTCAGACATCTATCTGTAATTATGATACATCCAGCAGACACTCTCTACTAGGAGATTTTGTTCCTGAACCACATTGTAGTGGGTCTATTCAGAGGGTGGATTACCCTCATGGAGGCTTACTTTAATGAGAGGTGGGGGTCATGCCACCGTTTAACCTAGCAAGTGTGAATATGGATGGGTAGTGGATTGGGTATGTAGTGTATTATCTGTATGTTGGTCTGTAGTGGAGGTTTGGGTCTTGACGTCCCCAACCTTACTTGTCTCAGTTATGGGTGCGTTATTGTGTGTCTACTGAATGAAATACATGGTTGTGTGTAACTTCTCACAGTGCATTCTTTTTAGATCTTTTTCTTTTCTCAAGTATATAATTTCTCATGTACGTTTTATTGGAAATATGTCAGACTGGGTTCTTGAACTGAAGCATGTCACCTCCGCTCTCTTGCTTGTAGTCCTTCTTACTTGAGATATACCACTTTCTTCATACCTCTCTCTCATCCTGCTCACTCACTCAAACATGCATCTCTAATGCAGAGGTGCACTTCAGGCTTGACCTATAAAATGTATTTTTCATGTGTAACGTTGTTGATAACTCAAAATGTTATTTAAACTTCATGAGAAATAATGGATTTTATAGTTATTTTGTACATTTCTGTTAAAATCAAAAGATCATTCAATAAAAAAATCCGGGTGTCCTTTAGACTTTTCATTGTGTCATATTTTTATGGGTTCAGTATGCCCTCATGTATTTCACATGCAGAGTTGTTTGAGCACTGAGCTAAGATTAGATTTTCATTTTCAACATCACAGGGTGCATGGTGCAGGTTTGTAGAAGAGCAGCAAGGAGACAGAGTAGTGAAAGGTTGATCTGCGCCGCACTGGGCAGTCGGTGCACTGGTGTTAGGTAGGCACTCACCAGAAGTAAAGACCAGACATAGGAGTAGGAGAAAGAGTCAAAACCAGTGAGTGCAGGCAGAACAAGGACATTTGCTCTCCTTGAGGAATGTGACATAGACGCACATGCTTATGTTGCTTTGCAGTAATATCAGGCCCTGCATGCACTCACACATAAACATACAAATTCACTGTGTTATAAGTTAGTATTAGTAAAGAGAGAAATCGGTGCAACACGTGACTAAACTTCCTTTACTCACACACTAGCACACATACACACACTGTATGATTTTCTTTTGTGTAGAAGGGGATGTATGTAGATTGAGAAGGTATTCAGTCTAAGAGCCAACACACATCTTGTGTATGATTTATGAGAGTGTAACAGTGTGGGAAACAAAAAAAACTTATGTGTGGATTACTTGAATTAATCTTAGTTAGTGGTAATTATTCTGGGTCAGAAGCCACTCCAGTGTTTTTCCCCACCATGCCACTCCATAAAGGAATAAGCCATATGGAACTAAGCCCTGGCCCTGTTCTGGTAAGAACAGTACAGCTTGAACTGCTAAGCCAAGTCCCCTCTGAACTGGACACCAGCAACCCCATACAGGTTTCGGCCACTTTAGGCTTCGTCAGTAAGGTACAGCTCGAGTCTTGTGACACCGTGAGCAAGGGAGCCCTACATGGGAATACAGCGAGAGAAAGAGACAGAGGAGAGAGAGAGAAATAAATTTTAAAAAAAATTACCAAGAATTTGCAATGCAATGGGTTCACGTTTGTTCGAGTTAGAGCGATTCGCGTTTTAAACTTCTAACTGGACATTTGTTGCCCCATAAACTGAAAAGTAAAACAGTTTCACATAAGCGAGCCAACTACATCCATGAGTTCGAAGCAGACACACAAAAGGAAACAGAAGTTCGCTCGCAGTGAAACGTATCGGCAAAAGTGCCATTATCCATGTAACAGGGTCGATGTCATGCAAAGCGCTCGATTACTGCCCATCGAGATTGCACTACCTACGACATAAAAAGAAAAAGTAGTTCAGAAACCATACGGAAAACATGGAATCTTGTATGTTTTCAGTAGTTGGCCGGTGCGCTCGAGGAGGGCTAAACACCGGAAAAGGCATGACGTGTGCATGCCTTTCAATAATGAAATCAAGCGAATTTTAAAAGGCAAGCTCACAAACTAACCAAATGATGGGCGTGACGTGGGCGTGGTTGAAAGCCCATAAAGAGATTACACCAGGGACAGAGCACTTTGCGTGCTCGATCCTAAAAAGGACCTAAAGGACATGTCACAAAAGTGCTTACAAATAAGTAGGATTAAGTGAAATAAAGTCGATCTGTTTGTTTTTAATATTTAAATGCAAATAAGATACTTTTTTGAACAGTAACAAAGGGGAGGACAAGAAGGGTGTAATCGGAAAAGCAAACTTTTGCAAAACAGAGATAGGTACCCCAGAGTACTGTGAAGTGCTGTGAATAGGGGTGACACAAACCAAGGAATAGGAAGTGTGGACAATAGCTTGTAAAATTTGTCCCCTACACACATAGTCCTTCAACAGACATCCTAACCCTTCCAGTAAAGTGACCACTATACTCACACTTTGGAGATGTGTGTATGGCGGCTTGTGTAGGGATGAGTTAACGTATGTGTTGCAGCTGAATTATCTACTCATTTTGCACATTTCCACATAGCCACACATCCGCAAATCAACTGGACCTAGAAACCCTTGCAGACAATTAGTTACACAGCACCACACAAAGCCATACTCAAAAATGCATGCTTTCACAAGCAGACTAAAACATCAGAAGAGCACAAATAACTAGAGGTCTACAAATTCACATATGTTTATGACGTTCACACACCAACTTCAGGAACATGTATGCATTTTTTCATAGCTACTGATGCGCACTGACAGAATGTTTTAAACTTTTAGTCATAGTACCTAAGTAATTTTAATTAACCTAACTGGTACATGCATTCTACTAAATTAATTGTTATGCACTGATTTTTTTAATAGGACCAGGTGCTCTGTGTATTTTTTTTTTTCTGGCAAACATTAAGTTGTCTTGTTTTCCTAGGCTCTGGAGACCAAAGAGAAATACTTGGGTTCCCCTAATGTTTTTGGTTTCTCGAGTACCTCTGCACTCCATCAGGTACTAACGGTACTTAATGTTACGCTTTACTCATTTACCCTTGTTCTTTGGTTTGCACTTTGTTCTCCTGCTTTGTGTGCTCCTATTATAGATCATTGCTGCAGGAAATTAATGAACGAGTGGATAAATGTGTAAGTTATCTAGTTTGTATTGACTGTCTACAAATTGAGCCACTTGAGAGTTGTAGTGAAGACCACCATGGTGGACCTCACTATAACTTTGAGGACTTTGAGAGAGAGTTATAGTGAAGACCACCATGGTGTATAGCAAGGATGTTACTTGGGGACCTGTGACCATCTGTAGATATGGAACTGGACAAAGCATATCTAGTGTGTTGATAGGGATGGCTCATTAGGTTATGTCATTCCTAGCAGTGAATTGAGTATCATACAATGTGTTTGAAAATGGGGTGCATTTTATGTGTGATTAGGTCGCTTAGCTCATAAAGTTCTCATTGCTTAGATCATTCCTAGGATTATATTTGTGGTAAAGCACGAAACTGCTGTTGTCGGGCTTCCATTATTGGCAATAAAAGTGTTGTACACTGCCTGACTTGGATTACTCAAACAGTTTAGAAAGTTATTCATCAGTTAGTTCCAGTAAGTCTTTCAGAGTAGATCTAGGGATAATTTATTTGCCACTGCAAACACCTTTCTACTGGAGTGGTTTGAATACGTGTTCATGTACTGTGAGTTGGTCAAAGTCTCCTGTGGTTATGTGACTCTGTGTTGTGGTTGGTAGGACAAGGCCTAGGCCGGGTGAGTTGAGCTTTCGACCCAATTGCCCACCAGCTCTTTTGAAAATTCTCAATTAAATTGAAATAAAAGATGTGGTCTTAAACTGGTTTACATCATACCTGGACAAAGAAAGTCTGTCTAACTATGTCCTCCTCCTGTTACAGGGAGCAGCACCACACAGCTCCATTCGGTCTCCCACTCACTTTAACATACACAGGAAACCTCGTGGATGATCTTGTCTTAAAAAATAAAATCTTTCTTAGCAATTCTATACTGATGATATTCTGCTTTATATGAAAATCTGTTCTCTAGTGGACATTAGGTACAAGACTCAAAATTTAGAACTAATTCAGCTGTTGGTGGCATACCAATATTTCAAACTAAACTTATCAAAAAACTGAATTCCTGAAGCCCGGCCAGTGCTATTAAATGTCAGTGCACCAAATACCAGGGCTGAGTAGTCCTGAATCCACTTCAGGTTTCTTGCATCCACTGCCTCACAATACCTGCACCTTTATTTCACTATTGCAGGTTTCTGCTTTCTTCCTTGGTGACTTTTTTTCTCTTTCTGTTCCTCCCCTTTTCCCGTTTTTGTGTTTTTTCTTCTCTTGCTCTTGGGAACTATCAGATGAGGCAAAATAAGTGCTCGTCCCCACAAATGAATACCGGTAGCCCCCACTGGCAACTACAGGCTCAAATTATGCACAGAATTGGGCACAGTTATAAATCAATCTAATCGGAGGACTTAAACCCTTTCTTCTAGAGGAAGAATTTAAACCGTAGACCAAACACTAGTTTAATCAAGAATAGACTATTGGAATGCTCTCCTCACTGGAATCCAAGAGATTCATCCTTCCTACCCCAAGCAGCCTTGCACCTAGCCCTCACTTTGGTCGATGGCTATAGAAAGTTCAATCATATCATCTCGATCTTGCTAAAGTGACTCCCGATTTAGACCAGTTGACACTGAAGCTGGCTTGTGTCTGCCACAAAGCCATGCATGAAGGGTCACTGAATTACCTAACCCATAAATTGGCCATATTTGGCAGGCACTAACAAGTTGTGACACCCACATGCATGAGTTATTTACCTGCAAAAAGAAAATCACTCTTTCAATATTTTTCGGGGTGTGCCACCAGTGTCTAGAACTCTATCCCACCTGTTATCAGATCGAATCTCTAACACAGTCTCTTCAAAGTGGAGTTACACCGTTAATTGTTCCACCAGCATTTTGACACCTAACTGGTCTGTTAGTGTCTCCATACATCTTACCCGACTTAGCTGTCATTTGTCTTCCTAAAGCATTTTTGCCACAGGTCCCACACTGCCCCTCATCCAAGGGACTTGTGTCAGGCCCTATCCAGACTCAATCTGCGACCCTCTTCGTGTTCTTCCCGATAATACGTTTTGTAATTTACTCCTTTTGTGTCCTCTTCTTCACCTCTTTGTAAACCTATTCTAATTCTCACAAATGTAAATATTCTGCTTCCTCTCTAATCTATTCCACTGCTGTTCTTTCTCAAGAACTTACGGTAAATTAGGTTTTCTTGGAAAGTCTACATCTTGTTTCATTTGTTGTAACCATTTTTATTATGTAAAAACTGTTATCACCCTAAAAGGTCTGGTCCACGTCGTATAAAATCATAAACATATACACTGTTGTCGTTGCTTATAGATACTACAAGGCGCGCAAGGTGCCTCATGTCAGGCATGTTATTTAATCAAATCATTGTTTTGTGTGTGCAGTATTTTACCTGTAGTTCTGCTAGTCTAGAGGTTTAGTGAAATCTAGAAGTGCAAGACGATTTCAAAGAAATGAACAGGACATAATGAACTACGTTTCGTTGAAGTGTTTTCACTTGTCCTCTCGCTGCCCTATAATGTTTGCCTTTCTGTATATCAGAGAAACTTTCACTGTTTTTTTCTGTGCAGTACCTGTTCAGAGTTTGCAAGGGAAGCATATGCAAATGTTGCCTGGACTTTAAGAAAAACTTACATTGATACTGCTTTATCTACACTGTACCATATTCAGACTTGCTTACTGGTGTACAAGAGAAGTCTAGGGGCGGCTGGTGAAGTTTCAGAATGGTGGGGCGGGGCGGGGCGGGGCTTGGCCTTTGGGGATGGGACACATTCTAAGTGCACAGCATGGCATTTTTGGGAGGCCAGTCACTATTTTCTGTGCAAATACTATCAAGAAAATGCGATTAAGTGATGTAGTTTCCACTGCTCCGCAGCTATGGCTGTCTTCAATAGCATAGCAAAGTTCAGTGTTTAAGTGTCATTAGTCCCCATGATATTAATGGCTAAAACGCATTCACTATAAACAAATGGACCCAACTATTGCATAAAATCTGTTAACTTCCCTTTATGTTACAAAATATGTGGAATCTCCCTGATGTTTACCTTTGCCTTTATAATACTCCACTGAGAAGGTGTTATTGAAGTGAGAGTTTTAAAATAGGAGCCAATTGTGCACTAACTATAATGCAAGACATTTGTTAGGTAAACCCTGTAAGTGGCCCAGATTATTATACAGCAGGTTCGGAGCAACATTACCAATATCTTTGGATCGAATACTCCCAGTCCCCGTATAAAAATTGCAATTACTAGCTGTTTTGTACAAAGTGAAACTAGAAAACATGAAAAAAACGGGTCTTCCCGGCTTAAATCATGCCATCTTAGGCAAACATTTTATCTCACCAATTCCTTTTTCCTACATTTTGGCATATGAAAGCACTGTAAATCAAATGTGTGTTACGAATGCCAGTTGTACAAAAAACATTAATACCACTTTCAGGTCAAATTCTTGCAGTCGCCATATAAAAACTAAGGAGAAATGCACAAATAGGCAAAAACCAAAGCGTTAACACACAGAAAGTCTAATAGACTCTCAATTACTGGCTGATCTATAAAGTGAAACCAGAAAAACGTGGATAAATAGCGACTACCTAAGGTAAATTTTGTGATCTTAGGCACTTTTTATGTCAGGAAAACTCTTCAGAGTACAAAAACGATTACAATGCCTATGATGAAAGTACCATCAAATATGTTCGTTCAGAATGCAAGTTATACTAAAACCATTATTGATTGCATATCAAAGTACTTTCAGTTAGGTGCAGTTGTACAAAAACCATTAGCTCTGCCTTTTAGTTAAGTCCTTGCAGCTGCTTCTTTA
Organism: Pleurodeles waltl; assembly: GCF_031143425.1. Lineage (NCBI taxonomy): Eukaryota > Metazoa > Chordata > Amphibia > Caudata > Salamandridae > Pleurodeles > Pleurodeles waltl. The sequence continues at coordinate 519,406,676 of NC_090447.1, read as the reverse complement.
AAACTTCAGAGAAATGCACTAAGAGATAAAAATCAACCACACACAATTGTCGATCTAAACTTTTTGAGGGACAGATAGAGCCTTAAAATATATACCTCTTACCTCATGACCCACAGGGCACAATCTGGACTCTCCAAGCTAGCGACAGTGGCCCGAGTCACAAACAACTGCAGTGCTTCACGAAGCCACTAGGTCTAGGGGTCTGCTCCTGGCTGCCAGACAGCCCGTCGCTGTGTAGTGCCATTCAGGTGTGATGCATCAGAGCTAATGGCATCCCTCACAGAGTGGAGCATGGGAAGCAGACACCTCAAGTCTGCGGAGTGTGTTTTCAAGAGTCCTGATGTGAAACTGTGCAGACTTGATGCCTTGGCTCCCCATCTGCCTGCAGCCTCTACCCCACCCTTTGCCAACTCGTCACAGGTTGGGAACAACCCCTATGACGAGTTGGAAATGGTTGGGATTATCATCCTCTCCATTCCCTGATTGACGTGAAGCCCCAGCACTACAGTGCTTCAGCCTGAAGTGCCCGACGCTATATTTACCTCATCATCAGGGGTGGAGACTAGTGTGAAAGCTGAATTAATTATTAACAAATTTGCTTTGATTAATGGCTAAGGATTTACATGAATTAGGTTAACATAGTGAAAATGGTGTGTCTTGGAGCGTGTGCCCACTTGAGTGGCCATCATAACGCGTACGACAATTAATAAAGAATTCACACTTATAGTTTAAATAATGTGCATATGTAGAATAAAATGTGTTAGTGGATCATACTAATATATCAATATTATGTATTTGCGTAAATAAAGTAGGCATTGATTGATTCTGAGATTTGGGTCTACAGAGCCTCATGTTAAGCTCCAAGGCATAAAATGTTCATAAATGTTTTGTAAAAGCCGAAAATTAACATTGTCCATTGTTCCCACGGCGCTGACCAAGCGATTTGATGTTCCCAGGATTTAACAATTGCTGCACTGACTGCAGCTAGGATTGCAACTAAAAAGTTACCTGACGAAGCTGATGATGGGAACGGGAGAAGAGGAGCCAATCATCGATGTGTGAAAGACTGTCTAGTTATTTAGACTGTTTAAAATTTAGTGTCTACTGGTTCTACTGTGAACATACAATATTCGTTCCAATGATGGCGTGAGAAAATGCTGTATGGATTTTAAGCAGAACGGTTCAGTCATTCTTTCATTCTAGTCTTGTTCAAGTCCCGTTCAAGGAGGTGAGCAGTTCCTGATGACTTCTCTTTCCTAACTTTAGCTTCATTGCTTAGTTTGTTAGTGCTGTTTCCTTAGTTTAATGTTTTCTAAGTTGGTTCAGTTGATTCTAAATCCCAACTGTGGCTGAGCCAATTCCCTTCTTTCCCCATGCCATCGCGGACCAGACGGGTGTCCGTCTGGCGAAGAAATCGCAGCTTGCTGATCCACTGAGGAGAGGTATACGAAATTATATTGTTTCTGTTGTCGATTTTTGTTCTTCCTTTTAGTTAGCAACCGCTATTTTGATAGAAACCTAGTTAGATGTTTTCCAGATTAACTTTTGACTAAATTGCTTTTGCATGAAGCCCAAACATGCTTTTCTAATTGGAGGGTTAGTTTGTATGCCCAGTGTGTTGACGAATGTTATTAACAAAGAATTGATTTTGTTCACCTGTTGAATCTAGATGTATGCTATCTCTGTTGTTCAGTTATCGATGTTATTAATTTGTACTGCAACTCTTGAATGTCTAATAATAAATGTTTTAGTTTAATTGAGGTTTTTTCCACCGCTTTGGTCAGCCTGTGTTTTGTATATGTTTATCATTTTGTTTTTAGGTTAATTAGCATTGTTAATATAGTGAAATAAACTTCATAATTTTACTAAAATGCGTGGTTATTCATGGCCGCATGGGTCATGGTGCGTAAAGATTATTGACTCAAAACTTTTGATAACTGATTTTTGCACATCTTATATTGCTGCTGGTTAGTTTATGTGTAAAGATTGTGTACATGGTGGAGTCACTCTAAGCGTAGTCAAAAGGTCCATCGAACCTCTAATGCGTCCCCTTATAAATAAATTACCAGAGATCAAATAAGGCCAGACACGCCCACACTAGTCCTCTGGGCTATGTGTTTGCCGAGCTGATGACCTCACAGGCCTCAGGGCTGTGAGCTTGTTAGCCTGGCAAATAGTTTGCCCAGCATTACTCTGTGTCATTGACTCAGACTGACAGTGTGCAGCGCTTCTACCATAGCAAGGAAAAAACTAATGATGTATGTACGTGAGTGCAGCCTGGATTTTTGAAAACTTTCACAGCAAACTTTGTGTTTATTTTGGAGATGGTGATTGGGGCGAAAGTAAAGGGGGCGAAGTCCTAATGCCCCGGACAAGAAACTCCTTATACACTCACGTGTGTTTGTGAGACTGCAAATAGCTATGACTATTGCACTGTTAATAGTTTAGTAACCCTTCTCAGAAACTCTGGTATTGCCGAACTAAAGAATTGTCTGTCCTGCTGAGAATTTATTGTACTGTTCTATCAAGAATGTATCATTTCTGCTTTCACTGTCAGCTTAAAACTATGAAATTCATGCTGAGTGTTAGAAGTGGGGTCTCTAGTTGGCAGTGGTTTCCACCCTATACACGTAGGGACCCTCACTCTAGTCAGGTTAAGGGAGCCACACAGCTAAGATAACCCGTGCTTACTTCCTTGGAAACTTGGCAGAAGCAGTCTGGCTTGTCTCAGAGGCAATGTGTAAAGTATTTGGACACACACACACTGACACAGTGGAAAATACTTCAGCCCAGTTTAGAAGAATAGACAATATTTATCTAAACAAAATCAAGACCGAAAATGACAAAAATCCAACATACTCAGGTAAAGATACTATATTTCAAAGATTAAATCTTGTATAGCACTTAGAAACACAATAGCTCCAACTGGAGCTATCACAAAGTCTTGTCTGAGACCGTTCCAAGCGGTCCAAGGAGAGGACGGTATAGGCGGAAGGCGAGCGCCCCCTTTGATGTATGTTTGACTATAAGGGGACACTCCCCCTCCAGGATACCAGAGGCTAGTAGCCTCTCTGAAAGGGCCGCCTCAAGGTAATTCCTTGGGTAAGGTAGACCTTTTACTTCACACTCTTTGACCTTCACATAGAGTAAATTTCCTCCAATGTGAGACGTAGGGATCCTAGGCCCTGACGAATGCCCCGAGACCTCTATTGGCTCACTTCTGAGGGCAGAAACATGTTGGCTATTAGTTAGGTGACCCTGTGAGTCCTTATCCTCACAGAGGTGTCCCAACCCCTGTTTTAACTACACCAATCAGACACCACCATTAAATGTGTCACTCCTCACAGGTGTCTGCTTAGGTGTTTTTAATTTTTTCACTAGATTAGCTGGATCCCGATCTTTCCAGAAACAAGTTTATTTACGCACTCCCTCCTGTTCCTTTAACAGTGAGGTTGAGTCTGCCCAGGTGGCACTGTCCTACCTGGGTGGGTCTAGGTGGTCAAATGATGAAGCATGACACTATATAGTGTGTGAGACCACCTAGTTCGTAAAAGGAACTCCCCCCCAGTGTCTCTCCCCGCGCATGCACTCTGCAGTTACTTACTGACATTTCACTGACATTACCCTTCCAAATAGGAACACGTACAACCTAGGGCTAGGCTGGTACCTGCGACGCCCTCTTTAGAGAACCCTGTACTTTCTTGTGTACTTTGAGTCGTCTCCAACAGTCCGACACCACTCGCGAGGAAGTATGGTCTGGTCACAGAGTTGCATGCGCCCCAGTTACAGTACCTTGGAAAACAAAGAGGAAACAAAGATGTTGCATGGACTCTGGGAGGTGAGGCATCGATGGAGCCGTGAGGTTTCGGTTTCTTACTGCCACCAGGGAGGTGAGGCGTCAGTTCCTTACTGCTAGGTATGGGAGGTGAGGCATTAGTTCCTTACGGTTGCAGGGGACGTGATGCGGCATTAGTGGTGAGGCATCGGTTCCTTACAAAAAGGCGGTGTCAGTGGATCCAGCAGGTCAAGACGTGAGACGTCGACTTTGTGGTGTCTCAATCACACCATGGTTCTATAGGTGTTGCGGCAGAGTCCGGTGCCTCGGACGTCTGTGGCACAGCCTTCTGGACTCATGCTGTGGCGGGACTTTATAGGCACTGCAGCGTCTGCCTTTGTACTCAGTGGGGACCACGGTTGTGGCACAGGCAGTGGCGCGGGTCAGAGAGCGGCCGGTTACAAAATAGTCCTGGAGGTCGATGCACTTGTTTCTTCCTTGGTACACCAGAACTCACTCCCAAGGGCCCAGGAACTGGATTTGGCACCACTTGGCAAGTCAGGACTCTCAGAAAAAGAGGCACTGGCAGTTGAAGTCTTTGATGTACCAGAGACTTCTTATCAGGAAACCAGCTCAGTCCAAGTCCTTGGGGAACCTTTGGAGACAGGATGCAGAAAGCCAAGCCCAGTCCTTTCACTCTCAGGATGGAAGCAGCAAGCAGCAGGCCAGCACAGCAAAGCAACAGGCGCAGCGTCGCAGTCCCTCCTACAGCATCCAGCTCTTCTTCCTGGCAGAATGTCCTCAGTCCAAAAGGGTTCTAACGTTGTGCTCTGAGAGGTCCAATACTTAAACTCATTTCTGCCTTTGAAGTAGGCAAACTTCAAAGGAAAGTCTTTGTAGTGCACAAGACCCTGTCTTTCCTGCCCTGGCCTCAGACACACTTCAAAGGGTTGGAGACTGTTTTGTGTAAGGACAAGCACAGCTCTATTCAGGTGCAAGTGTCAGCTCTTCCCACTGCTCTAGCCCAGGAAGACCCTTTAGGAAATGCAGGACACACCTCAGCTCCCTTTGTGTGACTGTCTAGAATGATTTCCCAAACAGCCCAACGGTCATTCTGACCCAGACATGTATTCCACAACCAATCAGAGGCACAGAATGGTTAAGCAAGAAAATGTCTACTTTCTAAAAGTGGCATTTTCAAACTTACAATTTAAAAAACAACTTCACCAAAAGATGTGTTTTTAAATTGTGAGTTCAAAGACCCCAAACTCCATTTCTCCATATGCTCCCAATGGGAAATTACACTTAAAAGATATTGGAAGGCAATTCCCATGTTAACCTATGGGGGAGATAGGCCTTGCTACAGTGAAAAACAAATTTAGCGGTAATACACTATCAGGACATGTAAAACACACCAGTACATGTCCTACCTTTTAAATACACTGCACCCTGCCCACAGGGCTGCCTTGGGCCTACCTTAGGGGTGACATACCTGTGGTAAAAGGGAAGGTTTGGGCCTGGCAAGTGGGAGCACTTGCCAGGTTGAACTGGCAGTTAAAACTGCACACACACAACACACTCACACTCTGACACACACTCTCACACACACTCCCTCACTCTCTCTCTGTGTCTCTCTCTCAAAACCCCCGTGGAAGGTCTGAGACATGTTGTGTGTGGCACAATCAGTGCTGCAGGCCCACTAGTAGTGTTTGATTTACAGGCCCTGGGCACACATAGTGCACTTCACTAGGGACTTACTAGTAAATCCGATATGCCAGTCATGGTTAAACCAACGGCCAATACATTTTAGACAGGGAGTATAGGCACTTTTGCACTGGTTAGCAGTGGTAAAGTGCCCAGAGTCTTAAAGCCAACAAAAACAGGTCCTACTATATGTGCAACATCCTTTGTGAAACGTTTATAACATCATCACTAAAGAGTGTTGATGATGCCCTCTAAAAATATAGTAGTCCTCCTTAGATATTCTGAAACTGTAACTTTACAATATGAGATTACTGGTGGAAACTTTCCCAGCAAAAGTAGAGTAATGCTGCTGGCAAGTACTAGTGCAGCCCCATTAGATGCATAACAGCTTGCCAAGAACTCCCCATACCGTCCCGATTATAATTTGACTGTCATGCCAACAGGTGCAACAAGTGCCTCATTTAAACTTTAGCAGTTCTGCTGGGAGATATTAGTTGTGGCTGATTAAAGAATGGCAGCCCTGTCAGGGAATGCCCTCAGTGTTCAGTTACACATACTACAGCCCTACTAAGGCCAAGATTACAAGTCAACAGGGTGCTGGTATCCCTGAGTTGGATACTGCTCCTTCTTATCATGAATGACATGTCCTGGTATTCCTGCACCTGGATTTCACATTTCTCTCTCTTCTCTTTGCAACTCTAAACACGTCTACACTGGCCCCTCACCCTCATTTACCACTTGCTCAGAGCAGGTTATAAATGAGAGCATTGGTCCCCACAGAATTGGGAATTCGATGCAGTTTCACCCAGAAAATAGGATCTGTTCTGTTATTCACAGTTCCATAAGGATCAACTTGAAATAGGCAAATTTAGAAGCTGAGATAATTGACAGAATTGTAAATGTAATCAAGCTGGTATCTTTGTACTTCAATTTACTTTACTGCAGTGGTGGTCGATAATTTTAGGAGGGAGGGGGCAGGCAGCACACACGCACACTCATTCATTCACACAGGCACGCACACACATCCATTCACATCACTCATAATCAAATATTCAAACATACATGCATGCAAAAAACATTAATTCAAATACAAAATACACACACACACTCAGCTCGGTCTCAGAGGGTTGGAACTGCTGCCTTCAATCACTGGCTAACCTAAGGTCAGCCAATGAGGGAAGGCAGCAGTCCCAACTCGTCACAGAGTGCGATGGGGTCAGTGAGGCGGATGATCCCACTCCACTCTGTGATGAGGTGTCACTGATTGACACTGAAGTGCCCAGGTCCTAAGCAATCAGTGACGTTCCCCTCATCATGAGGGTGAGGGCCTCGAGGCACCTTTGCTAGGCTGAAGAGGACACACCCACAGGGCTGTGACTTCTTTAGCCCAGCAAAGCTCAGCTCAAGCAGCCGGGAGCGAGCGTAAATAGCGCATGTCAATCTCCAGGCTGCCTGGCATGAAAATGAAGAGTGTCTGCCAGGATTACCTTTGCTCAGCCTGACACACTTCTTGAGGGGCAAAAGGTGGGGGGGGTGGCCCTTCAGCCCCAAAGGGTGACTGCTCTACTGATAATCGAGGCCTAAGAAAAACTTGTACTGTTTAATTTAAGGTGTAGCCCCAGTGCAAAATATTATTGATTCTGTCCCTCTTCTGGCAGCCCTCTTAAGACGAGGGTCTAGCTTTTCACACTTTCTCCAAGTGTGCACTTTACCTGCTCAGAAGGCTTAAATGAAAGTTCTATCCCCGGTCCTTATGGCTGACACTTAAAACAAGTTAAAATATCTCAAGCTGATACACAGCCTTACCAAACGCGACTCACAAAATACCTTCATAAACATCCCATCCTAGCACTAAGCTGAAATCCAAAGGAAGCAATGAATAGTTCCACACCTCACTGTACCCACAGCCAAAAATCCATGTTAGGAAAATGAAGATTAGCAGCAGACGTGGAAGAATCGAATGGGTTAAGAGAGAAATCGGAGACCCATAATAACATCTCTTTGACTCATTACTTTGCTGAATGTAGTTATTTACTCTGGTCATGGGGATCATCTAAAACAAAACTCCATCTTTAGTATGTGTCTATGAATGCTTGTCCAATACTTATTATATAGTTGACATGCCCCCAAAATATCTCTAAACTTCATTCTCTCCAAATTATGGAAGATCTTTGGTTGTCATTGTACTGAAACATAAGGAATACCTATGTTGTGTACACGCTGTGTTGCAAAATATAAACTCTTTCCTCTCTAGTAATATAACTGCATATTTTTTGGATTACCATTCTCTCTGGTTTGCCATATACTTTTGAGTTGTTTCCACAAAAGTAAACGAACGTTAATCAGAATCTTATAAATTGTGATTACACCAATGATTCACTCTTGAAGTGTATGTTTCCACTTTAAATACAAAAATATATACAGAGCAAAATATCAACAGTCTGAATATATTGATGATCTTTTACATCCGACAAGTAGCTTTGAAACCCAAAGTGAAAATAAAATGTAGAGTTTATACTTTAGCATGCATTGTCTCAACGTATTAGTTTAGCTCATGTTTGTTTGCAAATACGACTTCAATTTCTTGGCATAGATACGAGTCCAACTTCCTTTTACACTTTCAGAAAAACAGTCTGTCTCCAAATCTTCAAAAACCTTACTGATAATTGGGTCCTAGTTGTTGCACAGCAACAATGTATTTTGATTGCTAGCAAAGACACTCTGAGCTACTCAGACCTTGTAATCGATATTTCCAGAATTCCATGAAAGTTCCGTGGCCTCAAGGGGAAGTGTAGTTTCTGATTTTTAGGTTCAAGCATCCATGTGCCATACGCCCTTCAGAAATGCAAAGCTAGCTGTCAAGCAGCGCCTGCATTCTGAGCACACCACCAACCTTCCATCATCATAACAAGTCACCCATATTGGCTTTACATGTTAAAGTATTGGTCCTACACTTCCCAAGCATTGAATCAATCCACTGGTTCGAAGCAAGCCAGTGCATTTTTAAATATGAAATAGTGCCGACTGATAAAATCATGACGATCAAAGCTAAAGGTTACTTGATTTGTACAGCTGATAACCATCAGCTAGGCCTTTGTTTACTTTTCAGTGTCACAAAGATCTTTCTGTCAAACGAAAGACGTGACTCTGAATAGGAGTGGGAGGACTTGGGTTCGTATGCTTGCCAGTTATTATACCGCTTTGGGGGAAGTTGGACCAAAGGCCAGCCTTGTTAGTGGCGAAACGATACCCACTTCTCCCGTTACAGGCCCTTTCCTTGATTTACCCATTATGTGGAGCCACACCATGTGATTTACCTCGAAAAAACGTTTGCCGTAATTAGGATACAGAGCTCTCAGCGAGGGCAGGCGCAAAAAACATGTACTTTGTAATGGGGGCGGGGCTATAAGGAGGAGTTTTTCTTTGGCATGCATGAATGGGATGATAGTGTTTAAATTAGCATACCACATGATAGACGAGTTTGGCCATTAGGCAGCTAAGGTGCATACTCAAGGTATGTTGGGCACATGGTTACTAATTACACAAAGTTTTAGTGTCATATGCAAGATGCAAAAACCTTCGTTTATCAGCCTGTAACCACCTTTTGCACGAAAAGTGACAAAAAAACATTTATACCCTTAGTTTTTTAGATTTATTTTTTCATGCTTGAAATGTATATTCTTACCTAGTCGGTGGAGGAACGCAAAATCTTTGAAAAGTGAATGGAATATTGTGGTCGAAAGTTGGTATTCTGAATGTCTAAATACTGCATACTCGAGGTCTAAGCTTTTCCTAACCGCTCTGAAAACTATTTTCCTCTCCGTTTTAGCATAAATAAATGCGTTAGATCATGCGTGAGCAGCCCCCGTTTGCCTTTTTTTTACTCCTTAATTTGAACGGTTTGTCTCTGCATTTATATGCACATAATTAATGTGTGTAGTTGATTTGCACCCGTTTGATTCAAGCAAGCATACTGAGTTGACGGCCTATTAAATCAAGAAAGCGATGACGTGTTTTTCGGCCAGATGTGAAAATTATTCAGAGCTTCTGAAGATATGTGCTCACTCTAGTATACATAAATCTATATTTGAGCTAGAAACCGAGGATTATCGTAGCTGTGCTTTGGTTCAACAGAAAAAGGGGCGGTGAAGCTAAGAAGAGCTTTTCCATTTCTTGTATCTTACTCTCTGTGGTGATCGCACCAAAAGGGGGTCCTTTTTTGAGGGGAGAGTAGATGTATGCCTATAATATGTACATCCGAAAGCATCCTTGGCGTGAGTGAAAAGCCTACTAGAATTACTTTAATCGCTTCTCTTCGTCTGCATTGTCCTCATTATAATGTTCTCCTCAGGGCATTTAGTTTGAACTGTGGGTCACTTGGAGGGCTCTGTTAATTACAAAATGCGTAGCCGCCTCGAGCTGCAGTTGTGTGAATTCTTATCGCGGTTCTCATACAAATTACAAAATCCAACATTGATGCTCTATCTTAATTCAATGAAAATTCGTGATGTTTTAAGGGGGTTTTGACAGGTCTGAAGGCCATTTCTAGACATCCCGCAGCCAGTATCTTACATCGTGGGATATTGTTGTCTTACCTGACGGCCCACCATTTTTCTACGGCAATTTAAAATACTGCTATGAGCAAGATAGATTCTTCCAGCCATACCCCTGAGAAAGACGGGTTTATCGTCGTTAATCATGGTTTGAGTGCCGCATGCCCGGACTAGAGTAAGGCTCTTATGTACCCCTACTAATACACGTTGAACGTCTTGCAGCTCTTTCAGATTCAATCCGTCCTAGCAAGAAGCACTGTATATCATCTGAATGCAGGCTTTATGGGGGATCTTGAGTGGGTGCACTCCCTGCACTCTTCTGATGACGATGAGGACCTTAGTCATCACTGTACCTTTCGAGATCTAAGATATTTAGTAGCACACGTACAGCTTGGACCTAAAAATAACCCCCTGAACGCAAAAAGCCATGTTTATTGTTTACCAGCTCCATGGCAAGAACAAGAAATCAGGTGTTTTCGAGCAAAAACGTTTAGTATCCTAGTTTGTAAGGGACTGGAAATCCCTCCACTTCCTGGAGGAAAGTCTTAATATAAAGTAGAATTCGCCAGCTGAAATTCCCACCAAATATCCCTGTAGTGGAGGAAATTCTGCTGATGGATTCTGCTCTGTATTTAGAGTTTTCTCCATAAATTGGGAGATTTTCAATTTGCTCAAATCTCTAAATGCGACCCTAGTTTCATTGTACTAATGGAATTTATACTCCCACCAGAAAAATACCTCTTGATCTTAAAAATCAACCGGACCTTATTATATGGAAATTGTGTATATTCGCTTTGGGACACTTGACTTCAACAACAGCTCCTTCAATTCATTGACAAGATTGACTTTTCACAGCAGGCCTCCTGTAATTTGAAGTCCTTCCTGTCAAAACAGTTATCATTTTGCAGCGCTCTCCTTTACCCTTAGAATGAAGCACTTTCCCCTTCCTTGTTACTGTGATGTCCTAGTCTGTATACAGCTCAGGAAAGGAGCACTTATCCTCTCTTTACTTTCAGTGGCTGAGCCGAATTGAGCCTTTATCTGCTAACAAAGCCTCCTGTGGTTAAAGTAGTTTTTTTGTCCTTTGCTACCAGCTTATCCCAAGCATAGATTTATCTTTTGGTGTTATTTTTTTGTCAGGGTCCACTCTGTGTATAAAGAGTAAATGTGAAATCATTCTATTCGATATTTGTTATTCTCTGCTGGAAACATTTTGTCGGAAAACCTATTAAACTCTCTCCATTTGTCACCAATAGAGTTCCTACTGAGATTTAGTCTAACGTAGATAACACACAATCTGCTCAGAATATTATGTTGTCCACTCCATTTCATTCAGGAGAAAAGCAGTCTGTGTATTTTTGTATAACTGCAATTTTGTGCATCTGTTTAATTCTTCATAATATGAAATTATGAACTTTTCTGTTACATATCCTCCTGCATACAATCGCAGGGGGTGCATTTAGTAACGTTTTAGAATTGTCTGAACAAGTAAAATCAAATGTACAGCCTCAAGGCTGTAACAATAATCCTTATAATATGCAAACTACCAAACTTCTCTGGAGGGCATTTGTCCATGTAAAGAATACTGTTACTTTGGCGTGTATTTACTAACCTCGTGTTCCCGGCTGCAAAAGGCTGAACTATTAGCTTTGCTAATGCCTTTTCTCAGTTGCTTTCTTCAAGAGACATGCATGGACCTGTCTTATTAAGATTGCTACTAATGGGCATGCTTTTGTCATGACGCATGCGCACCCCTGGGTTGTGGCACATGAGCATGCATGTGTTGTGGCGCATGAGCATGCATGTGTTGTGACCCATGAGCACAGTGTTATGATGCATACGTGCACATTTGTTGTAATGGACGCTGCTCTGTTTTAATTTACCATTCTACCATGGTGGTCAGCCATGTTTGAAAGGCAAATTAATTTTTTTTTTTAAAAGAGGTGTGCACAAAAAGTGAGCTGCCCAATAGCACTTCGCAGCTCTGGGGCTTTTCTGAAATGACTGCATAAGTAAATAACAATTTGAAAAGTATGATGAGAAGATTCTGTCTCATATGTCTGACCATCCGTGGACTGCACCTGTACTAAAATATCAGCGATTCCTGTATTGAATGGAAGTGACTACCTCCTTACAGTATTCACCCTCTAGTTCATTCACCCCTTACCTGATGGCTTTACAGTCAGCTTCAAATGAAAGTGGTTAGACCATTCATCATTGCCACTTAATTTAGGGATGAGGATAATTCACTGTTTGTACTGTGGTAAACGGTTCACCCCTCACTTCAGTGGACCATGTTGCTGTAAGGGTGCTTATCTGAATTCAGTCTATGATTACAGACACCTTAATAAATATGTGACAAGTCTCAGTAGGATTATAAGTACTCTAGTCTAGGACTACTTCAATGAAGTTTCATCAGATGAAATCACTCCTTCTGTCTTCAGCCCAAATCCCAACTGCCTTAAGCAGTGTTCAGGTTCGAATAGCAATATTCTGTGGATAACATGACAACAATGACTCAGCTCAGACTGTACCTAGAACAGTCTCGCCTTGAGCACACAGATAAATTGTATTCACACAGAGAAACCTTAACCCAGATGTGAACGGCAAGCCATATTAACCAGATGTTTGCTAAAAAAAATACCCATATTAAGGTAACAGTAAGGCACAGGCCAGCAATAATTCAGTGTCAATTCTTCCAGCTACAGAGCCAATAGGGTTATGGCGTGTTTGGGGGAATTCTCTGTATATTTCAGTACAACTCCTTAAGTGCAACAGGTATGCCAAGATGTGGGTCCTGTGCTCAATTTTCCACTGGACTCTAGCTGCACTGGACTAACAAGACCCAAGCTGGGTGAAACCTGTCTTGGATTGCTTGTGTTCTGGTTCAGGGAGGATCTGGCCTGGCAGTTTAGGCTGGACTATTCCTTTTGGAACAAGATCAAGTCTGATTTGCATTAGGCTGAGTCCAAATTGAGGTGGAATGGTGTGCAAAATAAGGATGGACTGGAATGTGGCCCCAACTCTTTGCCAGTGGCCGAGATTAATTCAAGCATTCCACCCATAACATTTTATATACTTCAGTGGATGGCAAGATTGAAGGACGCACCCAGTTTCCCCATGTTCTCTTTCTATTATGGTCCTGCTTCTACCAAAGACATCTACATAGCAGCTTTGTGTATGTTCCATGTATGTCCTATGTTGCACACCCATTTGGCTCAAGGTAGGACTGGTGTAGTTTTTCTGTGTGGGAAGAAAACTAAATGGCTCTTTTCAGAATGACATTACAGTGAAACCTACCATGCTTTCTTAAAAAGAGCACAGTGCTCAATAGTAACATTGTTTGTTGCAAATAGGAGAGTTTAACAGAGCCGGTTTTTCACTTGATGCCAACATATGTTATGTGGAGGAAAGCAGTTACTATTAACAGCCACATGGGGAGAATTCCACACACTTTGAAAGTGTGAATTGGTGACTGATATCGTATTCAAACAAATAAATCAGCTTGGAGGGCGTGGGGCGTCTAATTCAATTCAACTAAGGCAAACAAACCTCCCCTCCCTCTGGAAGGATGTTGCGAGGACGCTCTAATATTCACTAACAGACCGGCATTCCCCTCCCGGTCTTGGCAGTTAATTAAAATAATTTGGTCATGTTCATCATTGAAAGGTTTACATTGATTAGTGGTGTGTCTTTATTATGAAATTAAATTGACAAGAAATATATTTGTGTACAAGAGGCTTCTTGCAAAGTCTTTAGCAGGTAGAGGATGCACATTGATCCAATGCATTATACATTTCCGGTTGACTTGTTTTGATGTCGTACCATGTGTTCATCTGCCTCACTGAAGTAGTCCATTTGTAATGGGTTAGACCACGTGAAAACGCAAGCTGCAATGGAAATGGCAATCCCACGGGAGGGTGAAATGTGATGAATCAAAATCCATTGCACACATTGTGCATGTATACCTGTATTTTTAAATAAAGTGCATTCATTACTCATTTCTCCCGTGTCTCATGCATTTCATATGTTCTTAAAGTAGTGTGGTTTCATGAAAACCTTTTACTTCTACAAAAAGCAAGCAGTGAAAGAGTGAATAGGCTGACTTTTTTTTTTTTTTTAAATATGCGTTGGATGGGATAATGGGGTCCCTCATTGTTTCGCACACACGCAGACCCTAAATGGAGCACATTATTATTTATTTGAGATTTTACATAGCTTGGATTATGTCATTATCAGTATGCTCTACACAGATGTTAACATACAATGAGAGACTTCAGAAGAGTTTGCTCACCCCCGTTAATTCCAATTCAGCCTCTGATTTTGCTTCTGCCAGTTTGGAGCCTCTAATCTTTGATGCAAGTTTTAGATTGAAAACGTCTTAGTCCTTCTTTTTCTTTACCTTGTGCACAAGCACTGGTTTCTCCTCTCATCTCTCTCCTTCCTGTGCCTTGAACGTTCAGTGGTGCTACCAGTCATCTGACTGACTCCTGAGAGAAGGCGCACAAGCTGGCTCACCAGCAGCAATGTTGCACTCCATGCTACACCTTCACATCTGGGTTCTCTAGGTGGAGGTTCAGGAGTTTTCAGGTTTAAACTGCCAGGTGGGTCACCAGTCTTACTTAAGCAGCACAATAGTTGCTTGGCATGCTCCACTATACAAGTGGTATTTCCAGGGCCCCATAACTTTCCCATGCAGCTTAGGCCACCAGACGTCTGGAGCTTCAAGAGGACCCAGTTATCTTGGGCCCTAGCCAGCCTCACTGCTGTTTTCTACCTTTCATTCACTACTGGAGCAACTTGATCAAAGACTGATTCTGCTACGATATTGTAATTTAGTAGTAGTTGATTTGTGTCACTAATAGTTATTGATTGAGTGAGAGATGAATTTAGGTGGTATGTTTTCTCCTACATTTTCTCAATTGTATTTTAAGGCTTGTTTGTTTAATTAAGGGGTACTTAGGTTGCCTTATTGATATTGCTTTGATGAAGGGAATGTCTAAATGAATCAGTTGACGGCCAGACCAGTCATCCCTTAGTAAATTTTAACAATTAGTTGGCCCAGTTTGGCAATTAGAAGAACTGAAATGGCGCCTCAAGTTTTGAGTGGGGAAGGTAGAATATTGAGTTAGGTAGCTGTCCAAGAAAGTTGCCATCCTTCTTGTTGTGTCTGAGTTATATCTCCTCTGAATATTGGTATCTCCTAAAGTGTACTGTTGAAACTACTAGATTTGTTTATAGATATATTTCGTGAATTCCTCAAATTGCTAATCTGTCCCGCACTTTGATAAATCATATTGCCGCTATGTGGAGTCATGCTGTTTGTTCTGATTTCTATTAGTTAGTATTGGAAGTGTTAGAAGTTGAGCTCTTATATAATATTGTATCCTGATGAATAATTGAAGTTTCCCATTTTCTTCTATTCAGTCTCTCCATTCAAAGGGTAGCATATCCTTGAGGTAGCATTACTTCAATTAGTGGTTGGGAGTGGTTGTTCAGCCATCAAGTACGCCCAGTTCTGTTAGTATCAGGGTGTCACTAATTTCAGTTCAAAGCACAGCAACAAATCTATAACTGTGGAACATGTGCCTTTGAGTGTCATATGTTGTTGTCTCTGTGGGTGGGTGTTTAGTTAAATGGGTTGATCGGGTTCTGTTACACACTTTGTAAGGGGTTCTTCTTATCCGAAGTAGCGTGGTGATCGGGAGTGTGAAAGGTCGAACTTTATTTGTATAAGGTTACTATAATTGATTTTCCTGTATTTCTGCTTTTACTTGAGTCTGTTGTTGCTAATTGGGGGATAGATTCAAGATGTTGCAAGTAGATGCGAACGCAAATTGACATGTGAACTGTCCACTCTATCCTGACGAATTTTTCTCCAGCGCGCCATGCCACAGTTCAATGAGAGCAGTACAGGCAGTACATCCTCAGTTTGAACAATGAGTCACTTCTCAGTGCAACTGAACATACTGACACTCCTGACTCTAATGCATGTAGAAATGAGCCCTGCCCACAATGTATGGGTCTAACCTTTGTAATGCCGTGTTGAAAGCTGGACTGAAGCATAAATATACATTGCATGTCGCCTACCTGACTAAAGAAGGG
This sequence comes from Pleurodeles waltl, assembly GCF_031143425.1. Lineage (NCBI taxonomy): Eukaryota > Metazoa > Chordata > Amphibia > Caudata > Salamandridae > Pleurodeles > Pleurodeles waltl. The sequence goes on along the minus strand of NC_090447.1, from coordinate 519,390,539 downwards.
GGCAGCTTCGGGAGCAGAGCTCATGGGCTGAACACCATAAACAATTACCTTTAATCGTCCATTCCTACTATGCTCATTTCAGAAGAGATAGTGAACGTTAAGAACAAGAAAGCTATAATATTCAATTTGTTTGGCAAAGCAATGAGAACCGTGTGGATGGCGCCAGCCCACTCGCACATTTGCCTGCTGTCACAAAACAATGAATGGTTCCTGTGAAGTGATCGACTTAAACACCCAGGGTGTCCACAGGGCTGCTGAAGGAAGTTGGCAAACCCCCCTCTTGTCTAATGCTTGAAGGTGTGCACGTCTCTTTCTCTACAACGCATTGGGCACACAAGCGATCCAGTGGAAGTCAGCCAACACTGAAGTGAGTGTAACCGCAGGGGAAACGGCATCAGACCACCCTGCTGATCTAATGAAACGAGCCATTGAGAAGAAACGGTTGATAATGATTCACCTTCATTTAGTTACCGATCATCCTTTGTCTGTGCCATTTAAACATGAATATGCAGACGTTGTTGGCACAGGGATGTGAAATAACCGCACTAACATTCGTCACATACACTCACCTCATCCAGCTTACCAGGGAGTTCATCACCATAGGTCCGCCAGACGCAGTCACAGAATTTCCAATCCTTCATTCCTCTGGACCATGTGATACCGGGCATTTAGTTCAAAGAATGATCAAAAGCTCCCATGCTTGTGAACAAGTTACACACAGTGTAGTCCTTTTAGTAGCTATGAGGGAAGTCTTTGCATGTGTACTAACTTTGTAACATCATCTTCTGCACGTTTGAGACATACTTACACACACTTTGCAGATGCAACGCCTGAAAAATAAATTATCAGAACAAGCCATCCGTTTCTTTTCAACCAACAGTGACATTGAACTAGAGGTGGAAGAGCCACAGAAGGCTCAAGCCAAATTCCTGACTCTTACTCAGATTGAGATCCTCTTGGACCCTCGAGCCAAAAACGAGCTGAGCTTTCATATTGCCTGTCAACCATACTCTAACCTTATGCACCAAGAATTAAAGACAAAGCATTAACTTCTCATTTAAAATAGGAGGAAGAAAGAAACACTAATCTAGAGAGAGACTGCACAATGCGAAAACAGAAAAGCCGAGATCAAGCTCTGATTCTCTGCATGCCCAAGTTGTGTGATCTGAGACAAATAACTCCATGTTTGATGTAGTACTACTATAGCAACTTACATTTCCATTGGAAATGATTAGAGGAAGTACCTTGCTAGGCAAGGTCTCTTGCCCTTCTGCTTTTTTTTTTTTTTTTTGACTGAGATTCTTCTTTCGGCAGTGGTGGTGTCTTCATGAGGACGGAGGAGTGTCATTCCCCAGCTGGAGAGCAGAAAACACAAAAAATAAAATGGTAATAAAGCAGATATATTACCATTTTATTTTTCGTGCTGGCAGCAGCAAAGTCTGAGTGCGGGGCAGCAGGGAGGAATAGTGTGCACTTCACTTTAAAGTACTCCTGTCGGGGGTGTGGCCAAGATGGCGGCGAGCTAGGACGCGCTGGTCCGAGCTCCGCCGCCCCGGCCCTCTAAATTGCTGCTGGGTCCGTTGGAGAGGACTTGAGGAGACCCCCCGGGGCCCCCAATTGTTGCCGCGGCCCGTGCGCTGCCACTTGAAGGCTTAAAAGCGCGTCGGATGGCCGCGGATTGAGGCGCGCAGGTGTGCGGCCGGAGACGCGTGGCGGCTGGAGCGGCCGGGGTGGCTGGGGGCCGGGCCCTCTCTCCCTGGCGCTCCCTGGTCCTTGCGCCCGAGGGGGAAGACCTGAGGAGGCCTGGTTCCCCCTCTGCTTTTGCCTCTTTGGGGCATTTCGACGCCGCTGGCCCATAGGGCGGCACAGAGATCCCGCGCCCAGGAAATAACGGGGCTGGGAGCCCAAGTGACCCCACCCAGGTGTTGGAGCTGCGAGGGGCTGAAGACTGACCCCTTAGTGTTGGAGAGCCAAGTAGTGGGACGCGGAGAGGCCCGGCGGACTAAAGGAGCTTGAGGGGGCACCCTGCACCCCCCATACAGAAAGTAAGTGTTGGCCTGTGTGGGCGCTGCGCCCTCGGATGCTGCGACTGTGGACAAAAGGGGCTGCGCACGGCTGAAGATCCTGAATGGGGTGAGGCCCCGAGCGCTCCGGATGGATTGGGCCTGGCATGCATGAACAGTGAATTTGAGAGACATGTGCGAGGAGCAGCGCTTACTGGGCGCTGTTCACAGAGGCTATTGGGCACTCCTGGGTGCATTGTAACCAACGTTGGTGGTGTGGCCACGTGGAAGGTTGACCCGGCAAACGGCCCGGGGCCTACGAAGCATGGCGGCGGCTAAGACAAAACGAGAGCGGTCAGTGAAAGACATGCTGGCAGGTGCTCGCTTACCTACGGGGGGCATGGCCGAAGACCCTCCGGCGACAAGACCTCCTGAGGGACGCTTGGAAGGGGACTCTGATGGCAGTTCGCCGGTCACGAAAGGCTTCTTGACGTCCCTTTTTGATTCACTTCGTAGTGATATACAAGACTTGCGACAGGATATATCCCAGGAGATGAAGCATGTCACCGAATGGTGAGTGAGGGATCTTGCTTCAAAGATTTTGACTCCTAGGGACCTGTGATTTATGGTTGCTCCTGTGGTTAATCAGCTTTAAACTATCATTTTCAGATCCTCAGGTCCTGGCAGAGAATATAAAATGTCCTAGCAATCGTGAAGGAAAGTTTCAGTTCTATTAAGGACAAGGAGGCAAGGATTATCCCTCTTGAACAGTCTTCTTGCTGCTCTCCCTCCCAATGTTTACTTGCATTCTCATAGTAGGGCTAAGTAATGTCTTTTTGAGTTATTTTTGTTTCAATGTATTGTGTTTACGACTGGGGTTTTGATCGGGATGTTAAATGCCTTTCCCTTGCTTTTTTGGTTCTGTATGACCATAATTGAGTCATGATTTTAGACAACTGCTCAAGTATTTCAGGTTTATTTATTTAGTTTTCCTTTCTTTCATTTGATTTCATATCATTTGATCAGAAAAAGGATTTGTGAAAGACAAAATTAGGCAGCACTCTTAAAGAAAGAGTACGTGCAATCCTGGATTGCCATACTTATGGAACTGTATCTCTATGGTTGTTTTCTGGTTGCAGCAAAAGCTTATGGAATTTATAGTCTTTGATACATTAAAGTTATTTACTTAAAGGTGCTGAGTAGAAAATAAATGAAGAGCTAAGTATAATCTGAGCCTCTGGTCCTGGCACTGAATCAAGCACACATTAGGCATTCTAAATTACTGTGCTTGGAACATAGTACTCTTTATTCATAGCATGTGTTGGCCGTAGATATATATGCTTAGCATACTCCAGCAATCTAGTGTTGGGCTCGGACGTTTGCAACCTGTTTTTTTTTTACAAAGTCTTTGAGTCAAAAAGTATAGTTTCTACTGAGATAGTCTGTGTTGTGTGTGGTCATCGGCTCATTTCTTAGATTGTTTTTTCTCTGCAATCGGGTTTGGATGTCTACCTCGGAGCTACTGGATCAAAGTTTTGCTGCAGTTTTTACTGGGCTCTCGGTGGTCCGTACATCACCTTTCGAAGGAGACTAGCAAAAAAGCTGGCAACTTACTGGTTTCTGCAGATTTTTTCTGCCTGCCCGGGCTTGGGCCCAGCTGGTCTTCGACTTCTACATTTTTTCCACAATTTCTTTCACTTGAAGCTTGTCAAGTGATAGAAAAGCCTCCTTTCAGCTTCTGCACCAAGAGCCATGCAAAGTACTCCATGCAAGATCACCATCCAGTCTGCAACCTCAGAGTGTCTCCAGCACATGACGAAATGTCGTGTGAATCGTGCCTGGCTTTCCAATCAAAGAAGATACTTTGAGAACGAAGACTGCAGCACTGGCCCCTAGCACAGTGCAGGCGCACCGGACTGAAGACACACCTGATATCTTGGGAGACCAGATGCAACCAGATGGAGAACGTTCCCATTCTTCTCACCAGCAGTGGGAAAGGGCGAGGGTCTGACTCCGACCAAGAACTTAAAGCCCAATAGATCGCTTCAATGGGGCACGTGAGTACTGTGGGGAAAGGTTTCCAGACCCAAAAAAGGTACAAACCTCGGCTCGTTAAACCCCATTGCCCTTGAGCCATTGAGGTATCTAGAACAAGGCAAAGTGCAGACAGTCATTCCTCCGCCAAAATAGCCCTTAAAGGCTGCCGAGAAAACCAAGGCATTGACTGCATCAAAGTTGGAGCCAGTTTCAGAGCCGGTGTAAAAAAAATAAGCATCGACACTGGTAAAGTCTTTAGAGCTGAAATCTGGGCCAGAAACAACAGGGTTTCTTCAGACTCCATGCTGCTATCAGAGCCGAAAACACCCTTGGCGCTGAAACCACCTTCACATCCCAAAGCTGACATCAGCGCTGAAAACTGCATCTAAAGCATCTTCTGCCTCAATGGATTCAATGCCTAAAACACTCTTGGCACCGAAAACAGCACAAATGTCCACAGAACCAAAGAACGGCCTGTTCAACCTATTTTAACAAAACTACAGGAAATGTTCTACGCCAGGCAGAAGATTCGGATCATATACCCAGATACAGGAAGGGTGTTAACCAAACCACCTCTTCCATCTACAGATAGACTGCCAAAATGCAGAAAGACTTTTGAGAAAGAAATCATGGGGCTGCATCCACAGAAGCCCCCACACTAGAAACATAGGGAAGGAGCCCCAGTCCCATCCAGTTTTCATCTGAACCGCCACCTCCTTTTCCACCTACTCCTCTACCACTACCTATACATTTTCCTCTCCCACCTACTGTTCCTCTGTTGCTCCTACTAGCTGCACCTTCACCTCTGCCAACCTCACTACAACGCTTCCCTCATGCTCACCTGCAACGGTCACCTACCAATTCTTCTGTAAGGGAGCACAGCACTAGGGAACATATTGACACCTACTACACTCCACACTTTCCAGACCCAAAGGGTAATCACGATAATTTTGATAAACCCTGGGATGACTATAACATAGACCCACAAGGGAATACAGATCCAGATCTATACCCTCCCAAACCTTCCCCACCAGACAGTGCTACCACATATTGTGTGATACTTTGCTGGGCTGCAGAATGTCATAAGGTTGACATGCACACAGTGAAGTATGAGGATGACTTCCTTATAGAGACACTATCCAAGACGCAACGCACTGTCCAGTTTTTCTCCATGCTAAGAGGCATGCTGAAACCTACCATAGATATTTTTAAGCAACCAATCAAAATGAAAGGTCCTAACTCCTAGGGTTGATAAGAAGTATGAGCCCACAACAATGGAACCAATCTACGTCAAAGGGCATGTTCCCCATGATTTTCTCGGGATTCATACTGCCAGAAAATGAGTCAGCTCACAAGGCACTGGTGATGCTCCTCCTACAGACAAGGAGAGCAAGAAATTTGATGCTGCAGGTAAACGTGTTTCAATGCAAGCAGCAAACTACCTTAGGATCTCAAATTCGGTAGGTCTCCTCTCAAGGTACAACAGAGCACAGTGGGATGTGATGCAGGAATTGCTCCAACACCTTCCTGAGCAATACAGTCAAAAGATGTCAGATTTATATGAAGAGGGGAGAATCATACCTAGCACTACAATACAGTGTGTCTTAGATGCAGCAGACACCAGTGCAAGAGAGGTCAACACCAGCCTTATCATCAGACACCATGCTTGGTTAAGAGTGTCAGGGTTTAAACCCTATATCTAGTAATACCTCCTCAATTTACCTTTAGATGGAAAACCACTTTGGCCCACAAGTGGATGAATTGCTGGAAAGGATTAAAAAGGACACCAACACTGTTAAAGTTATGGGTGACCTTCAAACATTCCCCCCAGTGCGTCCTTTCTTAGGGGTCAATACAGAGGGTCATCCAAAACTCTCACCTCGACAAACACAAGTACCTCTCAAAAGCAGCAAAGTATACACAAGGTGCATACTATAAAACACACTACAGAGTCAAGTACACCAGGGGCAAAGTGACTTAACACCAGTTGGGGGACAGTTACAGGACTACCACACAGATTGGGTACAAATTCCCTCAGATCAGTGGGTCCTCTCAATAATAAAAGACAATTATATTGCTGTATGATCTTGTTTTTTGTTACTGTGTATTTAATCTCTTGTATGTTGTTGTATTTTTGTGGCCCTGGTGGCCGGAAAAAAGTTTTACAAAAGAAAGAAGAGACGAATATTGTCTTGAACTCACATCTACTCCATCAGATTTCTCACCTCGCGCTCAGGCTATGTCAAAACAACACTGAACACCTCTACAAGTGGAAATTCAAGCTCTGTGAACACCAGGGACTGAGGGCATACTCACTGTATTTTTCTCTTTTCAAAGAATGATGGCACCTTAAGGCTTATACTAGACCTCAAACCACTGAACAAATACACAGAGCACTCCACATGGTTACGCTACAAGAAGTCATATCGCTACTGCAGGAAGGAGACTTCATGTCAGCCACAGACCTCAAAAATGCCTATTTTCACATACCAATACACCCAGCCTATTGACTCTACCTCTGTTTTCAAGAAATTGGCTAATATTATTAGTTCAAAGTGTTGCCATTTGGAGTAACTACTGCACCAAGATTATTCACAGGATGTCTTGTGGTGGTAGTCGCTCATCTCAGAAGTGGGGGGCACACATATATTCCCCTACCTCGAAGATTGGCTGAACAGTGAGTGCAAGCAGAGTTGCCTGCAGGAAACTCAGAAAGCGATCAACGTTCTGCACAGACTGAGTTTCACCCTAAATGCAACCGTACAATTGCAGCCATTCTTGGACACTACCCTAAGCTCCATTTTAGAAAACGCTTATCCCAGTCCTGATGTGTAAAAAAGATACAACTTGCACTGTCTATTTTTAACCACACCATCGTGTCAAAGTGAAAATAGTGATAAGCCTTATAGGTACAATGACCTCCTACATCTCAATAGTACCACATCTGTGTCTGCAAATTTACCCCCTACAACAGTGCCAACAATCACAATATTCCCAAGCAGAAAGGCACCGACAAGATCTACTGTTGATAGGGCCAGCAACCCATCGCTCTCTGCAGTGGTGGAACAGCAACAATCCATTGCAGGGTCAGCCTTTCAAAGCCCCTGTTCCACAAGTGACCGTTATAACAGACTCATCCTTACATGGTTTGGTGGACACACATGCTAGATGTTACAGTGGTCTCCAGTGCGGAAACATCTACACATAAATCACCTAGAGCTTCTTGGGATTCGACTAGCTATCAAAGCATTTCAACAACATCTTCCTCACAAGGTTTTCCTAGTTTGCACCAACAACATGACAGGCATGTACTACGTTCAAAAAGAGAGGGGCACACACTCCTTACAGCCCTTGTGGATAGTGGAGCTTATATTGTATTGGGCCATACATCACAACATCCACCTCCTAGCAGAATACCTACCAGGAATGGAGAACAACTTTGCAGACATGCTTAGCAGGATGCAACAACAGGTGCACAAGTGGGAAATTGACATAACATTACATTCATATTTCCAATGGTGGGGAACCTTGGAGATAGACCTCTTTGCCACACAGCAGAAGGCAAAATGCCAAAGCTTTGCCTCCAGGTCTCCCCCCTATGCCCCAATCCAAAGGCAGTGCCCTTGGATCCACCGATCAGGGATATTTGCGTATGTTTTCCCTCCTCCCGCACTCATTCCTTACCTGGTTCAGAAGCTTACACAAACATCTCTTACACTAATTCTGATATCCGCAGCATGGGTTCGACAAGCAATGTTAAAAAATCTACTACAACTGTCAGTTGTGCCACACAAAAAAAAGTCAATATGTACTAGAATTTTAATACCTGAATGTTCCACAAGAATGTATGACCATAGGCCTAGCACGGGGGCATGGTACGTAGCAAAATGGGAAAGACTTGTTCAGTACTGCCTAGAAAAACAAATGCAACTGTTCTCCCCAATAGTATTGGACCAAATTTGCTACCTACTACATTTACAAAAAGCACATCTTGCATACACCTCCATTCACTTACACTTTCCAGAGCTAGCTGCGTACATGCAAAACAGACAAGGCACGTCTTTGTTTAAAATTCCAGTTGTCATAGCTTTTATTGAGGGATTAAAAAGAGTTATTCCTCCCTCCATCCCACCCGCACCTCTCTGGAATCTTAATATAGTTCTCATCAGACTTATGGGTCCTCCCTTTGAACCACTACATTCATGTGGACTATAGTTCCTCTCATGTAAGTTAGCCTTCTTAGTAGCTAAAGCTTCTCTCAGACGAATCATTGAACTTCAAGCGCTCACTTTAGAAGCACTCTTCTTTCAAATCCATACTAAAGAACTGATACTAGGAACAAACCTCACATTTCTCCCTTAAGTGTCTCTTCTTTTCAAGTAAACCAAACCGTTGAGCTTCCAGTTTTCTTTCAAAAAGCAAACTCAGTAGCCAAAAGAGCTCTATCCACACAATGTTAAAAGAGTGGTAATGTATTACATCGACAGGACAAAATCTTTTTGTAAAACTGAACAACTTTTTGTAGTCTTTTCAAATCCTCAGAAAAACTCTTCAACCTCTAAAATAGGAAATGCAAGGTGGATAGTAAAATGTGTACAAACTTGCTACCACAAGGTCAGACATTTGATACCCACAGCTCCAAGAGCGCATTCAATACAGAAAAAAGGAGCCTCCATAGCTTTCCTATGAAACATTCCGCTTCTGAGCAGCCACATGGAATAACCCACGTGCATTCACAAAACATTATTGTGTTGATGCCTTAGCTAACCAACAGGTTAAGGTGGGTCAAACAGTATTACGAACACTTTTTCAAGCATTTATGTCAGCCGTTAGGTAGGCACCACATTTGAGACGCAGTGCTTTACATTCAGTGCTAAGCTTTTTTATCTACAACCAACACATGCTACACATGCAAAATGTTACTTACCCTTTAGCAGCTGTTTGTAGCGCTTAGTGCTGTAGATTCATATTCACCTCCTCCCAGGAAGCTAATCGCTGACTAACTCACTATTATACTTAACATTTATCTTTCTCAAACTATACCTTGCATGTTCATCTTTACTATTTCATTTCCTGCTCCTATCCTAAGGTCACCCAATGAGCCAAAAATAAAATTGAAAGACTTCTTTAAAGAAAAACATGTTTGAAACGTCTGAGCCCAACACCAGATGGCAGAAGTATGTAAGCATATGAATCTACTGCACTGCACACTATGAATAGATGCTTACAGCGTAAGTAACATATTCCTTCCAGAGCTGCTATAATTCGTACACTCACCAGGGATGTGATATTGTTTGAGGTCAAGGGCAACAAGTTTTTATGTGTGTGTTGTCCTTGGGGCAAGTAGGCCCAACCCTTTGCAGCACAAACCCTTTGGCTGCCAGTTTACAGAGAAGGGAACTGTCTGCAATTGAAGTAATATGTGTGTCCATAAGTTAATGCTTTTGAACTTGTATTTATGGTTCATTAATGAAAAGCCTTCATTATTAGGGTGAGTGCTGTACATAAACGTTTTAAGGTCACACTGCACTACTGGCATTGGTTCCAGTAAAAAAAAAAAAGTGTACACACTTTTGAAAAGTTTAACAATATGAGGCTAAGTATAATGCTCCCAGAACGCTTTCTGATTAGATGCAAATGCTTGCAGAAGCTTTGATACTATTAATTTTTAGGTGCTATTTCTTTGAAGCGTCATTTAGTAAGATGTGTTAATGCATGCTAGCATTTCCAAAAAATATTCCTAATGGAAAATCGGTATACCCATTTTCAACAAGATTTTGGGAAGCATGAAAATAAACAAGCACTGGCAAAGCCAACCGATCAGACATTGTTTTTGTGAGTCTTTTGGTTTCGTTAATGCACGTCTTATTTTTTTTTTTTAACATGGCTTTTGAAACACTTTATTGTTGTAGGAGCTGCCAGGCCTTCACCATTATAACAATCACTGGCAAAAAGAAAAAAGTTTTTTGGTTCCAAAAAGCACACATTCCCACCAGTGGCGTAACAAAGGCCCTGCGTCCACCTTCTGGGGGGCCCCCTCAGCACAGCACCCGCCCTGAGTTAGTCAGGGGGGGCGCGCTCCATGTTCTTTGCAAGGCAACTCCCTCCTGTTTCGTTATGCCTCTGATTGCCACAGTAGTTCCTGGCACTGAACAAAACTACTTTGTGTGCCAATATGCTCCTTGTGGAAGAGCAGAACGCGATCACTCAGAGTAAAGCTAACCGATAGACCGAGACAGAAATAGAAGTTTAATAAAAACAAAATGTCTTTCTTAACACATGACCTAATTAGGGACCCAATTCTTAAAGAAAGTCTCAAAAGTGCACCCATGGTATATGTCTTTGAATGAGTGGCTTTCATGAATTCACAAGAACTTACAGAAATAGACTAGGAAATTGTACTCCTAGAAAATAATTGTGAACTGTATTTTAGCACAAGCAAATATGCATGTGTAGATTTGCTCATGTGAAAATCTATTGAGCGTTTACTATTTCACTTTCCCTCCACCCACTTTTTTTGCCAACCCTGGAAGAACTTCTACTGCTGCCATTGTCAGGAGTAAATTTCCAACCTTTCTCATTATGGGAAAAGATTAGAGAAGAGTTGGTGAAAATCCTTAAAACATGCATGTTAGTAGGTTTGCAGACTCAAAGGCATTCCAGCCCTTGAGTTACTGTTTACAGCTTCCTCCAGCCCCAGTATGTAGATCTGCGGAAGGTGGCAAAATAAGGAAATAGCTATAGTAGGGATTGAAATTACAAGTATTCAAGCCCTACTAAAGTAGTAGCACTGGCATAATCAGAGAGGCTATTATCAGAGCTCTTACATAATGAGATTGCTACCATAATTTGTCGCCACACTACATGGCACTAAACGGACAAGTAGATTTGTTTACAGGACAAGTAGATTTAAGAAGCAACCTGTACCATGGACTAGTAGATATTTTATTAAATTCCACACCCCTGATATATATATATATATATATATATATATATATATATATATACATATATATATATATGTGTGTATATATATATATATATATATATAAAAAATATGCATATAATATAATAATCTGTTCTTACAGAGGAGTGTTGATATGCAGGCCAGAAGTATATGCCTCATTGTCTGAAACAGCACCCCAGCAGTAAGACTACAGCATACTACTTATAACAAAAGATTTCTTTCATTTTTCAACACTGATATGGACAAAACGCTTGGTACAATGGTTTTCAGAAAAATGTGAGGGCCTTGGTGGTATCACTTCTGAGATACTGTATCTTGATTGGTCGCTGGATGCAAATTGAGCTATGGACACTGAATAAGCTGCTGTTATTCTACTGAAATATTCACAATGCATATGTTAGCTTTGCCAAATATTCTGTTTAGATTTTGTGTGCTTTTTGCTGGTGACAGAAAAAGTTACAAAAATAGTTTATAACAAAAAGATGTCTAAGGGCCAATTGCTGTCTAGGAAGAGGGCTTTCTATGTTCTGCATACATCTTGATTTAAACTGTTGTTATTTGTTAAGGTCGTGTTTGAAGATAGATCAGTCCATCCAACAACAATGTGCTTGAATGCATTTATTTTCAAGTTTTTACAAAGTACCAGACGACCTGAGGATATCACAGTCCTTTACATTAATAAAGATGTACAAGAGGTTGACAGGTGTGTTAAAGAAAGGCAAGTTGGATAAAGCAATAAAGGAAATGGATTGTACAACATCGCTTGGTCAAACAGATAAAAGAATGCATCTATATAGTCATTCAGGAGCAAACAGAAGTGACGTTTTCAGTGAGAGGATGTGTGGGTTCTGCAGTGTCGGATCTCACATGCCAGTGATCATAGCCTCTTTGGAGTTCCTGAGTGGATAAGGTCTTAGACCTCTCAGTTATCATTAAATTGGATTGCTGATTGGGCTTCCAGTTTTAGAGTTATGTTTGAAATGGAGGTTCATTTTGGGCCTCAGTTTGGCACATTCTGTCCCTTAAGGTTCCTCTGACCACCCCATAAGAGCCCTTAAGATCAGCTTACATGATGTTACACAAAAGAAAATTCAGATCGTAAATGATTTCACAATTCTCGTTACTTAGCTATGTGATTGACTCTGCCTCAGATAAGATTCATCCTTTCTTAGTATGCCAATAAGGATGCCCATACTTCAACCAGAGCTCAAACGTTGTGTCTGCACAGCTTATGATACCATCTTCCTCAGCCTTTCCTCTAGCCCTGTTGTGTTTCAGACTCTTGTTTTTGCTTTGCCCCTGGTGTACTTGACGATGCTTACCTTGCCTTCCCTGGTGTGTTGGAACCAAAGCTGAAATGCCACTTTAGCACATTCATCTCTTGGGAGTGCCTAATTTGTGGTGACATTTACCTTCTTAAAATGTTTGCAGTACTGTTTTCTGTGCATCAAACACTGTTTATCCAGTCCTGGACTTTCCTTCCCGGCTGGTGGAACAGGTAGCTCAATTGACAGTAAAATCTTTCATTCACAGTTGATATAAAGGTGTGGATGAGCGTTCATCAAATGAGCCATCTCTTACGAAAAACGTTCTTGTGCTCTTCTAAATGTCCTCCATGGCCCATTACAGGTCCACACGTTCCAGCTGCTAATGTGCAACATTTTGTCTATGAATGACAAAGTGTACCATACAAATGTTGATTCAGAAGCCACATTTGTGAACTCGAAAGAGCTAGGCTGTGAGATTGTTTTTTTACAAGAAAAAGCAGAGGAGTATTTTCATTCCTTCAAATGTGTTTGTGAGTAGTGTGTATAAACACATGAACTTTGGACAAAATCATCTATCTGGAAGCCATCTATCAAACTGAGATCCACACCTACCAGTCAGACATGCTCAGCAAGCTAGTCCATTCTCATGACCAACAGAACATCACTTCTATGTTCTTTTCCTACCTTTAGATACCTAGGTGAGGATGATAATACATTCATATCTTCCAAGGTTCGGTGCACAAATGCCAACTCTTAACTTTACTGATGGCCATTGACTGTCACTCCATTCCCAAAATATCAACTGTGCCCAGACTCTTCACATTTCCTCAGATGTTCCTTTATTAAATGAACTAGTACTCTGAAATGAATTATGTCTACTGTGATGTGTTTTACAATGTGCATTTTTTTCAAGGCTTAGGTTGGTCGTTTTGTGTTTTGCTGATACAGTGGTTCGGCTTCTGTTTTGCCATCTCCCTAAATGGAGGCTAGGTGTGGGTAACAGGCTATCCATTCTGTCTCCAACTTTGTCTCTCATATTGATGAGATTCTTCTTTACTATTCAATTACTTCCTTCCACACGTCCAATTCTGGTGGATCAGATTTGCAAGCAATATTTCTTTTGGTGACAATCGATCCCAAGTCATTGAGCAATCTTAGGTATCTCAACAGTCCCCTCTCCCCCAGATTTCAACAGGATTGTTCTCTTCGAGTCTGAAATCTCTATTGCATTCCCCTAACATGGGCCTGAATTGCTCTGACTACCTCCCAAAAGAGCATACCCAAAATATATGGAATAATGTACCTCTTTGACTACACTCTCTGATGCAGGTATCTGAGCTCACCCACCACCTCATTCTTAACCCCTTCAATGCGGGCGTCGGCCACTGGCCGACGTCCGCACTACCTCCCTGGTGTGGGTCACGACCGGATTTATTTATTTATTTATTTTCACCCCGGGAGACACGGAAGCTTCCGTGTCTCCCCCCACCCGCCCCTTTGTGACATCAGCGCGCCGCGAGGCGCACTGACGTTACAAAGTTGTTTTCCCCATCGAAGCAGGAAGCAGCCTTGCGGCCGCTTCCTGCTTCGATGGGAAAAACGGCCTTCCACACGTTCGGGAAGGCCTCGTAAGAAAGGGGAGACTCTCCCCTTTCTTACGAGGCCTTCCTGAAAGTGTTTCCTGGCACCCGGTCGCAGCTGTGCTGCGATCGGGGGCCAGGAAACACTTTCAGGTTTTCTGGCCCCCCCGATCGCAGCACAGCTGCGATAGGGGGGGCGAGGAAACACTTTCAGAAGGCCTCGTAAGAAAGGGGAGACTCTCCCCTTTCTTACGAGGCCTTCTGAAAGTGTTTCCTGGCCCCCGATCGCAGCTGTGCTGCGATCGGGGGCCAGGAAACACCACTAGACGCCAGGGATTTCACTTGGGGGGTCGGCCCCCTCAGAAAACGGCCCCTCCCGGGGGAATATATATTTTTTTTTTAAAAGGTAGGTGCCCCCTGGGGGGAGGGGTGCGATCGCGCCCCCCCCAGGGGAATTTTTTTTTTTTCCCCAAAAAAATAATAAAAGGACAGGGGGTCGCCCGTGGGCAGGGCGACCCCCTGTGGGGGCAATATTTTTTTTAGATGTAGGGTTTCCCTGGGGGTCATTTTGGCCCCCAAGGAAACCATACAACAACTAAAAAAAAATAGATCTATATATATATATAGATATATCTATGCACATGGATATATCTATAGATATATCTATGTAGATAGATATATATATATATATATATATATATATAGAGATAGATCTATACATATCAATCAATCAAAGAGATTTATAAAGCGCGCTACTCACCCGTGAGGGTCTCAAGGCGCTGGGGGGGGGGGGGAGAAGGGGGAAAGGGGCTGGGAGGATCACTGTTCGAAAAGCCAGGTTTTGAGGCCCTTCCTGAAAAGAAGTAGGTTGGGTTGGGAGGGCGTTCCAGGTTTTGGGTGCAAGGTAGGAGAAGGATCTGCCCCCGGTGGTGGTGTGTTTGACGCGGGGGACAGAGGCGAGAGAGAGGTCAGCTCAGCGGAGGTTTCGTGTGGGGGTGTGGAAGGTGACTCTCGTTGAGGTAGGCAGGGCCTGTGTTGTGGAGTGATTTGTGTGCGAGGATGAGGATCTTGAAGGTGATCCTTTTGTCAATGGGGAGCCAGTGGAGGGATTTGAGGTGTTGAGAGATGTGTTCGTGTCGGGGGAGGTCGAGGATGAGTCGTGCTACTGAGTTCTGGAGGCGTGTAGTTTGCGCTTGAGTTTTAGAGTGGTGCCGGCGTAGAGGGCGTTTACGTAATCAAGTCTGCTGCTGATGAGTGCGTGAGTGACAGTTTTTCTGGTCTCTGTGGGGATCCATTTGAATGTTTTTTTCAGTATACGGAGTGTGTTGAAGCATGAAGAGGTGAGAGCGTTGATTTGTTGGGTCATCGAGAGGGAGGAGTCTAGGATGATGCCGAGGTTGCGTGCGTGGTTGGCGGGGGTGGGTGCAGGGCCTAGCGTGGTGGGCCACCATGAGGGGTCCCAGGTGTTTTTGTGTGGGCCAAAAAGGATTATTTCAGTTTTGCTTGAGTTGAGTTTCAGGTGGTTGGCTGTCATATATATATCACTTTTGTCAATATGTGTGTGGTTTCCCTGGGGGGAAAAGGGTCAGACTTGTCTAGTGGCAGTTTTAGTGCCATAAAGAAGCGCAGAAGGTTTATATGCCTACTGCAAAGAGCAAATCTGTATTTTATGTAAATAGCTGAGTACATTAGTAAAGTCAGCCATTACTGCGCTATAATACCAATGAAATGTATGTGCGGGGTGGAGGGCAGCTATGGAGAGATGAAGGGCACTTTTGCTGGGTGGTAATGAGGGAATCCGAGGAGGAGGGAGTGGGAGCACCAATAATGATTGTTGGACTGGGCGCAGGAGGTGCTAAAGACTGTGACGAATGGTATGTGACAAGGTGTTTTTTGAGTGTCTTGAAAGAACGTGCTGATTGAGGAAAGAAGCGTAGTTAAGGTGGCCTCTATTGTTGCACGTATCTCACACACACCATCGATTTTGTGACTGTCTACGTAGGCTAGTGTTTTAGAGCAACAGTTTAGCCAATAGCAGAGATGGCATCTTGATGGATGACTGCTGCCTGCACTCGGGTTATAGAGGACCGCTCTGACATAGGATCAGAGACTGAGACATCAGATACTGAGACCGCATCTGAGGGATAGGACAATGCCGCAGACTCTGGGAGTGATTTTTCAGTCGGAGGAGCCCCATTCGATAACTCCTCTTCCAGTACATTATGAGGGAGGTGATGAGGACAGTCCTGCTGTCCCTTCGCAAGCTGTTTGTGCAACTGGGTAATAGTGGGTTAGCCCAACCCAGAGAGCAGGTGAATGCGGCGGCAATTAGAGAGAGAGAGAGTGCTCTCTTGGGAGCTCCCCAATTTAGTTCAGCCCCAAATTCCACCACCCAAATCGTGTTGTGGAGACATCAAAATTATCTATGGCAAAACAAACTGGTTTTGTAAGGCAGGCACCTGTGTTTTTGGTCCTGGGTTTTTGGTGCCTACACTTAGTGCCTGCGTCAGGAATGGATCACCCCAGGGTCAACAGCTGCCTCATGTAAGGACCAACATTGACTGTTGTGTGATCTATTCCTGTCGCGGGCACCAGGCCTACCCACACAAGTGAGGTATCATTTTTATCGGGAGACTTGGGGGAACGCTGGGTGGAAGGACATTTGTGGCTCCTCTCAGATTCCAGAACTTTGTCACTGAAATGTGAGGAAAATGTGTTATTTTAGCCACATTTTGAGGTTTGCAAAGGATTCTGGGTAACAGAACCTGGTCAGAGCCCCACAAGTCACCTCATCTTGGATTCCCCTGGGTTTCTAGTTTTCAAAAATGCGCTGGTTTGCTAGGTTTCCCCAGGTGCCGGCTGAGCTAGAGGCCAAAATCCACAGGTAGGCACTGTTTTCTATGAAAAAATTTGATGTGTCCACGTTGTGTTTTGGGGCATTTCCTGTCGCGGGCGCTAGGCCTACCCACACAAGTGAGGTATCATTTTTATCGGGAGACTTGGGGGAACGCTGGGTGGAAGGAAATTTGTGGCTCCTCTCAGATTCCAGAACTTTCTGTCACCGAAATGTGAGGAAAACGTGTTTTGTTAGCCACTTTTTGAGGTTTGCAAAGGATTCTGGGTAACAGAACCTGGTCAGAGCCCCACAAGTCACCCCATCTTGGATTCCCCTAGGTCTCTAGTTTTCAAAAATGCACAGCTGTGGCAGGTTTCCCTATGTGCCGGCTGAGCTAGAGGCCAAAATCTACAGGCAGGCACTTTGCAAAAAACAGCTGTGTTTTCTGTCAAAAAATGGGATGTGTCCATGTTGTGTTTTGGGGCATTTCCTGTCGGGGGCGCTAGGCCTACCCACACAAGTGAGGTATCATTTTTATCGGGAGACGTGGGGGAACGCTGGGTGGAAGGAAATTTGTGGCTCCTCTCAGATTCCAGAACTTTGTCACCGAAATGTGAGGAAAATGTGTTATTTTAGCCACATTTTGAGGTTTGCAAAGGATTCTGGGTAACAGAACCTGGTCAGAGCCCCACAAGTCACCTCATCTTGGCTTCCCCTGGGTTTCTAGTTTTCAAAAATGCGCTGGTTTGCTAGGTTTCCCCAGGTGCCGGCTGAGCTAGAGGCCAAAATCCACAGGTAGGCACTGTTTTCTATGAAAAAAGTTGATGTGTCCACGTTGTGTTTTGGGGCATTTCCTGTCGCGGGCGCTAGTCCTACCCACACAAGTGAGGTATCATTTTTATCGGGAAACTTGGGGGAACATAGAATAGCAAAACAAGTGTTATTGCCCCTTATCTTTCTCTACATTTTTTCCTTCCAAATATAAGAGAGTGTGTAAAAAAGTCCTCTCTTTGAGAAATGCCCTGCAATTCACATGCTAGTATGGGCACCCGGAATTCAGAGATGTGCAAATAACCACTGCTCCTCAAAACCTTATCTTGAGCCCATTTTGGAAATGCAAAGGTTTTCTTGATACCTATTTTTCACTCTTCATATTTCAGCAAATGAATTGCTGTATACCCAGTATAGAATGAAAACCAACTGCAGGGGGTAGCTCATTTATTGGCTCTGGGTACCTAGGGTTCTTGATGAACCTACAAGCCCTTTATATCTCCGCAACCAGAAGAGTCCAGCAGACAAAACGGTATATTGCTTTCAGAAATCTGACATCGCAGGAAAAAGGTACAGAGTAAAACATAAAGAAAAATGGCTGTTGTTTTCAGCTTAATTTCAATATTTTTTTATTTCAGCTGTTATTTTCTGTAGGAAAACCTTGTAGGATCTACACAAATGACCCCTTGCTGAATTCAGAATTTTGTCTAGTGTTCAGAAATGTTAAGCTTTCTGGGATCCAGCATTGGTTTCACACCCATTCCTGTCACTAACTGGAAGGAGGCTGAAAGCACCAAAAATAGTAAAAATGGGGTATGTCCCAGTAAAATGCCAAATTTGTGTTGAAAAATGTGGTTTTCTGATTCAAGTCTGCCTGTTCCTGAAAGGTGGGAAGATAGTGATTTCAGCACCAGAAACCCTTTGTTGATGGCATTTTCATGGAAAAAACCACAAGCCTTCTTCGGCAGCCCTTTTTTCCCATTTTTTTGGAAAAAACGAAATTTTCGCTGTATTTTGGCTATTTTCTTGGTCTCCTCCAGGGGAAACCACAAACTCTGGGTACCATTAGAATCCCTAGGATGTTGGAAAAAAAGGACGCAAATTTGGCGTGGTTAGCTTATGTGGACAAAAAGTTATGAAGGCCTAAGCGCGAACTACCCCAAATAGCCAAAAAAGGGCTCAGCACTGGGGGGGGGAAAGGCCCAGCAGCTAAGAGGTTAAAAGTGTGATTCTAATACAGCAATATTCTTGTCAGTAGAACAGGCACATAATCTTACTATCTATCCTCTCCTAAGAGTCCAATGTGACGTCATCACCATGATTATGTCAAATACCCCTTAAGGTGTCGAACGTACTCATGTGTGAGGCTGGCTGTTTAAATAAATGGAGTAATGTGTTCATGATTACAGTGCCCATTTTGATCCTCCAGCAGCCGTGCTCAACAATTGATTTCAATAACGTCTTGATGGTAAACCTTTGTCAATGTGATATCCTACATCTGGAGCTCAGAGAGTAGAAATGCACAGTGGTTGAGCAGAGGTTAAGGCACTTTCCTCTCATTGTTACTTAGTTTGTTTGCGGTTGTGTTATATTGTTATAATATACCGTGTATTTTGTATTGCGAATGCTTTCAATTCAAGTGGGAGGTTTTATTGGGCTGTCATGTACTATGCAACTTCAGCTAAAGGGAATGTTTTCTGTTGAAAGCAGTTGGTTTGAATTTTCGACATCTGTACTGATTTCTTTTAAGCATCATGGATTTTTTTTATCGTGACAGTGTTTTTTTTTCCACATAAAATAAATTAATGCCTATATTGCTAGCTAGCTTTTTTAGTTGCTAGAAAACCGGCATCTACACATTGACGCAACATTGTACATGTATTTGTGTACAGTCGAAGAGCACTGTATCAACCTTTCATTACATTTTCCCTTTTGCCAGTGTCATGTTCGTCAACAAAAATTGTTAAAAAAATAATGTGTTTATATTCACATATATTCAAATGACTCTGTTACAAAGTCACATCAGTATTTTGAGTAATATTGAGATACGCTGCTTGTATTATGTGCCAAATCCCATTATCACCTCTCCATCCATCATCTAATGATCATTTTTTGTTGTCTGAAAGGCAATCAATAATGCATGCCTTGCACCATGTCGGGGTATGTCGCTGGTGAACTGTATAGAATTACTTTTTCATTAATTATTGGACATTTAGAGTGGAAGTTGAGTGTGGAACCCACGCTGCATTAGAACATCTGTTTAGGCCTTGATATAACATTTTAGAAATATTGTTTGCAGAATGTATAGTGATCGGTTAGTCTGTAGTTCTTCTTAAGCTCCATATGCATAGAAAATACAGTGTTTGCTTTTGCTAATACCTTTGGTACCGTTTAAGGACCACCTTGAAATTTGGCAGAGACATGGTTCATCCAGCTTCGGTTTATCATTTAAAAATGTTTTGCATATTGCTTTTGAGAGTAAAGTTACATGGGGGTGTTGCATGCGTCTATTTGAAATCCTGAATGATGGGAAGAAAAGTGGGACAGAAGCTGCTAACTGGACAGGTTGGAGCAGGCTGTGATCAGGGAACTGGACATTAACTGGAAGCCTGCAAAGTGAAATTAGAAAGATAACGCAAGTACAGCAAGAAGGACAAACAGGGAACCAATAGATAAACTGTCTTAACAGATAGTTTATGCGCACTTTGTGAGGTGACAAGATCTTATTAGAAGGCAAGGAACGGATTAATCTCACAGTGGAAGGCACCCTAAATATCTCATGGTGAAAGAGTGCTAGATGGGTCACAATGGTAGAGGCACAAGCCTCAGAATTGAACTGGTAGCCTTGGCAGTAATGATAATCTAGATCAGCGTTTCGTAACCTTTTTAATTATGTGGACCCCCACTGAATCACTACTGGAAGGCCGAGACCTCCAATGAGTACCCTCGAACAAAGCAATGTCTATGATTTGAACTTCAAAACAATATTCGAAAAATATAGATGAAGACATGCTCAAATATTGAAATATTTTGTTTAATTTACAATCAAATGTAGAAATTGTTTTGAAATTTTCAAAGTTGCTTATTTATTTGTATGTACTTTATACATTTTAATGTATTAATGTTCTTATGATTTCATTTTGTAAAACAGTTGCGGACTCCCTTAAGTTAGCCACACAATACCCCAGGGCTCCTCGGACCTCAGGTTAAGAACCACTGATCTAGATTATAACACAAATACAAGAAAGCACAACAGGGAGCGGAAGAGGGAACAGAACAGGGAACACAGAATTAGTACCTGGGACCAGGGGAAAACAGGACTGAAATAAAAATCAGGAACAGGACCAATATGAAATCAGGAACAGTCCTTGAATACTCAGAACTATGGGTATTGGAAATCTGCACACCAACAAGTACACAAATATGCAGTTAGAACAGAAACACAGAGCACAAGGCAAAGAATCTTCATATACAACACGTGGCCGGAAAGTGTGCAGTCACTATTATGAAAAAGGCAATACCGGGAACGAAGAGTCAGGATAAACAAGAGGCAGAAAACAAATAGAAAAATTAGCCAGAACAGGAAAATGGAATCAACTAACAATAGAGTCAGAAATCAAAGAGCCAGCCTGGAATATAGTAGCAGAGTCACAACCGAGCACAAGGAGACTCAGCAGCGAGGTCAGTAACGCATTTCTGCACACTGAGCCCATAGAAGCTCAGGAGAGGAGTACAAGTACAGATCCAGAGCCAGGTGCAAGGAATAAACCAGGTGCTAAGCATCCGGGAACCCCCAATGAAGGGAAACCTGTTCTGGAAGTTTGACAAGGAAAGACCGAGGAAACAAGAAGGAGCAAGAAGGGAAACAAACATGGAGGTCTTGAGGGGGTTGCAGATTGGAGACAAGAAATTGAAAAGTCCAGAATGCAGATACTCAAAGGTCCAAAAAGCTACATGATGCAGGAACAAAGATCCACCACCAGGACTTGATTTAGGCAAAGTTTGGTGACTGAACCATTATACATCAGGATGGAGGTGTGGAAACCTACACTAGGTTGTGATGTGGAGCTAGGAATGCTAGGTGTGGAATAGTGTACTGGCATATTCTGGTGTAAAAGTAGGACCCCACATGGGCCTATCTGAGTGCTTCTGTTGGGCAATGGCAGAAACCTGGCAGTTTGAACAGTTTGTGAACCATTTTGAAATTATAAACAGCCCTGACTGGCCTAGTCCGTTTATCCTGTCATGCTTTTCACAGTTTACAAAATGTTTATAGTGACAAGCAAATTTGCAGATCATTTGTGAGCTGCAGTAACTGATTGATTGGCTGCTTCACTTTGAAAATATGTGTTGTAGAACCCAATATGCAGTTCAGTGAAGTTTATAAACCCTTGTCAATGTAAAAATCTCAGAGAAACAGAGGACCATATCTCACACCCACGTGGAACGAAGAGACACTCCTCAGTGGTGGAAAAATAAAAAAGGAACTAACATTCTCAAAATAATTTAGTGCTGACCAATTGGCTTTGCCGTTGCTTATTTGCGCTGGCACTAAAATGCCTGTTGTCCTTGTTGGAAGAGTAAAGTAAAAAAAAAGGCAACATAGCAACCAGTTTGTTGTAATTGTAATTGTATTTGGGACACATTTCCTTAACCCCTACTGTGCCCTGGACGAGGTGATCTCGTCCAGGGCACCGGTTCCCGGGTGCCTTGGACGAGATCACCTCGTCCTGCACCCGGGAACTGGGGGGAGCGCTAGCGCTCCCCCTGTGCTCCCCCCCCCCCCCCCCCCCCCCCCAAGGCAGGGATGGAAGGGGAAGCCCTCCCCCTTCCACCCCTGACCCCCCACCCCCCCACCCCCCTGTGACAGCGTGCGATCGGACGCTGATTTGTCACAGGGCCTCCTCCCATCCCAGCGCGATCGAAAGAGAAATGCTTTTCATTTCTCTTTCGATCACGTGGGGGAGGCCCAGAGAGACTTCAAAGGGAAGGAAATGTATTTCCTTCCCTTTGAAGTCTCTCTGAGCGTTTCAAAAGCTTGCAATCCGGCTTTTGAAACGCCCACTAGACACCAGGGATTTTATTTTTTTGTGAAACTGGCATGAGGGGAGCGACCCCTTGGGGCAAGGGTCGCTCCCAATGGGGGACGTTTTTTTGGAAGGCCTTTTCTGCCCCCCCGGGGGGCAGATCAGCCTATTTTGATTTTTTTACAGATGGGGAGCGACCCATTAGGCAAGCTCCCCTGGGGGGGGCAAATTGTATTTAGACCATTTCTGCCCCCCTTGGGGGCAGATTGGCCGATTTTAGGTCAATCTGCCCCCAAGGGGGCAGAAACCACTAGGCACCGGGGATTTTTTTTTTGGCGCCAATGTCACGCAGGGGGAGCGACCCCGTAGGCAAGGGTTGCTCGGGGGGGGGTTGCAAATTTATTTTAGGCCATTTCGCCCCCCCCCCTGGGGTCAGATCGGCCTATTATTAGGCTGATCCATGGCAAATGTTTTTTTTTTTTTTTTTTTTTTTTAGAGATGGGGAGCGACCCATTGCACAAGGGTTGCTCCCCTGGGGGGCAAATTGTATTTAGAACATTTCTGCTCCCCTTGGGGGCAGATTGGCCGATTTTAGGTCAATCTGCCCCCAAGGGGGCAGAAACCACTAGGCACCGGGGATTTTTTTTTGGCGGCAATGTCACGCAATGGGAGCGACCCCATAGGCAAGGGTCGCTCCCCGGGGGGGTAAATTTATTTTAGGCCATTTCTGCCGCCCCCTGTGGACGGCTGAGCAAGAGGCCAAAATCCACAGGTAGGCACTTTGCAAAAAACACTTCTGTTTTCTGTGAAAAAATGTGATGTGTC
Source organism: Pleurodeles waltl (assembly GCF_031143425.1). Taxonomy (NCBI): domain Eukaryota; kingdom Metazoa; phylum Chordata; class Amphibia; order Caudata; family Salamandridae; genus Pleurodeles; species Pleurodeles waltl. The sequence goes on along the minus strand of NC_090447.1, from coordinate 519,367,225 downwards.
CACGTTGTGTTTTGGGCCATTACCTTTTGTGGGCGCTAGGCCTACCCACACAAGTGAGGTACCACTTTTATCGGGAGACTTGGGGGAGCGCTGGGTGGAAGGAAATTGGTGGCTCCTCTCAGATTCCAGAACTTTCTGTCACCGAAATGAGGAAAAAGTGTTTTTTGGGCCACATTTTGATGTTTGCAAAGGATTCTGGGTAACAGAACCTGGTCAGAGCCCCACAAGTCACCCCATCTTGGATTCCCCTGGGTTTCTAGTTTTCAAAAATGTGCTGGTTTGCTAGGTTTCCCCAGGTGCCGGCTGAGCTAGAGGCCAAAATCCACAGGTAGGCACTGTTTTCTATGAAAAAATGTGATGTGTCCACGTTGTGTTTTGGGCCATTTCCTTTTGTGGGCGCTAGGCCTACCCACACAAGTGAGGTACCATTTTTATCGGGAGACTTGGGGGAACGCTGGGTGGAAGGACATTTGTGGCTCCTCTCAGATTCCACAACTTTCTGTCACCGAAATGTGAGGAAAATGTGTTTTTTTTTAGGCCAAATTTTGAGGTTTGCAAAGGATTCTGGGTAACAGAACCTGGTCAGAGACCCACGTCACCCCATCTTGGATTCCCCTAGGACTCTAGTTTTCAAAAATGCACAGGTTTGGTAGGTTTCCCTAGGTGCTGGCTGAGCTAGAGGCCAAAATCTACAGGTAGGCACTTTGCAAAAAACACCTCTGTTTTCTTTAAAAAAATGTGATGTGTCCACGTTGTGTTTTGGGGCATCGCCTGTCGCGGGCGCTAGGCCTACCCACACAAGTGAGGTATCATTTTTATCGGGCGACTTGGGGGAACATAGAATAGCAAAACAAATGTTATTGCCCCTTGTCTTTCTCTACATTTTGTCCTTCCAAATATAAGAGAGTGTGTAAAAAAGACGTCTATTTGAGAAATGCCCTGTAATTCACATGCTAGTATGGTCACCCCGGAATTCAGAGATGTGCAAATAACCACTGCTTCTCAACACCTTATCTTGTGCCCATTTTGGAAATACAAAGGTTTTCTTGATAGCTATTTTTCACTCTTTATATTTCAGCACATGAATTGCTGTACACCCGGTATAGAATGAAAACACACTGCAGGGTGCAGCTCATTTATTGGCTCTGGGTACCTAGGGTTCTTGATGAACCTACAAGCCCTATATATCCCCGCAACCAGAAGAGTCCAGCAGACGTAACAGTATATTGCTTTCAAAAATCTGATATTGCAGGAAAAAGTTACAGAGTAAAACGTAGAGAAAAATTGCCATTTTTTTCAGCTCAATTTCAATATTTTTCTTTTTCAGTTGTTTGTTTCTGTAGGAAACCCTTGTAGGATCTACACAAATGACCCCTTGCTGAATTCAGAATTTTGTCTACTTTTCAGAAATGTTTAGGTTTCTGGGATCCAGCAATGGTTTCATGCCCATTTCGGTCACTGACTGGAAGGAGGCTGAAAGCACAAAAAATCGTAAAAATGGGATAGGTCCCAGTAAAATGCCAAATTTGTGTTGAAAAATTGGGTGTTCTGATTCAAGTCTGCCTGTTCCTGAAAGCTGGGGATTTTAGCACTGCAAACCCTTTGTTGATGCCCCTTTCAGGGAAAAAACCACAAGCCTTCTTCTGCAGCCACTTTTTTGAAAAATACGAAATGTTCACTGTATTTTGGCTAATTTCTTGGCCTCCTTCAGGGGAACCCACAAAGTCTGGGTACCTCTAGAATCCCTAGGATGTTGGAAAAAAGGATGCAAATTTGGCTTGGCTAGCTTATGTGGACAAAAAGTTATGAGTGCCTAAGCGCGAACTGCCCCAAATAGCCAAAAAAAGGCCGGGCACAGGAGGGGGGAAAGGCCTGGCAGCGAAGGGGTTAAAAGACAAACCATTCCAAGATGGCCACTATGTGATGTTCATGGATCACAACGTACCATCAGCACTTTCTAGCTTTACTGTTCCAACATGGCTGACAGCCATTTTAGAATGGTAAGGTACATTTGAATAATAAATTGCATGGGGGCAAAAAATAGGAGTGGCCCAGTAGCAATTTCCATCTGCTGGTCCCCTTGAAAAAAATAAAATACATTAAAAAACAGGGAATCAAACAGGGAGGGGCAGTGAACATGTATAGTGAGCGGGCCATCTTGATTTAAAAAAAAAAAAAAAAAAGAATACAAAATGTAGCATGCTGAGCATGATGGGCACAATTGATGAGCGGGGATTAAAGCAAAGAGGACATAAGTAGGGTAAGCAAACGGATGAGGGAAAGAGCTAGAAAAGAAGGCATACTCCAATGGCGTGCTAAATGAAAAAATGATTGATTGAATATTTACTAAGCATACTTTCACCAACGTAGGCATCTTGGTGCTGAGGAACATTACGGTTAAAGAGTTGTATTTGAGTTAGTGGAACTTGTGGGATTTTAAATCCTTTCTGAAAGTTGGGTGGGCTCCATGTTTATTAAGGATAAAGGATGGCAATCCCATCGTTCGGGTGCAAGCATCTGTAGAGCTGTTCGTGAGTGTTTAGAACATGAGATTAAAAATAGCAGATGGGAAGCAGAGCATAGGTATTTTAAAGTTATGGGAGATGCCCTCCAATTAAAAAAAAAGAGTTTGCTTAAAGGCAGCAGTGGACGGAGACAGAAAATCCAGTCAAAAGCAATGTGCAGCAGCAGTTCTCCAGGGGCAGGACAAACACGATAATTGGGAGGAAAGCCCTTCAATAAGGAACAGAGAAATGTGACAAACTGGAAAGGACACCTAATCAGGACCAACGGCCTTATTTAAAGTCCACTGTCTATTTGATTGTAGGCAATAGGTTTTTGACAATAGACACCTAAAATTGTCTATAGGCCAGACCAAAATTTTGATGTTTGGGTCTCATACCAGAAAATAATGTTCATGAACTGCAGAACATTATTTTTAGATATAGTGAGGTTTACTGTCAGTGATAGGCAAATGGTTTGCAAATTGTAATACTTTCGGAACGGTTTGTGAACAGCACTTGGACAGAAGATGGATATATAGCATGACCAAATGCATTCTCTGCACTCAGTGTCTGCTGTGCATGGCTAAAAGCCATGTGCTTGGGGTTTCTTACAGACTCATTTTAGCAAAGGCTTCAGAGACCGCTTTCCACTTCTGAAGAGGGCTTTGGTCTCAGCACCCTTCCGGACTAAGCATAGGGCCTTCTAGAGTCATCAGCCCTTGCATCCAGAGCCTGTTGGCTACAGCAAAAGGTAGAGTTCAATGGATTCTGCGGGGGAAGGCATTGAACGACTTCAGTGATATTATTAATGGTATTAACAGTGATGTATAGTAACAAGAAATAAGGCAAGACCGCAGAATAACAGCAAAAAGAGTATATTTGATCAGCAGCCACAATGCTGTACAGCATGGCTAAAATAAAAATATTAGCAAAGCTAATTGATCAGATAGTTGAGGCCTATTGGCTTTGCCAATGTTTGTTTGCTAACTGACTTCACAATGCCGAAGTGTTATCCAAATATGGCTCCCTGCCCTCACGCCCAGAGGCGGGTTGAAGCCACTGTGGAGTCTGATGGCGCCACCTGTCTACCAGAAGGAGCAATTACTGGTAAAGCTTTGGATCCAGTCTTTACCTGTAGGAATTCAGAAGGTGATAAATCTTTGGACAGCTAAGGTAGAGTGTTAGCGAAAGCAAGTAATTTAATAACTTGCTTTTTTATAACTCTTTAAACTTAATGTACTCCATTTCCCCCAAGACACACTGGTTGAATGAAACAGGCGTACCCTTTCTGGGTGGAGTAGTGGTTACAGTGGCAAAGAAGTCTGCAAACGACCTTTGCTTTTTGCTTTTTAAGATAAGGGTGTTCGTATTTATCTACCCGTGCAATTAGTTGAAAGCATCTGGTGTGTACTGTTGTCTAGGTATGCTCTGTACTAAATTTCAAAATATATTTTCAATACATTTACAAAATATATCATTGGGTTTTACTTCCTCACGCCAAAAAGGTGACAAAATAGAAGTACTTTACTTTTAATTTCATCCTCTTGCCACAACACGACTTTGCAAACGTTGAAATATGAAACTCCTTAATACCTTTTATGGCACTATTCAAACTGCACATATATAATTTGATTCAGCAATGCATTACTTATCAGATCTGCAAAGCCTTTCCACTTTGCACGAAACTCATATCTCCTGCTTCAGCATACATGCACGAATCAACTCTGACTCTTGAATCTACACTGACCGTCTTTCATCTTGGTTAAAACATGGTTTCAACTGTATTGTGACCATTCTGTAATTGTAAAAATTTTTGTGCTGATCTCACAATCCATTTCAAAAGTGCAAGGACAGAACCTTTCCAGGTAGTAATTACCTATTACACTTTCCTAAATCCAATAGAAATGATCTTGCATTGCCTTAGTACCTTAATCCTAAATCCAGATCTCACCATGAAGTGTTGTAAATGGCATCTGATGTGTTTTTGCTTTTACTCATGCACCACACTATTGTAGGTAGTGCAAAGAAGCTTAATGTTTTGGGAATGGAAGGTGGTAGTTAGCTTCTCTCTTTAGGGCTTGTCAGTGCCATTTGTTTGAGTGTGTGCATTCTACAGCCCCACAGGCTGGATCCTGGAAGGCTCAGGTTTGATGCGCAAACAAGGATAAGAGTGCATGGTCCAGTAGTTGGGTAATGATACCATTTCTGACAGGTTTAACGCCCAATATGTCTGTTGTCATCTTTTCAGGGACATGACAGGGAGTTGAGCAGCGGTAAGGACTCAGGAACAGATGCAGCTCCAAGTAAATGGTGGTCATAGAGCTGTGTTCTGGAGTTGCCTTTCATCAAATTACTTGGAGATCAATTGGCTGTGCGGCTTCATAAATACTTCAGGGAAAGGTAACTGACCCTTTATCATTTTCAGAGAAGCCTGACTCGTAACTTCAGCGAGAGATAGCAGAGATATTATGCTGTCCTAAACACAATAAAGGAATGATTCTGATTTTTCCGTATAAAAATTGTCACAATCACCCTCATGGAAAAAAAAAAAGTCCTGCTCCTTTCGTACTAACCGAAAACCAATCCCATATTACATTTTTCCTTTACTAACCAAAAAACAGCTGCTTACTAACCATCAATCTCTCTTCCTCCACAGGGTGTAACATTTAAATAAATACACTGAAAATACCTGATGGCATTCATTACAAGTTGGATGGGGGAAACTACTGCTTATTCATTCTTCTGTTCTGGTAGCAGACAGACTTAAATGTATTTGCATGGCTTCCTTGGCAAGATCCTGATCTAATCATCTTCTTTTCTTACCAACCAGTACCTAGTAGTGATAATGGAGACTTTAATCTCAGGCATAACTGCAGCATCTTGTGGTGCTTCTCAGGGTTTGTGCCTAGCTCTTGATCTGATCCATCTGATCATGGAGCCTCATATGTTGATCTCTGAAGTTACAGATCCCTCCATAAATCAGTATGTGTACGAAATGCATGAATACCTAAAATATCAACTCTATGGAACACTCTTACTATATTTTCACTTCATTTTCCCAACTGAGGACCTAATTTGACCCTTCAGTGTTGACTGTCCTGAAGTGAAAGTCTTCTCACCATCACTCCCTCAGTAAAATGACTGTGTTTCACCTTTGGCTCTACTTTCACTTTCATACCATAGGTTAGCCAGCTGGTCTGGAAGCATCTTCCCTCTATCACCACAAAATCAAACAGTAAATTCCCTCACACCACACATCAGAGTCATGCAGGCAACAAGGCAGCTGCCATTCCTGACAGCTCATGTACTACTTGATTCTCTGTCTAAACAATAGTGCCAAAATCTAGCAGTTGTTCAAACTGCTTCCTTGGGTGGCTGAACGTTGGCAGACATAAGGGGTGTTCCACAAAGATCAGGTGAACACTGCACCAGAAATGTACAGTAGAAAGTACCTCCCCCTCTCTTTCATGCAGCAGACTAGGTGCTGCTGGCAGTGTCCCAATTTTAAAATGAGTGCCAATGAGAGATAAGTTGGAAGCAGAAACCCCAGACCTCTCACAGAACTGCTGTTGTATAGATTAATTTTGCTACCTTGCTTAGAAGTGGCAATGAGAAACAGGTGGGAGGGGAGTACAGAGTGCAGATCTGTTTTATGGTTATGGCTGGAGATTGTTGACCTGTTCCAGTTTGGAATAACAGTGAGCCAAAAACCTGAGGCACTAACAGTGAGGCAATTGGGTGGACCACTTTTATGCGAGTGATCTACCTAATATTGTGCAGTGGTAGACACCTGTGGTACTAAAAATCACCTAAAAGAAAACAAACAAAAAACACCTAAAGAGTGACATCATTAATTTCCCAACATCCTCACATAGTGGTTCCACGCTTGCTGACACTGAGAACTGTAACCTGAAACAGTGTTGAATATTAATCTGGCCATGCTGGCATAGCACCAAAAATGAAACCAGGGAATTGCCACTATAATGTCCTCTATGGAAGGGGATTGGATGAATCAGTGAAAGGCTAAAACTGAACTTAACTTGGGTCTTTGGGCTAAAGGGTTTTGAAAACAGAAGCAGGGATACAGGAGATTGAGTCTGAGCTTCAGGAGTTGAAGTGGTTTAATGGCTGTGTTGTCACCTCACTGACACACTTTGAAGTGAAAGTAGAGACAAAGGAAGCACGTCCAGACTTTTAGAGTCCGAATCCTCAGGGCCTTTTCCTCATGCTGAAATGTAGATATGCTTAGTGGCTATAATAAAATACTGTCTCTTCAGAGTGTTGAAAATAAATTCCTGCGCAGATTACTGTTGGTCCCAAAATGCATTGCAAACATAACCTACCACGAAGAACTTGGTCAGCGTTTTTTGGAGGATAGGGTCTTTATGGCTCCCCTATTGCTCTGGATCAGATGTTGGTCAAACCCTATGGCAAGTTTGGTCCGAGACTGTATCTCTGATTATCTCCAATTGGAAAACTCAAATAGGATTCCCTGGCTTATGTTTCTGCAAAACTCTTGAGAATCTAGGGCTTAGATACATGTTTGATAATCCCCATCTGTTAACCACAAACTCTAGGTCGGTCTTGAAGTCTACTTACTCCGAGCATATATCAGAACTGAGATTTTATAATTCTCTGAAATTGAAATCTTTTGATTCCTACTCTCGGATTGTGACTGTTCCATGCCTTGAACCCTATTTGACTTGGTTTTCAAGTTTTAGAACAATTTCTTTTTGAACACTTTTTAGACTTAATCTAATTCATTTTAAGGTAGCTTTCCCCGAACCATGTTTTTGGAAAAAGGACTTACCACTTTGTCCCTGTGACTCCAAATAAACTCTGAGCACTTTGCACTTTTTTCTTTTTTGCCCTTTATATGCTGCTCCTAGAGGGGCTTTCATTTTACCCACGTTACGTCTTCTTAGACCCATTCACTATAAGGAAGCCTTACTGTATCTTCAGAAATTGCCAGATATCCAAATTTGTCACTATGTATTAGACTTTGTTACAGCTTCTCTAAGTATTAGGAAAAGGCTTACTCCTTTTTAAAAAATTTTTATGTGTACGTATAGTATATTATTTTAAGCTAATATTTGTACTTTTCTGATTTTTTGATTTTTAATCATGCGTAGTATATTTATCTGTTTATGTCAAGGGGTTTCAGATTGGATGCTCATGCGGTGTTTTTAGTAATGGTTTTAAGTCTTATTTTATCTTATATTATTTACAGACTGGTAAATGTGTCTTGGTTTGCACTTTTATGGCAATTGCCGAATAAAGTTTTTGACTGACTGACTGACTAGTGAGACAGTTGTTCTTGAACTCAGAGGTTCTGTAGACAGAAATCTTTAACCCTTTATCTGAGGTTCGAATAAAAAGTCTGAACACAAGGGGGCCTATTCACAAAGGTAATTCTATACATGTAGATGTAATACAAATAAAGTTACTCTTGCACCCTTGATTACCTTTACTACTTTTGGATATTCACCATTTAATAGTGTAAAGTTACTGAAATGTGTAGACCTACATGTCCCCCAGTGAAAACCTCAAATACGATCATGAAGTTATTACTACTAGTGATTTTACAACCTTATTTGTTGTTCCCACATTTGGCTGAATATATGTTTGATAAATATTAATGTTAAATAGTTTTCTATATTTATTTTAAATGTAGAATAATACAAAAATGTTAGAGTATTAATGTTGTTTTTGACTTAAAATGTAATAATGTAAATGTATTCAAATACAATGTATATCCCTGAAGATTAAATTAAACAAAATCCCATGTAAAGTAAAAAACATTTTTATGTATTAAAAGTTGTTTAAAGTGGACATAGAATTAATTGAAAGTAATTTAAGTATTTCTAATAAAAGTTGTTACATTAATTCTTAAATTCGAAAAGGTGACTAAAATATTTTAAAATCAAATAATTGTTTTACTTGTAGGCACGTTTTAAACAATAAAAATATATTTGAATAGTTTACATAATTCATTTTATTTTAACATCACTTGATATGTGGCTTTATTTTAAGTCGCTACCGTTATTATTTTCCATGGGAGGGTGTTGCAGTTCTACTGGATGGCCATGTTGGATGCTGCACTTAAATGTACAACTGTTTTACTTGTTCGCTGTAGTAATTACAGAAGGGCAGTTTGTGAATACCAGTGGTCTTGATCTTTTCTGAGTGGGCGTATCTCTCCCTAAACCGCTCTATAATCCTCCCTAAAACCTTCCTTTCTCTAATATTACCCCCTCCCCTTTAGCAGTAAGTATTCCCCATTTTCCAGCCACTTGTATTGTAAATTGTATTGTATTGTAATCGTATTTATATAGCGCTTACTACCCCTGACGAGGCGTCGAAGCGCTTTTCGATGAGTAGCACGCTACTCCGGAACCCAACAAGAATTAGTGATGGATTAGTATCATTTAATAATGAGTACAGTTTTAGTATTATTATGAGTTAATTTGAGCCGCGGATATGAGAGTTTGTTAGTTAGATTGACTGGAGTAATGGAGGGGTGGAGGAGGAAAGAAATCCAGAAGTGTTAATTGGGAGTATATCCTTCATTTACTCAATCCAAAGGCTTGGGATGAATAAAGGGGGGAAGAGTATGTGGAAGGGTTAGGGAGAGCATAGTAGCAGGGTGAGATGAATGCAGGAGAATTTAGTAGGGTTGTGTGGGAGGTCACAGAGGTAGAGTGAGGTTTGGTGAGTTAGATGTGGAGGTGGAGGGAAGAGTTTAGGCAGAGATATTTAGGAGATGAAAGTGGTTGAAGGGATTTGGGATGAGTCAGAGTGAGAATGGAGGATAGTTTGATAGAGACATGACATAAGAGTGATGAAAAATGAGAGCAGAAATTCATAGATATCTAGTATAACAACCCAAAAAACCAGGAGCCATGCAATGATCCACAAACATGCCAAGCACAGAAACAACATACACACATACATACACATAGATTATATATATATATATATATATATATATATACATACATACACACACGAATACACACACATATGCACATACAATACATAATTAGAATCATGGGTAAAAAATACTTAGTCAGACAGGTTTAAAAGAGTGTGTGTGTGTATTTTATTGTTATGACAGTAGCAATACATATTTTCCAAAGAAACTATAAATAAATAGAAATATACATATAATCTGAAAAAATATTTATCCACATAGGCATATGCAGTTCATAGTTGTTTGAAAAAGGTGGTTATGAAGGAAAGAGCCAACTCTTGAGTAGTTTTCTGAAAACAAGAAAGTTATCTGTGGCTCTTATAGTTGGGGGTAATGAATGCCATAGTTTGGCTGCTTGGACGGAGAAGGATGTACCACCTACAGTCTTTTTCTTGTATGGTGGTGTTCTAAGGCGGGGTGCCAGTCTTGAGCGGAGGGTTCTTTGTTGGATGTATTTGGTAATTTTCTTTCTGATAAAAAGCGGTCCTGTTCCATGTATAGCTTTGTGGGTGATACAAAGCAGCTTGAAAGTGCATCTTCTGGCAACGGGTAACCAGTGTAGTGCTCTCAAGGCAGGGGAGATGTGGGCTTGCGGCTTTATATGTAGTAGTAGCCTGGCTGCGGAATTCTGGATACGTTGTAGTTTTTTCATAACAGATAGAGATGATCCATGGTAGAGGCTATTGGCATAATCCAGTTTGGATAATACAAGTGAGATAGTAGCTTGCACCTTGTGTGGAAATCCGAGGTGGGGGAAGATGCGTCGTAAAGTCTTTAAGGTGATGAAGCTTGTGCGTGCTAATTTGTCTACTTGGGTATTCATAGTTAGCTTGGAATCCATGGTGATTCCTAGGTTTTTCACTTCCTTGGATAATTGAGGAGGTGGTCCGAGATCTTCAGGCCAGACGCACAGAGGGTCATAATTTTTCCAGTCACCACATATGAGTATTTCTGTTTTGGAGGTATTTAGTTTGAGATGGCTCCAGGTCATCCACTGATCAAGGGCTCTGAGGCAACTGAAGATTTGTGAGTTTTCAATGTTTTTGGGGTCTTCTAATTGAAGTAGTATTTGTGTGTCATCTGCATAGTTGTAGCATGTGAGATGGAAATCATTGATCAGTTCTGGTAAAGATATCATGTAGATGTTAAAAAGCAAAGGTGAGATGATTGACCCTTGGGGGACCCCTATTTTTGTGAGGTAGGGTTCGGACGAGAAGGGGGGCGAGTGGATGATATTCGCTCTTTTTTGGTGATAGGAAGTAATCCAGTCGAGAGCAATCCCTTGTATGTCGGCTTCGTGGAGTCTTTGATTTAGGGTGTCATGGTCAACCGTATCAAAGGCAGCTGAGAAGTCCAAGAGAAGTAGTGCAGCAACTCCATTTCGTTCGACTGTGTTTTTAAGATCGTCCCAGATTGCCAAGAGTGCCGATTCAGTGCTTCTTCCTGGGCGGAATCCAGTTTGGAAGTCTGAAAGTATAGAATTGTCTTCAATGAATTGTGACATCTGGGCGAATGCTGCTCTTTCTATCAATTTGCCCAGGAAAGGTCCATTTGTGATAGGTCTGTAGTTGTTGGGGTCTTGCGGGTCTAGGTTTGTTTTCTTTAATAATGGTCGTATGTATGCCTTTTTCAGGTCTGTAGGAAAAGTTCCTGAAGTTAAAGAGTTGTTGATGATTCTTCTTACAGGTGTGGCAGCAGAAGTAGATAGCAGGATGTTCTTGAAGATTTGTGGTGGGCAAGGGTCAGAAGGGCAACCAGAAGGTCTGCTTGCTTTGACCAAATCCATAAATTCATCCTGGGATATTTGTTTGAAAGACTGTAGAGGTTGGGATGGTTTATTCTTAAAGGGTATTTTAGTAAAGGGGTTGGTGCTGATGGTTTTCTTCTGTTTAAATAGGAGTCCAATGTGTCTGCCTTGGTTGTGTAGTGAGTTGCCAATTTGTTTGTGAAATCTTGAGTGGTGGGATGACTTCCTTCCATGCATGTGGGTTTTCGAAATTCATTGAGAATTTTATAAAATTCCTTGGTTGTAGATTGAGCATTTAGAATTCGGTCTGAGTAGTATCTTTTGAAGCAGGAGTGTTGCTAGTTGTGATAACTGTTTGAGGCTCACAATAGTCTTGCTTTTCAACATAGTGTTCCTCTTCCAGCAGGTTAAGGAGGCATTTTGTTGGGTCTGTGTGTGTGGGTGGTGAACTTGGTGGCTGAGAGAGCCATGAGGAGTGTAGTGTTTTTTGTAGGGTAGTTTTATTATGTAACAAACAAGGGGATGCGAGGTTGCTATGAGTGGCATGTTTTTTTATTTTGTTTGCGTTTGTTTAGTGTGGATGGAGTATGGGTTAGGGGTGGTGGAGGAGCATGTCGATCATGATGTAAGGCCCTAAATTGTGCAATGGAGGAGAGGCGAGTGAATGAAGGTTGCTGGGATGGGGTGCTTGTGGTAGGTGTTTGTGAAGAGTGGGGGGGTAGGGGTGGAGATAGGATGGAATTTGTATCCTTTGTGTAGTCCTGGGGGTGGGAGTGGGCATGACGATGAGTGTAATGTAAGTTTGTGTTGCTTTGATGTGCTGATGTTTGTGGTCGGTATTGTTTTTGTGGAAGAATGAGAGGGGCTATTGGTGTAGTTGTTTTTGGTGAGGGATTTGTATGTGAGTTAGTGCTGCTAAGTGGAATTTGAGTGTTTGTTGGGGTGTTGATGTGTTTTGGAGATGAATGTATGAGGTGTGTAAGAGGTGATGGGTGTGTGTCAGGGAAATAAGTATTAGTTGAGATGACCGGAAGGGGTAATATGTGTGGTGGAGTGAAATGTGGGGATTGTATGGTTGTGTGTAATTGGTGAGGAGAGGGGAAGAGTGTTTGTAGATGATGTGTTTGAAGGCAGGGTTTGGGCATTGTTATGAAGACAGGCGGTCTGTGTGGAGTGAACAGCGGATCGTGTTTTTGGTTAGTATGAGCAGAGAGTGTGTATCTGGGAGACTGAAACTGAGAGAATTGTATGTTGTAGTTTTGTATTGTGTGGGTGGTGGCAGGTAGTGTTAGTGGGAGGGGACAGAGTAGTGTTTGCTGTGAGAATGAAGGTGTTTGACTGTAGTAGTTATGGGGGGTATGTGTATATGTGTTGTATGTAGGGTATTGTGTTGGGTGGTGGGGCAATGCAATATGTCTGTGGTCAGTTTGTGATGCATGAGTTGGATATCTTTGCAGATAATGCGTTTGCATGTTGAGGGATGTGTTGGGGTGGAAACCATTCCTGGGGAAATATGAATTGGGCAGCATTTCTGGCCCTAGTCCCTAGTCCCTACCTGTCACGAACAGGCCCAAACAGACAGCTGCCCTTAGCCTCGACGCCCGGGCTGAGACGCCCAGAATCCTGGCCTTTGATAGCCCTAACGGCCAATAAGAAGCTGGTCCTAACCCTAGCCAATCCTATTTTAAACCCTGAGTTAGCCAACTAATGGAAGACCCAGCCCTATTCACCAGTCACAGCCCTGTTTCCTGACCCCCAATCACAGCCCCAGCCCTAAAACCAACAGCCAATCAGAATCCTAACCCTATCCACCAATCACAGCCCTAGAACCAACAGCCAATCAAAATCCTAACCCTATCCACCAATCACAGCCCTAGAACCAACAGCCAATCAAAATCCTAACCCTATCCACCAATCACAGCCCTAGAACCAACAGCCAATCAGAATCCTAACCCTATCCACCAATCACAGCCCTAGAACCAACAGCCAATCAGAATCCTAACCCTATCCACCAATCACAGCCCTAGAACCAACAGCCAATCAGAATCCTAACCCTATCCACCCATCACAGCCCTAGAACCAACAGCCAATAAAAATCCTAACCCTATCCACCAATCACAGCCCTAGAACCAACAGCCAATCATAATCCTAACCCTATCCACCAATCACAGCCCTAGAACCAACAGCCAATCAGAATCCTAACCCTATCCACCAATCATAACTGCATCCCTGTAGCTAGCAACCAATGAAACACCATCTCCCAAAAACCAATCACAACAGCATTTGCAACAACCACGAGGAACCTATATAAGGAGCTAGTTAACTAAACTCCAGTCCTGGTGGCAGGCTACTGCTGCTCTATTCAGTATCTCCTTGGATACAGACAGGCTGAATCCACACTTCCAAGCTTACAGAGTCTACTTTCCAGGTAAGGGGGAGATTGTTTAAGAGACAAACACTGCAATAGTTCTGGGCGCACACTCTAAAATCGGGCTTTTTTAAGGCAAAAATACAGGGGGGGCAGACCGCTTTTAAGCACAATTTAAATCACACAAACAGATTAAAAACAGTCTCCTAAAACCACACTCTGAAAGATGTATGTAGCCTTTTTACTAAGAATAGGGGTGAAAAAAAGGGGGGTAGAGGGGGGGGAGCCACAAACTAGCAAGGGAATTCACACAGTCACGGCAAAAACGATTTTTAAACAAACACCACTTTAAAAGAGGCCAGGCTGCCTGAAAACACACAGAGTCCACAGTAAAACAAACACTTTTTGAGCAATTAATACTATTTAACTAGAAAATATCTTTGGGCTCCTTACCTAGGTCTTTTTGCAATCCTTGAACACTGGGCTGTATCAGGACACAGGGGAGATGCACAGAGGAACATAAAATGGAGGTGCCTGGCTTTGGCCTTCCCTCCACAAACTTAAGGAGCCAGAGCAGGTGGGGGGGGGGGGGGCGGGTCTCAGGTGCAGCAGAGACTCAGGGAGCCAATCAGCTAAGTCCAGTCCCTGTGGCCTTGGAGGAGGCTACTGCTGCTCTATTCAGTATCTCCTTGGATACAGACAGGCTGAATCCACTCCAAGCTAGCAGAGTCTACTTTCCAGGTAAGGGGGAGATTATTTAAGAGACAAAAACTGCAATAGTTCTGGGCGCACACTCTAAAATCGGGCTTTTTTAAGGCAAAAATACAGGGGGGCAGACAGCTTTTAAGCACAATTTAAATCACACAAACAGATTAAAAACAGTCTCCTAAAACCACACTCTGAAAGATGTATGTAGCCTTTTTACTAAGAATAGGGGTGAAAAAAAGGGGGGCAGAGGGGGGGGGAGCCACAAACTAGCAAGGGAATTCACACAGTCAAGGCAAAAACGATTTTTAAACAAACACCACTTTAAAAGAGGCCAGGCTGCCTGAAAACACAGAGTCCACAGTAAAACAAACACTTTTTGAACAAGTAATACTATTTAACTAGAAAATATCGTTGGGCTCCTTACCTAGGTCTTTTTGCAATCCTTGAACACTGGGCTGTATCAGGACACAGGGGAGATGCACAGAGGAACACAAAATGGAGGTGCCTGGCTTTGGCCTTCCCTCCACAAACTTAAGGAGCCAGAGCAGGTGGGGGGGCGGGTCTCAGGTGCAGCAGAGACTCAGGGAGCCAATCAGCTAAGTCCAGTCCCTGTGGCCTGGGGGGAGGCTACAGCTGCTCTATTCAGTATCTCCTTGGATACAGACAGGCTGAATCCACCCTTCCAAGCTAGCAGAGTCTACTTTCCAGGTAAGGGGGAGATTGTTTAAGAGACAAACACTGCAATAGTTCTGGGCGCACACTCTAAAATCTGGCTTTTTTAAGGCAAAAATACAGGGGGGGCAGACAGCTTTTAAGCACAATTTAAATCACACAAACATTAAAAACAGTCTCCTAAAACCACACTCTGAAAGATGTATGTAGCCTTTTTACTAAGAATAGGGGTGAAAAAAAGGGGGGCAGAGGGGAGGAAGGGGGGGGGAGCCACAAACTAGCAAAGGGAATTCACACAGTCTTGGCAAAAACGATTTTTAAACAAACACCACTTTAAAAGAGGCCAGGCTGCCTGAAAACACAGAGAGTCCACAGTAAAACAAACACTTTTTGAACAATTGATACTATTTAACTAGAAAATATCTTTGGGCTCCTTACCTAGGTCTTTTTGCAATCCTTGAACACTGGGCTGTATCAGGACACGGGAGATGCACTTCTCTCTGCCCCTCCTACATTTACCACTAAAACGTATACTTACCTGTGTGGAGATCTCCGTAAAGATAGGAGAGGCAGGAGGCATAGACCTCAGTACTTAGAAATGTGAAAATAATTTTATATTATGCTAGTAGTACTATTGTAATACTACTAAAATACTATAAAATGCACTTCATGAATAGGCCCCAAGGAGTCCAATTGGAATACAGTCCAGGAATGGTACTCTGTTGGGTGAAATGGCAGACTCAGAACAACAAAATGGCTTAACCATAGAAGTATTGAGGAAGAAAAGTCTGGATCTGCACGAGATGAGGCTTATCTACGTGAACCTGAGTTGTTGCATACACCGAAAAAACAAAAGCTTTATGAGTTCAAAAATACAAAACTCTTGGCACGTGTTTGAGGTTTCTCTGTAATACCCAAGCAAAATGAGGGTTAATGCTTGGGAAAGTATTTATTTTCCCCCAGTCAAGTGTTACTAGGAACTTTCTGGAACACCAGTAAAGTCTAAAAAATTGAACTTATGGGCCATTCCCACCTCGGAGAGCTTGACTTCGGAAGGATAAAGACGAAGACTGTATATGGCTTGCAACATGACTGTCTACCATAAACTCCTTAGGGAGATGTGTGATATGCATATTGTTTTTCAGAGTTTTGCTGTAGTATTTATACGTGGATAGGAGTTCAGTTTGTGATTCTACCTTTCTTTTTCTCCTCTTCATCCGTTTTTTTCTGCTCAGTGGGCTCTTGATGTCTCTAAAGATACTTCGGTATTACTGTATTAGAGGTGTAAAGTTTCCACACTTATGAGTGTGCTTCTCCACAACCCCAGAGAAGTATGTGGTGGACACTTGAATTTATAAAATCTAGAGTAAAAAGCAGTGAAATGTAATCTTTCCAGGCTGTACGTGCTCTTGTCTTCTTGTGACTTGCCTTTGGAAATGTTGTGCAAAATGCTGCACCATCCACACATGCCTTTTTTTTTACTGACGCAAAAATATTCGAGAAAATGTGTGTTAAGATGCATTGCTAAGACTTTTAAAAATCGAATTCTTAGCAAATGTCCTCATGGGCGATCTCCTAAGCTGAAATTTTCTGCTACTTGAAATAGCTCCCTTCTCTTGGTGTTTGTGTTTTCCTTAATTACAAATATATGTGCCTAATAGCATGAGTCACTTGAAATTCAAACAAAAATTTTGTGATGTATAGAAATGGGACTCTCTAGACTTATGCTAAGTAGGCCTAAACTATCCCTCGACTCCATTTTATAAAACATGGCTGCAGCTCCTTAATTTCCATTGCCATTCTCATCCTGCTGTTTACAGTATTGCATTCATTCGGAATTGTTTTAATTGTTTTTTATCAAATATCTTTATTGGCATTTTTCAATATTAAACAGCAAGCCTATATCCAAGTTTCATATGTTACATTATTAAATGAAATAGTAAAAGCAGATCATTAAAATAGCACGTCACTGGCATGTAACAATTTGTGGTATCTAGTTGTTATCCTGTGCGGGCTTTTTGTCTGTGGATTTTTTTTTTCATTGTTAATGTAATTAGTTTGTTCTGACACCTCGGGATGACATTAGGTTAGAAGGGGCGAATCAATATTTATGTAGTGTACCAGTTTTAGGATGGTAGGGTTGTATTACGTTTTCTATTGCTGAAATGTGATTGAGTTTTGCTTGCATCATGCCAACATTGCAGTTTCCATCATTTTCTGTGCTGAATTTGGCTATATAAACTCTCTAATGTGCGGATGAGTCAGACACTTTCAGATTTTCTACTAAATATGCTGCCTGGGTTCTCTGTTGATTTGCTCCACTGTTTGGACTTATTCCATTTTGCAGCTTCTGCCTAACGCTGCATGTTATTTTGAACTCTGAGAGCCTTCATGACAATTGATTCAATGTCCTTTCACTGAGTTATTGAAACTACTGCTGTTATATTTTTTATTCTCTCTGTATTGCACTTTAGTATTTTAATAAACCATCATGGTTTACCTACATTTCTGATTTCAAACTTGCCTTGAGCCAGTCTTTATTATTGAATGTATTTTGAAATATCTGTTTGAATCTTGTCTTTATGGACAAATTGCCTCATCTAATTTTAAGGGCAACACTGTCTCTGACCCTGCGTATTGGTGCTATATTTATCGTGCAGATTATATAAGTGACAGTGCCTACTTCAGATACTCTCTTGCACAGAAGCAATCTTTCTCTAAAACTGTGCCTTGTGCCTGAAACTTTGTGCCTTTTGTTATTAGAACAAACCCTCCCTTTCTTTTGTTCAGGATGTTCCTGCAATCTCACCTTCAACCTCTCTACTTGAAGGAATTAGGGTATCTCATTTATCCTCATCAGTTATGTTTTTTTACCGAGTGTTTACCCAGTTCTTATGTTGTTTGCTAGGAAATGCTCATATTCTGTTACCACATATTTTACTCAATGTTATCCAGTCTTTTGTGATTCAATCCATTCTCTCTTGTAAGGTACCCTAAATCAGGGGAAGCTCCTCTGCTATGGCAGAAGAGCGTCACCTTCCGCCAGCAGCAGCAGCTGCAAAGCGTTTACAGGAAAATTATAATAAACTATGTTTATTATTGTTTTCTTTTAAAAGGGGTCGGGCCACGGGTGATGACAGTGACTGAAGGAGAGTGCTTAGCACTCCCCCTCATTGCATATGTATGTTGGCCGGCCTTCTTGGGCCGTCCAAAAACACATGCGCACTGGGCTCTCTCCAACCCGGTAACACAGTGCCGGACTTAAACTATGCCTCAGAGCGCCCAGTCCACTGCCAGCAGCATGAAAGCAGCATTAGGATTGGACGCAGGCAGGCTGGAAGCCTGTGTCTGCAGAGGAGGAGAGGAGCGGATCGCAGCGGCACAAAAGGTACTTTTTTTTTATTTTGCTAATTTATTATATATTTCTTTGTTGTCTCCACCCCCTGCCCCTATCCCACCCCCCCCTTGCATGTCACCCCCATCCATTTTCACTCCCCCAAGAGCCGCCACTCACCTAAATACTCTTTGTGGTACAGGTATGCTGTTTGAAACTGTTAAAAAAACAACAAAGAACAATCTGCGGGCAATGCATTTGTTTAACTCTCCTCACAGGCCCAGTGATGCATCCTGGAAAATGATTGCAGAGTGGTCACCACTACTTTCTCTTGCCATGGTCCAGTTTTTCAACTTTTTTATAATTGTTTTTAAGTACTTCCAACTCAGGTGGCTGTCCCAGGGTTTTTTGGGGGACTCGGTATTAGTGGAATATTTTCTATGTAGGAAAACATTGTATATAGGTAGGAATGCTCCCAATAGAGACTTGTTTCACTAAGACAGTAGTTGTAACCTTCAAATTAAATCCACTTTTAACCTTATTAACACTATTTTTAATGGACTGTTAACCATAACATCCTTGGTGTGGTTTCCCCCCCAACGTTTTGCCTTCCAGCAACTGGCTTTGCGACTTTGTTTTTGCTGGCTTTAGGACTGTGCGCACTTTACCACTGCCAACTTTTAAGCATGCTAAAATTGGCTTACACCCCAATTGACACATTTAATTTACTCCTAAGTCTCTAATGCAGTGGTACTGCGTGTGTCCAGGGCCTGTAAATTAAGTGCTATTAGTGGGCCTGTACCACTGATTGTGCCACCCATTTAGGTAGCCATTTAAACGTGAAGCAGACCTGCCACTGCAGCCTGTTTGTGCACTTTTAAACTTCTAATTTGACCTGAAAAAATAAACGTTTTGCTAGGCCTAAACCTTCTTTTTTAAAATATATATATATATATATATATATATATCACCCCAGAGTAGGTTCTGAGCAGCCCAGAGTACATGGTGCGGGGTATTTAAAAGTTGGACATGCACCTTCAAGTTTGACATGTTCTGGTAGTGAAAACCTCCTAAATTTGTTTTTCACTAAAGCAAAGCCTAACTCTCCCATAGGATAACATTAGGTTACCTTATTACAGTTACTATGTGCTAAGTAGGAGTGGGCAGAAGTGGAGGAGTTTCATTTCTTGGCATTCCTTGGAATTATATAAGTATTGCGGACCTCTGCTAAGTGGCAGATTAGGCATAACCATGTGCAGTGCATACCCCTCGGAGCCCTAACATAAGTATGTAAGGGCTCCGAGGAGTATCCTCTCCAGTGCATACCCCTCAGTGACCTTACATAATTTTGTAAGGACACCAAGGGGTATGTTGCGCACTGTAATGCAGTGCATAATCCTCAGTGCCCTTACATAACTGTATAAGGGCTCCGAGGACCATCCACTCCAGTCCATACCCTTCGGTGTCCTTACATATGTATGTTCTTATGTGAGGGCCCTGAGGGCTATCCACTCTAGTGCATACCACTCAGAGCCCTTACACTCAGGACACTGAGGGGTATATAGTTTAAACAGAATAGGAAGAGGGAGCACTCCTTCTGTCTAAAAATCACTGCAGATTACAGTTTAATCTGTAGTGTTTTTTAAACATAGAGGCGCTGCCGCCTTTTCCAACCCTGTTTAAAACTAAACAGTGCTGATTTAATTCTGCCAATAGAATTAATTAATAATTCCGCATTACATGAGTAACACAGAATTACTAAATTACTTCAATTCCGCTGGCAGAATTAAAAATTCTGCCCACCCATAGTGATAACTTTCAGTTGGGAGCAGGTGGACAAGTCGAATTTGGTGTCTAAAAAATTGTAATTAAAAATCCTGTTTTCTGATAAAGTCAGATTTCTAATCACAGTTCTGAAAATGTCAGCTTTAGAAAGTTGGCATTTTCTTGTCCTTACCATTTGGTATCTGCAGCCTGATCATGCATCACATAACTAGTTGTAGCTGGGGTTGGTCTTTGTGTATTGCTCCCAGACGTTGAGACAGAGGGAAGATAGGTGTTGTTAGTATGGGCCACTTTGAGTTGGTGAGGGAGATGAGATGTCACCTACCACACTTGCTCATCACAGAGACTCGGCCAGAGCATTCTCCCATAGGGTTTGACACTGGTTGTTTGTGACCTCAGACAAGCTGGGGCCAGGGGAGAGAGGAAGGATATGCCTAACACCTCAGGGTGTGGAAACCTCTAAAGTTTCCACCATTTTAAAGTGGGCACCAGGTATAAGTTTTGTACACTTAGACCCAACTCTTCAGTACATATCTGGACCTGTGGGAAAACTCAGAAGAAGGACTGCTGTCCTGCTCTGCAAGAAAGACTGCCACTCTGCTGATCCGCTGCCTGCTGCCCTACTGCCTGAGTGAAGTTCTGGACCTGCCTCTTGAACTCAGGACACCAGAGTGACTCCAAGGGCAAATTGCTTGGCCTCTTAACCAGAGCCTTAGGGCAGAAGGCTCCAACCAGCACCTGGATTCTGCTTGCTCTGAGTCTTACCTTCCCAAGTGGTGCCACCCAAGTCCTGGACCCATAGATGTGGGCCTTAAGGTGCTCTGTCAGCCCAACAATGGTCCCTGCGGAACTGATCCATCTGAACCGCAGCACATTGCATCACCGACCAGAAACTCTGCATTGGTGCAGCAGTGATGCACATTGCCTCTCCAGATTTTGCATAGAGACCCTTGCGTGATTCGTCTCCAGCGCTGGATTTCTCATCACTCCCTTCAGCCTTCCAGGACCCTCCACTGCGTGAGGCATCCTCAATGCAGGCCTATGTATTGCAAGCCCCTATTAGATGGCATCCTTGATGACAACACAGGACTCTGCATCGCAAGCCGGCAGCTTCTTCAGAACTAGCTGGTGTGTGATGTATCTTGAAGCAGGACTTTGCATCGCAACCCCCTTGTTGATGGCACCTTCCACAACAATGCAGGGCCTTGCATCACAGCTCCTACTGTATCACCGGTGTGCGACGCATGCTTGATGCGGGCCTCTGCAATGCTCCGCAACCAGGATTTAAGGTATTTTTTTTCAGTGGGCCTAACTGGGTCCATGGAGCAGACCTGGGGTTAGTCTGAACTTGGGACTTTGTCCCAGTCTGGCATGTCCAGATAACCAGTTATTTTTTGGCGCTAGTTTCTTTTAAATCTTTAAAATGGGGTGACTTGTGTGGCTCTCACTAGGTTCTTTCACCCAGAAGCCCCTGCAAACCTCAAAATCTTTCTAAAAAACACATATCCCCACATTTCTTTGGAGAAAAGTCCTGGAATCTGAAGGGACCTACAAATTTCCTACCACTCACTGTCCCCCTCAGTCTCTGGATAAAAATACCTCACTTTGTGGGTGGACCAAGTGCCTGTGACCGGGAAGGGCCAAAATCCTGTAAAGTTTGAGTGGGAAACAAAGCAGGTCCAAAGGGGCAGGTTTTTTAAATATGTTTTAGGCTAACTTTGCTTTGGGCACCCACACACGTGAGGTATTATTTTTATCTGGAGATGGAGGAGAAAGCTGGGTTGTAGGAAATTTGTGATTTATTTCTGTTTCTAGAAGAATATGGCACAGAAATACAAGTAAAATGTGTGATTTTAGTAACTTTTTCGAGGTTTGCAGGGCATTGTGGGTAATAAAACTTGTTGGAATCCATGAAAGGCACACCTCCCTTGGGTGTCTAGTTTTCGAGCATATCTAGAGTTAGTAGATTTTCCTTAGACAAGAAGCGAGCAACCTACCAAGTCTTTTACTTCTGTGATGTCTCAAACACTCAAATTGTGAAAAAATGCATTTAGGTTTTGTTAAAAAGACCTCTCATCCACCAACCTAGTTGGTGGCATGCTTCATCATTGGGGTGCTGCCCAAGACACCTAACGTGTCAGGGTTGTGCTTCAATGCCTAATTACAGCGGAGATGGGCTTTTTCGTGAGTTGAATTCCCAACTGAGAGGAGAAGTGAAATAAAATTATCTTGTGGTGGGCCACCAATAAGGAATGTTTTTACTTGTGGTAACTATTGCACAAAGACAGTGATTTCATAATTTGAGTCCTTGGGACATCACAGAAGTAAGAGACTTGGTAGCGTGCTCACTTCTTGTGGTTGATGATGGTAATTTGGGAAGATTAACTATCTCTTTCTCTATTTGGCATGAGGGTGAGTGAAAGTTCAGAAATAAAATCTTATTACCAAGAAACTTCACAAAAATGAAATGCACTGTTAATAATTGAAAGGTCAAGAAACTGAACCAGTGACTCACAGCTTGTGAGCTGTAAAGCCACAAAAAGGAACCAACCGCTTTACAGGCCATTCACAAAGCTTTCATACGTGGCACGCATGACAGTCACACCACCAGCCGGGGACCCAGCACATTACAACACTCACATCAGCAGACAGTGTATAGGCAATGTACACCCTGGCATAGAAGGACAGAAAAGACACACACATACTGGTTGAATTTGGGCGCGAGGGTGAGTGATGGTTCAATATATAACATTTTATTAACAAGTTTTCACAACAATGAAATACACTGTTAATACTTGAAAGTTAAAGAATTTAACCAATGACTCACAGCTTGTACAGGGCCTTCACACACCTTTCATATGTGACACATAAAACCATCCACCAGCGGTAGGCACATCAACAAATGGTGCCATTCAACGGCCCAACACTTTCATATGTCCACATGCCTGATACAGCAATCACACCACTGGTGGCTGACAAGTGCGTTTGGCTAGCAGTGTGTGTAGTGACCAGCAGCAAGCCACTACTCACACACCGCCAGCCAAATGCCAGCTCACACATACCACATCCTCCACCACTCCAACTCTAGGAACACTTGCCTGTTCCACTACAACAATTCTGCCTATCACAGACTGCTGAAACTGAACTAATGTCATCTTTGACTCTGGAGAACAATCCTTGAATACAACAAAAGCATTAAAGGCTGCTAAGTGGAATAAATGGACAGCCAACTTCTTATAACAAAGTAAGCCTTGCGAATAGCAGTGTAAGTTTCCAACCCCTGATCTACTCTTATCTACACCACCCATGTGCTTATTGTAATCTAAAAAGCACACAGGTTTGTGCATTTCAACAACCTGACCCCAAACTGTCACAGTTGAAGTACTTTCACCAAGGATGGTAGTCAGCATGTAGACATCTCTCCTGTCTGCAAATTTCACAGCTAGAAGTTCATCACTACGCAAGGCACTGCACTGTCCCTTCTCAAGTTTTTTTTTTTTTAACAAACAAGCTCTTTTGTGTAACCTTTACGGTTAGAGCGGATTGTGCCACAAGCAACAGTGTCCACTTTGACCAATTCCCTGAACAATTGCACACCAGTGTAGAAGCTATGTACATATAAGTGGTACCCTTTGTTAAAAAGTCCTCTACTAAGTTTCCACACAATTTTCTTACTAACTCCGAAAGCGGACAGACAACCAGATGGTCAGTACTGAAATCCCTACCGGTGTACACCCTGAAATTATAGACATATCCTGTCCTACTCTCAGACAGCATTTACTTCTTAATTAAATAACATGCCCTCTTGCTAGGAGTGTACTGCCTAAAAAACAAACTGCCCTTGAACAGGACCAGAGACTCATCCACAGCTATTTATTTCCCTGGAACATAGATCTCTAAGAAGCAATGTCAAAAAAGTTAAACCCAAGAACTTCTTCAACTCATCCAGATTTGTGGGAATCCACTAGATAGCTCTAGAGTGGGGCTTAAGTCTGGCACTATTATCCCTCAAATACTGTTCAGCATCTCGATTAGTCGGGTCAACAATCTCATTCAAAAATACATTATCCATAAGCAACTGAAAGAAAGCTATCGCCAAAAGGTTTTCAGTTTTCACTCTACACCCTGCGACACCAGTAAAGGCAGGCAACTACAGTTGCACCATTTTTGAGGGGGAAGCCTTTCACTCCCACTCTGCAATCCACATGTCTTTTACAGCACCATTGGCACATCAGTGTCCTCTTCTAAAACGGGCACCTGCACCGCACAGATGATTTCTCTCAGACAGAAAATTCACTGCCAGAACCTTGCACTTCCTCCTCTGCCTTAAATGCAGGTCTTTCGCATAATCATGGTCAGAGGAAGATTTGAAAAGCATGCCAACAACCAGCTGAGCGGTAATCCTGCGGCTAGCCATAATCTTAACTAATAAAAAGAACTTGAATATGTGACAGAACAACTAGGTCCTAAACAACTATAGCCTAAACCACTACTGCTAAACAACTAAAAAGTCTCTACAACTAAATACTGAACAACTACTGTCTAAACAACAATTGTGCCTGAATAACAATTGGCTGAACAACTAATATATATTCTAAACAACTAATAAACCATAAATACCAAAAAGAAAACCTTACCTTAAAATTAGTTGTTCAGGCAATTGTTATTCAGGCACAATTGTTATTTAGACAGTAGTTGTTCAGTACTTAGTTGTAGAGACTTTTTAGTTGTATAGCAGT
The DNA here is from genome assembly GCF_031143425.1 of Pleurodeles waltl. NCBI lineage: Eukaryota > Metazoa > Chordata > Amphibia > Caudata > Salamandridae > Pleurodeles > Pleurodeles waltl. The sequence goes on along the minus strand of NC_090447.1, from coordinate 519,342,395 downwards.
AGTGGTTCAGGAAAGTAGTGGTTTAGACCTAGTTGTTCAGGATGTTTCTCAGAGAACTTGACAAATAAGTCAACAATAACCACAACTGTGTAAAATAAGTAATAAACAAAGTGTGGCTTTATCAAATGGAAAGTAAAACTACTAGTATTCTTGAAGGAAAAGTCAATCAGCACAAAGCACACAAAAACCTATATACTCAAAATCAATACCACTCACTTGCCAGTCAGCTAAACTCAGGATCACCTGCACCTACTCTGCACAGACACAGCAAGCACCAGCAATATCTCAATAGAAAGGAAGAACAAAAGAAAATCACTCACAAGACAACACAATTCATTGTGCACAAATCCGAGGAGAATTTCATACAAAATAAAACAGCAGTTAAATATGATTTTATTATTGCACCATTTACCAAAAAAACACATTCAGGCAGGGAAATGATACTCATTTAGAGTAATCAGCAGAAAAAACGTGTTCTTGCCAAACATATGCAACTACATTCAACTACACAAACTGCAGATCTACCAGTGCGGAAACCACAAGCAGGAATCACAGCAAAGGAAATTGTTATAATGTTGAAATCAACAGAGACCAACTGATTTTATGGTCAGTTTATTAGCAGACTTCTTGCATAGCACCTTCACTTCTCACTGCCTCTGACAACCTCAGCTTTTCTTCATCAACATTCTAAGGTCCACTCCAGGTTGTACCATTATTCAACATTCCAGAGGACGGAATGGAGTGCACCATTTACTATGAGAACCTTACAATAGGGGGTTACATGGAAATGGTAATGGGAAATGGTAAAGGGGAATAAAACAGTATTAATTGTAATTATGACAACATACTATCATACTTATGTTTGAGTTACTCTAACATTGATATTACAACACTTCCCCTTCCCCACCAATGCAAAAAAAAAAATAGCTAAGAAACATGACACAATCACCATTACAGTAAGACATTTCTTTATCACATGTCCATGAAGTCCTCCACTTGCACTATGAACCAGCGTCCCATTAGGATCATTGTAGCTCCTCTCCAGACCCTTGTTCTGACCTACTGGGGTCATCCTGGGTGGCAGTTAAACGGTCCATACTCCATACACGACCATCTTCCAAGGTTACCACATTCTTATGTACCTTAGTAATTCTCAATGGCTTAGAGAATCGGCTTCCCTCCTTCCTAGTAGATCCTGGTAGTTTTATTCTGACCCATTGGCCCACCCTCCATTGTTTACTTTTAGTCCCCATTTTGATGTTCTACCAATCCTGGTACTTCCTCTGGTTCTCTCTTACCTTTGTCAATACATCCTTACGATGAACAATAACGGGCTCCCCTCCTCCCAACCAGTTCGGGTTTAACTTAGTTCCTGGCTGTCTCCCTTTAAGGGATATAAAAGGGGATACTCCCGTGACCAAATTGGGTGTGGTATGATATGACCACAACATACTCTCAATTGCGCCTTCTCCTGAAACTCTAGATACACTGGCTAACTGCAAACACTCCTTGATCATCCTGTTGACTCTTTCTACCAGACCGTTTGCCTTTGGGTTGTATAACGCTGTCCGGTAATGTCTGATCCCACTGACTGTCAAAAACTCAACCATGGCACTTGAAGTGAACTGTACCCCATTATCTGTCACTATAGTGCTTGGAATACCTTCACGGGTAAAGGTTTCTTTAAGGAATTGTATTACGTCATGGGTGGTTACATTATGTACAGCCTTGGTCATCACCCAGTTTGTGTGATAATCCACTAATACGAAAATGAACCTGGCTCTCGATCCTGGGCACGTGAGAGGTCCTAATATGTCTAACCCAAGTTTGTCCCATGGTTTGGTGGGGACCTCAACTGGAGATAAAGGAGTCTTGCGCATACTTCTGGTTTTATCACTCAATGAGCATTGGGTACAATCACGAACAGTATCCTCAACTAACCTGTCCATTGTGGGGAACCAATAGGAGGCTCGCAGTCTGTTTTTAGTCAAAGTTCTTCCTAGATGTCCCTCATGTGCCAAACCTATCAGTTTTTCCCATAGTGCTTTGGGGGGAACAATTCTCTCACCTCTCATTACTAGGTCTCTGGTTAAGTGGAGTTCAGAACGTACCTCCCAATACCCCTTTACCTCCTCATCAAGCTGCTGACAACTATTAGGCCAACCCCTCAAAATCATATTTTTCAAAATTTGCATAATCCTATCCAAAGTCGTAGCTGTGACCCATTCTTCTTTGGTAATACCTGACAGTTCTACATGAAGCACTGGATCAAGGCTTTCGTTAGATTCCTCCTTCCCACCCTTCCTGGGTAGTCTCGAGAGACAGTCAGCCACCACATTTCTTTTGCCAGGGACATATTGCATGTCGAAATTGAAGCCTTCCAACCCCATAATCCACTTCGCAATACGAGGGGTAGCTTGGTCTTTACCTTTAACAGTAAATAATGAAATAAGGGGTTTGTGGTCTGTTCTAACCACAAACGGCAATCCCCAAAAGAAGAATTTGAAATGATTGATGGCCCAAAAACAGGCTAAAGCCTCCCTCTCTATCGTGGAATAATTTAGTTCTGTCTCCTCTAATGATTTGGAAGCAAACGCCACGATCCTCTCCTGCCCATTTACACATTGGGATAAGGTGGCACCTAAACCTTTTCCACTCGCATCCGTGGTGAGCCACGTCTTCCTGGTGGTGTCAAAGTTTCCTAACATAGGGCAATGGACAATGGCTTCTTTGACTTCTTCAAACGAACCCTGAACCTCTTCATTCCACACAAAGGGTATGTCTTTCTTTAATAATGCTCTCATAGGAGCAGTGACTGCTGCAAAGTTGTGAACAAACTTTGACATATACTCCAGTAAACCCAAAAATGATCTCAATTCATCTTTATTGGTAGGAGCTGGAGCTTCCTTCACAGCCACTACTAAATCACATTTGGGTTCCACACCATCTTTACTTATTTTGTGTCCTAAGTATTCTACAGATTCAACCCCTAGTTGACACTTTTCCTTCCTAATGGTCATGCCGGCTTTATCTAAAGCTTGAAAAACTTCTCTTAAGGTTGCATTGTGTTCACCTTCTGTACTTCCATAGACTAGAATGTCATCCTGGAAGCACATAACTTGCTTGATTTCCTGCAAGATCTTCTGCATGATTCTTTGGAATACCGCAGCAGCTGATGCGAGGCCGAATGGCATCCTGCGATATCTAAATGCTCCAAACGGAGTAATAAAAGACGTGAGCGAGCGTGATGTAGGGTGTAACTCCACTTGGTGGTATGCGGCAGATAGGTCAATTACACTAAAAAAATTAGCGGACCCCAACATGCTTACCATTTCATTTATTTTGGGTAAGGGAAATCTGTCTACCCATATATTCGCATTCAAATCCCTCAAGTCCACACACAAACGAATACCTCTTCCATTGGGTTTCTTCGTGACCACAATTGGCGCCAACCATAAGGAACTCTTGATAGGTTCTATAACTCCTAATTTGACCAATTTGTCCAATTCTTCCTTCAAAGGTTCCCTCATTAGATAGGGGACAGATCTCACTTTATGTACCACAGGTGTAGCACCCTCCTTAAGTTTAATTTTGTGCTGGAAGTTTTTCAACAACCCTAATCTATCATCAAATAGCCTTGGACATTCCTCACAAACTCTTTCACAAAAGTTCTGCAAGTTTACTAGTAACACTTGTTCCTTGCCATTGGGATCCAGTTTGATTCCGAGCTCCCTCTGATGCCTCCATCCCAGCAAATTGGATCCCTTCTCAGTAATGTACACCTCTCCTTTTGTGTGGCTGCCCTTGAACATAATGTCTAGTTCTAGCATTCCCTTAAGAGGTATTGGGTCGTTGTTGTACCCACCCGGTTTAATGTTGGCAGAGTGCAATTTGTAACCCCACACTTGGAACTTATCAACAAAAGTTTGATAGTTCAAGAATGTATAAGGTGAGCAAGAATCGGCATAGACCTTCACCACAATATCGTCAAGCGTGATGTCACACGCAGGATAAGCGTTGTTGGGGGATTCCATCCCCTGCTTACCCTTGACTTGCAGAATAAACTTAGTACCTAATTCAGTAAATTCTTCTACCCTATTTATTTTTTTCTTGGTGTTCTTATCATTTTTGCACACCCTTGCATAGTGCCCTTTTGCTCCACACTTCCTGCACATGCAGCCACGTGCCGGGCACAAAGGACTATTTGCTAGATGTTTGGGGTTCCCACATCTGAAACATCTTCCTTTAGATATGTCCTCGTTAAAATTCCTCCTTACCGTAGTGGCCAACACTACTGACTCTTCATCTTTATTGTCCACCCCCTCATCCTTTGTGTTGCCACCTTTTACTTCTTTCACACTGTCTACCTCAGGTGTGCTTTTAATCTCTCTCATACATTCTACTGTATGCTCAATACTCCTTGCCATATCCACAGCTTCTTTCAGAGTAGGGTTGTGAGTAAGGAGCTTCTCTTGCACCCTTGGGCTATTTGTACACCTAACTAACTGATCACGGATTAACGAGTCTTCTAGGTCTCCAAAAGCACATGTTTGAGCAAGCCCTCGCAAAGAAGCTGTGTAAGCTCCTACCTTTTCGTCTTTGGCTTGCACTCTGCTGAAGAATCTATGTCGTTCAAGCACAACATTAACCTTGTGCCCAAAATGACTCTCCAGCCTGTACAACGTTTGTTGGAAAACATCAAAATTTTCTCCATCCTCCTCTCCCTCTTCCTCATTGACTGTAAGACTCTCATATACTTTTCTACCATGTATTCCTATGTTGTGTAATAGTATATGTTGCTTCCTTAATGCTGTAAACTTTTCTCCCCCTATGGCAATTAAGTAAGACTCAAACAATTTAGACCATTCCTTCCAAGGTAATAATGGTTCACCTATTTCATTTAAGAACGGGGGAGGTTGGGACATTCCCGCTGCAGCCATTTCGTTCTCACTTATTTTATAGTAATTTAGATAATAATCAAGTGATCTCTGCCTCTTGCCCAGTTCTTTTAAGTACACTCTCTTAGTAACCTGTTGTACAGAGATGTGCGTTAACAACTTAACTCCATACACTACATTACAAAATAAGCTAGCATAAAGGATATACAACACATTCTGGTATATATCAACTGTAATGTATTCGCAGTCTTATAAAGTCTGTACTCAAAAAGGTTTCACTCGTGGATAATATGGGTTGCACACTATTAACTCTTGTTCTGAAATAGTCTAAACTCAAGGAAGACTTTTATTTTGAAGAGCGTTCCTAAACAGGAAAGCTTGCATCAGCTTCGGAAATCCTCACTTCGCCGGTCCGATTCCCCCGAGGTTATGAATTTTCAGAACCTTGCCGGTAAGCTCTCTATGTTGAATAAGTGGAATTCTTGGGATGTTTGTGCTCCGTTCCAGGTTTTGTAGGCGAGGATTTTTAATATTAGATTCTCTTAGCGCTTCTCCAATTGTCGCCGAGGCAGTTTCTCCCTTAGCGACGTACAGAAACGGCTACACGCCGCACCTCAGGCCGCTCTGGAACGCTCACACGCCACGCCTCCGAGACGGCCGCCCTCCACGCCTCAGTGCCGCTCTGAGACGCCTGTGCCGTTCATATACGCTCACACGCCATGTTTTGATGCCGATATGAGGCGCACCCTCAATGCGCCGCTGAACTGATTAAGAGCGCGTAGATGTTATCACAGCCGGTGAAAGGCTGTGTAGTATTACACGACCAACACGATTAACCGGTAACTTGACTGTGTTAATAGCAATTATATTCAGCGCTGGCAAATGCTCTAGGTAATGTCAAATTAAACGTCAAGTCCTCCTTGAATTAACCAAATAACACTCACGATCTGGTCACTTTACTGTTCACACAGCATCTTCTCTGATGGCGTGCTGAAGTGACAGACAGCCATCTCACTGCAGTTGACAACTCGAAAAGATCAACGTCCTCAGATGCTCTCTGCCCGCCTTAGACACACAAGCGCCACTTGGCTGTACTTCTTGGTTCCAAAACAGAAATCAGAAACGTCACTGTGGTGCTGAACAATTCAGGGTCAAGAAGTCTTCACTGCCCCTGCGCAGTATCCCACCCTCGTCGCCAAAAGTTCCTCTGTTATAATGTTGAAATCAACAGAGACCAACTGATTTTATGGTCAGTTTATTAGCAGACTTCTTGCATAGCACCTTCACTTCTCACTGCCTCTGACAACCTCAGCTTTTCTTCATCAACATTCTAAGGTGCACTCCAGGTTGTACCATTATTCAACATTCCAGAGGACGGAATGGAGTGCACCATTTACTATGAGAACCTTACAATAAGGGGTTACATGGAAATGGTAATGGGAAATGGTAAAGGGGAATAAAACAGTATTAATTGTAATTATGACAACATACTATCATACTTATGTTTGAGTTACTCTAACATTGATATTACAACAGAAATCAAAAGCTTTGCACTAGACTAAAAAGGAGAAATAAAACATTACAATCACAAATGCAAATGACAAGAAATAAAACAATGAACTATATAAAACGCTATGTCACCACCCAAATGCCAGTCCACACACACCACCAGCCAAGTGCTTGTCCACACACACCTCCAGTCCATGCACGCCGCCAGCTGAACGTCAATTCACACACACAAAATCTTTCCCTGGTGCCTAGTGGTTTTCTGCACCACTTGGGGGCAGATGAACCTAAACATGTGGCCAATGTGCCACCAAGGGGCACAGAAAAACTAAAGAAAGTAAATAAAATACATCCCCCCCCACCCACCCCCCTCCAGCCACCACAATTTATCCCTGGTGCTAGTGGTAGTGCTACGTTGCAATACAGATCTTTAAGGAAATATGAAGTGGTTATTTTATAACATTTGCAACTCACATCATTCCATAGATTGTGCTTCTTTCTCCATTATTGTCTTATGTGTAGATCACATATTCATGTCTTTATATACAAAAAAAATCCCATTCCTGTTCGATATGTCAGTGCGTCTTTGATCTTGCTGGTCGCCTAACTCCACCTCGGGTCAGTGGCGTCACAGTTCAAGGGACACCAGAGGTATGATGACTAAGCAAAGTGTATTTTTAAACCTGGTGCAGTCTATTTAAAATGCATCTAAGCTCTCCAGTGCGTTTGCATATGTGAGAACGTGGAGTAATTCGTATTCATTCAAAAGTAAGACATTTTGAATTTATCAACATTGTGACTAAATTATGGGTTAAAGTCCAAATAAGTTAAAGTGCAAGCAATTGTTATCAGTTTTATATACTAGCACGAACCTTGAAACCCTGTTTTGATAACAGTTTCTTTTTACACAGAAAAAAGAAAGAAATGAAAACTTGATGCGCATACTGGAGAGTTCAGTACTGAGACGCGAAAAGGACAGGAGCAGTCTTGTGTAAGTGACCTTTACATTGATGTGAAATTGACGAACAGTCTCAACCCCCATAAATATGCCTTGCAGTATGTGTCAAGGGGGTTAGGTGGGGCGGGTGCACCATTCTGCACGCTACTCTCTTGGTTGCCCTTTATTCACTCTGCTTGCTCCTACGCACGTGTAGATTGGTATATAGTAATGAGCTTCCTACCTTTAAAAACGTGATTTTAACATATTTTTCATAAATCGCTGTTAGAACTACTGGAGTTACCGCAGAGTATATCATAAATACAACCAGCAACAGATATACGTGTCAACTATGAGAGCCACAACGTTAGCCATCTTGGTTTTTGAAATATCATATAGACAGATGTTTATATTTATGTACTTGTGTTTTTTAACTGAGTGGGTATTTTTACCAGAAATATTGTCTAATAGGATTAGACTAGTGGTACATCAGCATTGGCAGCAATGGACCTATACTGAGAAGGGAAAGAGAGGACAGTGCTGAGTGGCATAGGGGCAGTAGAGGTGTAGTTTCAGTATTTCCAGAGCTTGGGAGCAAATGACGTACATTGAGAAGAACATGGGATGTGAACCAAGGTGGAGCCTTTGGTTCTCATTCAGTCCGGTGACATATTACAAATACACCAATGAGTGTTGCTCAGAGAAGTGGAGACCAGCCAGGCAAGTGCTTTACTGATAGTGCCCAAGTAGACTGGTTTTCAGGAGTCTGTCATGACTGCAGCGTAGTGCAGGAATGTAGTGTTGCTGCATGTGTCGTACAGATTTGAGGAATTTGGAGAAAAGGAAATCTGCATCAGTCTATGGATGCCAGATTGGAATGAGATCATTCTAATTTTGGGAAGATAGATTGTAAGTCTTACTGATACAACTGCCTAGGAATTTGTGGGACAAGGGTAGTAGGGAGACATGCTGGAATTTGGCAAATATGGTAGGTGTCTGAAGGAGCTTTAAGGAAGGGGGTGGCTGGGTTTTTGGAAACAGGGGTGTGTGCTTTTGCAGTGTAGTAAATGGGTTAATATGCTAGCCGTATAGCGAATTGCCATTAGGGAACTATTTTGATTGCAGAGGGCATTAAAGGGTACGAGGAGGGTATTGCAGGAAGCACTGAAAGAGCAGGGGATGCATCACATAAGGGAGGAGAAGAGTATGTGAAAGGTGGAGAGGGAAAAGTGAGAGAGTAACAGTTGGTGTGCCAGAGAAGTCAAGATTCTAGGATTTTAAGAGATGTCTGAGAGTGTTCAATCAGTAGGGGTTCAGTGAAAGTAAACTAAAAGACTGAAGGATCTTAGCCAAGTGGCAAGGAGATGTGCAAGGATGACATAAGTGAAAGTGGAGGGCCTCACTTGATGGGCACTGCTATGAGACAAAGTGCATCTTAAAGATTGGATGCAGTAACATAGATTAACATTGTATGTTGTTTGACTTAAAGCTTATTTAGAATCGTAAATATTTTGCATGTTTGCATTTTAGCATGCATTTAGTAGTTTGAATCAGTGGTCGGATTGTGTTCCACAGTCACCGAATAGGACTGTAAAACATTTGTAATCGGAATGTCTTCCTGCCCTCCCTCATTTCCTGTACACAAGAGTTTCAACACGTGCTACTCTTTCTCCCAACCGTCTTTCACTTGGTCCAACAGCAAACGTCTTTACCCATTTCCTGTGTTTCTTCTGTGAGTTGGGGTCGGGAATAGCTCTTTGCCTCGCTTGCCTTCTGAACAGTATCTTTTTAAATATCTTTTTCAATGTGTGATCTAATGCTGAACAATGGTTTTTGTTGATGGGTTTTTCCTCCATGTAATTAATTACGGAAATCTGGTCTATGCCTCTCTTGTCTTCCATTTTGCATGCCACTGACTGCTGATTTCCCGCCATTTAATAATTTTCAACAACTGCTCTCTGTGGGTAACTTGTACCCAGTCTGCATTGCCATACTTGGAAATGCACCTTGGTGAGGTACTTATATTTTTTGCTTTAAATGGCACTTGGGTAATTTGGATATTAAATCTGATCCTGAACAGCAAAGACAATGGTTCCGTACAGCTGTGAGTTATGTCACTCTTCTGTTCAGAAAAGAGATAGTTGAATGCCTACTTGATATCTGTGAAGCCAGGCTTGGTTCCTAAACACAATAATGTTGTATCGAGATCTGGGGGAATTTCTGTTAAGTTTGGGGGTGCTTGCTATAATGTGCATTGTGAGCCATCGGATCCCATTTCTGTGTACGTTACTTGGCAGTGTTTGAATTGTGGTAGTGATAGCAGAAGTTATTGTAGCTGTGATTATTTTGGCCACTTAAAATGGAATTCAAAATGGCTGTCTTGAGTAATGATTTTGTTAATGACACCATACCACACAGGCCAGATTTGTGGAGTGTTTCCCAAAATAAAATACACAATGGACCACAAGATTTTATTTAACAGTGTGGTGAAGGCTGACCTTCCTGGAATTTCCTTGAATTGAATTAAATTAATTTTGGTAAATTATACTTAGTGCATCTTGCACATTTCAATGCAAAACTATTCACCATAGAGTGGGGTATTGCTCAAGGCCCTTTATTTTCCCCTCACAGATTCAATTTATTTGTTAAACCACTGATCCGAAAACCTATATTAAGAGGCTATAGACTCTGTAAATATGACTCGGATACTCAGTTATTTATTTGTTTAGATACAACGTCAGCTTCCCAAATTGAATTTCATAACAAGGTTTGCTTTATTGTGGATTGGCTCAAACCACTCCGAAGTTAAACACAGATAAAACTGTGACTGTTATATGAATTACAAAAACAAATCTCTTGAATTGACTATATTGGTCCGAAATGAGACTAGTACCCAAGCCAAAACCTCTCATGGATAGCCATATAACTATGAAAGCTCAGGTTGGATCAGTGTTATCCAAACACATATTTTTGTTGAATATGCTTAGGAAAAGTGCAGTGCCTCATTCTTTAGAGGCACAAAAAATGATTGTCATTGCCATCCTCAGAATGGACTGTATCAATTCAGTTTGTCACCCTATTACCACTGAGAGCAAAAAGTCACAAAAGACCTTGCTGCTATTCTGCGGGATACAGCACAAATAATACCCTTAAAATCTGATTGAAAAGAGGCTAAATAACTGCGTGGAGGCAATGAGATAGATATGCTGTAATCCATTCCAGGACACAGCCTTTAATACCAGCTTCAAAGAGGCATTTGATAAGGGTATCATGAGGCACCTTGTCAAATGTAGCTGACGGATCCAGAATGACCAGTACAGAAACGCTGTCCTGGTCTGCTAACATACACAAATCATCCAGAATGGAAACCATTGTGGTTTCTGCACTGTGCACAGGCTTAGCGGCATATTTATCAGCATCAATAATCAAGGTTTTTTTTCCCAGAAAGAAAGAAATATGCGTATTGACTACTCTTTCTAGGATCTTAATAGGGACGGGGAGCAATAGAATGAGGTGGAAATAGCACATTATAGCTGTGTTAGAGCTGGGTCTCTTAAGCAGCAGGAGAACTACTGCATTTTCCCACCTTGATTGACACAAGAAAGCTCGAGGAATGTTTTGCAAATTGTATGAAGGATGACATTAACAGGGGAAAACCCCAATTTTAAAATATCTGTAGTGCAGTGATTAAGTGGGATCCAGATTTAATAGTTGTAAGGCATTCTTTGATAAAAACAGATGTTAAAAGATCAAAATGAGACATTGAAGACCAGTTGTCAACTTCAGTTGGGGAGGCATCAGAACCATCTTGGAGGAGGTAGGGAGTTGCAAATATCTGTAATTGTGTCATGAAAATAAAATATGAAAGATTATTGCAAAGCATGTGTGAGGGATCCATACGTGCAGCTAAGCAATCAAGGAAGGAAAGTGATCAAGCAATCTTGAACATCTCTTCAGTAGCAGTATTCCAGCAGCATTATCTAGTACTCTAATTCATCTCTCTCTTCTAACCTTTGTTCTGTTGTCTTGCATGTGTCACACTCAAATATTCTCTCCAAACAACTGTTTCCCCAGCTTCAACATTATAGTGGTGAAAATGCCCCCTCAGTAGACCATGACTTGCCTAACATCTACTTTACGTAGTCATACAGTCACTAAGTTGTCTAAAAATACCAAGTATACATTTAACAGTGAAAGAGTATTTTGCACATTAATGGCAAGTGATAATGATTAGACATAGTAAGGTATGATGACTGGTAGAGTACTTCAGCACAATAATGTACTTGCTGTAGAGAACTGTGTACACTGTATATCACACCTCAAAATCCCTCGCAAGGAGGATTTAACCTTTCACCTTTCCGGAGCTGATGTGTGATGAGTGCTACTTTATGGGGTAATAGTTGCATCTCTTAGCAGAGTGATGAGATACTCCTAAGTATAAAAAGTAATTATTCTATGTACTGGCCATTATATAAAAGGCATGAGATATTATGTTTTGGCTCAAGTGCATTAGAAATATTGCAAGCCACATCTCCCTGAATTTAAATGAAAATTGCTTTTTGTCTATCAATCTCCCCAGTGTTGATTGTAACTTTAAACACCCAAAAGATCATTGTAAGAAAATGGGTTGTTGGGGGAAGGGTAACGCTCTACTCAAGCAGAAGCCACAATGCTTGCAGGGGGAAATCACTATCAAACACTAAATTAACCTGTGCTAAACCTCCGGTAGGTTGGCACAGAGCAGTCAGGCATTACTTTGAGGCAATGTGTAAAGTATTTGTGCAACACTTTAAATAGTAACACAATAAAAACATACCACAAAAGGGATCCCACACCAGTTTAGAAAAATGGAGTATTTAAAAAAAAATAAAACAAGACCATAACAAAAAAATTCAGTCAATACAACCAGGGATGTGCAGGTTTAAAGTTTTTAGTGGAAACAGCCAAAAAGCAGAATGCGTCGGCTGTGGATATCTGGTTGCACCATACAGGAACAAAGTTACAAGTTTAGGCTGAGCGCCACGGAGCACAGACCAGCTACAGAGACCCAGATCGGCCAACTGCACAAGATTACCTCAGGTCCTGCTTGTGAATCGTTGTGATTTTTCACACTGAGAATGCATTGCACATCCATGGCGATGCATCGGTTCCAAGATGTAAGGGGCTGTGATGCGAGGTCCTGTGTCATCGTTGAGAATCCTGCTGACGAGGGCTTGCGATGCAAAGTCTGGCATCAAGGATGTGTTGCGCATTCGAGGCAATACATCAATTCAGAGGAGCTTGTGAGTCTGCGATGCGAGAACCTGCGTCATCATTGAGTCTGCTGTCAACAAGGGATTTGCGCTGCGAGGGCCAGTGTCAGGAAAGCTTTGCACAGGTGCCGGTTCTGACATGGGCTGCAAGCTGAATGCGGAGTCTTTGCATCAGGAGAACACTCACATCAGAGGTAATGCATCGGGGTTGTGCTGCAGAGCACAGGGGATGGGTCGGTTCTGCAGGATCCACACATGGGCTAGCAGAGCACCTTCCGGCCCTCTTGCAAGAGTCTAGGACTGGGATGGCAACACTTGGCAGGGCATGACTTGCAGATGGCAGAATCAAGGTGCTGGTTTCAAGATTTTTTAAGCCTGCTGTCCCTGAGGCTCTATTCAAGAGGCGAGCCAACTAGCACTTGGAGTCACTTTGGGGTCCTGGGTTCAATAGATGTGGGTCCAGTCCTTCTCACCCAGGCAAGAGGGCAGCAGGTTAGCCCAGCAGTGCAACAGTTTTTCAGTGCAGCAGCCCAGCAGAGTGGCAGTCCTTTTAGCAGCACACAAGTGTACTGAAGAGGTAGTGCTGAGGTCCAATATTTCTATCTAGGACCCTTCCTGTGAAGGTGGGAGAATCTTCTAAAAATTCTCTGTGAAGTGCACAGACTCTCTGCCTTCCCTGCCCTGGCCCAAGACCAACTACAAGGGTTATGCAGCCCTCTGTGTAGAGGCAGGACACAGCCTCTCCAAGTGTAAGTAGAGCTATGCACAGCTCTACCCTCCCATCCTGCCTGTGATGGTCCATCCAGTCACACCTATGCTCTCTATTGTGTGTGGTTGTCTAGGAGGATTTTTTATTTTATTTATTTGAGATACCAGGTCTTTGAGCCTTCAGTTGGCTGAACCCTGCCTTGTGGGCGGAGTAATCTGCACTGGTCCATAGTCTGAGACCGAGCCATTTGTATTCAGTATAATTTCTTATAATAATCCTTTAATGTTTATCATGTAATCTAATCTTGATTGAGATTCATTAGCAGCTGAGTAAAAGGTGTAGTCCCTATCAGTAGGGTGAGAAGATCTTCAGATAGCATTTAACTTTAGCATGCCTCTAATTTTCTTAAGGCATTCGCAATCTTTTCCTCATTTGGTCCTTGAATTTCTTTCCAGAGGTGGATCCACAGTCGCCTTAAAATCCCATTATCGGCAGCTTTTTAGACTTGCTTTGTAGTAACCTTTATTTAGTGCAAGTATTGTTATGTTAAATAAATATATTTGGAAACTGCTTGATTACCGGTAGGTGTCATGGCGCTAACTCTGAGATAAACTGGAAATTACAGAAGCCTAATTCATAAAAAGCCAGGTTTTGAGCTCTTACCTGAAAGATAACATTTGGACACCTATATTTCTGCCCTTTTGCACTGGTGTGGAAGGGTGCCTAGTTCATCTGGCCACCAAGATGTTGTCCAGAAGAAAGTCTGATTTTCATATAGGATGACTTCTGTCTTATCTGTATTACATTTTAAACAATTCTTTCCCATCCAGTTACTGACAGCCAGCATGCTGTCTTGAAATCTGGATCCTGTATGTTCACCTTGGTTAGATAATGATATGCCAATTTCCATATCATCCCCCTAGGAAGTGAGTGAAAAGCTGAAGGATCTTATCAAAGGGCCAGTAAGGACACATATATGTTAAACAGTGTGGGGCTAAGCGAGGACTTCTTTGGGACCCAGCAAGATCATGAAAAACGTTCAGAAACAAAAGAATCAAGTGCTACTGATTATAGACTCTCTGAGAGGAAGGACCAAGGCAAGATGACTGCTGTTCCATTCATTCCAATCTTAGCAAGACGATCAATTAGGAGGGCACGATTGACCATATCAAAAGCTGCTTAGTTGAATGGAACTATCATATAATACATTTGTAAATATTACATTTTGTCATGTAGAAATCCCTCTATTACTGCATATTACCTCTCTGTGTCCTAGAGAATGTTATTCACTTTGAACTTCAATGCTTTTCTAATGCAGATGCTCAAGCCTCTAGAATTTATCGTACAGAAACTATGCATTTTCTTTCCCACCCAAGGTTTTTTAGGTTTTCCTGATTCAGTCTTAGTTATGTATATTTCTTGTAGAATAGCTTCATAAGCTTTTAACATCTGTAAATGAGCTACATTGTTTTCACAATTTATTGAGTCGATCATTCTAAGTTAAAATTACATTCCAAACTATAAATGTTGACTCATGTTTTTAATGAACTCTATTTTATTTGTTTCTAGAAAACAACAGTGTATCAATCAAAGAACACGTGCAGTACTTAACTTGCATGCAGGCATTTAAAAAAAAAAAAAGAAATCTCCAATCAGTCATTAGAATGTCAAGTACTCACATCACTGCATCATATCTTCCGATACTTAGGGGGGCATCCCCTAACTTTGTAAATGACTCCTCAAACTTTGCATATTTGTCCATAGCTGTCAGCCATTCATCCTACTGGGATTCAGTCTTTGACTTCCAGTATTTAACAATTTTTGTCTTTGTCATGACAGTGCCTACGCTTCACAAGGTCCATTCCCCTAACTGCGCCAAGTCTCATCCTCCATTCCCAGGAGGGCTGTGCATGGTAAGATGATCGCAAGCCTACTTAGTTTCTTTGATAAGGTGGTCTGGTTTAAAGACTAATAGGTAGTTATCAGAAGGCAATCCCATGCTACATAGTAAAAGATGTCAACCTTCGACCCCACAACAGAAACACTTGGGTGAGGGGACCCTGCCAGCCTGCCACGGTCTCTCTGGGCTAAACAAGTCACGTGGAGGTTATTGAGTTGTATGAGTCTTAGCCTGGCACGGCAAGCAAGGCTTGCATCCTTCCAACCACTCGCATTCAGTTGATCTAACACTCCATCCTATTTATCTTTGAGGTCAGTGAATAGGCTGGTGAGTGTCTGACCAGACATCTATACAGCTTCTAAATTTCTCCTCTATCTAGGCATTAAGGAATACTTTGGCCTCCAGAGGGTTGTATACCAGATGATTAGTTAGGTCTTCTGGATGGCATGAGAAGACATGGTGCAGATGAAGCTATTTATAGAACTGTGTCTTATGCAGGTCATATTTGGCCTGGAACACAGAAAATTATTTTATCTGCCTACCCAGCTGCACTTCCCCAATGTGGAGACTCTAAGGTCCCACTGCCTGAACCCAGCCTGTTGAGCACTGTGCTTGAACCAAGAGCTGCAACACAAGTGTCTCTTGGTTTAGTTTGCCATTCTAGTGGATCCATTGAAAGGCTCTGCACCAGCACTGTGTGAATACCTTGGTCGCTTCTGCGAGCAAATGGAGCATATGATTACCAGGTTCAAGCCCTACAAGGTTTTCTACCCATTAGCACCAATTCAGCTCTCTGCAGGATCCTTCCTTTTCCAAAGAACCAGTCATTCAAAACATGATAATGTGAAGCCCAATAGTATAAATCTCCCATGACCGTTCTGGCATCAAATGTGAACTGTACCAGTTATATAGCGCTAAGAAGATGAGGTTATTTGCTCAAAGGCATTAGTATGCCTCTGCTCACCGACTATTGAACAATTTCTGAGGGATAACTAAGGGAAGAATTTGGAGGGCATAAGGCATTTTAGGCAGTATCATCATCTTGTGTAAGGCCATTCTTCCCAGAATGTTTGGAGGAAAGCCTGCCCATCTGTTTATGTTCTTTTGCAGTTTATTCACCAGTGAGGTGAGATTCAGGATGCAGGAAAGATTAGTACCCAATGTACTGTACACCCTTAGTTATTTGAAACTCTGTGTTTGAACACAGAGGCAGATGTGCCAGTTCACCATCCTGGGACCTTCCCTAATGGGAACCAAGAACGACTTCCCCCTAACCAGATGTCTTGCAATATAATTGAAGGCTTTTAAACAACCTGGACCCTTTATCCTGAGGCTGGCTCATAAAAAGCAGTACATCATCTATGTAAAGAGCAATGCAGTCTTCTTTCCCACTGCACCATTAAAAGCCTTGTACCTAGGCATTAGTTGTAGCCCAAAATGTGCATGACTTTATCACCAATGCGAAATGCAGGGGTGATGGGACACCCATGACGGATGCCAAATTGCATTGGAACAAAGTAGACAGGAAGCTGTTGACCTTGATCTGGGGATCAGCATATACTACTCTAATGTCTGAAAGAAAGCAAGGCTTGAACCCCATCCATGCCAATACTTGAAAGAGAAAGGTCCAACCCAGTGTGTGAGATGCTTCCCTAAAGGCAGTCTGCTTGAGAGCTCTGGGATCTTGCAGAGTATGCCTCATGGCTAGTATTTTTTGCAATATACTTAACTCTCTTAACACTCTGTGTTAATTAAAGGAATTGGGCAGTAGAATGTGCACCGATCCCATTGCTACACTTGTTTCTATATAACCACGATTGTTGACACATCAAGGTCACATGGCAGAGTGCCCTTGGATATCGCTTCCTGCCACATGTGTAGCAAATGCAGGGCCAACAGTGATTTGAATCTATCCTAGGACTTAAGGGGGGAACCCATCAGGGCCAGGCATCTTAACCAACTGCATATCTTAGATGGACCCCGCTCCCTCCTCTGTGATGGGCGAGTCTAGTGTTTGCCTAGGGTCCAAAGTGGGAAGTCCTCGATAAGGGTAGGTAGGTTAGTTAATGCTCTGTAATTTTCTGTTTGACATATAAAGCCTTATAATAATAAGAAAAAGCTGTCGGCACGGCTAGTGACATATCAGGCACCTGACCACCTGGAAGTGGTACATGCAAAATGACTTTAAAAACATAGTCCCTACTGACTAACTTGTAAAGCAATTTCCTCAATTCATCTCTCATCTCATAAATGTGCCTCTTTTACACCATCCTGGCTCGTCTAGACTCATCCAACGATATTGTTGCAAAGTCTGTCTCATAACATCTATTGCTCCTCAAACCTCTATTGTTTCCAACCTGATACACCCTTTTATACCCAGACCACCCCGGAGGAACATTTTAACCTGAGTTAGTGTGTTTTGTGCAAGAGCAGAAATGTGGAAGAGTGACACCTGACAAACTGCACAACAGCCCCTATATTGATGTGGTTGTTAAGGACATCTATATTTCAGGACGCCTTAACCCCTTGGGTGCCCAGGACGAGCTGGTCTCACCCTCTGCATCGGTTGCCCGGTGCGGAGGATGAGACCAGCTCGTCTTGCTGTGGGCCCCCGGGGGGAGCGCCCCCAGATGGCCAAGCACCCCCCTCCCCTGGGCAGAAATGGAACGGGAATCGCTTCCCCTTCCACCCCTCCCCCCCCCACTACCCCCCTGTGGTGTCTGATGATGTCAGCGCGCTTTCGTGCGCAGACCTCATCAGAGACCTTCCTCCCGGCGCTGGAAGCTCAGCTTCCAGCACCGATCGAAGGAGAAATGAAAAAGCATTTCTCCTCCGATCACGTGGCAGGGGCAGAGAGGCATGAAAGGAGAGGAAAGGCCTTTCCTCTCCTTTCATGTCTCTCTGGGCATTTCTGCTGCCCAATCGCGATGGGGGGGGGGGGGGCAGAAACCTGGAATTTTTTTTTTTCATACTTGTACATGAGGGAAGCGGCCCCTTGGGCAAGGGCTGCTCCCCCGGGGGGCAAATACTTTTTAGGACATTTCTGCCCCCCACGGGGACAGATCAACCTAATATTATCAGGCAAATCTGCCCCTTGGGGGTGGGGGCAGAAACCCACTAGACACCAGGGATACATTTTTTTTTTTTTTTTTTTATATTGGGACCGACCCCTTAGGCAAGGGTTGCTCCGGGGGGGGGGGGGGTGTTCAAATTATTATTTGGACATTTCTGCTCAGATTGGCCTCGCGATCTGCCCCCGGGGGGGGGGGACAGAACCCACTAGACACCAGGGATTATTCATTTTTTTAACACTTGCGCATAAGGCGAGCGGCCCCTTGGGCAAGGGCAGAAAACCACTAGACACCAGGGATCTTTTTTTTTTGTTTATTTTTACTTTTTTATGTTTGGGGAGCGACCCTTTAGGCAAGGATCGCTCCCAGGGGGGCAGATTATTTTTAGGCCCCTAGACACCAGGGAATTTTTATTTTTTCATACTAACGCATAAGGGTAGCGGCCCCTTAGGCAAAGGGCCACTCCCCAGGGGGTGGCAAAATATTTTTAGGCCTTTTCTGCCCCCCCCCGGAGGCAGATAGGCCTGATATAATTAGGCGGATCTGCCCCCGGGGGGTCAGAAAGCTCTAGACACCAGGGATATATATATTTTTGTATTTACTTTGTTTTTATGTATGGAGAGCGACCCCTTAGACCAGGGTCGCTTCCCTGGGGGGGCAAATTGTATTTAGGCCATTTTTGCCCCCTTTGGGGCCAGATCGGCCTATTTTGGTTTGGCCAATCTGCCACCAAAGGGGGCAGAAACCTCTAGACACCATGGATTGGTGTGTGTGTATGTTTTGTTTGGGGGGGCAGCCCTTTGGGCAAGGGTCGCTCCCCATGGGGCCACATTACTGTTGGCCATAAATGCCCCCTTGGGGGCAGATTGGCCTATTTTTGGAAGGTTCATCTGCCCCCAAGGGTGGCAGAAAGCCCACCAGAGACCAGGGAAGATTATTTTTTTGGGCCATACCCCCACCCCAAATATATGGGGCCAAAGTTGTTCTGCCCACCAGTGGCCAGATTGGGCAATTAACCCCAATCCACACCCCGGGGGGACAGAAAGTCTACTAGATGCTAGGGAATATAAAAAAAGAAAAGAAAATAGTGGGGTGGTGGTTACCAACCAGTATGGGCCTGGTTATGCCCCCACCCGAACTGAAGGGGTTAACAGTCTTTCAGCTCTCCACCGCACACTAAAACATATTATCCCATGGCAAGCAAGAGGACATTTGATTAGTTTTGGTTTTTGTTTTACATTTGGGCCATGAGAGCTTGGTAACTCTCAAAATCGTCCCACTTGGAATGGTGAGGGCTGCACTTTTTTTTTACCTTGGGACGCTGCCATGTAGAAAAATCCACAAGACCTAGATACATCTGAAAACTAAACATCTAGTTCAGTGGTTCCCAACCTGTGGGCCGGGGATCCCTGGGGGTCCGCGAAGCCTCCTCAGGGGGTCCGCGGCTGCCTAAAAAATTTAATAATATTAGGTCCCAGCTATCAATAATGACTCCTTGAGGGTCCCCATGTTCCAATAATGATTCAGTGGGGGTCCCCGGGCTCCAGTATTGATAAAATGGGGGTCCACAGAAGTCAAAAGGTTGGGAACCACTGATCTAGTTGATTCCAGGGTGATGTGCTTCACAAGCACCCGCACCATTTCCTTACCCACAATGCCCTGCACACCTGCAACTTTGCTGGAAAGCACACATTTTTCCCACATTTTTGTGATGGAACCTTACGGAATCTCCAGGAATCCACAAAATTTCTACCACCCAGCATTGTCTCATCTATACCGATAACATTTCTGCTGCACTTGTCAGCCTAAAAATGTTTTTTTAAAACAGCCCTTTTGGACCCACTTTGGTTCCCCCTTAATTTCGAAGTGTTTTTGGCTCTTCCCTGTCACAACCACTTGGCCCACCTACACAAGTGAGTTATCATTTTTACCGGGAGACTGAGGGGAACGTTTGGTGTGGGAAAAATTTGATTTTTTTTTTTTTTTTTTAGCAAAATTTGAGGTTTGCTAAGGATTCTGGGTAAGAAAACGTTGGGGGGATCCACACAAGTCACACCTCCCTGGACTCCCTTGGGTGTCTAGTTTTCAGAAATGTCTGAATTTGGTAGGTTTCCCTAGATGGCTGCGGAGTCCAGGCCCAAAAACGCAGGTACCCTCCCCGCCCCCCCCGCAAAAACAGGTAGTTTTCTTTTTGATGTGTCCAGATAGTGTTTTGGGGCATTTCCTGTTGCAAGCACAAGGCCTACCCACTCAAGTGAGGTACCATTTTTATCGGGAGACTTGGGGGGGAATGCTGGGTGGAAGGAAATTTGTTGCACCTCTCAGATTCCAGAACTTTCTGTCACCGAACTGTGAGGAAAAAGTTTTGTTTTTTTTGCCAAATGTTGAGGTTTGCAAAGGATTCTGGGTAACAGAACCTGGTGAGAACCACACAAGTCACCCCATCTTAGATTCACCTAGGTCTCTAGTTTTCCAAAATGCACAGGTTTGGTAGGTTTCCCTAGGTGTCGGCTGAGCTAGAGGCCAAAATCCACAGGTAGGCACTTTGCAAAAAACACCTCTGTAAAAAAGGACGCAAATTTGGCGTGGGTAGCTTATGTAGACAAAAAGGTATGAGGGCCTAAGTGCGCCCTGCCCCAAATAGCCAAAAAAAGGCCTGGCACCTGAGGGGGAAAAGGCCTGACAGCGAAGGGGTTAAAGGAGTCCGTTTTCAACAACATCAACAAAACCAAGCCACGACCAAACTTCCTTACGGGAGGTGGTATTCAAATGTAACATCTCAGTGATACAGAAGGAAGGAGCAGGATAATAATGCATGCGTTTGGAGCCCTTCTGCATTTGAAACTGTTGGGGGGGGGGGGAATGGTGTAACGTTCTATACAAGGACCTGGGGGAAGCAGTTTGAGCCAATGTGCAGTTATTGAAACTGGGTGTTCTGACAGAAAGCAAATTGATCACCTACCAACGGGCCTCTGTTATTTTCACATTTGCAAATACCTTTCTATCCAGATTTCTGTCTCTATAGTCCCTTAAATACTGTAGATTTCAATGAGTGTATGATATTCCCTGAAGGCTAATTCAATTGCAAAAATAGTGCTTTCATAAGCTGTTGGAAAACAGTGATAGCTCCTTCGAGCAGATATCCCCAATTGGTTTACATGGTGATGGGTGAAGACACCCATCCTAAGCATAGCAATATAGAAACTGGAAATTTTGTTTGCCAGTCTTATCACTAGGCAGGGTCCATCTGTACAAATCAGGCTCTTAATATGGTAATTCAGATCTTCTGAGGACCGAGTTTACTTAGTAGACAATACCCCAGGCTGTTTACCCCAACCCATTAGGTCTAGATCGAACTCGATAGCAAAATTCAGAATACTCCAAAATATGACTTTCAAATGTCATGCATCTATATTTTTCAACCACTTCTGAAGACTTTTCCTCGTCTGGATTTAGTGTGCAGCCAGATCCGATTCTGCAAGTATTCACTTTAGGAATAAGTAGCTTTGAGGTGTTTTCTGGAAATGGTATAGAGATGACCCCTTACTTCGTACAGCTGTAAGGATGTTATCCATCACATGTTATCTGTTCTGCCAGACAGGCACTGATGCCAATTCCTACAAGAATCACACGTCCACCATGTGACATATATGTGTAAATAAAGTGCCACGAGTTCACGTTTACAGTAATAGCACACTGAAGCATATGTAATACATGACAAAATGATATACGTGTGTGTGTGTGTATATATATATATATATATATATATATATATATATCTCACTCTCTTACTTATAAATATCCATGGATTAGATGTTTATGGTTAACTAATAAAACGGTTTTCCTCACTTTTCCAAATAGTTTTCTTCTGTGGAGATGATGGGAAGTATTATTAAATACAGGGCTGTTGGTCTCAAATGTGTACCCCTGCAAAGAGTGGCTTGTCACCAATGTAAAGATGTGAAGAGACAGTGAAATCAGCATGTAGCAATATCATTATCACAAGAGCAACTCACTCAGAAATCTCAGGGCATGACGCACTGAAACACCCATAGGATTGTACATTTACATATATTGTACATAGTCCCTTAAGGAACAAGCCGGTGTGTGGTGCTGCTTGGATTTTCATAGCAGAATTGACCTTCTGTTGTAAACAGTAGGAAGCGTTTTAGTTTTCATATGTTGCCTGGCAGAGCCAGCTATTCATGCCAATTCCTACGAAAATCTATTGCCACCATCTGGCATGTGTATTTATTTCTAAACTCCCAACTGTCTACTTCTCTAGCTAAATACACAGTGAAGTGCCACTTTGATTCCAAGAACCGCCAGCACTATGGGTTCCTAATTGGATTCTGGCAGTGGTGAGTCACAAACCTTATGAGCCTGTGGCCCTCTTTTAAGATGAGCTACCCTCCTAGGAAACCCACCTCTTGTAGTATTATATCTCTGTGGACATATCAGTGAACTTTAGTTCCTTTTTACATATGTCCTGTCAATTTACCCTGGTGCATACATGCACTTATGCTCATTTGAAATCTAGGCCATCAGAGGAGGCCCTTAGCAATGTCAAGAGTCCAAAGGTTCTACAGTGATTCAACTAAATGGATGAGAGAATGAATGCTTTCTATATCTGAGATATTACTGAGGTTGTGATATAACACATGAAAATGTAATTATTTGTCCTTCTTTCCTTACAAACGTTTGTCGCAAGGCAGGTGATCATTATTTGTTTTTGCTTCCTACTGTTCTGGGAACCAACATGGTAAAGCATATCTACTCTGTTGGCAAGCATACGAGCTAGAAAAGGAACAACTAGCCGGAATTATTCAGCAGACTTAATATACAAACAGTAGACATGCATCACTGACTGACGGTTCATCCAAACATCAGAAAATACTAGGATGGTATGTTACTCCATGAGACTAGATTTTATTTGCCAACAAAACAGTTCCAAGTTACAGCCATCCAATCGTGTCATGCTTCCTTAGTGGCTGGACATCCATTATAAATAGACTATGACTTGCTTACCTGATATCTTTAGTGACCCTCTATGGACAGAACTGCGAAGTCTTGTGTACAGTTGTATGTCATATGTGCCAGGTCTAATGTTTCTCACCAAAGACCTGTGGGGTTTTTCCAAACCCTTCCTACACCTTGATACCCAGGCTCTATTATGTATTCTTAGATTCAAAGGGGTACAGTGCCATTTTAATATTGACAAACTAACTACGATGGGCCACTTTTCACTTTAATTGCCAACAACCCCTGCTTTGATGAAAGTCCTCGTTAAAGAAATCTTTTGTCTACATGGCCTGCCAGATGGTATAGTGACTGATAGGGAAATCCATTACATCCCGGAATTCTGAAAATAACTCCTAAAAGGTGTGGGAAACCTTTATCTGTCGGTAATTTTTCACCCAGGGACAGATGGGCAGACCGTGAGGTTGAATCAGTCACTTTAACAAAATGTAAGGTGTTTTTTGATGTCACAGCAGCAGGAATGGGAGCAGGGTTGCAGTTGGCCGAGTTTGTCAGTACCAACAACAATTCATTACACAGTGCTTTAGGCTATTGTTTATTCTTCTGCTTCTATGGTGTACGTCCAAAAATTGTTCTTTTATATGTCCCTTCTGTTTAGGGTCCCTCAGTACCTGCTGTCCTCCATTCCATTTGTGCTGTCAGATATGGGCCATTTTCCATTTACAACAGGCAATCATTAACTACAAAAAGTATGCAGACAAACACATATGCCCTGCCCCTTAGTATTGCATAGGAGGTCAGGTGTGACTCTCTTCCAAACACCTGAATATTCCTTGTTCCCATCCTAAATTCATACCTTGTTTCCTATGCCCCTTTAAAGTCACGAGGTAGGTGCAGCAAAACTGTATCTTAAATTGTCCTCACACTGACATATATAATCTGTATTCCAATGCCTCTAGCGTTAAGCCTGCAACTTCACAAAGGCCTGCATCTCTTCCTCCTGTGTTGATGGACAGCGTTTGAGGTTAGAGCTATTTTAAACTCGAGAATTTCTTGAGAGCAGATACAGTACCTGGTAAACTATAAAGGATATGGTGCAGCTCTGAATTCTTGGGAACCTGCAGAGTTTGTACATACTCCTAGAATCCTACCTAAGTTCTGTCTTTCTTTTTTTAAGGAACCTTGTCCAGCCTCTAAAGTGAGGGATGTGGGGTTATGTTTAGGGAGGGTGTTGTGCTGTCAGCAATGTCAGGAACATGCAATTGAGGATTATGACACAAAAGAAAAGCAGGTAACAGAAAATAGGAAGGTGGCTGCTTGGTCGATAGGTTAGCAGTCTGGTTGCAATTATATTTATATTGCTCTTACTACTCCCGACAAATGTTTCAGTATGATAGCAAGAATTCCTGAATCTATGGCACCTGCTTCCGGGTCAGCAGTGGTGGATCTGCATGAGAAAACGTAATTCATTTGCTCACTGCTTGCCAACTGAGTGCTATGCTGCTGTTTTCTGCTATAGTTTAGGGTTGTCACTCTGCATTTTCCTCCTACACACTTTTTTTTTCCCTTTGTCAGTACCTTGGCTCTTGTTTCTTCCCTTTGGTTAGAAACGTTTTGTTGCACTGTGTTGTCTGCGTTTCCTCCCTTTTCAGGTACTGGCACATGCACCTTTGCTTTTGCGTGGATATTGGGAATGTGTCCTGGTGTTCTACAGAAATCATATTAGCAGCTTTGGTAGAGGTACTGGTGAGTGTATCACCAACAATGGGAACTGTGCAGCTACTGTTATTTCCTCATAGTGTGGTGGTGTTCATATGTGATTAGATTTTGTCTGGTGTCAACAGGTTCTGCACAGGTATTCCACATTGTGGAGACCAATGTCCCTGCTACCATTGGTCACACATTTTTCAATCCTATACTCTGTAATTGGAGAGGCTTGTTCCCTTTCGGTAGCTTCCAGTTGTGATATCTTAGTGGACCTGAGATACATCCACGACAGAGAGGAGCCTCCTAGCATTAAGTTACAAGAAGTTAAATCTGCAATCCTTAAGATCATCCACAAAGTTCCAGGTCCTGACAAAATCCCAAGTGACCTCTATCACAGCGAGCTGGATTTCTCGGGTCCTTAGTTTACAGTTCTTTTTAGTGCTATATTAAGGGGGCTTCCATTCTGCCTACTTGGTTGGGGTCAGAAATTGTTCCTTTACACAAAAAAGGCTGTCCATCACTTCCGTCTAATTATAGGCCTATAACCGTATTTCCTGTTCTCAGAAATTAGACAGCAGAATCCTTTTATGAATGTTACAAGAATGTCTAGCTGCTGAGAAAGTGCTCCCCTAAAGGCTGGCTTTAGGAACAGCACCAGCACTGGATCAGGTCTTCAACCTCCAAATGTTTTATTTTGGAAAACGGTGGTTCTGCGAGGCGGGAGGTTGTATATAGTGTTTGTAGATCTTCTCTCTGCATTCGACCTGGTCCTGAGGCTCACATTTGGGCAGGTGATGACTACTATAGGTGTCCCTAAATAGTAATTGCCCGACATCATAAGACTTCACAAATGTAATTACTCCCAGGTGAGGTGTGGTCAACTAGGCAAGCTGACAGACCGCTTTCCCTTCACAAGACCTCGCTGTAGCCTCTCGTTTTAGCCTCTACACTTTTTTCACAATTTATGTCAATGATCTGAATGAACATTTGAATGGGTGTGAGGGAGAGTCCCCGAATCTCGCAGGCATCAGGATTCCTGCCCTGATGTTTGCGGACAATACTTTATTAATATCCAAACAACCCATGGGGCTACAGAGGATTCTAGACAGCTTCGACACTTTTTGCACTAAGGGCCAGATGTAGCAAAGGGTTTTACCCATTCTGTGTCAATGGGAAAATTTGTTCGTACATATGGCCCTAATAGGGGTCTGGAAATCAATGTCTCAAAAACAAAATACCTAGTCTTCAACCCCTGCCACACCACCAGACCCAATCCATGACTTAGAGGCTCCTTGTTGGAGTGTGTGCACACTTTTGAATATCTAGGCTTGATTGTCACATAGCAGTTGGATTAGTGTTGCCATATTGATAGGTGTAGACTTAAACACTAGCAACAGCCAGGGGGGTTGTTAAAAGTGCAGAGTAGCTTCAAATTCTGTCCAACTTCACCTGCACTGCAAACTTATTAACATTCCATGGGGGCTGCCCTTTATGGGGTGGAGCTCTGGGGCTATAAGAACAGAGTGGCCCTTACTCTAGTGGAAAACCGGTTTCTGTGCCAGCTGACAGATCTCCCTGTTAGCACCCCTGTGCTTCCACTCAGGCTGGATATATATGACTATCCGGCCGATCTCAGAAGGGATAGGGTAGAGACCAATCCTTTATTGGTGGAGGCTCTGGGCTACCCCACAAGCTTATAACATATTGCCAGGAGTTGGAAGAAATTTTGGGTCTGCGAGGTTCTGGCAATATCACATGGACAAAACACTTCAGAGGCAAACTGAGAAAATTGGGCAGTGGGGTTTTGTGAGATGATCCAATGACAGCTGGGTCCATTAGTTAGAACACCATCAAAGCCAATTATGTCCAGCATTTAAGGGCCCTAATGCAAACACAACCCTCCTTCTGCCCCTTATCTTCGGCGCCTTGTCAAGGCAGAGCGATTCATTGACGAGATTGAACCTGCGTCAGCTAGGGAACTCTATGTCCAGTTTTGTTGTGGCACCCTTCTCCTGCTCTCCTTCACCTTAGGTTGGGGTTGGCCTCACGAGCAGGACAGGTGGGCATGCCGCCCTTGTGGTGCCAGTATGGAAACTGGTGCATGCATTGTTTTTCTGCCACACATCTGTGAAGGGGAGAAAAAAAAATGGATACTCTCAGTATGCCGAACTTTAGGGGTCAAACAACATGTTGAGGCCCTACGTATAGTGAGATAGAATGAGTTAGAACATTGTCTTTGTTGTCTCCTGATACCTCCAAACAATGGATAGGACGAGGCACATAATGTCCAAGTTCAGCGTGGGTTCTGATACCATAGAAGCACAGGGTGTTCCTAGTTAATCTGCACCCCCTGATGCACTAGCGCTTTGAGACACGTGGTCCAAGACTGTATCTGCTCATTACTAAAACATAGGTTGCTCCTAGAGATCTGTTTTCCTTCATGCATTAGCACCTTGAGAAGTTGTGGAGGAAGATTGTATTTGCTCATTTGTTGTGACCTATTTTATTGAGTTCATGGAATGTTTTGACTGTATTGATTTTATTAAAATGTTTACTAGGCTTGCCTGGTTTAAACAGGTTTTATTGATCTATTTGGTGTATGCTGTTTGATTTTAATGCTTTAACGATTTTATATCTCGTCTTATTGTACTTTTATGGCCTGCAGCAGAAATAAAGATTTGATGATTAGATTTTGGGCTTTAAGGTACAGGTTTATATCGAGTCTGCTTTTACCTTTTGAAAGTCACCCACCACTACGATAGTCTCCTGATACCTTCCCACCATTAATTGAGACCTAAGGAGATGCCGATGCAGCTGTGCTATCTCTACGTTCCTCACTCTCCCATTGATGCTCACTGTGTTTTAGCCAATTGTCTATGACACAAAAGTAAAGGGGGGATTGGGTTTAATTCAGATTCGCAACACATTGGACCTTGAAAGCAACAAAGTAATATAAGCCTCTGAAACTTGAGAGAAATGTAATACATTTGTTGTACTTATTTTTAATATAGTATTGTACAATCCTCAGTGGGCATTGTGCCATCACCATCTACTTCTGCAGCCATTGTTGACGTATTTATGGATGGTTCTGGCATTAAATCGAGAACACGCACATAACACAGTACCTATAATGCATAGTCTCTGTCCTACCTTGGTAACCTAAGAACTGTACGAAAAGTCACTGGACTGCTGAAAGCGCTATGAGGCCATAATAATGACTGATTGTGTGCTATACAAATGCAAAACTTTTCTGTACTTTGAATGTGACAGAAAAAGTACATGGAGCTGTTGGGTTTTTATTTACCTTTTTAAATAAAAAAAATCGTTTGTCATCTGGCGTTGGACGAGGCACTATGAGCAGTGGCGTTAGCGATGAGCGATTTGGAGAGCAGCGTGGAGAGTGAGGAGGGTGAGGGGACGTGAAGAAGCCACTGAGCCACGGACTGCCCAAGTGGCCAAAAGCAGTCAGAGCGACCAAAGCGGAAACCCGACTGAACAAGGAGGTTCGTCTGGCTTACAAGGCTACCTGGTGGCCGGAGTGCTGGGAGAAAAGTTGTGAGATGTGGAGGACTTGTAGAGTTGGAAAAGCCGAACTGCCAAGCAACTGCACTTCCTGGGTCCCCACAGCTCTGCACAGCACCACTAGCACCCCTACCTTGTCTCGACCCCGCCGCCACTATGAGTCTGTTCACCGCAGTGACAGTGACTGCGAAGTTGCTCTTTGTTCCTTCACCGTGGTCCACGCTGTCCACCTTTGCAGCTGCTGGTTGAGGTTCGGCAGCAATTCAGCATTACATGGGGCACCTTATTGTCCTTCACAGTTTCAACAGCCTCCAATTGTGCACATTCTGTCGGCAATGATAGCCTGACAGTCGTCTATCCCTCCATTTGACCCCTCCTCACAACAGCCCGATTCACCTTCCACAGCGTATTAAAAGCCTCCCAATTCTCTCCATACAGTTGCAGCCTTACGTCTTCATTCCTCAAACAGAGCCAAACCAGTGCAAAAAGACCAGGAGGCTGTACCAGAGAAAACAAGCATTTACAATGCATCGGGTCTCGCGTTTGCTCGTGTTAGAGCCGATCGCGTTGTAAACTCCTAACCCGACTTTTCACCTATTGGGCAAAAGTGCATTTATGCACGTAACCCGAAAAAGTGAAATCAAGTAGGTAAAGCGCTCGACTTCTGCCAAGCGAGATCGGGCTCGTAAATTAGTTTAAAAAAAAGTCCACGAGCCCCATGGAAAACAGCGAGCCTCGCATGTTTTCTGTACTTGGTCGCTGCGCTCGAGAAGGGCTAGCCACCGGAAAAGGCATGACATATGCGTGCCTTCCACTAATGAAAGCAAGCCGATTTAATTAGGGAAGCCCACGAACCAATAAAAAGCACTGACGTGAAGTTGACAGGGCTCGGAGCCCTTTTCTAAATACATAAGAGTCTCCCTGCTATACGCATGCGCGAGCGCATGCAAAGCAGGCTCGACCCTAATAAAAAGTGCATATGGGGGCCTCAGTTCATCAGGCAAACAATCAGCCAGTAAACAACATAATTCAGCCCCTTTGCTGCCACACACTAGCAGACCACCATCAGAACAAGGCCAGTAGAAGGCACTGGATAGCAAGAACAGGATAAGGCCACACCTGCAGCAGAGTGCAGGTGACAAGGGCATCCTGCTGCGCTAGGGTCCAACCAGCTACCGGACGGAGTAGACCGAAGGCTGTTATGCAGCATTAGGTGCTTTCGTCTAGGGTCGAGCCAGGACTGACGTGGAAGTGGCCCAGCTAGGTCCATTGGGGCTTACACCTCTTGAGAAGCTCCCCCCCCACTTCATCCTGCTTTGCCTAGCAGGCCCAGCGGTAACTCTGAGTGGCATCCGCTCCCACTTGTCTTCTACACTAGGAAGCACGTCGCCATGAGATCAGGAATAGTTGGTGGAGCTACGAAGACACAAAAAACCAAAGGGGGATTGGGAAGGAGAAGCCCGCGGCCAATCCCGAATGTCCAGCTCCAGCTGCTGGAATTGAGATGGCAGAGGCGTTAAGCAGAGAGAGTATAAAGTCGACAACATGAGTAACTCCCAGCATCAATCCTTTGAGCTCTAAAAAGGTTAAAATAACTGACTATTTAAAATCTGCCTTAGAAGAGCATAACTCCCCCACCCAGGCAGAGGGCTAGGGCTGGAACGTGAACTGTCTTCACCGAAGGAAGCATATATCCACAAAGCCAAGGCAACTATAAGTCAGCCAGCATCTCAGGTTGTGGCAAATTAGATTGGGAGTGAAGAGAAGCCAGAACACAACTTTGAGTTACAGCTCCAGCATTCCCCCAACTGCTTAACAAAGTTAAACCAGGACATCCACAAGGTTCAGCACCTAGTGGGAAGTCCAAGTGCATGACATGAAGCAGTTCTCCCATGGTTTAAACCAAGCATTGTTCGAGGAGACCCCAGACGTAGTATGGAGGGAGATGCTTTTAAGTCCATTCAAGCAACCACAGGATCCGCTCACTGATCGGTGTAGCACATCCCCCACTTCAGCCCCAAATCACGATTACAATATTTTGCTCTTGCCCATCAAACTTCCATTGGGAAACCTTATCTTCATCGCAGAAAGTCCTCACACTAGGAGCAACAAAGAGGAGTGGACAACAAGAAATCTTGCTTCCTCTGAATTCCCTCTATGTTCAAAAGGGGGCCAACCCAACATAGTTAACATTAAATCTGATCAGATGGCAAGGCCCCGTAGACATGCCCAACCATCCACCAACTATATCCATTTGGTGTCAGTTGTTGAACACTACAGAGGCGATCTCATCAGCCTTAGCATACCATGCAGACAAGTCGACCTTTTTTAATGCTCTTGCAGCTCGTGTGCAGGGAATTGATCAAAAACTGCAGGCATTAAATGACAAGATAACTTGAGTACAACAAGACCCAGCCACAACCTATCATTTATGCCAGTATAAATCGACTATGGATCTCCTCGCTACAGTCCCCACAGTACTATCTGAATTACTGGATGAAGTCAAGATCCCTCGAAACCAACCCTTTTCTCCTAACTCGCATGCCTTTGGCGAGCATTGTCACTTCAAAAGCCCTACAACAAGAGTGTTGCACTCGCCATCTGTACAGGTCGAGCCTTCGGAGCATAAAAAGCTAAAAAACACACCAAGGGGACCTCATCCACGCATGGAGCAGACATTCCTTCACCAAAACAGTCAGTTCCCCCATAGAGAGCTTGCATCGGATTCTCTGCCCATAAGTCCACAAAGTTCCTTCTCAAAGAGGGAACACCTTAGAAAAGCAAGGACAGACAGAGGGAATGAAATGGCTACCGAGCCAACACCTTGCAAAATCGAGCTGACAGCAGCAATCTTAAAAAGAAGGAGGAAATTCAGGATCAAGGTTCCGTCCTCCCCATTGCATCTTACCCAATATTTTGGCGGCCAGAGGAATGTACGGACGCCATCAAGCCACCTGCAACAAGTGGTCACTTAACACTCCAAGCGCCAAGAATGCCTGAGCCCCAGGAACCTCCACCGGTGACTGTCATTGATATCGCAACTTAACAAGCACCCTTTTGGGACACAGAAGCCACAACAATAACATCACAACTAGTCGGTGTCCTGAGCACTGGTGCCATTATAAATGACAAAAGACTGCATTCTAATGGACGGACTGAGCCCGGGCACAGTAATTCATACATCTAATGGGAAACAACGCTTAGAGATCGATCAGTCTGGTGTCTCCTCGTATGGAAAATTAAAGGGTGCTCCAGACCCACCTTCCTGCCATTCATGCCACATCAAATTGGGCACAGTCGACCCCATCGCCAGCTGGAATAACCTTGATGACAGAACAGTTTCAAAGAGATAGTGGCGGAAATCAGGAGACTGCAAGGCTCGAGTTGATTCCATGCTGCAAATCTTGGTTGAACCATGACAATTTAAATCAGAGCTCAGTTTTAAGGCTGCTCGATGCATTACAAGGTCTGCATCATATTAAGCCTACTAACAGAAGTGGTCAAAATCAGACCTAACCCACAAATGACAGGGAATAAAATTACTACTATAACATGGTCTGACGAAAACATTGCATCACAAGTCTGGCAGCATCGGGAAAATTGTGCAGATTGGGGAATCGACATTAGGAGTAAACAACTCAGCGAGAGACAGGTCTTTTGACTGGTCTGGCGCATCCAACAGAATTCAGGAAAGGCCTACAAATAGCGAGGCCACTATTGGCATCTAAATCAGTACAACAGACAGCAAACCTTGGCGTCCACTGGCAAGGATGGCATCCCAGTGCTAAATCTAAAAGAGCCGTGTGAGTGAGACACAAAAATGCCTTATTTAAGGGCCACCTCTGTAAAATGTGTTCCTGGAATGTAAATGGCCTTGGCAGCAAGATGGGGGAGGGTGACTTTTTATGCTTCTGTGTGAATTCGACCTCCTGCTGCTGCAAGAAACCTGACAACAGGTAGAAACACTAATTGTGGGCTTTAAACAATATCACCCCGCAGCTATAAAATAATCCAAATTGGGCGGGGTGAAAGGGGGGCCTCTCGCCTAGTGGTAGTGGATATGGAGTTATTATTGATACAATGCATCAAATTTAAGGTGGCACCGCACTCAATGCAGTACTTCATGCTAATAATTTTGAATTTATATATCTATTCTGGCCAGAAGAACAAACTCGCAAAGTTCAAGACCTTAACAGACCTACTCAGACTTCTTAAATCCATGTATCCATAAGCTCATATAATGCCGTTGTGCAACTTTGACATGAATATACTGCAAAGTTCGGACATGAATTTACTGCAGGCCTACTCAGATCTCTTCAATCCATGTATCCACAAGCTCATATAATGCCGTTGAGCGACCTTGACATGAATTTGCTGCAAGGCTCGGACATCAAGCCGCTAGACTCAAATTTTGGAAATAACCTGTACACAGGCCAGACCAGATCAACTTGGCAATGCATAATTGTACTCGAAGCCTTGAGCTTTTACACAGTAAACGGGCAGTGCCCACAGGACCAGCCAGCAGCATTCACTGGACTGACAAGCAGAGCTAATTCCACCCTAGATCACTGGCGTAACAAAGTCACCTGCAGCCCCTTGGTGCAGGAGGGGGGGGGGGGGGGGCAGCGCCAGTGAGCTGCCTCAACACACCACCAGGCCTGTGTGAGTCTGGAGGAGGGGCCCCTTCATATTATTTGCTCGGGGGACCCCTCCAGTTTGTTACACCACTACCCTAGACAACACTTTGGCAGATATCAAATTATTATGAGGAATCACCAACTTCTTCATAAAAGTGAGACTAAACAGCGATCATTCTGCTCAAACATTTGTAATAGAGATCACTCTTACACACGCTCCTGAAGTAAAAATTTGCCCTCACCCCCACAGTTGTTCAACACTAGGTACCTTATACAGAAGGACATGACAGTAGCGAGCATCATCATTCTCCTCTTCAAAACAGAGCAGTTTTGTGTTACCTCTAGCACCTCACCTGTACAG
Organism: Pleurodeles waltl; assembly: GCF_031143425.1. Taxonomy (NCBI): domain Eukaryota; kingdom Metazoa; phylum Chordata; class Amphibia; order Caudata; family Salamandridae; genus Pleurodeles; species Pleurodeles waltl. The sequence continues at coordinate 519,308,915 of NC_090447.1, read as the reverse complement.
GCCTGGGAGGATTTTGTGAAGCCCCTCACAACAAAGTTTCCAAACAAACCTCCCTGCAAACATGACTGCAGTCCGACCGGGGCCGAATGGTTCACATCACAACTATGAATTATGAAAACTCAATTCATAAGGGAGCTGAGACGTACTCTTCCATAGGGTGGCCAACCCAGTAAGGAAGCTAAAGTCAAAGTTGCTAAAATGAAACTAGTCCACAAAAAATCTATCTGGTTAGCCAAATTTAACTTCATGTTTGTCTTATGGATTAAATTGCTTTTTGTAAGCAAACAAAAAAAAAACCTTTCTGGCCTGAAATTAACAAATTGGCAAACCGCCAGAATCTGCACCACAATGTCGGCATTACGGAGTCGGTCCGGTCAACACACATGGCTGCAGTGTACAATCAGGCCATCCTGGACCAGCTTTGAACAACGCAAGCAGGGGCCCCACAGTAGCTCCACCAAGGTCCTCAATCAAAAGAAGTGCTTCACCTCATGGTACATCACACACTGGTCACTCACACTCTAAAGAGGCTCAGGTCCTAGAGGGCACCAGGGCCTAACAGCCTTCCAAACACGCTGTTTAAGAAGGATCTGCCTTTCTGGACCTTTCTATTAACACAGTTATTAATCCACGCTTCGTCTACAAATATCATTCCGGACTCTTGGTGAGGCAGCATACTACAGCCACTATATGAATCAGGCGAGTGTTCAAATCCTGGAAATTATAGATTAATCACCTTAATCGACGTAGAAGTTAAGATCTATGCTTCCAACTTGCTCATCGACCTAGGGGACTAGGTCAATCGATCAAACATTGTCCCTAAAACGCAGACTGGCTTCAGAGCAGGAATGAGCACATTAACCAACTTGCTAGCGTTAACCTTACTTGCTGATCAAGCAGCAGCTAAATCCAGCAAGCTCCATGTCGGCTTCATTGACTTAAACACAGCCTTCAATAAAGTCCTGAGGGCTCCCTTGTGGGAAAAAGTGTCCCGCTGGGGGTGCCAGAGAATCTGTTGAATACAATCATCAATCTTTACACCAACACTTGGGTGCAACTTGAGATCTGTAACGGCTGAAGAACCACACAAAAAAAATCCACCAACACAAGCCTAAATCAGGGGTGTGTTCGGGGCCCCTGTCTATTTAACATCTACATGGCCGATTTTGATAGCCAATTGGCCCAAGTGTTGTGTGACACCCCTGCCACCAGACTGGGCCAGGAATAGCTCAGAAGCCTATATTATGCCGATGACAATGTCTTGCTCAGTAAAACACCAACTGTCCCGCAGCATCTGATAGACCAGTTATTGGGATATGCCACCAACCTGCGGCTGGATTTAATTATGTCAAAACCAAGGTGCTTTACTTTTCAAGCCCACTTAATAAAAAGCAGCCCAAATTCACTTGGTGGGATAAGGGCAGCACCCTAGAACTGGTGAAATCCTATATGTACCTTGATGTCCACTTAGACTGACATTCAACTTTCAAAACGCACCTGCAATCAACATGAGCTATAGCAAAAAATGTGCTGTTTGCATTCAAAACCCTACAACAAAAGACACAAAGTACCTCAACACATCATCTTCTTCAGATTGTGGGTGTCAAATTTATGCCTTCAATACCCTATGGCTCAGAACTGTTCAAAGGGAAAGATGTGGTGACCTTAACCCCTTTGCTGCCAGGCTTTTTCCTCTCAGGAGCCAAGCTTTTTTTTGGGCTGTTTGGGGCAGTTCGTGCTTAGGCCCTCATAACTTTTGGTCCACATAAGCTACCCTCGCTGAATTTGCGTCCTTTTTTTCCCAACATCCTAGGGATTCTAGAGGTACCCAGACTTTGTGGGTTCCCCTGGAGGAGACCAAGAAATTCGCCAAAATACAGCTAAAATTTTGTTTTTAATAAATATTTAAAAAAAGGGAAAAAAAGGCTGAAGAAGAAAGCTTGTGTTTATTTCCCTGAAAATGGCATCAGCAAAGGGTTTGTGGTGCTAAAATCACAATCTTCCCAGCTTTCAGGAACAGATAGACTTGAATCAGAAAACCACATATTTCAACACAATTATGGCATTTTACTGGGACATACCCCATTTTTACTATTTTTGTGCTTTCAGCCTCCTTCCAGTTAGGGACGGAAATGGGTGTGAAACCAATGCTGGATCCCGGACAGCTAATAATTTCCAAAAAGTAGACAAAATTCTGAATTCAGCAAGGGGTCATTTGTGTAGGTCCTTTAAGGTTTTCCTACAGAAAGTAACAGCTAATATATAAAAAAAATATTGAAATTGAGGTGAAAAAAGAGCCATTTCTGTCCACATTTTCTTCTATAACTTTTTCCATCTATGGCAGATTTTTTAAAGCAATATACCATTGCATCTGCTGGACTCTTCTGGTTGCGGGGATATATAAAGGGCTTGTAGGATCATCAAGCCAATAGAGGAGCTGCACCTTGCACTGGGTTTTCATTGTATACCGGGAATACAGCAATTAATTTGCTGAAATATAAAGAGTGAAAAATAGGTTTCAAGGAAACCTTTGAATTTCCAAAATGGGCACAAGATAAGGTGTTGAGAAGCAGTGGTTATTTGCACATTTCTGAATTCCGGAATCTCTATACTAAAATATGAATTGTAGGGCATTTCTCAAATAGATGTCTTTTTCACACACTGTCTTACAGTTGGAAGGACAAAATGTAGAGAGAGATAAGGGGCAAAAACCCTTGTTCTGCTATTCTATGTTCCCCCAAGTCGCCTGATAAAAATGGTACCCCACTTGTGTGGGTAGGCCTAATGCCCGCTACAGGAAACGCAACATGGACACATCACATTTTTACATTGAAATCTGATGTATTTTTTGGAGACTGCCTAGGTGTGTATTTTGGCCTCTAACTCAGCCGGCGCCTAGGGAAGTGTTAGAAATGGGGTTTTTGGTTGGCAGTCAGGTTGCCCTCTGTCCAAGCAAGAACCCTCACTCTAGTCAGGGTAAGTCACACACAATCCAAAATCAGCCTGTGCTCACCCTCCGGTAGCTTGGCACGAGCAGTCAGGCTTAACTTAGAAGGCAATGTGTAAAGCATTTGTGCAATAAATCATAGAACACCATAGCATAACACCACAAAAATACACCACACAGTGTTTAGAAAAATATATAATATTTATCTGGGTATCTTCAGGTCAAAACGATCAAAGTTGCATTATGAATTTGTAAAGATATCACTGAAAAGTGATATAAAGTGTCTTAAGTCTTTAGAAATTAAACAAAGTCTCTTTCAAACACAAAGTACCTGGTTTCTGGTGGAAAATCTCCTCAGAGGGCCATAGGAGAAGAGGTACGTGGAAAACTGGTGTGTGCGTCGATTTCTCCTCAGCACACACGGACTTGCGTCGTTATTTTCCACGCGGGGAGTCGTGCGTCGTTTTCCGGCGCGCGGACAGTCTCTGTCTGTGGTTTGCGGGGAGTACCAGATGTCCCGGGTCTGTGCGTGGATTTTCCTGCTTGTTTTCCGGCTGCGCGTCGTTCTGCGGGGCTGCGCGTCGAAGTTTCGATCTCACGGCAGGCGTTGCGTCGATTTCTCCTGGGAAGTCGGGCGGCGTTGTCCTTGCGAGGCCGTGCGTCAGAGTTTCGGTCGTCCCGAAGGCGTCGCATCGATCAGCGTCGGTGTGCGGCGTTTTTTCTTGCCGCGGAACAAGCTGTGCGTCGAAAATTTCGGCGCACGGAACGTCCAAGAGGAAGAGAGAAGTCTTTTTGGTCCTGAGACTTCAGGGAACAGGAGGCAAGCTCTATCCAAGCCCTTGGAGAGCACTTTTACAGCCAGACAAGAGTTCAGCAAGGCAGCAGGCCAACAGCAAGGCAGCAGTCCTTTGTAGAAAAGCAGACAGGTGAGTCCTTTGAGCAGCCAGGCAGTTCTTCTTGGCAGGATGTAGTTTCTGGTTCAGGTTTCTTCTCCAGCAAGTGTCTGATGAGGTAGGGCAGAGGCCCTGTTTTATACTAAGTTGTGCCTTTGAAGTGGGGGTGACTTCAAAGAGTGTCTAAGAAATGCACCAAGCCCCCTTTCAGTTCAATCCTGTCTGCCAGAGTCCCAGTAGGGGGTGTGGCAGTCCTTTGTGTGAGGGCAGGCCCTCCACCCTCCCAGCCCAGGAAGACCCATTCAAAATGCAGATGTATGCAAGTGAGGCTGAGTACCCTGTGTTTGGGGTGTGTCTGAGTGAATGCACAAGGAGCTGTCAACTAAACCTAGCCAGACGTGGATTGAAGGGCACAACAAGGTTTTAGTGCAAAGAAATGCTCACTTTCTAAAAGTGGCATTTCTAGAATAGTAATACTAAATCCGACTTCACCAGTCAGCAGGACTTTATATTACCATTCTGGCCATACTAAATATGACCTTCCTGCTCCTTTCAGATCGGCAGCTGCCACTTCAACAATGTATGAGAGCAGCCCCAATGTTAGCCTATGAAGGGAGCAGGCCTCACAGTAGTGTAAAAACGAATTTAGGAGTTTTACACTACCAGGACATATAACCACACAAGTACATGTCCTGCCTTTTACCCACACAGCACCCTGCTCTAGGGGTTACCTAGGGCACACATTAGGGGTGACTTATGTATAGAAAAAGGGGAGTTCTAGGCTTGGCAAGTACCTTTAAATGCCAAGTCGAAGTGGCAGTGAAACTGCACACACAGGCCTTGCAATGGCAGGCCTGAGACAAGGTTAAGGGGCTACTGAGGTGGGTGGCACAACCAGTGCTGCAGGCCCACTAGTAGCATTTAATCTACCTGCCCTAGGCACATGTAGTGCACTCTATCAGGGACTTACAAGTAAATTAAATAGTCAATCATGGATATACCAATCAGTAGTACAATTTACACAGAGAGCATATGCACTTTAGCTCTGGTTAGCAGTGGTAAAGTGCCCAGAGGTCAAAAGCCAACAACAACAGGTCAGAAAAAATAGGAGGAAGGAGGCAAACAGTTTGGGGATGACTCTGTCAAAAAGCCAGGTCCAACAGGAAGCCTACCAAACCTGTGCATTTTTTAAAAGTAGACACCTATGAGAATTCAGGATGGGGTGACTTATGGGACTCTCACCAGGTTCTGTTACCCAGAATCCTTTGCAAACCTAAAAATGTGGCAAACCCCCCCCCACTCTTTTTTCTCACATTTTGGTGATAGAAAGTTCTGGAATCTGAGAGGAGCCACATATTCCCTTCCACCCATCATTCCCCCAAGTCTTCCGATAAAAATGGTACCTGACTTGTGTGGGTAGGCCAGGTGCTCAAGACAGGAAATGCCCCAGAAAACTACTTGGACACATCATATTTTCCCAAAGGAGACTGATGTGTTTTTTGCAAAGTGCCTAGCTGTAGATTTTAGCCTCTGGCTCAGCCAGCACGTAGGGAAACTTAGCAAACCAATACGTTTTTGACAACTAGAGGATTTCAGAACGGGGTAACTTGTGGGGCTCTCACCAGGTTCTGTTACCCAGAATCATTTGCAAACCTCAAAATTTGGCAAAAATACACTTTTTCCTCACATTTCGGTGATAGAAAGTTCTGGAATCTGGGAGGAGCCACAAATTTCCTTCCACCCAGCATTTCCCCAAGTCTCCCGATAAAAATGGTACTTCACTTGTGTTGGTAAGCCTAGTGCCTGCGACAGGAAACGCCCCAAAACGCAACATGGACACATCAAATGTTTACATTGACAACTGATGTGTTTTTTGGAAAGTGCCTAGCTGTGGATTTTGGTCTCTAGCTCAGCCGTCACCCAGGAAATCCTACCATACCTGTGCATTTTCTAAAACTAGACACCTAGGGTAACCCGGGATGGGGTAACTTGTGGCGCTCTCACCAGGTTCTGTTACCCAGAATCCTTTGCAAACCTTAAAATGTGGCAAAAAAACACTTTTTCTTCACATTTCGGTGCTGCAAAATTCTGGAATCTGAGGGGAGCCACAAATTTCCTTCTACCCAGCCTTCCCCTAGGTATCCTGATAAAAATGGTACCTCACTTGTGTGGGTAGGCCTAGTGCCCGTGACCGGAAATGCCCCAAAATACTACTTGGATACATCAAAATTATCAAATATAAAACTACCTGTATTTGGGGGGTGAGGGGGAGCACCTGCGTTTTTGGTCCTGGGCTCAGCAGCCACTCAGGGAAACCTACCAAACCCAGACATTTCTGAAAACTAGGCACCCGGGGGAGTCCAGAGAGGTGTGACTTGCATGGATCCCCCAGTATTTTCTTACCCAGAATCCTCAGCAAACCACAAATTTAGCTAAAACAAAAATCACATTTTCCCAACATTTCTGTGTGGGATCACTGCACTGACATAAATTTCCTACCACCCAATGTTCCGCTCGGTCTCCCGATAAAAATTATACCTAACTTGTGTAGGTGGGCCAAATGCCTGTGATAGGGAAGAGCCAAAAACATGTCCAAATTGAGGGGGAACCAAAGCGGGTCTAAAAGGGCAGTTTGAAAGAAAAAAAAAACGTTTTTAGGCTGACAAGTGGGGCAGAATTGTTATCCGTATAGATGCGACAATGCTGGGTGGTAGGAATTTTGTAGATTCCAGAAGGTTCCATCACAAAAATGTGGAGAAAATGTGTGATTTCAAGCAAGGTTGGAGGTTTGCAGGGCATTGTGGATAAGAAAATGGTGTGGAGTGCATGTGAAGCACACCACGCTTGACTCACCCAGATGTTCAATTTTGACATGTGCCTAGGTCTCGTAGATATTTGTACATGGCATCGTCTCAAAGTCCAAAAAGTGCAGCCCTCACCATTCCAAGTTGGATGATTTGAGTTAGACAAGCTCTCATGGACCAAAGGTAAAACAAAAAAAACAAAAAAAATAATCAAATGTCCTCTTGCTTGCCATTGGGATAAGACCTTTTAGTATGCGAGGGGAGAGCTGAACGACTGTTACCTCATCAGTTGCGGTGGGGGCATAAACATGCCCATAATGGTTGGTAGCCACCACCCCACTATTTTTTTATTTTTATTCCCTGGCATCTAGTAGGCTTTCTGCCCCCCACCCTCCTCCAGGAGTGTGATCCTTGCCTAAGGGGTCGCTCCCCATCTATAAAAAATAAAATCCCTGGTGCCTAGTGGTTTCTATTTTTAAAATAAATTTGCCCCCCAGGGGAGTGACCCTTGCCACTAATTAAAACAGGCTGATCTGCCCCCGGTGGTGGTGTGGGGTGGGGGTGGGGCGCAGAAAAGGGCTAATAAAAAAATGTCTCCCAGGGAAGTGACCCTTGCCCAAGGGGTCGTTCCCCTTCATTGTGTGTGTATATATATATATTTTTTTTTTAACTCCCTGGTGTTTAGTAAGCATTCCTGCAGCCCGATTGCTATGTGATCGGGCTGCAGGAATGCTCAGAAAGACATGAAAGGAAAGGAAAAGCCTTTCCTTTCCTTTCATGTCTCTCTGTTGTCCCCACCCCCTGATCGGAAGAAAAATACAAGCATTTCTCTTCCGCTCATTTACGTCCTTGGCACCCGAACGGTGATGCCGAGGACGTAACCGTTACGTCCCGTGCACCCAAGAGGTTAAGCACCCTACAATCGGACCTCTTTATAAAACTCTTTGCAATACCACAGTATGTCTTGCAAGCTCAAATCAGGCTCAACTTTGGCCTGCACCATCAAGGCCCTGTAAGAAACAGGGCCTTAGTCAAATTGTATTGGTGGCTGAGGTCAGTTGAAGTGAATTGACTATGATATTGATGCTGGTTGGAAATAAAAAAAGCAGGCCCACAAAAAGAAGTAACTTTTCCCTGTTATCCAGCAGTCAATTAAAGTGCTGCAACTAAAGGAAGCGTGGCATACCCCCATGGACTATGCTGCTTTCAAATGAGTCACCAAGAGAACAACAAAGCTCCAATCACACACTATAGACAGGGCTGCATTTGCGAGCAAATGGCATGCTTGGGCCATGATGCCACCATATGCGGCCTGGGGCCCTCAGCCCTGTCTGTCTCCACATTTTTCTGAGGCCAGGAAGCATGATTTGATGCTTATCCGTCTCCGTTTTTTTCCATCTAAGGCTCACATCCCCTCCTGGAAGCAGTCTTGACCTAACAAGCTGAGCCGTCTATGTGGATACACCAATGAAACCCTGCTACATCTATTATGCGTATGTCCTGCCTTGTTAAACCATAGGCAAAAACTTTTATGATCATCCCTAAAATCCATACAAGTCCAGTCATGTCGTCCAGCAGTAATAGCCCTACTAAGAGGGGACTCAGTGCAATCATCGTGCAAGGCTTCGAGGTTCCTCAGTCTTGCTACTAATATGCTGGAAGCGCAAAGCACCTGAACTGAAGAGTTCCTCAAATTTGATTTGCTAGTAGAGGGTCTCCTTTAGTAGAGTTTAGCATCGTCGAGCTGTAATCTCCCCTTAAGGATGTAGGAAGTGCACAGCTCCCGAAATGAAGGACTCCTTCAATTCGATCTGCCATTTAGAGAGCTACTTCAGCAGAACTTTACTTTAACACCGTTCTGGCAGTAACCCAGCCCAGTTTCAACGTGCTCCTGAGACGGCTCTGCTAAATTCTCGCACTGGTTGGTGCCGCCACAAAACGCATTGAGCATTAAGCACGTTATTCCCTCGGATTTACTTTTCTAGACCGAGGTTTCAAACTTTCATCGAGGAAGGAACGAGACCTTTAATTTAATTATTGGTTGTCCGTATATGTTATCTCCCTAGTAAGCCAATCACACCGGCGATAGTGACACAGCTGTCCTGGACTGGTCTCAGTATTTAATACCCCGTATATGCTTTTATCATTTTAGTGAATGTCTGATTATGGACATTGAAAATATATCAATTAATCTATAAACAAAGAATTTTTCACTTTAGTCATTTCACAGTTTTTATGAGAGAGAACCCCAACTTCCATCCTCTCAGTTCTAATGACTGTGAATGGAAGCGCCGCCATTTTATTTGAGATCCTTGGATCTCTCCTTAAGCGCAGGGGCCAAGGATGGCCTGCTGGTTTTGAATGTTAAGACTTTGCAGAGCCCGCCTTTATCATGTGGGATGAAAATGACGAATATTATGAGCAACCCGTTTCCAGATGGTCGAGCACCTCAAGAGAAAGTGTGAGTGGGAGGACGGCACTTGCTGAAATACTGATGGAAGTGTTTACAAAGGGAGGGTATTTCAGAACTCGTGTGACGTCAAACTGGTAAATTGGTAGTTAATAAACATTAACGCAGCGACACTCGAAAAAGCTATTCAGCTTTTATCCTGCTGCCGCCCTTGTATACAGTAGCTGCTTGTGTGGGGGTGAGTGCTTGGGATAAACGCGGAAAGGAAACACGGCGATTTTGGCAGGGAAGCATTTTTGGTTCATTGAAATGAAATTACTAGAGGTTGTCCTTTATGGAAAGAAGAGGTCAGCCAGCGGGGGATCAAATGGATCAAAGCGTGTTTAAATGTTTAAGTTTTAAATGACGTTTTGGAAATTTGATTGCCCACATACCCTCCATAGTTTACTACTTTGACGGTGCTGTGAGAATCCTTAATTTATAGGGGATCCATTCCGGTCTTAATCTTAAGGCTGCACGGTACTGTATCTTGTTTGTTGAGCCTCCCATTGCATAGTGCACGCTGATATTTATGTGTGTGCCTCAGGAGTAATATTTTGGATTTCTGTGGATTGCCACTGTAGGCCACAGCCTGCATAACAAGGCTGTCTGTTTCAGAGTGCAAAAACGTATTCATCCAATATTAATGGAAAATCGCCTCCTTCCCTAACGTGTGCGAAATTCGAGGTGCAGAACCTGCTCCATAATTCTGCTCTTTCGGCTGTCCGAATTGGGCCTCAGTTGTTTGTGGTAGTCCCAGAATTTACCGTCATGATGCCCCCGAAATAGCTCAAGATTTTAACAGTGGCGTCATGACCCTGATAAGTGAGGCCAACCTTAGGACTATCCTATCAAGAATTGACAAAGCCAATTGGTCTTGCCCTTGGGACATACTTGTTTTGCTGATGCTTTTTGGTAATACTGAAGAGCATCACTAAAAAACTATTCTTTATGCCAGTGCTGTTTAGTTTCAGCACTGAAGAAGTTGCCTCTTTCACATCTGTCTTGTGCAAGGCTGTGAAGATCAGACTTGTAGAGGAGAATGTCAACCTCCTCACAGAGATTTTACGGCATGCCTCTTCAGCAGGCGATCCACTGCTCCCCTTCTGTAAGGAATTAATGGACCCCATTTTGGTTGCATGAAGCAAACCTGCCTTTTCTCCAGAGGTGAACTGCTAAGTTGTCCTCCACCATTGCCCAGCACCTGGGGACTCCAAAAGCCTTGATGGCTCATACCATCACTCCAAGCTTTGTTGTGCCGATATCCTCGTACTCCAGGCAGAACCCTGAATCATTCTCCTCTACTTCTCTAGATAGGGAGTCAAAGAGGTTTGAGATGACGGGGAAGAAGGTTTTCTCTTTGGGGATGCACAACTTGCCTTTTATTCCCACTTCTTGTGGGAGATGGTGCAAATGTTCATTGAAAATCTTGATGAAAACATTGGTAAACATTGTACCGGTGGGCAGCACTCAGCAATACAAACCTTCCTTTCTGTCCTACACATGCTGGATTGAGTAGCGTGATCTGTGGACTTCCCGATTACCATCTGCCACCACGCTTGAATGCTCTCCACCAGGTTTTCAGATAACAAACAAGCAAATCTAATGGACCTGCTTTTTTACAGTGCTTGTCTTTTCAGCAAGAAGGTAAACTCAGTCCTGGAGAACTTCAAGGAGGGTCTGGCCATAACTCAGTATTTCTGACTTCCATTGCACACCAATCAATAGAAGGCCAAGTGTGGAGGATATTCCAGAACACTGCCTTTTTGGTGCCATCAGCCCCCACAACTTGTTAAGCTACAGAACACACTAATTTGCAGCTACAGAGTACATGGTGGTTTAAGAGGTTGTCAAGGTAACAGTAACAGTTCTACTCCTCTTACTCCTAGGCCCCCTGTAAAACTCATTTATTCCAGCATTAAGGCAGCAGTGGCAGGCTATGGGGTGTAGTGGGGGGAGGAGAGTTTACTATCACTTGATATGCTATCAGTTCATTACTGCAGGCTGTTGAATCAGTTACACTGTTGAGCAGGTATCGGCACTTTGCGTGCAAGGGTTATCACTCCTATCTCCCCATTCCCTTGGTCACTACAGATGACAATGCCCAGATCTTGAACCAGGAGGGAGAGTGTTACAACCAACAAGCCAACAAATACACCTGGGGAGGGGGGATTTTCAGCACGCTTGAGGACTACCAAGACTATGCAGGGCAGAAGGCTGGTTGATGTAAAGTAGGCTGGCAAACATCATTCATGATAGTCACTCAAGCTCAACAGTGAGAATGCGCATTGTGGGTAGCTGTGCCCCTTAGAAGATAGACCGGACAACTGAGGGAAGGTCCCCTGTCCAGGTAAATAAGCAGAATGTACCCAGACAATACAAAGCAATAGCCAGCATTCCAGAACTGCTCAGGGGCTGGAGTGGGTAGTGATAGCAAAGACAGAGCTGAACACGCCTTCTGCACTGTGGACTCTGCTGCACCATCTGGTCCACAAAGCAGACTCATCACCGGTAAGGACAGTGAGCATGTAGAGAGATTTTGAGAAGATATAACTGAGCTAATCCCCAACACAAATGAACACAATCCCTACACAGCCTGGAGGGACTCAAGCCGGCACATCCATCAGCGCACCACCGAGCTGGAGCTAACATAGGAGAAACATATGGCACAAGAAGATGTAACACAGTGGGCTCGGCAAACCCCAATTTCACTGTGAGGCTCATCAAATGCAACATCCTTCACTAGAGCCACGAGCACCGGACGGGATCAAGTGGATGGCAAGCCAGCTCTCCCCCGACAAGAATGATCACAGATTGACAAAGCTAAAGAGTAATCCTTCTACACCAAGGGAACAAGGTTCTATAAAAGGAAAAACAACATTTTCTCCAGGTATGACTGCTTCGTATACAATCCACACTCCTATTGTTAATCATAATCATTCACTCCACCAGACCTTATCTTCAAGAGATACCACAAACACCATATTACATATCACATGGGTGTTAGAAAGAATATCTATAATTTAATATATTCTGTTGCACAACAAACAAGAATACAAAAAGTTCTTCATAAAATATCACGTTAAAACATTAAAAAAACATTCCTCAAATAAAAAGATAGCAAAAATAACAGATATTTTCAAGGGGAATATATATAGACAATTGAGTTTGTCACTATTTCCAGACACCTCTACTCAAAACATCACTAGGTGTTTGTGTGTTCTTTTACACATATCTTAAAACACCAGTGCATTGCAGATAGTGGCTTAACAATGTCGTAGACATTTTTCGGTGGCACAAGAAAATCACTGCCACCTTCTTCAGCACAAAATCTATATCATTTCCCTAATGGAAAATCCTTAAGATGTCACTGCACTGAAGTCCAGGAAAACAAATATTATCATCTGGATCTCTTCCCATCTGTACCATGTGGGTATATATCCCCATCATTGTCACATCAGTACTTTAAGAAGTGGGTCTTTACACACTCAGATCGGTCCCAACTATCTTCTCTCTGTCACTTCATCCCACATTGTCCCGAAGGTTCAGGCCTCTGTGATGTTTTGAGTAGAGGTATCGCCCTATAGGAATAAATCAAATGTAGAGGAGCCCACAGAAGCATGAGTGGTATGCTCAAGTGTCTCCAACAGAAGCAGGTGATAGGAGGATAGGGGGACAGGATCAGCCAACCAGAACAGACAGCTTGATGCTCACCAATAAACGAATCAGTGAAAGCTTTCACAAAAACTCTTGAGGACAAATCAGAGGGGTATATCATTGAGAGTAGAGGGTCCTCACCTTGGGGAGCTTACAGTTGCCTCGACCCTAGTAAACAACTGAGACCTGATAACCACTACAGCCTCCCACAAACACAAAACGGACTCAGCTAGCAACTAGAAAACAGGAGGCCCTCAAACATTACGCCGCAGATAGAGGCAAATGCTGCAAGCCTTTCCCACAAAGGCTGCCAGAAGGCTCCTCAGAGGCCCCTCTCATAAGTTAAAAGCCTCCAAAGGGGCAAGGTTGCAGGCTGTATCCGAGGAAGCCTTATCCAAGCTGATAACTAATGGATGAGATCCTGTTGAAGGCGTTGGTTGCGACAGGAAAAGCTCAAAGCAAAAGAAATTCAAATTTCATGTGCAGGGAAGTCCTGTCATCCTTTAGCTACTTTGTCCGTTTAAGATTTCTATGTTTGGACTTAGTCTTTTTTCAGAGCTCAAAATCCTCTAGTAGGACAAGACTTCAAGCTGTGTCCGATGATGAGTTCCACGAGCCGGATACCTTCTTGCAGAGGGCCTGCTGAAATGGATTTCCTGGTAAATACTTCAGAGAAAATTACTGTCATAGTTTTCCCATTAGTATACTTAGAATATTAGGGGAGAGGGGATAGGTGGTAACAAAATGCAGTGTTACACCCCTACATCAGCAGTGCGCTGGACTTAGTGGTTTCAGGCATCAAGCTAATTAGCCATCATTCACATGAGGTTAATTGCTAGGCTACATCTGAGCCCCCCCACACTCAAACACCTATTTCCTCATTATCCCATACTTTTACACCCTCATTCACTGCTGCAGCTTCTCTCTCTCGCTCCCCCCAGTGCTTCTACACTAGCTCACAGTCCTACCTGTAGAGACCGTTGTAGCCTGCAATGCAGACTTTGGCTATTATGTATTTTAAATTTATAGGTGAGAGAAGCAAGTTATTTGTCTTAGGTAACAGCCTTTTTGGTAGTTACTTTACCTGCAGATCACTCTCCTCTTCAATGTCCTTCAGTGCCAGATTAGAACTTGAAGCTTAAAATAGCTCTCCTGCACTTATAGGTGGCGCCTGAGATCCGACACAGCTTCACGATACACCCTTGATTGACATCACAGAGCCATTAAAGGTACCATCCCAGTGCACTAATGTTAGTCTAGCGTCCTTTCGTCTATGTTCTCAGAGACGGTGATGAGATGGCGAGAAGTTGCAGTGCATCAAAACTAACTAGTGACCCTATTAAAAAGGTGACTCACCAGAACAGGAAGGCAGATAGAATTGAGGGATCTCTTCAGGTGGATAAGAGTAGCCACCAGAAAGATCGTTACTGATGAATAATTTTTCAAGCAGATTGGTCACCTCTTCAATCATTACCCATGCAGTACCTCACAAATAGTGGGTCTGAGGTGATTGTCAAATCAAATAGTCCTGACAAAGTGGCCATCTCTATTAATTTCAGAATTGAGACAGTAGTACGTAGTTAAAGTTTAGACTGAATCCCATGGTGCAGCTCCGCAAACATTCAAAATGGGGATGTCTCTGGACCATCCTAAGGGGTGAATTTTGTTGTGGTGGAGCCAGTGTAACCCAAGAAAAAACTGTCATCAACCCAAAGCTAATTGGTCCTTTCATTATAAAAGCTGAGAGCTCTATGAGGGTCTTGAAGATGCAGCCTCTCCTCCTTCTTGATACAATGAGGCAGTGGCTAGAGTGTCAGCAAGATGATCAACTGGCTGACGTGAAAAGGGGTGACTATTTTAAGAATGATAGTCTGAAGGAGCAGTTTTTCTAGTAAAAAAAAGTGAACGGAGTCTGAACAGACAAGACGTACATCTTGCTAATACATCTAGCTGATTTGATGCAATTAGAAATTTAGTTGCTTAAGTCCGGATCCTCGAAGAATATCTGTATATGGGTTCCCAAGGACTATTATCCACCCCAATTAATAACTCATTTGCTTACTCTGTCCTTTTAGAGAGGTACAACTCCTTTGGAAGTACATGGGTTCAAAGAGTGAACACTCCAGTAAGGTGAGCACTAAATGTTTCCCCTTCCACAATTTGTTATGCCTCTGTTTACCTTCATTCACTTTCACTCGAACCTTCATGGTGGACCTATTTGGCATGCTGTGACAGGATCACTCTACTATGAGAAAACATCTCCAAGGATCTAAAAGAAATGCAATAAGACCTAGGGGAGCTGAGACAAAGAGTATCCGCCCTGAAGGACACAGAAGATGTGAGGGAGGAAGAATTAGAGTTTTTCCGAAGAAGAAGTACTAGAACTGATTGTCCAGAATATCGACTTCTAGGCTGATCTTGAGGACCTTGAAAACATATCTCACAGGTCCAATATATGCATCAGAGGAGTTCCACAGGAAAACAAGAAAGGGGATAGTAAAAACTACACAAATTGCTTGTTCCAACATGTTCTCCCATGACTCGATGAAGCAGACATTCAGTTGGACAGAACGCATCATGTAGGCTGGTCAGCGGGCCCAGAGAATTTCCGCCCAGAGAACACCCACCCAGAAATCCAGACTTGTGTGCATTATTTCCATCAGAAGGAGGTCTCCAAAGAAACGGCACGTAAGTCACACCACATCATCTTTGGGGGAGTAAGCATCTGGTTGTACCAGAAATAGTCACCGATCGCTCTGCGAAGAAGGTGTCTGCTTTGTTGAGCGACCTAAAAGTGAACCAGACTAACTACTGATGGGCTGATGTTTACCTGTCTCGGACTGGGAGACCAGATTAGTGTGAGAGATATTGGGTCCCCAAGACGAATTCCCTTTGCTTGGTCACGGACTGGAAATGAGAGACTGAGGAAAAATGTAAAACCCACAATATATCCACATATAAGATTGCAAACTTGCAGGCATATAGTAATATATATCACGTAGAGTCCGGATGGTAGGGTTAAGAACGTTTTATTGTAGTTTTGAACAGGAGATTGTAGATGTGTGAGCAGAAAGCCGACACATGTTTCTCCCCCTATGGTAGGTTTGCCTGGGGATTTTTCTAGGCTGTAAAGTATACATAATGGTTAGTTCAATTTTGAGTGTGGCTATGGAAAGCTAGCATGTAGTAACTTAGGTACGATGAGGAAAGAGAAAAGTACCATGATATATCCAAGAGTATTCAGTGCACTGTGATTAAAGCGGAAAGTAGAGTTAACACCCTATGTGAGGAAGGATGTGTAAAGAACTCTAGGTAAGTAGATACTGATCATGTTCCAAAGTGAGATTATATGAAGGTCATACATTAGGTAGTATATAGTCAGATAGCGGTGAACTATAGTCATGCTTGGTAGGGTGTGAGATAGATTATAGGAACAAGTGCCGGCAAAGTTAGATTAGTAGCATCACTTATTTGATATTCAGATTCACTAGTAAGTATATAATAGATTATTGCGGCATCAAGACTATGGCTGGCGGAAAAAAACAACACATACCTAGTAATGAATCATCTGGAAAAATTCAGTGTTGTTGAAAACATTTTAGGCCGGTCAATATATTCATTCTGTGTGGGAAAGTATTTTTACATGGCATATCAGTCAGTTAACATTGATCCAAAAATACTGAAATATATAATGATCAGGATGAAACTGTCTAAGGAGATTTATGTAGTTGCGATTGGTAAATCTAATCCCAACAAATGTCCAATAATATCTACCCTGGTATCCCCCTGTACAGTCTTGGTAAAAAAGGATACTTTCATCCATATATCAGATCCCAGAGTGTTATGGTCTTATCCATTTTCTGAAAAAGGAAACCTATCGGTGCTGAGTTCAATTTGGCAACCCATTTGTCAAATCCTATGTCCTAAAATTTAAAGTTAAACCGGGCATCGAGTAATTCAATAAATCAAAATTGTAAGCTATATCGGAGCTTATTGTCACATATCGTATTTTAAATATGCAGTCGTCAGAGTTCCCTCAAGGATAACGAATAGCAGTTGGTAAGTACGTGAAATTCAGATATTTAGTCTGCAAGTCCTCTTGTCAAGAAGCAGAACCGGGTCACTTACCAGTCTATGAGACGTGTAGGGTGACGTCTGATGATATAAAGTATTTCGGTCTGAATGCCATATTGTGAGTACGGCGTGCCGGTACAGCGCCATGTTAAATATGTTCCGATACTTTAGTCCTACTTCTATTGTCATGGCCCTGTAAAATAACTTTCTGGGTGTATTTTAACGGCGGCCATATTGGATTAGTTTGCATGTGTGGAACGGCATGAACTGTAATCCCTGATGTAAAGAGAATATTTCTTCCTGTAGTTGCTAAAGAGGAAAAGTAAGGTAATATAATAAAAAACAAGCTGGGGGTTGCCTAACTAGAACCAGTGTACAATGAGCTGTAATCCCTGATGCAAAGAGAATATATCTTCCTATGAATGCTGAAGAGGAAAAGTAAAGTAATACAATGCAGAATGGAACCCAGTGTACCAATCAAATGAATATATTATAGCCTTAGAACCCGCCGTAGCGGGCTCTACCGGCTATTAAAGGCCCGCTCCATTTAACAAGGGAAAGGGCCTTTAATAGCCGGTAGAGCCCGCTACGGCGGGTTCTAAGGCTATTAGAACATTCTGCCACTCAGGGCAGAATGTTCTATTTAAAAAAACAAATTGCTCACGGAGCCCGAGGGGATTAAAATCCCCTCAGGCTCCGTGAGGCTTTGTTCACAGCTGCTGCTGTGAACAAAGCGAACATTGGAATGTTGGCGCTGCGGGCTTTTACCGGCCAGTAAAAGCCCGCAGCACTCCATTGTTTTCAATGGAGCTTCCAGCATTCCAGTGTTCTAATAACAATCGGCAAAATAGAAAAGTTATTTGATGCCGTATGGTAGCTAGGAGGAATCAGAAATCATCACGGGTCAGCACCTAAGTTATAAGGTTATGTTGCCAAGCTTGGTTGCAGAAATAGACCCGAAAAAAGGTTCGGAAAATGGGTAAAAATACATCTATTGGTTGTGGGCCCAAGTGTGGGGGAGCATGATACTACTTGCAAAGGCATGTGTCCAAAGCTGGATATAATAAGTCCCATAGGTCTCCAGACAAATAGGAAGGAAGAGGGAGTAGCAGATCTCATATCGATATAGAGCAGCCATGTTATGAGATGACAGCTATATTGCGGGGAAATATATCTTTTTTACCCGGATTAACTAAATGTTAGAAATGTTCGTTATAAGTACTAACTAGTTAGGGTAAGAACCCGGGTAGTGATTCTCATATGTAACATGAGTGGTGAAAGAGTAGCATGTCTGTGTGCTGGTCAAATTAGGATATCTATATCAGTAAATGAGTATGAAAACCTGAAAGGGAAGAAAAGGAAGAAAAACAATAATATCAGGAGAGACGCTAGTAACATATTTATGTCTTTCTCAGTTTCGTGTGATGGGATGGCATTTGACGAAGTGTTCAACCAGTGGAAATTGGAGGTCATCTTTTTGTATATTGCAGTAATGTTCTTGGATTCTCAGTTTCAGTGCTCAATTTGTACTTCCTATGTAGGCCTTTCTCGCAAGGGCAGATAATAAGGTCAATTACGTTGGTACTCTCACAGTTGTTGAAATTGCGTATTGAGAAATGTTGGTAATTGATTACTATCTCTTAGGATTTAGAGAGACCCAGTTTACAGATTGAGCATTTGGTACAGGTATAAAAACCCGTATTTACATTCAAGTAGTGTTTTATAGTTTTCTTTTCTTGATAAAATGAGCAGTATATCTTATCTCGGAGGTTGTGCGCTCTCTTGAATCCCATTTGAGGGACAGGTTGAATGTACTGTGAGATAGAGGTTTTTTTGTAAGTAGGTGCCAATGTCGGTTAAGCAATTTGGGACTGTGTTGATGACCATTGTGATATTTGGTAATGAAACGGATAGTGGTTTGGTTGGTAGTGGGCTTGTCTTTGGTCAGAATATCTCTGCCGTCTATTTGAGCAAATTGTTCTTTTGTGTGATTCAGTTTAGTAGTACTATATCCTCTTCTGGATAGATGTTCTGAGATTTCTGATGCTGCCATTTTATAGTCTTCTACAGTGCTACAGTTGCGTCTTGCCCGTCTAAATTCACCTGTTGGAATGTTTCGTATTATACTTTGTGGATGGCAGCTGGAGGCAAGAAGGATGGACTTTGCCGCTGTTGATTTTCTTTGGAAACAAGTATGTAACTGGTCATGATCAATATAAAATGTAAGATCCAGGTATTCAAGAGATTTTCCTGAGATTTGGTAGGTCACTTCAGTGCCCCATTTGTTCGGTGTGAGGCTATGTAAAAATTGTCAAAGAAGGGACTCTTGGCCTTGCCAAATGAGAAGTATGTCATCTATGTATCTGCCCCAGAAGATCAAGTGTTGTGACAGGTACTCAGTATTATTGTTCCAAAGCCAATATCTTTCTACTTCACCCATCAAGATGCAGGCATACGGTGGAGCAAAGTGAGCTCCCATCTCAGTCCCTTGTGTTGAAGAAAGTATTCGTCTTTGAATAGGAAAAAGTTGTTTTTAAGACAGAAGGTCAGCATGGCAATAATCATTTCATTTCTTTCAAGAAAATGCACTGATCGTGTAGATGAGCATCTTCGTACTGCCTGGATACCATCTTCATGTTTAATTGAGGTGTAAAGACTTACCACATCTATGGTTACTAATATATAATATGATTGCCAATCAATGTTTTGAAGTTTCCGAAGTATGTCCTTAGTGTCCTTAATGAAGGAGGGTAAGTTCTTCATAAAAAGGTTGTAGTTCTGAATCAATAAAGATGCCTAAGTTGGAGCAAATGGAATTTATAGCTGAGATGATTGGTCTCTCTTTGGGTGGAAGGCCCCCCTTTTGAATTTTGGGAAGGAGGTAGAGGGTAGGTGTAGTTGGATGTTTTATGAATAGAAAATTCTTCTCCTCAAGGGTAAGTAGTTATCTGGAGTGCCAATATTCTAGTAATTCCCCTATTTTTTTTTTAACCTCCTGTGTTGGGTTTTGGGAAAGCTTTCTGTAACATATGGTGTCGTTAATTTGTCTGTAGGCTTCCTTGTGATAACCAATATTGTTGAGAATGACAATATTACCCCCATTGCCTGCTTCCTTTATCGGAATTGTTGTGTCTTACTGTAATTCTCTTATGGCCTGCCTCTGTTTAGAATTTGTGTTCAATGGAAGATACTTTTGTTTTTTGATATATTTTTGATGTTCTCAGTCAAGGTCCTACATCATTGCTGTAAAGAAAAGACCAATGGTGTTGCCAGATGGTAAAACGGGTGAAAAGGTGGATTTAATAGGTAATTTAGATTGCTTAGAATGTGAAGTGTCTATGTTGAGTTCCAATGCTATCTCTGCTTCTGATTGATCATGTCCATCAGTGCTGGGAAGGTTACTGAGTAGTTGTATTGTTTCCAAATCTTGGACTGTTAGATCACTTGTGGTATATTTTTGGAAATGAGAGCTAGTCTCTTCAAATGTGGAGATGGACCACTGTCCCTATCACTTAAGTCAACCCTCAAACCAACTGAGGAAGAAATAATGTGCAAAAGGAAAGTAGACTTGAGAAACTGACAATTAGACTAATCGAAATATGATCATGGAGGCACAGGACACCATGCCTTCTGGGTGAAAAGCACCAGGCCCACAGCCCTTAAATAGTGAATGGCCGACAGACCTATGGTTTACTGTGCGACTGATATAGAGGGTGGGGGAGGACTAAATATTCAGGTAGCTGGGGGCTGGAGATACTGTGAACATTGAAGGACAGAAGTGGCGGGACCATGGACCAGATGGACTGATAGGATGGTCCTTTCCTAAATTCCTAAGTGTTGGAACTCCAGTTGGGCAAAGTTGTTGGGGATCGTTTACTGTTTTGTTTTTAGTTTGGGGGTACTCCAGCATGGCATCATGGGCAATATATTAGCATACACAATCTGATTAAGGCACCTAACTGGAGTCCAGAGAAGTACCTTCTCATCCACCTAGATCTGACATGACATTGCAGCAGTTTCCAATCGTAAAAATTAGGAGCCTCTATATCTGGGGACTTAATGCCCCTGCTAAACGTTTATCTTTACTGAGCATTTTGAAAGAGACAATCTGTGATATATGCCTCTTAAAAGATACAAGAAACCCACCTCATAAGGCAGGAGTTGGGAATCCTCAGATCACGTTTGTTCTTCCAAAAAAATCTTTCTTCATGCCCCAGTATGTAGGGGAGAATGTCCACCTTGCTGGCAAGCAAATTAAAAGGAAAGATACAGAATACTTATGCCGAGGTCC
This sequence comes from Pleurodeles waltl, assembly GCF_031143425.1. Taxonomy (NCBI): domain Eukaryota; kingdom Metazoa; phylum Chordata; class Amphibia; order Caudata; family Salamandridae; genus Pleurodeles; species Pleurodeles waltl. The sequence goes on along the minus strand of NC_090447.1, from coordinate 519,287,800 downwards.
CAGGTAGTATGCTGGCAGTAAAGATCTCTGACCAAAACTTTCACACTGAGCTCTCTCTATTCCCCTAACAATAACCAGGAGAGATTCCACTTTGATAACTGACTTTATTAAATCTTGAGGAAAGCATACATCCGGTCCTGTACCCGTCAGATAGTGTTTACGTCCCATTTTACTGTGACGCATCCTGTTGCCTGTTCAACGAGCCTAAGTGCAGCTTACCCCATACACATTCCTGCATTGTGCTGCTGGACCGTCCCCGTGGGAGGATCAGGATAGTTCTTCCAGCATGGCCTTTCGTTCTGGCACTGCCGTAGCATGGGTAAGGACGAGTCGCAGTAGGGGAAACTCCCTTTTAATACTAAAAAGACTCATCGCTGAACTGATTCTATGGCCTCCAATATAGATCAACCACAGGATGGAGTGAATGATAAACTCTTAGACTCCACAGTGGCTATCCTTATGCACTCTATATATGCTAAGATTGATTCCATGGCTGCCCTGTCTGTAGCTGCTCACAGAGCACCTAGATAGGAGGATGGCACACATCAGTGAAGCTGAACATTGAATTTCAGACATTGAAGATGACGGTGCAGACGTACGAACAAAGGTAGTTAGACTCGAGAAGCAGGTCCTGGCCATTGCAATGAAGAAATAAGATCCAGAGGCTCGCTCTAGACCTAATAATATCTGGCTTGTGTGTATCGCAGAATCATCCAACACTGGCAGTATGGCAGCATACATGGAGACCTTATTGATTTTGCAATTTAATCGACAAGCTTTCTACACAGCGTTCTTTGTGAAGTGGATGCACAGGCCTCTTGTTGGCTCTCTGCCCTCACCTGGTGGGCACCCCACCCAGAGGCCTATAATTGCCAGGCTCCTTAATTATCAGGATAGTGACACCGTCTTCCACCTGACCCGGGAGAGGAACCTGCTTCAACATCAGGGAGTGACGATTTCTATTTATCCTGACTTGACAGCCGTAGTGAGGGAGGATAGAGGAACGCTCACAGACGTCCGATGTCTTCTCTGGGAGCAGAGTATTCAGTATTCTATGCTATATTCCGCACAGCTCAAGGTGCTTCTGGATGATAAATTCTGTATTTTCCAACAATCTCCAAAGCCCCTTCAATTAGTAATTTCCCTCCTAGCTGCTGTCCCCATCTCCATATCCCCTACGAGTCCTGCTGGGAGTGGCTGCTCAGTTCCTCATTTCAGGTCTGGTACTCCAGAGGATTAGTAAACTGTGACCATCTCTGTTTTGAACTTCTCTTCGATTTGTACTGTGTTATTTTCCTGGTGCCTTTGCATGCAGTTGTTTTTGTGCTCTCCAATTGTCTGCTTTTCAGAAATTTCAGAATAGAAATTGTTGGCAACTTGGGAGATTTGGGGACGGTGCCTTCTGCTCTTCTGTGCATTTCGATGACTAGCATTGATCCTTCATGAACCTCGCCAATGAACTTTGTCTGCCCCATGGTGTGGAGCACCTGCAATACGTTGACTTTTTTGTTTTGGGGGTTTTGCGCTTGGGGACTAGCATCGAATGTTGGGGTGTTCTTTGTTTCAGGGGTATTTTATGTCTATTGAGTTTCATGGTCATGCCTTTTAGAGAATGTTAGCCGCTTGATGATTCAGCCTACTGCAAAACACACTTTTCCCTGATTATTCATGGTCTTCGTCTATCCACTTGGTTGACTGTACAGAAACCTTGACATGGATTATCTGGAATGTGGGGGCCTTTATGACTGCGGAAAATCGGCAGGGCGCTGGCCTATTTGGGTCGTCAGTGGGTAGATATAGCCTTCTTGCAGGAGACACACAATACCCCAACACGTTGATGCTCCTTATCTCTCAAATGGCCCAACACCATTATTTTTCCTTGTATAGTGCCTATTCCAGGGCAGTGTGTATAGTTGTATTTCCTCAGGTCCCCTTTCAGCTACACCATTCAGCATGTTGATCCTGCAGGTCGATTTCTCATTCCAGAAGTCACACCCAATTCTTCCCCCTTAGTACTGAATAACATCTATGCCCCGAGCATAGACAATCCCCCTTTTAAAAAAAAAATATATATTTCTGCCAAATTACAGGATTCACGGTCACCTACCGTTAAATGGGGAGGAGGGGGGCACCTCGGGGTTGCCGTGTTCTCATAACACCCAGGCGATACACACCGCTCGTGATTTCCTTGACCTCCATCGGCTAACAAACCTTTGACAAGATGATTTTCTGCATGTCTAATTCTTTTTCTAGGCTGGATTACTGGTGACCTCTGAATTCGCCCCCTTGGTGAAAGAGGTGAAACAGTTCCCCCTTCCGCTCTCATCATTGGCCAGTGCCCTTTAAACTTGCTTTACAGGTCTGGCAATGCTGCAGGCTACATTGGCGATTCCTGCCCTCCTCATTACTATTTCTTGTTTTCAAAGATGAGATTCGGACAGCAGTAGTAGAATACTTCCAAATTAACACCGGACAGTTGCTAAATATGCCACCTTATGAGAGCCATTTAAGGTATATTTCGAAGGGAAGGTCATATCCTACCATGCTGGGGTATTGAGAGACATCTGTTAGTACCTTGCCATGTTGAAGGATGCTGCGCGGGCCCTCAAGACTCACTTGAGCTACAGGCCAACTAATGCCCAGCTGTGAGAGCAGACTCAGCTTCTCCAGCATTTTAGGGACTTGGCCAATAGAGAGGTGTGTCGCCTTGGGAAACATGCCCTGGCCAGATAGCATTGGGAGGGAGCGCATCCTGGCAGGACATTGGTATGGCTGAGAGGCCTAGAAGGCGTGTCGCTGCACTTACGGGCTGAGGGGGGGTAACTCTTTAAGCAGATGACAATATCCTTTCTGAGTTTGTAGAATATTATTATCAACTCTATGCCAAGGCAAATACCAGAACCTCTGCTGAGATCTCGGAATACCTCAATGAGGTTGTCCTGGTGTGGCTGAACTCTGAGGCGAATCAATTTCTTTGTCAGCCTATCTCACTTCAAGAGGTCGTCTCTGCTCTTGACTCATTGGCTGACTTTGAGGTCCACATGCTGACAGGCTTACTGCTGAATTTTCCAAGGCATATAAACACGTATTGGCCCCACATCTTATTGAGGTTTATGCTGAGGCACTGCCAGACGGTGAGCTGATCACTTCCTAAACCCAGGAAAGACCCCACGCAGTGTGCATCATATTGCCCTCTTTCATTGATTAACAGCACCAATAAAATCTTACCTATAGTGCTACTCACCAGGCTCTCTCTGCTTCTTGAATAGGTGCTCACTCCAGTAGTGCAGTCTGGATTTGTCCCCCCACAGGTCCATGGCAGTCAACCTATGTACATTTGTTGCTCTGCTCAGTCAGCTTGATCTGGAGATTAAGTGGTGGCCTAGCTACTTGGTGCTGAAAAGGCACTTGATTCTCTTGAGTGGCCCTTTCTTCATGAAACCCTGAAACAATATGGCATACCCAATAATATTCTCGGCCTTATCCGACTGTTATATGCATCTCTGACTGCTTGCACTTTGGCCAACAGCTTAACATTAGGCCCCTTTTCATTTGAGCAAGGGACCCGACAGGGCTGCCCTCTTTTGCCATTGTTATTTATAGCTATGGACCCCTTGTCTAGACATTTTCTGGATAAGCATATCCAAGGCAGCTTCTCCTTCCGAGGTAGGCACTTGTTACTGTCTATGCATGTCAATGACATGCTACTATTTGTGAAAGACCCTGAGGTTAATCTGGTCCCACCGATCCAAGAAATTGTCCGATTTGGCACTTATTCCGGTATTTTTATTAATTGGTTGAAATCTGTCCTCTTCCCTCTCACTGATGACACAGTCCTGGTTGCTCTGGACTGCCCTGTCAGTTGAGTGTCTGACTCAATTAAATATCTGAGTATATTTCTACATAGACCTCCAGAGCAGGTAGTCAGACTTAATTACAGACCAGTGTTGGATGGCTTGGCTAGTCAGGTGGATCTGTGACTTTGGCTTCCTCTCTAGCTGGCTGGCAGGATGGCCCTGATTAAGGTGGTGGTCCTCTTAAATTACTCTACTTATTCACAAACATCCTCATACCCCTGAATAACCAGGTTCTTTATTACACTCTGCATTCTCCTTATACAGCTACTCTGAGCGAGCAAATCAGCGAGAACTGCCTGGGAAATGCTGGTCTTGCCATTTGATTGTTAAGGGTTCCATATTTCTGATCCTGAGGTCTACTTTCTGGTGGCACACTGTCAGTTTTAAAATTTTTGGTACAAGCCCATTTCCCGTATTCCATAGTTGATCCCAGAGCAGGCTCAAACTGATGGAGTTCCGCTGGCCTCACTGTTATCCTAAGGCTTGCAAAGGCTGCATAGAGAGATTCTCATGGTGGTCACTACCTGCTGGGCCTGGAAAGCGTTATGTCGCAAGGCTGGTATGTCTGATCTTTCCTCCCTGCCCATTAAATTGCACTCAAATCCTGCTCTCCCACTTACGCTTGAGTGTATGGTGCAAAATACGTTATCAAAATGGCTCTGGTCGACCTGGGTCTTCTATATATTTATGCGAATTTTCTTTTCTTAGACTATTTCTGCTCCTGAGAAACTGTGACCATCCTAGACATATTCAGATATGCACGTTTATGGAACTAATTGAAAGCTACATGGCCAGAATTCCCACAGGAACCCTTTGAAGTTGTACACCCTGATACTGCAACTCCAGACAGCCAAGACAGACATGGTTAGAGAGACCTTGCAGCAGGAGCTTGGAAGGCCCCTATCCGCTAAGCGATGAAAGTACTGCTGTAAACGGACAAGTACTTTGTCTATGAACTGCAGGCACAGGTTATTACATTCCTACTATACTCTTCCTTCACAGGTATTTCATCCCCTCCCAAAACAACATAGGATCGAAACTGCACTTCCACACAGTTGCTGTCTCTGCAGACAGGACAATGCTGTTATTTTGCATCTGGTCTTGAAATGTCACCCCATCCTAAATAATTGGTGTGAGGTCTAGGGGTGATATCGGACACAATGCAACATACACTACAGACTGATACACTGATAGCCCTGCTAGAATATGTTAAGGAAAGTTCGGGGCTTCAGGGTGTTGGTCCTGCTTCTGTACAAACATAGAGTGGCAATGACCCAGGGACGTGCTGGATCACCCACTGTTGCTCAGTGGTTAAAGGATATGGCAGTCTGTAATGATAAGAGTGAAACGTAAACATTATTGCAATCACCCGAGATATATGGGGATCATATGGCACCTATCTTCTTCATATAACCCCTGAGGCCCGGCCGGTCCAGTCATAAGATGATCCAGCCATGACACTGTGCCCCATACTATCCAGCCTCTCTGTAGTAGTGATCCTTCTTGTGAACCTACATGGTTTTGACTGTACCCTAAAGTATGTATAAAGAACATTTTAGTTTTTCATCATGCTTGTGGATGCCCGTCCCATATATTCCTCTTCTTTGCTTCCTATATGGGATACCGGAAAAAGAACGCATGCATACCTGCAGATCAGACACTGAGTGGCCCACCCCACAATCAAGACTCAGGCTAGCCGAGTACTTACCACCTATGAAAGATGGCTCATTTCTAAATCTGAAAAAAAACACCACGTTTCCAACATCTACAAATGTCTCCAGAAAGCTGTTCCCCCTGCTTAAATCCATAGCATAGAAAAAGCAGAAGGTTAAATTGGAACCAACACTTTAGGATGGCCAGTGGGCTGAGATCTTTCACAGAGCTTACATCTCCGCCGCAAGTAGCTCAGGTAAAGAGGCCATGACCAAAATCAGCTTTTATTGATATTATAATCTAGCTCGAATGCAAACTTAATCTCCTCTGAAATCCTTTGCTTATTGGAGGAAATGTGGACACAGTGGAACATTAAGACATTTACCTTGGAGATATCCCAAGCTACAATGCTACTGGCAGGAAGTTTTGACTAGTAATAATACTGTATTCTCAATTGACAACCCACTATTCCCAGCATACATCCTACTGGGCTTATCCAGAAGGCAAACATACTCACTCTGTTCATCTTGAGGAAAAGAGATTACATTAGTTTTATGCGCAGCTAAGCAAATGATTACGCCACTGTGGAGTAAAGATACTACCCCAGACTATAGTGCATGGATTAATAGATTGTCGGAGCTTCTGGGTACGGAGAAACTTTCTGAAGCTTAAAAAGAAGGGAAATCCACTTCAAGAAAATATGGAGCCAGTGGATAGTTTTCCTGTTCCAGGAATTTAGAGAACTAACATGTCCCAAATACTTGCAGATATGCCATCTCACACAATCTCACATTACAGACCAGTCAGCTGCTCTAGTCTATTCACACCATATCATGGAGCAGAAAGGGATCCCCTGAGGTGATCTCTAACAGTGCTGCCTAATACACAAGATAGTGTAAGACACTTTGTTCCCTAAAGATGCCGGGGAGAAAGGGAGCTATGGGGGTTGGGCAGGATGGTGCAGTTGGGATTTAAGATACCTTTGTCGCGTGGGCTCTCATTATCCTAAATGAGACTACTGGATTTCTAGGCAGCAGGATCTATAACGGTGTGGGGGACTGAGTCTGACCCACGTGTAAGGAACTCTGTCACCCTAAATCCGGTTTTGCTCCGGCTAACTAGCAGTGCCTCATTTCTCCCACGAGGAAGAAATGATTTGGCAGCCGAGCGCATGACATCTTTGGAACTTCTCAGGGAAGTCGTGGTCACTCAGATCCAAACCAACTCTCTTATTTCCAATATGATCTCATATACAAATGACAAAGACAGTATAAGTTTTATTTAATGTTTTAATAAAACGACTGTATTTTAGATATTAAGGCGTGAGCCGCAATAACCAGCACAATACAACACAGTAGGATTGAAATAGTCACCAGGAGAGTAAAACATAAGAACAAAGCTATCATATTGTCTAACAGTTTCTACTCTCCCTCTGCTTGTTCTATTTAGAGCACAGCATGTTAAGCTTCTAGCTTGCCGGTCAGAATCACTGTGGAGACATCAGCCCTCATACCTGAGCAAAGACCTGTGATCTTGGTTCAGCATCTGCAACGAGGCAGTCAGCGTCTAGTTGTGGTTCCCTGGTCGGAATCTCCCTCTTCCGTGTATTGGGACAAGGAAGTGATTTTATAACTAACATGTCATCATGATCACAAAATGTCCCTACGCAGGAATGCCAAGTCTAAACTCCTACCACGTCTATCGGCAATGTACCAGACTGTATCCTTGACTGAAGCACAGAGTAAATATGTTATGGAGAACTCCAGTGCTGAAGTAGGCAAAACAGTGTGATATGAATAAAAAAACAACACCGTAGAACTGGCTATTTGAAAAATAACAGTACGAAGCCTAATAAAAAGCATGTAGAGCAAAGTGCACAGAGGCTCTAAGCTGTCAGCAAATGAATAAAATATATTCAGGGCAAAGTGCACAAAGGCCTAAAGCCTGAAGCTAAAGCGCAATGAATACGTAAAAACTGACCACACTACACCCTCCCCTTGTCGGTAGCAAGTGGTTCCAATAATATAAAAGGATGCCCCAAATATAAACAATATATAAAATCAATTATTTCGACAAGGTGAGAAGACAACAAAGTCATAAATTTAGGGAACATGTGATCATAAAACCAAATTCAATATTGGGTCAATTTCGTAAAAGAGAAAAAAAAAACAATCGTCAGACAGAAGCAACAGAACGCAGGAGTTCCTCCACTTCGATATATGTCAATATCGGAAGATCCACGCCACAAAGTACCATGGAGCAGGTGTGATCCAAAGCCCCAAAACCATTCAGGGCGGCACCCCGTGCAGGGCCTATGAAAGAGACAATACCATCTTCCTCCAGGAAGGGAATCTCATAAACCGCCTCACGAAGCAAGCGCATCCGTAGTGCACAAGTCTGAGAATGAGCCCTAATCGGGAACATCAACAGATCAGTATCGACCATTGGAGGGCGCTGCAGTGAGAGACAGAGAGCCAGTGCATGTTCAAACGAGCACCAAAGGCATCGAAACACGGGTTGCACACAATCCAAAACCGGTCTGAATGACAGAGACCAGTCACACTCCAACTGTCCCAGGAGTGTTGCTCCAAAATGCTGCATCATGCGTTCACGACACAGCTGCGCTGACGGGAGCAGCAATGCAGGATCTCGTCGTGACGGGACAGCCATTGCGAAAAAATAGCAACAACAGCAAGACTCCAGCCAATAAAGCCAAAGTAATCGGGAAACCCCCCAAAATGCTTCCCAAAATAGAATGTATAGCCGAAGGTATCAAACCGAATATGGAAGAGAAGGTGTGAGTAAAACCAACACCAACGGCTTTGAAAAAATGTGCAATACCAGCAGTGCTGGATGCATTAAATATACGTCCCACAAGTTCACCGAAGTGACTTGGAAAGTTAGTATTCAAAAAGGACTGTATTTCCGCCGATGACCTTGCCACCTGAAGTGCGTAGGTCTCGCTAGCAGATGTAAGGCCACATGCTTTTGAAACAATAAAGCTTTTAGCCGACTCAACTTGTCGAAATCAACCTTGGAAGTAGCAATATGAGGCCAGATGTCCGCTACCTCCCTAATTTGAGTGGGGGGAAACAACACATTTCCGCAGCACGTAACGGCCTTGTTGACAACGACAATGTAAACTATTCCGGCACGCATGCCACAGCAGCGTTCGCTGTTAAGAACAATGTAACTGCCGTTAGAAAGCACCTGGAAAGTGTTTTTAATAACCGGGACTGGAACTCCCTTCAGATAACAAGCTAAGTTAGCAATCAAAGCGTTACACGCCCGTGCAAGGACAGCTGTTTACAAACCATTTAATGGCTAACAGAAGCTTCGCATTCGCTGCTGCTAAGAAAAACCTCCCTCAAACCATTAACACATCTGTACTGAAAGGGAAGCTCCCACACCTCGTGTATGTAACTGTCTCCCAATAGTTCATATCTACCCACCGGAATGTGCTTCAAACAAGAAGTAAATTGCAGAGTGGAGATAGGCAAATTAATAACCCCATGAATCAACCACTCAGCTGACGGAATCTCAGCCACCGTGAAAGGCAGTTTCTCCAATTTCTCAATATTCAACATAACATATGTCGCTTCCTTTTAAGCATTCAGTTGTTGCTGACGAGTCAAATTAAAAGAGATAAAGATCTCTCTGGCACGAACGTGCTGCCATGGAACGTGACCCGCCTTCAAGGTCTGAAGAGTCCAACCCAGCTGCATGATGGACCGCGTCTGACTCTGCCCATGATATAAAGAAGACATGTCCGATTTAATAATGTCAATGGCAGAGGAAACAATGCTGTCAATCGTGTAAACACGGTCAGAAAGGGTATGCATGCCATTATCAACAACAGACAAAGTCTGCATCAGGTTTTCCTGATCAATCTGCCTCAACCGGGCTGCAGCCTCTTGTTGTGAAAGCTTCCAAATCTCATTATAAACTTCGTATAAGAACCTTTTCTTCCGTGGTACTTTGGGACCCGACAAAAAATCTTGTAAATCAGTATCATTAGACAGTAACGTGAGATGTGACTTAACTGCATCCAGCGTGGATGACTTCAACCATTGCTGACAAAGCTTCCCCACACTGTATGTAGTTATAATATCAGCATGTTCCGGTGAAATGTAACGAGGGTCTGCCCTACTAGTCCTAAACCCCCCTGAAGAGGTAACAAAACGTTGATGACACACATTAGTGTCTACAGGCCATAATAACCACCCGCCTGGATGTAACGATGAAATGTTAAGCGTACCATTCTGGACCCAATGTGTAAATTCACTAAAAGTAGCATTCACATAGTGCTGCCAATTTTTTAATTTAGAAGGGACAGGTATACTAGGCAAATTCAACTCCCTAATTGTCGCTAAGCCCAAACAGCTAGTCTGTTGTACTGTGTCATTGAGGAAAATCATCTGCACAGGGATAATACATGCTCTAAATAATGTGTCCCTGCCTTGCATCTGCCAATTTTTCGAACCCCAAACACTTTTCAAGTCAACAGTTTTAAACCAGTATTCATACCCCTCGACCGAAAGTTTAGATACAAACAAATTTGAATACAGTAATTTAGTATCGGTCAACAACATTTGCTTATTAGAATACGGGGCAACTTTAAAATAGTAAGACTTAGCGTTTCGTTGATCATGCCCAGAAAAATATGCAAATTTATCATAATACGTTTTCGAACTCCCTTGTGGAGGAGTCGAGCAATGTTCCCATTGCACATAATTAAACATGGACTTAGGGCTACTAGCTTTATGAATAAAGTGGTGTCCATAATAGTTGTAACAAAACATGTCACCATGATTATCTCTAAACTGGTAAGCATCTTCATCGTCATAGACAGTATAATATTGCAAATCTGTTAGCATAGAATCTACTGTCTTTACATCCCAATAATCAGAAACAATGCCAGGTATAACAATATCATTCATTGATAACTTGAGGACATATGGTATTTGAATCAATTCAGTGGGACCATATATATCAAACATTACTTTATCCCACACAATCCCATCCGGAATTGGTATTGCAGAAATGTTTACAGTGGACAAGTCTCGCTGAACCATATGAGACGAAAAATGCGGTTTTAACACAGTCTCCACGTGCTCAATGTCAGATCGATCAGGAAGAAAATGACCATGTATTATCAGAAAAAAAGTAACCACAAATCCCAACCATAATAAAAGAGTCATCACGGCCAAAAACAGCCACAAATAGTTCCAAGGAAAAACAAAATATGTGCGTTTAAGCCAACCCAGCATCCGTCGTGGACCGAAGACATCGAAGACGAGGAGCCGGACACATCATTATCAGCGTCGTTGAAGCAGCCAGAGGCAGTTCTAGCAAAAGGTGCAATTGTGAACAAAGAAGCAGATGGAGGCTCTCGCCGTGGCACGCTATAAACCACATGTTCAGAAACATCAGTAGAACGTACAGCAATTTGATCAAAAGAATCCATATTAATCGTCGTCGGTGGAACAATCGCAAGATCATCATCCACCCTCCCCAAGCTCGGAGAGGAAACAGTGTCGGTGAAAATCACCTGCAGTGGGACTTTTTCCCCAGTAGTGAGAGGGATTCCGGAACTACTGGGTGTCCCTCTTGGTCTGCTGTGCAGAATCGGCCACATGTTGTAACTTGATATTATCAATGGAAACAAAGCGATTTCCTTTGGCCCCTCTCAGCGGCGGTAAAATCACAGTTCTCGTGCCGCTTACCCCCAACACAGGGACAGGGGCTCGATAAGAAGGACCAAATTATTTTTTAACTGCGACCTTTTCACGCACTAGATCCCCAATCCTGGGTATCCAACCAGTAGGTGTTACTGGCTCATCCTTAATTCCTGAGGAGGCAGCACTGGCAGAAGAGTTATCTTCACGGAATTGTTGTAAATCCTGCAAAACAGTGACAAAGATCATTTATGTCAAAGGGCGTATCTGCCGCCTCCACACCAGGACCATCTAGATCAGGAACATACATTTGTGTTCCAAACAGGCACTCATAAGAAGTACGACCCCCCAGCGACCTTCTAGGCAAGTTAAGTGCTCTCTGTACTCCATATAGGTGGGCTAGCCAACCACGACCAGTACCTATAACCCTGGCCGTTAAGGATTGCTTTAAATCACGATTTAAACGCTCCACGACAGAATTTCCCTCGGGATGAAATGGAGACGAGAATTGGAGTTGGACCCCAACGAAGCCATGGTGTCCCTGAATGCCTTAGAGGCAAAAGCAGGGCCCTGGTCCGAATGAAAAGCCGCAAATGTATCGACAAAGATGCGCAAATCTTTAATAACAGTTCGAGCGTCAGCCGAGCGTTGTGGCCATACCCACACAAATCTGGAGCACGAATCTACAGCAACCAATATATATTTGTATGCACTATCTGGTGTCAGCGGACCACAATGATCCAAGTACACACACTGTAATGGTTTATTTGAAATCAGAAGGGGCGTCTGCTGCGGGCGTCTAGCCAACGACGCTTTAATTTGTTGGCAAACGTCACAACAAAGGACATATTGCTTCGTCTCTTTATAGAGACCATGCCACCAGTAACAAGCCTGTAAAAGTGAAATCGTGGCAGCCACCCCAGCATGTGCAGAAGCCACCCCCTCATGTGCTGCAGAAATTAATCGAGGTCTCAATTTTATTGGGAATTTCACGTACACCAATGCCTGGAATTGTAACAGTAGCATTCAGCGCACCATTCAAGCAGTAACTATATTTAGAAGGAAATCCTTTAGGAAAGGGCGTGCCATCAGCCGTAGCCTTTATGGCAGCCGAAATTGCTGTGTCTGGTTTGGAACTCGAACGAGTCACTGCGGCCACAGTGGCGACAGCCACTGCCGATTTCGCGGCTTCATCAGCCAAAGTATTCCCAGCAACGTGTATTCCAACGCGCTGGTGTCCACGTGTATGCACAACATGGACGTTAGGAAGCGTTTCCTTCAGATCCGCAACCTTACCCCACAACATTTTATGTTTAATGGTGTTGCCTTTAGAATCTCTGAACCCATTCATCTTCCAATAGTGTAGATATTCATTGAAAGACTGTACACAGTAGTAGGAGTCACAGACCAGCAAGGTCAAAATCGCCGGATCCGCGTGCTCCAACGATAACAATAGAGCTTTGAGCTCAGCCAGCTGTGCCGTGCAATCTCCCAAGGTTTTAGTATAAGTATGTCAGGGGCAGAACACTTCCCCCTCCATAGTGCCACTCACCACCGCACATGCAGCTGAATACTGTTGTTTAGTACCAACCGCTGGTTGCGCAGAGCCATCGGTATACATGACCACTTGATATTGGTCAATAGGCAACGTACCAGCAGGAACAGGGTATTCCATCTTATATTGAAGAAATTCTTGAGTCTGCAGTTTAGGGTCAAATATGTAATCTACATCAGTGGCTGTCAAAGACGTAGCCCATTGTATCCATCGCGGGTGTAAACCTTTTGAATTTGGAACACTCGCTTTTGTAACTGCCTCTAAGGCCAGAATCAGGGAAACGACAATGATGCGTTGGCCCTGGGCAAGCGGTCTTTCTTTAATAACAGCCATCTGTACTGCAGTGAGTATTTTCTCAGTCTGTGCAAATCGTTGTTCTGCAGCAGAATACAAGTGAAACTTGTATGCAATCGGGACTGTCTCCCCCTCATTAAAGGTGACATACGTAAACCCAACAGCCCCAGGTCTCACCCTGATGACTAAATGTGTCTTATTGTCCCGTGTGTGTAAGTGTTTAACTGCTAAGAGATCAGCCTGTAACTCTCGTAGTATGTGTGTATGTTCAATCGTCCAAAATCTACTCGAAAAATTCAGGCGAATCAACTCATATAAGGGTTTTATACGCGTCGCATAATCAGGAATGTAAGTTCTGCCAAAATTCAGAAACCCTAACAATGACTGGAGCTTCCGAACCGTATTAGGAGGCTGCAATAAAGCACATTTCTCCAAAAAATGTGGCGCTAAGCTCCCAGGAAAATGACGCTGAGGAAGGCAATCTTTGATTTCTTAAAATTAAACTTATAGCCAATATCAGCAAACCCCACAACAATGCGCGATACACGCCTTAGATGTTGCAGAATCTCATCGTCTGTCAGATATATGTCATCAACATATGAACGCTTCAGGGTCGAACTCATGCAGCATTTCAGTTACACGAGCCGAAAACAGTCCTGGGCTATTCTTATACCCCTGAGGCAAACAACAAACTTTTTTCTGAGAGCCAAACGCACTGAAACTGGTATAGTCCCGACTTTCGGGCGCTATATTCTGGCAGAAAAATCCATTCGAGATATCAAACGTTGTTTTGTATTTTATACGCACTATATTATTCATAAGCGCTGCGCTATGTGAATTCTGTATTGCATAAGTGCGTGTATGACTATTCAAATGTCTGTAATCCACCACTATCCTATATGAATGGTCCGGTTTAGCAACCGGAAATAAGGGATTATTCATCGGCGAGACACAGGGCTCAATTACACCCTGGTACTCCAATTGTGTAAGAATTTTCCTAACCGATGCCCTTGCCTCAAACTTGATAGGATACTGCAGTTGTGGCTGAGGTTCGCCCTTTATCGGAATTACATGATAAGGTGATTCTCTATCCCACCCCACGTTATTTCTATACAGGGCGGGAGCCTGTGCTAGAGCCCATGATTTACTATAGGACTCCGCTAGTTCTCTCGGAACAAGTGGTGAGAAGGAAGGTGTAATAACCTCCTCCCCAACCGGGCAGTCGTGAACAAAGTCAGGTGGCCAATCCTGTTCGGCCAGCAGAACATCATGATTTTACCACATGGGCCCAAAAAATGGCGTGTACAATACGGTCAATGTCCCCTTCCAGTCGCAGAGTCACGTAATATACTCTATCAGGATCAGAGACTCGCATATCCGCCGTTTCGACTTGTATGAAGTCATCAGTTGCTTTCACCTCCAGATGTTCTAGAAGACTCCGGCGAACTATTGTGACCTCTGCCGCGTTGTCTAACAGTGCTAACGCCCATGTCTTGTTCGTCAAGAGAACTCTCTTCTTGAGCGGCATGTCTAACTGAGACTGCTGCCACTTTCTTCTTTTTAAATTGCTGTTTTTGTTGCAGCGGTTTCTCTTCTTGTTTAATAGAAACCTCCGCCGAGCGTTGTGAATCCTGTCTCGGTTTCACGTACTCCGTCCTCCGCTCTGACCGCCCACCTCTCTCACTTCTCTTTTCCGAGGAGTCCTGAAAGGAACGAGATTGGCGTGTATCAGTATATTGATATCTATCAGGCGTCTTCAAAGTATCCCTATTCCTGAGATTATACTTATTCTGTGGGGTCTCCGGTTGTGGAGACTGCCCACCATCTTTTTTAGGTGTTTGCTGTTTCTTTTCCCAGTGCTTTTTCGAACCCTCAGGTTGTTGCGGTTTAGCATTATCTTTATTATTTTTACCCTGTAACTGGGGTTTCTGTGGTCTAGCACCTAGGCTATCTCGACCAATACTAGAATATGTTTCCGCTATTATTCTCGGAAGTTCCCGCTCCTGATTAAGCAGCGGAACATCCCGAAGACGCAATCGCACTGCTAGTGCTACTGCCTCTCCTTTGAGATTACTCAAAATAATAGAAGAAACTGTGGCAAAATTGCCCAGCAACTGCATGCCCAAATCTAAGGCAGGGGCAGCCCCATATTCATCTTGAATCTGTTTAAGCACGTCCGGTAAATTAGCTAATGTCGGTGTACCGTGTGCCGTAGTGTAGAGCGCGGCAAACACCGTGCCCCAGGTATTACAAAGGTCCACCGGAGGAACCATCCCATACGGCAAACACATCGTCAAAATTCTATGTTTATCCTGAGGTCCCGTATGGGGAAATACTGCTTCCAGCGTATTAATTTTTTGCGCCTGCCAAAATGGAGTCTCCTTTCGTTTAGCCGGTACTTTACCCATAACTGAGTGTACAGTGGCCGGATTAATACCCGGAACCACTGCCTGTGGGTGCGCCGGAGCAGCACGCGCTGCATTCGTATTTAGTGTCTGCATGACAAACTGAACTAATCGTCTATATGTAGCCGTTAAGTCTGCATATAAATGACGAACTTCAACCACTGCCAATTGAGCAACCGCAGGATGAGGTGTATATGTAGACAATAAAGGCAGGGTAGGACCATCATTACTCAGCGGACCTAACCTAACTTGTGCTACTGTGTGTGGGAGGGCGCCTTCAAGCCAATTATGGTGTTCTTGATAAGATAGAGGTATTTCTAAGTAAGCGTAAGCCCTGTATTGTCCAGGGACATTCGCAACAGTGTATTCGTGAAAAGTATTTGTACCCCCATCCACTGCTGGAAACCCGACCCAAGAATAAAAAAGTTCTGTTCTATAGGCTGCATGGACGTCCACCACAAAAGTGACTGGACCCCCCTGGACCGTCAGTCCATGTGCCAACAGATGTCCTGTGAGCGGGTGACGCATATTGTTTGCTATATTCACTACATTAGGATTCGCCATTTATAAAAATTAGCTCCAGATCAGAGAAGGCACACCAATATCGGGGTTTTCCTTTTAAAGTTCAAGCTTGAACAACCAACCACTAAGCAATAGGAAGCACCTATCCCGTGGCAGCGGAAACCCTCAGCCCCACGGACGTCTCCGTATACGGAACCGAGGAGTCAAAATATATATGAGACCAAGAGAGTCAGTCGGACCTAAACATTAGAGCCAGACCAAACGTTGGCGGCGCCATGTCGCGTGGGCTCTCATTATCCTAAATGAGACTACTGGATTTCTAGGCAGCAGGATCTATAACGGTGTGGGGGACTGAGTCTGACCCACGTGTAAGGAACTCTGTCACCCTAAATCTGTCACGGTTTTCAATGGTCTTACCGTCGAAGCTGAGAGGCGTAGGGGAACGATCCTTGTTCCGGTAGGTTCTGCTCTGGCCGAGGTAGGGGCGACCCCTTCCAGTAGCCACGGTGCTGTTTGGTATGAGCAAACCACTACAGTCCGTGCCCTCCAGAAGGAGTCCCAGAGGAAAAACCCCAGTAGGGTAAAAAACCTCCACAGGAACTCCCTGAAATGAAAGGAGGACACCAGGGCATTAAGATCGAGGATCAGGAAGACTGGAAAACAAGGCAGGACAGAAACAGACAGGATTCGCAGGAGGAGATCAATCGGAGCGTGACTACCACCAAGGAGTGTTGCAACGCAATGGACAAGTAGTTGAGATCCCTTTATATATACCCTTAGACAGGAAGTAGAGAACAGGAAGTAGAAATACCACCATCTTGGATTGGGGAAAAGAAAACAATGGTGAATCAGTTATGTGCGTCTAACAATGCATGCTGGGCAGAGAGGAAGTGGTCAGCATGCTGGGAAGAAAAGGGGCAAGTATAAAGTGCACCATGTGTAAGGGTTCGGTTTCGTTCTCAGGATATCGGTAAGTGGTAGGCAGGTGATGTATAGGCAAGCAAGAAACAGTAAAGCGCATCATGCGCTGTAAGCGGCCATGCCACGTCTGCCTTTATGGTACAATTTATAATAAGGGAGGCGGCGTGTGCCGCGACCCTTAAACCAGCTCCTTGGAGCCTCCCTGGTTGTCGCCTGAGCCGCGGCATCCCCCGCGACCCAAGCGTCAACTGCGGTGTTTACCGCAACTCGAGCGCTGGCCGCAGCGAGATTGCCGCGCCGTGGCAACCTGAGCCCGCGGCCGCGGCGAGCGCCGCGGTGCGCGCCGTGGCATAACCGTATGCCCCCCCCGAGGCCCCGGGTTTGTGAGGGAAGAGCCGAAAAAAGCGGCGGATCAAAAGAGGAGCATGAACTGAAGAGGCATCCTCCCAGGAACACTCACTCATAGGGTATCCCTTCCAATGAATAAGATATTGGAGGCGCCCATGGAAAAACCGAGAGTCACAGACCTCCTGAACTTCGTACTCAGGCACATTGTCAACCAACAGAGGAGGGGGACAGGGCAACTGCCTATGAAAAAGATCAGGACGGTAAGGTTTCACTTGCGAGACATGAAATACCGGGTGGATCTTCCATGTCCGAGATAGGCGAAGACGCACAGACACTGGGTTGATTCTTTTGAGAATTAGAAAGGGACCATAAAAGCGGGGTTTGAATTTGTTTTGGGTGAGTCGGAGAGGTAGGAATCTAGAGGAGAGCCAGACCTTATCGTGGACCTGATATAGAGGAGCCGCACAGCGTCTCCTATCTGCTATCTTCTTCATGCGGAACTTGGAGGACACAAGGTTGGAATGGATAATTCGTTGTATACCCCGTAGCTGTCGAACGTAGGAGGAGATGGCGGGAAGATTGGAGTTGTCTCTCAGGGGAGTTGGGAAGGCCCTGGGATGGAAACCGTAAGAGCCATAGAAAGGAGAGACCTTAGAGGCACTGTGTAGAGAGTTGTTATAAGAGAATTCTGCAAGCGGTAAGTAGGGAGCCCAATTACTTTGTGTAGCGTTACAGAAGCTACGTAAGTACTGTTCAAGACCCTGATTGAGTCGTTCCGTTTGTCCATTGGTTTGTGGGTGGAACCCGGATGATAAGGCCACCTGGATCCCCAAGGTCTTGCAGAATTGATTCCAGAATCGGGAGATATATTGAGGACCCCTGTCTGATATAATAATTTGGGGTAACCCATGTAGCCTGAAGATCTCTTGAGTAAAGATCTGACTTAACTCCTTTGCCGTTGGTAACTTTCTCAAGGCCGTGAAGTGGGCCATCTTGGTGAAGGAGTCCACAGTTACCATTATGACGTGGTTTCCCATTGAGGAAGGTAATGCGCACATAAAATCGGTGGATATGGTATGCCATGGGCCTGGGGGAACAGGTAATGGGCGAAGTAACCCCACAGGTCTGGTTCGGGGTGTCTTGGCTTGAGCACACGTAGGACAGGATAACACATATGCCTCAGTGTCAGCCTTGAGAGTTGGCCACCAGAAAGAGCGAAGCAAAAGATCTTGAGTGGCTTTCATTCCTCGATGACCTGCGATAGGGGAATCATGGCACATGCGTAAAGCTTCGATTTGCACTGCTTTAGTGGGTAAAAACAGGGCCTTATCACGATAATAATAGTCATGATCTGTGTGCAGCTGCGGACTTAACTTTTTTAGTTCTGTTTCGTGTAGACGGGCATATTCGGACTTGACTTGATCTAAAAAAGTCTGTGCTACCCCTATGATTTTGTTGTTGTCAAATAAGTTTTGAACCGCGGAATCACCGCACCCAGGGTAACGTCGGGACAGGGCATCCGCTAGGATGTTCTGAGAACCAGGGATGTAGGTGATATAGAAGTCATATTGGCTGAAGAAGAAGGCCCATCGAGCCTGCCGGCTATTTTGGCACTGAAAATTTCTTAACCACTGTAGATTTCTGTGATCGGTCCGGGCTTCAAAGGGTTCCTTTGATCCCATCAGGAAGTGTCTCCATTCGGTGCACGTGACTTTTAAGGCGAGTAATTCGCGTTCTAGCACGGAATAGTTTAGCTCAGAATCAGATAGAGTGTGTGATAGATAAAATACAGGGTGTTCTAGGTCATCATCGTCTTGTTTTTGTAACAGGGCAGCCCCAATGGCTCTTTCTGAGGCGTCTGTGACAACAATGAATTGTTTGCTGGTGTCTGGGTGTCGAAGAATAGGGGCTTGAATAAAGGCTTTCTTTAAGTCCTGAAAGGCTGACTCAGCGCCTGGTGTCCAACAAAACCCTTTCTTTAGATGTTCCTTTTTGAGGGTTTGAGTAATGAAACTGGTTCTCTGGGCAAAGTCTGCTATGAACTGTCGGTAGAAGTTGGCTAGCCCCAGAAAACATTGAGTCTCCTTGATGGAAGAAGGAGATGGCCAATTCAGTATAGCCTGTACTTTGTCTGAGTCCATGGCAACTCCGGTCTGGTTTATACAGTATCCCAGGTATTTTACTTCTATCTGATCAAACTCGCATTTTTCAGGCTTACAGAACAAATGATGTTGTCGGAGTCTCTCTAAGACTTGGCGAACGTGCTTGGAATGTTCCTCTGGATGAACCAAATAGATTAGGATATCGTCAAGATACACCACCACTGTTTGTTGCAAAAGATCGGAAAAGATAGAATCCATGAATCTTTGAAAGATGGACGGGGCATTAGTGAGTCCGAATGGCATTACTCTATATTCGTAGTGACCAAAAGGTGTTCTAAAGGCAGTCTTCCACTCATCACCTTCTCTGATTCGTAGTAGATGATAAGCTCCTCGGAGGTCCAACTTGGTGAACCTCTTGGCTCCTCTGACTGCTTCTAAGATGTCCTTTATGAGGGGTAACGGATACCGGTCTTTAATAGTGATCCTGTTTAACCCTCTGAAATCAATACAGGGACGCAAATCTTTGGTTTTCTTTGGTACAAAGAAAAGAGGAGCCCCGGCGGGTGAAGAGGAGGGAGTTATCAACCCACTTTGTAGATTCTCATCTAAGTACTCTTTCAAAATTTGTTTCTCTGTTTCTGTGAGAGAGTACATCCGCCCAAAAGGAACTACTGTGTCTGGTTCTAAAGGAATGGCACAGTCGTATTCTCTGTGGGGTGGCAGTTCAGGCCTTTCGGGCTTCTGGAATACATCGATATAGTCCTGATAATGTCTGGGAACTCCCTGTAGGACATTAATGGATCCTCCCACCTGAGAAGGTGCTGTTGAGAGACTTTTTGGGGACCAATAATCCCCGGCCGGATAGCAGTGGTGTTGACAAAAATGGGAGGATAACAAAATGGTTTTCGTTTCCCAGTTGATGTAAGGATTGTGCCGTACAAGCCATGGAATCCCCAGGATCATGACGTGGTGTGGTGATGAAATTAAGTCAAACGAGAGAATCTCCTGGTGTTTTCCAAACTGTAAACAGAAGGTAGGGGTGGTATATTGTACAGGTCCAGAGGCCAAGAGTGACCCATCAACGGTATGCACCTGTTCTGGTACTTCTTTGGGTATTTGTGTTATCTGTCGTTCTTTGGCCCAGGTTTCGTCTAAATAGAGGCCACTGGCTCCGCAGTCCAATAAGGCCAAAGTTCTTTCTTCCCGGCCATCAGTTAAATGGAGGGTAACTGGTAAGAGAAAAAGAGCAGTTCCTTCCTCCCTGGAAGAGCAAATAGAAGGTATATCACGATATCCCGTCCTCACCCTTCTTACTGAGGACGGGAGTTGGCGTTTCCCAAGGGCTTGGTTGGACGTATGGGGCAAGCGCGAATTAGATGACCAGCTGCACCACAATATAGACAAAGCCCCTTCCTTCGTCTATGTTCCCTTTCACTGGCGGATAAAGGTCCGCGAGCTGTGTCAATCTGCATGGGCTCTTCCTCGGTATTCCCTTTGGATTCAGGACGGACTTCCTCGGTACGATGGGCGAAGGGACGAGATGGTACTGAGTGAGAAGGCAAACGACTCTTCTTTTTCTCCATTCTTCGTTCATTCAACCGATATTCTATCGTTAGTGCCTGGTCCATCAATCCTTTGAGGTTTTCTATTCTGGCAGAATGCACTAGTTCATCCTTGATGTCCTCTCTGAGACCTCTACGGAAGAGTGTCACCAAGGTACGTTCCACCCAGGTTGTTTCTGCTGCTAATTGTCTGAAACGGGTGATGTATTGTAATACATCTTGACTCCCTTGTTGGACTTCGCAAAGAGCCTCTTCTGCTGACACCTCGAGTCCAGGGCGTTCAAACATCTGTTTAAAAGTAGTGATAAAGGTGGAATAATTAGATAGACAGGGATCGTTTCTGGTTACTAGAGGTGTGGCCCAAGCCAAGGCTGGCCCTGATAAGGCACTAATCAAATACCCCACCTTGGTCTTATCTTGTACAAATTGCGAGGGGCGAAAGGTAAAGTACACCGTCAAGGCGTCCAGGAATTCTTTTAATGTGGTGGGATCCCCGGAAAATCGAGGTGTAGAGGCGGCTACTGCAGGGACATCTGTGGTCCTGGAGGCAAAGGCTTGTCGATAAACAGTATTCTCAGTACGTAATTGCTGGAGTTCTTGAGCCTGTTGTTGTAGCGTCGCCAGTAGGTCCTGGTTAGTAGGTTCCGTGTTTGCCACTGGGTTATCCATAGTACCGGACTGCAACTGGAATTTTTGGCGTTGCAATCTGTCACGGTTTTCAATGGTCTTACCGTCGAAGCTGAGAGGCGTAGGGGAATGATCCTTGTTCCGGTAGGTTCTGCTCTGGCCGAGGTAGGGGCGACCCCTTCCAGTAGCCACGGTGCTGTTTGGTATGAGCAAACCACTACAGTCCGTGCCCTCCAGAAGGAGTCCCAGAGGAAAAACCCCAGTAGGGTAAAAAACCTCCACAGGAACTCCCTGAAATGAAAGGAGGACACCAGGGCGTTAAGATCGAGGATCAGGAAGACTGGAAAACAAGGCAGGACAGAAACAGACAGGATTCGCAGGAGGAGATCAATCGGAGCGTGACTACCACCAAGGAGTGTTGCAACGCAATGGACAAGTAGTTGAGATCCCTTTATATACCCTTAGACAGGAAGTAGAAAACAGGAAGTAGAAATACCACCATCTTGGATTGGGGAAAAGAAAACAATGGTGAATCAGTTATGTGCGTCTAACAATGCATGCTGGGCAGAGAGGAAGTGGTCAGCATGCTGGGAAGAAAAGGGGCAAGTATAAAGTGCACCATGTGTAAGGGTTCGGTTTCGTTCTCAGGATATCGGTAAGTGGTAGGCAGGTGATGTATAGGCAAGCAAGAAACAGTAAAGCGCATCATGCGCTGTAAGCGGCCATGCCGCGTCTGTCTTTATGGTACAATTTATAATAAGGGAGGCGGCGTGTGCCGCGACCCTTAAACCAGCTCCTTGGAGCCTCCCTGGTTCTCGCCTGAGCCGCGGCATCCCCCGCGACCCAAGCGTCAACCGCGGTGTTTACCGCAACTCGAGCGCTGGCCGCGGCGAGATTGACGTGCCGCGCCGTGGCAACCTGAGGCCGCGGCGAGCGCCGCGGCATAACAAAATCCGGTTTTGCTCCGGCTAACTAGCAGTGCCTCATTTCTCCCACGAGGAAGAAATGATTTGGCAGCCGAGCGCATGACATCTTTGGAACTTCTCAGGGAAGTCGTGGTCACTCAGATCCAAACTAACTCTCTTATTTCCAATATGATCTCATATACAAATGACAAAGACAGTATAAGTTTTATTTAATGTTGTAATAAAAAGACTGTATTTTAGATATTAAGGCGTGAGCCGCAATAACCAGCACAATACAACACAGTAGGATTGAAATAGTCACCAGGAGAGTAAAACATAAGAACAAAGCTATCATATTGTCTAACAGTTTCTACTCTCCCACTGCTTGTTCTATTTAGAGCACAGCATGTTAAGCTTCTAGCTTGCCTGTCAGAATCACTGTGGAGACATCAGCCCTCATACCTGAGCAAAGACCTGTGATCTTGGTTCAGCATCTGCAACGAGGCAGTCAGCGTCTAGTTGTGGTTCCCTGGTCGGAATCTCCCTCTTCCGTGTATTGGGACAAGGAAGTGATTTTATAACTAACATGTCATCATGATCACAAAATGTCCCTACGCAGGAATGCCAAGTCTAAACTCCTACAACGTCTATCGGCAATGTTCCATACTGTATCCTTGACTGAAGCACAGAGTAAATATGTTATGGAGAACTCCAGTGCTGAAGTAGGCAAAACAGTGTGATATGAATAAAAAAACAACACCGTAGAACTGGCTATTTGAAAAATAACAGTACGAAGCCTAATAAAAAGCATGTAGAGCAAAGTGCACAGAGGCTCTAAGCTGTCAGCAAATGAATAAAATATATTCAGGGCAAAGTGCACAAAGGCCTAAAGCCTGAAGCTAAAGCGCAATGAATACGTAAAAACTGACCACACTACACCTTTATATTGAAGTACCACATGTCAGCTAAGGGCCCCATCGACCAGTGATTGCAGGCGGGCATATGTGTTACTTCAGGAAAACCAATGAAACAGGTTTGAACCATAATATGGCATTTCTCAATTGGAACACAGCTTTCTTGAAGATTATTACCTTAATCAGGAGAGTAAGGGAAACATATTTGTTCTTTTTCTGTAAAACCCTATATAAAGTTTCACAGCAATAAAGTAACCCTTCGGACTTAGGTGCTCCTCAAAATCATCTTCTATTTAGCCTTCTCAGATGTACAGAAACATTTGAGCCACTGCCAGCTTTTGAGGCTCTTACATACCTCAATACTGACAAGTGTCTAATTTTGATGATGTTTTGAGCTTGTGGTCCAACCCAAGTGGTCCCCCTACCCCCTCCAAAGAGAAACCTGCTCAGCACTTAATCTCAGGTAAACCTTGTGAACATTTAAATGAATTAGCCAAATTGGGTGAGCAGCTATATTGATATTTTTATATGCTGAAAGGGCAAAGAGTTATTTGTTGCTCTATAGTAGTTTATGACATATGGAACAGACAATAGAAATGCAGTAGCTAACCAGATGTTTCACTTTTAAATACATCAAATTCACTTACATAAAAGCTTTCAGATAGCTAGCTGTGTGAGCTAAGGCTTTGCTCCACATCCCTACAGCTGTTAAATGGAAGTCTACTTCCACTGTTACTGCTTGGACAGTGATGCTCAGTTTATATAGGTAGACCAGTAAAATGGGTTCTGTAATTACAAATCTAGGAGCTTTATGACATATTTAAAGAAAATATTATTACTACTGCCCCATAGCTGCTAATTTTTCAATCCCTTTTCTCTATGACCTTGCAATGTTCTAATCCACCGGTGACATTGCAGTACCGAGTAAAAAATCACGTCTTCAAAGGGCAGTTACACTGTTGACTCCTCAACCGAATACTTTTGCATGCGTACCTTAGTCATACATGTATTCTTAACATCTGTGTGTGAAAGTACCCTTTTATGGAGAGATCATCCCAATTTTCTTAACACTGAGGCTGTGGTTTGACTCTGGGATACTGCTAATCCTGTCCCAGTACATTTGTTCTAACCCCTAACATATGCTAATATTTACTAGCTCTTAAATGGCATATTTAACTTTCCTATAAAGCCATAATGTAGTTGTAGAAATACACTAATGACATGGAAAATTAAATATCACTTGTGGACTGGAGCCTGTGACAAAGGAGAGCATAGCTTCAGACCTACCATTGTAGTCTGACTGCTGCAGTTTAAACCTGCAACCCAAACTGTCAAAATAACCATTTTTGACAAGGAAAAAACATTCTACTTATATTCTAACATGCCACCTCTGTGTGGGCATTGTAGCCCACATGATAGGGTACATGGATTTAAAAGTGGGAATTTTAGAAATGTAGTGTTACTATATACCGACAGTGACAAGCTGGCTAAAGATTACTTCACTATGGAAGGCTCTGGATGTCCTATGAAAAAAACTAGAGTATAGTTTGAAATATTAATTTTGCTATCCCAGGTTTTGGCCAGATCGGACAAAATGCTTCAACCACTATTTTTTATATTTATTAGAAATCCAATTCAATGGTGAAATCTGATTTGTAATAAATGTTTAGGAAAAGTAACTTTAGAAAGTTAAATTTTCCCTGCTTGAAGCTCCTGGAAGCCAGTTAACATTAGCTTGCTGGCAGCTGCCCTGTCAGTGCTTGACCTTGATGAGACATGAAAAGTACCTCAAAGCAGACTAACTTGTAGAGGCCCTACCCTGTAACAAATAAATGGTGAGACCTGGGAAAGACAAACCGTTGTTCCCCTAGCCAGGCTGGTTCCAATCCCAGCTGAAGGGAAGCTCTCCCTGTAACTAGTTTTGAGTGTCCACAAAGAATGGAGCTACTCATTTCCCTGGGCACAACTTTGGGTGAGCACAAAGGCTCTGCACAAGGGAGTAAGTGTTTCCCCATCTTTGATTTTAGGAGTAAGGTGCACTGTGAAATTGTTTACTGTGATATTGATTACAGTAGGACAAACAGGATCTGCCACACAAGTAAGTAGAGTTGCCCCTGTGAATGTTTATCACAGTGGTTAAGGAGGGGCCAGGAGACACCCCCACTCACTAGCTAGTGCCAGCCATAAATGTGGCACTCTTAATGCACCTTCCTGCGAACACTTCTGTAACTTTGGGAGAAAAGAAGAAGGACTACACCTCCTGTTTGAGACATGTGAGGAGAACTGATGGGCTTGACTAACTACCACTTGTACTAAGGGAAAAGGAGTGGACTTCAAGGGTCCGTTCACTGACCTTCTGGGAGGCTGCAGGGAAGCAAGAAGTTGCAAGAGACCTTAATCCTGAAGTTCTCACCTGGCCACGTCCAAATATACCATGACTGAACCCTGCTGCTGGGCTCTATTGAAGTGAATCCTGACCTGCAAGTGCTGTCCCTGAGGTCCTGGGTCCCTTGCCTGTGTCTAGTTGGACTTCTCCTGTAATCGCTGAAAAGCTGTGGGATTTAGAAATGTTTTGACTTCCATGCACCAGAGGACCAGGACCAACCAAGCGAGCCAATATGGCCAAGTTGCAGCTTTGCTGGGCCGAAGAAACATGTTTCTGTGACTTGGAACTTCTCTGAAGCCGCAGTTCATTTCAACAGACCCTCTGCAAGAAGTTTTCTGGCTTGTGGAACTCATAGTTGAATACAGCCTGAAGCTTTGTCCAGCTGGAGAATTCTGAGCCCCTTATAGGGACTAAGGGGCCAATTTATATTTGGGGAGATGGCCTGCCAACCCCCTATAAGGAGGGAGCCCCCATCCCCATGATGTGGGGACTGAACACCTCCTTAATAAATGACCACTAAGCAGGTGGTCATTTATAAAAGCATTGGCAGGAACCCCCGTCACAGCGGTTCCAGTCAGTGCATTTTACTCTTTGCTATGCGGCTGAGTCAGCAGGGCGCAGCCCTGTACTAAACAGTATTCATTTTTTTTATTTATAAAAACAAAATCCAGAAACTGGATTTTCTTTTTTGTAAATAAAAAAGTAATGTTCCCCTTGCAATGAAACTCATCTCCCACGGCGGTGGGGGGAGCGTTATTTTATTTTACTGTCCCTCACTGCTGGGGTTTGCCTGGCAGTGACAGACAGTAAAATTTGACTATATGTCCACCCATCCTAGTTGGTTGGGTAGACATGTAGCCATTTCTCCAACAGCCCTTTCTCTGCTATCTGCTCTCCATTGTTGCCAAACTTTGTCTGCCCGCATATAGATCGGGTGGGCGAACGACTATGTTGGTGGCAAGGGAACTCCATCACTGCTGGAACTGAGTTCCCTTCCCATAAACGTATATATCAGGCCCTTGATCTGAATGTAGAAATCTTGACTGGGTGAAGTTGTAAAAAGTATCTGACTGATGAGAATGCTTTACACGTTTTTTTTCTTAGTTAAGCCTGTCTGCTCTGTGCCATAGCTACCAAGGGTTGAGCTCTGGTTTAAATTATTGAAACCATTATGGACCTAACACATTATTGACTTTATTACTTGTGGTGAACTACCATCCATCCCAATTAATAACTCATTTTCTTATACTGTCCTTTTAGAGAGGTACAGTTTCCATGCTAGTATGCAAAGGCCAGTTAACCTCTTGTTCACAAAGCGATTTCTCCAGAGCCTATCTACAATAAATATGAAAAATAAAAAAAAATGTCTTCAAATTGCTTAGATTAATATGATATGATTTATGGAAACTGAGGAATTCGGTCTTCCTGATAGATTATTATTGGCCTGTAAAATCCTTACTGATACCCTGCATAGTGGAGAGAACTGTCAGGAGTCTCTATGATTTGCCTTTGGGTATTGCAAAGGATGTGTTAGCCGGGAGACTATACACACCTCTCAGAGATCCCATTAGTGTATTTTAGATAAGATCCACAATTTGATTCTGACAGTTGGTTCTAGGAAGTCAAGAAACCTACAGTAGGTCATCAACAGGTCTTTATTATTATACACTACACTATTGCAGAAAATTGGCAAGAGCAAGCAAGCATTGCAATAATTATTAGCACATTAGAACAGGAGAATGATAAAAAAAAGAAAAAAAAATAACATTTATCTGAAAGCAGTCAAGGTAATCACCCTTTGCTGAATTCAGAACTTTATCTAGTTTTCAGAAATATATAGCTTTCTGGGATCCACCATGAGTTTCACACCTGTTTCTACCGCAAACTAGAAGGAGATTGAAAGCACAAAAAATACGGAAAATGGGCTATCTCCCAGTAAAATGCCAAAACTGTGTTAGAAATGTTTGTTTCCTGAATCAAGTCTGCCTGTCCCTTGGAAGCTGGGAAGCAGGTGATTTTAGCACTGCAAACCTTCCGTTGATGCCATTTGCAGAAAAATAAAACAGACACTTTTTTCTGCAGCACGTTTTTCACATTTCCCTCCCCCCCAAAAAATAAAACCTCAAAATGTATCTATATTTTGGCTAATTTCTTGATTCCCTCCAAGGGAATCCACAAACAATGGGTACCTTTAGAATCCCTACGATGTTTGGAAAAAAAAGGACGCAAATTTGGCATGGACGGCTTATGCGGTTAAAAAGTTATTGGAGTCTCAAAGTGAATTACCCCAAATAGGTAAAAATAAAAAAGGCTTAGCACGACGATGGTGGTGGGTGGGTGGGGGGGAGGGAGGTGTTTAAGGCCTATCAGCAAAGGGGTTGAAATAGACCAATCTCGTAAACAAAATAAACAGTCAAGTAATAGATGCACATGAAGATGAGTAAAACCTAACCCACATTTACGTTCACCATCCCCGCCTTAAAAACATTAACTCTTTCCTTATTTAATAACAACAGATAAAAAGCTACAAATAATTTTAATACTAGCAGCCTTAAAGGAGGGTTGGGTAACCAGAATAAATATGGGTACACACATTTTTCTGCCAGCTTTCCAATATATAAGTTGCAGATGACTTTGTCAGAATATAGTTTGAATCACTGATCCTACATTCCCCTTCAAAAGCTTCCTTCAGTTCTCTCTTAAAGAGTTGAGGGGGATCTTCCATTTTATAATCTACAATGTGTAATTTTTGTGCTATCTTTACAAATCTACTCCTCACCTGTCTCACCCATGTTAAGTCACTGCTCCCTATTTCTTTAGCACAAAGTGATGATATTTTTGGTTGTCCTTGTACCAAAGTTTACCTCAAGATCTAAATGATAATTCACGGGCAAGGTGATTCCAGGCTGGTAACTCAGCTCCCATCATTACAGCCTGGGACATAGCCCGCTGGGGTAGGCCAAGCAGTATATTTTTTACATTCACCTTCATATTTAGTGCAGTTTGCATCACTGCTAAGGCATAAAACGTCTGTCCTATGCAAACATTGTGTGAGGACCACAGCTTTGTATGCTGTGAAAACCGGGGTCAATGAAGGCCCTCTAATCTTTTTCAAATTTCACCAGCCCTCTAGTAGTCGAGAGAGACGGAACATCCCTAATTTTCTTATGCAGGGACCAACTTAATTTTGAATTAAACATCATACCCAGACAATTGTATGATGTATGTATCTCCACTAGCTTATGTTGGAAAAATCCACTTATATGGCTTGACATTGGAGCCAAAGATTATAATTTTTGATCTATCCTTATTGACTGTAAGGTCATTTACTACACAATAATTACTGAATGCTTCTAATTTTCTTTGAAGACCTACTTGAATCAGGTCCGTAATGGCCAGATCATTCCCATATAATAAACAATCAGTGTGTTTTCTCCCATGTTTGTGAGAACAACTTTGTTTCTAATACAACCTGTTGCAGGTCTGCAAGGCATAGGGAGAATATCGGGAGCCAAAACCCAATCTTGTTCCAACCAATTATCAAGGATAATTTTTTCCCAAAGTGCTTCACTGAGATCTAACTCCACCCAATTTTCCAGATAGAGTTCCTTGTGGATAGCTAAGAGACACTTTGGGATCTCCGTCTTCCTCAGTGTAACCCACAGACTATTTCTGTTTACTAGGTCAAAGGCAGATTGGAAATCAACAAAACAAGAGAGTAAAATGCTTGTTGTCTCCAGTGCCTTCTGACATACTGCCCGTAGGCGAAATCAGTGATTGACTGTAGAGGGACTCTGCTTAAAACCTCCTTGTTCAATGGGCACCAAATTGTTAGAATCTACCTATTTCTTCACATATATTGAAATCGCCTTAGAATATAACATGATCCCCATGTCCGTTAAGCTTATCAACCAAAAATGTCTGGGGTCTGAAGGGTCTTCTTTCTTGAATGTGTTTTTTTTTTTATTGCTCCTTTCCAACTATCCGGAAACATTCCTGATTTTGACACATTGTAGAAGCTGGATAGCTACAAGATGTTTGATCAGGTTGGACACAGAGGTACAGTGTTCACTGTCAAAATGGAGGTTAACATCTAGAATGTTAAAATCAGATAAAGTAAGCACATAAAGGACAAAGGCCTCGGTGAGAGCTTGTGAAAGTCTAGCAATTAGGCACAAAGTTAGATAAACAAGGGCTTCGGAAAAGGAAAAGTTGTATGACAATTTAAGAGAAAAAATAATACCTTCATACTCGAGGACCAGAAGGTCGGATGTTAGACGGGTAAACTCTGTCTTAAAACAATGGGAATGCCACCACCCTTTTGTCGCTGTAGTCATGCCTCATAATACAGTACACCTCCAGTAGAGCCTGAGCTACGTTTTGGGTAGTACTGTCATTAAGCCAAGTTTCTGTTAAAAATAGAGCTTCAATTCTGTAATCTAAAAATAAAATTGAGGATATCCAGTTTGTTTGGTTAATGATTGATAGTTACTACGAAAGAAACACTTGTTGTCAGTACAGGAACAGGCAGGTCGCTTTGCTATTGCAGGGATCAAATTGAAGAAAAAATTGCAGTACCTGTAAGCATTTTTTGTATCTGGAAGGTGAGTGATATGGAGGCAAGCTGCCAAGCCAGCAAACCCTCACAAGAGTACGAGATAAGGTTACTCTGAAATTGGCCATGTATCCTGGCGCCGTTCGGGCATGGATGAGCGCAAATAGCCTGAGGTGTGCTTTCAGTGCTACAGCTTCACGCCTGCTGTGCAACCACGTATTGGCCAACTAGACCGCAAACTGCCAAAATAACTCCTCCAGGTGGCAAGAGGAAAGTGAAATGGCTGACAGAAATGGACACACAGACTGGGAAGTCAGGAAATCGCTAGAAGTAAGTCCCTCAAATAAAAGGTAAAACAGCTCACTAAAACTTAAAAATACCTGAAATAAAGTGCAAGTGCAGTGTAAGGGAAGTGATAGCCTTAGTTCTTTGAGAAAAAAGGGTTTAAAGTGGTGTTTGGGTTGGGCTTAAAGGTGTTAACATTTTAGATATATCTGGGCGATTTGGCCTGTGGGAGTGCCACTGCACCACAAATTTGAAAAAATATGGCCTTCTGATTTGCCAAGAGAACCTTTTTCCCCCATCTGCCATTTCAGTACCATGGTGCTGGTGCTGGTTCTGATCCCGTGGTACTGAGTGACCTTATTGGCAGGTGCAACTCGGAGAAAAAGGTTATGGCTGCTGTGTCCTCAAAATCTTTGAAAATAATAGTATCATGGGGCAAGATAGGGACACGCTGACCTCCTAGCATTTGGTGGGGGGTGACTCTGCGAGACTCTTCTGGGGGCCATAACTTAAAAAATAATATCCATGCTGCGGGTACTGTGGTACTCCTACAGG
The DNA here is from genome assembly GCF_031143425.1 of Pleurodeles waltl. NCBI lineage: Eukaryota > Metazoa > Chordata > Amphibia > Caudata > Salamandridae > Pleurodeles > Pleurodeles waltl. Next base: position 519,256,676 of record NC_090447.1, on the reverse strand, counting down.
ACCCAGTGCAACCCTCCTGTGAAGTTGCACAGTACTTCTGCCAGTGCTGTCAATCAAGCCTCACCTCCATAGTATCACGGTACCCGTACAAGCTTCCTGAGAAAGCTCTCATGGTACCATGAGGGTGCCTCCTGACTGGTGGATACCATGGGTATGTCAATGAATACACTCCAAATGGGTCCAACTCTCTCTTTCTAAATGCCCATATGTTGCTTTTGAAGGAAGTATGGGTTACCAGAGAGGGGTGAACCCTTTACATTAACCTCTATGGGTATGTATCAACAACAAGGTATTGGTAAACCCATATATCAGCTAATTGATCCATATCTTCACATCAGAATTCCCTTGAGTTATCATATCCAGCCAAAACAGTAGATCCAATGAAGTTTATTGTAAGGTGCATGAATGGAACATACAACACCATTATGGCGTATAGAGATGAAGCCAACACGTGTTTTGCCCCCTAGTGGTACGTAAACCTGGGGCTTTATCAAGGCTGAAAAAATACAAAAACAATTAGAAACATCCATCCTTCTGAATAGAAGGCATTGAAGAAAATATCAGTGTCTCACCCACGTGCTAAAGATAAACGAAAATAGCTGACTATCTCCAAAAATCCATGTGTGAATTGCCTTGCAGATATAACACCACTACCAGTATCAGAACTTTGTGATTCGAATAGACAGGTGCTAGCTAGTGAGTCAACCTTGCTGGTTAGTCAATCTCTGCTTCAATTTTTGGTTTCATTTCGTGTATTTTATATATTTTATGCATTATGCTGTAGCTATCACTTACTGATGTTTTCTTGTGCTTGCACACACTGACACAACCATTGAGCACATTTGGTAAAGCTCAAGATGTTGGCAATTAGGAAGATAAAGTAGATTGCAGTGTTTTTATTGTTCCCTTCACTGACAGCCCTTTCCCATTAGGTAGAACATTAGGCTGTGACTTCATATAGATAATCATATGAAAATTTAGAAGTCCCCAACTACATCACTAGGTGCTCTTTCCTTACTCATCAGTTACTCTTCAGAACAAAGTAGCAACTAGTGATTGTTTGTATTCCATGGCCAGTGTATGCAGCTAATACACTTCAACAGCGAATTAAAGGCAACATAATGAAATGAGACCACGCCACTTTCTGTGGAAGAAAATTATGTCGCTGGTTTGTTAATCAAGATGATGGGTTAATTTATAGGCTATCGAGGAGCAGCTGGCAATGATATAACATGTGTACTGCTCTCTTGATTTGGCAAACAGCCACTAGGAATAGACATAGTCATGTTCTTCAGTGGTGGAAATGTGTGCTTACCCCACTGAAGTCCTACATAGTTCTAAAAGTTGTGTCCTATTGTGATAGCTTAAATTAGGAAATAGTATGCCAATGTGGTGTCCCACCTTCACATCCTGGTTTGGTGACAGAGGACAGATGGGTGTATTTCTGCAGCAGTGTGCAACTGGTACGGAAATGCATATTGTTAGAAATGGGGTCTCTGGTTGGCAGTCAGTTTGCACTCTGTCCGAGCAGGGATCTTCACTTTAGTCAGGGTAGTGGAGATACACACTAAAGATACCCCCTGCTCACCCCTTTGGTAGCTTGGCACAAGCAGTCAGGCTTATCTCAGAGGCAATGTGTAAAGTATTTCTACCAACACACACAGTAATACAGTGAAAACACTCCGAAATGGACACCACACCAGTTTAGAAAAATAGGTAATATTTATCTAAATCAAACCAGACCGAAACAACAAAAATCCAACATGTACAAGTCAAGATTTGAATTTTCAAAAGAATAAGAGTCTTACTTCATAGAAAGCAATGGAACGTTGATTTTACACAAAGTATCTGGTTTGTGTCACAAATAAAGCTGCACGTACAGCGATGCATCGATTCCTTACTCGCAAATGAGGTTGTGCATAATTTCTTCTCCGGTCGGGTAGGCAATGCGTCATTTTCCTCCCCCGCCAGAGAGTGATGCGTCGATTTCTGGACAGGGCACCTCAGATCCTTGCAGGTTCACGATGACTTTGACGCCCAGTGACGATGTGTGAGAAATCCGGTCGCACATGTCAGAAAATCACACTGCATGGAGTTTGCGTCGTCAACAGACACAAGCGGGTGTTGCATTGTTTCTCCAGCCGCGATGCATTGAACTCCCAGTTGCAATGCAGGTGGAGCGTCGATTTTAGCTGCAAAGCGTGTGGCACATTGTTTTTCAGCCGAGTTGCAGGTGGTGCGTCGAAGTTTTCCCCGCACGGAGTTCTGTGCATGGATTCCAGTCTTGGTTCTGCCAACTTGACCTTTCAAGGGCCCAGTGACTGGATAGGACACCACTTGGCAGGGCAGCCGTCTCTGCAGAGAGTCCAGGTGCTGGCAGAGGAAGTCTTTGGTGGCCCTGAAACACTTCAAAACAGGGGGAAAGCTCATTTCAAGCCCTTGGAGATTCTTCACAAGCAGGACTATACCCCAAAGTCCAGTCTTTGTCCTCTTTCAGGCAAAAGTAACAACTGCAGGCTAACCCAGCAAAGCACAGTCACAGGCAAAGGGGCAGTACTCCTCCTCCAGCTCATCAGCTCTTCTCCTTGGCAGAGGTTTCTCTTGATTCCAGAAGTAATCTAAAATCTGGGGTTTTGAGTCCACTACTTATACCCCTTTTTGCCTTTGAAGTAGGCAAACTTCAAAGGAAAGTCTCTGTTGTTCACAGGACCCTGCCTTGCCCAGACCAGGCCCCAGACTGGAGACTGCATTGTGTGAGGGCAGGCACAGCCCATTCAGGTGTAAGTGGCCACTGCTCCCTCCACTCCAGCCCAGATGGCTCATCAGGATATGTAGGCTACACCTCAGCTACCTTTGTCTCACTGTCTAGAGGAGATTCACAAACAGTCCAACTGCCAGTTTGACCCAAACAGGGAATCCACAAGCAGAATGGTTTTAGCAAGAAAATGCCCACTTTCTAAAAGTGGCATTTTCAAACTGAGAATTAAAAAAACAACTTGACCAAAATATGTATTTTTAAACTGTGAGTTCAGAGACACCAAACCCAAATTTCTATGTGCTCCCAGAGGAAAACTGCACTTAAAAGTTCTTTAAAGGTAGCCCCCATGTTACCCTACAAGAGAGATAGGCCTGCAACAGTGAAAAACGAATTTGGCAGTATTTCACTGTTAGGTCATGTAAAACACATCAGTACATGTCCCACCTTTAACATACACTGCACCCTGCCTATGGGGCTACCTAGGCCCTACTTTAGGGTTGCCTTACTTGTTTAAAAAGGGAAGGGTTGCGCCTGGTAAGTGGGTACACCATCTAGGTCGAATTGGCATTTTAAAACTCACACACAGACACTACAGTGGTGGGTCTGAGGCATGTTTGCAGGGCTACTTATGTGGGTGGCACAACCAGTGCTGCAGGCCCACTAGTAGCATTTGATTTACAGGCCCTTGGCACCTCTAGTGCGCTTTACTAGGGACTTACTAGTAAATCAAATATGCCAATCATAGAAAAGCCAATTACACATACATTTTACACAGGGAGCACTTGCACTTAAGCACTGGTCTGCAGTTAAAGTGCCCAGAGTACCAAAAACAGCAAAAACAGAGTCCAGCACACAGTCAAAACATGGGAAGCAGAGGTAAAAAAGACAGAGGAGACCACGCCAAGGATGCCAAGTCTAACACACATACAGGGGACCTTTAGTACAAAAGGAATGTACTTTGTGTCTCAGTTGCAAACATCAGTATTAGGAGAATGCATGCTGTATATATTCTCCCAGTGTGCCTAATGTAATGTTACTGAAGTCACCTAGTTGGGGGAATTAACAATTAATTACTCATCTCAACAGAAGGGCAGAGATGAGCACTGTGATTGCAGAGCCTGTGTGGACAAGAGTAGGAGTCTGTTTGGCCAGGTGGATGAGTGGGAATGCTTGAGAATCTTCTGGGCCAAAATATTCTTGGACAGTGGAGAAGTTTGTGTACTGAGTATGGAAAGGGTAGGTGCCTCTTACGAGGCTGCTGTCCTCTAATTCCAGGGCCCATTAACTGGGAGGCCACTTTCAGGCTTTGGATAGAAGGCCTAGACTAAAGATCTAGGATGGCAGGATCCATGCCAGATTTTTTCGGAATAACCCCTGAGTTGGTAATGAGTTCAGTTGAGATTAATTTCATTATTATGCATTTTATGTGGAACTACTGAAAAGACTGCAGGGGCGTGGCCTGCCAAGACCCATTTGGCTCTCCTGACCTATGAATAGTGTAAGTATTGGACCGATTGGCAGTAGACTCTAATGGCTCCCATTGAGCACCTTAATCCTTAAACAGTTTAACTAGCTGGATATTCTGGCGGGTTAAATTGGGCCTGATGTCCCGCAGCAGTTTAATCCCAGGCATAATAGGCCGCAATGGCATCCCACACGCGGATAGCGCTCCGAGTGGATTATTAGAGCCTTAGTATGAATACTCAGTCACTCCAGATTCATAAAGTGATCCTTCACATTGATTCAGACCTCTATGAAATCCAAGCATGTAAACATTTATAAAAATGATTAATACATAATTTGTAAAACATGTAACAACATCCAACTTCAAGGACAAGTAATTCTTCAATGAGAAGGAGCAGAATCTCCGTGGCCTTCTGAACAGTATACTCGGTCTACCAAAATGGCATTACTAATATTTATGGGCTGGAATACAATTTAGCTTAATTTTCCATTTCAAACAAATTAAACCTTGGTACAGTATTTTAAAATGAATTATATTTAAAGTTAGGCATAAAAGTTAATACTAATGAAAAATACAGGTGAAACTACTTTTGCGTTGTCATTGTATTAACTAAAATGCAGTCACTGTTTCTATCACCTTGCTGCGTTAAACAAAGTATGAACATTTCAATCCTTCTCAGTTTTCATTTTATTTAAAACATTCCACTAGTTGTAGGCTGTCTTTCACCCCACCGTTTTCCAGAGCGAGAAACTACTCATGCATTTGGTTTTTGAGAAAAATAATGTTTTATTTCTAGTTTCTGAGGAAATTGCTGGAATTGGCCATGTAGAATCATCAATACCCAGCGCCCTGAACTCATCAAGAGCTGATTATGTAATTGTACAAATAGCTGACTGGATCTCTGTCCTAGATATGTCCTCTTGGTGCTTCAGTTAATGCTCACTGGCGTGTATCTCTAGGCTAGTTTCCACCAGTAGAATAACCAATAACAATTAAAGGCTGTAGTTTATCCACAGTACTGGTAACTTTCAGTAAGAAATGCACTTTTTATGTTTCTTTAAAAATAAATTTGGTTTAGCGGTGCATTTAAATTGCTTGATTAGGACCATAACACTTTTAAGGAAAGGGACTAACAACTAGTGACAATCTTTAATAATGCTTTATTAAAACAAAGTGATCTTGCATGGCATGAAAATTCACGTGAAACTGTTGTAAAAGTTTGAAAGACTACAGTTATTGATTTATTTATTACAAGATAAATAAAAAATTAAGCAACATGATCTAGATGGTTGTGCATGATTAGGTCTTTGATTTGACTCCTAGTGCCTTGTCTGTAGGAGTGTGGGGGTAAAGGTTCACCATAAGCCCTAGAGATGTCAATCAGTACTGGAAATGAGGAGCTGCCCTTTGTGCACAGGACGAGATGACATTACATGGACCTAGTACAGTTGTGTTGAGGGGGTATATTGGAGCGATCTTTCGGGGATGCTGAATTCTCTGGGCCTCCCCGTTGAATAACGACTCACACACGGCATGGGTGTTCAATCTGTCCGGTGGGTTATGTCTTACCCCACCCGTCAGGATGAAACTTTATTCATTCAGCCTACGAGACCTCAGGGCTGCACCGTTACGACTCACTGAGTGGGAAACATCAAGAGCCCACATTGCAACCCTCCTGCGCACCAATTATGTCATTGGCGTGACACTACATTCCTCCCTTATTTTAAAGTAACTACCCCAACACAAAAATGTAAAATATAGTCAAACATTAACATCATTCCAGTCCTAGTCTGTGAGTTCTCTGACTGTATAAATACATGCACCCTTACTGGAATTAAACCCACCCCCAGTCCATGTAGAACTGTTTATCTGACTCATGGTCACTCCCAGAACACCAATAGTCATACTGCATGGGCCTTCAAGCGAGAGGATGGGACAGGGTTGCTCCTCAAGCTGTAGTTCATGCAGGTGTAGTGCCCTCGAGGCATGTCAGGTGGCCTACTCTGGCCACTCTCTGCCTCACAGTCACTGTTGCTGTTACGGTTATTCTTCTCCCTCTCGGCATCTGCCACAGTATCAGTAGGTGCCTCAGCTGCAGAGGCTGCATCATCTTTGCTTCTGTCATGGTCAGACATTTTGATCTCTGGACGGGCTGGACTTGCCAAATATAACCTTTTGAAATGTGAGACATTTCTGGATAACTTTTCTTCTCCCTAATGGGCGGTCACTTTAGTGCCATGGATGTGTGTGATGGTCCACGGGGCTCTTTCAAACGGCAACCAGAATTTGCTGCAGGGAAAATGATCCTTCACCAGTGCTAAGTCACCCACTTGGAGGTGAGATGGCTCAGCCATGTCTGCGGGCTTGGGCATTGGACCGTTGGCACTTGGTCAAGACCTGCTAATGGTCCATCAAGGGGGAACCCACTCTGGATGAAGCAGAAATGGGGTCTTGTAGCACTCTCCCCATGAGCAGATGTCCTGGGGCTTGCCCTGTGGTGGAGTGTGGGGTCTGCCTGTACTCACAGAAGAACTAATATATAGCCAATTCCATGGGTTGCAGAGTAGCGTGTGCAATTTGAATTACCTTATTTAGTGTCCTCATGAATCATTCCACCTCCACATTTACTTGCGGCCAGCGTGGGGTGACCTTCTGGTGGCCAATGCCTTGAGACTTGTGGTAGTTCGCTATCTCCTGACTTTGAAAGGGCAGCCCATTGACAGTTCTTAGTTCTCTCAACAACCCGTAGGTGGCCATGGTTTTCTCCAGTTTTGGCAACACTTCATTGGCTCCTTGCGATGCAATGATTTCAACTTCATGGTATTTAGAGTAATCGTCACTGATCACCATTGCGTACCTCTCATCCAGCAAACTTCCAAAGTCCAGGCTGGCACACACCATTGGATGTTGGGGTCTTTCTCCGTTATCACGAGTGCTGGTGCTGGGGACCCACCTGTAGCCTGACACCATGGGCAAGATCTCATGAGGTTCTTCACCTGCTCATCCGTGAGCAGTAACCACACCTTAGTGCGCAGTCAGTTCTTAGTCTTGACAAACCCCTGATGGCCTGCGTGAGAAAATTTCACAACTTGAGTCGTAAGGCTAGCCGGAATTAGCAGCCGATGGCCTCGCAGGAAACAGCCATCAGGATCAGTGGCAAGCTTGTGACGAACGTGGTGCAGACTCTCCAGGATGCAACGGACCTCCGGTGTCTTCTGGACCCACCTCTCTTTGAATCATGGCCACCTGCTGTTTAGGATGGCATTTAACACTAGCTACAGGCATTCATCCTTGGCGGCGGATGTGTTCTATTGAAATCAGCAGAGGTCTAGAGCAAACCTACGCAGCAGGCATATTCCTCTGTCTCAGTGGCTTCTACATCCTCTCTGCTTATCGCCGCTCAGGGATGTCTAGACAAGTAGTCTTCCGGGTTGGTGATGCCTGGCCGATACTCCACCTGGCAGTTGTATTCTTGCAGCTGAAGTATCCACCTTTTGATTCTCAAGGGTGGCTTTGATGATGTTCCTTTAAAGAGGGGAATGAGGGGTTTGTGATCGGTCATGACCACAAACGGCCAGCTGTAGGCATACAAATGAAAATGCAGACACCCCCAGTGTGTTGTCATTGCCTCCTTTTTAATCTGCGAATACGTTTGTCCTGTGTTGGTGAGGGACCGGCTTGCAAATGCTACTGGGGCCCACTCCCCATTCTCTGGCCGTTGCATGAGAACTTCCCCTAATTCTTTTGTCCCAGCATCCACAACAATGGTGGTTTCTCTCTGTGGGTCAAAATACATCAATGCATTATCCACTGGCCGAGCAGCTTTGGGTGCTTGGAAGGCTTGCATCTGTGCATCTCCCCGCTGCTGTGGGGTAGCTGTTTTGGAGAGCTTCCGCAGGGGTTGCGTTTGGGTGGTTCAATCAGGGATGAACTGGCCACAGTAGTTGACCATTCCCAAGAAGCTACGGACTTCTGAAACGGTGGCAGGTGGGTTGGCTTCCTTAATGTTTTTCACCTTATCCAGGTATGGGACAACACCTTCTTTAGAGATGGAGTATCCGAATAAGCTTAGTTGTTGCTTTAGGAACTCACATTTACTCTGATGAAGGGTGAGTCAAGAATCTTATATCTGTAGGAGGACACTCCGCAGTCATTCATTGTGCTCTCAGATGGACTTTGCATACACCAAGATGTCACCACTGACATTTATCACACCAGGAAGATAGATGAATAGTTCTCGTATGGTGTTCTGGAACTCCTCTGCAGGGCTGGATATGCCGAAGGTCAATCGACAATACTGCTGCAGCCCCATATGGGTTGAAAAAGTAGTGATATATTGTGAATCTTCCGCCAGGATGAGCTGATGGTAGCCCAAACAAAGGTCTACCCTGGAGAAACATGTCATCAACTGTGGGTGTGAGGTGCCGTTCTTTTTTTATCACCACGTTCGGCAGCTTCATGTCCACGTATATGTGCACCTCGCCTGATGGTTTGCACTTCCTGGTAACTACAATTGGGAACACCCAAGGGGTTGGCCCTGCCACCCATTCAAATATTCCAGCGGCTTTCAGCTTTTCTAGCTCTTTTCAACTTGGGGCCTCTGATGGAAAGTCATTCTGCTGTGGCTGAGGGCAACCGCTTGTACAGAGCAGTCTATATGAAGTTTAATTTACTTCTCTTTGAGACATCCTGTTCCCTCGAACACCTCAGGGAGTTGAGCTAAAATGTTTCACTCCTTCTTGGTGTACTCTAAGTACCAAAGTGACACTTCCGAGAGCCTCCGCCAAGCAGGCTCCCGAGAAGCATGCCATGACCTTCTTCGATGAATTACACTAGGGAGTCAGTGGACTCGGCTTCATGGGTGATGGGTGTGCGGAACTTCCCCGAAATAATGTGGGGTTTGCTCTGTCCATATGCAAATACTTTGATTGTCTTCAGGAGAGGCGGAGAGGGTCGTAGCATCTCATAGGCCTCACCTGGCAGCAGGTTGATGGACGCTTCGGTGTCTACAGTGGCAAGCACGGGGTGGGCTCCCACTTGTATTTGACATTGCTGAAGGTGGCGTTGGGTTGGTGTCGCTGTCCCAACTTTGAATATGGAGTGCACAGTGTGTTCTGCACCTTCGTCATCGTCCATATCACTGCTTGGTTCTTGCAATTTGGTACCATATTGACCATAGTTCATGTTGTCACCTTTTTGCTTGAGCAGCATACTTTTGCAAAATGGTTGTATATCGCACACGCAGCACACTTCCTGCCTTTGGCAGGGCGGTCATTTGGGTGATGTGTGGGGCCACTTCAATAGCCGCAGAATCTTGTAGATTGCCCCCCAGTTTAAGTTTCCTGGGCATCCATGTGGAGGTGACATTGTTGACTGGCTCGGGTTTGACAGTCTTTTGGAGGGCAGCCTCCATGTGGGAAGCACAGGCTTTACATAGTTCTTTGGTATTGCCTATTATTAGAATGCCTAATAGGGATTTGTCTGATTCTTCCAGGATCTGCTCCCTCAGTTTGGTTGAAGAGCACCCCTGGATTATTTGACCGTGAATTTCTTCACCCTCATTGGTAAACCTGCAGGTGCTTGCTAACTCTTTTAACCTAGTGTAGAACACATCAATGGACTCCTCATCCTGCTGCCTTGCTTGACGGAAGATGAATCACTCGTAGTCCTGGTTAACCATGGGTTTGAAATATGCATTGAGTGCTCTTATGAGGGTTGTGTGTGGTTTTTGTGGTCACTTCGGGGAGTGTCTTAGAGATTCGGTGTAGGGCCTTTCCTCCTAGATCAAGAATCATGTCCTGCTTCCTCTCATCCTCCACTTGAGTTGCTTCAAAATACAAATCGACCCCTTCATCCCAGTCTTTACATCAGGATGCTTGTGCTGATGGGCCCCTTCGATGATGAATGGTACAATGGGGGTAATGTGAGCCATCATGACGTCTTCTGGGGTGTTGCAAGGTGCACAGGAGATGAGGACAGTAATCAGGAGTCTCCTCCCTGGTCTGCACAGAGCAGCCTTGTGTAAGGTCTGGCTCCTGGTGGTGTCTTGCGCAGGGTGTTCTAGCAGTCTAGTATCGGCTACAAGGCCTCGCTATTAGACCTGCAGCCTCCCCTTTTCTTGCTGGCACTTTCCTCATATGCCTGCAGTGGGTCTGTGGTCCTGGGGCACAGTGATTGCTCTGTTGGCCTTTGTAGTCGGCCTGCACCTACCACAATTAACACTGGGGCACTTGAATGCACTGATCCTCTCCCTCCACAGCTCCTAGGCCCTGCTCACATGGTGCTTCTTCTGCATCAGGCTGGGTTGGTTGTCAGGCCGCACTGTGCGCTCACCGCAGGTAAATGTGGCTGCTGGCAGGTTCTGACATTGGGCATGATACTTCAGTGGTATTGCCAGCACAACATGAGCACTGTGCCTCCTCGCGGAGCATGTGGCTGCCTTCCTCTGGCCCATAGACTCCTCACAGTGTTGATATAGGGCACACCCGCTCACGTCACCAATTGTATCGAGGGGTTGTATTGGAGTGATCCTTGTAGGCTACTGAATTTACTGAGCCACTCCTGCCAAATAACAACTTGTACACTGTATTGGTCTTCACTCTGTCTGAAAGTGGATTTTGTCTAACCCCCCCCAATCAGGACAGAACTTTATTCATTCAGCCCACGTGACCTCGGGGCTACCTGCGGAGCAGGGAACATCCAGAGCCCAGCCCTGCGGGAGGCTGACATTGCAACCCTCCTGCGCGCCAGCTATGTCAGTGATGCAACACTAAAAGTATTTCCTATTGACATCCAGCAGTAATGAGCACGTATGATGGGTTGAGCGGCATATCACACCGTGCTCTTTAACTGTTTTAGGGAGTGTAACATAATTTCATGCTCTGTCAGGAAACTGAGTGGCACTTGCGCCACCATCTCTTTAACATTAGAAGTTGGCACTAATCAAACCATCTCAGGAGTGTTAACAGCCAGAGATGAAATATGAGGGAAAGGAGTGGAAGAGAGAGCCAAATACTTTCTGTGCTTTTGTGTGGTGATTTTGGGGGTGCAATGTGTGTGTGTGTGTGTGTGTGTTTTCCATGTGCACGTGGCCTCTATGGGAGCAGCCTTGGCTCAAAGCCTGCCAGACAGCAGGATTCCCTTCTCCAACCGGTGAAGGACCAAGCGGCCCAGGATACTCATCATTGTCCTCTAGTGCTGGCCTGCACCTGACATGCAGAGCATTTGTTTTTTGTTAATTTCAAAGCATATGCATCCTGCCCACATGCTGAAGCAGAAAAGCCAAGTACTTCTCTGGCCTGGGAGGTTCGGCAAGAACAAACTCAGCAAACCATTACTTCCATCAGAAATGGATCTGCCACATTACTTCTTAAGCAACATGAAATACACAATACTTTCCCATGATACTGCCAGACACTTTATGCTCCACCTTGCAGGAAAGTGTGCCAAGACATTGCTAATTACCTAGATGAAATCCCCATTCCACAAATTACCCCTGCACAGCAGTGGGATCTTGATTCACCCATTACCACAACATAAATAAAGGAAGCCATCCGCTCTTTATCCATGGGCAAGACTCTGGGGCCTGATGGGCTTCCACTGGAATTCTGTCTCACCTACTCTGACATCCTGGCCCTGATACTTGAAAACCTTCTAGCATGGAACTCAAGTAGAGGCTTTTATCTCCCTCCTTGTGAGAGGCTATGTTGGTCTCTGTTCGAAAGCCAGGGAAGGATACTACAGAGATGACTTCTTATCTCCCAGAAGCGATTTTAAACTCAGAATACTAGATCCTGAGCAGGATAGTGGCAGACGCAGTGCACCCACTACTACCCCATTTGGTACACTCCAGCGAAAATGTCCTTATTCCGGGTTGTAGCTCGTCCTTAAATACGCTCAGGCTGTTCATGTTATGGAGTTTGCTCCTCCGCTCTATCCCAGATCAACATATCTTGTACCGGACATGGAGAAACAATTGACTCTCTTGAGTGGTGCTGCTTCTTTGAACTCCTCCGGCAATTGTGACTAAGCACCCACATACTGAAATGCATACAATTGCTTTATACGCAACCCACGTTGGACACTACATTTTGCACCCTGTCTCATCTTACAGGGGGCCACAGGAAGGGTTGTCTCCTCTCCCTACTTTTATATGCCTTGGCAGGGGAGCCTATTGCCATTCTGTTGCATTAGGGGAGAGCTGAATGGGGCATCCCTTTGGGAGACAGAACATTTGAGGTCTCCCTATAAGTAGATGACATGTTGCTGTATACTAGGGACGCTGGTGTTGGTTTGGGCATATTACTTTGGCACTCTGTGGTTTTCTTGTGGTATACAACTTGCATGTCAACCGGCAGAAAGCTTGCCTACTCCCCCCTCAATTCCTAGTCTCCCATGGGTCAAATGGACTTGGCAGGTACTACTATTAGATACCATAGGCATACGAATATATAGTTCTGACATAACGTGGGCAATGGCAGCACTTGGCATGTTGTCATTCTGGCGAACTTTGCTACTATCCGTAATGGCTTGGTTAACATCACCCCCCTCCCCCAAACCTGCTTTAAATTTAATCACAACAATCTTCTGCTCCCTGGTCACTCTACTAAGCAAGCTGATATGGTTCTGGGGCCAACAATGGTAGTGCTGGAGAATCTTTGACATCCCCGTGATCAGGGTGGCCTCGGAGGTCCTAACTTCGAGCATTACTACCTTGCCTCCCAACTTCAGTGGCTTTGTAGATGGACTGCCATGATCTGCTTAGATGACACTGCCTCTGCACCGGTGCCATCAACAGTTGCTGATGTGTTTCCATGCCTCTGTTCTGTGGGCTGCAGTATACTCGCCCCCCCCCCCAACTTTAACAGGGGCACATTTTTGATATGCAAAGCCTTACGTGTCACTCTCCTATTCCCAGCACCCTACTCCTTAGCCTGTTGACTTCTTGCAGTGCACATGTGCACAGCTGTGTTAAACAATGGTATATTCTGGATGTAGAGATCTTGAGAGATCTCTTTAGTGATGGTATCCTGCGTCCCATTGACAACCTCACAGAGCTACGCAGCATGCATTAGGACCACTTTCTGACTTATAATGCACTGCTACACACTCCACGCCATAGTTGGCAGATACACAAAGTGCTACAATCACTTTACACTATGGGTACTGGGCACCTTTAGATGGCTATCGAAATCGCTATCGAAATCGCTGATGGCACACCCCAGACTATGCGCTAAATGGAATGCAGATCTCAATAGGGAGTTTAGAGATGCTGAAGGGGAATGAGTCCTTGCTCATCCCACAGTGTCAAGGAATGCTTGACCGACACTCCTATAGTTCTACATTCTGCATAGGGCCTACCTGACCCCCGGGAAGATGAATGACCTCCTGGGTGCTTACTCCTGCTCATTGTTAGCTGCTGGGCGCTGATATACAGGTCTTCCTCAGAACCAGCTCTACATTAACACACTTTGAGACTAAGGACAGGCAGTGTAGCTGGGACATACCTGCAATGAGATTATTCAAACACCCCTCAAACACAAGGCCATGTCTTGCTTCCTTGACTTGGCTTTCATATTGGCGTTTAGATCCATCACATGCCTCTGAAAGGCCTCAGTGCCCACCATCTGTGGCTGCATTACTTCCTGGGCGAGGACTGAAAGCACCCTTCTCCACTGAGAGGAGGCTGAAGCCTTCCAGAAATAACTTCTTTAACTGAGCTGTGATGAGTTATTAGAAACCTTTCATACCCACAGTGAGGTTGACACTCTTCCTCCATAGATGGCTATTCAGTAGACTTGCCCATGTTCCCTAATGGTACACCGCATTACCTGACCCTGCAGTGAATAACATGGAAGCGGTTCTGCTTCCGATTATACACTCACACATGGAACCTTCCAGTATATTTGAGCCTTGCACTCCAAATGACACCTCTTACTTACCCACTTCCTCTGCTAGAAGGGCACTTTGTCTTCTCACGGCTTACTGTCACCTGCTGTTGTGACACATCTGCATTGTAGAACATCCGTGTTGGTTATGGGCCTGGTCTTGCAAATCATTACCATAGCCACATAACCTGCACCTACCTCCCACCTTCCTAGTTAAAGTGTTGTTGTTGTTTATTATCTTCCAACTGTAGCCATACTAAGCAGCCCCATATTTGTGGGTATCTTTGCTCTGTTTTTATCTGTGCTAACATAACAAAGACTGTTACCTTATAAGCCATACACAACTTTTGGCTTTACTCAAGAAGTTGCAATGTTAAAGTACAGCCTTCATTTCAGACACTGTATTTTTTTGTTGGTTGTTGATTAAGCTAGTTCCCAGTTTGTAACTCAACAAAGAAGGAAGAAGGGCTAAGTCATTGCCACGGGGAAGAATAAATCTTTGGGCCCCAGGAAGAATGGGGACAATTGGCGATCATTGTTTATCTGCTATTTTGTGTCCTGTTTATTCCTTTTTCATTTCTTTGCTCCTCTGACCTGTCTGACTTGTTTTTCCTACTAGCGTCAGCTAGGTTTCTATCATCACATCACTAGATTTTTCCTTCACCTATCATTACTAGTCTTTGGTGTAGTCTTTTGAAGGGTTCCCCCATCCTTTACAGCAACTCCAAGTTCCTGATACATATGTGATATTTCTGTTTTTGTCAGTATGTTGTCAGTGTGTGGTGTTTTTTTTAAACGTCTAGTATTTCTGTGAATATTAATCAATATATTCAGTGATGTGGCAATACCACTAATGAATTGCTCTCCCTCCTTTATGTACTTGAGGGATGCTTTCCTTCATGAAACCAGTTTAGATCAATACAAATTTAGGTTGTATAAAATATAGAAAAGAAACGTGATTTTTCTTCAGGAAAATCACATAGTCTGGGCACAGGAGTGTAAAATGTGGGTAGGCAAGGTTGCTTATCTTAAATCCAAAAGGAATTCGGTCACTGTTTTAATTTGAAATTTTATACCGCACTCTGAAGACCCTGCTTGATGATGGCTCATTTACTTGAGACAACATTTGAGGTATTCGATCTAAACATGTAACCTCATGGTTAATGAAACATTTTTCTGTAAGTCACTCAAAAAGATATTGCCAGAGATCTCTGTAAATGATTGTATCCTGCTGGACGGGGACTTTGATGTCCCTAAGCGCTGTAAACTAGACAGACTGTCTAATTAAATGCAAGGTTAGGCTGTCAACATCTCCTAATACAACAACTGCAATGTGCAGGAAACAATATTTACGTCACTTATAGACTGTACACCCTAACTGATTTTCGCTTTCTACACTAATCCCTCTAATGAGATTTTATCTTAGTAAATACAAACAATTTTCATCAAGAAGAATCCCCCAAAATATAGCCCATCAGAATGTCAGACCCTGCCTATATCGGCATAACAGAGTGTTTCTTGGCTAAAACACTCAATCAAAGGTATGGAGCCATAAACAAAGACATTTCATTCAATGCATGCTTATTATGTTTATACTAATAGACAGTCATTATTTTTTAAGTAAACTAACAGTTTGGCGATGTGCTATGGGACACTTTATAATCAAGTCATCTTTGAGATGGTGGTGGTGGTACTGGAGTTCGTCCACGGAGCTCTGGAGGTTAGCAGAATCCTGGGAGCCACACTGTACGCCATGACACCCGTCTGAATTTAGCATGCTTCAGAGCATGGAGGAGCTTCATAGGGGAAGAGGGACTTGCCACCACTTTCAGAGGGTTTGGAATCCTTCGTCACGCAGTCTCAGACACTCCGGCGGTAGTTGTGTCCTTCTTTGAGAGCAGTGGCCAGTGGGACCCGCTGTGTGCACAGTTGGCCCTACGCCCACAGCATGCTCTGTTTCTGGTCTGCAATGCTAATTATAGGTGTGGAGGTTCCCATTTCAACGGGCACCAAATTACCAATTCCTTTGTTTCATGCAGCTCATTGCTGCCATGTTCTGCAGCAGCCTTTGCACAGGCTAGAGGACGTTCTGTGTTCCCTTCTCCTGGCAGGGTGAACCCCCCACCCCAACTCATGGACTGCCTAATTATTCTCATGCTGGAGGATACTGAAACCAGCAGTAACTTGGCGGCCTTGCTTCCTGGCATAGGAGCTGGCCATTTGCTTGAGGGACATCCATTGTGTAGGAGGCTGGACTGGCTTGTAGTGAGTACCAAGGGGTACTTGCACCTTGCACCAGGCCCAGTTATCCCTTATTAGTGTATAGGGTGTCTAGCAGCTTAGGCTGATAGATAATGGTAGCTTAGCAGAGCAGCTTAGGCTGAACTAGGAGACGTGTGAAGCTACTACAGTACCACTTAGTGTCATATGCACAATATCATAAGAAAACACAATACACAGTTATACTAAAAATAAAGGTACTTTATTTTTATGACAATATGCCAAAGTATCTTAGAGTGTACCCTCAGTGAGAGGATAGGAAATATACACAAGATATATATACACAATAGCAAAAATATGCAGTATAGTCTTAGAAAACAGTGCAAACAATGTATAGTTACAATAGGATGCAATGGGGAAACATAGGGATAGGGGCAACACAAACCATATACTCCAGAAGTGGAATGCGAACCACGAATGGACCCCAAACCTATGTGACCTTGTAGAGGGTCGCTGGGACTATTAGAAAATAGTGAGAGTTAGCAAAATAACCCACCCCAAGACCCTGAAAAGTGAGTGCAAAGTGCACCAAAGTTCCCCTAAGGACAAAATAGTCGTGTTAGAGGGAGAATGCAAGGAAAACACAAATCAGCAATGCAACAACGATGGATTCCTGTCTGAAGGTACCTGTGGAACAAGGGGACCAAGTCCAAAAGTCACAAGCAGCTCGGAGATGGGCAGATGCCCAAGAAATGCCAGCGGTTGGTGCAAAGAAGCTCTTACTAGGCTGAAGAACTGTGAATACTGCAGGAACGACAAGGGCTAGAGACTTCCCCTTTGGAGGATGGATCCCCCACGCCTTGGAGAGTCGTGCAGGAGTGTTTTCCCGCCGGATGGACGCCAACAAGCCTTGCTACACGCAAATCGTGCGTTTGGCGTTTTTGGACGCTGCTGGGGCCCAGGAGGGACCAGGAGGTCGCAAATTGGACCTGCAGAGAGAGGGGACGTCAAGCAAGACAAAGAGCCCTCACTGAAGCAGGTAGCACCCGGAGAAGTGCCAGAAGCAGGCACTACGAGGATGCGTGAAACGGTGCTCGCCGAAGTTGCACAAAGGAGTCCCACGTCGCCGGAGACCAACTTAGAAAGTCGTGCAATGCAGGTTAGAGTGCCGTGGACCCAGGCTTGGCTGTGCACACAGGATTTCCGCCGGAAGTGCACAGGGGCCGGAGAAGCTTGCAAAGTCGCGGTTCCCAGCAATGCAGCCCAGCGAGGTGAGGCAAGGACTTACCTCCACCAAACTTGGGCTGAAGAGTCACTGGACTGTGGGGGTCACTTGGACGGTGTCGCTGGATTCGAGGGACCTCGCTCGTCGTGCTGAGAGGAGACCCAAGGGACCGGAGATGCAGCTTTTTGGTGCCTGCGGTTGCAGGGGGAAGATTCCGTCGACCCACGGGAGATTTCTTCGGAGCTTCTGGTGCAGAGAGGAGGCAGGCTACCCCCACAGCATGCACAAGCAGGAAAACAGTCGAGAAGGCGGCAGGATCAGCGTTACAGAGTTGCAGTAGTCGTCTTTGCTACTATGTTGCAGGTTTGCAGGCTTCCAACGCGGTCAGCGGTCGATTCCTTATCAGAAGGTGAAGAGGGAGATGCAGAGGAACTCGGCTGAGCTCATGCATTCGTTATCTAAAGTTTCCCCAGAGACAGAGACCCTAAATAGCCAGAAAAGAGGGTTTGGCTACCTAGGAGAGAGGAAAGGCTACTAACACCTGAAGGAGCCTATCACAAGGAGTCTCTGACGTCACCTGGTGGCACTGGCCACTCAGAGCAGTCCAGTGTGCCAGCAGCACCTCTGTTTCCAAGATGGCAGAGGTCTGGAGCACACTGGAGGAGCTCTGGACACCTCCCAGGGGAGGTGCAGGTCAGGGGAGTGGTCACTCCCCTTTCCTTTGTCCAGTTTCGCGCCAGAGCAGGGGCTAAGGGGTCCCTGAACCGGTGTAGACTGGCTTATGCAGAATTGGGCACCTCTGTGCCCAACAAAGCATTTCCAGAGGCTGGGGGAGGCTACTCCTCCCCTGCCTTCACACCATTTTCCAAAGGGAGAGGGTGTCACACCCTCTCTCAGAGGAAGTTCTTTGTTCTGCCATCCTGGGCCAGGCCTGGCTGGACCCCAGGAGGGCAGATGCCTGTCTGAGGGGTTGGCAGCAGCAGCAGCTGCAGAGAAACCCCAGGAAGGGCAGTCTGGCAGTACCAGGGTCTGTGCTACAGACCACTGGGATTATGGAATTGTACCAACCATGCCAGGATGGCATAGAGGGGGCAATTCCATGATCATAGACATGTTACATGGCCATATTCGGAGTTACCATGGTGAAGCTACATATAGGTAGTGACCTATATGTAGTGCACGCGTGTAATGGTGTCCCCGCACTCACAAAGTTCAGTGAATTGGCTCTGAACAATGTGGGGGCACCTTGGCTAGTGCCAGGGTGCCCTCACACTAAGTAACTTTGCACCTAACCTTTACCAGGTAAAGGTTAGACATATAGGTGACTTATAAGTTACTTAAGTGCAGTGTAAAATGGCTGTGAAATAACGTGGACGTTATTTCACTCAGGCTGCAGTGGCAGGCCTGTGTAAGAATTGTCAGAGCTCCCTATGGGTGGCAAAAGAAATGCTGCAGCCCATAGGGATCTCCTGGAACCCCAATACCCTGGGTACCTCAGTACCATATACTAGGGGATTATAAGGGTGTTCCAGTAAGCCAATGTAAATTGGTAAAAATGGTCACTAGCCTGTCAGTGACAATTTGGAAAGAAATGAGAGAGCATAACCACTGAGGTTCTGATTAGCAGAGCCTCAGTGAGACAGTTAGTCACTACACAGGTAACACATACAGGCACACTTATGAGCACTGGGGCCCTGGGTTACCAGGGTCCCAGTGACACATACAACTAAAACAACATATATACAGTGAAAAATGGGGGTAACATGCCAGGCAAGATGGTACTTTCCTACACAACCCCCCCCAAACGAAGGACAATAAGACTAGCCATTACCTGATGAGTCTTCATTGTCTAAGTGGAAATATCTGGAGAGTCCATCTGCATTGGAGTGGCTACTCCCAGGTCTATGTTCCACTGTATAGTCCATTCCCTGTAGGGATATGGACCACCTCAACAATTTAGGATTTTCACCTTTCATTTGTTTTAGCCAAAGTAGAGGTTTGTGGTCTGTCTGAACAATGAAGTGAGTGCCAAACAGGTATGGCCTCAACTTCTTCAGAGCCCAGACCACAGCAAAGGCCTCCCTCTCAATGGCAGACCAACGCTTTTCTCTAGGGGTCAACCTTCTACTAATAAAAGCAACAGGTTGATCCTGGCCCTCAGAATTAAGTTGTGATAGGACTGCCCCTACTCCTAATTCAGATGCATCAGTTTGGACATAGAATTTTTTAGAGTAACAAGGGCTTTTCAGGACAGGTGCAGAGCACATGGCCTGCTTCAGCTCCTCAAAAGCTTTCTGACAGTTTGCTGTCCATAATACCTTTTTAGGCATTTTCTTGGATGTGAGGTCATTAAGAGGGGCTGCAATGGAGCCATAGTTCTTAATGAACCTCCTGTAATACCCAGTGAGGCCTAGGAAGGCTCTCACCTGAGTCTGAGTGGTAGGGGGAATCCAATCAATAATAGTTTGGATTTTCCCCTGAAGTGGTGCAATCTGTTCCCCACCAACAAGGTGTCCCAGATAAACCACCTTACCCTGCCCTATCTGGCACTTTGAAGCCTTGATAGTGAGGCCTGCCTTTTGCAGGGCCTCCAAAACTTTCCAAAGGTGGACCAGGTGATCATCCCAGCTGGAGCTAAAGACAGCTATATCATCCAAATATGCTGCGCTGAAAGCTTCCAGCCCCTTCCAGGACTGTGTTCACCAACCTCTGAAAAGTGGCAGGTGCATTTTTCAAACCAAAAGGCATTACAGTAAACTGGTAATGTCCTCCAATGGTAGAAAATGCAGTCTTAGGTTTAGCATCTTCTGACATTTTGATCTGCCAATACCCTGCAGTCAAATCAAAAGTGCTTAGATACTTGGCAGATGCCAGTGTATCTATTAGCTCATCTGCCCTGGGTATAGGGTGAGCATCTGTTTTGGTTACCAAGTTGAGACCTCTATAGTCTACACAAAACCTCATTTCCTTCTTTCCATCTTTAGAATTGGGTTTTGGTACCAGTACCACAGGAGAAGCCCATGGACTGTCAGAGTGCTCAACCACTCCTAGTTCCAACATCTTCTGAACTTCTTGCTTTATGCAGTCCCTGACATGGTCAGGCTGCCTATAGATCTTACTTTTGACAGGTAAACTGTCTCCAGTATCTATAGTGTGCTCACACCAAGAAGTGGTGCCTGGCACAATGGAGAAGAGTTCTGAAAATTGTCCTAGGAGATTTATGCAATTATCTTTCTGCTCAGCAGTAAGACAATCAGCCAAAACTACCCCTTCCACAAGAGCATCTTGTTCTGTGGAAGAGAAGAGATCAGGTAGAGGATCACTGTCTTCTTCCTGTCCCTCATCTGTTGCCATGAGCAGGGTGAGATCAGCCCTGTCATAGTAGGGTTTCAGGCGGTTGACATGGAGCACCCTAAGGGGACTCCTGGCAGTGCCTAAGTCAACCAAGTAGGTGACTTCACCCTTCTTTTCAACAATTGTGTGTGGACCACTCCATTTATCTTGGAGTGCTCTTGGGGCCACAGGCTCCAAGACCCACACTTTCTGCCCTGGTTGGTACTGAACCAAAACAGCCTTCTGATCATGCCATTGCTTCTGGAGCTCTTGGCTGGCCTGAAGGTTTTTACTGGCCTTTTTCATGTACTCAGCCATCCTTGATCTGAGGCCAAGTACATAATCCACAATATCCTGCTTAGGAGCTTTTAAAGGTTGTTCCCAACCCTCCTTTACAAGTGTGAGTGGACCCCTAACAGGGTGTCCAAAAAGAAGTTCAAAGGGGCTGAAGCCCACTCCTTTCTGGGGTACCTCCCTGTAGGCAAAAAGGAGGCATGGTAGAAGGATATCCCATCTCCTGCGGAGTTTTTCAGGGAGTCCCATAATCATGCCTTTGAGAGTTTTATTAAATCTCTCCACCAGTCCATTTGTTTGTGGATGATAGGGTGTTGTGAACTTGTAAGTTACACCACACTCCTTCCACATGGCCTTTAAGTATGCAGACATGAAATTGCTTCCTCTGTCTGATACTACTTCCTTTGGGAAGCCCACCCTGGAAAATATTCCCAGGAGGGCCTTTGCCACTGCAGGAGCTGTAGTGGTCCTTAAAGGAATAGCTTCAGGATATCTTGTGGCATGGTCCACTACCACCAAGATAAACCTATTGCCTGAAGCAGTAGGAGGGTCAAGGGGGCCAACTATGTCAACCCCTACCCTTTCAAAGGGAACCCCAACCACAGGCAGTGGGATAAGGGGTGCCTTTGGAGTGCCACCTGTCTTGCCACTGGCTTGACAGGTTTCACAGGACTTACAAAATTCTTTTGTGTCCTCAGACATCCTAGGCCAATGAAACAGTGGTACCAATCTGTCCCAAGTTTTCATTTGACCCAGGTGCCCAGCTAAGGGAATGTCATGTGCCAGTGTTAGGAGGAACTTTCTGTACTCCTGAGGAATCACTAATCTCCTGGCAGCTCCAGGTTTAGGATCCCTTTGCTCAGTGTACAAGAGGTTGTCCTCCCAGTAAACTCTGTGTGAGTCACTGACATCCCCATTAGCCTGTTTGACAGCTTGCTGTCTGAGACCCTCTAATGTGGGACAGGTTTGCTGTGCCACACTCAGCTCCTCTCTGGCAGGCCCCCCTTCACCCAAAAGCTCAGCAGTGTCTGCTTCCAGCTCCTCTGGTGTAGGTTCTGCACAGGGAGGGAATTCTTCTTCCTCAGAAGTAGAATCCACT
This sequence comes from Pleurodeles waltl, assembly GCF_031143425.1. Taxonomy (NCBI): domain Eukaryota; kingdom Metazoa; phylum Chordata; class Amphibia; order Caudata; family Salamandridae; genus Pleurodeles; species Pleurodeles waltl. The sequence goes on along the minus strand of NC_090447.1, from coordinate 519,234,395 downwards.
GTAGAGGGAGGGATAGTAGGAAGTGGTTTGCTTCTACTAGCCCTAGCTTTAGGGAGCACTTGGTCCATTGTTCCAGGATCCAAGCTTCCCTGTCCTTTTTGCTTTTTGGCCTGAGCCCTTGTCAAAGCAAAAATATGCCCTGGGATGCCCAGCATTGCTGCATGGGCCTCCAACTCCACATCTGACCAAGCTGATGTCTCCAAATCGTTCCCTAATAGACAGTCTACAGGTAAATCTGAAGCTACCACAACTTTCTTTGGACCAGATACCCCCCCCCCCAGTTGAGATTTACAACAGCCATGGGGTGGCTTTGTGTTATGTTGTGAGCATCGGTTACTTGGTACTGGTGTCCAAGTATGTGTTGTTCAGGGTGCACCAGTTTCTCAATCACCATTGTGACACTGGCACCTGTGTCCCTGTAGGCCTGGACCTCAACACCATTTATTAGGGTTAGTTGCTTGTACTTCTCCAAGTTATGGGGGCAAGCAACCAAAGTGGCTAAGTCAATAGCCCCTTCAGAGACTAAAGTAGCCTCAGTGGTCTCCCTAATCAGACCAACCCCAACTAAATTACCAAAAGTGAGCCCAGCTACTCCCTTGGATTGGCTATTAGTAGGTTTGCTCCCACCACCACTGCTATTAGTAGGGACACTAGGTGTAGCAGTAGGGGTTGTAGTGGTAGGAGCTGTGGTGCCTTTCTTTGGACAACTGGGATCTGTTGTCCAATGGCCTTTTATCTTACATAAATAGCACCATGGTTTCTTTTCCTTGTTCTGATTAAAGGAGGGTTTGGGCCCACCACCCCCACCAGAGTGTTTTTGTGGGCCTGATGAAGACTCATTTTTAGATTTGTCCCCACCCTTGTCAGAAGACTTACCATCCTTCTTTTTGTTGCCATCTTTGTCACCCCCTGTATGAACTTTTCTGTTCACTCTTGTTCTGACCCATTTGTCTGCCTTCTTTCCCAATTCTTGGGGAGAGGTCAGATCAGAGTCCACCAAGTACTGGTGCAACAAATCAGACACACAATTATTAAGAATATGCTCTCTCAGGATTAAGTTATACAGGCTGTCATAATCAGTAACTTTACTGCCATGTAACCACCCCTCCAAGGCCTTCACTGCCTGGTCAATGAAATCAACCCAGTCTTGTGAAGACTCCTTTTTGGTATCTCTGAACTTGATCCTGTACTGTTCAGTGGTTAAGCCATAACCATCCAGGAGTGCATTCTTAAGAACTTGGAAATTGTTAGCATCATTTTCTTTTACAGTAAGGAGCCTATCCCTACCTTTTCCAGTAAATGATAGCCATAGGATAGCAGCCCACTGCTTTTGAGGGACATCCTGTACAGCACAGGCCCTCTCAAGTGCAGCAAACCACTTGTTAATGTCATCCCCCTCCTTGTAAGGGGGAACTATCTTATGCAGATTCCTGGAATCATGCTCTTTTGCAGGATGACTATGGGGAATACTGCTGCTGCCACCATGGGTATCTAAACCCATTTTCTGTCTTTCCCTCTCTATTTCTAAAGACTGTCTATCCAAATCCAGCTGTTGCTTCTTGAGCTTCAGTCTGGTTTGCTCCACTCTCAATCTATTGAGCTCCCTTTCCAACAATCTGTCATCAGGGTGGGTGGGAGGGACATTTCTAGATACAGAGGTATGATGGGAATGAACAGAAGGAGACCTGTCCCTTACAGAGGGCACCCTAACAGCTTGGCTACCAGTATAATGTGAGAGCACATCATCAGTATGATGTGATTCAACCTCTGTACCAACTATGCTAGACTGTCTAGTAATGGGCAGGCTGAGAAGTTTCTTTCCTGAACCTTTTCCTGGGGGAGTCCCTGGATCAGATTGAGAACCATTAGCTACTTTTTCTACAGATTGGGCACTTATGGCCTTATCCTGTACTCTAAGCATATTAATTAACAGTTCTAAGGAAGGATTCTTCCCTACACTCAAACCTCTCTCTATGCAGAGACTCCTTGCTCCTTTCCAGCTAAGGTGATCATATGCAAGTTTGGACAGTTCAACTTTTTGGCCTGTGCCAGACATTTTTTAGAGAGAGTTAAAGTGATAGACAAAGAGAAAAAAGTTTTCAGAACTTTTTGGAAAGACAGAAAAAACTTTTTAAACTTTTAAGAACTTTTTGAAAGTTTAGAAGTACTTTTCAGCACTTAGAAAAGAGTGAAAAGAGGAAATGCAAAACTTTTTGGCTATGTGTATATACACTGACCTTGTTTTGTATATTTTTCTCTTATGAAAAGTACAATGACAAGAGTGGTAAGTAGTCTCAAAGCACTTATCCCACCACTGCACAACCAATGTAGGAGGCTGGACTGGCTTGTAGTGAGTACCAAGGGGTACTTGCACCTTGCACCAGGCCCAGTTATCCCTTATTAGTGTATAGGGTGTCTAGCAGCTTAGGCTGATAGATAATGGTAGCTTAGCAGAGCAGCTTAGGCTGAACTAGGAGACGTGTGAAGCTACTACAGTACCACTTAGTGTCATATGCACAATATCATAAGAAAACACAATACACAGTTATACTAAAAATAAAGGTACTTTATTTTTATGACAATATGCCAAAGTATCTTAGAGTGTACCCTCAGTGAGAGGATAGGAAATATACACAAGATATATATACACAATAGCAAAAATATGCAGTATAGTCTTAGAAAACAGTGCAAACAATGTATAGTTACAATAGGATGCAATGGGGAAACATAGGGATAGGGGCAACACAAACCATATACTCCAGAAGTGGAATGCGAACCACGAATGGACCCCAAACCTATGTGACCTTGTAGAGGGTCGCTGGGACTATTAGAAAATAGTGAGAGTTAGCAAAATAACCCACCCCAAGACCCTGAAAAGTGAGTGCAAAGTGCACCAAAGTTCCCCTAAGGACAAAATAGTCGTGTTAGAGGGAGAATGCAAGGAAAACACAAATCAGCAATGCAACAACGATGGATTCCTGTCTGAAGGTACCTGTGGAACAAGGGGACCAAGTCCAAAAGTCACAAGCAGCTCGGAGATGGGCAGATGCCCAAGAAATGCCAGCGGTTGGTGCAAAGAAGCTCTTACTAGGCTGAAGAACTGTGAATACTGCAGGAACGACAAGGGCTAGAGACTTCCCCTTTGGAGGATGGATCCCCCACGCCTTGGAGAGTCGTGCAGGAGTGTTTTCCCGCCGGATGGACGCCAACAAGCCTTGCTACACGCAAATCGTGCGTTTGGCGTTTTTGGACGCTGCTGGGGCCCAGGAGGGACCAGGAGGTCGCAAATTGGACCTGCAGAGAGAGGGGACGTCAAGCAAGACAAAGAGCCCTCACTGAAGCAGGTAGCACCCGGAGAAGTGCCAGAAGCAGGCACTACGAGGATGCGTGAAACGGTGCTCGCCGAAGTTGCACAAAGGAGTCCCACGTCGCCGGAGACCAACTTAGAAAGTCGTGCAATGCAGGTTAGAGTGCCGTGGACCCAGGCTTGGCTGTGCACACAGGATTTCCGCCGGAAGTGCACAGGGGCCGGAGAAGCTTGCAAAGTCGCGGTTCCCAGCAATGCAGCCCAGCGAGGTGAGGCAAGGACTTACCTCCACCAAACTTGGGCTGAAGAGTCACTGGACTGTGGGGGTCACTTGGACGGTGTCGCTGGATTCGAGGGACCTCGCTCGTCGTGCTGAGAGGAGACCCAAGGGACCGGAGATGCAGCTTTTTGGTGCCTGCGGTTGCAGGGGGAAGATTCCGTCGACCCACGGGAGATTTCTTCGGAGCTTCTGGTGCAGAGAGGAGGCAGGCTACCCCCACAGCATGCACAAGCAGGAAAACAGTCGAGAAGGCGGCAGGATCAGCGTTACAGAGTTGCAGTAGTCGTCTTTGCTACTATGTTGCAGGTTTGCAGGCTTCCAGCGCGGTCAGCGGTCGATTCCTTATCAGAAGGTGAAGAGGGAGATGCAGAGGAACTCGGCTGAGCTCATGCATTCGTTATCTAAAGTTTCCCCAGAGACAGAGACCCTAAATAGCCAGAAAAGAGGGTTTGGCTACCTAGGAGAGAGGAAAGGCTACTAACACCTGAAGGAGCCTATCACAAGGAGTCTCTGACGTCACCTGGTGGCACTGGCCACTCAGAGCAGTCCAGTGTGCCAGCAGCACCTCTGTTTCCAAGATGGCAGAGGTCTGGAGCACACTGGAGGAGCTCTGGACACCTCCCAGGGGAGGTGCAGGTCAGGGGAGTGGTCACTCCCCTTTCCTTTGTCCAGTTTCGCGCCAGAGCAGGGGCTAAGGGGTCCCTGAACCGGTGTAGACTGGCTTATGCAGAATTGGGCACCTCTGTGCCCAACAAAGCATTTCCAGAGGCTGGGGGAGGCTACTCCTCCCCTGCCTTCACACCATTTTCCAAAGGGAGAGGGTGTCACACCCTCTCTCAGAGGAAGTTCTTTGTTCTGCCATCCTGGGCCAGGCCTGGCTGGACCCCAGGAGGGCAGATGCCTGTCTGAGGGGTTGGCAGCAGCAGCAGCTGCAGAGAAACCCCAGGAAGGGCAGTCTGGCAGTACCAGGGTCTGTGCTACAGACCACTGGGATTATGGAATTGTACCAACCATGCCAGGATGGCATAGAGGGGGCAATTCCATGATCATAGACATGTTACATGGCCATATTCGGAGTTACCATGGTGAAGCTACATATAGGTAGTGACCTATATGTAGTGCACGCGTGTAATGGTGTCCCCGCACTCACAAAGTTCAGTGAATTGGCTCTGAACAATGTGGGGGCACCTTGGCTAGTGCCAGGGTGCCCTCACACTAAGTAACTTTGCACCTAACCTTTACCAGGTAAAGGTTAGACATATAGGTGACTTATAAGTTACTTAAGTGCAGTGTAAAATGGCTGTGAAATAACGTGGACGTTATTTCACTCAGGCTGCAGTGGCAGGCCTGTGTAAGAATTGTCAGAGCTCCCTATGGGTGGCAAAAGAAATGCTGCAGCCCATAGGGATCTCCTGGAACCCCAATACCCTGGGTACCTCAGTACCATATACTAGGGGATTATAAGGGTGTTCCAGTAAGCCAATGTAAATTGGTAAAAATGGTCACTAGCCTGTCAGTGACAATTTGGAAAGAAATGAGAGAGCATAACCACTGAGGTTCTGATTAGCAGAGCCTCAGTGAGACAGTTAGTCACTACACAGGTAACACATACAGGCACACTTATGAGCACTGGGGCCCTGGGTTACCAGGGTCCCAGTGACACATACAACTAAAACAACATATATACAGTGAAAAATGGGGGTAACATGCCAGGCAAGATGGTACTTTCCTACACATTGCCATTTAAAATGCTCATTGTTGCCTTGTTCAGCACTGTCTAATCAGTACCATCTTATTCTGTATGCACCAGGAGCACAGAGACTATCACTTTTACAACAAAGTGAGCCTTCCCTCGATTGAAATGGGATATTCTGTTCCTAGTACTGCTATCATCTTCAACACCATTATTTTCTCATTTAAGTTTTGTAACATACTTATGTTAATTTGTAAGTGCATAGTTATAACTGTCGTTTTGTAAACTGCTTGCTTACTATGGAAACTGTTCCTATGTAAAGCGCTCTGATAACTCTTGGTCTAGTTCACGATATATAAAACTTCAAAACTAATAAAATAATGCAAGCAAACAATGAAAGGGCAAATAATGGGTCTAGGGGCAAAAATAAGGTTACTAGAAAAAGATATCAAAAGCATGAGGGTACACACCCAAAACGGATGACACACAAAAGCTCAATAAACTAAAATTACTAAATAGGAATATAGTGAGGTTCAGGGTAGAAAAGCATGTTTTTCTCTAGAATCTGTAGCAGAAGAGCATCTAATAGATAAAGCGAGAAGACTCCTGCCATGCTACCTAAAAATCCAGAAACAACATTTCAGCAATTAATAAACCAAACAACAGAATTACAGTAAATGACAAGGATATTTAGAGACTTTCCTCGAGTTGTATGAGAAATTCCTTGTGAGTTCATGAGAAAGGCCAATTTGTAAACAATGATAAATACTGGAACAATATTAAAATCCAGAGTGTTTCTGAATTTAAAAAAAAATAAAAAAATAGCAGTGCAGATAGCTTCACATTTAGTTACTCGAGGTGGTTTATGTCTCATCCATAGAACAATGCCCATGTGTCCAATGAGCTAACTTCACAATTTTATACATTTTACATCAAATCCTGATCCCTAGAATACTCAGTTTGTTCTGTCACTTTGCAAACTCTGGAGATATTACAGGGATGGCTACAGAAGTTGCTATAGTTTTCATTCATGAACAACCAAAGAGCCTTTATCCCTAACAAATTATAGACTGATATCAAAAAGAAATCTTAATTGCAAAGTTGATATCAGAGTAATAAAACTGAAATGAATCACACTGCTCCAACTAGATTTCTTCATTATTTAGCTAGTAATAACACTAGACCTGTCGGCCATATCACTGAGGTTGGTAACTATTCATTTGCCACAACAGTAGGTATGTTGCTCGATGCTCAGAGGGCCTTCACTAAATGTTGTGGTCTTTCTTTCTTTATTTCAGTTTCTGCTTTACAAATACTGTTAAGAAACTACATTTATAAAGCTTTAATAACCAAGTACAAAAGCTCTGAGGCATGTGTAAGAATTAGTACAGTATCATCCCCATACTTCTGTTTAGAAGACATGAGGCAGGCTTTTCCATACTCCCCTTAACTTTTTCCATTAGGCCTAGACCACCTAAATATCTCATTTAGAAAAAATACAAAGGTTAAGGACTTAACATTGCAACGAAGAATTTAAAATAGTGACATATGCCAAGGATGACTTTATTTACATCTCTGTAGGTATTTCATAATTGCCAGTGGTATTGGAAGCTATTTGCAGCTAATTTAGGTCTCTGGTCAAAACCCCAAATAAATCTAAGAATCAAATGTCACCACTCAGCCCTTTCTACATGTTTGCTGTGGTCAATGGCATAAGACTAAAATTGCAAGAAGGCCTTAGAAGGCATGACTATAATTTGCCTAGACCCTGGCATAAACAAGGAATGTAAATGTTGGTGCCACCACTGGTAAAATTGAAGACCTGACCAAAAATAGCACACTACGAAATGTAGTAGGGCAGAGTGGAGCCCACCAAAATGATGTTGGGCACAGTAATTTACTTTCTCTTGCAAATCATTCATGGCTCTATGTGAGCAAACAAGACACCTAAAATTTGCTGAAGAAGCTACCACTGCCCAAAAAATAAGGGAAATCTACATTTTACAAATGTTATCAACTATGTAATGGCTATCTTTGTTGACTAAAGCATTTTTCTAGATGCTCAAGTATACAGTCAAAGGGATCTCTCACACTATTAACTAATAAAAGAGTTGCATTGTGTGTTTTTCAGTTTTGATATACCCTCTCAAATCAAACTGCTAGAATCAACAGCAAAACTACTAGAATATAGAGCAGCTAAATGCATCCATAGGAAAGAGACTGACTCAGTCCCTTGGGTGACAGGGACTACATCGCTAGCGGCTGCAGGCAAAGGTCAGAGGAGCTCTACATTTGCTTGACATTTAATGTTAGTGTCGTAATGTGGGGACAAGTGGCAGCCTGTATTAGTCTAATCCTATATCAGTGACACTTGGCAGGACTAGTACCTCTTCCTTCATTCACAAGATAACATCTGAAATTGCCCATGCTAGGTTTTCACCTGCTCACAAAGTTTCTTTTCGCCAAAAAAAGATGCATACATTACAGTTAAAGTTGTGTAAACTTGAAGAATAAGATTTCGATCATATGACAGCTGTATGTTATGAATGAAGGGGAATACTAGAAGACAAAAAGTAACCACAATTTTGGAAATTCATGAAATAGTGATGGGTTTGGGTGCAACTGTTTTGGAGTAGAAAAGCTAGCTTTAGATTGAGAACATCTGTAACATATTTTGTGAGATGTGGACATAAAAAGGATTCTGGAAGTGGAAACAAGCACACACATGTCCCTTCTATACATGCTGGGCCTGGGTTCTCTATCTGAGGAAATGTCAAAATATTAGCCTAGGAACAAAAATCTCATTAACAGCTCTAAGCCCCTATGCAAAGCAAATTAAAAATATTAGCCTTGCTAAGCCCCCTTCTGTTGACTGGCACAGTTATAACCAGTGAAAACATATTCAGTGAACAGGAAGCACTGAGTAAGTGGGCTTAACACTTTTTTTATCTTTTTTTCCTCAACCTTTTTCACTGATCTGTCTTTCTCTTCTAACCATTTTACTGCTCAATCTCTTTCATTACATCATATTTACGCGTCCGTTCTCTATACCTTTCACTTACATGAGCAATGCCACACATAGCAGGTGTGCTTTCCGACAGGCGATAGAACGGAAATAAGACATGATGTACAGTATTCCAAGTAGTACATAAGGTCACATGTATTTGTGGTAGATGCGTTTAGGTTAAATAAAAAAGACTTCTCTTTCAAACAAGAATTGGCATCCTGTTTGGCTTTTGTAAAGTGCATGCACACAGACCCACAAGTTTCATGCATACATGTAAACTTTTCGACTAACACAGCTATAGGAACCAATGTTCACCAGTGTTCATAAAGTCCAGCAGACATACGCGCACCGCCCAACATTACGATCATGTGTGCACACACACCAACAATCATGTATAGCCCTATACTGCAGGACGAAAGGCAGCAATAAACCAGCGGAGCACAGGATGATGTGAATAAGGGAGGCAGGTGTATGTGCGCAGTAAGAGCTCTCGGTAATGTGTCTCAGGGGAGTGACGGGCAATGTGATTAATATCCATTGGATAGGATGTGCCATGTAGGAGAACTAGAAGGATTTGGTGATGTCTCATGCCAGAATAAGCACTATAATTTCCTCCCCTAGCGTAACGTTACCAAGACTGTTCTGTTTTTCACATGGGCTGGTTTTAGTCACGGGCATCGGATGCAAGTTTAAGGTGATTTAGGGATTCACCTCTACCCCCCTCGAATGTACTTTATAACGATTTGCTTGACAGTGAACTTTTTTACCAGTCAGGATATGGCCTTGCTCATCATAACACTAATTATTTTTGGGTTTTGTTTTTAGTTATACAATTCTTCAAGCAGTGGCAATGGATGCCAACTGATCCTGTAGATCATTGTGTTTCTTTTGTGTTTTGAAGGCCTCGTACGATTTTATTGATTTTTCAATTATTATTTTGGTACAGCTGGTTTGTTACCTGGGCAGAGTTTAAAACTGTCGATGCGAGCAACCTCCCTTGCAGTCATCAACACTTCTATGGTGTTCTTTGCATAAAAAATAATTAATCAAAAAGGGAGTAGCAAAAATAAGAATCTAAGGGGCCTTCTCAAGTTTAAGTACGCTGATCTTTTGTGTGTGGTGTTACTAAAAAATGCTAAGGAATATATATATTGATGACAAAAACAGGTGATCTGGAAAAGCAAAGAGATTAATATGCACCTGGATCTGTTATGAGTGTTTTGAGATATGTATATGGCTGGCAAACTAGTTTGTTCGAAAACAGTGGGGCAATCGCACACAGAGGCTGTATTATGAGATGCTCTGTGTTCACCCCAGTGATGCCTTCTTGGGCACAACCCACTCCTGTTCTATGAAATCTTTAGTAAAACGCCATTCAGTAAATTTTCTGCTACCCCAGGCTCTAAAGGTGCAAAGTATAAACCACTGAAGAACAACACAAGCATTATCCTGGGGTCTGTAGTGCACAGAAAGCATCAGAGTCATCACCATAGACACAAGATTGGCTCCTGAAGCGTGTGCCTCATTGAGCTGAGTGCAGTATTCAAAACACAAGTACCATCAACTAGGTGCTTTCTGCACCTCAAACCAGTCCCTTTTGTGTTTATTACCACACTGTGGCGGCCGGCAGCTTTAGGAGGGAGGGGGGCCGGCGGGACACACACACACACACACACACTCATTCTTTCACACACAGACACGCACATCCATTAACAACACTCATACCATTCAAACATGCACGCATGCACCAAAAATTAATTTTAAAACATCACACACATTCTTTCACACACTCACGCACATCCATTAACAACATTCATACCATTCAAACATGCACGCACGCACCAAACATTCAATTTGAAACATCACACATACACACATTTACCTTTGGCCTCCAGGTCCCAGGAGGGTTGGGACTGCTGCCTTCCCTCATTGGCTCATTGGCGGACCTTAGGTCAGCCAATGAGGGAAGGCAGCAGTCCCAGCCTCGCCACAGAGTGGGATGGGGTCAGTGAGACTGCTGACCCCACCCCACTCTGTGACGAAGTGTCACTGATTGACACTCGCCCTGGGCACTTCAGGGCTTAAACTGAAGCGTCCAGGGAGAGTGTCAATTGGTGACGCTTTCCTCGTCACCCAGGGAAGGGCCTCGAGGCACCTTTGCTGGGCTGAGGAGGTCACACCCATAGGAGCTGTGATCTCCTCAGCCCAGCAAAGTTCAGCTCAGGCAGCCAGGAGTCTGCGCAAATCGCGCATGTCTGCTCCTGGCTGCCTGACCTGAACATGAAGAGTGTCTGTCAGGCTGACCTTTGTTCAGCCTGACAGACACTCTTCATGGGGGGCAAAAGGTGGGGGGGGGCATGGACCCTCCGCCCTAAAGGACGGGCCGCCACTGTTACCACAAGTTCTGTATCGAAACCGCTGAGCATAGAAAGAGCCCTGCTCAAAAAAGGAGAGTAAGAACTACCAGTCAAAAGCATTTGTTTTTACTAAGTTGCTTTCTGAAATGCAGTTTTTTACTTGAGCCTCCCTTGTCCCCTTTGACCCATCGAAGGGGCAGATCATATGGACAAGCAGTGATGAATGGCCACGTACTGTGGGCTACTTCTTATGCATGTCCTCCCTTCATCAGACTTATGGTCCACAAATGAAAGCTATCGCCACATAGCAGACTGTATTCCACCACCCAAAAACCATGGTATGAAATCAATTTTGAGTTGTGTTTGAGACATAGGATTGTAATGCTCATGAACAGCAGCTACATCGAGTTCCTGAAATAATCCACATACTATAGACTAATGCTGTCTGCCTTGATGTGTAGAACGGCCTCCTCCTGCTTAAGCCTATTGGAAGGTAATCAGATGAGACACTAACAGTGCCTAATCTGTTAAGTGGCTAGGTCTTGGCTTTCATCTATTTTAAGGAAACAACCACATATTGATTTGAATACGCTGATATTTAATAGCTCTGTGTACTGAAGGGTCTCTTGCCATGAGGGCTTAATCTCTTTTTTCGTGTATAGAAGAAATTAATTTAAGCTTGTGCAATTTTTTATTTATTTAATTAGAGTTGAAATTTTAACTTTATGATGTTTCATAATGGGGATAGTAGTTTGGACGAGCTTATTTCATAGAGCTGGTTATGATTAAAGTGACCTGCACTGTGAAATCTGCAGGCCGTGCCTATAGTCTTGCCCACAACAGGCCCTGCGGGGCCTAGGAAAAAACCCAAGTCAGTAGCCTCTTCTCACTGTGCTGTCCAAAGTAGTACTATTTTTACCTTATGCTGTTGGCTATTTAATGCATTATTCCACTTCTTCTGGAGTGCATACATTGAATTACAGGAGTCTCTATTTTCCTTTTCAAACGTACACAGAATCATCACATATTAAATAAATTTTTAATGGATGTATTGTATTAAGAAAATAATCTATATATATATGCTATTGTGTCTTTGACCCACTGGCCTTTGCTTTCAAAGGTTAAGAGTATTTTTTTAAAGCTGGCACATATTTACAGAGAACCCGGTCAAACTGTAAAGGAAATGGAACAAAATGTATACATAAAAATAAAGGAGTTACAATTTAGTTAAGTGTCAAGGTGGGATGCACCCTCGGCTGAGTTCTCTTCAAATGATAAGGCAAATTGTCTACTTACTTTTACGTCACAGTCAAAATAGAAAAGGGACCAGAGCTACCTCGATTAGCACAGTGGTGGGGACAACAGTATGTTATGGATAGGGTATCCTGTTTTCAGTGTTAATTTTTTGTGGATTTCAATGGTGTTTTCTCAGTGTTTACAGACCTTTTAAAATCAGTGCTTATAGGTGGGTATTCGGCTTCCTGGTGTTTTTGCAGTGATTATACTAAGATACATAGGTAATTTAAAGGAGAAATAATGCAGGGTTTGTAGTGTCTTCCCATTGGCAGTGTGTCCAGTGGACTTATGTTAAGACTGCTTTAAGCACAGAAAGTCTATGTATTGCACTCTCATTCATCCACATCTCATTACCCTCTTTCACATCTCATTACCTCTGGCACTCACTCTGTCACTCTGTCAGGACCCTGCCTGGTTTACAGGACTATTAATGGATTTAAAAAATAAGAGTATTTTTTTAAAAATTGTACTAAACAAATTCCTGGACATAGTTTAAAGTTCATTCACCTAGTCCTTACTGAATATTATTACATTGTGAGGGTGACAAACCCTGCCAATGGCATAACAGCTTGTGAAACCTTTAATATTGTGAATTACAGTAGATTTATTCATAGCCCTGTATTGCTGAAACTTGATACTTTAAGCATGATCACCACTGCTTTTCTGCGCCCGGTGCCCGACTTCATTAGGATGGTGCTGCTGTTGTGTGAACATTAATTCTTGCCAAGTGTCCACATGGCAAAATTCTCACATGTCAGCCTTGACATTTTAACAAACATCACATTGTAGTATGGAACTTGAAATGTTGCTGTTGATATTGTACACTTTCACAAAAAGGGTCAAGAGATGTTAATATTGTAACCATCGGCTCAAAAAAAACCAGCAGCAGAGTACAGTTAGGTAAAAAGCTAAGATTAGCTGAATGTATCACACATACCCATGGAACACCTCACAGGTATGAATTTTGTTGGTACGTGTAAAGTCATGTACCATGTTTTCAACACTATACCATGTTCATGGTGATACCAATTTTTCATAGCTACCTGCCACTGTACCTTGCATTTTATGTTTAAAGCCTGGGGTGTTTGGCAGGTGACCTGTTATCAATACTGACTTGTTACAAAGGGGACGGATGTATTAAAGAGATTTACACATTTTGTGTCTGTGGGTAAATGTGATAGTACATATTGACCAACATTCGTATGAGCCAGCTATTTCACCAGTCAGTGGAAGAATTAAACACTGTCCAAAAATCAAATATGATTTTAATATTCTCATATTCTCTACAGCATATAAAATATTTAGATCAGACCTAAAACAAGCTTTTAAACCGAGCACATTTAATCCAAGTACACAAAACTGGAGGAAACAAAAGGAAGAAGAACCAATATTTTGCTGACTTTCATAAACTGCAAATCTGAAGGAGAATAATCTTAGACCAGTTTTTCTTGCTGTTAACTTTGTATCACAAAGTACATTGTGGTGGCCTTTCAGAAAGAAAAAAAAATAACTTATTCTCTTTCACATTACTTTCTTTGAATGGCATTTTAGTTTATGGTTTGGATATGTTTAATAGTGTTGTTTCTATATTTACACTGATGAGGGCAGTTTCCCTTTTGATGAGGTTTTATTAAGATATTTAGGTTTAAACTTAAAACAGGGTAGCCTAGTTATGGATAAATATGTGATTGATACCTTTAAATGAGCTGAAGTTATTTAAACGTGGAACTTTTGTAACTGGAAAAACGGAAATGTCAGTAAATCCAATCTAACCCTATAAATTCATGTATGTAAAGCTAAAACCTCCAAGACAAATCCCTATAATGGAACAATTTTGACCTTTTTGCAAAATGTCTGCAAGTTAATGTTTTTGGTTGGGAGGTTAGGAATGTGATTTCAGACCTTAGAAGGACCTAGTCAGACTTGCGTGTTTAGCGATGAGTAAAATTAGTATCATTGAGTTGGAAACTTTCAGTGTCCGTTATTCATAGCATTTCAAAACTGGTATAGAAAGTGTATCCTATAATAGACTCACAAAGCCATGTGCATGCGTATTCACAGGTGTATAAATCTCACAAACATGGTGCCCACAGATATAAGTTATGTATCTGCCCTTGTATAAGCTTACATGTGAGTGGAAATAAGTCAAGGTGGTATGACTCACGAGAAGCAAAGGCTCAAGTGGGTCATGAAGCTCCTCCCTTCTCTCAGCAATGGTAATATTCTACACTCATCAGCATACATAGGTTATGAAAAGCTGTTTTTTCAGGTGAAATTGTGATAACGTGTGTAACCAATACTAGAATACAAGGGGTTACATCCGTGTACCACAATCAAATCATTTTGAAAATGCCTTGTCAAGACTGTGGGCCCGATTATGAACTAGGCAGATGGGATACTCCGTCACAAAGGTGACTGATATCCCATGCTCCGTATTACAAGTTCCATTATATCCCATCCACCAAGGTCGTAACAAGGCCCTTTGTAACATGCATTCTAAAATACAGTAAGCAGCGTTTTATGTCATTAGTTGTATTGTCGTGGGGTCATGATATTGAATTTTGGGCTGTGCACTGTAGTAGTACATGAGTATGCAATTATTCCTACACTTGCTCTCAGTGTTTGATTAGGCCACATTTATTTTCAATGACATGGCATAAATATTTGTTGCGCTCATGTTGTGCTGGCAGTTCTGCAAGTTATAGTACTCAGAGTTAACCATACGCAATGAATTTCATGATTTTTTTGTTTTAATTCATAACCATAGTTGTAATTTAACTTTTTTTTTTGGTGTGTGAATTTCAGAGGTTTTTGTAAATATATGTTAAGGTCTTATAATAAATGTTAACCATAGATGTAATTGTGTCTATGCAGGGCCTGCAAACTTTCAAGCAGATCGACAGAGGTGTATGAGCACCTGCTTGAGTCCGTGGGCCCAGAAGAGGTGTTTATAAATCCCAGGGCTTCACTCCCTAACCATGTGCCTTACCACCTTTTATTTTTGTAATGGTTTTTTTCATATAAATGGGTCCCTTTGGCATTTTTCTGCCCCATATGGGCCTGTGAGGTCAAAGTGTATGCACCAAGCCCATGCGCATGCTTTATACATTTATTTTTATTTTTACAGAACTTAGGGACCAAACTCCTTGAACAGTAATGACATCCATAAGAGACATTTTTCTGGTACGACCAGTGACACAGAGCCTTTGGGTCTGCAAACTCAGCTTTGGGCTCCTGAATCCAAAATGGTCACTGGGAGAAGGCCAAAGAAATGCATTTATTTTTTTACATTTTGGCCTTGAAACTTTGTCCAAACCAAACTAACAATGTAGAGTGTTCTAATTTTTACTGTCTGAAGCTAACAAATTTTTGATGAAAACCACTGAACGTATTTGCACCAAATCAAGCATAACACAACACTCCTCTATGCTAAGTTTAATGTAATTCTGTTTGGTGTGTTTTTCTGTAGCAGAGAGCAGAGTTTCCGATGGGAGTTAAAATTTGAATGAAAGGTAAACAAATGTACTGCATAGACTGCAGGATGGGTTTACTCTAAACTCTGAGCAAAAGATTGCCTTCTGTCCAGTTTGGGTTCCTGGATTGGTTTCGTATGAAAACCGTTCAATGGTGTTGTAGAAAATGAAACAAGTATTTGCAATGCGATAGGTCTCGCATTTTCTTGAGTTATAGCTATTGGTATTGTAAATTCATAAGTGGACTTTTCTTGCCACATAAATTGGTCAACCCTGTCTCATAATTTTGTGTTTTCCTGCCATGCTTTGGCGGCTTCTGACATCATGAATCCCAAGCCCTTAAGGAGAGACAATGGAAAACAAGGCTGGAAAAGTAATTTCTTTTTATTTTAACAGAATGAAGTCTTGCAGGCTTTCTTGCTTCGCGGTTCAACAAAGCTCTAGTGAAGTTAACAATAGCAGAGCAGACTGAGAAGATTTATGGCCCCAATGAAGGAGAAAAGCAATGCATTGTGTGCAGTGTCCTGAGTGCTAGCAGGGAGGGGCCCTGGAGAAGAGACCCCAGATGCGAGGCTAAGCAGTTTCACATCATTGCTTCTATGTTTAGCTAGATTATACCAGAAAGGGCATATTGTGGCTTTCATGAACAGTGAGCTAAACGACTGGGTGTTCGTTTGTAAAATAAGCTTATTTTAGGAGCCAGTGGTGGAATGGAGCCAAAACAAATGTCAGTGACATGGGAGGAGTTGGGAGGAACAGAATGCTGTAATAAAGTGCAGGCAACTACCAGCCAAAAACACCCACAGTGAAAAGGGGGCACCAAAGAAATGCCAAAGTAGACCGTCACAGCAACAGATAAAGAAACCAAAGTGGAATAATGCAGTAGTTGGTCACTGCTCTGAAACAGAAACATTTCACCATTAATTTCAGTTAGATCACAATTACTCCATTACCTAAAGTTGGATCATATTTTTTGTTACTATAAATGTACCACCAGTTCTTCACTGGAATTAAGACTTTGGTGGATCAAAATATGAAAGTCTATTATATATTTTTTACTTCAAAATACGTTATCCATGTTCTCTATACCCACCTCTGATGTGACGTTCCACAATGTCTATTACCACAAAGTTCAACAGTTTGGCATTACTATTGTGGACCTCTGCAAAATGTCTACCGACTGGATATTGGTTGTTGTTGTTTTTAATAGCTCTCGTATGTACCAATACTCGTGTATTAGCCTTGTGGATGGGACTGCCCACATATAATTTATTGCATGGTCATATTAGGCAATATATGCAATACTCTGTTGCATGTGTATTTTTTTTAATGTGTTGTTAGTTTTGTCTGGTGAGAATCCAAAGCTTAGTACAGTTATTACTATGTCTACAAGCTTTGTATTTCATACACCAATAAAAGCCCCCTATTCCTTGAGCCACATTACTGTTAGTATTTTGAGAGGTTGTTACTCAGCTTGTCACCTAATGACTTTTTTTTTCCGAAAAGTAATCTGTGGTGTATTTTGCACCACTTTAGCTAAATGATCATCTATTTTGAGTATGCCCCAATATTTGTTGAATATTTTGCGGATCTCAGGGGCCTGAGATTATGGATGTGTGTATATATATATATATATATATATATATATATATATATATATATATATATATATATATATACACAGACACACACACACAGATGATAGTACAAATTATGCAATCAATAGCATTACTATTGATGTTACCTATCAAAACATCACTAACATAATTGATGAAATCACTGAACTTGCAAATGACACAGGTTTTTCCCCACATTCTACTACAAAGACAAATAATAACATGGGGACTGATGCGCATGAGAAGGGTAAAACCCATGAACTGCCTGCACACAAACCCAATAGGCAGGACCAAAGTGCATGCACTGTGGCTTTGGAGGGCACTGGTACTGAGTGGGGGGCATGGCCAAAAGCTTAGATCCTGGGTTCTGAGGGCAGGTAGACAATGGTGAGGGCACGGCCAAAGGCAGAAGTCTCATCCCAAAGGTCACAAATCTTAGCTGAAGGTTGTGCCCAGGGGCTATGAGAACAGGACTCCAAGGTATGGGTGGTTGGTTGCCACATGATGCTGTTGGTGATGTGATTTATGATGTCTTCTATGAGATGTGAAATCATAAGCAGTTAATTCGGGAAAGTTATGGAGCTCACCATATCGGGCAAACACTTTATATTTTGATTGTGTAGCCTATATGTCCTTTGAAATAAAGTTTTAGAAAGATTTATTTTTAATAAAGTTGATTGCTTGCCGGTGGAATTCACCATAGCCTACTTTAAGAAAGTGTTGTTGGTGATAAAAGCTTCTGCTTTTTTGTGCTTTTTATGGGCATTAGTGCATCAGCAATAGCAATTCAGTATTTAGAGCATATTATGATGTCTAACACTTTTGGCTACGTGTGATGAATCTCCCTACATTTTTCAAAGTTTGCATTTACCTACCTCTGATTTTTGTTCCATTTTCTGCAGATTGAAAAGGGAGTTGGGGAAAAGTTATAGGCTGGGTGAAAAACATTTGTGTTCCAAAACCTTCTGCACTGCAAGATAGGGCTAAGACAAACTTGAAGCATTATTTTGTGTGAATCAATTGCTATATTCATCATGTGGTCCTTAAACCAGTTTGAGAACTAACATTAAAACTAACAACACACAAAAGGATTTATCTTTGCCTCTGTCTTTTTCAGTGATGGGCCTTTGCACTGCAGTCACTCACTAGTTGAGAATAGATTCACATGAAGGAAAAAAAATAGTTCCACGGCTAGTTTTAACTTCTAGGGCTGCCTGTCTTACTGAATAATGCAGTCAACTACAGCGGTTTGGTGATGCTGCAGGCCCTGGACAGGGACTAGAAGTAGAAATCCCTGTGGCGGCAGCCCCCATAGCCAGTTCCTTTATAGCAGCCTGGCCAGGGCTTTGCTGCAGAGGAGAAAAAGCCTGTTACAAAGCTCTCCCCAGGCTATCCTCCCAGTCATAGAGTTAAATTCCTGTCGTATGTCTCCGCAAATGATATTCATGGTTTGTGAAATTTCCTGAGGGCGAAAGAGCAAAATGTAAGGTGCAACACGTCTTTTTCTCCATGCCCTGACCACGTCATTCTGTGATGTGGCAGCTGTTCGCTTTTTCATCTGCTTCACAACTGCGAGGATGGAATAGATGTGGCAGCTGACATATGTCTCACCCAGTAACAATAGTGTGATGCATGCTGGGCAATACGTACTGAGTGACCTGCTAAAGTCTGGTATGCATCATGCTTCTGGGCAGCACTACTGATCCATCCACTTCACTAACCCATGGGTGAAGGGAATGGGGCAGCGGACATCTGCCTTGGGTGCCACAAATGCTTTGCCAGGATCTGACATCTTCCACACAAAGTGGAATATTTTAAAAATAAGAAAATCAAGCATGGGCAAAGCCTAAGGCTTTACCTTTGTGACCTATTGGCTTTGACACTGTTTTCTGTCGATGATGTAGAGAACTGCTGATGCTGATGCTTTGCAGCAGGGCTAAAGAGGAGAGAAAAAACTGTTGACACCACCGGCCGTGCCATTTTTGTTAGCCTATGGAGTGTGGCACAAGCAACATGGAGAGTTAGGGGAGAAAGTTCACAACATGGGCGAGAGAGATCAGCATGGAGCGTGAGTGGAATAGAGAAGCACATGGGCAAGAGAAAACAACACAGAGCATGGCGGGGGTAGAAATACATGAAGGAGAACAAACACATTCTCATGAACTGCTTAATTAAGAAGGAAAAATTAGTACCTGAAAACTAAGAAGTGGAAGGACACATGTAATGAGGCCATGCTCCTAGAGAGGGAAACACAGGAAGAGGAACGGAAGCTCAAACAAGCTAATGATTTAAAAAGCAAACAACTAACAATGACAATAAAACCAACCAATGGTAAGCAGTGGGCAGACTGTAAGCCCTCAGTAAGTTGACAGTAGGTCTTTTCACCAACATACAGCTTGTGCTGTCTGGTAGATGCGACATAAAAACCTGTGCTGAGCCCTATTAAAGGTGCAAGAGTAAGGTTCTGCAGGGAGACTGACCATCTCCTGAAGAATGAGAAATAAAGATCAGGCTGCGTGCTCCTGCAGAACAAAGAGAAATAAAACTCCCACCCACCATATTATGAGTTCCATAGGATATAATGGACTCGTAATACGGCGGGTGGGATATCCGCCACATTTGGGACGGATTAACCCCCTCTGCCAAAGTTGTAATCAGGCCCTCAGTTCTCTGGGCCTCTTCCCCCCCCTCCTCCCCCCACTCACAAGCTTCAGTATCCACAGCTGTTAGTAATGCATTGGTGCAGTATTACAGGGATTCCTAAACGTCCTTATGAAGTGTATAGGTTTGTGTTGACTCCCCAGGGACATCTAATAAAGACCTGGGTACTTCATACTTACTCCTGACACTAGACCATGTTCATCTAGCAATGGACTGGGTTATAACACTCTTTTAGAGCTGACTGCAACATTAAAGCTGTTATTAGATGTGTCTGCAGAGTCAACAGCAAGGATGCAGTAACACACCGTTACTTCAAGACGGCAACCATATTGCTTTCCTGAGAATTGGAGTATGGAAAACATGGTAATCAGGCCTAGAATGGCAAAGAATAGTGAATGTGTATGTTAGAAGCACTCTGTGAAAAAGGCTGTTTAGTTTTTGCTCTGCTCTAACTGTCTGATGGAGGAGATCTAGGGTCAGCCGTACAAAGCTATTTAGCAGCCGCAAATGGGGGAATTTGCTGTTTGCCACTGCCAAATGGCATTGTACCATTTGAGAGTCAGTAACCTCTTACTGACTCGCAAAATAGGGTTTGTGACTCACTATTAGGAAGGGGCATGCCAGGGGAGTCCCTTCCTAAAAGCGAGTCACATGTGGATGTATGATTGTTTTACGACCAAGAATGTGGTTGCAAAACAATCGCAGTTACCACCTACTTCAAGTATGTGTTAACCCATTCGCAAAGGTGAAGGGGCCCCCCTCTCTTTTGTAAATGAGCGCACCAAAATTTTTTTCAAGCAGGAAAAAATTAAAAGGAAACTTCTCAATTTTTTTTGTAGTGCAACCCGTTTCACTAAAAGAAAATGGGCTACATTAAAAAAAAACTGCTTTATTTATAAATCTGATCTCAGCAGGACAACATCCCTGTGAGTGCTGGCCATTCCCAATGGGTTGCAAAATGCGACCTGCCTCATGAATATTAACAAGCAGGTCCCTTGTGACCTATATGCAAATCACAAACTGTGTTGATGACATTAGAGATTGCGACTTGCAATTTGCGAATCACAAAAATTCACAAATTGTGAGTCACAATCTCCATAGGTTGTACATCTGGCCCTTTGTTAATGACAATGCTTTGTTTTCTATGAACTAGAAAATCTTGACAAGCTGCTAATAGCATTTCTTTTTCGACATATAAAGTGATTCCTGGAGTCAAAAACTTGGAGGTTATGTCCTCAGTACTTTCAAAGCAATTTACCCAGTTGCTGTAATAAATGCTTGAAACCCCGTGCCAGTGGCAAATCAGTTTAAAAAATATGAGTGGCTCAACTTGAAAGTAAGTCATGGCCTTCTAGCGTTATATCATAGTGCGATTGGTAGAATTTCATGGATGTGTGGTTAGTCTCTCTGTAAGAAGAGGACACCATTTTTAGCCAACAAACCCTTCTTTATAGTAAAAGATGTTAACTCAGGGCACCTTAGCCTCGCCATGATCTCCAGTGCTTATTTTTCTGGGCATGCAGGACATTTTCTAACCCTTTCAAGGCAAGCAAACAAATGAAGCATTCTGTCATCAGGGTGTAGTACTAAAATATCGCTGTCAGAAGAATATCGTCTGACAGAAGTATTGTGCTGTGTGTGTCATTTACAGAAATTTCACTCCGGAGTCAATAAATATCTGTACCCAATAAAACCAGTATTTTTTGTAAATTATACTGAGCACACCATATTTATGTTGGACAACATTGATTTTCTAACATACTATCTTCAATCAAAATACCCTTCTAGCAGCATGAAGGGAATGAGGAATAGTCTCTGAAAGCTAATGGATGGTCCTAGGGCCATTCCTGTGAAAGATACCTGAGATACAGATTATAATTCTGTTAACAGCGAAAGAGGCTTGAGAAACCACTGAGACAGCTAAAGCACATGCTAGTTTCTTTGAAGATTAAGGCCCGGGTTAGATTTTGGCGAACGGGTTACTCTATGGGAAACATGGCAGATATCCCGTCTGCCTTATTACAAGTGCATTATATCCCATGGCAGTTGCACTTGTAAAACGATGGACAGGAAGTCCATCATGTTTGTGACGGAGTAACCTGTCTGCCAAACTTAAAGTCTGACTCGTGTTTGCCATGTGATCTAGTAAAATTCCTTTTGATTTCCTCCCATGTGTCCTTCCCATATGAAATGTATGCTGCAAATAAGACAGTTCCTACTCACCACCTATCCAACAAACAGCTTCACGTAGCACTATTTTATAAAGTTATGGAGAAATATTCCCTACTTGATTATTTTTTTTTAAATATTGATGTCTCTGGAGAACCCAGTTATTGGGTGGGTTACACGTATGAAAAGGGAAGGCTTAAGAGTTTAATATTAAAAGGCTGGTACTCCAAAATGAGCAATTTAGGATATGTCAGGAAAGGACAAAAATTCAGGATATTTATTCTTTTTATTGACAGGGTTATATTAGGCGGTATAAGCCACAAACAGCGAGGGAACACAATATGAGAAGCATCACCAGTATGTCTTGCACATCATTGAGATATCTACATTTCAGGAAATTAATGAAAACCACAATTTCCAGGCAGTTAAATAATGACTCAGTCAAACCCTCCTAGAAACAGCACCAATGAATGCCAGATAGCTGGACCTCAACTGTGAACTGCTGCTAAAAACAATTCCATCAGCTAACTTAACATCCTAACCGTAGTCCTGTTACCGACACCCTTTTTCCAACCCAGATCACCATTATATAACCTTTTGATCATACTAACCTTCATGTGTAGCCTATCTCAAATAATTATTTTCTTCACTGGCTATACACAGTTGTATTGCAAGGTGCTCAAGAGTCACAAAAAGTTAGCATGTCTTGAATCTGGATTGTGGACTGTTGCATCTGGATGATGGTAATGCCTTACTCCTTAGCCTCCTAGACTCCACAGTAGCACCCCTTAAGGAGCAACCTATATGCCACAACATGGCTCATCCAGGGCCTGAAGAAATATGATCACATCACCCACATCCTGATGGAACCTCAGTGGTTCCTCTAATCGACCCACACATTTTCAAAACCAGCTGCATCATTTACAAAGCCATCACAACCAGCACTCCTGCTTATCATACAGACAAAATTGCTATCTCTGGTGGTTCGAGGCACACCCAGAGCCAGGACACCATCAGACTGCAGACTAAGAAGAAAAAAAAAAGAAAACAACTAGACAGCAGGCATTGTCCATTTATGCACCCAGCATCTGCAACAAAATATCCACATCTATCTGGACTGTCCCAGTCTTACTCCAATTTAGGAAAGAGTTGAAGCCTCACCTGAAGAACACTACGTTACAATGCATTAACCCTCTAAATCCCAACTTCCTCTTCTAATACTCACTGACTTTAAGCTTTTCTTTTACAATTGATATCGCTCCCATGCATCTTGACTGGGTTGGCGCTATAGAAATAACATATACATACATATTGACATAGTACAAAACATGTTAGTGAATTCCAGGAATGCTTTCTTCTTAAACGTCATTCATCAAGACACAAACAATAAGCACCAAAGGAAACTGAATGCAACATGAATGATGGTAAATATGTAAATGTTACTTGTAGAGAAGCAACAAACTAGTGGCAATCCAGCCTCAGTCTATTGAACCTCTTGGGTATGTTCAAAATAAATGCCCCAGTCTATAGTAAATGAAGCCCGTTGACTTTGGAATTGAGACAAGCATGGGAATATGCAAGGGTCCACTGAGGTAGCTTAGAAGGCAAATATTTGTTGATTTAGCTTACACCATGCATGCACTCAACAACCCTGAAGCCTGTTGAGGCAGGATGACATCCATGACACCTCCTTTATATTGAATGTTATATTGCATGACAATAATATTGCATCCACTACTTTGCAAGTTGAGCATAGGTGAAGGCATGAATAGTGATTATATACTTACCAAGACAATGAAGTGGTTGGAGAGTTAGTAAAACCAATATTATTGTGGGATATTTTCTCCCTTTAAATAGTTTTACAACCTCATGCATGTCTGTGGTCCTAGAACCAGACTAAGGTCCTGATTTAGAGTTTGGCAGATTGGTACTCCCTCACAAATATGATAGACACTTCACCTGCCTTATTACAAGTTTATATAATCCAGGGCTACTGGAATTATGTGATTCTGAAGACAAAGCTTTTTTTGCATAACTATGGATTTGCCAAATTTGTAACAAAATTTTTTTTTTGCTCAGACAAATCAAAAGTTACTAAAAATGCGCCAACGTGTTTGCACAGTAGAAGTCTCCTCCCAAAGGTTAAATGATCATCTTTCATTTGCTATTTCTATATTTATTAAGCTCACGCTAATGAAGTGAAATCTTTGCCCAGGTACTATTACCGTGTGTAAAATTGACAAAATATTGAATTAATACTACCAAAAATGTGGTACATTGTGATGCATAATTTCCCTCTTCTACTGGCATAATTTAGTTAACCCTGCCACATAATGTGATACTCCATTGCTGCCTAACTCCAGTGGCCCTGATTTTATGCTATGCCACTAGTAATAAGGGTGACGGGTTCTGCAAAATTCTAAATCGGACCATAAACGTGCAACAACATCACCTGCAATATTTGAAGATTGCAATGAAGGCAAACCTAATAGTCCAATGATACTACACTGTTGCAGTTTTCGAATACTAAAAACGGATTGTGCTTCGATTTAGCCTCGTAGTCAAAGGTATCATATAATGTTTCATTCCAAGTACTAGCAAGAGAACATGTTTAGGCTTTGGTTGTGAAGTCGGTGTTTCTCAGGGCCGTCGTTGATCGTAGAAGTCACTAACTTTGATTTTTTCACTGGTTGTCCTAATCCTGGCCGTTTAGGTTTATTTGTTTTATCGCTTTCAGTAATCCCACCCCTCTGCTGTGTTTCTTTGGTATGGGACGTCAGCGGGTCATTTTATCCAGCCATGGCAATTATTATCAGATATTTACAAACACCGGTAATTTCTCGTGCTGTTCAAGTGCTAAATAAAAAAAAATATCAGCATTTGGCTTTATGTTTCCAGTGTCCACATTTACTATTTATGGGTCTACCTATGACATGATGGTTATAAATAAACTAAACCATTTATTTGATGCAGAATTGTATAATGAAGTTTTGTTTTATATGCAAGCAGTGTAAAATGTAATTTTCTTTCTCGTAATATGTTTATTGTTTTGACGTAGAGCTTAGTGTGCTGTTTGAGCCTTGAGACTATTTAAGTAGCTACTCTCATTGGAAAACCGAGGACGAGATTTTCTATTCCAAAGGTGAATAACGAACCACTTCACAGCAGAGGTTTGATTGCAGGATCATCATCAGTTCTGTTCCTCGGAATCACTTGGGTGACGCCACTTTATCTGTTGCTATTTTTACATTTACCACTTTGGACAATAGTATTTATTATATTATTGGTAACTTCCGCGACTCAATGAAATATTTTAAAATAGGACCTCATTGAAATGCAGCCCCAAGACAAGTCATCAAAGCACATATTGCATTCAGTAAATGCCTTAATGCTTAATGCTTGATGTTTTGGATAGACCTTGCATATCGTCCATTATGTAAAATAAATATTTTTTTCCTTTATCATCAAAGGCTAAATCATGTAGTTACAGTGAACTCTGTATAAGCCAGTGTCATCTATATAACAATCTGATATATTTTATAAAATGATGTATTCCCAACCGTAACTATTTGCTATAGTGTAAATAATGTTCCAGATGCCACTGCATTGTCTTGGACCGTACAGTACAATGTAACAAGGCATACATTCGTTTCAGGAAATGTAATCAGCAGTTAAGTATGTGACTTGGCTACTGATAAGACAGCTTTTTCCTCTAAGGGAGTGTTCCCTCTGATGTAAACATGCACATGCCCAGTGTAAGGTGTTTTGGCACTGTGTATAAGAAAGCACTTTGTTGCTGGAGTCCGTCTTGTAATCCAATTGTATCACCGTTTTTCAGACCTATTCCTGTTATTTGGGACCATTGAGCAGCATCAGTTTGCGGGTAGGGTGAAATAGCAATGCTCTGTGAGGCCTTGCCTTATGAAAGTGCAGTCCCTCAACCCAAGCTAGCCCCAAATATTTTTGCAGGCATTGGACCTTTCTCCAATCTTTTGTTCAGAGAAAACATCATGGAGGGGAAGGTTGCAAAACAACTCACAATTTTTATTCAACAACACTTTATTGGCTTTCATGCAGCACGTTCTTGAAATGGACAGAGCCAGACCAATATTCCTATTCTTACTGATTTGACAGCTGCATTTTATACTTTTTAATATATTTTTTTATATTTTTCTTTCCAAGCTATGCACCTTGACTATTTAGAAGAGGATGCAGCCACAATATTTACGTCCTAGGTTGTTCGTTCTCAATCATATGCCGGACATAAACATAGGTTTTGATCTACCCAGTTAAAACTCTGTTTATGGACAAGAAAGAGACATTGTTTTCTGCATCTACTTGATGTGCTGGCTGGCATAATCATGTATTTAATATGTAGTATTACATACACGCTGTTGACACGGCTATTACAAATCATTGATAAAATAGTATGTAATCTCACAGAGATGCTCTCCTACCTCGAGATTTTGTTTATAACTGCTTAAGTGCCATCCAATGATTAATTAAAACGTCCTAGACTGGGGGATTCATGTCCTCACTAGAGTTTTTGCCACATCTTAGATTTCCAAAAACGGGAAAATATGTCATTAATACGAATCTTGTTTGACCATGACATTTTCTTCATCACCTCAAATCTTCCCATGATGACATTTCGAAGTCATTGCTTAATACTGTCTGGAAACATAATGCCATTTCTAGGATGGTCAGTCCAAAGAACACTGGTGTGGCAAACCCTTTCTTAAATACTCCTGGAGGAAGGTGATATCCAAACAAACCAGTGATTTTCAAAAACGATTCCACACTGCATTGCATATTCAGCACAGCAGCAACACTCAGCATGACAACACAGATCCACTCAGACAGATCTCCTGCTTCCATATGTTCTGCATGCTTTGCAAGATCTTAAGATGGCTACCCCGGAATACCAGCTGTATGTCACACAAGCCCTCATCGCAAGCAGACAAGACTACAACAAAGGACTCTATGCCGGAATCTCCAACCACCTTCTCCACCTACTCCAGGCCATCAAGAACACTCCTAGGTTTCTCACTCTCACGACTCATCCAGATTATCCTACATCTCAGAGAACTCCACTGGCTCCCCATGCATAAACGGTGCCAATTCAAACTCCTCACGCATGCACACAAGGCACTACACAATATAGGACTAACATACCTTAACTGACTCCACTTCAACCAATTGACCATACACTTGCACTCAGCCTCACTCTCAGAACAGGAGGTTTAGCATTTTCCTACAACACACCCAAAACCTGGAATGGCCTCCCTCTACACATAAGGGCCTTCTCCTTGAATTATGCAAGAAGCTGAAGAGCCAGGCCTTCAGCTTCTTGCAGAATTCAACTAATTTCACTCACTTCACCTACAGACTCAGGCCTACATGCCTGCTCCAGTGCCAGGATACCCCATCGGGTGATAAGCTGCACTGTACAACTCTGCATAACATAGCAAAGCTTTGCATTATAAACATATACAATCGGCTCCTGCAATGGGTTACCAAATCTCATGGATGGGTATACATAATGTGAACTAAGCAGCATACGTAAATTAGTAACATAACATTTTCAACTAGCAATATCATTGTGGAAACGTACTGTGTGTGCTAGTATAGTGCAGTGCATTTAAACCACGTTTTATTCTGTGACTGGACTCTCTTAACATATGCTTTTATTATGCCCAATGACAAAGTGCACTTTTTCTGAAGATGCATGGTGTTTTTGTGCATGAGGTAAATGGATTTCATTCTAGTAAGTAAGAGACTTGTCTCTTTTTTAAAACATTGGACTTTATTTTCTTATTACAGAAACATTTGGATATCAGAATAAGCCTGAAATAAAAAAAAAACATTACATTGCTCCTTATTTGTAATATGTATTTGCAAGCAAGTACCCTAGGTGCCAGTGTTTAAGGGTTTTCAGCACAAAGAGACTCTTCATCTGGCACCCGCCTGCCACACCACTGGCCAGTCCAGGTGCAGTGCTGCTGTGTTTGAGTGCTACCTTCATCCTCTTTCCATGACCTTAAGCTATGGAGAACGGATACCTTTCAGCAGCAAACGATTTCCTCCTAACTGGTGCCTGCCTGTCGAGCATGGAGGAACTACAGTGCCAAATGGCCTATCTGTTTTCATTTTTCCTTCGGGGTTAATGTGACACTGAGTTTTGCCAATGTCCCCTACACTGGGAATGGGCCCTGAGCGCCCGAAGGCTTGTGAAATTGGTATTCTGCCCTTTTTATTTGGCTATAACATCATGCTAAGCCAGAGGCCTAAGCCTGGACCTGGTATTGCAAGGTCCGGAACCTATTCTGTGACCTGGAGAAGAACACATAGCAAACACAAATTGCAGGTGTAGGACTCCTGTCCAAACCCTGGGTGTATCACATAAATCAATGGTGGCAGCATACTTCTGTTTATGCCTTGAATGTATTTGCATAAAATGATGGAGGCACCATACTGAATTTTGGTTTCCAGTTCCAAGTTCTTAATGACCCAGAAAGGGATTGCTCCATTCAGTACTCAAAAGTACTACTGTATGACCAGGGCTTGTGTCTGCATGAAATCCAGTTTCTTAGAGGTGGGAGACATTCTCTTAAGTCTGCATGTTATGTTGGAGGAGCTTATGGTTTGCCTAGAAGTCTGTCTTTCTGATGGATACAACTACCTGTGGATTCCTCACCTCATGAATACTCCCATGGCGCCAGCATTCTACGGAAATCTTCTTACTAGTCTCTGCACGTCGACGAGGACGTCACTGTCTCGCACGCGACGCCGTCTGACGTCATACAGGCAATAAGAGGTCCTCGACGACGTGCGGACGTCAGTTCCCTTTTTTCCGTGCATTCGAAACGGTTATCTTCGAGGGAGCAACTGTTACTCTTGCGGTTACAGTGTATATCTTGCTGCGTACTCTTTCTCTGTGGAAATAATGTCGCAGAGAAAGTCTGGATTTAAGCCTTGTCGTGAGTGTGGAGGCAAGATGTCGGTGACGGATCCTCATTCCGATTGCCTTTGGTGTTTGAGCTCCGACCACGACGTCTCGACTTGTGATTCATGTCAGCACATGAATCCGAAGGCCCTTAAAGAACGTGAGGCGAAGCTGTTTATGGCCAAGTCAAAGGAGAAGCATCACAAGAAGTCTTCTCCAAAACATCGGCGTCATCGAGACTCCCGGCGCCGTAGAGAATCTCGGCGTCATTCAAGAGAGGCTCGTTCCAGGTCTCCGGATCGGCGCCGAAAGACATGGGAGGTCAGCCCCACGGTGACGCCGCATCCTTCGACGCCGTTGCCCTCTCCGGCGTCACCAACTTCGCCTGGACAGGCGTCGGTGATTGAGGTATTGGAGCCTCAAGTGTTTTCTCCGGCGCAGACGCCGAGGCCGGCGTCTGGGTCGCCTCCGAGACAGGCACCCCAGTATCCGGCTTTTCCCACCCCTGGAGCCGATAGTTCCGCATTCTTGAATGCGATGTATGCCATCTTCCAACAGATGGCTCCAGGGGGTGCTCCGGCTGGGCCTTTGGCCTTTTCTTTGGGTGATCCTGCGCCTCTTCGGCCGGCACCCTTTATGCCCTTTCTCCCGTTTGGGAACGTGGGCTCGGCGCCAGTGTCGGCGCCGGTGGCCGCTCCGGTGGCTTCGGAGGGATTGGCCCCAGGGATTTCCATCCCGTCGACGTCGAGATTTCGGCCTGTGACTCCGGTGGGTCCATCTGTTTCAGCTGCTCTTCAGTCGGCGCCGAAGTTACCCGTGGCGCCGGATGCGGCGTCGGTGGCTTCGGAAGATCGGCGCCGATCTCCGACTTCGGCGGAGGCATTGTCGACTCCGCGGATTGAGCAACGACTGCATTCAAGGAGGCGTGCTCTCCGGGTACTAGAAGAGCAGGAGTACCAACGAGCCCTAGAGGAAGGAGAGCTAGAGGACTCGGGTGATGGGCTGCGTGGACTGGAGTCGGCCAGTGGGCTGGACACTTCCCCTGAGTGGGACCTTTCGTCCCCGGGGGAATATACTGAGGAAGCTGCTTCCTTTCATACAGTGGTACGGAAGGCAGCTAGTTTTTTGGACCTGCCTTTGCCGGTGGTGGAGGCAAAACAAAACCTTTTGACGGAGGTGTTGCATCCGGCCTCAGCCGCGGCGGAGCCTCTGTTACCTTTTAATGACGCTCTGCTGGATCCGGTTTTAGAGGTGTGGAAGAGGCCGGCATCTTCCCCAGCAGTTCACAGAGCCGTGGCCAGGAGGTATCGGACGGCTCCAACTGATCCTGGTTTCCTATCTAGGCACCCTACGCCGGAGAGCTTGGTAGTGCAGGCCTCCTGTTCGTCCAAGTCAGCGCCTGGTTCTTTCCCGACGGTGCCTGGGGACAGAGACTCAAAAAAGCTAGAGGCGCAGTCGAAGAAGATTTTTTCGTCCTGCAGTCTGGCGTTAAAAGCCACTAATGCGACCTGTATCCTGGGGAGATATATTCATGCTCTGATGGATGACATCTCCTCTTCGTTTACAGAGCTTCCCCAGGGTCTTTTGGATCTTGTCTCTGATGCCCAGGCTGCTGCGACCCAAATTATCCAGACGGGACTGGATACCACCGACTCGGTAGCCAGAGCAATGGGCACAACTGTGGTGGAAAGGAGACAGGCCTGGCTCCGTAACTCGGGCTTTTCGGCAGATGTACAGTCCACATTGTTGGATCTCCCGTTTGATGGGGACAAACTGTTTGGGGCTAAGGCTGATTCGGCCTTGGAACGTTTTAAGGAGAGCAGGGCCACGGCTAAGTCGTTGGGACTCCAAGCTCCTTCTTCCACGGCCTCTTCCAGATTCTTCAGGAGGTTTCGTGGATTTGGGCGTGGCTCTTCCTCCTCTTCCTTTCGGGGAAGATATCAGCAACCTGCCTCTTCCCACCCCTATAGATCTTTTAGGGGGAGGGGTAGGGTCCGCACCAGGGGAGCCTCTCAGCAGCACTCTGCCTCTTCCTCATCCTCTGGCGGGGTGCAGCAGGGGAAGCAGCCTTAGGCTTCCACCATTTCCCACTCACTCCTCTCCTGTAGGGGGAAGATTACAGCATTTTCTCACCAAATGGGAGACTGTTACGTCGGACACTTGGGTTCTCAGTGTTGTGGGAAAAGGCTACACCCTTCCCTTTCGGGAGTTTCCGCCCCTCATCCCGCCCCGCCCTTCGTATTGTTCACAAGAACACCTCCTGTTGCTAGAACAGGAGGTAGAAGTCCTCCTTTTAAAGGGCGCGGTGGAGTTGGTCCCGGAGCAGGAAAGGGGTCAAGGAGTTTACTCAAGGTATTTCCTGATTCCCAAGAAGGATGGTCGTTTGAGACCAATTCTGGACCTGAGGATCTTGAATTGGTTCCTCAAGCAGGAAAAGTTCAAGATGCTGACCCTAGCACAGGTGCTTTTGGCGTTGAACATGGAAGACTGGATGGTGTCTGTCGACTTGCAGGATGCTTACTTTCATATCCCGATACTCAAGTCACACAGGAAGTATCTCCGGTTTGTGGTGGGATCGCAACACTACCAGTTTGCGGTCCTTCCGTTTGGTCTTACTTCAGCACCTCGAGTCTTCACGAAGGTGATGTCGGTGGTTGCGGCAGAGCTCAGAAGGAAGGGGATAGCAGTATTCCCTTACTTGGACGATTGGTTGATCAAAGCCAAGTCCCCGGAGCTTGTGTTGCGTCATCTGCAGTCAACAACCCAGTTGTTGTTCGACCTAGGCTTTTCGGTGAACGAGCCCAAATCTCACCTGGAGCCCTCTCAGCGCCTCCTGTTCATAGGGGCAGTACTGGATACAACATTGGGTCGGGCCTTTCCTCCGCCTCAGCGGATTCAAGATATTCAGGATTTGGTTCCAATGTTTCGAAATGGAGCGGTAGTTCCAGTCCTCAAGGTCCTTCGTCTGCTCGGTCTTTTTGCCTCCTGCATTCTGTTGGTCACGCATGCTCGCTGGCACATGAGGGCTCTTCAGTGGTGCCTCCGAAGGCAGTGGTCTCAACACAGAGGGGATCTAGAGGGTACTGTCAAGATCTCCAGAGATGCTGCTGTGGATTTGAAGTGGTGGATTGCAAGCAACAATCTTTCACAAGGAAAGCCGTTCCAGCAGTCGCCACCAGTGGCCACAGTTATAACGGATGCTTCCACTCTAGGGTGGGGAGCTCATCTGGGGGATCTGGAGATCAAAGGTCTTTGGTCTCCAGAGGAACAGATTTTTCACATCAATCTGTTAGAGTTACGGGCTGTACGTCTGGCTCTCAAGGCCTTCCTCCCTTCCCTTCGTGGTCAGTCGGTACAGGTCCTAACGGACAATACTACCACGATGTGGTACATAAACAAGCAGGGAGGAGTGGGGTCGTACCTTCTCTGCAGAGAAGCTCTTCGACTATGGTCCTGGGCAAAGGACCATCGGATTTGCTTGATAGCAAACCATCTGGCCGGAGTCTTGAACGTGCGTGCGGACAGTCTCAGTCGCCACTTCTCGGCAGACCACGAGTGGCGTCTCCATCCAGATCAAGTCCGTTTAATCTTCCAGAAGTGGGGGTTTCCTCGGGTAGATCTGTTCGCCACTCGAGAGAACGCGCATTGTCCTTTGTTCTGCAGCCTTCAGTATCCGATGCAGGAAGCGTTGGGGGACGCGTTTCAAATGACCTGGTGCGGCCAGTTGCTTTACGCGTTTCCTCCCATACCCTTGATTCCTCGAGTATTGAGGAAGATTCGCCAAGACCGGGCTCTAGTAATCTTAATAGCTCCGGATTGGCCAAGGAGGGTGTGGTACTCCGACCTTCTCCAACTCTCAACGTGCCCGCCGCTCCGTCTCCCTTTCAGGGCAGACCTCCTCTCACAGTCGCAGGGGCAGGTTCTACACCCCAACCTCCAGAGTCTGCACCTACATGCCTGGAGATTGAACGGGGCAACCTGAGTTCCTTCTCTCTCCCGCCTGAGGTAGTGGATGTTATATTAGCGGCCAGGCGACACTCCACTAAATCTATCTATGCTAATAGGTGGTCTAAATTTGTTGCGTGGTGTGGAGAGAGGCAGATTGATCCTTTACATGCTCATCTATCGGACGTTTTGTCTTTTGCTCTATCTCTGGCGCAAAAAGGTTGTGCAGTGGCTACCATTAAAGGTTATTTATCGGCCTTGTCAGCCTTCATATGTCTTCCAGACCAACCATCTTTATTTAAATCCCCTATTGTTATCAGATTCTTGAAAGGTCTTCTAAATCAATATCCTCCAAAGCCATTCGTTATGCCGCAATGGGATTTGTCCTTAGTCCTGACTTTCCTTATGGGGTCCCCTTTTGAACCTATGCATTCTTGCCCCTTGAGGTATTTGGTTTTAAAAACAGTCTTCCTGATAGCTATAACATCAGCAAGGAGAGTGAGTGAGTTGCAGGCCTTATCAGTAAAACCCCCTTATACAACTTTTTATGGGGATAAGGTGGTGTTGAGGACCAAGGCTGCTTTCCTCCCGAAGGTTGTTTCACCCTTCCATTTGGCTCAGGCAATTACTTTGTCCACGTTCTATCCTCCGCCTCATCCTTCCAAAGAGGAAGAAAGACTGCACCGTCTGGACCCAAAGAGAGCGTTGAGCTTCTTTATCGATAGAACAAAGGATTTCAGGCTGGAGGATCAGCTGTTTATTGGATACGTGGGCAAGAGGAGAGGAAAGGCAGTCCACAAGAGAACACTATCCAGGTGGGTTGTTCTTTGCATTAAAATATGTTACTCTTTGGCAAAGAAGGATCCTCCTGAGGGCATTAGAGCTCATTCCACCAGAGCTAAGTCGGCCACTTCGGCCTTAGCCAGAGGTGTTCCTGTGGTCGACATCTGCAAGGCCGCAACTTGGTCGTCCCTTCACACTTTTGCAAAACATTACTGTTTAGATTCTGAGGTTAGAAGGGACGGCCATTTTGCACGGTCAGTGCTGCAGGATTTCTTGGTTTGACCATTTAGGCACCCACCGCCGGGCGTGGTACTGCTTTGGGACTCTATTCATGAGGTGAGGAATCCACAGGTAGTTGTATCCATCAGAAGAACGAGTTACTTACCTTCGGTAACGACTTTTCTGGTGGATACATTAGCTACCTGTGGATTCCTCACGGTCCCACCCGCCTCCCCGTTGCCTTTATGGTCTTGCCAAGTAATCCTTGAGTGTGCTCCTCTTGGTCTTTGAGGGTGCAATAGATGTATATATATAATATATTTATATATATATAGGTATATGTGTATATATCTTTATGTATATACTTGGTGTGTGTATATATTTTAAAAGAGAGAGTTTTATATATATATATATATATATATGTACATAAAAAGATTTACAGTTATTCATACAATGTGGTGTATTTTTACAATATAATGGATGTTGCTTTGTTCTTTCATTGCATTACCTGGTTGTTCTCATGCACGTAAAAAATGATTGGTACTGACGTCCGCACGTCGTCGAGGACCTCTTATTGCCTGTATGACGTCAGACGGCGTCGCGTGCGAGACAGTGACGTCCTCGTCGACGTGCAGAGACTAGTAAGAAGATTTCCGTAGAATGCTGGCGCCATGGGAGTATTCATGAGGTGAGGAATCCACAGGTAGCTAATGTATCCACCAGAAAAGTCGTTACCGAAGGTAAGTAACTCGTTCGTCTGCCTGTTGGTAGAGCAAGGGAGCATATCCGAGCCTGTGGAAGGAGAGACTGTTGAGGAGGTGAAGTACAGTGTATTCCCGGTGTGGAGAATACCTAGAGAGAGTGAGTGTCTTCCAGTGTGCAAAGGCAGGAGCAAACTGTGTGTTGAAGTGGTTCCCCGTTTCTGACTAAACTGTTCTGACCATGAACCACAACAATCTTTTTACAAAACTCAAGTTTTGATCGGCACCTACAGCCCACCATTTACTGAAAATTGGTGCTGCTGCCGCCGATGTCAGAGTCTCAGACCTGGCACTCCATCAGAGCTGAGAGGAGCATCTGATTGGCTCGGGGGCCACAACTGCTGGTCATCCATGAGGTTGAAAAAGTCCTGGAGGCCAAAGGTCCTTCAGTGTCCTGTCTACACCAGGCCTTAGGATGCTACAACTGCCGAAGATGAGTTTCTATAGGGAGCTGTAGTGCTGAATTCTTTAAGTTTGAAGTGAGGCTGCCACCATGGCCCCCACAGCTCAGAATTAACCTCCTCACGAGCAGGAGTACTGCACGCATCAATCCCACAACTGCCCAGACTGCAACTCCTAATGCAGGTTATCAGATGGCTTGAGAACTCTGTGAGAATGAGAGACTTAATAGCAGAATGAGGTCTGCAGCATGTACTAATACTGAATTGAAAAGCAAACTGTACTGTTGGGTGCATACATGCCATTAGAGCGATTGAGTGAACTGCATATGTGCCTGTGAGTATCTCATCTCAGATTAGACACCAGAAATTACAGATGCTGGAGAACTCCATTAGCTGAGTTTGTGTACCAAAGGATGTAGCACCTCAAGATCATAAGCAGTATGTCAGTCTTGTGTCATAGTCCACTAATTGTACTGTGTAGCATTAAGTGATGTGTGATTAAACTACTTTCTTTTATTCAGATGATAAGGACTGAGCTCCGCACTCCGTTATTGTGCCTGTTGACTGTTGAGTTCTGAGCTCTGGTTCCTCACACTACTTCCATGAGAAATGAGATGACTCTTGATACCCTGAAAGTCAAGTGCAGAAAGGGTTGTGACCCAGTAGCTGCTGTGTGGTCTATGCCCTCCTTGCTCTAAACAGAGTCTGACACTGCACCTATTTTACAGTTTGCCAGTCACCCATAACCACTTCTGCCTACATACATGAATCACCTGAAGCACAGGCTAGTCTGAGTGTAAGCCCATACTGAAGAAGGTATACCTTTGAGCAAAAATGGTCTGGGAAGAATAGACTGGTGTTACATACAGGGAGTGCAGAATTATTAGGCAAATGAGTATTTTGACCACATCATCTTCTTTATGCATGTTGTCTTACTCCAAGCTGTATAGGCTCGAAAGCCTACTACCAATTAAGCATATTAGGTGATGTGCATCTCTGTAATGAGAAGGGGTGTGGTCTAATGACATCAACACCCTATATCAGGTGTGCATAATTATTAGGCAACTTCCTTTCCTTTGGCAAAATGGGTCAAAAGAAGGACTTGACAGGCTCAGAAAAGTCAAAAATAGTGAGATATCTTGCAGAGGGATGCAGCACTCTTAAAATTGCAAAGCTTCTGAAGCGTGATCATCGAACAATCAAGCGTTTCATTCAAAATAGTCAACAGGGTCGCAAGAAGCGTGTGGAAAAACCAAGGTGCAAAATAACTGCCCATGAACTGAGAAAAGTCAAGCGTGCAGCTGCCACGATGCCACTTGCCACCAGTTTGGCCATATTTCAGAGCTGCAACATCACTGGAGTGCCCAAAAGCACAAGGTGTGCAATACTCAGAGACATGGCCAAGGTAAGAAAGGCTGAAAGACGACCACCACTGAACAAGACACACAAGCTGAAACGTCAAGACTGGGCCTAGAAATATCTCAAGACTGATTTTTCTAAGGTTTTATGGACTGATGAAATGAGAGTGAGTCTTGATGGGCCAGATGGATGGGCCCGTGGCTGGATTGGTAAAGGGCAGAGAGCTCCAGTCCCACTCAGACGCCAGCAAGGTGGAGGTGGAGTACTGGTTTGGGCTGGTATCATCAAAGATGAGCTTGTGGGGCCTTTTCGGGTTGAGGATGGAGTCAAGCTCAACTCCCAGTCCTACTGCCAGTTCCTGGAAGACACCTTCTTCAAGCAGTGGTACAGGAAGAAGTCTGCATCCTTCAAGAAAAACATGATTTTCATGCAGGACAATGCTCCATCACACGCGTCCAAGTACTCCACAGCGTGGCTGGCAAGAAAGGGTATAAAAGAAGGAAATCTAATGACATGGCCTCCTTGTTCACCTGATCTGAACCCCATTGAGAACCTGTGGTCCATCATCAAATGTGAGATTTACAAGGAGGGAAAACAGTACACCTCTCTTAACAGTGTCTGGGAGGCTGTGGTTGCTGCTGCACGCAATGTTGATGGTGAACAGATCAAAACACTGACAGAATCCATGGATGGCAGGCTTTTGAGTGTCCTTGCAAAGAAAAGTGGCTATATTGGTCACTGATTTGTTTTTGTTTTGTTTTTGAATGTCAGAAATGTATATTTGTGAATGTTGAGATGTTATATTGGTTTCACTGGTAATAATAAATAATTGAAATGGGTATATATATATTTTTTTGTTAAGTTGCCTAATAATTATGCACAGTAATAGTCACCTGCACACACAGATATCCCCCTAACATAGCTAAAACTAAAAACAAACTAAAAACTACTTCCAAAAATATTCAGCTTTGATATTAATGAGTTTTTTGGGTTCATTGAGAACATGGTTGTTGTTCAATAATAAAATTAATCCTCAAAAATACAACTTGCCTAATAATTCTGCACTCCCTGTAGTCTCTGAATGGGACTGACTAGTGCATCCTGTCCTCTCTTTTCTTTCCATTCTGTGATTTGTAATTCTGCTTTTGTAAAGGTTAACAAATCTAAAAATCCTACAATTCTACAATGCACAGAAAAAACAAGGACTGAATTAGGTATTCTGGTCAGAGTGGGAGCATCTTGAGACCTCGGTGTATGGATGGGAAAACCCAGTTACTATAAGGGATAGTATACCTCAACTATACTTTTAAAGGGATATTGCTAATGACTTCAAAGTTCCATGACCTTACAGAGGCAGCTGGCATGCCTCTGTGCGACCATTGAACTCCTCCGTGATCTTCAAAATCCTTATAATGTACAGATATTATCCTATTTATGATTATGGTGACATTGGAAATAGGACTTTCCTTTCTTGGTTGCTGAGTATGACTCCTTTTTGAGGGAGCACACTGTTTAAATTGTCCCTCTGAGATGCAGAGAAGCAAGGTATTTTAGGAAAATTATTTTTCTATTAATTTTTATTACGTTATTTTTTCCTTTTTATTTTCCTTTATTTATTTCCTGTAGTCATGATATTTTACCAAAAATCCTGAGGATGCAAGGTAAGTTTTACTTTACTTCAAAAACTGAACGTGTGAAAAGCTGTATGCAGTAAGTGAGTTTTTCAACAATAGGAATGGAATTCAGAGTTTCACATAGAAAATGCACTCTAGTACTAGGTAACTAAGATTATAAAGGATAGCAAATAAAAATGGGCCACACACACCATGAATACATAAAAACACTAAAGAATCGGTTATTGATGATGTATTTGGATAGGTAACCAACTGAGAAGAATGAGAAACGGTAAATGTGACTTGCACAGGATAGCAGCATTAAACCTCCTTCACATCCTCCCCTTTTTTTTCTAAAAGATTAGTTAAATCACCTGATGGGGGAGGCTGTCTCAACCCAAAAGTATAAAGTCTATAGCCATTAATCTGTCATATTCTTGGTTGAAATTCAATGAAAAGTCACAGTAGCCACGTGTTCAGTGTTCATTTTCTTGATCATTTGATTGTATTTCAATATCTTAAAACAACACTTCAGCCCAGCCAATACGCTTTGTCTGAACTGCATTTTCCAAGGCAAATTCTAACGTATCCTGAGATCCAACATGAAATTCTTAATCTCACAAATTCATCTTTTAATCTTCATTCCAGTCAAATGCATCTGTTTTATCTCTGTCCAGTGTGTAATCTCATATATGAAGTTGTTTACATGTCATCCTCAAGCTATTGGATATGTGTACCTGGCAAGACCTCCCCAGACCACGTATGCCACATGAACAAAAACTCAAGCGGTGCGGTTACCTTATACAATGATGTACCTCATGTGACAACACATTGGAACAAGCCACTTTGGCTGAGCTGAAGTGTCAGTTCTCTATATACTTTGGGGTTGGGTCCACTGCCGCCATCAGGACATTTAATTAATGTTTTGCATTGCACTACATACATGGGCGTTATAGACGGCTAACCTCTGGAGAAAGATCACCCTTTGTGTGAACCATTTGGCTAATATGGAGTGCGGTGGATCAATCCATGGCTGTCTTTGTAAATCAATACTTTCCCTAAAAAAAAACCTAGAACATGTAGCCGTACAAGAGTCAGTCTCTCTCTCTCTCAAATACACATATTATTGAACGCATATTCAAGAATATTGCAAACCTCTTATTATCCAGTGAATAATTTACACAAATATGTATAATAAATGTAATTTGAACAATCTTGCAAGAATGAAGGTGTCCTTTTGTTTTTCCCCTTCTTGTGTTCCATTTTGTTCTTTTCTTCATCATTGTCACCTAGATTAATTTTCTTGGCCCATCACCACATTTCACCATCTCACAAATTGAAGCACAAATTATTTTGTTGATTTTTACATTGGATGTCTACATGTTCGCACTGCACGTCTCAAACGTATCCCAACACATGCTGATCGAAAGACTCTACCACATTGGCATGTAAGGGAACGCGCTCAGATGGATCACCTCCTTCCTCACCAGAAAAACCCAGAGGTTCCACCTCCCACCTCCTAACCAAAAGAGATCACCTATGGTGTCCCCCTTTGCTCATCCCTCAGCCCCACGCTCTTCAACACATATATGACCACGCTGGCCAACATCGTCAGATCCCAGAGTCTTAACGTAATTTCCTATGCAGACAACACCCAGCTCATCCTCTCACGCACTGACGACCTCTCCACCACTAGAGCCAACTTCCACAGATGCATGATAAGCGTCACTGACTGGATGAAGAACAACTGTCTGCAGCTGAAACACAGACAAGATGGAAGTACTGATCTTTGGTAACAGCAGCAACACATGGAACAACCCCTGGTAGCCATCAGGCCTAGGACCCACACAAACTCCTTCCAACCACGCCAGAAACCTTGGAATCATCATTGACAACATGCTTACCATGAAATCAGAGCTCAACGCTATCGCCTCCGCCTGCTTCCTCACTTTGCTCATGCTACATAAGATCTTCAAGTGGCTACCTCTATACATGAGACACACTGTGACATAGGCCCTCATCACCAGCCGACCTGACTATGGCAACGCCCTCTACCTAGGAGTCGCCACACACCTCCTACAGAGACTTCAGACCGTACAGAACGCTGCCGCCAGACTCCTCGGTCTTCCCCCGATGAGCCCACATCACACCCCATCTTAGACAACTCCACTGGCTCCCTGTACAGAAGAGATGCCAATTCAAGCTGCTGACCCACGTACACAAGGCTCTACACAACCAAGGAGTCGCGTACGTTAACCACTGCCTGAACTTCCACCAACTGGCGAGAAGACAATGCTGTGCCTCCCTATCACTTGCCCATACTCCCTTCATCTACTGAAGCAGAAGTGGAGGATGCTCCTTCTCGCACATCGCAATAAAAAAAAACTGAAATAGCCTCCCCACTTACCTTCTGACCATCACCTCACTTCCGGAATTCCGAATGGCCTTCAAGACCTGGCTGTTTGAATAAGCCTCCGGGACCTGCAAGCGCCTGGATACACTATCGGGTGATTAGCTAAGCTTTATAAATCCTGATTGATTGATTTAAACATTGCAACACACAAGTGTTTTCGAAGACACAGAATGCCATCAATGCAGGTCGACCCATCTGCTGGCTGCTCACCATACTCCCTGGAACTGCTGCTCGAACATTCTTTCATCCAGCATACTTAGCCTCTCCCTCTTGGGCATACAACAAGATAACCACAAGTGGGCCCTGCTGCTCAAACCAGACCCAGTCCATGCACTCTGTGCAGTCCTCCTGCCACTTTAGGATGCAATGATCTCACTAGCTTTACCTAAATATCACCAAGCACCCAAGTAAATTTCTTTCTGTTGTGGCACTTTTAATAATGATTCCTCCACATATCCATCTATAATTGCACCCTGCCCCAAAAATCTCAAAATTTAATCTCCTCCTTAGACACTTTGGGGGTCATTCCAAGCTTTGCGGGCGGCGGGAGCCGCCCGCCAAGCGGGAACCGCCAGAAGACCGTACCGCGGTCAACAGACCGCGGC
Organism: Pleurodeles waltl; assembly: GCF_031143425.1. Taxonomy (NCBI): domain Eukaryota; kingdom Metazoa; phylum Chordata; class Amphibia; order Caudata; family Salamandridae; genus Pleurodeles; species Pleurodeles waltl. Next base: position 519,193,491 of record NC_090447.1, on the reverse strand, counting down.
GGTCATTCTGGGTTTCCCACTGGGCTGGTGGGCGACCGCCAAAAAGCCGACCGCCAGCCCAGCGGGAAACACCCTTCCACGAGGAAGCCGGCTCCGAATGGAGCCGGCGGAGTGTAAGGGGTGCGACGGGTGCAGTAGCGCGCGTCGCGAATTTCAGTGTCTGCTAAGCAGACACTGAAATTCTAAGTGGGGCCCTCTTACGGGGGCCCCTGCAGTGCCCATGCCATTGGCATGGGCACTGCAGGGGCCCCCAGGGGCCCCACGACACCCCATACCGCCATCCTGTTCCTGGTGGCCGAAACCGCCAGGAACAGGATGGCAGTATGGGGGTCGGAATCCCCATTGCGGCGCAGCAAGCTGCGCCGCAATGGAGGATTCCCCTGGGCAGCGGAAAGCCGGCGGTACACCGCCGACTTTCCGTTTCTGGCCGTGGCTGTACCGCCGCGGTCAGAATGCCCAAAGGAGCACCGCCAGCCTTTTGGCGGTGCTCCCGCGGACCACGGCCCTGGCGGTTTTTACCGCCAGGGTCGTAATCAGGCCCTTTATTCTTTCTACACATTCTCTTTGCAAGCCACTTTGGAACTCCATGGCCTTTGAAAGCTTGCCCTGTACAGCTGTGCCACTGTATAGTCAAGGAACTCCTTGGTGAATTGCATGAAGATGATGTACAGCATGGGGCACTTTATGTGATATTTAAAAACCCCTCAACAAGCATTACTGTTTTCTTGTAATGTACACAAGCGATGAAAACTATAAGGGGAAACAATAGGTAAAAACAAATAGCAACATATACTTCCAGCAGCCGCTTAGCCTCAGAAAACATGCTGATAACATTACATTTTAAAAGATACCCCACGACTGCAAGGGTGCTCTGATGATAACATAGCCTCCTCTGGTGATCCTGCACCAAGTCTTATTTATATTTTAAGGTAATAATATAGCATTGTACGATGTGTTACATTTAGTGTGTGTCAGTATAGCAACCCAAATTAATTTCTTGTTTATTTAGCTCATTACAGACCAACCAGGAAACGGAACATATATAATTATAGATTGGTAGCTGTCCACAATAATCCCTGTGTTACAACAAGGGGTTCCAGATGAAATCGGAAAAAAAATGAAAGCGTAAAATGTATATTGTCGGCTTCCACCTGCCTAGAATTGTGGTGTTATGTATGCCCATTTAATCCCTTCCCCTCATTAGGTTAGCAGCACAGGAATAGAGAAGCCAAGAGAACCATCCTCCTCCCCACATCGCGTGCTGTACATTAAATGTACCTGGTGTCCTACTTGCTCCTTCCAAATACCCTCAGGAAATCCTGCCTCCTCCAAGTATAAAAAAAAGAAAAATCTGCTGTCTTCCCACCCTACCAAAATCTCTCTGTAGAATTCGCACCTTCTCACCGTTACTTGCCACACTCAGCAGTCCTCTCCTGGCAAAAAAAAAAAAAAAACCCTTGCGTCTTGCCACCCGCTGTCAGCAGTATCCTTCTCTCCCCCCCCCCCCCACACACACAAAAAAAAATGGTTTGCGGCCTGCTACTCTCCCCACCATCTGCTAGGTTTCACTCTCACCCTCCACCCGAAGCAGCCATCTTAATTTCTTTCTCTCCCAAAGCTGTACTCTCCATTCTCAGTTGTAGAGAAGGGATCCAGAACTGTGATCTCAGAGCTTCTGCTAGCACAGACTACAATTCCCTGCCAGTTGTGGAACTGTGGAAACACACTGCTGACAAGGAAGTTGTTGGTTGACACACAACAAAGCCCCCAAATTAGCCTTCCTTCCTTGGCTCTGCAGAGGCCGGAGAGGTGGGTGAGGGTGGTGGAGATGACGGTCAACTATGTGTTATTCCATCCAATACTTCTTCCTCCTGGAAAGATTGGTGACTGCCACAGCCTTGGCTTCAAAGCTCATTTGTCTTTTTTACTTCTGAGACATCAAAACAGTGAACATTATATTTTCCTTGCTGTGATCAGATTAGTGAGTAACCAGGTTTTGAACCTGTTGTTTAAGTGGATAGCAGCAATAAAATGCATACACAAAAATCAATGCCACCTATGTCTTCTCTACTCTTATTCTAAATCCTGGTCAGCAAAAGTAACTACCTTGTTTGCCTAATTTTCTTTAAATAATTAAAAAAAACGAATACTACTAATGTAAACCGCAAAAAAATGCAATGATACTCATAGACTGATCAAACAAGGTTTTTATGGACTGGAACAAAAATACAGAACAGACTGTATCCAAGTGTTGATATAGACAATAACAATTGGGTTAACTCGAGGTTAAAACTTTACAGATTATTGATGCAATTAAGAATACCATACTGTGTAAAATAAAAGGGCATACACGTTGATTAGTCTATGTGGATAGAAAAGCACACAACATGTACAAGACACACCACATACACATTAGCATACACCATACATACACCAAGTAACATACAGAAAGAAGCTTTAGGGCACCACTCATCAGCCAAATGCATCAAAAAGGGTGATAGGTGGCCCCAGTTGAATTTAGAAAAGCAACAACCTTCCCATAAGCATTTTGATTTTTTTATATTGCAGAATTAAACAAAATACTTTGTTTGTGTTTTTGTATGATGGGTACTTGTTTTTGTGTGTTTGTGTATTATTTTTTGGTTAAAATAATTGAAATTACTTTTTCTGGTTCCCCTGGCTTCCAGTGATGACTCAGCGGGGATTCCCAGATTCCAATAAAGATTTTGTGGGTGTTCCCTGATATCAGTAATGCTTACATGGGGTATAAGAATAACTGACCTAGCAGAACCCAGGGTTAACTGCTCTTCTTCGTGGTTTCACAGCCTCAGTATTGAGTGGCCTAAGCAGTGGTCCAAGCACACAGTTGTCAGGAATTACCCTCTAAGGAAGTGTTCTACTCTTGCAGGCATCTAGAATAAGATAATAAGAATTGGCAAAGCCCATAGCTCTCGACTATGCAAGAGCTATTGGCTTTGCCAATGTGTTTTAGCTATGTTGTTCACCAGTGTGGCTGCTGTTCAGCATGGCTAAAAGTTAGTGGCATAGAGCTGAGTAGAGTGGAATGACGAAGAGTGGAGTGTTGTAGAGTGGAGTGGCAGAGAGTGTTGTGTATTGGAGTGGCATAGTGTGGAGTCACGTATAGTGACATACACTGGAGTGGCATAGAGTGAACTGCTGTGGAGTGCATTGGTGTAGAGGGTTGCAGAGTATAGTGGTGTAGAGTGCAGTGGCATTGAATTCAGGGTCATACAGTGCAGCATCACAAAATGCAGTGACGTGAATTAGAGTTATATATTGTAGAGTCGAGTTGCGTAGAGTGGAGTGGCACAAAATGGTGCAGAGTGGAGTGGCATAGAGTTGAGTGATGCAGAGGGCAGTGGCGCAGAGTAGAGTGCAGTGGCATAGAGTGCAGTGGCAAAGAGAGGTGCAGAGTAGAGTAGAATAGAGTGCCATAGAGTGCGGTGGCATGGAGTGCAGTGGCGTAGAGTGGCATAGTGCAGAGTAGAGTGGCATACAGCTCAGCTGTGGAGAGTGCAGTGTTGCAGAGTAGAGTGTCAGAGTGCAGTTGTATAGTGTGCATTGGCGTAGAGTGCTGTGTTTGAGTAAAGTGGTGTAGAGTAGATTGTTTCAGAGTAGAGTGAAGTGGTATGGAGTGGTGCAGGGTAGAGTGCAGCTGTGTAGAGTGGCATAGAGTGTAATGGCATAGAGTAAAGTGGTGTAGAGTGCAGTGGTACAATGTAGATTAGAGTGGTCTAAAGTGGATTGGCATAGAGTGCAGGGGCATAGGGTTGAGTGTTACAAAGTAAAGAGCATTGGCGTTGAGTGTATTGGCCTAGAGTGTAGCGGCATATGTCTAACCGAAATTTTGTCTGGAAGAGAAATAAGTCAATACACTGTCATGGTATGAAAATCATAGCAAAGTTTATTTGCTAGAGCTTATAGGCAGAAGACTGCTCACAGTAAAACACTGTGGAGATCTTCAAAAACATGGAGTCATCAGAGGCTTTTTATAACGTTCAATGCTCATTAGCTTACCTTACAGGCACTATTTCAAAAGCTACCAAAAGCTACAAAAACATACAATTGACAGCAAAAGTAATTATTCTTTAAGGGAAACAAGCTTATCGGTAATAGTAATTTAGGATATGGCGCCTCCAAGACGGCCTCCTTGTCTCAATTTCAAAGCCCCTGTCTAGGGCACATTGTATTTCATGTGTAACATCCTAACCCCTCCATAAGTCACATTCCAGCTTCCTAGTGTAGGAAGCTATAATTCTGTAAAACGTCACTTTTATTTTCTCAAACATCCTAAAGAAGTTCCATTTACAAAATAATCAATTCTTCCTCTGAGCTTCAAAGGTTTAGTGTTTTGCCACTGCACAAAGCTGAGATAACACTGTCCCTACACCAGGTCCACATTTATAATTAGAAAACAGAAGAAAAACTCACATTTGAGCTCAAGAGGTCATACAGAGGAATGTATGCGTGTTTAAAGAAAGCAACCAGTAAACAGTATCCTAAATGCAATTGCTAAATGCTTGGACAATGGTTCAATTTCTCATGTTAATTTTATTTTGCTTTCACAGATTCACCCTTTGAACCCTTGTTCAAGCATTAACATTGCCTCTATTTCAGTTCATGTCTATCTTACACAGTTCCTCAATTACAGCATCTTGCATTATTATGGTATGGTCACAGAAACTATTGCACATTTCATAACGTATGAATCATTGTACGGCAAAGGTAGGCGCAAGAAAGGCATTCCCTTTTCAACAGTTGCTGGCATTTTTAAAGGTATCTAATAATTTGAGACATTAATTTCTCTATGATAAGCATTCATAGTCTGTATAGCGACATTCTCATGATACTCCTTTACATAATGAATATGCAAATTTAACCCATCTACACTATATTCAGAGTTCTGTACAGGTGGAAAATACATTTCATACAAAAAGATGGTGATGATAGCTAATATATTACTAGAGCTAAAACTAGTGGAATGCAAAACACTTTTTCTTTCATTTTCTCAATCAGTTTCTTTTTTACAATCAGCACAGTCTGAGTCCCTGGCCTTGCTCTGTGTCCCATATTAAATCCTAGCATATAATGTCTTAGGCCACACTAATGACCTAGAGGGTGCTATTAAAGATATACCACAACTTGTCCTTCATGCTATTGTCTCTGGTTGGTAATTGGCTTTCAGCAATGGAGCTGTAGTGGCACGGGCACTCACAGAATCCTTCCTGCGTGCTGTTACCAGGCTGGTTTCCCTTTCTGCATTACTCTGTAGGCCTGGGTTTAGTAACTTTTTAGATAAGTACTTCGGTCTGAGTTAATCCCAAATGAGCTTACCATTTAGTTCAGCATCGGTAAGTGTAGACCAAGTATGTACCTGTCCATTGCAAGAGTAGACAGTTAATCATTGTCCCGACTGAGTAAAAGCAGTAGCCAATGGATCCTTCAGTTCTTTCCTCCAAGTCTCTTAGACGTTCTTCTTCTGTGATCTCAGGTTGTATGGTGCAGCCTTGTTGCTGAGAGGTTGTGGGTGTTGCTGAAGTTCCTCCACTGTGGCTGTGGTAGATGGTGGCAGCATCACTTGCAGTGGCGCCCTTTTCAAATGGGATGCATGAATCCAATTCTTGTTGTGGGTGCATTTGACAGCAGTCTCCTTAGCCAGCAGGTCTTGCTCAGGACCTTTTGTAGGAGGCTGGCCTGGCTTGTAGTGGGTACCAGAGGTACTTACACCTTGTGCCAGGTCCAGTTATACCTTATTAGTGTAGAAGAGGTGTTTCTAGCAGCTTAGGCTGATAGAAGGTATCTATGGCAAAGCAGCTTAGGCTGAACTAGGAGACATGTAAAGCTCCTACTATACCACTGGTGTCATATGCACAATATCATAAGAAAACACAATACACAGAAGTACTAAAAATAAAGGTACTTTATTTTTATGACAATATGCCAAAAGTATCCCAGTGAGTACCCTCAGTATGAGGATAAGATATATACACAAGATATATGTACACAAACCAAACTTAGGTAAGTAATAGCAAGAAAAGTAATGCAAACAGTGTAGAATTACAATAGATTGCAATAGGAGCACATAGGTATAGGGGCAACACAAACCATATACTCCAAAAGTGGAATGCGAACCACGGACGGACCCCAAACCTAGGTGAGCTTGTAGAGGGTCGCTGGGACTGTAAGAAAACAGTGAGGGTTAGAAAAATAGCCCACCCCAAGACCCTGAAAGGTAGGTGTAAGGTGCACCTACTACCCCCAGAGAGCACAGAAGTCGTGATAGGGGGATTCTGCAGGAAGAACAAACACCAGCAATGCAACAACAGCGGATTTCCGGACCTGAGTACCTGTAAGACAAGGGGACCAAGTCCAATAGTCGCAACAGTGTCGAGAGTGGGAAGGAGCCCAGGAAGTGCCAGCTGAGGGTGCAAGGAAGCTGCCATCGGATGGAAGAAGCTTGGAGTTCTGCAAGAAAGAAGAGGACTAGGAACTTCCCCTTTGGAGGATGGATCTCCCACGTCGCGATGAAGCTTGCAGAGGTGTTCCCACGCAGAAAGACCGCAAACAAGCCTTGCTAGCTGCAAGGGTCGCGGTAGAGGTTTTTAGGTGCTGCTGTGGCCCAGGAGGGACCAGGATGCCGCCACTTGGAGGAGGAGACAGAGGGGGCGCCCAGCAACTCAGGGAGCCCTCACAGAAGCAGGCAGCACCCGCAGAAGTACCTGAACAGGCACTTGGAAGGAAAGTGAACCGGAGTCCACCCGAAGTCACAAAAGGGAGTCCCACGACGCCGGAGGAGAACTCAGGAGGTTGTGCACTGCAGGATAGAGTGTCGGGACCCAGGCTTGGCTGTGCACAAAGGAAATCCTGGAAGAGTGCACAGGAGCCGGAGCAGCTGCAAATTACACAGTACCCAGCAATGCAGTCTGGATTGGGGAGGCAAGGACTTACCTCCACCAAACTTGGACTGAAGAGTCACTGGACTGTGGGAGTCACTTGGACAGAGTTGCTGAGTTCCAGGGACCACACTCGTCGTGCTGAGAGGGGACCCAGAGGACCAGTGATGCAGTCTTTTGGTGCCTGCGGTTGCAGGGGGAAGATTCCGTCGACCCACGGGAGATTTCTTCAGAGCTCCTGGTGCAGAGAGGAGGCAGGCTACCCCCAGAGCATGCACCACCTGGAAACAGTCGAGAAAGCCAGCAGGATGAGGCGATACAAGGTTGCTAGTAGTTGTCTTGCTACTTTGTTGCGGTTTTGCAGGCGTCCTGAGCAGTCAGCGGTCGATCCTTTGGCAGAAGGTGAAGAGGGAGATGCAGAGGAACTCTGGTGAGCTCTTGCATTCGTTATCTAAAGAATTCCCCAAAGCAGAGACCCTAAATAGCCAGAAAAGTAGGTTTGGCTACCAACAAAGGAGGATTGGCTACCAAGACAGATAAGAGCCTATCAGAAGGAGTCTCTGACGTCACCTGCAGGCACTGGCCACTCAGAGCAGTCCAGTGTGTCCCCAGCACCTCTAAATCCAAGATGGCAGAGGTCTGGGACACACTGGAGGAGCTCTGGGCACCTCCCCTGGGAGGTGCAGGTCAGGGGAGTGGTCACTCCCCTTTCCTTTGTCCAGTTTTGCGCCAGAGCAGGGCTGGGGGATCCCTGAACCGGTGTAGACTGGCTTATGCAGAGATGAGAACCCTCTGTGCCCATGAAAGCATTGTCAGAGGCTGGGGGAGGCTACTCCTCTCCAGCCCTCACACCTATTTCCAAAGGGAGAGGGTGTGACACCCTCTCTCAGAGGAAATCCTTTGTTCTGCCTTCCTGGGCCAGGGCTGCCTGGACCCCAGGAGGGCAGAAACCTGTCTGAGGGGTTGGCAGCAGCAGCAGCTGCAGTGGAGACCCCGGAAAGGCAGTTTGGCAGTACCTGGGTACTGTGCTAGAGACCCGGGGGATCATGGAATTGTCCCCCCAATACCAGAATGGTATTGGGATGACAATTCCTTGATCTTAGACATGTTACATGGCCATGTTCGGAGTTACCATTGTGACGCTATACATAGGTAGTGACCTATGTACAGTGCACGCGTGTAATGGTGTCCCCGCACTCAAAGTCCGGGGAATTTGCCCTGAACGATGTGGGGGCACCTTGGCTAGTGCCAGGGTGCCCACACACTAAGTAACTTTGCACCCAACCTTCACCAGGTGAAGGTTAGACATATAGGTGACTTATAAGTTACTCAAGTGCAGTGGTAAATGGCTGTGAAATAACATGGACGTTATTTCACACAGGCTGCACTGGCAGGCCTGTGTAAGAATTGTCAGAGCTCCCTATTGGTGGCAAAAGAAATGCTGCAGCCCATAGGGATCTCCTGGAACCCCAAATACCCTGGGTACCTCAGTACCATATACTAGGGAATTATATGGGTGTACCAGTATGCCAGTGTGAATTGGTAAATTTAGTCACTAGCCTGTTAGTGACAAATTTTAAAGTAAAGAGAGAGCATAACCACTGAGGTTCTGGTTAGCAGAGCCTCAGTGAGACAGTTAGGCATCACACAGGGAACACAAATAGGCCACAAACTTATGAGCACTGGGGTCCTGGCTAGCAGGGTCCCAGTGACACATAACAAACATACTGACATCATAGGGTTTTCACTATAGGCACTGGGCCCTGGCTAGCAGGATCCCAGTGAGACAGTGAAAACACCCTGACATATACTCACAAACAGGCCAAAAGTGGGGGTAACAAGGCTAGAAAGAGGCTACTTTCTCACACCTTTCCACAGAGGCTGGCGACAGTTGGTTCTTTGGAAGAGGCGAATCAGCACCCAATCTCCAGGTTGGAAATGGTGCCCGCTACCTGGCAAGGGCTCTGCAAGGCCTCCTTCAACTGCTGGTTAATAGAAGCAAGACATTTATTCAGAGCAAAACAAAAGTCTCTCTTTAGTTCGTTTGACATGGCAGTTGTCATTTCAGCCTCTGACATTCTGCAAAGAGACCATTGATATGTCAGCAACAATTCCATGGGGCTTAAGTTGTGTTCTGTCTCACATTGAGTGTTGTTCTCATGCTCACAAGTTAATTCAGCAAAAAGTCCATCCATGTCAGTTATTTTTCTACGTATATTTGAACAATTTCCATTCTGAGCATGTTATTCTTCCTTCCCACTGCTCCTGGGTGATAGGTACAGTGGCTTGTCACTTACACCTAGAGCTCTGCACACCATACATACTCTGGTGAAACCTTTTTTTGCACCTTTCCCAGTGTTCTTTTGGGCTTAAAGCGTCTTCATACAGTTCACAAAGTAATCTCCACCGTTGCATCTGTTTATGCCATGTCACTTGGTAAGGATACTTATCTGATCAACCTGCATCATATTTCTGCTTCGTTTTTCTCCTTGTTTTCTCTTATTAAATCATGTGTGTCAGTTACAGATCATTACACTTGAAGCTTTAGACACAACAGTTCCATAACCTCATTTGAAAGGGTGTCCCATTGTCTTTCACTTGAGCACATCGCACACTTTGCTGTCAACATGGATGAGAACATTTATTCAAATTGGTCCTTCCTTAGTACTTATTATCATTTACCTCCAAGTCCAGTAACTCCTCACAAAGCTCCTCAAAGTGTTCTTTCATATCATTTGATGCAAAAACGAAAATTAGCACAGGGTATTGCAAAAGGTGAAACCATTCCTAATATCACATCTTCAGAGTCATTATAAATGCTAAAATGCAGTGCTGCAAAGGAAAAGAAATCCAAGGTGGGTTTCCTACATCCTCAAGTCTCTATTATTCATGGTGACATGATAACAGTACCATGGTAACTATTACTTACTCCTGGGAAAATCCTGTAACTGGTCACTTTCTCCTCATCAAATGCAGGGTAGTTTAATTTGTTATTCCACCCAGTGTAACCTTTACCTCAAAATGCCTAATTATACGCAGAAGTTCCTGGATATACAAATCCACAGTGGTCACATACTTCTTTTGAAACTGAGTGGCTCCTCAA